>NC_062553.1:36713316-37981055 GCF_016906955.1 Phacochoerus africanus
CGTGAGCTATGGTGTAGGCCGTGGTATAGGCTGGCGTCTGTAGCTCCGATTTGACCCCTAGCCTGGGAACTTACATGTGCAACACAAGCAAAACAAAACAAAAAAACTCCATCAAATCTGTGATTACATTCACTTGAAACATAAACACAACTCTAATTGTTTCAGCTTTTTCTTTTGTTTTCAGGCTGGCATGCCTATATTTCTATATGCTATACAAAGACCCTCTTTTGCTCCCATTTTTAACCTATTTGAATAGCAAAGTCTCTGTTTATACATTATACCATAAATAGCATTTGGCCTTGGTCCATACTCATCTTCACCATAAAACTAATGAAATTAAAACAGTGCATTACTTCAGAACACTACATCATTTTTATCATGTGAAGTCAATGTATTCATTTATTACACTTAAGAAACCACTAAATTTATTAAATATATGAAACTATTTTTCATTATATCATCCCTGCAAAGGAGATTTTATAGCTCATGATGGATTTCGATATGTCAGACATAGGATGACTATTATCATTTTGAAGTTAGAAGAAGCCACCCTAGTAACAGCCAGGTATGCTTATCAATAGCTTAGATCATATGTTCTCCCATGTAGCTAAGAGAATGGATTTTCTATTAATTTTTTTTTTTTTTTTGCTTTTTAGGGCCGCCCTCACGGCGTATGTAGGTTCCCAGGCTAGGGGGTTGAATTTGAGCTACAGCTGCCGACCTAAGCCACTGCCACAGAAGCGCGTCTGTGACCTACACTACAGCTCACCACAATGCCAGATCCACTGAGCGAGGCCAGGGATCAAACCCGCAACCTCATGGTTACTAGTTGGATTCGTTTCTGCTGTGCCACAATGGGAACTCCGCTTCTTTCTTCTGATAACAGACTCCTGCCCACCCTGATCACAGGAGTGAGCACATACCCAAATTAAGCCAATCAGATTCTCTCCTTCTCTCCTCTGGAAATACTAGCCTTGGGAAACACATATATAATTAGTTAGAGCTGCGTTTCTAATGACAGTGCCTTAGAGACTCTGTCATCATCAACCAGTCTAGACAAAAACAGAACTGCCCTAGTTTCTGAACATCTCAAGAGTTGGTTTTCAAATCTCCTCTTCAATCCTTTCCTACATATTCTATATTTGACAGTTCTTTTTTCATAACTAAATGAGTTATAAATTCTAACTTGGCACCTAAGTGGGGTACATGAAAAGACTAGGGAACCCACAGGTACTGGTCCATTGCATTCCTTGTTCCATCACAAAGTGAGTTAGAAGATGAGAGATTATTTGTGTGGAATATTGTGACACTATTTAGAACACTCAGTAAACCCACGAGTAATGAATCTGACATAAACAGGTAGGAAAGCAAAGCTAAATTAAAAATAAATATTTTTGAGACTGTACATTGTTGACCTTTTTTAAAATGAAAAAAGCCCAATGTAGTTGACCTGTAACCAGGTAGCTGGCTGATCTCTTAGAAATACCATTTCACACTAGGGCCCAAATGAAAAGTATTCCAAAAAACTTTCAGAATCTATTTTATTATTCTGAATTTCAGAAATAGGTTTCAATAGCATTAAAAACCATCAGATATGGCACACATTTTATCACTTTATGTCTCAATCTTTATGCAGTTGTTGTCTTGTCTGATTCTAACACCAGTAGAGCTTCACTCACATGCACATTAAGTGAGCGGATTATACCCTGTTAGGGAAAGTTATACCATCACTGAAGTGGAACATATTGCCAAAGATTTAGACCTAACACAATGCTGCTTTCCTGAGAAATCTCTACTCTTGCTGGGAAAGGAACACAAAAGAATTCCAGAAAATCTATTCCAGCAATTTGTGTGGAAACTCAACAGTTATCCTTTTACGAATTATATTTCTTCTCCTCATTCCCATGTTTAAAGTCCTCTTGCTCTCCCTTTGTCACCAACTTCTACCCAAATGAACAGCAATGGAAAGCATGCTAAGATAGGAATCAAAGAGAAAGGAAAAAAGAAAGACTTGGAGGCTAACCTTCACATAACCTCATGGATGGAGTAGAAAAGAGCTACGCATGAGAGAAGAGCCTGTAACTACACAGCACTCCTGCCCAGTAGGAAACACAGCTCTTCCACCTACCAATCTGATTAATACTTCCTCCTCTAGGAACAAATAAGAAAAACAAACAGAAAAAAAAATCCATCTTATACCAATTTTCAGGATTGGTGAGAAAAATAGAAATAAGGTATATAAAGTACCTACCAAAGTGACTATACACAGAAAACATTTAGTAGAGGACCAATCAAATATTTTTGAAATTCAAAATCATTCTTTTAAGTTTTATTTTCATAGTTAAAAGAAAATACACATTCCTTGGAGAAAAACTTAAGAATGTGAGTGAGCAAAAAGAATAAAGCTGAAAACTCTTGAATTCCCATTAGATGGATCAGTTAGTCAACACCACTGGTAAAACTTTGGTATGTGTCTTGTCAATCACGTTCTTTGTAAACTATATTTTACATCTAAATATGTATTATGAACATTTTCTAACATCAGTATCAACATCATTTGAACGCCCTTATACTCAGGTAGTATAGATGCAACTACTTTATTTGACCACTTTCCCACTGCTGAGAGCTAGTGTTGATTGCTTTTTCTTTCTTTTTCTAATAAGTGATACTGTGATAGGCATAAATGTAGCTAAATACTAGTGTGCTTGCTTGTTGGGGAAAATAAATCCTCTGGGTTTATTTGGTAGCTGTAACTACAATTATTTTTCTCATCTATAACAGTCACTTGCTCAATATGTGTCTTCCATTTTAGACTGGCAAGCAAAAATTTTTGAGAGCTTCAGATATATTTACTCCCTTTCTCCATTTTACTGAGATAATCTGGCTTCGCAATTCTTCCCCTCAGTTCTTCCTTTGGCAGAAAGTGGAAGCAGTTCAAGAAACCTGTCCTTTACCAAAAAAAAAAAAAAAAAAAAAAGCTGAAATCACTGAGGGGACTATGCAGGTATCTCCAGATGAAAAAAAGTTAAGGATGCTGCTTGTAGAAAAAGATGTCTGTAGGTCCCTTTTGTATTATAGACCGTGGTTGGTTCCCAAGGTGACCAGACCTAAGAGAACAAAGTTGCAGGACAGCACTTCTTAGAAACTTGAATCCTAGCAAAAAACCTGAACACCACATATAGGAAAATAAAGTTCCTGGATTTCAAGTGTCCGCTGTGGTCTTGGAAAAGATGATGACACTACCAACCATGACAAAGAGACCAATCAGGGGCTTTCTTCCATTTTCTAATCATTGCAAATTCTCCTTTTGTGACTTTAGGAGGAAATGTGAGACCAATAAAGACTGACAAGGAACTTGTTAGCAGAATGCCTATAACACGGCAGGCATTAAATGTTTACTGAATTGAATTAGAAACTAAAAATACAAAGGGAATATTGGTGGAGTATGAAAGGGACATATTAATTATAACTTGGGAAATACTGAAGAGAATTTTTTTATTGAAGAGAAAAAACATCTGAGATGAGAATCCTCGAAGAAGACAGTATCTGGCAGAGGCTTGATATTCATAGACCTTAGCACCTGCTCAGCAGGACTCCATTAAGCTGCAAAGAGGCTGGAAATGAATTCTGAAATTACTTTCACACCTTGCCTTGTCTCTGAGTACTTGGTGTTCTCCCTATTTTCTTTCCTGGGATTTTAGTCTACCCTAGTTTTAGTGGTTTCTACTTATCCAGTTCCTGACCAGCCATGTAATCCCACCACTCGAAGTGTATCTTCCTCACTCCAGTTCTCTTGGATGGATGGCTTTTAGTCCTGATGTGTATGGCCTATGATCCCAAAGTCCTTTTTTTTTTTTTTTTCATTTTAAATAAATTTCTCCTTCATTTTTTTTTTAATATTGTGGTAAGAACATTTAACAAGAGATCAACCTTCCTAATGCTTCTTTATATGTACCATACAATATTATTGCTTCTAAAAGCATGAGCAAAAGCCCAGGAAGAAAAATAAAAGAAAAAGCTGCAGAAGAGCATTGTTGCAAAGTATCGGACCGGAGGGAAGCCCCAACTCCATAGTTTAAAATGTTTGATATCATTCTTCACTTGTATTCAGTCCAGTTACATTTAAATCAATAAAAATGAAATGCTGGATATTGCATAATGGTTTAATAACTGAATTGAAAAACTAATTTCATTACTATGGAAGACAATAAAATCATAATATATAACAGGTAACAGAAGGCAAAAGTTGCCTTTTGAGAGTATTGATGAAATTATTATGTCCTTAAAAGATTTATCTTGTTAAAAACTATGCTATTTTTATAAATACCTAAGGGTCATTTCTCAGTTAAAAAAAAATTGATATCAAGTGAAATGGCTATTTTCAAGAAGTCAGAAATCTAAAATAAGGAGTTAGACATTCAAAAAGAATTTTTAGGCAGCAAGCTTTGACCTGAATGATAATTTTTAGAATCCTTAGAATCATCAGGATTGATTCTTACCAAGTTAAAATATATATTATAGCTATAATTATATTTTTATAATTAATAATTGTATCAATTATATGTTATACATAATTAATAAAACTTATCAAGAAAGTCACAAAAAGAATAATATAATTAGAGCAAAACTGATAGTTAAATCATATTGTTCCAGGCTAATGAAAAGCTACAGAAAAAATGTGAGAAGTTCATGGAAAGCATGATTTTGTGTATCTTCATGCAAAGCAGAGAACAGTGCTGACCTGGGTCAGTCCATGAATGATCCATGGAACAAAATTCTTTATTCTCAGGATTAGGTATGGAGGCTACCATTTCTAACAAGCACTGTGCTGACTCAGCTACTTTCCCAAAATATCTGCTTGTTCTATTTTCTGCTCTGGGCCCTAAATCACCTCTGTTGTGCTCTAACTTAGTATTTGGTTTCTGAACTTCCCCAAGATTTTCCACTGGGAAGCAAAATTAAGTTGAAGTTTAGTTAGAAAAACTTTACAGGACTCTATTTCACGGCCTGTGAATCCAATCAACGCTCAAAAATGAGGTGGATGATTAGCTAGTGTATAGATTATCGAGGCCATTTACTTATTTTCCTTTGGTTGCCTCTCCTCTAACTATTCAGTTGTCTACCTATATTTTGACCAGATAAGACTCAAGAATAGCAAAGTCCAAAATGAGTAAACAAGACTATCAAATAATAGAACAGATCGATATTGTACCTCTTGTACTTATGTCACTGTGGGTTAAAAACAACCACTACCAAAAATAAAAATCTCAAGACAGAAAATAGATTTAAAAAATATTCTCTAGGAATGTTGAAATTGTTTATTGAGTTAAAAGATCCTTTTGATTTATTGTCAATTTCATTATCTACCACTGTTCTCCACTACTCTGAAAATTTAAGAATGAGCTGTTTCTGGTGGACATATTACTGTTCACGGCATTAATAATGTCATGATCCTGGAACACTAAACTACATAAAATAAAATAAGATGATATGTTTCATCCAATCCCAGGGGGAAAAATATGAATTGTCACCCAAATGAACCACTAAAGCTTCATCCCTCAGTCTTCCTTCTAAATATTAAGATGAGCAAAGGAAGACTTAGTTTTTCAATATTTTTGATTTTGGTTTTGGTTTTGTTTTTTCTCTCTGTAAACCCTGAATTGGTTTCTGTAAAACGGTCAGAGATATACTCTGGGGAATTGCTTTTATAGCTCCAATTAAAGCGTATCCTACTAGTATTCTGAAAGTTCAGCTTCAGCAAACATTACCAATGTAGGTGACATTTCTTGGAATTTTAAAGACAATGTGAGTAAAGTGAGCTCCTCTTTGGAATTGTCACTTAGTAACTAAAGGAATTAAAGGTTATCATACAGTTTTCACCAAAAAAAAAAAATTTGTAGGTTTGTTTTTAAAAAGATAGCAGGGAGTTCTTGTTGTGGCTCAGTGGAAATGAATTGAACTGGTAGACATGAGGTTTGAGGGTTCGATCCCTGGCCTCACTTGGTGGGTTAGGAATCTGGCGTTGTCTTGAGCTGGAGTGTAGGTCACAGACTCAACTCAGATCCTACATTGCTAAGTCTGTGGTGTAGGCTGACAGCTGTAGCTCTGATTCAACTCCTAGCCTAGGAACTTCCATACACCATGGGTGCAGCCCTAGAAGTAAAAAAAAAAAAAAAAAAAAAAAAAGATAGCAAAAATACACTGGTTTGGACAATACTATATCTTAATGCTATATCTTGATTTTACACTCAAAATCAAGTATACTTTATGTGAAAAAGTGTGTCTATAATTTTTATGTCTGTCATCTAAACATATTTATGCAATGTGTGCAATCAAGAAATATAGGGGCACTTGAGGCAGGAATAGAGTAAGCAATTTATCTGTCTTAGGTGTGTTCTTTGTAATTCTATTAACCTGCTCAGCAAATGTTTATTAAGCCCTGGCCTAAGGCTAGGTTCTGTAGATGACTCACAGTTTGTACCTTAAATGTAGGGGGTTTATTTCATTGGGTGGGGGCAGCTAAACAGCCCCTAAAGAGACAGACTCCTGAGTCTTTTCATCATACATATAGCATTTATAGTGTTTTGAATAATATTTTATGACCAATAGTCTGGTCACTTCATTTTCAAAACTCAAATTATGTATATAGGTAATTTGTTATTTTATGATTGCTATACTTGTCTTATTGTTGCTCCACTTTCATTGTCTCTTTTACGA
This sequence comes from Phacochoerus africanus, assembly GCF_016906955.1. Lineage (NCBI taxonomy): Eukaryota > Metazoa > Chordata > Mammalia > Artiodactyla > Suidae > Phacochoerus > Phacochoerus africanus. The sequence goes on from NC_062553.1 coordinate 36,720,034, forward strand.
TTCCAGATCAAGACTGTACCATTTCAGATAAAGACAAACAAAGTCACCTCCAACTATATTCCCTGCCTTTGTTATCCCATCTTCTGAAACATTTTAATTATTTTCAACCCCCATGCCTGTTCCAGTTCCCTATATCCTCCTGGAACTTCTAACAAGATCAACCTCTTAAGACTCCTGACAAATCTGACCAAAGAAAGCCATACACTATCAGTCTCATGGGAGGGGTCTGCTGAGGTAAACACTATTAGATGAGCTCTAGGTACATGCTTGACCACCATTTGGAACCTCTGTTATGCCCCTACTCTGTTGATAAGGTGACCAATTCTTGTTTCTTAAGAATCAAATCCTAGCCTATTCTCATTTTTCTCAGGTTTTTCTCCAAAAGTCCTTACCAAAAGTGGAATTACATTGCAAATTTCAGTTTGTTTCACAAGGGTACTTCTTTTTACCCTCAGCCAATATCTGAACTCCTAATACTATGCACTGATTAATTACCCAGTTTTTTTTGAGTAGAAATAGTCTCAGGGAATACATGCGATATTTTATAATTCTAATTTTAACAAAAGAATATTATTTTGAACAAATGTTATGGGTTTTAAATAGATTTGTAGGTGAATCTTGACTGACTTTCACATATCCCTTTGTCTCTCTTACATCACACTGGATATCTAGTGAATGACCTTGGGCGCTTCCTCTAGACTCTTTAAAGTTAGTTAGCTAGGACCAAGTAGCTCTCCTTCTTCCCAGCTAAACTTCCAAAGGAACCAGGAGCTTCCACGATCTCAAAATGCTGGGCATCTGGCTTTCTAACACTCAATTAAATGCCTAGCACCTAAGTCCAAACTATTTATTTCTTCCCATGCAAAGCTGGTCTCACATGTGCCCTTTATAAAGAAAACAATAACTGTTAAGAGTCTCTCTCCTGGAATCCAAACCATGGGAATACAGACCCGCACCCTTATCCAGGCATCCCCTTCCAAAGGATTCTGAAAGAACAGGGGACCTCTCTATCTGCCATCCCTCCCGCCTGTGAGTATCAGCTTGTGATATTTATTGGTATCCACCCAAGTCTTTACACACTACAAGAAAAGATGGTGTTATAATTAACAGCTATTTTCAATTCTGATTTTAGTATATACCGGTGAAATGAGATAACATTGTTTAAATGGGTACAAAACCAAAGAGCACCTTAAATTCCCCAAATATTTCATTTATCACAAAGATCCAATGAAACTTGCCTGATTAACTTCCAGGAGTAGGTTTCAACATCTGTAGTAAGAATTCCTATTATGTCCTTGATAGATTAGGGGCCCTATAAGATGGCAAATACTTTGCTTAGAATCTTCTAGATTGAATCATCAAATTGCCTAAGACCTTGATCTTCAGATGCTTACTCAAGAAATTAATAAGGGTTTAGGGTCCACAATGACACAGAAGAGATGTCATTGAAATTACCTCTATATTATTTGAGCCAGGCATTTTTGCAAGATATTCTCAAGATTGATTATTTCCATTCCAGATTCCAAGAAGCCAAAGAGAATATGAGTTGTTAGACATTAGCAGTCTTCAATAGTATCGTATAACACAAATGAAGTATTTGGCATTGAGGACACCCAAATCAGATCTTAAATGACCTCTTTAATATGCATTGTTCTCCCACATATCATTGAGTTAGATTCATCTTAGAAGTCTAGTTCAGTGAATTTTCTAACCTTCGCCACCTGATCTTACAACAGTCTATTGAGAACCTCTATGGAGGTTCCCAGGCTAGGGGTCAAATCGGAGTTATGGCTTCTGGCCACAGCCACAGCCACAACAATGCAGGATCCAAGCCAAGTCTGTGATCTACACTACAGCTCACAGAAATGCCAGATCCTTAACCCACTGAGTGAGGCCAGGGATTGAACTCACAATCTCATGGTTACTAGGCAGATTCATTTCCACTGTGCCACAATGGGAACACCTCTTTCCTATTTTTTTTTAATTTTTTATTTATTTTTTTTGTCTTTTAGGGCCACACAGGGAAGTTTCCCAGCTAAAGGTCAAATCTGAGTTTGCAGCTGCCAGCCTAAGCCACAGCCACTGCTATGCTGAATCCAAGCTGTGTCTGCAAACTACACCATGGCTCACAGCAACACCAGATACTTAATGCATTGAGCAAGCCAGGGACTGAACCTGCATCCTCATAGGTACTAGTTGGGTTCACTACTGCTGAGCCACAATGGGAACCTCTCCCCTTATTTTCTTAATATAGAAGTACTGGGGCCTTTGCCAGGAAGATAAGGAAAACTCATACAAAATTTGCCTCAAGAAGCTCTAAATGTACCCCTTGCATGCATAGGTCTTTAGAGCTAAGAGCAGATATACTTATCGCAGCCAAGTGAGCTCCATACTCATTGTGAGCCCTTTCCTGGACAAAGTTCTTTCCTAGTTTTTTTTTCTTTTTTTTTTTTAATGTCTACACCCATGGCATATGGAAGTTCTCAGGCCAGAAACTGAACCCAAGCCACAGGTGAGACCTATGCTGCAGCTGCAGCAACTGCAACCACAGCAACACTGGATCCTTAGCCCACTGCATGTGCTGGGAATCAAACGCATGCCTCCACAGCAATCCAAGCCACTGAAGTCGGATTCTCAACCCATTGTGCCAGAGCAGGAACTCCAGCTCTTTCCCACTTTAAAAGCATCTCTTGATGGACAAAAACCAGCATAGAAGTTACCACTGTAGGAGAATTCATTCAGATGGTTTCCATTCATTTGGTTAGGACAAACTCGGCAGATATGTCAGTCTAAAGGGCCAGTGCTTAGATGAGGCACAGAATTGCAGGGGCCCAAATGAGCATTAGGGATATACTAATTGATTTTTGGCTACATGTTACAGGGGTGAGTTTATTAGTTTAAAGGAGATATGCAGGACTACACAGGGAATTAGGTGAATGTGCATGAAACATCTTGGAAGACGTCCTTCGATATGACAAAAACTTGCTTATTTAGCTAGTTTCTATGGCTTCTTTCATGGAATGAATAAAGTGAACACTGGTTTTATGGAAGTGCTGATGTTGAGAAAATCATGCATAATAGAAAATTCTGCAGAGTATTTTTAAATACCCTTTTGGGGGCACATGTCTCCAATTATAAGTCAGGTATTTACCCCACCCTCACCCCAGCAACATTACTGTCATTTCACTCATTTTAAAGAAGTTATTTGGGCAACAAAGAATGAATTATAGTTATTCCAATCTATTTAAGGGTTCTTACATTGAGTTAGTTCTCCAAAGATTAGCCACAAGAGTTTCTAACCACGGGAGAGGCTGAAAACTGGGCTGTCACATTTACAAAATGTCTCATGCTTGGGTTACTTTGTGGAGAAGTTGTGGAAAAGGAAATTGGAGGGATATGGGACTTGCTTAAATTATCCCCACAACTATCTGCAGTGAAGTTACTGGAACCTCAGGGACTGATGAGCTGAAAAACCTAGTCCTATAAAACGTTGAAGGGATTGGACCTGAGGGGAATTCTGGTAAGTCTTAAAATAGGCTTCCAGAGAGAAAAAGGTACCTGGAAAAGTCCACCTTCCACTCCCACAAGAAGGATTGCCTTTAGATGGCTTTGAATCATCCTCAATAAAGGAGCGTCCATACACTTCCTTAGCAACCAATAGCTGTGGCAAAAATTTTTCCATATGTTCTGTCTTAAAGAAGACAAATCAGGAGTTCCCGTCATGGCGCAGTGGAAATGAATCAGACTAGGAACCTTGAGGTTGCGGGTTCGATCCCTGGCCTTTCTCAGTGGGTTAAGGATCCAGCGTTGCCATGAGCTGTGGTGTAGGTCAAAGATGTGGCTCAGATCTGGCATTGCTGTAGCTGTGGTGTATGCCGGTGGCTACAGCTCTGATTAGACCCCTAGCCTGGGAACCTCCATATGCTGCAGGTGCGGCCCTAAGAAGACAAAGAGACAAACAAAAAAAAAAAATCCCTGCTTCTTGTATTTCATACTTTTCTCAAGTTGTAGCTCATTCTGGCTGTTTGGCATTCTTTCGTGATGCTGTGTGGTTAACTGATCCTCCTTTCTTCTTGTCTCTGGATCCTTATTAAATACCTGAGTTCAATCAGTGTTCCCTGTTCAGTTACCATGACCCAGTTACCATGCTTCTGACTTCTCCATCAAATATTTCATTTCATTAGAGGCAATGTTTTTAAGATTTTCATCGGTCTAGGAGTTCCAGTCGGGGAGCAGCAGAATCGAATCCGACTAGGAACCATGAGGTTGCAGGTTTGATCCCTGGCCTTGCTCAGTGGGTTAAGCATCTGGCGCTGCCGTGAGCTGTGGCATAGGCTGGCAGCTGTAGCTTCGATTAGACCTCTAGCCTGGGAACCTCCATATGCTGCGGGTGCAGCCCCAAAAAAGAACAAAAGGCAAAAAAAAAAGAGTTTCATTGGTATGGAACCAAAGTTCCTTTAAGAGTCTCAGACCATACAATCATATCTTTACATTTTCTCCCACTTCCCCCACCCCAAATATGTTTAGCACTTATAAATAAAGTGCATGTCTTTATTCTCAGATAACTTGGACACTTGCCATGTTTCCCGTGCTTGCATATCACACCTATTCTTGCTCTTTGGCCAAAAATTAAACCTAATTTACTTGATTGCTTTTTATACTTTTCAATAGATAAAGCTGTCCACAAAAAGTTAAGTATTTCTTATAGTTTACACACACAGCCCCATTTATAAAATATCAGAATGAGACTTTCTAAAGCTATCTTCCCTGAAGAATATTGCCTTTGTGCTACCTTAGAGGTCTCTGTTAGGAAAGTATCAACAAACTCCTTTCAAAAAGACTCAAAATGCTACATGTTACTTAAAGAATATACTCCAAAAACTATGTGTGTATATGATTATGTTACAGGTTGCACATATTATTTTATTTCATCTTCACTACTATCCTGCAAGGTAAATATATCAAGAATTCTTATTCCTGTTTCACAGCTAGAAGTACTAAGACTAGTGAAATTGAAGGTTACATGGCAACAAGTGGGAGATAAACAGGTTAAACTTAGTTTTTTTTTAAGAACTCTAATGTTTTAAGGACATAGTTTTTGTTTCCCTCTCTTTTTATCCAGTTTGGTTCTTTCCATTTATCTTCATGCAACATCCTCCTTTCCCTTCATATTTTCTGCCACTTTGCAGATCTTCATAGGTAAATAAGACCTTTCATATGCTGTTACTCCTTTCCACCTCTATTAGATGTTGTTTAAAAATAAATAAAGGAAAAAAAAAATACCCTTCCATGTCTTCATGTAACCTTTAAATAGTTGATGGGATGGGACAATAAAAGCCCTTTGTGAGCTTGAATATCCTTATAATTTAATCACCTGGGGTCCAGGTCTTTTTCTTTTTGTTCCTTTATCTTCCTAAATCTTGGCAGAGCATATAGGCTTAATCAGTATGGTCAGGTAAACACACACATGCACATGTACACATATACACATAACTCAGAGGCATTGTCTGTGCCTTTGTAATTTACAGAGTAAGAAACGCTTGTTTGGTTCCTATTCAGTCTTCTTGTAACTGTATATTCATCTTACCTTTTTCCTGCTATTCCATTCTGTTACATGGATTCATGCTGGCCCTTAATGTACTGGCCCTACTTATGTCCTCACAATCTTCCTCCTTTTATCTATCGCTATGGTAACAGGTAAACGGTATCTATATCTTAATACTCCATTTTAATATTTCATGTTCATATATTTCATGTTTCATTTTTGTCGGTTGTTAAAACCACCAAAATCAAATGACAAGAAGCGTGGCTTAGGGCCTATAAATGGAAAGATAAAAATCACAATGCTAATGACTGACTTTCCATATCACAAAAAAATAAAAGATAAAATGAAACATATCTTCATGTAACCATTATGAATTAGTACTGGGTTTTCTTTGTTTTTTGTTTTTTGTTCTTTTTAATAAATGTGGACCTAAACAGTATGTCCCCCTATTTTTAGTATTGAATTAGATTAGCACTCTGTTGGATTATTATAATAAACATTTATATGAGTTAGGATAGCCTAATTGCTATGACAAATATACTCCAAAATAGAGCATGAGTGAAACATACTAGAAATTTATTTCCCACTCACTTAAAAGCATCTGACAGGTAAACAGTGGGACCAATCTCTCATACAAAATGAAATCTCAATTCCATGCTGCTGCAAGGGGCAGTAAGCATGGAAGCACATACATGAGAAGTTTTATTTCATTTCCAAGCCTGTAAGTGACATGTTTTACTTTTGCTCCCATTCCTTTTATCAGCACTCAGTCACACGGTCATGCCTATCACAAAAACGCTTCGCAGATATCTCCTAGTTTGACCAAAAAGAAGATTGAAACATAGATTTTGGTCAGCAATCAGCAATACCTCTAACATTGTTATTATTAGCTGCAAATGAATTTTGAGGTTAATTAGACAATATTTCTTTAGTCATATGACAAACTTTTAAAAATATTTGTTATTTGCCTAATTATTAGTCTGTCATTGGATACCAAACTTGTTGCACTGCAGATCTCAGAAGCAGACTTCCATTTTGTCTTCTCAAATTCATTGGAAAAGCTGCCTTATGAAAGGTAACATATCATTCTGCTTTCCTTTAGGTGGATCAACCAGTGAAAAATGAGCTGAGATATTTCTCTTTAAGTTTATTCTTCCTGGATGTAATCATTTTCCTACTGAAAAATTGCTAGTAAAAACACATAATTTATTTGAATGCAAACTATGGAACATTTACAAAATAAAATGTTTCCTTAAGGAAATGTATTAAGCCTATAGCTATTTTTTAATAAAGTTACTTTAGAAAAGCTTCCTGCTTTAGAGACATGTATATTAAAGAAAAAGTTACAACTCATACTAATGAATGATAGTATGTTATAAGGTTCTTGGCAGTGAATGATTTCAAAGATTATATTGCAAGATTTGTCATTTTTTTATGAGTGTGTATTACTGATGAGTTGACTGCTATTGGACACATCTGTTGAAGAGGTATCAGCATTAACTATGATTGTTTACAGTAGTTATCAAATTTTAGATGTTAGGAAATTTGTATGAGTTGGTAAAAAAAAGTGTTTAACAATACTATAATTCTTTTATTTTGTTAGTATACAGATTTGGTTTAAGAAAAATGTCATTCAGAAGCATATGATTATTCAGATAGTAAATAAAAATTATCTCCAGTTGGTGTTGAAGTCAGACTCTTCTCTTAAATGATCAATTAATGTTGTAGGATAAATGTGAACGATTCCATAAGTCCATTAAATCTGCATTGCATTGCCTCTTTTTAGACAGACCTCATGATAGTCATATTCATCACTACAGGCTGCAATGTGCAATGTGATCATTAACAATCCCACTTGTCAATAATTCTAATACAGACTTTCCCTTTTTATACTGTACAATTTTTTTTTTTTTTGCCTTGTCCACAGCCGGAGGAAGTTCCAAGGCTAAGGATCAAGCCTGCGCCACAGCAGCAATCTGGGCCACTGTGGTGAAACCTCAGATCCCTAACCTGCTGCACCACCAGGAGAGCTCCTATATGGTATATTTTGTGCATCTTAGATCTTCTTTCCCCATGTCTCTCCTCAGTGCTATCCAAGAAAATTGCAGAGCTTAGCCTTGGAAATTAAAGACCGCCCTGACTCTAGTTAAGAGAAATCTTAGCAATTTAAGAAGGAGGATATGTTCTACCTTCACCTAAAACTGCAGAAATACAGATTCAACTCTGTTCAAGCAGTGAATTAAGAATTTAAAATTTTACTTTCTTGACCAGGTTGGGGGAAATATATAAACTTTTTATTTTTTATTTTTGAAACTCTCTTTGCAAGTATTATTTCAACAAAGAATTTTTATGATATCAAAGGCTCTAAGAATGTTGCAATACCATATGAAAGTATGCTTTAACCCCTAAAATGTCTGTAATATAGATTAGTCATTATAGTAAGTAACACTTTGTTTCCCTGGTAATACTTAAATTAACATTGTTATTTTAAAAAGGTACCAAATAAATACTTGTAAGATTTGTCAAACTAAAAGATCAGTGACCCTTCTTCTTTCATGTATGAGAGTAAAATTATACTTATGATTGTCAGATTTTTAATATAAATAAAAAGTCTGAGGGTTTAGCTTATTGAAAATCAAAAAAAATTGATGACATCAGGAGAAATGGATATGGAGATCTCCTTAAATCCTCCACTAACATTGGCTACCCTCAGTCAGTCCACTGGACAAGAAAATATATACAAACAATATACAGTGAATATAAGACTGAGATTAATCCTGTAATTATAACAGCATATAAAATTGCAGTATTCATGAATCCATATGAAAGAAAAAAACTAGCTTGGTATTCAATACCCTTAACGATGTAGATGGTAGAGTCAAACATTAATTCACACGCTTTATTTAGGCTTCATTCATGTTGGATATCTTTGCCACGTTAATACTTGCCTTATCTCTTCTAACCTCTAGTTATTTGCTTTAGTTGTCCCGTTGCCTAGATGCCCTTTTTTCTATTCCTTTTTCTGAATCTCTTAGACTATAATGGACATCTAAAATGCCATCATTTTTCAAAAAATCCCACCCTTTTAAAAATCTAAACTAGAGTAATCATGCTCTTCTCTGAATTTTCACAATATGTTACTAAAAACTCTAAAATGATCTACTCTGTATTGTAATTATTTAATAGTTATTCTATCTATTATTACATTGTATTCACCTTGAAACTGTAATTGATGTCTTTGTTAATACTCTGCAAAATATCTTGTACATGGCGGAAGCTCAAATCAAATGTTGAAAAAATTATTTAATTTCAAAAAGTATTCAATTTCAAAATAATATCCTGTTTGCACTAGTATGTTTTTTCACAGCCAGAAAAAGTCTACTGCATAATAATAAAGAATTCATGGAGTTCCCGTCGTGGCGCAGTGGTTAACGAATCCGACTAGGAACCATGAGGTTGCAGGTTCGGTCCCTGCCCTTGTTCAGTGGGTTAACAATCCGGCGTTGCCATGAGCTGTGGTGTAGGTTGCAGATGCAGCTCGGATCCCGCGTTGCTGTGGCTCTGGCGTAGGCCGGTGGCTACAGCTCTGATTCGACCCCTAGCCTGGGAACCTCCATGTGCCGCGGGAGCGGCCCAAGAAGTGGCAAAAAGACAAAAAATAAAGAAAGAAAGAAAGAAAGAATTCATAACATCACACAGTATTCACTTGAAGCAGAATACTACATATCTCAGTGACTTGTTTTCACTATAACCCTGGCTGAGTGGGGACTACAAGTGAACCTATGTAAGAGGCATCCAACTAGTAAGTAGTTGCTGCACTATCTCAGCTTACTGAGTGAGAGCCTACTTTGAATGTCCGATAGCTTATTTGTGAGCCTCTGAGCATTTTTAAAAAGTGGGGGTTAGACTCAGGATTTTGCTTCATTTTGCCTTTAAGATGTAGGGTATGGAGAGAAAGAGTGATTCAATCTTAGCTCAGTATTTTCAGGCAAGAGTTCATTACCAGGAAATTAAAATAAGATACAGTCAAGAATAAAGGGGATAGAGAGGAGGCAAGCAAATTTTAAACCTCAATTATACAGATTAGTGGTTAACTGTTAACATGCCATCATTCCTTGCTAGAGTCTATTCAGCTTGACCTGTATATGGATGGAAAAGAGGAAAAGGAAGAATCGGAAAGAAATTAAGGATTAGATGTTAGCAAGAGCCAGGCATTCTGCTAAGTGATTTGCATGAATTGTATTCCATTCTAACAACAGGGAGAATCCTGCTTTTTATTGATGAAGAAGTTGAGGTTCTGGGGATTTAATTACAGCTGCAAGGTCAACAGCCAAGCTAGGTTCACAGTTCATCCTGTCACTTCCCCAAGTTTTGACTTGTCCACCACAAGATGCTGAATAAACTCAAGTTTGATCTGAACATCAACATTTTCACCATCACTGTGCTTTTTTAACCCCTTACTTTTCTCTGACATTTTTCACTGGACAACTTTAATTCATTAACTATGGGCTCTAAACATTCTGAATTATTATATAACAAGGAATAATCCTAGATCACAAAGTAAATACACTTTCTGAAATATTTTTCCTCTTGAGGAAAGAGGCTTAGAATCTGGTTGCAGAGTCAGGCTCAATGAAATTTAAAGAAAAAACAAGAGATGAGGGAAAAGCCTCAAACTGGGACAGCTGAAAGAAGGCCAGATACTCCAATTATCTCAGTAGATTAGAGTTCTGGTACTAAGAAAAGTTGGGGGGTCACCCTATTGAGACTCTCTTCAAACACATTCTCTCCCTCGACTTTAGAACTTGCTTTGTACATGAGATGTTTGAATAACTCTTTGAACCTACACATTTTTTCAGCAGAACACAGAAAGGAACTGATTAGAAATTTAAATTTCAGAAACATTCAGAATTGCAAAATATAGATTTCTTCCCAAAATACTATGCAGTGGCTTCCAGTGAGTCTTATTATGCCCTTACAAAGGGTAACCACACTGGCATCCATGCCAGAATGGACTGTTTAAAAACATTCAGATTGGTTGCACAAATGAGAATAAGATAAAAATTATGTTAATTTTCAATTATTCAATGCTCCTGTATGTATTCTGCAACCTTTGCTGAATTTACTATCTTATTAATCCTTTGCACAGTTAGCAGAAGCTAGGAAGTGTCAGTTTTTTGTTTTTATTGGAGCCCAATCTGTTTAGAATATTGCAGTGAACTTTGTAAAGAATACATGAGCATAAAAGACTGTACTCCTAGATTTTAAGCATCTTTCAAAGTAATAAAAAAGTTAAGTACACAAAAATGTGCTCATTACTATAAGCAGTGCCCTCTGACACAGAAATATGACACAGCATACATATGCATTATCGTCTGTAAGAAATGGACCATTTCTTATCTGTGCCATAAACATAGAGTCTCTGTTCTGTGCATTTCAGACATTTCAATGTTGCAGAAAGCCCCTACCTTGTTTTAACTATTCATTTGGCTATCTTTCTCCACTCCAATGTTGTAAGCTTTGAAAATGAAGTGATCATTATTTCTGCATATTAATGTATATATGGTGCTTTATATAAGTGCTCAATAACTATTTTTATTTATTTTTTTTAATTTCCCCAATACATTCTTTTTTTCTACTGAATATACTACTCAGCCATAAAAAAGAACAAAATAATGCCATTTGCAGCAACATGGATGGAACTAGAGACTTCCATACTGAGTGAAGTAAGTCAGAAATAGAAAGACAAATACCACATATCTGGAATCTAATATATGGCACAAATGAACCTTTCCACAGAAAAGAAAATCATGGACTTGGAGAATAGACTTGTAGTTGTCAATAACTATTTTTAATGAATGACGGAATAAATGAATACAGTGTTTTCAGAGTCACTTTAACATATTCACAATCACCTCAAATTTTGCTCTTTTGAAAACTTCTTTTTTAATGTTGAAACAGAGCATGGGCTCCTGGGCACACAAGCTTTTCTGTGTCCCCCATTTCTTGTTTGGGGGGAATGGGTTTCAGCCTCCATGACATCCCCTGAGCTCCAAAAAGCACGTTCAAACAGTCTGTAATCAGGGAAGGGAGGGGATGCAGAGACCAGGGAGGAAGAGTCAAGAGACAATAGTGCAGCCTAGAGGCAGGGTTCTGGCTCCTAGAAATATACATAACAATATCTTTGAGTCCTTCAAAGAACTGAAACCCCCAACAAATGGAAGATGCTGATGAAGCATTCTTAATTCCAAAAGAAGGATCACCAGAACTAATCCTGGGACCACCTAAACACCAGCTTTGAAAAAAAAATGAAAGCTTTCATCTACCCTAATCCTTAACAGTGGCCCTATTTTTCACTCCCAAATGATAAAACCACCTTCCAATCTCTCCCAAGGTGGGCAGGGTCTTTAAAGCATTAGTGTGCTGTGGCCACCTTTGCCTGGCAAAGTAATACCGTTATCTTTTTCTCCTTCACCCAAAACTCTTGTCTCCAAGTTTCTCTTGGCAATTGTGGACAGAGACCAAGTTCTGGCAACAATGTCATGCTAGGTTCTTTTGGCTGACAAGTGACAGCATTTCGTACATAACAGGAATTATTAAATGACTACTTCTCATAGAAAAAACAATTGTAAAATGAGGGTTAATTTGATTTGAAGAACTTCCTGATTCACCTTTTCATCAAAAGGGTCTTTTGTGGTACAACTTCAGGGTCACACCTCATTCATTCTTTCCACACAAGTGAATTAAAACTCTCATGCTAAGAGCTGGAAGTACAACAGCAAGCTAACACCTCACTCTCAGGGATCTTACAGTCTACTTATAGAGAAATCGATCAAAACAACAAATAAAAATTACAAGACATGATTAAACACTAAAGCAAAGCAGAGTAGTGACAGAAAATCTTGATCTAGTCCCAGATAGAAACTAGGGGATCAAGGCTAAATTCCAGACCTTTCAACTAACTGTCTTCATTTCAAAAGTCAATTGCATCATATCTGCAAGGCTGACTGCAAGGTATACAGATCAAAACAACCCTCTATCTGACTTGTTTTTGCTACCATATAACAGCAAGTTATGCAGTGTATCTTAAAACTTAGTCCAATCTAAGGTAAAAGTTAAAAATTAAGATACAATAGCCCACTACAGAAAGCCAACTAGAATTACTGCAGCCGAAGCCTAGGGATCTGTATTTTAACAGGGTCATAGAATAAGTTTTATACATATTAAAATTAGATCCACTATCTTATGCTGACTTTGCCTACTTAAAAACTACCTCTGAGTTTCAAATCTGGTTGTTTTACTTGAAGCTCTTCTACTATGAATTCAATTCAAATATAGATTTTTAATCGATTATTTTTTAACAAGGTGTCATAAATTCAAGAGGAAAATATGAAGTAAAAGCCATGAGAGGCACTTTGAAAACTGCACCAGAGAGAATTCAGTCATTCTCATCAAAGACAACAATATTAGATAGCACAGATAATTCCTTCTGACAGAAATTACTTTTCCAGAAGAAAGTATGAACTCTATTTGGCAGCAACATTCTTTGAAGTTTTCAGTGAATCCTTAAGTAGTTTTGACTCTGTGTTACAGCCTGTATATAAATGGACTTAAATTAAGACACAAGACAATAAGCAAAGTCATCACATGCAGCAGTCTTTTTAGCAACACAAGGACTGGATTTGGAATATGCAGACTTGGTGGTTGCTCCACTATTTGCTTTATTACATTAAGCAGAGCATTTAATCCCTCTGAGCAGCAAGTTCTCTAATCTTGGTATGTGGACAACAATACATTATACAACACTTGCAGAAAAGAGAATAAATTGAATGAACATAAGCAGTATAAACTCTGACATGTTATTCAAATGTATAAGCTGAATAATAATCATTATCATAAATATTTATTATCAATGTCCAATAATGAGATTATAAGTCTAATATGGAGCACTTTCTGTTGATTAACGATATTATATTATAAACTAAGCCCGGGAGACAGAAATCATGAAGTCCATCTCTCTTACATCACCAAGATAGCTGCTAAGTTTTTAATATACTTTAAGAACTCAATATTTTCAACTGTTTTCACTAATATATTTAAAAAATGATAGCTTAGAGATCAAAAGAACTAGAAAGAGCTCTCCTCTTACCATTATATAACAAAAACAAAAATTAGACAAACATCAAGCAAACAATTTTCTTTAACCCACCAGAGAATTGAGGTCTCAATACAAACAGCTGTAGGCACATCCCAAAGATATTGCTGGTTCGGTTCCAAACTACCACAATAAAACAAATAGTGCAATAAAGAGAGTCACATGAATTTTTAGGTTTCCCAGTGCATATAAAAGTTATATTTATATCATACTGTAGTCTATTAAGTGTATAATAGCATTATGTCTAAAAAAACCAATCTACATACCTTAATTAAAATATAATTTTTTATTACTCAATGAATTTATTACATTTATAGTTGTACAATGATCATCACAATCCAATTTTATAGGATTTCCATCCCACAACCCCCCAAACTGTCTCCTTTGGAAACCATAAGTTTTTCAAAGTCTGTGAGACAGTATCTGTACTGCAAAGAAGTTCATTGTGTCCTTTCTTCAGATTCCACATGTCAGTGACAGCATTTGATGTTGGTGTCTCATTGTTTGACTAACTTCACTTAGCATGATAATTTCTAGGTCCATCTATGTCACTAAAAATGCCAGTATTTCGTTCCTGTTAATGGCTGAGTAATATTCCATTGTGTATATGTACCACATCTTCCTTATCCACTCCTCTGTCGATGGACATTTAGGTTGTTTCCATGTCTTGGCTACTGCAAACAGTGCTGCAGTGAACATTGGAGTACATGTGTTTTTTCGAGTCATGGTTTTTATTGCTAAAATATGCTACCCATCATCTTGTATAGCCTATCAGGTCTTCAACAACAACAATAACAACAAAATCACAAAACATGTGAAAAGGCAAAGGAAAAAAAAGTTTAAGAAACAAAACAATCTTTAGGAAAAAAGACCTAAATCAGGTATGACATTCATATTGGGACTATAAAACAGGACAGTTGATGCTGCGGGTGCAGCCCTAGAAAAGACAAAAATAAATAAATAAATAAATAAGTAAGTAAATAAATAAATAAAATAAACAGGACAGTTGAAATGATTATGGTTAATGTGTTAAAGGCTATAATGAATCATATAAAAATGTAAAAGTGGATAGGATAGAAAGAATCAAATGGAAATGCAAGGAACCAGATATACAGTAAGGAAGGAAGGAAGAAGGGAGGAAGGAAGAAAGAAATGAGGGAGGAAGAAAGGATGGGAGGAAAGGGAAGGAGAAGAAATAATAATAAATTAGATGTAAAATGAAGCAAAGAACAAATGCAATGAATAGAAAACTGCTAGCACGATGCTAGATTTTAATCCAATCATATGGAAAATCATTTGGAATATGAATCATCAAAATAAACAAGTTAAATGACAAAATTTATCAGACTGCATAAAAAGCTAGACCCAACCATATGCTGTCTACAACAAAGCCACTTTAAATATAAAGTCTTAGGCTAAAGCTAAAAGGATGGAGAGATGCATACCATGAAAATAAAAACTTTAAAAAGCTATTATAGTCATATTAGTTTCATACAAAGTAAAGTCTTAAGCACAAGGAAGTTACCTGGTATAAAGAGGGACAATGCATAATTATAAAGGAGTTAATTCTATGAAAAGATGAAAAAATTCTAAATGTGCATGAATCTAATGAAAGAACTTCAAAATAGATTAAGTAACCATAAGTGTACGGGTTCTTTTCTGAGATTTCTATCATGTTCCATTGACCTGTTCCATTATCTGTGTTTTTGTGCTAGTACCATAGTGCTTTGATTACTAGCTCTGTAGTATAGTCTGAAGTCAGGAGGCACAGTTCCTCCAACTCTGTTCTTCTTTCTCAAGATTGTTTTGGCTATTTGGGGTCTTTTGTGTTGCCATACAAACTTTAAAATTTTTTGGAGTTCCCATCGTGGTGCAGTGGTTAACGAATCCGACTAGGAACCATGAGGTTGCGGGTTTGATCCCTGGCCTTGCTCAGTGGGTGAAGGATCTGGCATTGCCGTGAGCTGTAGTGTAGGTTGCAGATGTGGCTCGGATCCCACGTTGCTGTGGCTCTGGTGTAGGCCGGTGGCTACAGCTCCAATTCGACCCCTAGCCTGGGTATCTCCATATGCTGCAGGAGCAGACTGAAAAATGGCAAAAAAAAAAAAAAAAAAAAAAAACCTTTAAATTTTTTGTTCTAATTCTGTGAAAACTACCATTGGTAATTTAATAAGGACTGCACTGAATCTGTATGTTGCCTTGGGTAGTATGGTTCTTTTAATAATACTGATTCTTCCAATTCAAGAGTATGGTATATCTTTCCAACTATTTGTGTAACCTTCAATTTCTTTCATCAGCATCTTATAGTTTTCCAAGTACAGCTCTTCTGCCTCCTTAGGTAGGTTAATCTATGAAAAAAGAGGCAAGAATATTCAATGGAGAAAAAATAGTCTCTTCAATAAGTGGTGCTAGGAAAACTAGACAGCTACATATAAAAGAATGAAATTAGAACATTCCCCAATGCCATACACAAAAATTAACTCAAAATGAATTAAAGACCTAAAATGTAAGACCAGAAACTATAAAACTCCTAGAGGAAAATACATGCAGAACAGTCTTTGACATAAAACATAGCAATTATTTTTCAGCTCCCTCTCCCTAGAGTAATGGAAATAAAAACAAAAATAAACAAATGGAACCTAATTAAACTTAAATGGTTTTGTACAGCAAAGGAAAGCATAAACAAAATGAAAAGAAAACCCACAGACTGGGATAAAATATGTGCAAGCAATGCAATCAACATGGGATTAGGTTGCAAAATACAGAAACAGCTCATACAGCTTAACATCAAAAAAATCATCAACCCAATTAAAAAAAAGGTGCAGAAGACCTAAATAGACATTTCTCCAAAGAAGACATACATATGATCAATAGGAGTATGAAAAGATCTTCAATACTGCTAATTATTAGAGAAATGCAAATGAAAACTACAGTAAGATATTACCTGACATCAATCTGAATGGCTATCATTAAATAGTCTATAAATAGCAAATGCAGGATAGTGTGTGGGGAAAAAAGGAATCCTCCTACACTGTTGGTGGGAATATAAATTGGTGTAGGCACTATGGAGAATAGAATGGAGGTTCCTTAAAAAACTAGATATAAAACTACTATATGACCCAGCAATCACACTCCTGGGCATATAGCTAGAGAAAACCATAATTTGAAAAGATAAATGAACCCCAACGTTCACTGTAGCACTATTTACAATAGTCAAGTCATGCTTGATATTTAGCCACCTAAATATCTACGGACAGAGGAATGTATAAAGAAGATAAAGTACATATATACAATGGAATATTACTCAGCCATAAAAAGGAATGAAATAATGCCATTTTCAACAACATGGATGGACCTAGAGATTATCATATTAAGTGAAGTCAGACAGAGAAACACAAATATCATATGATATTTATATGTGGAATCTAAAATAATAATACAAATGAACTTATTTACATAACAGAAATAGACTCACAGATACAGAAAACATACTTATGTTACCAAAGGGGATAGTAAAGGGACAAAGATAAACTAGGAGTTTGGGATTAACATATACACACCTCTATATGTAAAATAGTTAAAAACAAGGACTATTCAATGTTTTGAAATAATCCATAATAGAAAAGAACCTTAAAAAAACTATACATATGTCACTAAATCACATTTGAGGCTAATACAATATTGTAAATTAACTACACCTCAATTAAAAAATGGTTAAAAATGAGAAAGGAGAAAAAGAACATCAAAATATATGAGTATGGAAAAAATTACAAATCTATAATACTAGTTGAAAACTTCACCATTCTTTTCTCAGTAACTGATAGAAAATTAAGCAGGGAATATTTAATTATACAAATAACACTGTGAGCCACCTTGCCCTAATTCTCATTCACAAAACAATCCACCAAACAATAGCAGAATATACATTTTTCTCAAGTGCACATGAAATATTAAAAGAAATATATCATATCCCGGATCTTATATTAAACTAACAAATTTAAAAGAACAGAAATAAAGCAAGATACATTTTGAGACCATAAGGGAATTAAACTAAAAACTACTAACAGAAAGGTAACTGAAAACCCTCAAATATTTGGAAAATAAACAACACTTCTAAATAACACATGAACCAAGAAAGAATACTCAAAGGAAATTTTATAAATAACAATCTAAAACATAATAAAAACATATCCTCATATAGATATATGAGGAATGCAGTAAATGCTGTGATTAGAGGAAAATATATAGCATTAAATGTGTACATTTTAAAAGATGTAAAAATTAGCAATCTAAGCTTTTAGATATCTTAATAAACTAAAGAACGAGGAGCAAATTAAATGCAAAAGCCAGGAGAAGAAAGGAATGTATAAAGATTAGAGTAGGAATCAATGAAGTTAATGCAGAAAATGGTAGATAAAAATCAAAGAACCAAACATAGGTTCTTTGGAACATTAGTAAAATTGACAAACCTATATCAGGACTGACAAAAAAAGAGAGAAGACACAAATTACAAGTATCAGGAATGAAAGAGAGGACATCATGACTGATACCACAGGCATTCAAGAGACAAGAAGGAAATTGTACAAAAGGGATAACCTGAATAATCCTACATCTATCTTAAAAAATTAAATCTATAGGGAAAAAAATCTTCCTAAAAAAAAAAAAAAAAACTTCACTCCCAGAAAGTTCCACTTGGACATTCTACCAAACATTTAAGGAAGAAACAGCAGCAATTATACACAATCTTTTCCAGAAGATTAAAAACGAAACACTTTCCAATTCAATCTATGATGTCAGCATTATCTAAAAAAGACAAAGAAAATAAAACAATAATCCAGTATCCCTTATAAATATAGGCGTAAAAATGATTGACAGATATTAGCAAATCAAATCCAGCAATATAAATAATGTGGATCATATATCACAATTAAGTATAGAGTTCATTCTATGAATTCAAAAGTGATTCAGTGTTCAAATAACACTCACTGTGGTTCACCATGCTAACAGACTCGATGTATAAAAACATATGATCTCATAGATACCAAAAAGCAATCAATCAAATTCAGCATGCATCCTGATAAAAGTGAATGAATTAAAGTTTTAGCAAATTAGAAGTAGAAGGATACTTCTTTAATTTAATAAGAAATATGTAAAAAACTTTAGTTAACATAATACCAAATAATAAGAGACTGAATTTTTTAATCCTTGAAACCAGGAAAAAAGCAAACATTTTCCTTTACCATTCCTTTTCCTTGTTGTACAGGAAGGCCTAGTAGTGCAATAAGACAAGAAAAAGAGATAAAAAGGCATATGGATTGAAAGGGAGAAATAAAATTGCCTGAATTTATAGACGATATGGACATCTATGGAGAACACACCAACTAAAATATTCTAGTACTATTATGTGAGTTTAGCAAGGTTGCAGGGTAAATATAAATAAACAAAAGTGAAAGTGAATTTAACATCTACATAATATCAATGCGCAACAAAAAATTCATTTTTTTATTTTTTATTTTTTAGGGCCACATCCGTGGCATATGGAGGTTCCCAGGCTAGGGGTCGAATCAGAGCTGTCATTGCTGGGCTACACCACAGCCACAGCAACACAAAATCCAAGCCACATTTGCAACCTACACCCAGCTCACAGCAATGCCAGATCCTTAACCCACTGAGCAAGGCCAGGGATCAAACCTGCATCCTCATGGATGCTAGTTAGATTCGTTAACCACTGAGCTACGACAGGAACTCTGATGTACGAATAAAATTTTAAAAAGAAAATCCCACTTGCAATAGTATCCAAAACATTTACATATAAGTTAACCAAATATACGTAAGATCTATGTGTTAGTCTGGTTCACCAGAGAAATAGAACCAATAGGGTGTGTATGTATGTGTGTATAGAGGGTGATCTGCTTTAGTCAAAGCCTAATGATTTAAATGTTAATATAAAATTACCCTCGGAGTTCTCTTGTGGAGCAGTGGGTTAAGGATCTGGCCTTGTCACTGCAGCAGCTTGGGCCATTGCTATGGTGTGGGTTTGATCCCTGGCCCAGGAACTTCCACATGCCATGGGCACAGCCAAATAAATAAAAAATAGTATCTTCACAGGACATTCAGACTGATGTTGCTTAAGTATCGGGATCCATGACCTCGCCAAGTTAACACATAAAATTAGCTATCACATCTCTATACTGAAGGCTACAAAACGTTAATGAAAGATATTAAAGACCTGAATAAATGGAGAAGTATACCATGGAAATGGATTGAAAGACTCAATAGATATGACTTAGTAGATATAAATTCTAACAAAATTTATCTACAAATTCAATGTAACCATAACCAAAATCACAGCATGCATTTGTTAGATTTTGCCAAGCTTATTCTAAAATTTACACGAAGAAACAAAGGAACTAGACTAACCAAACAGTCCTGAATGAGAACAACGCCAGAAAACTCATACTCCCCATTTCAAGACTTACTATAAAGTCGAAGCAATTATGACAATGTGGTATTGGTGAAAGAATACACATAGACTAATGGAATAAAACTGAGAGTCTAGAAATAGATTCAGATGACTATAGACAATAGATTTTTGATAAAAACTGCCAAGGCAAATTAACAAAAAGGGACAGTCTTTTCAACGATCATTGCTGGAACAGCTGAATATCCTTATTCAAAAAAATGAGCCTGAACATACAACTCATATCTTATTCAAAAAGTAACTTGTAATAGATCATAGACGTAAATGCAAAAATGTAAGACTATAAAATGCCTAGGAAAACAAAGAAGAAAATAGTATCTGTAAAACTTTGGGTTTGGTAATAACTATTTCCTTGACACCGAAGGCAACATACATAAAAGAAAAAAAAACTTGGTAATTAGGAGCTCATCAATATTTAAAACTTGTTTTTGCAAAAGATACTATGAGTAGAACGCAAAGACAAGATACAGACTGGAAGAAATACTTGCAAATTATATAGATGATTAAACATTTGTGTGTAGAATATATTAAGACCTCTTAAAACTCAATAATAAGTTTAATACTCTACAATAACAAATAATTATTTTTGAAAAGACACGAAAGATCTAAATAGGTATTTCACCAAAGTAAATATACAAGTGATGAATAAGCAGAGTTTCAACATCCTTGTATATTAGGAAAATACAAATTTAAACCACAATGAGGTATTATCATAGGTCTATTAGAAAGGCTAAAATCAAAACAGATTAACTTATCCTGACCAATCAAAATCCACTGACGATATGAAGCAATAAGAACTCTCACTCGCTGACAGTGGAAATTCAAAGTGATACAGCCACTTTGGAAAATGGTTTGGCAGGTCCTCATAAAGTTACACATATATTTATAATATGATCCCACAAGTGTTAGACTAAATAAACAAAAGATTACTAAGGATATAAAAGATTTGAATGACTCTATTAATCAACTCGATCTAATTGACATTTATGGAACTCTCCACCCAGTCATTCACCCAATCATTCATAAATAAACTAAAGAAAATATTGGGAAGTTAAAAAAACATATCTCCTCAAATCAATCTCCTTTGCAAATTCATAATTAATTCCTGACTATTATACGCCCTTGATCTCTTTTGGAAATCTAATGCAGTCTTCAAGTCATATCCATCAAATACTAATGGCTCACTATAATCATACATTTGTTTATAAAAATCAAGAATATATAATTTGAGGAATGGTTTCATCAACAGGATAAGATAACACTCTTAAAAAAGTAATGATGACTAAACATTCACAAAGAATTTTTGTAACAATCTGTTTTATGTGTTCCTACACTGCCTCATGCTGTTTGCTGCCACATTTCAAAAATACCAAACATCAAAGTAAGGTGTGAAGAAGGACAATAATAATAATGAACCACAGGACCAATTTATAAATGAAAGATGTACAAAATGTCAGAACTCCCCGTTCCGAAAGACTGAGGTTGAAGTAACTGAAATTACTGTAAACAAAGAAAATATGGATAAGGTAAACATGGGTTCTTACTGATTTCTAGATGCTTAGAATATAAATCTAGAAAACAGTATACTCTTTGAAAGTATATTACTGTTTCACAGATGATGTAAAGTAGCCTGCTAACTACAAGAAAAATGGTTTCTAGAAAATTTCACATATTCTGTGTCAGCATCCAATTATGAAGGTAAGTTAAAAACTATTGGGGTCAAATCCCTAGTCTATGGCATTTGACATCATGCAAAATAATCATACTTCCTCAGAGACAGAACTTTAAAGTTAAAAAAAACATCATGAATGAACTACTTTATATGTCTTACATTAGAAATAATTCAGATCCAATATATCTCAGACATAAAAACATATGAAATGAAAACATATCATATATATGTATACACACACACACACACACACACACACACATACATACATATATATAATTATCAGAAAACCATTCTTGGTAAATATCATTAGGTGAGGTATTTAGCATTCCTTATTAGATGAGTGCAGATGAAATATAGTCATAGAAGCCAAAACACCCGTTATCTATGTTAGTTGCTCTGTTGTTGTTTTTTTTTGGTTTTTTTTTTCCAGGAAGATTGGGCTCCTGCCATAGAAGAGCATCTATAATTTTCTTTCAGCGCTGGTGGTCATGCATCAAAGCACAGCTTGGCCCATTAATCCTGAGTAGAATAAAAGTATGGAGTACTTAGTGATCACACATGTCTTAAAGCCTTATTGGTATTCATAGCTTCTCTCAAGTGTGTGGTAGACTGGAGATGGTCAGTCCTTCTTATTCAAACCTGGATCACTGGCAGCCTTCCTCTCATTCATCTTCTGGGAAAACCCTCAATTACAGTTAGAAGAAATGGTAATGTGCTCAAATTTCCTTCTGTAGCTTATCCCAAGAACTGAGAGTTCTGAATGGCATTTGGCCCAATCCCAGAAATTTTATTCCACATTGGTTTTGCCTTTCCTGAGCCTTTTTTTTTTTTTTCCATTTTAAAATCTGAAACCTCCCCCCACCCCCCCAAAAAAGTGCTTAAGATCAAGCACTGAAATCAAGGCCCTGGACTCTTTTTTTTGAATCAGGTTCTTTGAGCATTTAGTGCCTTTACAAAACATCAACTGATTAACATTTTTATGCTTTATTTTGAGATCAGTTTCTCATCTTAACTCCTTGAGTCGCTGTGATTTTATAAATAGTGTCTTTATTAAGATCGGCTACTGGCTTTCCTCATAGACACCACCGAGTGTGCAGAGTAGAGCAGCCTATTTTTGTGCTCTCTTGAGGAGGCTTGTTCCCTGGCCCTCCCTCATTGTGAGTTTGTTCCGGGCTGTCGGCTGCCTGATGTTTTGATGTCTCTCTCCATTAACTAACTCTTTCCTTTCGACCACTGAGCTTTGGTTTCTTGTTTACTGCCATCCTTGTCACAGTTCTTAGCTTGCTAGTCTGTGTCAACAGAGTCCTTGGCAACTTTCTGTGTCATTTCTTGCCCCTCCTTCTCCACAGACTGCTCTTCACCAATTTGACTTTCCAAAGATAGCCTGTTCAAAGTGTGGATTTTATCTCTGGTCTCACAGACTGTGCTCATTTGAATTATTAGTGAGAGGCAGACTCACACATCAGGTAAGTGACCAACTACACTGTTACTAAAAAGGCATAAAGACAGGTTCTCTCCACAGAGCCTGAAATCCCAGATGAGAGATTCTTTTCTCTGATTTCAAAAATTTTAATATTTTTAGGAGAGTTGATCAAACTATAAACACTCCTCTGTTTACCCTTTGGCTTTTCTACATATATGAACTATTGTGGTATTTACCATACTATATACTCTATTTTACATTATATTATCATAATTAATCACAGTTAAAATATAACATAATTAATTTTATGTTCCTGTGTCCCTATGAGATTATAAGCCACTGTATGGGAATGGTGTTCCAGTCCTTATGTCTTGGTATCTAGGGTAGGACATAGTGACCATTTAAACCATGTTCTAATACATGGTTTTGAGTTAGTAGATATAAAATATAGGTGGAGAGGTGAAAGCTTACACCATTAGCTTCTAATATATTCGTTTTAACAGTAAGAAGTATCGGTTTGGGAATTGAGTCAGCTGATACAACAGAAAAGCCAAATAACAATGGCTTGACCACAACACGCTGAATTTTTCCCATATAATTACAAGTCCAAGGGAAGGAAAATGCTGATATTGACTTGTAAGTTCAAGGATTCCATGAGTAAAATATCAGTAATGTTCCTGTCCTTTCAACGCAGCAAGGTGGCTACTCCTATTCCAGTCATCATGTATACTTTCCAGGCATAAAGAAGAAAGAAAGGGCCAGAAGGAAGATAAACATCTATATCAAGAAAGCAGAACCTCCCAGAAATTCCATCAGATTTGTTTATATTTCATTGGACAGAATTACGGCAGATTGTCTCCCATAGAACAAGGAGGATGAGAAAATGAGGGCCTTGTGGGTTTAAGCCACAAGAAATCTCTGTCACAGAGGGGTACAGAGTAAATGGAAAGAGTCAGTGTAAGTGAAAATGTAAATATAAGAGAGTTAATGTAAATGAAAGAGAGCATATGAAGTCAACTAAGAGCTGCTTCACCATCCTGCCCAGTAATGGCTAACAGGAGACAGACATTTTGATCTGTAAGTTTGAAAGCCTGACTGAGGCATGGGCTTCAAAAAAGAAAGTTTCCTGAACACTTTCTATGTATTTGGCTCTGTGATATACTGACTAATATAACATAATACTTCCCTTAGAGCTGCCCACCTTAACCTAAATTTTGCAACAAGAGAAGTGAGCACAGGATCTTGCAGAAGCACTTACTTCAGACTGGGTGTGTAGTTGTGGAGTGAGAGTCTTTTCAGGGAAGGACTGTCACAGAAGAGAAAGTACAGCTCACCAAATGACGTGCAGAAAGCTCTTACTGGCATAAAGGCAATGCATGAGTATGTAAAGGCACAGGAAGGCAAAGAAAGTGAAAAACATTTTGGGACTTGTAATTTTTTCAGGGATGCGAAGCACAGAATTCGAAAGGTGAGGACAATGGTAGTGAGACAAATTAGAAGACAGGTAAGCAAGAACCAAAGAGTCTTTCTGAACAGAGACAATGGATAATTTTAAGCTGATACTAGTTCTATTTTGGGGGGAAAATTATTCTAAGCTACTGGGGACAGTTTATTGGAGACAGGTAACACTGAAGAGAGGAAATTCAATTATGGGACTATTTCAATCGTTCAAGTGAAAAATACATGGTTTTATCTTGAAACAATACCAGAGGATTTAGGGAAAAAAAGGACTAGACTCCACAAACAAGTCAAAGAACAAACTCACCAAATGCTGTGTGTGCATGTGTGGGGTAGGCAAGCAGAGAAACAAGGGTAGAGGTGGGGCAGAAATGAGAGTAGAAAAACTAAAACAGCTCACATTTCTTCACTCATTCATGGATTCAATAATGGCAATTGAGCTGATTTTCCTAAAGACAGGATGTACTTAGCATAATATGCAATCTCAGTAAGGCATAATAATATACACATCTGTTTATATTAATGTCTATACATCTGTCCCAAGCACATGACATGAGGCAACTTCAAGAAAAGTGACTCACCACTGAGAAACCCAGCAATGAATTCCTGAATCATGGTTGAACAGCCTACTTTCTAGAGTAAATCTTAAAGACCAAAGGAATACTATGAAACACCAGATTTTATTAGGCAAAGAACAGGCTTGTTCATACCATGGTTCCATGAGGAGTTACTCAGTAGCCTTCAAAACAACTTGTTAGTGAACTGAGAAACTTACTACATTGGCCTCTATAGCAATTAAAGAATAAAATCTGGTATCTAAAATTTCTTAAACCATAAGGAAAATGATGCAGTCATCACAAAGCCAATCCAAGTCATTAGATACTTAAATAAGAACAGCAAGGCACATAGGTCCAAGCTCCACAGAAAATCAGCAGAAATGGTGAGTTGGAAGCATGCAAGAGTTCCTAAAATTAGCATTCTATTATCCTGCTTTTATATTATGCATAAAGGTGCCTTAAAGTTCACTAACCCAATAGTCCTTGTCATTGCTATTTCTAGCTCAACCATGCTAATAAGAAGGAATCTCTTAATGCGCTGCCTGGTTTGAAAAAATTGTATGGAAGAATAAATTCCCAAAGTAATTCTGATTTGTAGATAAGAAGAACATCCATATTAAAAGACCCAGCTCTTCTTTTATAAAAGATTGGTTTCCTCTATATTTGTGCATTGGGAAATTATTTGACCTTAAGGAAAATGAAACTGACAAATTTTCAGAAATGGATAAGTATGATTAAAAAAAATACAGAGCTTAGTGGTTATAAGATCACATTAAGTTAGAAAGACCTCGACTGGAGTCTTGATTTTTGCACTTATCAGGTTTCTTACCGAGCACC
Source organism: Phacochoerus africanus (assembly GCF_016906955.1). Lineage (NCBI taxonomy): Eukaryota > Metazoa > Chordata > Mammalia > Artiodactyla > Suidae > Phacochoerus > Phacochoerus africanus. Next base: position 36,746,165 of record NC_062553.1, read on the forward strand.
ACAAATAACTCAGAAAAAAATAGCACCTCATTCACAAAATTGTTGTAAGAAGTAAATGCTCATGAGGCATCCAGCCTCAAATCTGGGATCTTAAATCTTAAATATATATTAATATGAAGGGTGAATTAACAACATTCTGCAAAGTAGTGCTTTACATTCCCTTTTTACACAAGAAGAGATTAAGGCTGTGAGAGGGTCACTGACTTATCCAACGTCGCGATGCAAATAAATTCAAAACTAAGACTACTATGATAGGTTAACTGCTCTGATTCTCTTAATTCTCTATTTCAGAAAAAATTCTTTCAATAGGCCAGAACTAAATGTAAATACTGTACTGAGCTTATGGCTTCAGAATTCAGTGAAAGAGGGAGCATATGGCAGGAAATGAAGGTAAAAGAAGTCTACTCCAAAGAGTTCAGTGTGACACAGTCCTGCCCGTGATCAAGCTTAGAACATAGAACCTATGAGACATGGTGAAAATTATCAAGATAATTTAAGTCTGGTGGAGATACAGCAGCAGAAAATATAAAATATAAATTATCAAGTTTACACAAGTGTAGTTTCGAAGACCACCATGTCCAATTTCACTTTGCAAGGATGGTTTAATTATTCCCAAAGGACTAAATATTAAATGTAAGGAAAAATGACAGTTACAAAATACGCACTCTGCTGCCAAGTTTATATGAGAATTTTCAGGAGTGGGGGTGACTTCAGGGAATGGATGAGGGCTTGATTTATGATGCAGGGATGAATTATTATGTTTACATTTACAAGTTCTGTTATTATCAAGGACGTGATAGATTGTAAGAAGACCTTAAAACTTGGGTTAATTTTTTTCAGGTGATGAAGAATTTGAAACCAAAAATATAATGTCTGAATTTTCATGTTCAATTATTAAAATGCCCATGAGTTTACCAAAAAGAAACTGGTTACACTAATTTGCCACTTAACAAAGTTATTACCACCAAAGAATTTCATTATCCTATAAAGTTATATCTCAGTATATAAGTTCACATTTACCAAAGGATGTCTCATTGGTTATTAACTTCGATTGAATAAGTTTAGGGATCAGTATTCCCAAATTCCACTTTCAAACTAACAACTGATTCCAGATAGAATCATAGATAAGGGCAAAGAAAAAATTAATCTCATATTTCCAGATAGTTACACAGCATAATGACCAGGTCAACATAATGCAGAAAGAAGGCATATCACCATCTAATAGGAAAGAGATTTTTAAAAACAATGTCTAAAACAGATAAGCAACCAGGGTATGTTTTATAACACAGGGAATTACACCCATTATCTTGCAATAACTTATAATGGAGTATAATCGGCAAAGATATTAAATCACTATGCTGTTTACCTGAAATTAATATAATACTGTAAATCAACTATACTTCAATAAAAAAGAGAAAGTATTCAATAATTTTTTTAATTAAAAAAAATTGTGCCTAAATTTCTCATAAGCATTATTATACAATCACACCAGGGGGCGCTCTTAACACTGAAATGATGGATGACATTTTAAAACACATGGTGGTCTCAACTAGCCAAAATGAAAGATTTTTCTAAGCAGGTACAGTCCTTGCAATATGTGCTTATCTCATCAAAATGTTTGTTGGAAATACACACATTTTCTTTTCATCCAACTGTTTGCGTTGTTAAGACTATCAAGTTAGTCTATCAAGAAAACATTTTTGGCTGACAGGAAAAATCTTATTTTGGAAACATTTGTCTATTTAGATTGGCATCTATCTCTTATTCTTTCTGTGGTTAGGCTAACTTGGAATAATAAATAGGGTGCTTAAGAGTACATACAACTTTTTTAAATGGTTTCATTGTCAATTTTTTTTCAAAAAATTTCTTCCCATACCTTTATCTTTTTTTTTCTTTTATATAAAAGGAAGAGTCTTCAAAATTACTTAAAACTGAAACTCATGGTGAAATTCTAATCTGATTAGTATGGGCCTTTTCCATATTTTGTCATTACCTGGCGGGAACTCTGAAGCTCAGATGCTTTCCTCAGAAAGTTCAAGATTCGGATTCCTAAAAATATAATTAGAAAAAAATCAGTGTGAGGTTTCAAAGAAACAAAAAAGGCAAAAGGTAAAGGTGGGGTAATTACCCAGAGAAAATCACCATCAACTACTCAACCGAGGGTAAATATTTTTATATATGACATTTGATTAAATAAATTTTAAGAAATAAAGTTGAAAGGAAAGAATCACCAAGTATGCGAATGGAAAAGGACATAGTTAGCTATCTTCCTATAGTGATATAGAATGGGTCAGTCTATAAATTTTTTGCAAACCGTGTATGAGAACACCTTCTTTTGTCTGTAAGCTGCCGCCATGAGTCACTGTCTACCTGAGCTCAAGCTCAAACAGGAAGATTTCTGGTCAAGGTTCACTTGATATTTCATGGAGAACAGGCAGCTACCTCTTGCATGTGAGTTCAGGGAAACAGGAATGAATCTATACTCTTTGCATCCTACATCTAACTCATCATCATACTAATGTCTTAAATCCTGGTGATAAGAACTTTTTTTTTTTTAATTCTACAAAGTAAAAATATACCTGAAGAAAATGATGTACGTATTTACTACTTTAGACTAAAGTGTGTGTGGATGATAGGAAGTCCTAGCTACCCAAAAACATACATTAACACAGTTTTCAAAAATGTGGGCAAGAAGGAAGAAAAAAGAGAAAATAATATGAAAACAGGGTAGACCAAAGGAGAAAATCCTATGGGGAGAGTATGTTAGGAGAGGGGTCAGGTGACTATTATCTTCATTACTCCTGCTTAGCCTTTGAAGTGAAACTAGTACTTAGAGGCTCATAAAGGCAATGCGGTCTTGTTTGATGAGAGGCAACATCTGATGTGAACAAATCTGGCATATTAAAGGCCACAAGAATTTCCATTAACAGCAAAGACAGAGAGTGACAGGGTTGGAGTTTCATGTGGTCCATCCAGTTAGAAGCAGACCCTGAGCCAGCTGGTAGAAAACAGAAAGAGGTTACTGCCCAATAGGCCTGGAGTGGTTACCAGAAAGCCACCAAGTGACCTATATTTTAGATCAGGTCCTAGTGCCACCTGAAGCTAAGGACACTAACCCAAAATAATGGTAAAGAAAAAAAATTTTAAATAAAAGATTTAATTTAGATATGTGAGAACAGAAAAAATTGAGGATGACATAAAGCTTTTTGATCTGAACAACTGAAAGAATAGAACATTTAATAGGACTTGGAAGCTATGGGGAAAGCAGGTTATGTTTACTTCTAAGGGAAATAATTATTTTGACTTTGGATATATGAATTTTGAGGTGCCTATCAGACAAATATACCCAAAAGGAACAATATAAAATAAGCAGTTGACTATATCAGTGCGGAGCTTAGAAAAGGCTATCAAGCTCGGAATATAAAACCTGTCTACTCTGACAACATTTAAAGCCATGAGACAGAAGAGGAAGTGAGCTCGGCTAGAGAAGAAAGATGACAGAGACCAGTCCTAGGGTGGGTAGACTTTTAGGTGCCTCCATCATCCTTTCCCTCTGGTGGTGATGCCCTTATATGATTCCCATTCCCTAGAATGTGGGCAGGACCTGTAACTTGCTTCTAACCAATAGCATATGTGACACCATGTATGTGATTAACACCGTATCATCACATAATTACAATATAAGGTTAGCGCCCATAGTATTGGGAGTTTTTTCTAGCTGACTTTTGTGAAGCAAGCAGCCATGCTGAGAAACCCACCAGGCAAAGAACTGAGAGCAGCCTCTAAAAACTGAGGGCAGCCTCTAGCTGGCATCTTATAAGGTCTTCAGGGTCCAGCCAACATAGAGCCCTCACTCCTACAGTCTTAAGAAAATAAACTCTGCTGAAAAGTTGTTTAAGCTTAGAAATAAATTCTTCCCTTGTCAAGAATTCAGATGATACCCCCAACACTCCCTGAGATCTTGACTGCAGTCCTACAGAAGACCTAGTTAAGCTGTGCCCAGGCTTGTAACCCAAAGAATCTGTGAGATAATACATGTGTGTGTTGTTTCTAACCACTGAATTTGAGGTAATTTGATATGCACCAATAGAAAAGTAATACAAGTTCCAAGTTACTATAATATTTAGAGGTCAGAGAACTATGAAAGAACTAGGGAAAAGACCAAGAGGGGCTGATGAGGAAGAAGGATAACCAAGAGAAAAGCGTTTCTCCAAGGGGCTAATTGCCAACTTCCTCAGAGAAATTTGAAACTGATAAAGAACAAGAGAAAGTTGAGTCTGCTGACCTGCTACAGGCTCATAGGTAATCACCATTGAAAGGGACATGAGAAGCCAGGTGGAGCCACCTCTATTCCAGCTTTGGAATCCCCTACTTTATCCCTTCCTGGGAGAAAGTGATAAGAGGCAGTGATTCTGTGTGGGAATTGGTAGAAACCAGGAAGCTTCTGTTCTTTCTGCTCTAGATGATCATTCACTAACAATACTAGTCCTTTCATTGAAAGATTTACAGCTGTTTCTTAGCAATGAGGAGTTTCCCTGTAGGTATCTTTGAGGGGGTGGTTCTAGTAATCTAACCAGCCCCTAGGTGATCACCAGGGAAAGGGACACGAGAAGCCAAGTCCAAGTCACCTCCATTCCAGCCTCCTTCCAAGGAAAAAGTGCTAAGAGGCAGTGCTGAGGAAAAGACATTTAGCCGTATTAGGTCCCCAGAAGAACCAATTTGTGCCAGAATTGTGCAACCTCACTGTTTACAAGGCTTTGAAAGTTGGTATTTCAAAACCGGCCAACACGTAATACTAATCAAAGTCAGTTCATTTTAATTACCAAGTAGCTAACAACCTATTTTTAAACTTTTGTTTTTAGACATGCTTAGATTGGCTTTTAATGTGTTTTTTTTTTCCTAAATCAATACAACCAAATCTAATGAGCATGTATTATGTGCAAGGCCCTGAATTAACTAGGTGTAGCTCAGTGAAAGAAGCTGCCCTGCTGCTTTTTGTACATCTATAATTCGTATGCAAACTTATGCTATTTATAAAGCACAGTCACACAATCAAAGACTATGTTGTGCCCTAATGTGATTAGTATTCAGCTTTTGTCTAGATTTATCTACAGCAAGCATCCCATTTTCCTACAATGCTTTGAAAGCAATTTCTTTCCTATTCATTAATTCAATGAAGATATATTGAGCACTTAGTTACATAGCAGAGCAAATTGGATAAAAAAGTACACAAGTAGTCAATATTCCTGTTCTATAACAGTGCTATCCAAGATGTGTCCCTTTTATGTCCTCTATATATTTTATCTGTGTATATGTGTGTATACGTGTTATATATATATATATATATATATGTAAAACATATAGTTGACTCTTGAATAGGACAGGGTTCAGGAGCACCAATTCTCAGTGCCACTGAAAATTCTCTTAGACCTTCATAGTCGGCCCTCTGTATCCATGGCTTCTCCATATTCTCAGTTCCACGTTTGCAAATTCAACCAGTTTTGGATTGTGTAATACCTTACCTTTTACTGCTTAAAGAAATCTGCCTATAAATGGACATGTGAGTTCAAGCCTGTGTTGTTCAAGGGTCAATTAACATATGCATATATATACATTTATTCTACCTTTTTTATATATAGAGAGTATATAGATAGACGTGTGCGTACGTGTGTGTGTAGAGGGAAAGAGAGTATATTTACCTATGTATACACTGCCTAACCTAGCAATACAACCTTCCCCCTTGCACCATCAGCCTTTCCCCAGGTTCTGCTCTATCATCAAGGCTAAAAGTCAAATCAATTGCTCCTATATGTCAGTTTGTTCAGGTTAGCAGTCTTCATTATTCTCTGTAATGTCCTTGGCACTGTTAGGCAAAGGGAAGTATAAAACTAGATCATGGCATGGAGGAGTTTTCAACTTATTTTACTACTAACAGCTTTCCTAACCTTTTTTGGCTGATCCTCACTTGAATGTATGCCCTTCCATGGCATTTATTCCTATTATCTTTTCATTGAAATACTTTTTAGTACAGAGTATATGCTCAATAAGAATTACTTAACTAAAAAGATACTTTCCAAAATGACTGAGGTGGCTTGCATGAAAATGGAAATATACATTTAGACAGGCAAATGAAAATATACCATTATATAAATATATACCAACTACAGCTAAATAAAAAGAGCGCACAAAATGTTTAGCCCATAGTTTTCACTCAATAATTTGTTTAATGAATTTAAGACAATAACTATTTTAAAAAATATGTCCGTATAAGTACATTTGAAAATTGAGCCCTGTGCTTTCTCACAGCTATTATAAAGAGAAAAATATAGATTGTGTTGCCTTATTTCCAGCAAAGAGAGGTATTTCATTTTATGAAAGGAAACATTATTTCTCTGGGTGATTAATTCTAAGAATTTGTTACAAAGATAATTATATTAAAGCAAAAATCAGAGCATGTCTTCCTTAACTGTCTAAAGAAAGATGGGTAAATTAACACAGAATTGCTAAAATGAAGATGTTTGATTGAGATACACAACTCTTTCCAGAATTTCCGTTGTGATTCTATCAACTATCACTCTGTGTTATTTATATCTCTACCCAGGAATGATTATTTATTAGAACAAGTTGGTAAGCATTTTCAAGAACAGAAAAAAAAAACAGACTACTAAATGAACATAAATGTCTTGTGCTTTCCAAAATGCACAATGCATGTACATAGTATAGATATCTCACATGAAAAATATACCTCCATATTAATATCTATTTTCCACTCCCCAAAGGTTAAGACTTTAATAGGAAGTATCACATGAAATTATACAAGTGAACACAATTTTAGCCTATAAAACACTGCAAAGATTTAAATTACTAACATTGTAAAAATTATAGTTACTTACCACTGTTATATTAATGAGAACAAACTGCTACTCTACTAGGTCAAATGCATTGCCTGTCAGTGCCACAGTAAGCTGCTGAAGCCATTATCCCTGACGAATGCAACCATTAGGCAACCAGGCTTTGTACCACATGGCTATGCCCCCATAGGACCAGAACTCAGTGGTCCTGGGTTAGGCATCTACTCCAAGAGCAGTGAATCCATTGAGTTGGCTTGTGACATTAAATGAGAACTGGTTCAATTAAAGAACAATGTTGGGGCCAATGTATTTCTTTCTCTTTGCATTCAAACTAAGAAATGCCAAGAAGATTGAGGAGTGACAGAACTGAAAGTGACAGAAGAATAAAGAGGTACTACAAGTCACTTGGACATATAGACATTGAGGGTAGTAGAGTTGCCATCAGAGGTATTGATTCATGACAGGATCCAAGAAGGTAGTGCCCTCCAAAAGCATTTGCTTTGCAGTTCAAAACAAATCCATCTGTGTTCTAGGAAGAGAACACCTTTATCTTTTTTTCCAGCTTTAGTGAGATATAATTGACATGTAATACTGTACAAGTTTAATAAGAGATACAATGTGATGATGTGATAGACATATATATTGCAAAATAATTACCACAGGCCAGTTAGTGCAACTATCACCTCATATGGTTATCACTCTGTGTGTGTGTGTGTGTGTGTGTGTGTGTGTGTGTGTGTGGTGAGTACATTTAAGATCTACTCTTAGCAATTTTCAAGCATATGATACATTAGATTCCCAAGAACTTACTCATCTTATAAGTTATGTACTTTTTGACCATCATCACCCAATTCCCCTCTCCACCCTGCAACTCTACTCTCTGTTTCTGAGCTCAGATTTTTTTAGATTTTTTTTTTGATTCCGCATAGAGATTCGACATGAGATCATAGAGTATTTGTTTCTTTCTGTCTGACTTATGCCATTTAGCTCTCAAGGTTCATCCATGTTATCAGAAATGGTAGGATTTCCTTCTTTTTTGGCTGAATAATATTATTTAATTATATACTCATAATTATATTGTAAATTAATTTTTATATAATAATTACTAGTATCAATAATATGCTACATTACACACATATATATTCTGCTTTTCAAAGATTTGCTTTATACCACTTGGCTGTTAGTACCTGGTTTTGCTCATCAAACTCTGAAGAGAATTTTTCACATTTATGAAAAAAGGTGCAAAGTGAAAATAGCATTCAGCACTTGTTTTGTAGTGAGGCCGTTATGTAAGCCATGTGTACCTGTAGCACCAAGAGTGGCACTAACAAGCTCCCTCCACATGAACTACACTCAGCATCTCAGCATCAAGCCACCATAGCTCCTAACTGTGTCTGTGAGCCTCTATGCCTTATCTAAGATTTACTCTGTGCATCAGTTAGTAAGATGTGTCTACCCTAAGGTAAGTGCTTCTTCAATTTAAGCCGTTTCAGCTGAAGAAAGTTTTCATAGGACCAGTCTGCTTTCGAATAGCGAAAGAAATCTGTATACTTTTTCCTTACATTCACCAGATTTTCCACTAACGGTTGTTTTCTATTCCAGGATCCTATTTCTAGGATTTAGTGATTTTTGTTCTCCTTAGTCTCCTCTAGTAGTTAACAGTTTTCTTTGCTTTTCTTTCATGCTCTAGACATTTTTGAATAGTATTTAACAGTTACTTTGTAAAATATCCCTCAATTTGCATTTGTCCAATAATCTCTCAAAATTAGAATAAAGTTACACATTTTTTGGTAAAATAACACAAAAACAATGTTGTGATTTTCCTAGTGCATAATTTCTCATGGTATCTACCAATATGTCATATTACCAGTGATATTTACATTGACATTTGATTAAGCTTAGCCAGGTTTCTCCACAGGTTTCTTTTTATTGATAAGTATCTTTGGAACATTCTTTGAGACTATGCAAATCATGTTTCTCCTTAACGTCTTCCCACTAACTTAAGAGGGTTTTATGTGCAACATGTGTTATTGTGGTTTTTGCCTAATGGTGGCTCCCTATTTCTCTATTTAATTCCACATTAATTGTAATTCTACTGTGAGGACGAGCTGTCTTCTCCCTCACGTATTTGCTTATTTACGGAATTATTTATTATTATCTGTAAGAACACATGGGTATTTTATTATTTCTGTTAAAATTCATACTATTATTATTTATTTTGTTCTATCTGTTCTGGCTTTGGCCATTAAAGACTCTTTCAGACAACATGTCTCCCATATTCTTTAGACAAGCTGATATTTTTCTTACTTCCTGAAACCCCAAGATGTTACAGACTCATTTTGTATTTTTCCTGCCCTAACCTTCCAATCAACTACTTCTCAAAGGAGTCCTGGTTCTTTTTTTACTGGAGAATGGTGTGTGGAACCAAGATCTAGGTGCTGGGTTTGCTCACTTTAGTGCAGCATCATTGCTTCTGAACCTTTCAGCATACATAACTAGGTTATATATGTGCGCATGTAAACTCTGCATGTTGATCTGACTGCATTTATAGAATCACCTACTTGTTAAAATTTATTTGCAACCCTCAAATTAACACTTCCAGTACTTTCACAGTCATCCTCAGATGTGTGGAGAGCAGTGAAAAATTTGAATCACCCACTATGTATGTTTTCAGCTGAGGTCAAACAAGACAATGCTTCCACCTTATTTCAGCTTTCATAGCCTACACGTGAAATAGGGTGGCTTATTTAGTGCCATGTTTTTATGGGGTTTTTATGGTCAGTGATTTCATTGTTTAAAATGGCTCCCAAGGGTAATGCTGAAGTGCCATCTAGTGTTTCTAAGCACAAGAAGGCTGTGACATGCTTTATGGAAAAAATACATGTATTAGATAAGCTTCATTAAAAATGATTAATAGAGCTATTGGTTGTTAGTTTAATATTAAAGAATCAGCAATAAGTAAGATATCTTTAAACAAAAACACACATAAAACAAGGAAACAAGGCTAAATAGTAACCATTTGATGAGACAGAGGCTTGTAGGAACCTAATCCTATATTTCACCTAGAAGCAATGATTGGTATTCACTAGCTCAGTATTACTAGTGACTTCACAGATCATAATTACTGTAAATAATGAGAATAGACTATTTATCTTATCTGTTTATATATTAAAAACAATGAATTCATATTGACATCTCTGATTCCAATCCAATACCACGAGATTCATTTTAGCCTTCCCTCCTTTTCTTAATTATACTCCTTTCTGCAACACTGAGGAACCCAGCTCTCATTATCTACAATCTATTTCATCTATTTATTTATTTGTTTAATCCTAGTATATATGTGTGTGTAAAATACATGCTTTGCTAACCCATTCCTGCTAAAAATACTTTTACTAATTAGATGACAGCATTTCTGTACACTTCTTTTTGTCACATGTATACACTTAGGATTCTTTTCTACACAGTAAAATTTGGTCAGTTATTTTCTTCCCTATTCTCAATGTGGTTACATTATTCACTTCTAATACAGTTAGGTTAATTTTTTAGTCTGTATTCTATTCTGGCTTCTCCCTCCACCTCCTCATTTGTTTTAATTACATATTGGTTTAGTTTAGGAATATATAAAATATTACTATAATTCCAAGAGTTAGAGTTATACAAAAAGATATACCCATAGACATGTCATTAATGATATATTTTAATTTAATTGATTCTGTTTTATTTACAACTTAAGAATTTAAATGTTTTCCATTTCAATTCTAAAACCTAGGTTTGCTACATGCAGTTCTATATAACTATAGGCCTTCAAAAAATTTTAAAAAAATCTAAAAGCAAAAGAATCAAATGTTTTACTTGCAGATAAGTAAAGTCTGCTTCTTTTAAACTATTTTTAACCACATGAATAAAAACAGCAAGATGCATTGAATATAGTATAGAGTGATTATTTCATTTTATTTTTGCTTTTTAAGGTGCAACCATGGCATATGGAAGTTCCCAGGCTAGAGGTCAAATCAGAGCTATAGCTCCTGGCCTACACCACAGTCACAGCAATGTGGGAACCTGAGCTTCATCTGCAACCTACACCATAGCTCATGGCAATGCTGGATCCCCCACCCACTGAGCAAGGACAGGGATCAACCTGCATCTTCATGGATACTAGTCAGATTCATTTCTGTTGCACTGTGAAGGGAACTCCCCAGAGAGATTATTTTAAAATTAGACTTCTAATGAAATTTTAGCTTCTCTTAATCATTTTCCAAAGATATAGTACAATAGATAATAACATATGCATCAATATTATCAATACATAGCTTTTAAGGATTTTCACATTTACTTTGGATAACTGGCTACCTAATTAATATATTGAGGTAATAATTAATATAATAATATAATATATATAAATATATAATATAAAAATTATTATTGAATTTAGTAAAACTAAATCAACTACCTAATTAATATATTACCTCAATATATATTAATATATTGAGTAAAATATATATTTAGTAAAACTAAATTCAACTACCTATTTAATATATTACCTCAATATATAGTTAATATAGTTAATATATTGAGGTAATAATTAATATAATTATTATATTATATACATTATATAATAATATAATATATATAAATATATAATATAATATAAAAAGTATTATTGAATTTAGTAAAACTTCTGAAATAGAATAACAAAGATATTTCTCTTCACAGACTATATAAGACAACTTAATACAAATCTATGAAAGTTTTAACAGTAAATAGTAGTCAAGATAGCCAGCAGATTCAATATAAATAGGTGAATTTTACATTTGTTCTATGCAAGAAGGTAAGCACTAGCCATATGTGGCTATTAAAAATTAAATTTAAATTAGTTATATACAGTTATAGGTCAACATATAAATCCCATGTTTCATCAAATGAAAATATGACATACATGAAAACTAGAGAGAAAGAAACACAAACACACCACTAAAGAAAATCATCAAACCACAAGCTAAGAAACTAAAAGAAGAAAAGAGTATAGAAGAACTACAAAAAAATACCAGAAAATAAGTAACAAGATGGTAATATTTATATATCTATCAGCAATAAGTGTAAATGTCAATGGAGTAAATGCTCAAATATAAGAAGTAATTAGTTAAAACAAGATCCATCTACATGCTGCTTACAGTAGACTCACTTAAGAGCTAAATACACACACAGACTGAGAGTAAGGGGATGGAAAAAGATATTTCACACAAATAGAAACAATAAGAAAGCTGGGATAGTAATACTCATATGAGACATAGTAGACTTTTTTAGACATGTACAATGAAAGACCAAAAAAAAGGCATTATATAAAGGGATCAATATAAGAGAATATAACACTCATAAACATGTATGCACCTAACACAGGAGCTTCTAAATATATAAAGTAAATATTAACAGACATAAAGGAATAAATTGACAATGATACAGTAAGAGAGGATTTTAACATCTCCACATATATAAATGGAAATATCTAGACAGAAATCAATAAGGAAACATAAGTTACCTTAGATACTTTAGACCAGTTAAACCCAGTGGATATCTATAGGACATGACATCCAAAAAAACAAAAAGCAGAATATACATTCTTTACAAGTGCACATGGAATATTCTTCAGGATAGATAATATGCTAGGCCAAGCAATCTCAAAAAATTTAAAAAGATAGAAATTATATCAACTATTTTTTTCTAAACACAGTGGTATAAAATTAGAAAACAATTTCAGGAAGAAAAAAATGGGGACAACATAAACATGTGGAGACTAAACAATATGCTACTAGTAAAACCAATAGGTCAATTGAAGAAATCAAAGAAGACATGAGAAAATTCCTCAAGTCAAATGAAAATGGAAATAGACCAACCCAAATTCTATGGGATGCAACAAAAGCAGTTCTAAGAAGGGAGTTTATAATGATACAGGCCTACTTCATGAAAAATAAAAAATCTCACACACACAAAAAAACTTACCTACTATATAAAGGAATTAGAAAAAGAAGACTAAACAAAGCCCAAAGTCATAATGAACAAAATAATAAAGATTGTGGAGAAATACATAAAATAGAGATAAAAAATACAAAAGATCAATAAAACCAAGAACTTTTTATTGAAAAAATAAACAAAATTGATGAGCCTTTAGAAAGAATCATTAAGAAAAAGAGATGATCCAAGCAAACGAAATAAGAAATGAAATAGGAAAAATAACAACCAATTTCACAGAGATCTAAAATAATCATAAGAAACTACTATGAACAATTACATGCAAATGAATTGGACAACGTGGAAGAAATGGATAAATTTCTAGAATCATACAATCTTCCAAAACTGAATGAGAAAGGAAAAGAGTATCTGAACAGACTGATCACTAGCAATGAAACTGAATTTGTAATTTAAAAAACACCAAGCAAACAAATTTCCAGGACAAGATGGCTTCACAGGAGAAGTCTACCAAACATATAAAGAAAAGCTAATACCAATCCTCAAACTATTCCAAAATTTTTAAAAGGAGGAGACACTCCCCAATTCATTCAACAAGGTTACTATAACCCTGATAATAAAACCAGAAAAAAAAACAAATCTACAAAACCAGAAAATTACAAGTCAATATCTCTGATGGAAGTAGATGCAAAAATTCTCAAAAAAATATCAGCAAACCAAATCCAACAGTATATAAAAAGAATCATACACATAATCAGGTTGGATTTATTTCAGAGTCACAAGGATGGTTCACATACACAATCAATCAATGCGATACGCCACATTAGCAAAAAGAAGGAGGAAAATCACATGATTGTATCCATAAATGCTACAAAATCATTTATCCAAATTTAACATCCTTTCATGGTAAAAACTCTCATCAAAGTTGGTATAAAGGAAACATATCTCAATATAATAAAGGCTGTTTATAACAAACCAATGGTTATCATCATACTCAATGGTGAAAAGCTAAAAGTTTTTACTTTAAAATCAGGAATAAGACAAGGATGTCCACTTTGCCACTTCTACTTAACATAGTATTGGGAGTCCTAGACACACAATCATACAAGAAAAATATAAAAGGCATCCAAAATGGGAAGGAAGAAGAGAAACAGAGGACATAATACTAGCATAGAAAATCCTAAATTCTCCCCCACAAAGAAGTAATAAATGAAGACAGTATAGTTGCAGGATACAAGACCGATATTTAGAAAACTGTTGTTTTTCTACACACTAAATGAACTGTCAGAACAAGAAAGCAAGAAAATCATCCCATTTAAAATCATATAAAAAATACCTAGGAATAAACTGAATGAAGGAGGTGAAAGAGCTATAAGATATTGATGAAGAAAACTGAAGATGATACAAAGAAATGCAAAGATAACCATGAATGTGGATTGGAAGAATGAATATTAAAATGTCCATACTACACAATGCAATTACATATTTAATGCAATCCCTACTGAAATTACCACATTTTTCACAGAACTAGAATAAATAATCCTAAAATTTATATGGAACTATAAAAGCTCCTGAATTCCCAAAGCAATTTGAGAAAAAAAGACTAAAGCTGAAGATATTACATTCCAAGTCAGACTATACATCAAAGATAAAGTAATCAAAACAGTATGATACTGACAAAAAGAGACATATAGATAGAACATAACAAAGAGAACAGAATTCAGAGCCCAGAAATAAACCTACATGCTTACAGTTAATTATTCTATGGCAAAGAAGGTAAGAATATTCAATGGAGGAAAGTGTCTTCGATAAGTGGTGCTGGGAAAAGAGGACAGCTACATGTAAAAGGAAGGAATTAGAGTATTTTCTCACACCAAATACAAAAATAAAGTAGATTAAAGACCTAAATGTAAGACTTGAAACCATAAAACTCCTAGAAGAAAACATAGGCAGAACATTCCTTGATATAAATTGCATCAATATTTTTTTTGGATCTGCGTCTTAAAGCAAAAAAATAAAATAAAATAAAATAAAAAGGGGGACCTAATTAAACTTGAAACCTTTCAGACAGAAAAGTAAAATAAACACTGAAACAACAAAAAGACAACCTACTGAATGGAAGGAAATATTTGGAGATTATACAACCTATAAGGAGTTAATATCCAAAATATATAAATAGCTCAAACAACTCAATACAAAAAATGATTAAAAATGAGCAGAAGAATTGAATAGACATTTTTTCCCAAAGAGGACAGGCAGATAGCCAATAGGCACATGAAAGGATGTCTGACATCACTAATCATCAGAAAAATCAAACAAAAAACACAATGAGGTATCACCTTACACCTGACAGAACAGCCATCATCAAAAAGAACACAAATAATAAGCGTTGGTAAATTCATGGAGATGAGGGAACCCTAGTAAACTGTTGATTGGTATTATGAAGTAGTGGAAAACAGTATGGAGATGAGGGAACCCTAGTAAACTGTTGATTGGTATTATGAAGTAGTGGAAAACAGTATGGAGATTCCTCAAAAATTACAAATGTGATCCAGCAATTCCACTGCTGGGTACACATTTGAAGACAATTAAAATACTACTTCAAAAAGAAAATGCACCCCAATGTTCACAGGAGCATTATTTACAATTTCCATGATATGGAAGCAATCTAAGTGTTCATCAGCATATGAATGGATAAAGAAAATGTGATATGTTTAAGGAAACATTACTCAGCCATTAAAAAGAATGAAATTTTGCCATTTATAACAACATGGATGGATCTGAAGGGCATCATCACTGAAATAAGTCAAACAGAGACAGGAAAATACTGTACCTTATTATCACTTACATGTAGAATCTAAAAAGTAAAACTAATATATGACTATAACAAAACAGAAACAGGCTCAGAGTTCAGAGAACAAACTAGTGGTTACCAGTGAGCAGAGAGAAGGAAGACGAGACAAGATGGAGGATTAAGAAGTATAAACTATTATGTGATACAAGGGTATATGTATAGCACAGTGACTATAGCCAATAATTTATTATAACTATAAATGGAGTAAAATCTTATTGAATCATTATGTTGTACACCTAAAACTACTATAATATTGTAAGATTGAAGTAAACAACTATACTTCAATTAAAAAATGAAGAGAGAGGAGTTCCTGTTGCAGCTCGGCGGTAACAAATCTGACTGGTGTCCCTGAGGACACAGGTTTGATCCCTGGCCTCAAACAATGGGTAGAGGATTTGGTATTGACATGAGCTGTGGGGTGGGCCGGCAGCTACAGCTTTGATTCAACTCCTGGCTGGGAAATTCCATGTGCCACGGGTGTGGCCCTGAAAGGACAAAAAATTAAAAAAAAAAAATGTTACAAGGGAACACACCTTAACATAA
This sequence comes from Phacochoerus africanus, assembly GCF_016906955.1. NCBI lineage: Eukaryota > Metazoa > Chordata > Mammalia > Artiodactyla > Suidae > Phacochoerus > Phacochoerus africanus. The sequence goes on from NC_062553.1 coordinate 36,762,380, forward strand.
TAAATGCCATTTACGACAAACCCACAGCAAATATAATACTCAGTGGAGAAAAGCTGAAAGCCTTACCAGTAAAATCTGGAAAGACAAAGATGCCCACTCTCAGCACTTTTATTCAACATAGAATTGAAAGTCCTAGCCACAACAATTAGACAAACAAGAGAAATAAAAGGTATCCAAATTGGAAGAGGTAAAATTGTCATTGTGTGCAGATGACATGATATTATATGTAGAAAACCCTAAGGACTCAACCCCAAAACTACTAGAACTAATGAACAAATTCAGCAAAGATACAACATTAACATTCAGAAATCAGTCATATTTCTGTATCCTAACAATGAAATATTAGAAAAGGAATACAAAAATACAATACCTTTTAAAATTTCACCCCAAAAAATTCAATACCTGGGAATAAACCTGACTGACCAAGGAGGTGAAAGACTTATACGCTAAGAACTATAAAATATTAATCAAGGAAATTAAAGAAGATTCAAAGAAAGGGAAAAATATTCTATGCTCTTGAGTTGGAAAAATTAATATTGTAAAAAAGGCCATACTAGCCAAAGCAATCTACATATTCAATGCAACCCCTATCAAGTTACCCATGATATTTTTCACAGAACTAGAACAAACAATCTAAAAATTTACACGGAACCACAAAAGACCCAGAATTGCTAAAGCAATCCTGAGAAACAAAAAACAAGCAGGAGGCATAACTCTCCCAGACTTTAGGCAATATTACAAAGCTACAGTAATCAAGACAGTACTGGTACCAAAACAGACATGCAGACCAATGGAACAAAATAGAGAACACAGAAATAAACCCAGATGCCTACAGTCAATTCATCTTTGACAAAGGAGGCAAGAAAATAAAATGGGAAAAAAATCTTCAACAAGTGGTGCTGGGAAAACTGGACAGCTGCATGTAAATCAATCAAACTGAAACACACCTTCACACCATGCATAAAATAAACTCAAAATGGTTTAAAGACTTAAACATAAGACAAGACACCATCAAACTCCTATAAGAGAACATAGGCAAAACATTCTCTGACATCAACCTTACAAATGTTTTCTCAGGTCAGTCTCCCAAGGCAATAGAAATAAAAGCAAGAATAAATCAATGGGACCTAATCAAAGTGACAAGCTTTTGCACAGAAAAGGACACCATAAAAAAAAAAAAAACAACAACAACAACAAAGAAAAACAAAAAGACAACTTACAGAATGGGAGAAAGGAATTTCAAACGATGCAACTGACAAGGGCTTAATCACTAAAATATACAAGCAACTTACACAATTCAAAAGCAAAAAGCCAACAACCCAACTGAAAAATGGGCAAAAGACCTGAATAGACATTTCTCCAAAGACATACAGATGGCCAACAAGCACATGTAAAAATGCTCGACATCACTGATTATTAGAAAAATGCAAATCAGTTACCATGAGGTACCACCTCACACCAGTCAGAATGGCCATCATTAACAAGTCAACAAATAACAAATGCTGGAGAGGGTGTAGGGAAAAGGGAACTCTCCTGCACTGCTGGTGGCAATGTAAATTGGTACAACCACCATGGAAAACAGTATGGAGGTACCTCAGAAAACTAAATATAGAACTACCATGTGACCCAGAAATCCCACTCTTCCTTGAAAAAGACACATGCACTTGCATGTTCATTGCAGCACTATTCACAATAGCCAAGACATGGAAACAACCTAAATGTCCATCAACAATTGAATGGATTAAGAAGATGTGGAATATATACACGATGGAATACTACTCAGCCATAAAAAAGAACAAAATAATGCCATTTGCAGCAACATGGACTGAACTAGAGACTCTTATACTAAGTGAGGTAAGGTCAGAAAGAGAAAGACAGTGCTTGCTTCGGCAGCACATATACTAAAATTGGAACGATACAGAGAAGATTAGCATGGCCCCTGTGCAAGGATGACATGCAAATTCGTGAAGAGAAAGACAAATACCATATGATATCACTTATATCTGGAATCTAGTATATGGTGCAAATGAACCCTTCCACAGAAAAGAAAATCATGGACTGGGAGAACAGATTTGCACTTGTGGTTGCTGAGGGGGAGGGAGTGGGATACTGGGAATTTGGGGTTAATAGATGCAAACTATTGCCTTTGGAATGGATAAGCAATGAGATCCTGCTGTATGGCCCTGGGAACTATATCTAGTCACTTATGATGGAGCATGATAATGTGAGAAAAAGAATGTATTACATATGTGTGACTGGGTCACCTTGCTGGACAGTAGAAAATTGACAGAACACTGTAAACCAGCTATGATGGAAAAAATAAAAATCGTTTAAAAAAATGAAGATAGAGAATGTAAGTGGAGAATAACAAAATACACTATTCATCACAGAAGAAAACGTGACAAAGGCATTAAAACATACTTTGGTGCAATATTAAATTGGCAAACCAGTCATGTATTTTGTGCTCCTCTGACTTTTGGGTTAAGCAAAAAAACTAAGCTAAAATTACATAAATAATATGATCCTAAATTTGTTGATTGTGTGTGTGTGTGTGTGTGTGTCTGTAAACTATAGAAGCAACAAACAGGTGTTTAGGCAGTTAGGTACACAAATGCGAATAAACATAATTAACAGTTTATAATGGATTTCTCTATGTGTTAGATGATAATATTTTTCTTCATACTTTTTCATAGTTTTAAAATATTCACTGTTAAGTCTTGTTTTGTTTTCTAATCAGAAAAATGTTCTAAAAAAAATAGCCCAGGATCTGAATTATCTTCTTCCTCCAAGTTCTTACAGATCAGTGAGGAATGAGAGCCAGGCAGAGGATGTGGCTAAGGTACCAGGACTGGGTAGTTTCCAAACTCCTTGACTAACATCACCTGACTCAAGTGTGCTCACTCCACACACTCAGCTCATCCTAGCACAAGAGGACCAGAACACTGATTTTCACTGTTCAGGGTCACTTATATGGACGTATTTACACACCAGTTCATATGTTTTACTCCTCAACTGCAAAATCAAGTTTCCATTCCTTTAGTATCTTTACAAAGCATCTCATCAAGCACTGGATATAGCTTTTGCAAATATAAGGACCTTAAAAAGGTGAACAGAAAATTATCTCTTGAATATAAAGTGCAGTTTTTCATCCCATTAGGTACTCTTTTCACAGAAAGTGTGAAATTAATTCTTGAAGACCAAAACTACTCCTAGGAGAAACAATATTTTTTTGAGTACTTGAGAAAAGGCTTGAGGCAAAATTATTAAGAATCATCAGTGTTGAAGTGTTTTTGCTTGCATGTATTTTAAAGCGGCAAATAAAAGTAAGGATATTTTCAGTGGAAGAAAATCACCACTTTAGTAATGTCAGGATTTCACATCAGCAAAATTTCAGATTGGTGAAACGGTGAATAGGAACAGAAAGAGTTGATACAATGGAGATACAGTTTGACGGAACTGTGTAATGAAGGTAGAAACTTTTATCTTTAAAAGGTAAACTTCAAGCAATCTCAGGTAAAAGACTGAAAACTCTGTGAACATTGTACCAGTTCTTACAAGCAGACTTGAAAATGCAGACAGAATAGAGAAAATAAGCACATTACAAGGTAAGTAGCCTAGCGGTTACAGACACAGAAGCTGAAGTGTGATGGCCAGAGTGGAAATCTCACCTCCACTATCGCTAGCCGTCTCACTCTCAAAAAGTTACTGAGATTATCCTACTGCAAAATGAGGATAATAATAATATTTACCCCACATGGCTCTTGTGAGAATAAAATAAAACCATAAATACTAGCTGATTTAGATTATGAGGTGGAAAACATAGGTTTATTTCTGTGGAATCCATTTTATGTGTTTTACAACATCATAAAAAGCTGAATTCCTATTTAAAATTTAAATATCAGTTTGAATTGGAGTCATGAATGATGGGCTCTAGTTGAGCTTCTCTGACCTCAAGGTGAACTGTGAGCACACCATATTTTTTTCTAAGCCCTGGTGATGTCATGAGAGAGTATTGTGGGTAAGTTTTACGTTCTCTTGCTGCTTTCAAATTCCTATGATCTATATAGCTGGGAGAAAAAAGTGTTTTAATACTGCTGCTTACAAAATATTTTCACAATAGGAACTGAGATAGTGGAGCGTTTCAACATATTTATGTAACAGCTAAATTAAACAAAGAGCGAGTACAATTTCCCAGTGGGAGAACTTTATAGAAGTAAAAACTGATCAAAACAGTTTTCAGAATGTGTGCATACTAAAGTTTCAGTGAACAGAACAAAATCCCTGAAAAACCAATCCTGGCATTGGAAAGAGGAAAAATTAAACTTTTTTCTCTTTTCTCTGCATGTATATTCCTTCATTATCTCATAGTAAAATGGAAGGTATACTGATAACAGATAAAATCAATTCCACTGACACATTATATTTTTCAACCTCATAATTTAACTAGTATTTATTAACTTCTGATGTGATATAACAGTTAGAAGCTGGTAGGGTTTTGAAGATTTTTTTAAAATTTCAGGTCTTCCCTCTAAAAACTTATTCATATATGTTTACTTATATATACATATATATACATGTATTATATATATATAGCAGAGTAAGAGATATGTATTATATATAAAGATATATACAATACATATTTTTATATACCATGGAATAAGATGTATATACACACAGTTAACAATGAAAGGTAGAATGTATTTAAACACAAAATAAATGGCTTATATCCAGGACAGTAAATTCAAATGATAATCAGGTCCAAGGCAAGTGAGTAAGAGCAATGGGCAAGGGAGATACTGAGCCACACTGAAGCATGTCTTTTCAGTTTGGTAATGGAGGCGGAGGGTCCCCAGATTTTCTTTTCTTTTTTTTTTTTTTTGGTCTTTTTGCTATTTCTTGGGCCGCTCCCGTGGCATATGGAGATTCCCAGGCTAGGGGTCTAATCAGAGCTGTAGCCACCAGCCTATGCCAGAGCCACAGCAACGCGGGATCCGAGCCGTGTCTGCAACCTACACCAAAGCTCACGGCAACGCCGGATCCTTAACCCACTGAGCAAGGGCAGGGACCGAACCCGCAACCTCATGGTTCCTAGTCGGATTCATTAACCACTGCGCCACGACGGGAACTCCCAGATTTTCTAACCTTCTAAACAGAAACAAGAATTTAGGTGTTTACGTAAAATAGCTATTTGTTTCTACTACTGGAAACTAATTTAAAAATTTTTAAACACTGTGTAAATCAAACAGACACATCTCTAAGGCCTAATCATCCTGTGAACTGCCACTTTACAATCTTTGGATTATTAAATGCCATAGAAAAACATTTGTTAGCACTTTATGATTCCCCAGATATTTAACCCGCTGTAATATTTTTTCTCATAAAGCCTGAAGCAATTATTACACTAATTTTTACAATTTTATGGGGAAAAAAAAGGATCAAGGAAGCTAAATAATGTCTATGTAGTCCTGCAACAAATAAACAGAAGCTTTGATTTCAAAACCAGGTTTGTCCATCTCCAATGTCCATATCCTTTCTAATACGCAATATTTTTATCAAAAAAAAAAAAAAAAGGCTGTGTGAAAAAGAAACAACTTTATTTAAGACCTGGGAGGATAGGTAAGATTTGGGTATCCAAAGGGGAGGTATGAAATAGTTTTAGAGACAACATGTGACTATTGGAGGAAGGAATGAGCACAGTACTTTCAGACAATAACTTGAAAACTGGACTGGTGACAGTAGACATTGCATAGGGTGAACCAGGAAAGTGAATTATATATAACACATAAGTAATATTTACTTTAACATTCACCTCAAAATATTACACCCAAAGCTAGTAAACTTAAATTGCTCATTTCTATTCATGTTAATCTCCAGTGTCAAGCAATGATCAACAACAACCTTCACTGTCTTTAATATTCTAAGAAAAATAGATTCTGGTGACAATTCAGAGGTGAAAATCATGTTGACACATGTACATGAGCAAAATTATCTAATACCCTCTCCTCCTAATTCAGACATCCAAAAGCAACACCCAAGTGCAGTTATTCCATATTTCAAACAAGAGTTAGTGTCCTCCTAGATAAATTATCCATAAAATTACACTTCCTAATTTCACCTGAAGAGTACTCAAGTCTCCCTACAAAGTGTCTTAGGCTGACATCCCAGACAGCATGATCTGCCTGTCAAGAAAGTTTAAGAGCTTTCCTGATCACTGTGATAAAACTAGTCTACATTCTTAAATGGTTTGTTTAGTTTCAAAACCACAAAAAGAAGCCTCTAATTCCTTTAAAAATCAAATTGTACTAGCCCCATTAAAATTACCTAACTTTGTGGGAAAATTCAAAATAATATCAGTAAGATTATCTCAGATCTAGCTTGGGGAAGATGGTCCAGTGTTGCCAGAACTTCTGACATATTTCTTCAAAAAATAAATTGGAAAGCTGTTCTTTTTAATGTAAAGTCTCTTAATTTTTCAAATTTTTGCTCACTTAAGAAAATAATTTATAAGCTAAAAACCAAAAAAACTGCAGATCTCCTAAAGGAAATGTATAAATTATCCAGGGTTGGGGCTGAGTAGGGTAGAATTGCAGCAATGTTCAAACATTGCCATAGAAACACTGTATAAGAAATGGTTTATACAAAGGTGAGGAGGAAAGAGACTGCTAATCACATTTGGAAACAGAAATGTAACTTGTTAACTTTCTTTACAAACACTCACCTTGTCCCCTTCCCCCAGTTTCTGGACAAAATGAAGAAAGTACTGAAGCATCATATATTTTCAGAGATTTAAATAAACCAGCTCAAGCAGCATGTGGGTTTCAGGCTCTTTTTCATTCATAAAAAGATTAGCTCTGTATTAAATACATTTTAAACAGAGAGAAAAAAGACAGACATTACTGCAGAGCTTTAAAATACTGCATCTCAAAGTTACCTAATATTTGGTTTGGTACAGTTAGACACACCCTAGAGAAATATCTAAGTATTTCCTGTGAGCAGGAGACTTTTTCAAACAATACATTTGTTTCCCCCAATTCTTGAAGATTCTCATGGGTGTCGTGTGTGTGCGTGTGTTGGTGTTGTGTGTACATTTGTCTGGGTCTGGGGATTTCTAAAGATTGGCAATCACAGCCCTAGTCTTTAGCAATGGATATGGAAGTATCTTAATCTTCTAATATATAAGTAAATAAAAATGACTAGAAATCAAGGTAATTAGTCATGACAGTAACTAACACGTAGGAGAGGGTGACCACATTTTTAAAGCCATTTCACGAACATCACTGATTGCTCATTACCCCAACTTTGAGAGATGAATGCTGCTTACTGCTTAAAAAGTATGCATGTATGATTCTCCCCTGATTATTCATCCAGTAGCTGGCAGAGCCAGAATCTCAACTTAGACCTGCTGACTTAGGGTGGAAAAAATACTTTCAGGGATAGTGTTTTGTCCTTAGTGTATGTGGATGAATGTAAAGAGGAATGCATGGTTAGATGAATGAGCCCTCATGCTAGGATCCCTAAAAGGGGGAGAAGGCTGAAAGCCTCTGTCCTCACTAGAAATGTGGTCTCCTCCTGTCAGTGGGGTTGCCTCCATCCTAATAATCCATACCCCAGCCCTACCAAGCTTCCTCATTTTTCTTACTGCCTTAGCCACATATACAACCTCTTCCATTTCCCCTATGTCCTGACTTAACTGCCTCTTCTAATCCCTCCTTTTGGGCTCACAAGTTCCTATTAAGATGAACACAGATTTGTGGAGTCAGAGACCTGTGTTCAAATTCTGAATCTGACATTTACAAGCTCTGTGATCCTGAAAAAGGTATTTAATGTATCTGAGCTGTAGTTTCCTCACACGGAAAATGGCACTAGGAAAGGAGAGTAAGTTGGGAACTTTAAATGAGATAACTTAAGAGGTATATTTGGTAGCTATTGTTATTATATTAATGCCATTTTGTACCCTCCATTTATCTGACTATTGGGAATACATATTGTTGTTTCTCATGTCTATCTCAGAAAGGCAATTCTTCAAAAATTATGTCAAACAGAGAATTTGCACACCATGAATAAGGGAAATAAACTCAGAGGTCAGAATGCCAGAGTCTAAGTTCATGTCTTACCTCGTCCTAACTGTGGAAACTTGGACAATTTACTAACCCACTGTGTGCCTCAAATGGAGATAGCAATGCTACCTACCTCATAGAGCTTTGGTGTTAATTTAATTAAATGGAAATTAAATAAAGTAGAAATCACTTAGATTATGGTAGGTGCACAATAAATTTTACTATTATTTGTTAGTGGAGCTATTATTTCCTTCTTTATTTAAACCACAGTCACATTCTTTTAGTCAAATTATCAGGGGACTAAAATCGATGTTCAGTTAGTAAATGGATCAAACTATTATGAACCATAAAGAGAAAAATATATTTTTCTTTCAGATTACAATTTACTTCGTGTCTCAAATCAAATTGAAACAAGTCTCCTCTTGTTTGGGAACTCTAGCTTATCCATCTATTTTGACCCTTTTTTAAAGAACATTTGGCTTATATTCCTGTGAAAACTAAATGCAAGGCATAATTTACAACATACAACCAAAATCCAACATTTAATTTTATGTTTTATTCAAGTAAGAGCAGCAGAGCTTGGAGGGGAGAAAACTTGGAATTTGCTTAAATTTATGATACTTTTAAGATTCACAAAATATACTTAAAGCAAAAATGAGGTTATTTTAGTTTCAGTGAAGATACAAGAAGATCCCAAAGGTATGAAGTGGAGAGTAGAATTTCATCCCTGAAGTCTTCACTAGGAATATACTTTTCAGTTGCAACATCTAACATACAAAACTAAAAAACAAGCTGAAACTTATCTAACCTTCATTTTATACTCCATTTCTGTAAGTACCAAACAACATATGGCCCATCATATTGGTTAATTTGTGTATGTTTTTTTGTTCCAAAAGCAGAATGTGTTCTTAGCTATATTAATCATACTTCAAAATAAAGGGTATACTTGGATATGTAGGTTTTATATAATCCCTCATGCCCTCTGAAAGCACATGGTATTTTCTGTCTATGTAGACTTAAACATGATACTTTAAAAAAAAAAAAAAAACAGGAAAAGGAAATTATAAACTTGGCCAAATATCTGCAAATATAGTAGATGTTTTCTGGAAATTTCTCTCAACACTGATATTTTTGTGTATTTTATAAGAATGACACATACAATTCCATGCTGGTTGCTTTTCTTCTGTTCTATTTGTTTGTATACAAACATAATCACAGTACCTTTTAACTGAAGTATTCCCTACTTTATATGCATAGATCTATATCTATCTATCTAACATATATCTCAGATAGATAGATATAGATACAGCTAACTATATAAAAATATAGATAGATAGATCTAGAGAAATATATATATATATATATATATATATATATATATATAGAGAGAGAGAGAGAGAGAGAGAGAGATAGATAGATAGATAGATAGATAGATAGATAGGCAGGCTGCAACACCATTTACAATAGCCAAGACAAGAAAACAACCAAATTCTCATCAATAGATGAATGGATAAAGAAAAGTATATTTATTATTTATATATATATTATATTGAATTATATATAACCAAATTTTTTCATTCATGTATCTATATATTATATGTACCATATAAATTTATCATATAATATATATTTTATACATAAATACTTATTATTCATACATGTAATATATAAATACATATAAATGTATACATATACATACACACAATGAAATATTATTTATGATAACACTTAGGAATGCTAAGGACATTATGCAAGTGAAATAAGCCAGACGTAGGAAGAAAAATGCTGCATGATCTCACCTATACGGGGAATCTAAAAAAGTCAGATCCATAGAAACAGAGTAGAAGCATGGCTTCTGGGGCCTGGAAGTTGGGGGAAGTGGGGAGATGTCAGCTAAAAGGTATGGATTTTCAGTTTTATGATGAATACATTAAAAATGGTGACAATAGCTAATAATAATGCTGTATACTTGAAATGTGCTAAGAAAGTAGATCTTAACTTTTTTCACCACAAAAAAGGTAACTGTGAGGTGATGGATATGTTAATTAGCCTGACTGTGGTAATAACTTCACTATATACATATATATATATACACACACATATATATTATATATTATATATAGTATACATATACACATATATATTATATATTATATGTATATCTATCTCAAATCACTGCACTGTACACCTTAAATACAATTTTTCTTTGTCAATCATACTTCAATAGAGCTGGGAAAATTTTTAAAATATAAGCCACAAAGTAAGAAAGTGCTCAAATAATGGGACGTATCCTAAGAACAGATAAGCCAGTTTAAGTGCACTACTGCTTGCCAAAAGGAACAATTTGAGCACAAAAATAAAACAGAAAGCTTCTAGCTTACATCGATTAAAATTAACAAATTGAACAACAGATTTAGGAGGAACAGGACATTTACAAAGTTCCAAAGTATCATCTCACAAAAATATTTTCAAATCACAACAGAGAAGGATTCTAGCAGGTATCACATTAATCTAGTAATTGAAGTGAGTATCATGAGCAATGGGGCAACTTGAAATCATTCAGCACCTGATAGAATGTAATAAAATGAGGAAATTATTCTTTCTGTGGTTTCCTAACAAAGATGCCTAATCTGAATGTAACCATGAGGAAACATCAGAGAAATTCACATTGAATGAACATTCTACAAAATAACTAGCCTGCCATCTTCAAAAGTGTTAAGGTCATGAAAGACAAAGAAAAGGCCATGGAAATGTTCCACACGGAAGAAGTCAAAGAGATAAAATAACTAAATACAATATGAGAATTTTAGCTGGATTCTTTCGCTGGATGTATTTAGGACAATGGGCAAAACTAGAATGGAATATGAGATTTCTCTGGATATATCAAAATTGATTTCTTGATTTTGACAGTGGCATCATGATTATGTGGAAGAATGCTTGTTCATGGGGATCAAACACTAAAGTATTTGGAAATGATAAAAAATCACATTAGTAACTTACAAATGGTTCAGGGGGAGGAAAGTACAGTCTTTGTACTGTGCTTCCAATTTTTCTTTTGAGATTCTATAATAAAAACATTAACAATAGAAACTTTTAAAATTATTAAAATATGTTAATGTAAACCTACATGTATATAAGCCAGCGTGGGAAAGGCTGATGTAAGCACCAACAAGAAATGTGAAGCTTTACGCTGAAAACTTATTTTTTGTTTTCTGAAAAGTCACTATACCTACTCAGTGTTAAATACAACTAATTTTAGTAAAACTTTGGTTGTTCCAAATCTATTTCTTAAAAATCATCTCAGAAAGACAGTCTAGCCTGGTAATGACTGGCTAGAGTTCAAATATGGTAGACTGATTTTATCTTTGCTAACTCAAAAAAAATTAAATAAATAAAATACTATAAAAATATACTTTCTTAGAAATATTAGAAAAAATGGTATAGTTCAAAACTTTGGGCCAGCAACCAGACATATCTCTTAATCTCTTAAGAGATTCCATTCCTATCATATAGAAAGTTTCTCCCTTCTCCTTCCAGTATCATGTGCATTACTGATCAAGAGATGTTCTGAAAAAAAAAAAAAAAAAAAAAAAAAAGGAGAGAGATGTTGCGAAGAAGTGGCTGGTGCAACTGATTGAAAGCTATGCAGAAAATTTTTACTAAAAGTCCTAGAATTTTAGATGCATGTATTGCAGGATAACAAGAGAAAAAGCATCTCTTTGATAATCAAAGATCTCTATTTTCTAAACTCTATATGTTATAAAAACACCCATGTACGAGCTGAGATCCTATTCCAAATCACTTTAAAAGAAAGAATGGATTCTCAGCTTACTTGGCTCTTATTCACCACTACTCCTGCCACATCTCAAAGACAAAAGCAACTAAAGAATGCAAAGATTGATTTTTATCTTCAACTCCACCTTCATGTGGTCTCTATGACACTATAAACTCTGCCAATAGATGATAAGTCTGATAAATTACCCTGAAGTATAAACCATTTTAATGGGTCTAATGGAACATGGGTTGTAATTCAACTTTTAGTTTAGTAAACTTTTACATTAATATCTCAAGAGGAGTCCTGACAAAGACAGACAGCCTGGGGCTGCTACTTCCTATGCTTTTCTAGTACTGCTTGAACAAGACATCTTGTTAAGTTGAGGTTTTTCCAATGCAGCCTATAGATTCATAAAGACCCAAAGGATACTAGTTAGAGCTTAAAAGAAAGCAATTCTTTGAATGCCTTTTGATATAGCGGCCTGCAGAGAAGAATAAGAATCAAATAGTAGACCCTGTCCACTTCCTTGAAGAATTCCACAGTCCTGGTTCTTAACCTTTTCTGTCTGCAACCATCGTTATTACTGCATAGCTCTACTATTCCTCATTACCTGTGATGAGTTTTGTAACGGGGAAGAGACATTTAATAAACATCCTTCACTTGGGCTCGGGCAACTTAACCTGAAGGTTATAATTTTATTAAAAAGTAAGGTCAGTTTTCCTTTTATTTTTGACAAGCAGTGGGAAATAAAATCTTTACCATAAATGTTTATTTAAAAAAATCAGGGTGCATTATATTTTCATACAGTTGAATCCTAGGTAAGGCTAGTACCAATTCTGAGTATAATTAAATTGATATCACATCTGGATTAAAATATTTAATTCTAGAAGGAAATATTTACCCATGTGAAGGACACTATCAATTGTTTTGACAATTCCATTTTTTTTTTCTTCTTGCCTTTTTGCATTAACTTCATAGATTTGGTATCTTGTATATGCCTTGGTATTTGACTTAATTCAGAAAATTACCCCTTTGATTTGGTCCTTTCACAATCTCCTATCTTTGCACATTTTTGCACTAAAATTTTCACTAAAACTAATTCTTGCCTACCAATTTATAAAATGTTAAACATTTAATTACATTGCCTGAATATCAGTTTAAAATTCTTGTCAGAATCTGTCTTAGCCCATTTGGGCTGCTACATTGGTACACCATAAACTGGGTGGTTTATAAACAATAGACATGTATTTTTTTATAGTCCTGGAGGCTGGTAGTCCAAGAAGAAGGTACTGGCACAGTTAAGTAAAGGTTCTCTTCCTGGTCACAGACTTCTTATTGTATCTTCACGCGGAAGAATGGGCTAGGGAGCTCTGCGAGGTCTCTTCTAACAGCACTAATCCCATTCCTAATCTCCACCCTCATGACCTAAGCACCCCTTCAAGGGTCCCACCTCTTAATACCTTCACACTGGGCATTAGAATGTCAGCTTATAAATTTTGAGGGGACACAAATATTTAGACCATAGAAAGGTCTCAAAATTTATATCTGCTTTCAGAATAAAGTTTCCAGTGTTGTCTTTTTTTTTTTCCCCATATGATCCTGGAACAGCATTATCATGACTACTATGAATACTCTTCTAACCACTGTCCTTTCTAAGTACCTAAAGTAAACAAAGACAATTTCACTGCTATACAGAAGAAATCAGAAGAGCTGTGTTTGAATCTTCATTTTACATAACATATTATTGGATAAATTATGTAACATCTTATTCTTAACCATTTATAAATATTGCTAATTCCATTTTAGAAACTTAGAAACCTGAAGCTCCAAGAGGTTCAATAACATGTACAGAATCAGACAACTAATAAAAGGAATCATGATTCAAGACTGTATTTACCTGTCTTAAATATCTGTGTGAGTTTTACAATTTTTTTTTCTGTTCTATAATGACATCCTTAATCATTTGCTTAATAGAAAGTTCTAATCCAAGTTTTTTCAATTTTCGAAGTAATAAAATACAGTCTCTTCAGCTATGCCTCCATGTTTGGTATCAGATGGTAGGATAAACATAAAGGTGAATAAGATACAACCCTTTCCTTCAATAAATTTACAGCCTAGAATAAAACCAGAAAAACTGGCCTTGATTATACTGGAAAGAGCTTGTCTTTTTTTCTACTTGTCTTTGACATTTAAATCTTCCACTGGAGGTAGAACCTATTAAATATGAGAAGGCAATGAATTGTTAGAGAAATCTGGTTTTGGGTCACAGGCCATCATCATTGGCTCAGTCACAGAGAAACAACATATAAAGGTTATCTAAATGAGGCTTATCCTAAACTGGGTTTCCAGGTCAAGAGATTTCATTTTCATGTTAGAATAAATATATTGAGTCAACTATTGGAATTTTCACCATATAGACAATGTTTCAGTGTCTATAAGTAAATAGTACAATAAGATTTCTCAAAGAGTAGGGGTGAAAGTTAAGATTTTAGGGACCACAAAAGACTCATAACCTAGCATGAGACCCTGAATTTATCCTAGTGGTCATAGAAAAATTGCCAAAGACACCTGACTTCAGGTGGGCCTAGAGGCAGTAATTAGCTAAAGTTGCAGGGACTGGCTTAAAAATGACTTACGTGCTAGAGTTCTTGTTGAAAAACACAATATATATTTATTAAAAAAAATTGTTCCAGAATGATATAAAGAAAACAACTACAGAGACCATAAACAGATTTATTCTCACAACAAATACAATTATTAAGCCTTGGTGTCAGTGTATATTAATCATAATTCTTCAGATATTTGTATGTTATGATGAATACAAGCACAGATATGCAGTTTATTTTTAAATAATCCAATGCAGATGGTAAATGTAGTTACTGCAAAAAGAGCCCTGATTTATAAATAAAAATGTCAAGATATAAACTAAAACAAAAATGAAATGAAACAAAAGAAAAAGGAACTAAAGATGAAGTTATTTCTCAAATAGGAATAGGCAGTATACCAGAATCTATTTTCAGCCTTTCGGAAAATAAATTGGTGAAACCAAAAGTTCAATATGAGGACATGCCTTTTCACAGATTTAAGGAACACTTGATTAAAGGAAAAAGGCAACCCATCTGTGTACATGAAGGAGTCCACCTACTGGACAGAACTGTTAATTGGTGTGGAAAAAAATCACAACCAGGTGTTTTATACTCTAGGCAGAAATCTTCTCAGCAACATAGAAATACAATTGGATTTTTTTTTTTTTTTAATTTTTGGCCACCACACAGCATACAGAGTTCCTGGGCCAGGGATCAGATCGAAGCTACAGATGTGACCCAATGATGCCAGATCCTTAACCCATTGTGCCAGGCAGGGGATTGTACCTGAGTCCCAGCACTCCCAAGATGCCGTTGATCCCGTTGTGCCACAGCAGAAACTCCTATAATTGGCTTTAAAAAAAACAATTAGCATTAGGATTCTAACAAGAGGCAGGAGCCATTAAGTATACCTCAATCTAGGAGGTTTAATACAAATCAAACTGAAAGGAAGGGAGCAAGGAATGCAAGGAGGGAGGAAGGAAGAAGTAAATCTCGTCTCTTCTAGAATCTTTATGTTTCACTTTGTTAATTTGCTTCTGAAAAACATTTTAGGGGATAGATTTTCATGTGTATTTTCCATAGAAAGATACTATGTCCTCCTTTCCTCCTAACTCAAGGGTATTAGCAAAAAAAAAAAAAAAAGAAAAAAGAAAAAAGAAAAAGCAGAGACTCACTTACGAAGCAAAATTTCATTCTAGCCCTAGCCAGTCAGACATCTACGGGAAAAGTTTGCCTGATGTCCTTCAGCTGTACACTGGGGCAGAGTGTACTCCCATTGTGTGGTGTCTCTTAGAAGGGGCCATAAGATCTCATCACTTTCCTTGGAGGAAAAGACTTTGGTATCTCAGAGGGGGTACCTTCAGGTATCAGACACTGCATTCCACCAAGACTTCAATAAATTCTTTCAGGATTATAGGAAATATGCAGCATTTAAATCATGGTCTATTTCTAGCTTATTAATGCCAACTTATGATTTTAAGTACTTTTTAAATAATAGATTTGATTCAAATCACAAAAGTAATACATAAAAAGTCAAGTAACAGTGATGGACAAGTTACTATACTTCTAAAGATAACAGATTACTGTACTTCTTGAATGGTTGTATTGCAATGGCATATCTTTCCTATTTGTCTCTTTTATATACTTCCTACACCCCAATTCTATCTCTTCCCCTAATCTCCATCCTAGATACTATGAATACCACAAAGCAAGCACCAAGAGATATTTTAAGGCACGTGGACAGCTATTCATCTGCATTTTCTAGTGTTTCTATAACAATCATATATTAATTAAACAAACACATGGAGGAAAGATCCATTTGGTAGAACTAGTTCAGCCACCCTTACAAAAAGTTACCACGTTTCCATCATCTACTGTGTTTACCACCTGCATGCTCTCTGGCTAGGGCTTAATATCTTTGTTAGGTCTGGCCTTGGATCTACAAATATGGTCCTATTAGAGACCTGCTCCTTGGATTTAGGTTCTGTCACAATAGTCTTAGCATTCAACTCTTCCCTATATCCAGCAGGTCTGACACTCCAGCACTACTCTACTCTTCCTCAAGTCAGGGACACACACATTTTACTCTCCTGTCTTCACTGACTGAATTCTGTTTTCCAATATTGCTCCAATATGTCTGAGCAGGCTGCCACAGGTATTGCCTCTGAGAGAGGGAGAGGGACTAGATAGATATGACAAAAGGGACAAAGGTACATTCAGCACAGGGTAATGGTAACGTGGAAGGAATGAAGCCCAATTTCATGTGAAAGGAATGCCTTCTGAACATAGTTCATAAATGAGGACAGAAAGTCAAATCCCTCATTTTTAAAATTAATATTATTAGGATAGGAACAAAGGGCTCTGAACAAAAGTAGTGGTCAGTAAATATTGTTGGCTTACCCCAACCGTGTGAACATGCACACACATATGCACACAAACACAAACACAAAGACACCAAAATAAATAAGAAATGTGTCAAAATTAACAGTGTTTCTAAATAGTGAAATTTTGAATGATTACTT
This sequence comes from Phacochoerus africanus, assembly GCF_016906955.1. Taxonomy (NCBI): domain Eukaryota; kingdom Metazoa; phylum Chordata; class Mammalia; order Artiodactyla; family Suidae; genus Phacochoerus; species Phacochoerus africanus. Next base: position 36,779,319 of record NC_062553.1, read on the forward strand.
TCCTGCTTTTTTCTACAATTGTTGTTCTTACAATGTTTCCTCATTAATCTAGTCTGTGTTACTTTTATTATGAGGACAAAAATGATTTATACAGAGAACTAAATGCCAGTATAAATGCTAAGAAATCCACCTAAGCAGGGAAACCTCTAACCAGCACAGCCAGCTGAGCCCAGCTCTGGAAATAATGGATCTGGCTGAAGGTAGTAGGATAGCGGACTTAAGCCCCACTAAGTAGAATCTGGAATGAGTCCTAAAGCTTTATGTTACTCTGTTGTGTCTGAAAAACTGAAGTCTAAGGCCTCCCTCAGTACACGCCATGTTTTTATAATCACAAGGATTTGGCTTCTGTTCTAGTACAGATTAGCTGCTAAAAGCCGGGTCTGGCAACTGCCTGGAAACTATAATGGATTTAGCCACAGATATCCTCCCTTCACCTATCCCAACAGAAAGGATGCTTCTATAAAGCAAGTGGAGCCCCTAGAATATTAATTATGCCTTATTCATCCATTACTTAAGTATTTATTCAATGCCTATACTACACAAGGGCTTTTGAGACCCTGAGCATATAAAAGAAGATAAATCAGACCACGTCTCTTTCCACATAGATCTTATATTCTACTGGGAGATGTGGACAGTAAATAAAGATGTAAAGAAAAATAAAGCAGGGTAAAGGTGCTCTTTTGAGCAGGACAGGTAGTGAAGGTTTCTCTGACAAGCTGACAAACAAAGACTGAAAAAAATAAAATAAAAGAGCAAACCACTTGGACATCTGGATGAAGATGATTCTGGACAGAGGATGCAGCAAGTGCAAAGACTCTGGGGTAAAGTCCTTCCAGCAAAGCAAAGCAGCTGGAGAACTGTAACTAAGGATAGAAACTAGTGAGTCTGGAGGCAGACAGTATAAGACCTTTGGGTCATAATGAGAATTTTTTTTGGCCACATCCACATCATGTGGAAGTTCCCTAGCCAGGGATCGAACCTATGCCACAGCTGCAACCCAGGCCACTGCAGTGTCAAGGCCAGATGCTTAACCCACTATACTACCAAAAAACTCTGAGAACTTTTTATTTGCATGTGATATGAAAGCATTTGAGAGTAATGGCATATTTACAAATTAAATGGATCTTTCTGGCTATGTATGATATATAGATAAGTGGAGGCAAGAGTAGACACAAGGGGTAGGAGGATAATTCATGTGTTCAGGCTACAGAAGACGGTGGCTTGAATGAAAGCCGTGATGACAGAAACGGAGAGAGGTGGTCAGATTCAGAATAAATTTCAAAAAGGCAGTACCAAGAGTTTTGCTGATGTGGGAAATGAAATGAAGAGTGATGTAAAGGGTGATGCAATTTTTTTTTTAACCTGAGCAACTAGATGTTAGCATTTACTCAAAAGGAAACACTTTGAGAAAGAAGGACCTAGTGGAGAAAAATCAAGAATTTAAATTCAGATATGTTATGTTTAAGTAGACAGTTAGATATGGGTCTGAAGTTCAGAGGAGAGATTCAGGCCAGAGATGGAAGCTGGGGAGACTTTGGGGTCAAGAAGGTAATTTAAAAGGTCACCTAAGGAGTGAATACACCGAAAGAAGACAGGAGGTCCAGGGACAGAGTCCCACGACACTTCAACAGTTAAAGTCAGAATGAGGAAAGGGATCCAACAGAGAGGACTGAAGGGGATAGCAATGAGACAAATAGGAAATCAGAAGAAAGACAACCCCAGAGCCAACTAAATACAGGGTATAAGGTAATACACTTTCAATAATATAACTATGTAAAATTTCTTTGTCTTGGCTCTGATCTCAGAACCCTGGAGAAAAGACATTAGATTATATCAAATTTCAGTTTTCCATGTCCCTTTGAAATTTATGTTGTAGATTTCTGTGTAGATTAGTTTGTTTACCTGAGCCCACTCTTGCTTCTTTCCCTTCTCCTCTAGCTTGTTTCATTAGGGAATGACACTGGATTCAGCACAAGCTAAAGAGACACAGATTTTTCAGAATAACACATCCTGAAAGCAGAGCTTGATTGTGAGCATTGTAAAACCAAATTAAATTTCAGGCATGTTATTCTGATGCAGTGAAGAGAAAATGAATCTCAGATGTAAGGAGGTTTCTTTTGTTCCAGCTCTGTGCAACAAACCTCTTATGTATTCGTTTATTTCCTTACTCTTTCACCCTATTCAGTTAAACTTATTTTTAGCTATTGTTGGCCATCCTTTAGAAGAGCCAAATACTAAGGACTATAATCGAGGACAAACCAAAAGTTCCAAAGAACAGCCTACTTAATGCATCAATGTCAAAAGAAAGAACACCGTTCCTCCCAGAAGGGTCAAGAATCCTCCTCGCTAACTCCTGTAGCCTGTGGGTCTTCCTGACTTTGATATTATCTGTAGGGACTATTGGTATTACTGTTATCGATTATAATATAGCCTAAAAAGAAAAGAAAAGCAGTATCACATAAGTTTTTAGACTTCAGTAATACTTTTGATAACACAAGTGGGACAAGCCTATCAAGAATATTACAAGTTAATACAGGTAAACAGTATAAGCAGACATATTTTAAATCACTGTCATGTATCTTTATTCCTATTTCCCTTGATGGACTTTATGATGCATCTTACAAAAGGTCTTTACTGGGCTGGCCATGTGCAAGAACTGAGTATACCAAGACATGCATTCCTTGCATTGGAGTTCCTTTGGGGACAGTAGTTTATATAGAAGGTAGTTTATATGGAAGCAGTGCTTTGTGCACTTAAGAGGTGATTTACTCAATGGTGCTTTACTCATCTCATACTTTGCAGTTATTTCCCACATCAATTTCCATTATCAGGGAAAAAAATAACTCATTAGAAGGAGATAAAATCAAAATTTCCCCTACGTCTTCAGAAAATACGAATCAGAATAGATCACTGTATCCCCAGACCACCAGTGATTTTGGTAAGGTTTTCTGGTTGTGGTTATTGTGAAAAAAAAATTTATGAACATATGTAGTTGGTGAATGCCTAGGTAAATTTATTTTTCTGAATTTTGTTGCACTGGTCATTTTTAATGCATAAGTATAAACATTTACTTTTTTACCTAAAAGTTTACAGTTTCGTATTTTTCAAAAAAGACCCCCCCCCCCAATTTGTATAAGCTCAAGCTGCACCAAAATCTCATCTCCTTGAGGTAAAAATTATTCACTTAAAGTCACGTAGCTGGGAGTGCCCTGGAGGTTCAATGTTGTCGCTGCTGTGGCCCTGGTTGCTGCTGAGGTACAGTTAAATCCTTTGCCCTGGAACTTTTGCATGCTGAGGGCACAGACTGACTAAATAAATAAATAAATAAATAAATAAATAAATAAATAAAATCACATAGCTGGAAAATGATGAAAAGTGGGCTTGAAGCTAGGGCTGTTTGTCTCAGAGAGCCACCTTCCTTTAAACCTCAGTGTGAATGGATTTTGTCTCCTCTTGAGAATAAATAATTTTGGAAGGGAGTGAAAATCAATGAGGCTTCTGGAGAAAGATATTATTAAGCACACAAAGATGAGTCTAGAGACACCTAAAGTTAAAATATTCCTACTTCAAAATGTTGCCTAGATTTGCGCCACTGGCCTGTTACAGAGCTGGCGGAAAAGAACTATTTACGGAGTGTATAGGAACATGAACCTTTCCTTTGTCCTTACCCATGCGTTTCTATAAATTTGATTATCATTTCACTATCAGCACACCCATGAGATTGTACGATGGAGGAAAAAGAAAAATCTGCAGCATGTTCTTTGTTTATGGAAATCTCTATCTCAGAGGTACCAACCTACTTTTATCTTTGGACGCCTTTTATTATTGTGGTGGTTGCACTATTGGCAAACGTACCCAGTGGCAATTTCATGACTTGCATACTGAATAAACGCAATAAATAATTAAACCTAGCATTAAACAATGCTAATAAATCTATAGGATTGTTTCCTAAAATAATTACACCAGTAATATAAAAAGGTTATAGCAGGCAGATAGACAAGGTAATCAAACTTGAGATTTGATCATCCTCTAGAAGATTCAAAGTATCTCTATTAAAGCTAGTAGGGAAAAACCTTTCTCTGCAGACTATTTTCCTGGTTCATTTTGTACTGTGCTAGCACTGATGAAAAATGGACTAAAAAGCACAAGTTTCTATAATAGAAGTAAACTACAACACATCTAATACATAGTTTTGGTTAAATGAATATTGCATTTTTGTCAACAGCAAGCAACAGGCACTTTCATTAATGCAGTTCTGGTGATACCAGCAGGAAGAACTGAAAGAGGAGAATGTGCTTTATCATCTGTTGCTGAATTTCAATTTTCTTGTTCAAGCACAGTTGAATGCATTTTTTTTGCAACCCAAAGACAGAAGATCTTGATTACCATTGCAGGAATAATCTCAATATTTGTGTGAAGAAGATAGGGAAAATAAATAGTCTCTTCGGATGATGTGTCAGCTTGTGAACTTAACAAAACAAGATATTTTCTTGGAGGTAGGGAAATGAAATTAAGGTGAAATGGTAGATCTATTAAAATGACAACTGAAGGCCTATTTTGTGGCTCATGGCTGGCTTCCCAATTGTCCTTTGTCCTTGTCTTACCCCAGGGGCACAGACAACAGAACTAGAAATAAACAGGGTCAAGACAGGGGCAACTGTCTGGAAATACAGGTCACTCAAGCTGTGGGCCCTATCATGAACTGCTAGTTTTTTTGTAAAATTAAGTTTCCAACTTCCTTTTTCCCCTGCCTTCCACTATCACTACTCTTGTTACAAGTCTTTAAAAAAGAAGTGATCTTTCTTCAGATTTCTTCTCATTTTTTATCCAAAACAAGATCAATTCAACATCAGCTCAGCTGGGATTCTTTGTCTCTATAGGAGGAAATGCTAAGCAGAAAAACATCACTTAGACTTCTGCTAAGAAACAAAGTAGTTCTTTGCCCCTGGGGGTATTAGAAGACACTAATTTAGGAACCAGACCATTCCTGTACAATCAATACAAAACATATTTGCAAGTTTTGCAAAAGTCTCATGGTCAAGATGGGCCTCTTTCTGACACTAACAAACTGGTTTTCATGTACAAAGTTGGAGAAAGCTGGATTGATAAAACTTCTTTTCAGAATCCATACCTTACAGGAACAAAAACCTTTCTAGGAGGAGCTTGCATTTCTCTCCCTGTGCCTTTGAAAAGAAAATGTTCTACCTGATCCTCAGTTCTGTGTTTTGTTCTTAGGTTCTGTTCTATGTTTTGAAAGCTTGGTTTCTGTATATACTGTACATGAATCTGACTGAGGTGTTAGAGGCTGACTTTCTGATGCCCCTCATTTAGGAAAGATGTTAGGCCAGTTTCCTCCCTAATTACCCAGGCCAGATTGATTAGTGTCTTTCAATTGAGCAAACTGCAATATCTTTCAGCTGGGGCGCTTTCCCCAGGTATCCTTCAACTGGGGGGGAAACCCTAGTATCTTTCAATTGGGTAATTCTTCCTCAGTGTATCTCAGCTGAAGAGCCAGGTATCTTTTTACTCATCACCGAGTGAAATATGGCAGGAGATCTAAGATCCAAGAGCTATTTGTCTAATCACGTGGCCTCACTGAGGGGGTGGACCGGCACAAATGACCCTTGCTGGTACCAAGGCTCTGGATCCTTGTGAGGTTCAAGCAAAGGAGAGAAGTCTACTCTGGGTTCCTTTACCGTCACCAAAACAGAAACAACCCAAACAAACAAGAAAACACACCTCTATTATTTCCATTAGCCTCTGAATGTCAGTCCTCAGGTTTTACTTCATATTGTATGGATTCTGGTAACCCTATTGGTTTCCTTTAGTATGTTTAATTAATACTGCCTGAGTGGCAGATATATAAATCTGAGGGGAAGGGTGTTTGGTTTTTGTTTTTGTTTTTGTCTCAAGGGTGAATTGTTTTGGGTTTAACTTGTGCACTCTAGAAAGAGGGTCTTTGTTGAATGCTTTGTGCAAGCTTTTGAAGGCATAATAAAATGAACCCTATAATTCTAGAACATAGACCTCTTATTTCTAGTTTAATTGGAAACACTGTCACTGATCTAAAGAAGAAAGTTAAAGAAAACATAGTTGGTAAATCAATGTTTTGATATCATTTAGGTGGCAAGCCAGTTCTTCAGAGAATGAAAAGCAACTGACTTTGTCTTGAAAATCTCTACAAATGAGAAATTTAAATACAGTCCACAATGACTAGAGACTGAGCCTAATTAACTCAATCAGGTAGGACCTTAAATCATAGAAAAAATAGAAAGAGACCTTTTCAAAAGTACAAACTACTATGGAGTTCCCATCGTGGCTCAGTGGTTAGCGAATCTGACTAGGAACCATGAGGTTGTGGGTTCAATCCCTGTCCTTGCTCAGTGTGTTAAGGATCCGGCGTTGCCATGAGCTGTAGTGTAGGTTGCAGACACAGCTCGGATCCCGTGTTGCTGTGGCTCTGGCATAGGCCGGTGGCTACAGCTCTGATTAGACCCCTAGCCTGGGAACCTCCAAATCCCGCGGGAGCGGCCTAAGAAATGGCAAAAAGACAAAAAAAAAAAAAAAAAGTACAAACTGCTGGAAAGGCTTTCTTGCTCAAAGTCTAATTCACAGTTTACTTAAAGGTTTACCAAGGACAAATAGAAATCTTAAGTCTTTTCCACAAATAGTAAAAATCAAAATTTGCTTAGTCATCTGAGCAAATTTAACTTATTCCAACTGTTATTTACAAACTAGTAAGTTTATATTGTAATACCTGATTCATGACTAAGTTTTAAAGTGAAGCTATGAGATCACTGGTTATAGGTGTTTATACATTTGTATGTACATTATAAATATGATACATCTCTACTTCTGGTATCATCGAAATTCATTAAAGAACTCTAATTCACTAAAAAGCAAGTGCTTATAAATTATTTCTAAATGCAATAGAAATTAACCAAGTTCATGTGATCTGGGAAATAGTATTCAATTAATATGGTATTAAAGTTTAAGGTTGTTTTATTAACACAGAAATGTGTTACTTTTATTGCACCTACATTAAAGTCAAATAAGGTCATATTATCTGTTATAAAATTTATCAGCAAAAGAAATAGCTTGGGGTGATGGCTGACTTGGTTTAATGTCATGAAATTTTTATGGCTAATCTAAACATAACTATTGGGGAAAACTGAATTAAATAGATATAAATGGGTTTAGGTGAATTGTTAAAAAATGATTGTTTTATGGTATACCTGCTAAAAAAATAGTTTCCAGATTTTTGGTAACTTGAAAATTTAGAGTTTTGCTAAGTTAAATGATGGAAATTTATTAAATATCTACATCATTCCCAAATAAAATGAGATACTGAAGCACTAATTACTGAACATAGTCTTCCTTTTGAGAGAAAATATGTTTAGGACTACTAATAAAAATGTTTGTTAGATACTGAAATATTTTCTTTAAAAAAAGTATATTTTTTAGAAATCATAAATAATATTTATAAGTTTGCCAATCTACAGAATGCTAATGCTAAAAAACAGTTCAGGAGTTTCCAATGTGGCTCAGTAGGTTAAGGGCCTGATGTCTCTGTGAGGATGTGGATTCAATCTCTGGCATTGCTCAGAGATCTGGCACTGCCTCAAGCTGCAGCATAAGTCACAGATGTAGCTCAGATCCAGTGCGCTATGGCCGTGGTGTGGCCTCAGCTGCAGCTCCAATTTGAACCCTAGCCCAGGAACTTTCACATGCCGCATGTGCAGCCATAAAAAGAAAAACAAAAACAAAGAAAAAAACAATTCAAAAATGTTTATTTCTTAGTTTTCACTAGAAATTAAGGTTTTAAAAGACAATGCCAATTAATACACGTAATTAAAATGATTAAAATAATACAATCATCTGTATATGAAAGGATAAAAGATATAAGGACTGGAAATGCATTTTGTTAAAGGAAAAGAAGTAATTTTGTCCTGGAGAAAAAAAAAGAAAGGGACAGCATAGGATAAAATCTGATAAGAAAGGAACAGAAGGTTTGTGGAAAAGAAATCCTGAAAAAAGAATTTTATGCATAGTCAAGATTGGCTAAGATTAGGATTGAATTGAGTAAATAAATTTCACTATTAAAAGTAAGCTGGTACAAAACTAGAATTTGTTTTCCTCTCTGCGTTAAAAGAACAAAGTTTTCTTGGAATATTGTGCTCCGTTTGATAACAGGTTGTAAATTTTCTTTACCTTTTAAGCAATCTGTCATAACTTTCTGTATTTGCCTTTAAACTCTTGTATTGCCACTTTGGTTGAATGAATAAGTATTGTCCCACTATGGCCTATGACCCTAGTTGCCCTTTTAAAGGCTTTTGATATCTTGGACAAACTTCCTCAAATAAAATTCTAAATGTTCTTTTGACTTCTAGCTAACTTTGAGATGCTTCAGAGAGCCCCTGATACATCCTAAAGAAAGATATTAAATTAATTAGGTTGATTTGGTATGTTAAATTACACGGAAAACATTGCCCAAAAAGTGGTAATGAACCTCCCTAAGTTATACTGAATGGGTAAATGCCATTAATCTAGATATTCCAGAAATTATATGGAATTCCTAAAAATCTGATATAATGTCATCAGTCATAATTACAGTTATCATCTTAAAATGTTGTATGTCACAGAAATAACCAGTTTCTTTGTCAATTGCACCGTAATTAGATCTTTAACCATGCTATTTTAAGTCCTTCATCATTTATAGACAGTCATTGGTTTACTCTGATGCTTTTAGAAAAATGAAGATTTTCCAGAAGATTTGTAAAAAGGACTTTTTGACAAATATAGGTTTCTGATGATTTTTTTAGGTCACATCACTGAACTGGGTAAGAAATTCTAAAATCTAGTGGAAAACATGATGATTTCATCCAAACCAACAAAAATTAATTACATGGGGCTGAATGAACTGATAAATATGATATATAAAGTTATGGCTTTTTTTGAAATGTTACTTTGTCAGAAATCCTTTCCTCTTCTAAGACCTATAGCAAGTTAATAAAGGATTATTTTATAAATGAAGATGAAACATTTTTTTTTCTCTCTGAGCCCTCTAGAACTTGGCTTCTCCCAGGTGGCTTACTGCGATTCACATTGCAACTAGTTATACTAATCATTGTTTTATTTTGTTCTTTGTTGTTTTAAAATTGTTTATGCTTTGTGTCTCTCTGCTGTACTATGACCTTATTAGTATTACTAGCTATATTACTTATATCTTGTCTATTTTATGATTGTTTTCTCTTGCATTACCCATTGTATAACCAGACCTCCAACAAAATTAATGGTCGCTAAGTGTATTTAGGCAATTTACCATATATTTATCTCCACATAAAATTAACTATAATATTGCAACTCTAGATATGGGAAGAAGCAACAAGGAAAAAGCATTTTCCAGATCTAAACAGACTATTAAGATGCATGCTCCAGAGAATTTTAGGTTATTAACAAGGCCTAATCCAGGTATAGGACATAAATGGCCTATCACCAAGATCCTCCCCTATCCTAGGAGTAAGTTACTTTATGTAAATTTATGACCAAAAGGGGCACTGTGAATAAAAAATAATGTTGCCTGCCATTCCAGTTCTATAAGGATCAATCCATCACTACAACAGTGCACCCTGAGGGGAGCTCAGGATGGAGAAACACAGGAAGCATTCTGTTTTTGATATGCTGTTTTTGATATTGTTTTTTCAATGATCCCATATTCTTACATTTTCTTATACATAGAAAAGCACTAAAATAATTGAGATGTCTATTCCTTGTAATTAGCAGTAATCTTTTCATGCTTGACTATATGTTTTTCCCAGCAAAAAAGTCCATATATATCCTAGTCCCTCCCTTACCCCTGCAGAGCAGTTCTTCAGAGCTATCTGAGAGACTGTCTTCCAAGCTATAGTTCTCAATACGGTCCTTGAATAAAATTTAATTCAACTTTTACATTGTGCTTTTTTTTTCTTTTTATGGCTGCACCTGTGGCATATGAAAGTTCCCCGGGCTAGGGATCAAATAGGAGCTGCAGCTGCTGGCCTACACCACAGCCACAGCAACACCAGATCTGAGCCACATCTGCAACCTACGCTGCAGCTTGTGGCATCGCCAGATCCTTAACCCACTAAGCAAGGCCAGGGATCGAATCCACATCTTCATGGACACTAGGTCAGATACTTAATCCACTGAGCCACAGCAGGAACTCCTTTCATTGTGCCTTTTTATTTCAGTCCAATTTCTTTGCCTAAAGGCTATAAAAGTTGCCAGTTTTGGTCATTTCTTTGGATTTCATATCTTTGAGTCCTAAGTATGCACAAAATTAAATTAGTTTTTCTCCTGTTAATCTCTTTTTTATTACACAGAGTGTCTCAGCCAAAAACCTAGAAGGGATGAGGGAAATTTTTTTCCTCCCCTACACAAGTCTGTTTTCTCAAGCACTTCTCAGGATAACCCCTATGGATGCCAACTCAGCACTGCCCTCCTATCACCACTCACACTGCTACTCCTCCTCCCTCTCCGCTGTTCAAACCTAAATAGCTCATTCACAATTTATCTGACACATCATTTTGCAATAAGGGGTGATAGTAGTTTAACGTGAAAATTTACATGGATAGAAAAGTTCAGACCTCATTTCATACCTACCCCACATGGGGTAACACTTTAAACCAGAAGATTAATCAGGATTTCTCAGACCTAATTTTCTTTTACTTCACATCAAAATTTGATATAGCTGACCAGTGCAGTGTAAGCCCTGACAGTCGTTTTCTCTTTTTTGTAATGCAAGTGCCTGACTTAAGCTCTGATTACCCAGGCATCCACTTAAAAGAGGCATTCCCTTCAAAATAGCTATCTCAAACATATTCCCAGTCATATTACTAGATAAAGATCCAGGCCTCACCCCAGATTCCTTTGTTAAATTTCTGCTCTTATGTTTAAATCCACTAGTAAAGAGTGAGCCACCAAAACCCGAGGGGCTCACCTTCCATCCCAATAAAAGCAGAATCCTAAAACCATGCACTCCCTCTCTCTTACTGCGTCCTCAATGAGTGGCCCCAAGTGTTCCATATATATAATTGCCAAGATTGTAAATAATAAATCTTTTTTTTTTCAAAGTTTCCTGAGTTATTGCCAATGACATCTTGCAACCATATTAAGAACTGAAAAAGCTAGTCTAGTCATAACATTAGTTATCAATAGGCATACAACACCGCATTAACCTGACATCACAAATTTTTTATCTTCACTAAGTATACTGGCTATGTTCTCTGACGTTCACCTCTCTTTTTCTTCTCCTAGCCCTCCAAGAGCTATTTCTCTAAAATATATGCTTTAGCCTTAAAACTAAAGGCTTACACACTCTCATGACTGCTAGCTATCTCCTTTGGGTTGGTGAATTTTAAGCCTTTATCTCCTGCCTAGAATTCCAGTAACGAATGTTCAATGTCTATATAGATTTTTTTCTTGTATTTAGCCACTGACCAATATCCAAATATGCACAAAAATGAATTTGCTACTTTCCCTTCCAAATTTATATACTTTTTTCCAAAAAAAAAGTTACTTCTGAATTGCCTCTTCCCTTCCATTCATAAATTAAGTCTAAAAGAATTGCTAGTTATTCCTTTGAATTCTCTGTTCAAAAAGTCAAAATTAAATTAGATGTTCTCATCCTTTACTGCTTATATTATTCCACTATTTCCCTAATTGGCCTTCCTGATTCAATATCTCTCCATTCAATTTATCAATGACCAATTTTCCTAGAGTACTGTTTTTTCATTCTTTCACTTTCTGGTTTAAAATCTCTGTTCATCCTCTATTACCCATAGCATCTATCTTAAACTCTTTGTTCTAAACTCATAGGTTCATTGTTGACAGCAAATTCTCCTTCTGTTCTCTAATCATAAAAGTAATCAGTGAATCACAGTGTACTGTAAAGTTACTACACTGTAAAGTCATAGGGAAAAAGAGGGCTGTTCATTCTTATTTATCATTGCACTTCTCTAAGAGCAGAAAGTTATTATATGTTCAAAAAAATGGCCTTAGTTCATATTAGTTTCCATACCGGATATACTGTCTTTTTTCTTTACTTCTTATAAAAAGCAAGATCCAAATTGTGTACCATCTTCCCCACTAAATATCATCAACCCTCCAACTTGTATTGATCCTTCTCCTTTTTCAATTCCTATAGGTTTACAATATCCTATATTCCACTTCACCTGAAATAACTTGGTCTTTCTAGCTAGATATTATCATATTCTGTCTACATGAAAATCTGTCATTATATTAGACATTAAGATAAATTTGAATCCTTCTAACTAGAGTCTAAAAGATGAGTAAAGACAGGCAAGTGAATAAAAGCTCACTACCCAAATATTGGGTTTAGCTACTAGTAGGGTATAAAGTGCCAGTGCCTTAGAAGGCATAAAATCCATTGTGATAAAACCGTACAGAGAAGAGAAAACTAGTGCACTTTAAGGAAGCATGTGCATGTGTGTATGTGACAGCTGTACAGGTATGTATGTATGTATGTGTAGGTAGGGAGTACTCCCTAACTAAGGAGGGAGGGACAGTGAGTTGTAAACCAAACAGTGGACTCCATGAGGAAGAAGGAGATTCTTCTCGCAGATTCCAAGGCTCATGATAGATACCATCCAATCTAAATTTCAACCACAAATTCATTTCATAAGTGAAATAATTAATTCAAAAGTAATTCCCATTTTAATGTTCCTTCTGCAACATGGATATAGGCATTTTTAAGGATCTTAAAATAATAAGCATAATAATTATTATAATAGCTATAATTTGTGAAGTATTTGCTATGCCCAAGTACAGCATTAACATCTTTATGCAGCAGAAATGACAGAAAAATCATGTAAGGGATGTGTGGGGAAATAAAACATCCTGGATTCCTCATTGTTCCTATAAAAAGTTCAAGCCTCCTGCAACAAAGGAACAAATTCACTATAAAGTTAGAGAATCTATTCTTTCTTTTCTCCTAGAAACAAGTTCATATATGACAGGATTATATCTGTGGTCATTTGTTTTCCTAATGATGGTACTAAACTGCCCTTATCCAAAAGAATAAGACTTACCTCCTCCAAAGCCAAAAGGTTATGTCCTAGGGTAGGAATGTCTAAGTACTGGGGACTATTGCTAGGTATTTACATTTCAAGGACAAATGAGACCCAGGATTTAGAGACATTTCTCAGTTTGAAATATACAAAACTATCTGACTTCCAGAGAGATTTTATTTACATTCCATTATGGTTATGAATCAGGTCCATCATGTTCCCAAGGATATTTTTCAGGAAGAGAAGAGACAGATAGCTCCTTACCCCTTGATAAGCAGAGAAAACAATGTTTTTTTTTTTCACAGTCTTTACTTACAGACAGTTTGGCTACTTGAGTAGAACAACTGACCTTGCTTTCATCATGTTACCATAAATTTAAAGCTGGGGCCAGGGGTAGAGGCGGTGCCTTTATTATTAATAAAAATCTGTCACTGATACAAATACCCAAGTGATGATTCAGAATAAAATTAATAAAGATTAATATTACAAATCCCAAACCCAATATCGTGTAACAGCATAGGCAGTTCTAAAAAGTCAGGTGTACAATATAATAACTTACTGTGTGTCTGTCTACATCTCATTATCTCTGCTTCTAATAACTAAGCCTACCACAAAACTTTAATTTTGATTTTTAAATTTAGGCCTTCAATGATTTCTCACTCTGTTTTCTGTAAAAGTCTATGTAACATTAAGGCATCAAGGGCAGTATGTGTATGATCCTTGTTCATTTTTCTGCAGAGATCTTAGGGACACATAACTTGAACACATTCCCTCCACATGGCTGTCAAACATAAATTGTTATTGGAGCAGGTCCTAAATGCACTTTATGGTGATGTCCCTTGCTAAACTGATTCCCACCTCAGTTATGAGGCATAACATAGCATCTGAAACTTTAGTTCCATCATCCTACTGTGCTTATTATGGGCTTCCTAACTTGATGAATTGAATGTAAGGAAGGTCAATAATTGGTACTCCTACTCAATTTTTAAAGAATTAAGAGACAGAAACTAGTTAGCTTATTGGGAGATCCAAATATTACCTTTGCATCTGATTACAGCAGGTAGTGAAGAGTACAATTTATCTCTAATGTGTTTTCTGGTACTGAATCCAAAAGTATGCTGCTTCCTTCTTAGCAGTAGTATGGGACATACGCTTCCCTCAGCAAAGTACTATGGGGACAGGCCTTTCTCACCCTTGGAAATGGGAGAGCAGATTATCTTCCTGAAGACAGTTCAATCCCAAGAACAACTGGAGAAAAAGGAGCTCCTCGTTTCTTCTTCTCAAGTCAATAATCAAATAATCCCCTGAACCACTCCGGTAGAAGTTAGGGTGAGAGGCCAGACATGTTATGACAAGGGATCTTACACATAAAGGAAACATCAGAAGTGGGGAGGAAGCATTCTAAAATCCTCCCCACACACCAATATTCTCTAGCATTCTGTTCTCCTAAACTACTGGGCTTGATCAGTAAGCTTCAGCTCAGCCAGGGGAGTGGCATTCCCCTGAAAAAATGAATCAGTAACCTATCAAGACATTCCTGCTTCCACCACTGAGTCACCCATTCCACCAATGACTTGGGGTATCCTTCTGGAACTACTGGTGGCAGTTTAGATTTTTGAGCCCAGAGTCCTCCAAAACAGGTAAAAAAAAAAAAATTAGATTAAATCTGTAATAATTCTATATAAAAATCTGAAAATCTATTCCCAGTTCTATTTCTTATCCCAAATTGTGACTAGCATATTATTCAACATTTCTATCAGAGGTCCTATAATTATAGCAAATGGCTTAAATTCTAAGAATAAAATTCTACATTGTAGAGGTATCCCAAATTTGAAAATAACCTCTTTAAATTATTAAATTCCAAAGGAGAATTTAAAGTCCAAACATTAGGTCACCTTGAAAGTTCATACAGAAAAAATTCTAAGATTCAAAGGAATTAAAGTCTATGGTCAAATTTCCATGCCTTTGTGAGCTGCAGCTTTAAGCTGTTAAAATCAGACTATTAGGAGAAAGTCCAAAACACACGTTGACGAATTTCTTCTACTTCCTCTCAGTCAGAGGCATTTTCAATGCCTGAAGTGAGTATGAATCCAGGAATTCATAAATTATATCAGGTCAAAGACAGGATTTCACCAGTTATGTTTTAAAGAGTCCAAAGAATTGTCATCTGGAAAAAGATAAAGCTGAATCTATATCATACTCCATGACCACTGATAAACTCAAAAAGAATCAATGATTTAAACGTATAAAAGAAAAAAACTGCAGCCATGAGAGTCCAAAAGAAAACATAATTTCTTTACAGATTTGGAGAAAGACACTTCTAAATATGACTCAAAACTCACAAAATAAAATATTGATATATTTCACTACACTAAAAAAAAATAAGCAGGATCAGAAAACAAATCACTGGCATGGGAAAAAAAATCAGAAATTCACATCACGAGCAAAATGTCCATCTCCCTCATATAATAACAGCAGCTAGATATCAAACAGAAACAAAACACTGAAAGTTTCCTAGAAAATGGGCAAAGGAGAGCCAGTTCACAGAATAAAGAAATTCAAGTGGCCCTTAAACAAATGGAAAGATATTTAATTCATTCATATATAATTATTAAATAATACAAATTAAAACAATGCTGAAGTAATATTTTTCATCTATGAGACTGGCAAAAATCTAAACATTTCATAATACTCAGTTGACAAGGCTAAGATGAAGCATATTGTAAGCAGAATGCAAAACAGTAAGAAATGTATGGAATTTGGCAATATATAAACAATGTTACATATGCATTTATATTTTGATCCAACAATTCAAGTTCTGAGAATTTATACTAGATATACACTTAGCAAAAATGACAAGTGCATACATTTATTTATTACCACAATACTATTCTTTTTTTTTTTTTTGTCTTTTTTGTATTTCTTGGGCCACTCCCGCGGCATATGGAGATTCCCAGGCTAGGGGTCGAATCGGAACTGTAGCCACTGGCCTACGCCAGAGCCATAGCAACGTGGGATCCGAGCCGTGTCTGCAACCTACACCACAGCTCACGGCAACGCCGGATCGTTAACCCACTGAGCAAGGGCAGGGACCGAACCCGCAACCTCATGGTTCCTAGTCGGATTCGTTAACCACTGAGCCACCACGGGAACTCCCACAATACTATTCTTAATCACAAAAGAATGGAAATCGCCCAAGTGTCCATCAACAGGGGCCTATTTAAACAAACTATGATACATTCACATAACAAAGTATTAATACTACAGCTCTATTAATATTTTATACAATGAGAAAGAACGAGAGACTCTACATATTGATATGAAAATGTTTCCAGAATATGCAATTAAGAGAAAAAAGGTGCAGAACAATGTATAAAATTTGATTTCTTTTGAAGAGAAAAGGAAAAATTAAATATATATATATTCATATTTGCATGAATCTGCCTTTTAAAAACGACACAGGAGGCATACATAATATAGGACCTACTGAAGAGTTTATCAAATTAGACTCAAATCAGACTGCCTGGGTCTACCTTCTACTTACAAATCAGTTAAACTCTTTATGTTTATCTATAAAATGGGAATTAAAGGAATTCTTACCTCATAGGATTGACACAAAATAAATGAGTTAATATTTGCAAAGTACATAGGACAGAATTGGGCATTTACTAAGTATTATAGAAATGTTTGATAAACAAACAACTAAATAAAACTTGCAAAGGATAGGTTAGAAATAAGATTTATTACTGCATATTTTTTTAAGATCACCTCAGTTTGTGAACTATTCATTTTTGAGTATTGGATGTATTGAATCATACATCCAATACTCAAACAATAGTAAATTAATACATAACCTTAAAACTGGCCCCTCAGCTGAGAAAAGTAAATACAAGACATTCCCAGGTTCTACAGTCGATATCCCCCCAAACACTGTGTTCTCAGAAACCAGAATTGACTATCAACCATCTAAAGGAAGGGACCTGGAAATATTCTTGGTTTCAGCTTCATCAGGATGCTTATTTGTATGACTAGCATAGATTCCAGAAAACATCTATTAATACATTAATTCTGACCCTATGGATTCATCATATCTGGGAGCAGGATACACTTAGCATAGCATTCCCTCTCTTAAAGAATGACATTTGAGACACCCCTGACTTCCAGGAAAGCTTAAACATTTGCAATAAGATCATCACATTTTATTTGAAGTACAATTTTTTCCTCTGCAACCTATTATAAAAACCTCTTCATTTCCTTTTACTCCTTTAATCCCAGTTTCTGGCACTCTGGTATTACTGGAAGTGGAGAGACTATTTTAGGAAACAGGGCCTGCTATCTCCAGTAAGCAGGTATTTCCCGTCCTATACCACAGTGGCTCTTTCCATTACCTCTTAGTATGAACAGAAGTTGGTGCAATGTGCCTCTCAGGGAGGGCTTCTTTCTTATCCCGTTTGTTTTGGCTGGAAAATCACTCTCAACAGATTCCCGAAATGAAGTTGCAATTGATGCTTCTGAAGCCTGAGACCCTAGGGGACCACTGAGAACTAATACCCCTTCCATGTTCTCCTGCAGGCAGTGTCTTTCCTCACTGAATTGTTCATACCTTGAATAGCATTCTTTTCTGTTACACATTTTTCTGCAGCAACAAAATATGCCTCTAGTTTTTATTTTATTCTGTCCTCCTACACCTTTCAGAAAGTTCTAATTTTTTAACACTTTAACCTACTTATTTGATTTCTTCTCCAAAATAAAAAGGATTATTGCCATTTGCTGGAAATGAATACTTGCCTTCCTTTTAAGTCTTTTCTAGATATTAAGGTTTTTTTTCTATTTTCCCCCTATTTTTTAAATTCCACAATCATTCCTACCATCAGAGACAAAATCACTAAATTCTGAGTCTACTAAAAGCATCTAATATTTAAACAAATCTCTTCTCCTCCACTTCCCTGAGATAGATAATTCCACGAAAAAACTTTTCTCCCAACAGACTGATATCAAGCCCATCCAAGCTTAAACTTTTTTTTTTTTTTTTTGTCTGTTGTCTTTTTTGTTGTTGTTGTTGTTGTTGTTATTGCTATTTCTTGGGCCGCTACCGCGGCATATGGAGGTTCCCAGGCTAGGGGTCCAATCGGAACTGTAGCCACCGGCCTACGCCAGAGCCACAGCAACGCGGGATCCGAGCCGTGTCTGCAACCTACACCAAAGCTCACGGCAACGCCGGATCGTTAACCTACTGAGCAAGGGCAGGGACCGAACCCGCAACCTCATGGTTCCTAGTTGGATTCGTTAACCACTGCGCCACGACGGGAACTCCCAAGCTTAAACTTAACTCATGTTCTCACCTTGCTCCTTTCAATATGCCTTATCTTGCTGAGCCTTGTCTTGAGTCCTAATTCTTTTTTTTAAATTTTCTTTGAAGTATAGTTGATTTACAATGTTGCGTTAGTTTCAAGTGTACAGCAACGTGATTGAGTTACACATACATATATATCTATTTTTTCCACATTGTTTTCTGCTATAGGTTTATTACAGAATATTGAGTATTTTAGTCCTAATTATTGAACATGCTCCTTCAGGGCACAAGCTATATCTCTACAAACCTACAAGGACTACATTACCTGAAAAATCACCTAATAATACTTTTCATATTCTACAGATCTTCCTAGATGTCTCATTCTTAAAGATTCTGTTCTCATGCAGTTTATACCATTTCTTATCTGTGAACTCTCCATAGTTTCCTGCTTCTTAACTCTCTTTGAAGGAGTCATTCCATTTTAAGATCTTACCTCTTTCGCCTTTTGATTAATTTGGGACCTGGGACCCCATCTCAGTCTAGTAACAGCTAACACCTCTCCCTTTTCCAAGATTCCGTCGCACAGTACTTAGATCCCCTTGAATCCTCATTTCTCTCTTATAGATGTCTATTTGAACTTCAAAGTGTTTTCTACATCATTTTGTCAATTCACTCCTTAATTTCTCAAGTTTTTTCTTCTAAAAAAAATTTATTTTCCTCTAGCTTATTTTTTTGTTTCCAGCCTTCCATTGTTCTATTATAACCCAAAGCATAAGTTTTAAATTACACTAACACCTGAAATTCCTAAGAAAAATCAAGGATTACAACTAAAGCACTCCAAACACCGGCTTTTTTGACTTGCCATTGTTTTTGCATTTTTTTGACTAGCCATTGTTTTTGCAATAATTTTATGGAACTGTTTCTCATCCTGAATTTGAGAAGAAGATATATGTTCTTTAGAGTAAGGTCCACAATTTTTTTTTTGATTTTGATAGCCATCAATCTCCTGTGGGTCGAGTCACAATTTGAATCTCAGCAGTGGAAAGTTATGGTCAGACTGTATGAAATTACCAAATTCAGCGTCACTTGCTATCAAAAGATGGGAGCAACCTTTATGTGTACCGACAAGTCACATGACTCCTAGATTTGCCCCTCTAACATTCCCTCTTGACTCTGAAAGGGATTCAAAACAATATAAAAGATCAAAAGAATTTCAACAGACTTTCTCTGCCACTAACCTAAGCTTGGCACTAAGTATGTCCTGTAGGTACTGCTGGAAATAGTAAAACACATTGAGACCTAAAAAAGGATAGTACATGAAAAGACTCTCTATAATAAAACCCTCAACTCAGGCAAGGCTATTTATAAAATAATCAGGTGTGCAGAGTTTAAGGTCATGTCGTTACCACTATTTGGCTAGGATATATTTTAAAAGGATATCTCTGGAAGTCTGTAAGTTCCCATTGTGGCTTAATGGTAACAAGCCCCACTAGCATCCATGAGGATGCGGGTCCTATCCTTTGCTCAGTGGGCTAAAGGATCCGTCGGTGCTGAGCTGTGATGTAGGTCGCCGATGCAGCTACGCCACATGCTGTGGCTATGGTGTAGGCCAGCAACTGTAGCTCCAATACCACCCCTAGCCAGGGAACCTCCATATGCTGTAGATTCAGCCCTTAAAAAAAAAAAAAAAAAAAAAAAATGGGTGTCTCAGTAGTCCTGGTCAGATTTTGCTTGCTGAGTCTCTCAAATGCCTGCCTTTGTTTACAAAGACTGCAGACTTTCCTCATGAGAAATAAGTGTTTGCTTATATAAAAACAGCCACTCGTCTATAGATAAAACCGCCATAAGCTGCAACAACCCACTACAGAGAATATGTGGTCAGTACCTAGTCCAATACTGTCAAAGTTTAACACCTCCCACTGCCGCCATGCCATAAGCATGCCCGAAGTTTTACTACATAAACACTCCACAACACAGAATTCTCTTTTTACGCTTTCTCTTTATACCCACTCTATATCCTAGATGTTGGAGTGTGAAAGAGTCCCTGGAAAGAAATGAAAAAAAAAAAAAAAAGCAAGAAAATCAAAATATATCCTTACAACTTGCTAATGAACATGTTTAAGACTGTGGCTTACAACAGCAGACTTACTCATACGGAACTCCAGAATTAGACTTACCAAGGACAGACAGACGGCAGCCAACAGAAGAGAACGCAGAGGCAAATTGTGGACCTATCAACCTTACCGCCTGGAGAGGAGGAGTAAAATTGTGCACTTTAGGAACTGCTCCTCCCTAAGAGGAAAGGAAGGGGCGGGTCACACACGCCGACTTCCGCTTTCGGAACTGACCAATCAGATAGCTGATTTCCCCCTCCAGGGAGGAAGAAAAAGAGAAGCTTTACCCTTAGCCGCGTTTTTTATATGTCCCTCCGACTGAAGGAAACAGCTTTGGGACGAGGTGTTCCCGTTCCTCAACATAATGCAGTCTCTGCAGTCAGGATCTTTTCCTTCCTTGTTACTGCAGTCTTTTAACAAATTTACTGGTTCTATTACATCTTAAGCCCACTTGGTCACAAGGAAATTTTGAGATTTCCAGTAACCACAAGTGTGAACTACAAATCCTATAGCGTATCTGACCTCTCCTAAGCATTCCAGGTTAATTATGATAACCATGTAACTAATCTGCTTTACAAATTAGGACTCTTGAAAGGAAAGGGGGACAATAAAATTTAAATTAAAATTTTTTGAGATTTTGTATTTGTGAATTTATAAAGAGCACAATTCAAAATTCATTTTGTAAGAAAATTATTTATAAAAAAATCACTATAAGCAAAAACTTTAAAATATCTTCATTATAATATGCACATTATTTTTTTATATATAATGATTTTTATTTTTTTCCATTATAGCTGGTTTACAGTGTTTTGTCAATTTTCTACCTTATGGCATGGTGACCCAGTTAAACATACATGTATACATTGTTTTTTTCTCACATTATCATGCTCCATCATAAGTGACCAGACATAGTAAATAATAATAATAATAATATGCACATTAAAAGTAACAGAATGAGAATTCTTGGGAATGTTTATGTATTTTAAATAGTTTCAGCTTTTATTATCTGTAATACTGGGTCACTAGTATTTTTCTGAAGAACACATTTCTAATATGGTGTTATTTTCAATTTTTTTAATTGCAGATAGTCTTCTCAAATATGTATGTTATGGTTGATATATGGGAAATTTTGGCACCATTAATTTACTTTTCACTGTAGATGATAATTTAATTAAGGAGTTACCGCTATAGCTCAAAGGAAATGAATCTGACTAATATCCTTGAGTATGCAGGTTCAATGCCTGGCCTTGCTCAGTGGGTTAAGGATCCAGTGTTGCCATGAGCTGTGGTATACGTTGCAGTTGCGGCTCTGACCTGGCATTGCCCCCTCCAATTTGACCCCTAGCTTGGGAACCTCCATATGCCACGGGTATGACTCTAAGAAAACAACAACAACAAAAAAAAGGTAATTTAGGTAATTTAGTTAAGAAAATAAACTCAGAGAAGTTATGCTAAATAGAAAATCTCATTTCTGTTTTTCCCTAAAATATGCAAATTTTCCAGTCCAAATATTTTCCCAAGTACTGTCTTTTTGCCTCTACTTAGAGTAACAATCTTCAGCAAACATTTGTATGAGAAAAGCTTCATAAAAATGTTTTCCATTATTTATGATCTTTTGAAGTTTTTGCCAAATTAGATGCTGCAAATTGGAAAGCATTTTAAAGTTCATTTTATTTCTCTAAGAATGTGAATTTATTCCATTATAAGAGAAGCTTCATCAAAAGATTCTTCTGTGGGTTAAGATATTCCAAGGTACAGTTGTAGAATTTCAAAATTAAATCTTATGCATAATTTAAAATCCATTTGAACTTGTTTAGGATATTCCTTGATTTTGTAGAAGTAAATTTAAATATCTTCCTTGTGTCACAAGCTTTTTTTCAATAAATGCAATCTGCAAAATCTGAACTTTATTAGCATAGTTTTTTCAGTGTTTAATTAAAATTTCTAAATGATTTTAAAACAATACAATAAAATTTTATGAATTTTCTTTTTAAAAAAGTAGTACCTTTGTAGGCCAAAATTTAAATTTAATTATATTTACAAGGTGTATGTTTAAAGAACTATTTAAAAAATCATATTTAGGAGCAAAGAAAGAAAAAATGCTATTATGTTTGAATCTTTCTTTTTTTTCCTTTTTTGGGTACTCGATTCTAATTTTATCACAAAAAGTTTTGTACTTTGATTCATCAAACTGTTATATACAGTAGTACCTTGGTATCCACAGGGAATTGGTTCAAAGACTCCCTCCCTCAAATGATACCAAAATTCACGAATGCTCAAGTTCCTTATATCAATGCCACAGTATATGCAAATAACCTAAACTGCACATTCTCTCATATACTTTAAATCAACTCTAGATTACTTACAATATCTAATGCAATGCAAATGCTATGCAAATAGTTGCCCATGCACTACAAATTTAAGTGTTGTATTTTGAAACTTTCTGGAATTCTTTTTTCAAATATTTTCAGTCTGTGATTGGTCGAATCTGTGCATGTGAAACCTGCAGATATTGATGGCAAACAGTATAAGGCAGATCTCAGAGATATTGTAGGTTCATTTTCAGACCACTACAATAAAGCAACTATTGAAATAAATCATCACACAAATTTTTTGGTTTCCTAGTGCATATAAAATTATGTTCACATTATGTTATAGTATACTAAATGTACAGTAGTATTACATCTAAATAAAACAATGTAAATACCTTAATTTTAAAATGTTTTATTACTAAAAAATGCTAACCATCATCAGAGCCTTCAATGGCATGGTAGTAACACCAAAGATCACCCATCACAAATCACCATAACAAATGTAATGATAAAGTTTGAACTATTCCAAGAATTACCGAAATGTGACACAGAGACATGAAGTGATCAAATGCTGTTTGAAAAATGGCCCCAATAGATTTGCCAAAAGGAGAGTTGCCACACACCTTCAATTTGTAAAACAAAAACAAACAAAAAACAATGACCCCCCCCAAAAAAAAACATAGTATCTATAAAACACAATGAAGTGAAGCACAATAAAAATGAGGTATGTCTTCACGTAACAATATTTCTGAAGTTTGGCAGTTACAGCTTATAAGTCATTTGTAGTTTGGATGCATTTATGAGTTATGTGCACACCATGGCCAATTCAGAGGATATTGTTATTCCATGTTTCTCCATAAGAATTTTTATATTTTACTATGACCATATGCCCTGCACACTGTAAATTCATTTTACTGCAAATAATTTTATTTCAAATATAATCCTTTTAACTTAATATTCACAAATATAGTAAAAACTTTACTTTTGAGGAATGAACTTTCAAGTTTTAATATGATTCCATAAGCTGAACAGGACAAAAAAAGAGCATTATATTTATATCTTTTTTTTTTTTTGTCTTTTTAAGGCTGCACCCGTGGCATATGGAGGTTCCCAGGCTAGGGGTCTAATCGGAGCTATAGCTGCCAGCCTACACCACAGCCACAGCAATGCCAGATCCAGATCAGAGCCACGTCTGCAACCTACACCACAGTTCATGGCAACGCTGGATCGTTAATCCACTGAGCAAGGCCATAGACCAAACCCGCCACCTCATGGTTCCTAGTCAGATTCACCATGCACCATGATGGGAACACCAAAAAGAGCATTAAAAGTTATTTAATTTATTTTCTATTTGAAACATTGGATAGCAACGATATTAAATTGGCCTTAAGTAACAGCCAACATCTCAACCTACATGAACTAGGAAACTTGGAATTAAAAATAAGAAAAATTAAGTAGATGAATACTCATTTAATCTAAAGGAAAAGATCTATTTCACAGTGTAATATGTACATGTACCTTCTTTAGCCATGTGTGCGATAATTTCTTATCTTCCAAGTCTTCTTAAAATAACTACTAACCTTTGAAATAGGTGCTGATGATTCTTCTGCAAGTCCGTATCTTCTGATTTTCATATGACATCGCTAATGTTCTCATGTTCAGTATTAATAGTGACACTTATATTGTGCACCTTACATATTATTTATCAACTTTCTTAAAAACAGGTATTTAGTAATTAAAATCTTCTTAAACATATACTTTCCTTTTTTAAAAATAGTTCATTGCTCATGAAAAGGCTTATTGCAAAATTCAAAGTTTTATGAAATAATAAAATACTTATGTATCTATACAGTGAATACTAGAACAACTGTAGCAAGAACTTATATATTTACAATATATAGTAAATGACAAAACAACTATAACAAAAACATTCAGCCTACCATGCGTGAGCCCAAGTAGTATGACTTCAACCATTGTCCAGGCATGTTCTGTGTGCCCTTAACTACAATGTTCCACTGAGCCAACATTTTGACATCTTAAGCCTGGAGACGCCCTGCCTCTCAAAGACCTGTGCTGGATCCATGCCACAGCTGTATGGCACCCGAATTGGGTAGCAAGGAAAACAGCATCAGGGAGTTTGCTCACCTTGACTTAAGACCAGACAGAGTTAGCTTCCCTAGCTATCCTGTGCTGTGTGTCCCAGACCACCTTGCTTTAGTAGTGAATGTCTTACATAATCAAAGATGTTGGTTATGCTGGGTCTGGAAAGATCAGGGCCAGAGACAATCTATTTTTGGTTGTCTTTTCGGTGTGACCATGTGCCAGAATTTTGTGTACTATACATGTTTCACACATTTCTAAATGAGATCATGGCAGAAACCACAAGACTAACGCTAAGATCTAACAAATCCGCCCTGACTAATGCAAATATAAATAATGTTTTTTTCATCAATAATGAAAAATCTGAGATAATTTCTATATTGGACAAGATGCCAAGAAATAGGATATGCATTCTTTTGTGTGGCATGCTTCTGTGAGCCTGACACCTTTGGAACTCTCCGGACAAGGAGTGGAAGCAAGTCCTCTTTGAGAAGATCTTCTCTAACCCAGCTGTGTACTTGTGTTTGCTTCCCTCCCTTTACAGTTATTTATAATTGCACAGATTCTGTTTCCTTCAATCACAGAGTTTAACCTTGAAAGCGAAAAGGGGCAGACTGTGCTTACCTCTCCGTTTTTCACCATAACCCTCTCTCTTCTATCTCTGAATACTGACCACCTCACCCTGCTTCTCAGTTTAGCTCATACTCAGATCCACACTGGGGAGAAGGAGTGTTGGAACTCTCTAAAGAAAATTTTGTCAGTTGCCAGATTGGTTATTTTATTTTATTTTTGCTTTTTAGGGCCACATTCTCGGCATACAGAAGTTCCCAGGCTAGGGGTCAAATAGGACCTACAGCTGCCAGCCTACACCACAGCCACAGTAACATGGGATCCAAGCCTCATTTGTGACCTATACCACAGCTCACAGCAATGCCAGATCCCTGACCCACTGGGTGAGGCCGGAGACAGAACCTGCATCCTCATGGATGCTAGTCAGATTCATTTCTGCTGCACCACAATGGGAACTCCTTGGTTCATTTATTCATAATGCAATATGAATAAGAATTAAACTAGAGAGCTAGGTGGAAAGCAGTAGGTAAAGATGAGCAGTGCATGATATGGGTCTTGAGGAATTTATGGAGATTTTTGGAGGTAGGCATATGGAAATAACTGGAATATAGAGAAATGGATGGCACATAAAAGAGGAATTTTAAGAAGTGTTCATTTGTATTATATGCATCCACTTCAAGGTGTTTAAGAAATCCAAGTGAATAAATTAATTTACTTCGAAATTGACCTCTGATGACTGTGCTATGATTCTATTCTATCACCATATGCAATTGTATGATTTCAATAGGATAAAAAAATGGACCAAACAATGGAATTTAGAAAAAAGTCATAAAATAATAGGTCAAGAGATGATTCAGGTTTAAAATATTTATCTAACTATATTAGCATTTGGAAGATATGTGTTTAATCTGTGATACCAAGCTGCACAGTTTTACAGCTTGACCATCCACATGACTTTCTGAGAGACTCTACTTGATGCTTCCCAGCAGGTTTTTGTTTTTTTTTTTTTTAAACTAACGGTTTGCAGGTTGTTTGACAGAACTGACATCTCCATTTATTTAGGTCATATGAACTGCTTGTCTATATTTGTGATGCTGCACTTCAAAAGCTAATTTAAAAATTTCCTTGTTTCGAATTGCCACTCAACTGGCTCAACTGCCAGCTCATGAAGATCTGGAGTTAATTAGCTAAATAAGGGACAGTTAAGGGGATGGTGTAATAGCAACAGAAAGATCTCCATTGCACAATCCCAAAGCTCTGAGTCCCTGTACTTAATTGTGCTGCCATTTTTAGCTAAGGTTTAGGAAGAAGCCACCTTGCCCTGGTAATTCTTTTCCCTGAAACCTAAATGACCTCTAATTTTTACACCCTGCTGAGAGCAACATATGTGACCCAGTTCTCTCACAAGCTTGTTCGATGTGTTATAAATGTAGAGATATGTGTTCTCTATGGAGTTTATTAAAAGGCAAATGTTTCTTCCCCTAAGTCCTCTTCTCCAGATTGGTGTTTGACCATTAGGTAATGGCAGTGCACACAACAGCACACTAAATGGCACAGGTCAAAGGGGAATAATAATAGGGGAATAATAGTTCAGGTTATTTTTCATAGGCTGAAATTCTGTACTGATTATAAAGCTAAATATCCAAACACCATTTTTTAAATATCTCAGTGTAGAAAATCCAGGGCAAGTATATCTAAATGCCACAGAGATTATCAACTGCCAAGAAGTCATGACATGTTAGTATTCATTAAATAGGCCACTGAATAATTTTAATATACATAACAGGTTAAAAATGGCTACAATTCTTTGACCCTTCTCCCATTGAGAGGTAAGGTCCGAGCCCCTCTTCTTGAATATGAGAGGACTCTATTTTGACCTATAGACTATGGCACAAGCGATGTATTTCTGCCAGTTTGTAGGATGGACATTAATGGACTTATAGCTTCCACTCCCCATTTCTTGGAATGCTTGCTCTGGGGAAAGCTAGCTGAGATCTGAGATCTGATTTATGAGACTACCATGCCATGAGAACCCCCAAGACAGTCTTGTACAGAGAGACATCCCCAGAGAGCCACTATGATTGTAGTCCTCTCAGTCTGGGCATCAGGTAGGTAAGCAAAAAAAAAAAAAAAAAAAAATTCCTATGATACCACCCTCATCCATTCTTTGATTGCAACTGCATGAAAGATTCCAAGTGAGAATCACTCATTTGATCAAAAAAAAAAAAAAAGACAAAAGAAAACAATAAATTGTTGTTTTACACCACCAAATGTTGGGGAGGTTTGTTAAGCCCCAAGAGATAACTGGGATAAAACTCAACATGTATCAAGTATTTAATAGGAGCCAGGTACTTTTCAAAACATATTTACATGAATCAACTCATTGAAACATCAAAACCACTCTTAAAATAATTATTTTTATTTGACAAATGGGAAAACTGAACAGCGGTGAGATTAAATGATATGCCTAATGTCACACTATTAAGTGATATACAAACCCAGAGCTCCTAGACCACTGCTATACCTCGAGGTAGTATACTGTCATCTTACATATCTCAGTTTGTGGTCTCCCATTTACAATACTGAGTGTGTGTGTGTGTGTGTGTGTGTGTGTGTGTGTGTGTGCGCGCGCGCGCGCGTGCACACTTACCTAATAATTTGTGCCGACATTCATCAAACTCATTGAAAATACTTTCAGCTTTATCATATCAGGTGGCAAGATGTATATAAACTATGAAGACACTATAAAGATTTGTGTGGCACAGTGGGTTAAGGACCCAACATTGCCTCTGTAAGAATTTGGGTTTGATCCTTGGCCTCACTGCTGTTGCTGTGCAATAGGTCAAAGCTGCAGCTCAGGTTCCACCCCTGGCCCAGGAAATTCCATAAGCCACAGGTGTGGCCATAAAAAGGAAAAAAAAAAAAAAGATTAAATTTAAAAGTAAAATCAATAGTTTAATACAAAGTTATATCTATATCATATACATGTTTCCATTACTTATGTAGTAATAGACATGCTTCTTCTCTCAAATGAAAAAAAAAAAAAAAGAAAAGAAAAGAATCATTTGTCTATAAGCTCCTATCCATATATACATCATGTAGTCTTTTTTTTTTTTTTTTTGGTCTTTTTGCCTTTTCTAGGGCCGCTCCCCTGGCATATGGAGGTTCCCAGGCGAGGGGTCCAATCGGAGCTGTAGCCGCTGGCCTACGCCACAGCCACAGCAAAGCGGGATCTGAGCCTCGTTTGCGACCTACACCACAGCAACGCCGGATCCTTAACCCACTGAGCAAGGCCAGGGATCGAACCCGCCGGGAGCGGCCCAAAAAAAGGCAAAAAGACAAAAAAAAAAGTAACATTGAAACATCAAAAGTAAAATAAAATACTAGATCATGCAGTCTTTTCTTAAGCTTTCATAGCCAGGGGTAGTTAGAATTCCCAGAGAGGAAGGTATGTTGATACAAGGAATATCCGATCACTTTATATTTCACTTTTTAAATTAACAGTGTTAATTTTGGTTTTATACATCTTAGAGCCTCAGAGTATTTCTGCCCTCACTCTGTTTTTTATTTCCACAGTTTCTATCTTTAAATAAATCTCACATAACAATATAAAGATCAATTTGTATTCTAAGAAAGTCACTTCTTGCCAATCAGGCATCAGGTAGGAGAGATGGCTGACTTAATTTTATATTTATAGCCTCAAAACCAACAAGACTCAATAAAAGTAGCTAGATCAACAGCAATTTGATTGTCCACACTGCTAAACATCTATGTTTCTGTGTAAACAATTCAGAAATAAGAACACAACAAGCTTGAATATGCATCACGTTATACTAATTGAAAAAGACTCTTCTCATTCTGTTTTTTCCATTACCTAAAGTTACTGCTGTGGCCGCAGGTTAACTTGTAATTGTATAAGATCAATTGAAAACCGATCTAAAAGTGGTGGAATGGCATTCCTGCCTTGTAAATTATTTCATCTCATTCTACGCCTGGCCAACTTTAAAAACCATTATGGAACTTCTTTCAAAATACTTCTTACCACAGTTTCTAATTTTTTTCCCTCTCTCACCTCTTTGATAAGGTCCTTTTTTTCCTCCTCTCACTAACAGAAGGTGTTTGGTACATGCTAGCGTGCCATAAGCAACACACCAAAGTAAGATTTTCATAGAACAACAATGTAATGTCAACATTCTACTTCTGAAACCAGTGGAACCAATTCTATCCTACAATTACTTTATCAAAACATTTATTTCAAAACAGATTGTACTGTCTGAGTAAGGCATGATTTTTAACTCAAAGCATGATCTTAAAGCATGATCTTATCCAAGAATCACAAATGAGCACTTAAATGGCAAACAACAGTTTTCAAGGAGTATAAAAAGTTTTCAACCATGATATGAGGGTGAAGCTGAGCCTTTTAATTTTCCATAAGTATTTTCTTACCAAGTAACAAGAAGGAGAAAAAACAGTCAAGAACTGTAAAGCTATATTTATTATGTAACAAAAATATACAACCTTACAATAATTTTGAAATATGTAGGTCTGAATCTCTGGCCAGTTGCTACCAACTAAATGTCAGAATTGACTATAGAGCCATGAAAATACCTTTAGTTAAGACCATTAAAAATGGTTGTTTTGATTCTGCTGCGTGTAGCTGTCCAAACTGAACTACTCTCTGACATCATGCACAAAAATAAATCCAAAACAGAGTAAAGACTTAAATATAAGACCTGAAACCATAAAATTTCTAGAAGAAAGCATAAGCAGAAAGATCTTTGACATCAGTTTTAGTAATTTTTTTGGCTTTGTCTCCTCAGGCAAAGGAAACAAAAACAAAAATAAACAAATGAGGACTATATCAAACTAAGACATTTTTACACAGTGAAAGAAACTATCAACATAAAGAAAAGGTCATCTACTAAATGGGAGAAGATATTTGCAAATGATATATCCAGTAAGGGGTTAATACCCCAAATATGCAAATAACTCATACAACTCAACATCAAAAAAACAACCCATTTTAAAAATAGGCAGAGAAAGACACACAGATGGTCAACAGGCACATGAAAAGATGCTCAACATTATTAATCATCAGGGAAATGCAAATCAAAATCACAATGAGATCACACCTCATACCTGTCAGAGTGACTATTATCAAGAAGACAACAGATAGTAAGTGTTGACCAGGATGTGGAGAAAAGGGAATCCTCCTGCACTGCTGGTGGGAATGTAATTGGTGCAGCCACTATGGTAAACAGTATGGAGAATCCTCAAAATAAATAAACAAATAAAAATAGAGCAACCACATGATCCAGCAATTCTACTCCTGGGTGTTTATCCAAAGACATGAAAACACTAATTAGAAACAACATATACATCCCTATGTTCACTGAAGCATTATTTATAATAGCCAAGCAACTTAAATGTCCATCAATAAATGAATGGTTCAAGAAGACACACACACACACATACACACACATGCGTGAGTGCACACGACAGAACATTACTTGGCCATAAAGCATAAAAAAAGAATGAAATCTCGACAACTGGGACAATAGGGATGGACCTAGAGGGTATTATACTAAGTGAAATAAGTCAGACAGAGAAAGACAGATATTGTATGATTTCATTTATATGTTAATTCTGAATAAAAAATAAATGAACAAACATAACAAAACAGAAAAAGAGTTATAGATACAGAAAACAAACAAATGGCTGTCAGAAGGGAGGGAACAAAGAAATAGGTGAGGAAATTAAAAGGTACAAACTTCCAGTTACAAAATAAACGTCATGGGTATGAAATATACAGTGTGGGAAATATAGTCCATAACTATTTAATATCTTTGTATGGTGATATATCTCAACCAGACTTTTATGGTGATAATTTTGAAATGTATAGAAATATCAAATCACTATGTTGTATAAAAGCAACTACCATATTGTCATAGGTCAATTACACTTCAAAACAAAGAAACTCATGGAAAGAGACCAAATTTGTCTTTACTGCAGGGGTGGTAGGTGAGGTAGAGGGGAAATTGGATGAAAGCAGTCTAAAGGTACAAACTAAGCATCTTATAAGATAAATAAAATAAATAAGTACTAGAGATGTTGTGTAGAACATGATAAATATTATTCTATGACATATGCAAGTCAAATTATGCTGCACACCTTAAATGTATACAATGCTGTATGTCAATTATATCTCAATAAAACTTGGGAGGACCCTTCTCATGTTAAAAAAGGATGTTTTCACCACAATCTTAAATTGGAAGTGGATGAACAGATTTGTTTATCTTATTTATCTTAAATTACTAAATATTTTTTATCAAAATGTATATGTAAAGTGAAAGCTATTGTTGGCAAACTATCCTCTTTGGCAATCAACTCAATTCAAATTATCGAGTAAACTAAACCTATAAATTGCCAAGTGCTATGCTAGGATCCTCAGTTTGTTACAAGGCAGTGGGCATATTAATTTCAGTCTTGTTAAACTTACAAGATGAAATTGAACTCATGATCAGGGAACAGAGCCGCCTCATCCATTATCCAAATATAGACACTTTAAAAATGAAAAACACATGTTATCAAATATACATAAGTTCATATGAAAGTTACTACAAAAAAGACATAGGAGACATGGGTAAATGCCATGAATTAACACCTGGGAATTAATTCTGGGAATCAGAAATGGCCTCAGTGAGTGGGGATATTAGTGCTGTGATTATTTAACGAGAAAAGAGCTGAAGAAAGGTGATCATGCAAAGGATTTAGATTGAAAAGACACCAATGTGTGCTCAAGAAGAATACGTCCAAAGAATTTCATGTTGTCCTGGATGCCCAGGTAGTAGAATAGGCAGAAGGAGAGGGTGAAAGTGACATTAGCTGACATTAGGTGAAAGTGACATTAGATTGTACTGAGCCCTGAATTTCATGGTCAGGATTAATGTTTTACTCCAAAGGTGATGGAGAACCAAGCAATAGAGACTTAAAGGCAAGTGTGACACGAATTGAAGTATTCTGACATCAGCGTGTAGAATCGGTGGGGCTGCAGAGATGAGATCAAAGGGCATAAGTAAGGCCACCACTTGAGCAGAAATGCAAAGAGTAATTGTGTAATGTAAAATGGATTACATATCACTCAACCTTTATGATGAATGCCAGTGTTTTAGATCTGCTCTTTGAGGGACATATTTGAATAATTCAGTTAGCACAGTCTCTACAAGGCATTTTCAATTCTATAGTTTATTCTTAGAATGGCCAGAAGGTATTATTCTATTCACAATGCAACCTTTTCCAAAATAAAAAGCAATAGCTTTTCCCCTCACATTTGCTTTTCTGCTAAAAGAAACATTAGACCTAGTCTTACTTATGAGTAAGAATGTATTGTTCTCATTTATGGAGGAGTATTATATATTATAAGATGCATTGGTTAGAAAATTATGCACTTGAAAATATACAAAAATAGAATAACGCTTTCACCCTTTCCATTTTTGCATTCATGAGAAAAAAGGATTTTTTTTTTCCCCTTCTCTCCATGGCACTGGTAGGAACACCAGAAACCAAGGGAAGGAGTTTGGGTGCCATACTACATTAAATTTACCCTAACGAGTGAGGAGACTAAATGCAGGAAACTGAAGGAAGAAATGCAAATGTATCAGAATACTGGAGTAATACCAATTGAGGTATCTTCCTCTGTTAGGAGTACACATGTATCAATCTATTTAGTTTTCAACTGATAAATGCACATGGGGCATCTTGACAATAATATTATTCCACAAGCAAACATATGGGTCTTACTTAATAAATGATACCACTGATTAGCAGTTTTCTTAATGCTAATGATAACAGATTCATGAATCCATTTGCCTAGGATACCAGGTTGATGAATGTTACCCTGAAGAGTTTTTAAATGAGAACATAATCCAAAATAATGTTAAATGGATGACATTATTTTATATCTTCCAGAATAAAATGAGAAGGATAGTATTTAAGATCTCATATGATGGATGCATATTTGACATCAGGAAAACATACTAGAATATAATAGCAAGATTTTCATGTAATTTTCCTCAGGAGAGAGATTAATTTTCAAAATGCACTGAGAATGATAATATAGATTAGGTAACACTGTAAACAAGTTCACAATTACTGAACCACCCTAGGGTGTATTTTCATAACTGAGTGTCCAGCATCAAGATTCTGCTTCCAATTAGTCAGAAAGAAAATTAACCTTTAAATATGAGCTATGTAGAAATTATTCATAGAAGATTGAAACAAATGAAACTAGGAGTTCCCATTGTGGCTCAGCGGAAACGACTCTGACTGGTATCCATGAGGATGCAGGTTCGATCCCTGGCCTTGCTCAATGGGCTAAGGATCCAGCGTTGCCATGAGCTGTGGTGTAGGCTGCAGACACAGCTCAGATTCCACATTGCTGTGGTTGTAGCATAGCATAGCTATAGATTGTACCTACAGCTCCAATTGGACCCGTAGCCTGGGAGCCTCCATATGCCACAGGTGCAGCCCTAAAAAGACAAAAATAAATAAATAAATAAATAAATAAATAAATAAATAAATAAATAAATAAAATAAAACAAATGAAACTAGTGTAATTTAAACAATTGTCTTCCAACTTGAAAAGTCATAATACCTCTGCATGTTCCATTAACTTGCTTTTCCTACCTCTCTATTCATGCTTGGGTTTCAGAATAGCTTTGGTTTTGACTTCCTTTTTCTTCTACATTAGTTGCACATCTCTATTATCAATAATGAACATAAAAGGAAAGTATTAGCTAATTAGTATTCAGTTCAATTGGAAATAGGATCTGGTGAACAATGAAATTTTCAAAAACTAAAAAAAAAGTAGCATAGCACAAAACATTACACAATAAAGAGGCTATATATTTAAATATTAAAAAATGAATACAGTAGGGAATTGCCTTACTCAGTTCAGGCTGCCATAACAGAACACCATAGACTGTGGGGCTTAAACAATAGAAATGCATTTCTCACAGCTGTGGCGGCTGGAAGTCCATGATCAGGGTGTGAGCATGGTTGAGCTGAGTTCTTTCAGGTTGCAGACTGCCAGCTTCTTATTGTATCCTCATGTAGCAGAGAGCAGAGAGAGGAACAAAGCTCACCTGACTCTTATTTTTGTATTTATTATTATTTTTCTAAATTTTTATTATTATTTTTTTCTTTTTAGGGCCACACCTGTGGTATAAGGAAGTTCCTGGACTAGGGGTCAATTTGGGGCAGCAACTGTCAGCTACACCACAGCAACAGCAATGCCAAATCTGAGCTGCATCTGAGACCTACACCATAGCTTGTGGCAACACCAGAACCTTAACCCACTGAGCGAGGCCAGGGATCGAACCCACATTCTCATAGACACTATGTTAGGTACTTAACCTGCTGAGCCACAAAGGGAACTCCTCACCCGACCCTTAAGAGGGCACTAATCCCATTCAGGAGGGCTCCTCTCTTATGACTTCATCTAATCCTACTTCTCTCCCCAAAGCCCCACTTCCTAACACCATCACCTGGTGGGGCTGGGTTCCAATATTTGCATTTTGGGGCCCCACAAACATTTATTCACAATAAGAATCATATTTAACTGAACAAATATATACTGAACAATATACTGAAGGGATAATTAATATGTCATAAAAATAAACAAGGAAAAAGAAAACTATATTATGTAATTTATTAGTGTGTATTCATAGAAAAATGTGTGTATATATGTACATGCTGTGAAGACTCTGTGGTCAACTATGTTATCTCAGGTATGTTTCTCTTTTTTTTAAATGTTTAAATCAAAAGTCTTAATTTTCTTCAGAAAACAGGTGTTTTAGAACAAGGAGGGTTACATTAAAAATGTTTCATGGGGAGTTTCCATCATGGCTCAGTGGGTTAAGGATTGTCTCCATGAGGATGTGGGTTCAATCCCTGGCCTCACTCAGGGGGTTAAGGATCTGGCGTTGCTGTGAGCTGTGATGTAAACTGCAGATGTGGCTTGAACCTGGTGTTGCTATGGCTGTGGCATAGGCCTGCAGCTGCAGCTCCAATTCATCCCCTAGCCTGGAAACTTTCACATGTCACAGGTGCAGGCATAAAAAAGAAAAAAGTAAAAGTAGTTCGTGGTACATTATTAAATATTAAAAACACACGAACAAAACTTTCATTAGAGACTATTGGAGTGTTCAAAGTGTTCATCTTATCAAAATAATTACAGCTAATATTCCAAGCTAAATATTTAAAAACATAAGTTCACATATTTTTATAAGTGAGCATTGTTCAGTTTCTCAGAAATTTCCTTTGGTTTCACAAGCTGCGATTAAGTCATAGATAGCTATAGTCTACTAAATTTGACTCATCAGAAAAGATGAGTCATTTCATACCCTTTTAGTTAACCAAAATCACATAGTTAGAGACTTCCATTGTGCCACATCAGATCTCATGAGCCTAATAACTTTTCTTCATCCATATCACCCTCAAAGAATTTTCTCAACCATGAGAAATTAGTAAAACAACAATCTAGATATTGGTACTGGCCATGCAAGGAATTAAAGATAAGTAAAAACTAGGAATGTTCATGACAGTGGCAGAGCTTCAAAAGTGAAATAGCAAGTGAAAAATGATTCTCTGCCTTATTTATTTATTTATTTATGGCTGCACTGGTGAAATATGGAAGTTCCTGGTCCAGGGATCAAACCCATACCACAGCAGTGACTCAAACAGCTTAGTGACATTGCCAGATACATAAATAACCCTTTGTGCCACAAGAGAACTCCTGTGCCCAATTTAACAGGAAAGATATTTATAAATACAAAAATGGTCCTAAGCCCCCAAATATTCCAAATGTGTTATGTTTGTTGTTTAAATTTAAATAGAAAAACTGCGTTAGATAAATGTAATTTCGTATTTCAGCAATTCCAAAAGTTTAGCTCCAACATATTTGTTTTAAAATATAAGTATCTGTGATCAAATTTTATATAATTTCAATCCTTTATTTTAAACACCCAGTCAGCAGTAGAAATTAAAATCTGAATTATTCTCCATGATAAGCTCGGGTATAAATTTTTTTTGAAGAAATTCATTACTGCTATTAATAAGTTTAGCTTTGAGAATCAACGGAAGTTTGCTTAAAAAGATAGCATTAAAACAAAAATTTCCTAGAGTTCCTGCTGTGGCATAGTGCATTAAGAATCCATAGGTTGCAGTTACGGCTCGGATTCAGTCCCTGGCCTGAGAACTTCCATATGCCACTTGTGTGAATATACACAAAAATCATTTCCTAATGAATTATTTAAAAATATTAAACCAACATTTGATAATATCCCTCTTGGCCAACGCAACACCATGATGACTATGTGTTTCTCATCATAATTTACCACGGTAATACTCTCACAGAGAATAAAATCATCAATTTCGGGGGACAAATGTGATAGTTATAAGCTCCAGAAATGTGTATTTTGTAAGAAAACTGTGTTCCTATGAAATCAATTTCCTTGTATCCCTTACCAATTTTGAACTCTTTTAAATATCACACTTTATTACCTGCTATTCTAATTGAACAAGAATAATGAAGCTCAAAGGATGACAAATTCAGCTATGATATAATAAAATATGGAATATAATTGCTTATTACTCTCATAATAAGGAATGTTTTCAATGGTACCATTAAAGAAACAACTTAAAATTATTCAA
This sequence comes from Phacochoerus africanus, assembly GCF_016906955.1. Lineage (NCBI taxonomy): Eukaryota > Metazoa > Chordata > Mammalia > Artiodactyla > Suidae > Phacochoerus > Phacochoerus africanus. The sequence goes on from NC_062553.1 coordinate 36,816,487, forward strand.
AGGATGGACAGTTAAGTTTTTACTCCTCAGTTTTTACAACACTCCAATTAATAAACCAAATAGAACACTATTTCTTCTTCAGTTCTCACTCTTTTTAGCAGAAAATTATTAAGAAATTTTCATCAGTATGGATAAACTGGTGGAAAATTTACCTTCATATTTACTACAACCATTCAATGTCTTATAGAGTATGGCTTTGCGTGAAAACCAGATTTTGATTCAATTTACAGTGAAACGTCCTTAAAATCATAAAGCCTTACCTCATTGACTAACAATAATTTGTATCTTGAAAATTAATTTATATGAAATCTCTGATATATCGCATATTTGACTTAGGAAACTGAATACATAACCAGTAAAATGACAACAAACATGCTCTTTAGAGCAGCAAACGTCTGCAAAGATGGTATGCAGACCACCATTCACAAATTAATACAACTGAAAAAGAATATGTCAGTCAAAGGTTAACCACAATAATATTTATTTTCTATTATTATGCTTTCTTTTCCTGCCCCTAAAGGGAAGTGTTTTCTATGAACTATCTTATCATAGATTTAATCCAGGTTAAAATACCTGATTCCAATGACAGCTGATAAACAGAAAGGGAAAAACCACGTAGCTCTGGTTGTTAGTAAATGATTTCAGTAAAAGATACTCTGGTTGACCCTGGTCTAAAGGATATAAAAATGATAGATGGTTAGTAGATGCAAACTATTACATTTAGAATGGATAAGCAATGAGGTCCTACTGTATAGTACAAGGAACTATATACAGTTTCTTGGGATAGATCATGGTGGAAGATAATATAAGAAAGGGAATGTGTATCTGTGTATGACTGGGTCACTTTGCTGTGCAGCAGAAATTAGTTCTACAATGTAAATCAACTACAATTAAAAATACAAATAATAAAAACCAACAGCAACAAAAAATGATAGATGGTGAGTCAATTTAAAAGGGTGAAATAAAAGCATTTATAATCACACCTCTCCTATGAAATCCCTCCAAAAATAACTTAATCATGAAAAATTGGAAAGAAAAATAAAAACCATGTCAGCAATTATAAGTAACTAACAGCAAACTATAATAAATGGCTTTCAAATTGAGAGACATTTGCACTAATAAGAGAAAGAATACTGACTGGTGCATGTATTTTGACAGGATGTAGATTTCACTAACCGTTATGATCCTGAGATGTCCTCCAAAGACTGAAGACACCAGGACATGGGGTGTGAAGAGGCCAGAGAAAGACATAATCCTGTGTTCATAGGTTTTCAGTTATACATTCCCAAAGGGTAGAATATGGAGGTAAAGAAAAACCCCTGGGAGACTCTACGTGATAGCTGTGAAACAACCTCCTAGCATTATAGAGGGAAAGCTGGGAAAAACCACCAGAGCACTAACAACACACACAGAGTAAAACTGAGAATTTTACATTGTGAGCCACATCAACCACCCTAATGTCAAAAAACAGAGAAAAAATATGGTCCCTGGGCAGAAGATAAAACAGATTTGGGGAGGTGGGCTTGAAACCTGAAACTTAAATAGCTGCTGTGGGCTGATCTGATTCATTCTCCCACCACTTCCCACACTATAGTTCAGTAAATAGCTGGCTTCATTCAGTGATTAATAGAAAGAAACTAGCCTGGATTATAGGCAAAGAAGGCAAAAACCCAACAAAAAAGCAGAAAAAACCCTCCCAAAAAATTGTTTTCAGGAAACAAAGGAAACATTTATGCAGATAGTTCTCTATAGTCTAAAATAAATTCTAGAGATGGGATCATTAATAGCATGAGAAGCTCAAAGAAAAGACAATATTTTAATAAAGACATTGTAAGCAAAACAAGCAGAAAGAAATGAAGAAAGGAAATGGTACAAAAAAGCAAGGAAAGGGAGGTTCCCGTCGTGGCGCAGTGGTTGACGAATCCAACTAGGAACCATGAGGTTGCGGGTTCGGTCCCTGCCCTTGCTCAGTGGGTTAACGATCCGGCGTGGTCGTGAGCCGTGGTGTGGGTTGCAGACGCTGCTCGGATCCCGCGTTGCTGTGGCTGTGGTGTAGGCCGGCGGCTACAGCTCCGATTTGACCCCTAGCCTGGGAACCTCCATATGCCACAGGAGCGGCCCAAAGAAATAGCAAAAAGACAACAACAACAACAACAACAACAATAAAAAAGCAAGGAAAAAGAAAACGATTGTGAAGCTGAAAATTACATTGGAGGTTGCAAAATAGAGTAAACACAACTGAACCCTCACTTGGATTATGTCTGATAAGAATTAACAATGGATGGTAAAACATAAAAATGATTACAGAGAATGTTCTGGTTATAGAAACAAAAGAACATTTTGAAAAAAATTATTTAGACACTAAATAGGAAAAAAATCTTTACTGAAATAAAGACTGACATCTAGGATAAAAAGACATAGCATCCCCTAAATCTCTTACTTTGATTAAACACTATCTAAATTTCAATGATTTCTTCAGTTTTATCCTTATTTTATCTTAAACTAAGATAAACATAAATTTCATGATTTTTAAGTTAAGAGCATTCATATATGGCATATTTGGCTCCTCAATTTACAAAATTCTGTCTTTTAATCATCTTCTGCTCTTCAATACAAACATCTGTATAAAAGCATCTGGCAGGATATTCATGAAATATTAACAATTCCTCTGTGGTGGGATTCTGAGAGTGTTTTTAAATTTCTGCAATTCTCATTTTTATTTTTTTAACAATCAGATATCATTTTTACAATTGACAATAGAGTCACTGGGATTAAAAATAAAAAAATAGGTCAAAGGCAAAGATTGAGAGAAAAGAAAAATGAGATATCTCAATGCTTCTACTACCTCTAGATCCATGCCCCTTCACTCCATAGTTCTTTCAGCAATCAGATGATTTCTCTACAATATAAGCAGAGCATGTTCATTTTTATCTTATTATCCTGTAAGATTGTCAATAAATTGCCACTGGTCCAGGATCACATCTAATATCATCAGTAATTTATATAAAACTCTCTCTAATCCAGTCCAGTAGGTCTTTTCAGTATCAACAATTGTCACTTCCCCCTGTTAGACTTCCTTCCCCAAACCCTGAACTATTCGTAGGAAGAGTTCCCTTTGAAGTTTCAAATCTCTATCTCTTTTGTCTCAGATGGTAGGATACAAAGATGTGCTTTCGTTGTTTGTTTGTTGGAATAGGCAGAGGGGCAAAAATTCCAAATCACTCTACAAAATTTCACTTAATATCTCCATGAAGACTTTTCTGCCATCACTCTTTTTTTCTCTGCATCAACTGTCATAAAATTATGTGTAGCCATCTTCCACCCTCTATACCAGTGCCATGCCAAGCAATATTAGAGTCTGGTGTAAGAAAAAAATTATGAATACCGATCCCATATTTATTTAAATTTTGGTAGTTTGTTCTTCGTCGATTTTTGCATAAATTTTGATTTTTTAAAAATGATTAAAAATGACCTTTCAGAGTTCATTCCAGCTCTGTGCTTTAAATTTTTTCAATAACTTTTCTATGATTCGTATCCATCTGCAAAAGAGGGTGACTCTACTCTCTGCTGACTCTAATTCAAGATTTCTGAGGTCCAATTTAAAATATACATTATTCAAACACTCTGTATACACAACAATGCAAGTCATTTTTAACTGTGAATTAATTATGTAAATATATTATCACACCTAGCCATGCCTGGAGGAAATTAGAAGTCATTATTCAGCAGTTAGTGGCCAACGTGGGGTTGAAAGCTAGAATATAGATATTGGTACTGAATGAAACTATTCTGAATTTCACCATTAAAATGTAGAAACATAACAAAGGTACTGTTCTCACCCCTTCTTCACAGGGACTTTGGGGCCTCTTAATGACTCTTGTGATGTTTTCTCAAGGTGAAAAGTGATGGATTCTTCACAAAAGTTGTCCCATTTAATGCAGCTCTGAGTTACTGAAAAGATAGAAATGACGACCAAAATTAAAAAATTAGCTTTGAAATAATTTGACCAAATTGAGTTAAGGAAAACTCTGTATTTTTATTACTTACATTGTATGCAATTGAAATAATTCCTTTTCATATTAATGATTAGACATTCTGGTCAATTTATTCTTCCAATTAAGAATCCTTCATTAATTTTGTTCTTTCTCTTTGTCTGGCTACCTGATTTATTTTACAATCTTCTTCATATACAAAGGTAAGGACAAAACTATGAATTCACCTATATCACGTATCTACAAATCTAGTTATTTATTCTCATTCCTTTAAAATCCATAAAAATCTATAGAAGAATTTCTTTAAAAAAAAAACAATGAAATATTTCTCAAAAACTGGCCAACAGACTAGCAAAGGGATAGAGAAATAAAGCCATTTTGTTGGAGTAATGAACAACTGTAGCTCATGGCCACAATTTCAAGCATTGTCCTCAAGGTTAGAAATCTTCTCACATTCATGAAATAATTTATTATCAGCTTTTTTGTATAAGTACTCTTTATTAAATATACACATACATACAAATTTTACTGGGCTTCATATTACTGGCATAAAGTTTTGAAGAGTTTGGATTGAATAATGTCTGAAATACTCTTCAACCTTAAAATTACTGATGATTCTAAGAAATACCTAGAGACATAGCCAAGAAGGAATTCTCAGATACGACTCACAATAAATATTTGGCATTTGCATATTTTACAGGTCTCATGTACAACCATTCCAAGGCAATGAAAGAACTAAAAAAAAAATAATGCCAATTCATTAATACAATTTCTTTTCTAAAAAATAAGAGATGCGATCTTCAAGGTGGCCATTTCTATCAAAATGTTCCCCAAGCATCCAGAACATATTCATTCACACCACCCAGATCAGGAAGAAATAAGTAATGAAGAAAAATTTTGGAAGTAACACAACAAAAAACTAGACCCAGATTTAGTGGCGTAGGATGCTGCAAGAAATTCTATTTAGTGGTTAAGCCTACCTAATGAAAAAGAAAAATAAGAACATGAAAATCCTGATAAATTGCATAACAGAGTGAGCAGCATCTTACCCCTTGGCTATGATTCTTTTTTCTTTAGTCAATTCCTTTGTTGTTCTTTTAATTTTAAAATGCTTTCGTTATGAAACTATACAAATATTCTCCGGAATAAACACAAAACTGCCCAGAAATACAAAACTATGGACACAAAAACTCCCTAGAAGCTTAGTATTTCACCAGCTAATATAGATCTATGTTGAGAAAAGCTCTAAGAGACTTTTTACTGAATTCCTAATTCTGATGAGTCTGTGATTTTGATAAAATTCTATTCTGTGATTCTGATCAAATTTGAGACAGGTAATCTATATGGTCTTACAGTGCCCAGATTTCTACTTCAAGGTGCACAGCGCTTTTCACTTAGAGAACAATCTGTACCACATTTTCATTATATTTTGAAGTCAACTTGCTGAATGAAGTTGCACTAACGTGTAATAATCTTGAAATTCTCTATCAACATGGGAGAAATAAATATTTTGAATATGTTATCAGACTCTAAATAATTCTCCCCCAGGAAAGAATGCAATGTCCTCTGCTAGGTGATGGTTTGTTCGCATGCATTGACTGTTCTACTATTTGAGTAATATTACAGGTAAAGGTGAAAGAGCTTTTCTAGAGAGACAGTGTCTCGCATAGTGCCTGGAACATGGTAGGCTCTGAATAACTATATGCTGAAAGAATGCATAACTGAATGAACTATTATCAAAGGGATTCATACAACTTAAACTTTGGCTCAAAGCACAAATTTTCAAGTCAACGATTAAGTCCTGGTGGCCAACATATGGCAGGGAACACATTTTCCCTGGTCTCTGTCTTTGTTGCAGCAGACGTTTCACTCTATTGGTCAGCATTTGTTGTGTTCCATTTTCCTTTCAAAACTGTTTCATTGAACAGGGAAAGTCCTTTTCTTGAAGACACTAAGAGGATCTCCAAAGGTCACCGCATATGATATCCAATAATTCTGATTAAGGGCAGTGCCACTGGGAAATTTAGGGTGGTTGGTTGATATTCATAGTGTGTGTTAGAAAATGTCATAGTCTGTTGTCAAATTTCAATGCATAAATATGCACCATGGATCTCTAATAGCCCTATTTCTCTTGTCCAAGCTTTCCAGGATGGTCTGTATTCTGTCTAATTTGAATGCTGAATTGATTCTATTTAAATCATCTTTCTGAAATGAAAGATGGCTCTCTTTCCCTTCACTGAGGAATTAATTAACTCTCCCAATGACTGGCTTGAATTTTTTAAATGGAAAAATGACATGGAATTTTTATTTTAGCAAAGAACAACTGTTTATCTTTAAAAATATTTAAAAAGACATTCTTCGTGAAGTTCATCATCTTTTAGCAAACTACTATAACAACGAAATTACATTAGACTTTCTGATTTCTCCATAGTATCCTTAGATAAATAAACAACCCAATAGACCATATTAAATGCCCCAAATGTTACTGGAAAGAGAATGCGGGCATATTTGTCTATTTTACTTGTGCCAGATCCAGAAGGTGGCGGAGCAGAGGGAGTAGTGGCGGCCAGCCTCCCAGAAGCCCCTATGCAATTAACTGTGGTCTTAATTCGCCCCAGTCTTGATCCAAACACACGCTGGGTAGAAGCAGATCCAACTGGAACTTGCTGGGACAAATACCCAGTTCTACTAGGAGTAGAAGAAGGAGCAGATGGAATTGCTCTTGCGGCAGATATAGTTTCAGCTGCATTTGCATGGCTGAATGGGTTTGGACTGGAAGCTAAGTAAGACTCTGGTGTGGCTTCAGAAGATCCTTGAACAACCGTGGAAGATTTGCTCGAATGGTTTCCCACCTCAGTTCTGTTGCCAACATCAGATTCAGAGTGAACCAAGGCATTTGCTCTTTTTCTCATGTTCAGGTTGGTATTTGGGTTCTGAAAAGGTATATTGAAAATTAGATCAGTTATGTAGATTTATACAAAATTTAAATGGATCAGATAATTACAAATCATCTGATTTGTAAATCATGAAATAAATCTTTATTTATGCTATAGCCACTCAGCTTGATATAAAAGCTTTAAAATACTAACTAAAAAAGCGCATGCATATATTTGAAACTCTGAATCAAAAATCTTCTATTTCAAAATGTTATGCAATCTTAGAAATAATTAGAATTTAAACCTATACGAAGAAGATTAGGCTTCTAGGACTATAAACTAGCATTATACTTGATTTTACTTTAGGAGTTCATGATGATAGCTGCACAACTTCTTTGTTCAATTTCATTGTAAATAACATTCTATGATATGCTGTATACATTTCAATGAGTTTTGTACATGTTCGCTTTATAAATAGGAAGAACTACATCTATTTGTGTGCACAGAATAAAAACAATAATAGCAATCCGTATGTGCGTGACATTCCTTAAAAGAAAGACAGAAACTCCAAAAGCTTTAATTTCCAAATCTCTGGGATTTATTTTCATAATCTTACATAGACATTATTATAAAATCTAGAAATCCTAATGCCTTTTAGTTTTTCACCACAATTTATAATGCAAATGCAAAGCAAATTTATTTTAAAATAATGACGTATTATACATATAAACAGCATCTCAATTCATTGCATAAAATCTGAGTTCAAATTATTTACCAACAGAGAATGTTTAAAGCAAAATGGAATTCACTATTTTCCATAAAATTATTTTATGGGTAGAACAAGACCGTATTTGAATACAGATGACAAACATTAAAATTTATTCTTATATTTTGACAAGTATGATAAATAACCATATGATAAATAGCCATCTATAGATTGTCCATACTAATGAATGAAAGTAATTGCTTAAATGATCCATAAATAATCACATCTGTCTTTAGAAGATACTATGATTTGGGGTGGCAAAGTTTCCCCCCCTTAATTATGTTTATTCTGAGTTATATTAAGGGTATATTGTAATTACTTTTTCTACCCTCATTGCCTACCATTTTATGAAATAAATGGTTGGTAAGGAGATGGGGAAGTTGAGGAAAAAGATAGAAAGAAGAATAGCTCAGGAAGTTCCTGTCCTGGCTCAGCGGAAAAGAATCTGACTAGCATCCATGAGGACGGAGGTTGGATCCCTGGCCTCGCTCAGTGGGTTAAGGATCCAGCGTTGCTGTGAACTGTGGCGTAGGTTGCAGATGCGGCTCAGGTCTGACATTGCTATGGCTGTGGTGTGAGCCCGCAGCCAACTCCGATTCTACCTCTAGCCTGGGAACCTCCACATACTGCAGGTGCAGCCCTAAAAAGCAAGGAAAGAAAAGAAAAGAATAGCTCACAAGTGGGTGATTAGAAGAAGCCCAGCCTGCAAGGAATTTTATGGATAATATTGCATACAGTTAACTGTGAGCTCACTTTACAGAGAGATTTTATTCTACAGGCAGACTCTTTTCTCATTGCTACACTTCTCAAGTACGTTAAGTGTTCAATCCATATCTCATATACTTGTGAATTATGGCTTCACGTTCCCTGAGAAAGAAGAAAAAGCCTCATAATATGCAGAGTCAAAGCACTATTTGAAAGGTTTAGAAAGTATTTTTCATGTCAGCCTGGAATATTCTTCTGAACAGGTTGTAGCTGAAGTCATGAGAAATTGTAGTCTAACATATGGCACCTAATTTGGGTAGAGACAAGTGAAACCAAAATTGATACTGACTCAAAAGCTAAAGGTACCATTAATTTATCCTGTACTTTTCCTCTACAAAGCACATTGTAAACGCCACCTAATTATCCTCAGATTTTGAATCCTTCCTTACAGAAAGGAAGGATAATCATTAATTACTCAGCATCAATTCTAAAATGTTGTACACACGGTGAAAAATATAAAGAAGGATAAGGCATCCCCAACAATGAAGTAATTTACATTGTCATTTGGAAGATAATACACATGCCCACACACAATCAATAATAAAACAAAAAGTAAACTATCAGGAAGCAAATAAGGTGGCAAGACAAATTAATATTAAATATATGTTAAATTAAATACACTAAGAAGAGAAACTGAGGGAGTAATAAAGGACCAACTGGATAAGCAGGAGAGAAATCTATATTTTCAAATATAGTCTGATATTGGAATATTGCCTTCCTCCACCAAAAGTTGAGTTGCCATAATCTTTAGACACTCACGTTCTCCTTCAGACTAAATTCTAAGAATTGGAGATTTCCATTTCTGCACAAATTGAAGTAACGGGGACTTAATTTACTCTCCCGATCAATAAAATGACAAAAATAAAAATAAAAACGTTAGTAAAACAACTGTTTTGGAAGACATTGGGCATTAGACAATACAGGGCACGGTCACTGAGAGAGAGGAAACAAACTTAGTTTGCATGCTGTGGTGCAGGAAAGGAGAATCTAGGAACAATCTGACCGATTCCCTAAAATTGAGGTGATGAAGCTGAGACTGAGGGAGTGAAGGTGGCTAAAGTTCACAGGAAAAAGTAATAGAGAAGCTTATGCTAGAACAAAAAAAAAAAAAAAAAGAGAGAGAAAGAGAGAGAGGGAGGGAGGGAGAGGGAGAAAACTCCAAAAATCTGGAGTTCCCCCTGAGAATTTTGCTAAGCACAGATCCATTTCTGAATGTAAAGTAACTACCCAAGGCAAAAACAACTACCTGAAAGGATTAGAATAAACAGTACCCAACATACACCAAGCCAGGAAAAGTGCACATTCCCACCAGACATACTGGAAAATCTCCACACTCATGGAGCATTTGCTTTAGTCCTCAGAATTGCCTTGCCTCAGTAATATGGAATAATCAGCCCCCAAGACTGCTCTAATCCTACCTGTTGAGTAGGACCTTAAAGGATGAAACTAACGCTAGGTAACTTAACTGCATCCCAAGAGGAAGCACAAGAAAATTTCCAGGACCCTGTCTTCTTTCCCTTTAGCTCAGAATCCTTCTGAAACATCCTGCAATCCCAACTGTGAATTACATTCTAACAGGGTTAACTAAATATAAACAGGCACCAATTTTTCCTCCCTCTCCTTATTAATGTGCCTTGTAAAGCAGATTTCCCCTCCTCCTCCCATCAGGAGATGAACTCTACTTCCCCGCAGGCTTCCTTACAACCTTCTTTGGTCCAATAGTACTTGGTGGAAGTGATGGTGGTGTTATTTCTGAGTCTTGGTTTTAAGAGTCCCTGATTGCTTCCATTCCCTCTCCAGACACTGCTACACCACCACAAGAGCAAACTTAGGCTAGCCAGCTGGAGAGATCCTTGGGAGCACAGCCAGTCATTGTAGAGAGGCCATCCTAGATCACCCAATAGATAGCTAGCTGACCACTAGACATGTGTGTGTGTGTGTGTGTGTGTGTGTGTGTGTGTGTGTGTCTGTTCCAGCTTAGAGATGAACTGTCCAGCCAAGCCTAATCAAGATCACTGCAACTTCCCAGTTGACTTTGCCTTGAGAATAAAAACAAATGCTTATTGTACGCTACTGAGGATTTGTAGCTGTTGGTTTATGTAGCATTACTGTAGCACCAGATAATGTATATAGCAATCAAATCAAGGGTCCTAACTGGAGTTATTGCCATACCTCTTGTGAGGAGAATTTTCTCAGCCGTTCTGGGATAATTAGAGAGCGCTACCTCCCAGAATTCATCAAAGACCATTAGGGGGCTCTCTTGCCTAACCCCATTTTATTTTAAAGGACCAAGATATTTTGCCATTTACAATCCCATTCTTAAAGAATAACAATGTTTTGGAGTTCCCATAGTGGCTCAGTGGTTAACGAATCCGACTAGGAACCATGAGGTTGTGGGTTTGATCCCTGGCCTTGCTCAGTGGGTTAACGATCCGGCGTTGCCGTGAGCTGTAGTGTAGGTTGCAGACGCAGCTGGGATCCCCCGTGTTGCTGTGGCTGTGGCATAGGCCGGTGGCTACAGCTCTGATTAGACCCCTAGCCTGGGAACCTCCATATGCTGTGGGAGCAGCCCAAGAAAAGGCAAAAAGACCAAAAAAAAAAGAGTAACAGTATTTTAAAACTAGCTGAGATTCTAGTGCTCAATTTATTCCAGTTCTTCATTTTACAGTAGAAGAAGAAAACAGCAGAAAGGTGATGGTAGATGAAAGTCAGACACTGAGTTACTGAGTGTTCTGCCATGTTGTATAGCTTTTGGATGCACAAATGCAGAGGAAGCATTAAAGAATTTCACAAACCCACCTATATGAATCAGTCAAGAATCTGTAATAATCAAGTATATTGTTAAAAATTGATTCAAGATTAGGACAGCAGAAAGGAGTTCAGTGTATCCCTTCAATGTCGTTATGGTACATTGTTTAAAAAGTTCACCCAAGGATTATAAAGTCTCTAGGGAACTGACTTGAGTTAGATTTTGGTCTTTAATATTGGATTTGACCCCAAATATTGTGAAGTTACATATTACCTTATAGATTGCTGTTCAATAGAAAAGAAAACCAAAGGTTATGGCTTTGTCGCCCTGAAAGATATTGACTACTGTATTTAATCTAGCAGTCTTATTCTAGGATTCTTTCTTTAAAAATTGCTACTTATAGAATACAGCAACACAAAACCCAGGTTAAAGGAAATATTGAAAGGGCTTCTCTAAACCAAAAAGAAAGGAAGGAAAGGGAAGAAAAAAGAAAAGAAAAAAAAAAGAAGAGGAAGAACTAGGACTGAGGAAACTGCAATCAGAGAGCAGTCACTCAAATAAGCCAGCATACAGATTTAATCATGAACAGGCCTCAAACAAAATAAAATTAAAAAGAAAAAAATAAAAAAGAGTCATCAAAAGCATAAAATGTGGGCAAGGGATGTTAGGAAGTAAATAACCCTTTTTGTTTGTTTGTTTGTATGTTTCTCTTCTTAATTTTAATATAGTAATGAAGTGTTTGAACTTACAGGACCATCAGGCTAAAACACACAATTATGGGAAGGGGTTAGCATACTTAAAAAACAGGGCAACCACAAGCCAAAACCAAATATTGCATTTGCAAAAAATGAAAAAAAAAAATACACTCAAGCAGATAATAACAGGAGACCATCCAACCAAAAAAAAAAAAATAGAAAGGAAGAATGGAGAACCATAGAATCAACTGGAACACGAGGTTCAAATGGCAATAAATAATCATCTATCAATTATCACCTTAAATGTCAATGGACTGAATGCCCCAATCAAAAGACACAGAGTGGCTGAGTGAATAAAAAGGCAAAAACCTTCAATATGCTGCCTACAAGAAACTCACCTTAGGACAAAAGATACATAGAGATTGAAAGTGAAAGGGTGGGGAAAAATATTTCACGCCAGTAGACATGACAGAAAAGCAGGAGTCGCAACGCTCATATCAGACAAAATAGACTTTAAAACAAAAGACATAAAGAAAGACAAAGAAGGACACTACTTAATGATTAAGGGATCCATCCAAGGGGAGGATGTTACTATCGTCAACATATATGCCCCAAATACAGGAGCACCCAGATACATACAACAAATATTAACAGACATAAAGGGAGATATTGACGAGAATACAATCATAGTAGGAGACCTTAATACCCCCCTCACATCAATGGACAGATCCTCTAGACAGAAAACCAATAAAGCAACAGAGATCCTAAAGGAAACAATAGAAAAGTTACACTTACTTGATATCTTCAGGACACTACATCCAAAAAAAGCAGAATACACATGCTTCTCAAATGCTCATGGAACATTCTCAAGAATCGACCACATATTGGGACACAAAGCTAACCTCAATAAATTTAGGAGCATAGAAATTATCTCAAGTATCTTCTCTGACCACAGTGCCATGAAATTAGAAACCAACCATGGGAAAAGGAAAGAGAAAAAACCTACTGTATGGAGACTAAACAACATGCTACTAAAAAACCAATGGGTCAATGAGGAAATCAAGAAGGAAATTAAAAACTACCTTGAAACAAATGATAATGAAGACACAACCGCTCAAAATCTATGGGATGCTGCGAAAGCAGTGCTCAGAGGGAAATTTATAACAATACAGGCCTTTCTCAAAAAAGAAGAAAGATCCCAAATTGACAACTTAACCCTCCATCTAAACGAATTAGAAAAAGAAGAACAAAAAAGGCCTAAAGTCAGCAGAAGGAAGGAAATTATAAAGATCAAAGAAGAAATCAATAAAATAGAGACAAAAAACAATAGAGAAAATTAATAAAACCAAGAGCTGGTTCTTTGAAAAGGTGAACAAAATTGACAAACCCCTGGCCAGACTCACTAAAAAGAGGAGAGAAAGAACTCAAATAACCAAAATTATAAATGAAAAAGGAGAAATCACAACGGATACAGCAGAAATACAAAAAACCCTAAGAGAATGCTATGAACAACTATATGGCAACAAATTTGACAATCTGGAAGAAATGGACAATTTTCTAGAATATTACGGCCTGCCAAAACTGAATCAAGTAGAAACAGATCAACTGAACAGACCGATCACTAGAAATGAAATTGAAGAGGTCATAAAATCACTCCCTACAAATAAAAGTCCAGGACCAGATGGCTTCACAGGTGAATTTTATCAAACATATAAAGAGGAATTGGTGCCCATCCTCCTGAAACTCTTTCAAAAGGTTGAAGAAGAAGGAATACTCCCAAAGACATTCTATGATGCCACCATCACCCTCATTCCAAAACCAGACAGAGATACCACCAAAAAAGAAAACTATCACCCCATATCATTGATGAATATAGATGCAAAAATTCTCAACAAAATCTTAGCCAACTGAATCCAACAACATACCAAAAAAATCATACACCATGACCAGGTTGGGTTCATCCCAGCTTCACAAGGATGGTTCAACATACGCAAATCAATCAGCATCATACACCACATTAACAAAAAAAAGTCAAAAATCATATGATCATCTCAATAGACGCAGAAAAAGCATTTGACAAAGTCCAACATCCATTCATGATCAAGACCCTCGCCAAAGTGGGTATAGAGGGAACATTCCTGAATATAATCAAAGCCATTTAGGATAAACCCACAGCAAATACAATCCTCCATGGGGAAAAACTGAAAGCCTTCTCACTCAAATCTGGAACAAGACAGGGATGCCCACTCTCACCACTGCTCTTCAACATAGTTTTGGAAGTCCTAGCCACAGCAATTAGACAAACCAAAGAAATCAAAGGCATCCATATAGGAAGAGAAGAGATCAAACTGTCACTGTATGCAGATGACATGATACTATACATAGAAAACCCGAAGGACTCAACCCCAAAACTACTTGAACTGATTAATAAATTCAGCAAAGTAGCAGGATATAAGATGAACATTCAGAAGTCAGTGGCATTTCTGTATACCAGCAATGAAATATTAGAAAAGGAATACAAAAATACGATACCTTTTAAAATTGCACCTCACAAAATCAAATACCTCTGAATACACCTGACCAAGGAGGTAAAGGACCTATATGCCGAGAACTATAAAACTTTAATCAAAGAAATCAAAGAAGATGGAAAGAAATGGAAAGATAGTCCATGTTCCTGGATTGGGAAAATCAATATTGTAAAAATGGCCATACTACCCAAAGCAATCTACAGATTCAATGCAATCCCTATCCAATTACCCAGGACATTTTTCACAGAACTAGAACAAACAATCCAAACATTTATATGGAACCACAAAAGACCCAGAATCGCCAAAGCAATCCTGAGAAACAAAAACCAAGCAGGGGGCAGAACTCTCCCAGACTTCAAGAAATACTACAAAGTCACAGTCATCAAAACAGTGTGGTACTGGTATCAAAACAGACAGACAGACCAATGGAACAGAATAGAGAACCCGGAAATAAACCCTGATACCTATGGTCAATTAATCTTTGACAAGGGAGGCAAGAACATCAAATGGGAAAAAGAAAGTCTATTCAGCAAGCAGTGCTGGGAAACCTGGACAGCTGCATGCAAAGCAATGAAACTAGAACACACCCTCACACCATGCACACAAATAAACTCCAAATGGCTGAAAGACTTAAATATACGACAGGACACCATCAAACTCCTAGAAGAAAACATAGGCAAAACACTCTCTGACATCAACATCATGAATATTTTCTCAGGCCAGTCTCCCAAAGCAATCGAAATTAGAGCAAAAATAAACCCATGGGACCTCATCAAACTGAAAAGCTTTTGCACAGCAAAGGAAACCCAAAAGAAAACCAAAGGGCAACTTACAGAATGGGAGAAAACAGTTTCAAATGATGCAACTGACAAGGGCTTAATCTCTAGAATATATAAACAACTTACACAACCCAACAGCAAAAAAACCAATCAATGGAAAAATGGGCAAAAGACCTGAATAGACATTTCTCCAAAGAAGATATACAGATGGCCAACAAACACATGAAAAAATGCTCAACATCGCTGGTTATAAGAGAAATGCACATCAAAACTACCACGAGATATCACCTCACACCAGTCAGAATGGCCATCATGAATAAATCCACAAATAACAAGTGCTGGAGGGGGTGTGGAGAAAAGGGAACCCTACTGCACTGTTGGTGGGAATGTCAACTGGTACAGCCACTATGGAGAACAGTTTGGAGATACCTCAGAAATCTATACATAGAACTTCCATATGACCCCGCAATCCCACTCTTGGGCATCTATCCGGACAAAACTCTACTTAAAAGAGACACATGCACCCGCATGTTCATTGCAGCACTATTCACAATAGCCAGGACATGGAAACAACCCAAATGTCCATCGACAGAGGATTGGATTCGGAAGAGGTGGTATATATACACAATGGAATACTACTCAGCCATAAAAAAGAATGACATCATGCCATTTGCAGCAACATGGATGGAGCTAGAGAATCTCATACTGAGTGAAATGAGCCAGAAAGACAAAGACAAATATCATATGATATCACTTATAACTGGAATCTAATATCCAGCACAAATGAACATCTCCTCAGAAAAGAAAATCATGGACTTGGAGAAGAGACCTGTGGCTGCCTGACGGGAGGGGGAGGGAGTGGGAGGGATCGGGAGCTTGGGCTTATCAGACACAACTTAGAATAGATTTACAAGGAGATCCTGCTGAATAGCATTGATAACTTTGTCTAGATACTCATGTTGCAACAGAACAAAGGGTGGGGAAAAAATGTAATTGTAATGTATACATGTAAGGATAACCTGACCCCCTTGCTGTACAGTGGGAAAATAAAAAAAATAAAAAAATAAAAAAAAATAAAAATTGCTACTTATAGGCATTCCTCAAAAAAGATGTTGAGCCAATTTCACTCTTTATGTGGCCCCCTTCTTAGTTAATGAGGCAGACAAAACTTTTGACAGGTTCATTCCATATTTGTGTGACATGTTTTTGACAGTCTAAAAATTATACTCTGGCAATGTCTACTATTGGATAAGTTATAAATATCAAAGAAATATAAGCATAGACTTGAAGAATATGTCTGGAGGAAACAGTGATCCCAAGTTAAAGACAGAGGATAAGTCTAAGATGATTGGAATAAAGAACAAATGAAGCAAGAGACTTTATGAAGATGCAGGAAGTGGCATGACTTATGCCACTAGGATTACCATAGAAAACAAAGATCAAATCTTTTTATTCTCCGCTTTACATATTAGTGAACTTCTAGGATATGAATCTATCTTATTAATCATTGGAGGCACACAGCAGGCACCTACTTCATTTTTTAATACATTTCACTGAAATGGATATAATACAGAGTTGATTTCTTTTTCAAATTAAAGTGTCAGGAACTTTCAATCTGACCTTCAGATGACTATTTCTTGGTTTGTGGGCATATTTCTAGAATATTGCAGATATCACTAAGGTGGGTATATAAGTTATATTGATTCATCCCAAGTCTGACTAAGAATGCCTAAAAAGTCTCAGCACTGTAAGTATCAGAACCTGTATAAAGGAAAGCAGAATTTGATTGATTTGAGGCTTAAATCTCTGTTCTCTGCCAAGCGGCCAAATGATACTCAAGTTATTTTGTACTGATGTCTCAAGGTCTACTATGTAAAAAGTAGTTGTTATTTTCCATGATGACAAACTATAAAAAGATTGAGAAATCTGCTGACCTACCTGGCACAGGACTCACCATGAATAATATTCACACAGCCTTCAAGTTTTGGAATAACTAATGTGTCAGCCAGAGTGATGCTATGTTTCATACAGACTGTAGAGTGGTTCCATCAGTATTCAGCAGACACAGCGGTTACAAACAAGAAAAGCACCTAAGCTTCATTTGAATTTTAAAAAATGATTTAGTTTGAAGTCATTTTGTCATTAGTCACAATAGCCTGAAGCAAGGAAACTGGTGGGATAGAGATGCGAGGTGGCAGATTCAAACATTACCAACAAATTAAAGCAGCAACAGGCAAACAGGAGCAAATCCAAGCAATTCGTCAATCATGACTGTGATCTGACACAATTTCTAAGGTAGTATTATCCACTGCAAAAAGAACATTCATCTCAACTTATTACCCTAGCAGCAAAGAGATAAAGTGACTATGACGAGGTTTGCAGAATGCAAGCTACCTTCATATTGCTTGCTTCAAAAGCTAATGAAGTTTAATAAAATGTAATTTAACTCTTCTAAATTAAAAACAAACAAGGCTAATAATGAACAGGTTTATCTTGTAGAATATCAATGAGTCACCCCTCCAAAAAAATCCAATAAGGCAAAGACATTTATTTAAGGCCGTTCCGACAGAGCTTCAGGGGTTAGCCACACATCTTATTTAATAAGGAAATAAACAACTGTGGTAGAGCAGTTGAAACTAAACCCCAAGGTAATGATTTACTGGGGACTATCAGTAGTGTTTTTAAAAAATGCTACTGCATAGAAATGGAAAACATACCCTACAAATAAACACGCTAAATATTTCATAAATTGTTACCAGGGGACTCCATCACACATTGAACAACAAAATGTAGAAATGAAAACACTGAGTTCTCTATTTATTGTATTTCATTTCCTCCCAATGTTAGCATTTAATTCAATGTTTGTATTTCCATAAGCTACAGAAATATTACTTTCAATACCAGGCACTGGGATAAGAAATTTATGTCTTCAATTTGGAATTACCAGAGAACAAGGTCTTACAGAATTCATTCATTTTGTCTTTACATATTGAGAAGTTGAAAGTTTAAAATAGTGGGCTTTCTTGAAGATAGGAGCTTTTGCGGTAGGTTTTGTTACAAAGTGATTTCTAGCACTCCTTTCTATTTGCCAAGGCTTTGCATATTAAATATATGGCTCTAGGAGAGGAAATTTCTTTGTCAGAGGCTTCACCAGTCAGAGTGGAAGTTCTCAGCTTGATCAAGCAGTCTTGGACTTGATCAGAATGCTACCTGGAATTGTTCCAGAAGCTTCATTCACCAATGCTGCCAGCATAACCCTGGAGAGGGTAGAAGACGAAACATACTCCCTTCACTTTCTCTAAATGCTAACACTGAGCTTGATAAAAGTATCATTATAGTCACTCTAAGTGCTTATAAGAATCACCTGGGATCTAGATAAAACCACTGTCTCAGGCCCTTGAGGGAAAAAAGTCTTCTTTATTAGTTATATTGTTGCCAGTTATCAGGTACCAGAAATTAGGAAACATTGGCTAAATAGTTAGGATTATGGGCCACCAAACCAGACAGATCTGAACTTAAATACTGAAGTTGCCAGTTACTAGCTGTGAGATATGTGGCAAGTTACTTAACCTCTTGAAACCTCAAAGTCCTTGTTAAAGCAGGAGCAATAATGGTACCTCCTTGTAAAGCAGAAAGAAGATAATATATGTAAAGCATGTGGTATACAGTAGACAGCAAATGAATATTATATAGAAATAATTCACAAAGCAGATAACAAGAGTCTGCCTCTGAAAGAAAAAGTTACAGCCGTCATAAACAAATCATATAGATAACAAGATTTTAGTATGTTTTTCTATATTAAAAATAAGGTCACCATTTCTAATAATCAGAAAGGTCCAATCCGAGGACCACTGAAGCAAAGGATAGTCTGTGGTGAATTCAGCCATGAAAAGGATGTTGCTGGTTAAAACAAGAATAAGGACGAGGAAATACAAAATTCAATAGGAAAACTAAAATTCATATTAGTCATGGTAAAAGTAAGAATCAACCTTATATGATGATTTTTTTATTTTTTTCCACTATAGCTGGTTTAGAACACTGTAAACCAGGTATAATGGGAAAAAAAAAGAAAATCAATTGAAAAAAAAGAATTCACCTTAGAGTAAATCCTATAACTATGATTAAGACAAATATACCAAGTGCATCAAGGAAAACATAGCAACAGCAGAAAGCACAGTTAGCTTTGACTGAGTGGTTCTTTTGCACCTGGCATTCAGCTAACATAACTTTCAACTAACCAGCTACCACAACCATATGTCATGTTCCATGTAGGAAAAAACTATAGTTAACAAGTATTTCAATGTCCAGAAAATATGTAGGTCACATAGAAAGGGCATCTCATATTGACATATTAGATCACTGCTCTCTCTCTCTCTCTTTCTCTCTGGAACTTTCCAACTATCAGTGAAGCCTGGACACTGGTAATCAGGGAGACAGCAAAGACTGGAAAAAACTGTTGTAACACAACCTACAGGATGATATTCACACTTCATGATGCTATGAAAAGACGTACCCAGAACACTGGCTCACAGTTAAAACTTTGGCAACCCAGTTTGGCTGGCCCACTTTCTAAATCTAATGGACTATTAAAAAGCATTGTATCTATGGACATATTGGCCTGGTTTTATAGTACTACTCTTTTTCTTTCATCTCTTATTTCAATTACAGTAGTCAAAAGGACTTTCTTCTACATTTAAATTGGAAGGAGGGAATGGGACAATGAAGGACACCAGACTAGGGACAGTAGAAGGCAACAAATGTCAAAGAAGGTAAGAGTGACATATTAAGAGGTTGTAATCATTGCTACCGACTGACGTGCATACCCTCCAAATTGATATGTTTTTACAGAACCCTCGTGGTACTGTACTGGAGATAGGATCTTTAAGAAAGTGATGAAATGATATCATAAAAATGGAACCTTGATCAGATACAACTGGTGTCCTCATAAAAGAGGAAGAGACAACAGACAGACCTTTCTCTGTATCATGTGAGGACACAGAAAGAGAGCTCTCACCAGAAACAAAACCTGCCAGAACCTTGATCTTGAGTTGTCTGGACGTTATAACTATAAGAAAATTAATTTCTGTATTTTTTAAGCCCTCTAATCCATGTTATTTTGTTGTGGCAGCCTGAGGAGACTAAGACAATCACCTGCCTTTAATAAAGTAAAATTTAAAACCCATATATTTTAAGATTTTAAAATAGTAAATGTTAACTTCCTCATAGGAAAAAAAAAATAAAACTTAACAAAAAAACCCCCAAAACTGGCAACTCTCTGTTCTCAAATATTTTCTTTGCTTCTAGTCTACAAGCAGAGGAGTCTCTCTTCTCCTCTGAATAAGTCTCCTTTCCTGATAACCGCAAATCCTAGGTAGAGGGAAGATACAAGACACACAGAAAAATGGAAACACTTGTGACAGGAATTTAGCACTGATTCTTTGTAATATTTTTAGTTGTCCTTGATGAATGAAAACACCCCCCCCATATCCACCAGGGGGCATCAACATCATCTTTCTAAACTGTCCAAGTTGCCTAGAGATGAGTCCTCCAGGATACCTCTTAGTTCCCTTCTGCTTTTCTTCATCTAAATCAGAGGACTTCGGTTAACCAGGACTTTCATTTAACCTTCTAATTTGGACTTAGCTCCAGATCCTTCTTCAACTACCTAATATCTTTCCCTAAATATTTTTGCCTCCCTTCAGAGTGTGTGTCCATGTGCTATGGACTTCAGAGCATTCATTTGTTTAAATATTGAGAAAATGTCTCTAACAACAATTTCTAACCTTTGTTCACATTTTACATTAAGAATATTTTTTAAATCCTCCAAATAGGGTTAATGAATGTAGATATGTGATAAAACATTGCGAAAGATTTTATTGGGTTTTTCAATTCCTAACTTGGGTGTCCATACAAATTCATTTTTTAAGCAACCACATTATCCTATGGAAATGATTTGTTTCAGTTTTAAAGTATTCAGAAAATTCTATTTGAACTTAGAAAACATTTGGACAATGCTTTTTTTTCTTAATATAGACTTGATACAATTTGATCATAATGAAACTGTGCTATAATAAAAACTCATCCAGAAAAATCCAGATTCCTACTAACCATATAGGAAACTGGCATAGCAAGCAGTCTGAGTCATAATTTTATCTGCATCAGCAAAGGCAACAGGGGCACTGTCTGAAAAGGAATAATTTATCAAGACCAGATCTTCAGTATACTTCTGCTTTGGGGGAAAATTCCAACGCTCAAGAATTATCAGCCAAGTTGCTTTGTAAAATCATAGCAATGCAGCATAAGGAAGCCTTTGATGAGCCAAGAACTTTACCTAAAGCAGGCTGAATTTTTTTGGAATATTAGATAATGTTTGAATCTAAACATTTATAATAACTTTAATAGATTTATTTTTAGGAAAAAAGGCTCAAGTCCCATGTTTCATCTCTTGATGGAAATGAGCAATAGAAGAGCCACTTTTAAGGGCATAAGCAATAATGCACTTTTTTTTTTTTTTTTTGCTTTTTAGGGCTGCACCCATGGCATATGGAAGTTTCCAGGGAGGGGACCAACTGAAGCCACAGCTACCGGCCGACACCATAGCAACGCCAGATCCGAGCTGCATCTGTGACCTACACCACAGCTCACAGCAACACTGGATCCATAACCCACTGAGCAAGGCCTGGGATTGAACCCACACCCTCATAGATACTAGTTAGGTTCCTTTTTTCACTGAGCCACAAGGGGAACTCCAATAAAGGATTTATTAAAGGCATTGATTCACCCAATTCATTCATTCATTCATCAAATAGGTACTGAGTCCTTAATTTTTCAAGTTACTTTGTCAGGCACTAGGAGAATGGGGTGAAAAAATACAGGCCTTGCAACTTCCACCAGGAATTATTAAAAAGTTATAATAATTAATAAATGCTATGATGGAACTTTTTTGTTTTGTTTTGTTTTGTTTGTTTTTTTGCTATTTCTTTGGGCTGCTCCTGAGGCATGTGGAGGTTCCCAGGCTAGGGGTCGAATCAGAGCTGTAGCCACTGGCCTACGCCAGAGCCACAGCAATGTGGGATCTGAGCCGCATCTGCAACCTACACCACAGCTCACAGCAACGCCGGATCGTTAACCCACTGAGCAAGGGCAGGGACCGAACCCGCAACCTCATGGTTCCTAGTCGGATTCGTTAACCACTGTGCCACGACGGGAACTCCCTGATGGAACATTTTTAAAGTCAGGGAGTACATTATGTAGCCTGGTTGCTGGGAAAGCCTTTTTGTGAAAGAGACACATAAGCTGAAACTTTGGGGATGGGTAAGTCTTAATCAGAGGAAAGAAAAACTGAGGGAACGGAACGAGGTGCCTGATGGAAGGGGAATGATTGTCAAAAGTTTCTAAGTGGTGTAAGAATAAAGAAGGCCAGTAATCTTCCTTGTCAACTAAAATTCAACATCCCTTAAGGATGTTCTAAACGCTTCCTTTTCCTTACATTCTTTTGAAATAGACAATTGAGGCCATGCTTCACATTCAGGAGCTACTTTAAATAATTCATGTCTGATACCAGAACTTGCCAGACAGAAATTCTGAATATTTGTCAGCATCTCTACAATGTATGGAGCACTTACGGTGGACCAAACTATACTAAATGGTTTTCACGAATAACCTCACATATTTCCTACAACCACCAGGAGAGAGGATTAAAATTCTCCTCTTTCCAATGAGGACACTGAAGCTTGGGGAAGTTGAGTACTTCTAAGGTCAGACAATGAAAATGGGATAGAGTCATGATTTGAATTTCAAGCCAACAATTTGTTTTTTTGCCTTTTGGGGGCGGAGGGGAGCTGCATCTGCAGCATATGTAAGTTCCCAGGCTCAGAGTCAAATCAGAACTGCAGCCACAGGCCTACACCACAACCATAGCAACGCTGGATCCTTAGCACACTCAGCAAGGCCAGGGATCGAACACTCATCCTCATGGATACTAGTAGGTTCATTACCACTGAGCCACAACAGGAACTCCAAACCAACAGTATTAACCACTTCAGAAAGGTGCTTAAAACAGAAAATATGGTGATTTGCTATGTTAAAAAGCTACATTAATGAGCTTGAAAGAAAGCAGAAAATAATTTACCTGGAAGAGGTAAAAACCCAAGCCAGGTTAAGTGACATTTATAAACAGCTTGTTTTTTTCAGATTTGGATTTTAGTTACATTTATTTAGTTCCTATTAGAGGCTAAATACTCTACTACCCTTTGATCCACGTTATCTCACAGAACCTTGCTCTGATTAATCCTTCCTTTCCCATATATATAAAAATTGTTGTAGAGTTTTTATGAATTGTTCTTGCTCTTGTTCTGATATCTGTCCTACTTTTTTGTTGCTGAGCCATCACAACCTGCTTATGGATATTACTTTGTATCCCACAGAGCCTGTCCATTCAGGCCCGAATGTTTATCAATAGGTCCACAGTTAGACAATTTATTTTACAGAAAATGTTCTCTTAACCAACACTGCAATCCAGATGAGCAAAGTTTATTTTTTAACTGAAGAAAACTTCTCCTCAAGTTGTTTGAAAAATGAATCAGCATCACCACTCAAAATCTGCAACTTCTCTAGGATAAAAATATTTTTATGCCGTTCTTCTGCAAGAGGGAAGCTATGCTCCAACTTCCTTCCACAGACTTTCCCTTAAGTTTGAATACAGAATTTTCAAGAAGATGTTTACAAAATTACTATTCAAATATATGGTAAAACTGAACCATTTTTTCCTCCTGGTGCATAGGACACTGCAATTTCAACTTTAATTATAACCCAGGGAAGATTCCAACATAGGCACTAGCTCTAGTTTTTGACGTGAAAATGATTCCTCAAATATGTAATTATCTACAAATAATTAAAGTTAATGAAGTTCAGCAATGCGTGTGGCAAATTATGTATAGCATTTACTTCTGTGCACACACATGTGTATGTAGCAGAAAAGGACTCATTAAGCACCCATTACGTACGTTCTTATATTTTAGAAATCAATCCCGTTCCCTCATCTTTACAAATGAAAGCACAGTCAATTGGCCATAAAGCATATGTTGCATTATCCTGTTAACACAATTCAAGTCTCTATCTAGAGTACAACAGCACATAATGTCAGCAGAACAAACATATTCACCATGACACTAGCTGTCAAACAGACACACCCCCCCCGGCCTCCCCCTCCCCCTTCTCCCCTTCCCTGCACCCCCCTGAAAAGAGCCAAAGCCATTTTGATTTTCTCTAGGAAATAACTATGTCCTGAGGAGTAAGTGCCCTGCTAACAGCTATAGTTTCCAATGAGGCATTAGCAAAGCCATCTGACATTTAACGAGGCTCTCATGATGAAACAGCTGTTCATCCAAAGTGAAAATTTAAAAACTTTCTCTGAGCCTAGATAATCTTACTGGAGCTCAAAAATAAGGTATTAGACTATTCCGCATGTGCTACCGCTTTATGACAAGAAAGCCAATTTTGCACTTCACTAAAGGCAGATTGCAAATTAAGCAGGAATTAAACCAGTTAGCTGAGTTGCAATTTATGGCAAATGGCTCATCAGCACATTAATGCATACCACCAACCTAACCTCTTAAGCCAAGCAGGCCAGAAATTAGAAGACACAAATATCTGGTAAGCAGCAAGGGAAATATGCCATCTATAGACATCTGTAAAATGAATCCTAAAACCAAAAGCTACCAAATATCTATCTTCATTATCATTCCTATGGGCAGGATGACGTCAGCTAAAAGCTGATGTCAGAAGCACAAGTTCTAAAATCAGGTAGATTCAAGTTTTGGATTCTGCTAAATACTAGCTGTGTGACCTTGGGGAAATTATTTAGCCTCTCCATGCTACATATTTCGCCTGGGTAAAACGAGGATAATAAGAATAATTACTTGCGAGTTCCCGTTGTGACACAGTGGAAACGAATCTGACTAGGAACCATGAGGATGCGGGTTCGATCCCTGGCTTCGCTCAGTGGGTTAAGGATTCAGCATTGCCATGAGCTGTGGTGTAGGTTGCAGATGCAGCTCAGATCCGGCATTGCTGTGGCTGTGGCGTAGGCCAGTGGCTAAAGCTCCAATTTGACCCCTAGCCTGGGAACCTCCATATGCCGCAGGTGCGGCCCTAAAAAGGAAAAAAAGACAAAAAAATTAAAAAAGATAAAAATAAAAAGAATAATTACTTGGTATTATGAATGGAGTAGTATTCCTAAAGTGCTTAACACACTGCCTGGAGCATAGTAAGGGATCAATGCTTGTTAAATATTATTGTGAAATCGTTATTCATACTCTAAAACAAAAATGTAGGTAGTCCTGAGGCAAAATATTACGATAGAAGTTTCTATTATTTCTCTGTTCTCACTTTTTTTTTTCAACAGAATGAGATGTTTAATGAATACAGTAACTATCCACCTCAGAAAATATTGAAAATATATGGCAACCCTACATTTTGTTCTGTCTTCAAAATTCAGCTTATGTCCTATTCCTAGGTGAAGATAATCGGCTCCAGCCCTTGGGGCAATGCTAAGAACCAGCTATTACACAGTTTGCCCCATCTGCCAATCGTAAAAAGAGATATTTAAGGGTTTCCATTTAAAAGATTTCCTCTGGGCTGATGGCTGTTTGAAGAGCACATAAAGTCAACAATCCTGTGGATATTGTTCTAATTAATATTAATAATAATTTTAAAAATATTTTCACTTTCTCAACGTACAACATACGAAAATTTCTCACATACTACAAAGAAATAAATGGAAATATAAATTCCCACAACTCCTTAACTTTTGACCTGCCTCCAGCTACTACCCTTTCTTTTACTGCCAGATAGGGATCTGTCTGCCGTTTTTTCACCTGTTTCTTCTTCAATCCACTGTGATTTTATTTCCCTTCCCATCTTTCCTTTGAAACTCTTTGTAGATTAACCCACAGGCACTTTTTTTTTTTTAAGAATTCTTTTTTTGTTGTTCTTTTTAGGGCCTCACCTGCGGCATATAGAAGTTCCCAGGCTAGGGGTCGAATCAGACCTGCAGCTTCTGGCCTATGCCACAGCCACAGAAATGCCAGATCCGAGCCACATCTGCAACCTACACCACTTGTGGCAACACTGGATCCTTAACACATGGAGCAAGGCCAGGGATTGAAGCAGCATCCTCAGGAATCCTAGTCGGGTGAGCCATGATGGGAACTCCCCAGTAGGCATGTTTAAAAATCCGTATCTTACATCTGTGCTGGCAGCATCTGTCACTACTGATTACTTCTTCCTCCTTTAAATTAGTTCTACAAATTCCACAATCTGATCATGTTCCCCTTACCTTTCTCGTCCTGTATGGAATGCTCTTCCTCTGCCCAATCCTAAAATGTTCCCTTCCCTGGGGTCCAACCCTCAGACATCTCAGTTTTCTCAATCTTCAGGTACATTAACCTGTCCAGCGGCTTGAATTACCATCTTTATATCAATATCATAAAATCAATATCATAAAATCAATGTCTACTTCCCAAATTTTTCTCCAATCTGAAGACCTATATATCCAGCAAGACATGTACGAGGGGCATACCAATCTTTTAATTGATTCATCCAGGCATTCACATATTAATTCATTTGATTAGTCACCGAATATTTATCGTGTGTCTATTTGTCAGGCTCTGCCTCCCAGTCTAGCTATATTTTCCCCTAGATTCTCAAACCCTCCTCTTAACCACAGCAGATAGGCTAGTGAAGCATATGCTGTGGGTGCCGGGTCTGTACTCACTTGGTTTCCTCAGACATCACTCCAGACAGGCTGATGACTCACTACCTTTCTCTGCCTAAGGGGTTTCTCTGTCTATAGGAGCTTGTCCGGAGTGGGAGAGAGGGTTTGACCAGAAGTAGAAGTAAGTTCACATCCCCTAAATAAACGTAATCAACAAGAGATAAGAGTTGATAAGTAGGCACCTCAGCTTCGCTGCCACCCAACAGGACAGCTCTGAGGTGTGTTTCACACATATTCTGGGAAAGTCTCTGGCAGGATGAGAACAGAGTGGTAAATCTGCTCATTAGTCAGCCTTTATTGGATCATCTTCCTTTCCATCTCACTTTCCTCACAGTGCTTGTTGGGAGCACCTCAAGTATAAATTGCTTGCACACAAATCCTTGCCACAGAGTCTACTTTGAGGAAACCCAATTAAAACACCTGGATTCTATCCAGCATGTCTTCATTTAGTTCTACAAGGATGAGCTACATTGTCTTGTTTCTGGGTCTTGGCACATCCTCTTCTCACTGCCTTTCTTCCATCTTCATTGCCTCCTTTCCATGCTTTCTGTGATAACACTTAGCCATCACTTCCTCTGAGTTTCACCTGCCACACTCCCGCTACAGCCTTATCAGAATCTCCCCCCCAAACAGAGCTGCCAAACAGTACTGTGACATCATCCTATAGCATCCTATGCTTCTTCCTGGCCTGGCATGCAGCATGCTGGCTGTGTGCTGTGAATTTCCTTAGGGCTGCAACCCTGTCTTCCTCTCTTCCTCTCCCCACCAACTAGCACAGGACCAAGCACTAAGAAGTATTCAATAAAAATAAGTCAAATGAATAAATAATAAATGCGGGATGTGTGAACAGTATTGAAATCAATCAACAACAAAACCATTCCCTCCTGGACACTCAAAACAGCAGAAAGGCGTCTCACACAATGTGTCTCAAGAGATAAGTAGTTGGCAAAGAGATATAGCCAAAAGCAGCCCATTTAAATCCACTTGAAAACCAGATGACTGTCATTTACTCCATCCAGATTGTACTTCCTGGGCCACTACAGTAGTTAATGGACTGTTTAATGAGTCAATCCCAGAATATTAACTGATAACCAGAATTAAATGCCTTTCCTCTCTCATGTCATACATTTGCCTGTTTAAAAGTAAGACAGAAGGAGAGAAGACAGTCACCTCCTGGGTCAAGCCTCACCTTCCCCTTGGCCTCTGCTACAACCTGAAGGCTATGGGTACCCACCTGCCTCTCCAGGAGCAAAGTGATGAGACATATGTGCCTCTCTGTCTTCAAACTGCTTGAAACATGGAGCCAGCGGCTGAAATAGCTTGTTTAACAAGGACTGGATTTTTCCTCTCAATCACAGTTCTAAAGCTATCAGTTATTGAAAAGCTGATTTTCAAAGCACACACGAGAACAGCTTTTCTGTACAGCTGCAATGCTATTTAAATCTTCCATGAATATATCCACAAACCCAAGAAAATTCTAAGCTAAAATATTGCTCTTAGAGAGGACATAGTAAAATAAGACCCTAGCAGGGAAAAAAATCCAGGAAATGAAATCTGGTTGTTAATTTTAATACTGGAATTACAAAATTAGCCATACAGCTAGAGGAACACCTGAAGTCACTACTGAGAATTGTCAGCCTGACAGGCTTTCTTTGTGAGGCTCTTCTGTGGCCATTAGCTTGTCTGCCCCCACGGTCATTCTCAATAGGTCTCGAGATGTGGATGAACATCTTAGCCTCACTTTCTGCCATGATGAGGCTGGAAATGGATATAGAATAAGCAGAGTAAGGCAATGCTTTGGAAACACCAAACAGATTCATAAAAGGCAAGACCATCCTTGGAAAGAACTGACTACTTGAACGGTGGTCTCTCAGTGAATCTCAAGACCTTGTCTCCAGCATGACTGTGCCAGAATTCTCAGAAGCCCATTGGTGATCCTGGCAACACTACTGCCATGCTTTAATGCTTTTGATCATTCTCCTTCTATGATCACTCAGTTCCACTGCAAAGGTGTAGGCTGCCTTTGTAGCATTCTATAATGTTGGATACTTCTTTGACTTTCATCCAAGTGGAAACTTTTAGACTCTAGCTACATTGCAATCGGAATGTCCTTCATTTAAGACATTCGATTTCATCAAATTACCTCTCGAAGGACATTATATTGAGTGTGAGTCACTATCATAAATATTTTGGAGCCATTCACTTGGAAACTGGTGATGAAAACAAGGTGACTATACCAAGGGAATTTCACTGAAATCACTGACCAAAGAAAAGCCATGATGAGAACTATTCTATGCCATCTAGTATTGCGTAGCTGTATGCTTCACTTTTGACATCTCTTAGCTCCTCTATAATAGGCTTTCCAGGTTGGAGCTAAATGAATGCTTTTTAACTTATTGATTTACTTCAAATAAAGAAACACCACAATATCCCCTGGATATAACAGGATGATGGTAAAATGTAAGGCAAGCGATCTACACAGCCTCAATACTTAGCACAATGCCTGGCACAAATTAGACAACAAGTATTTGTTGAATGAGTAAATGAATGCGTGTATGCTGAGACCCTCATGTTTATGAAAGACCTACTACACACCATGGCATTGAAAGTTCCACACAAATGTCTGGAGTCACCATGTGAACCCAAAGAATGAATAAAAAGCTCAGCAGGGCCAAGGAAAATTTGGATCTCATCCATATTTGAAAACATGGTGGAATTAATAAATGAAAATTTAATGCCATTTCGAGTTCTAGTGATGCTGTGGAAGCCTGCTGGTCCCTGGGTTTTAAAATACTTTCCCAGCGTACAAAAATCAGAACTCTTTTTCTCATGTTGTTCCTTCTTTTGTTTCCATAGGAAACAGTGACTTCCAGGCATCCGAGATGACACAACACAGATTGCCAAATTGCATGCCACCCTGCAGTTGCCAAGGAGATAATGTATGTCATTCCTACAAATAACATGTTGCTCATGCCTTCATTTCCTTTATCTAGCTTTTGAAGATTATTCTTCGCCTGAACTGAATTCAGATAACGTTCACTGTGGACTGATGGAAACACGCCTTTTTTAAAAAATGTGTTTACCCTACTCCCCCAAGGCACTCGATTGCACCACACACACTGTCTGTGGAGGGTCTGGGCGTATTTCATGCCCATTTTGGAACCAGTGATTCAGCAGTTTTCACTGGAAAATAAAGCATCCTGAATTCTGTCTGCTTGCGTTTTAAGTAAGGGTCCAATTAAATCCACACCTGGCACTAATATATTCCAGTTTATTCCAGTTTAAAATGGCCTACCGCAAAAGCAGCTGCACTGTGTTGAATTTACATGGGAAGGAAAGAAAGGGAAGGAGAAAGCAAGCAAGAAAGGCAAGGATGGAAGGAGTGAAGGAAGGAAAGAAAGAAGGAAGGGAGGAGGGGAGGATGGGAGGCAGGGACAAAATGGAGAAACTTATATTTATTGAGCACCTGCAGTATTCCAGATTAAACATCTGTAAGATGAACAAAGAGAATTAGAGAAATTTGAAATCTTGGCTGACATCATTCCACTAGTGGCGGGTAGAGTCAATATTTTAACTTGAGCATGTCAGACTTAAAAGCACATATGTTCCAGCTACCTAGTGCTGCATAATAAATCACCCCAAAGGATCATGGCTTTAAGCAACAGCAATCATGTTAACACCTTCCTTTATGGGTTTGGAGGTTAGCTGGACTCAGCTAGGCAGCTCTCATTCATTCAGCATCCCTCACATGGTTTCAGCCAAAGCAGCTGTTACTGGAGGCATCTCACTCACATGCCTGCCACTGATGCTGGGGCTGTCAGCCAGCACACCATCCTGTGGTTTCTCTATACGCCCTGGGCTTCCTTACAGTATGGCGGCTGAGTCCAAGAAAGCAATT
This sequence comes from Phacochoerus africanus, assembly GCF_016906955.1. Lineage (NCBI taxonomy): Eukaryota > Metazoa > Chordata > Mammalia > Artiodactyla > Suidae > Phacochoerus > Phacochoerus africanus. The sequence goes on from NC_062553.1 coordinate 36,847,311, forward strand.
TTAAGAGATGCAGCCTCACAGTCATAAAGTAACACTTCTCCTGTGGTCACAGGTCCACCCAGGTTCAAGCGTGAAGGAACATTTGTCCACCATACTTTGTGAGAAATGCACGTGGGATGGATGGCCAGTGGCAAGAGTTCTTATTGCAGCCATCTTCAAAAATGTTTTCTGGCACAACACAATTTTTGCCATATTCATTGATGCCTCAAAAACCCTGGGAGCCAGGCTTCACAGGCTCTTTTTGGTCTGCTTGGCGGAATAATTAGGAAGGGAACAGTTACAATGATCAGTCAAAAAGAGCAATGGAGCAACTTTTACTGTCAGCTTGATGAATTGTGAAAAAAAATGAACATTGAAATTAAGCTTTGGAATGAGTTTCTGGTTAATTTTTTGTCCTTACAGAAAGTCCCTTTTTACTCATGCATTGCCAATTTTCAAAACATTCAGATATCATAAACACTAACTTTCCACTAAAACTGTATTGTGGCATAATCATACATGTTAGCACTAACTGTACAGTATTATCAAAAACTGCTTTTACCTAATGTAGGGTTTTGGTTCTTTTGGTCCTTGGGTAAATGGGAGTTTCCTACATGAATCAAATGAATTGTTGTTACCAGGGGTAACAAAATCCACTTGGACATACGTTCTTGCCATCTTAATCTATCATCAATAGATCAGGTGACTTCTGGCTAATGTCTTTACCTTCTTAGCACTCGTTAAACTGGTCTAGTAGTGAACCTAGCCAGGCTTGGGCCACGAACACACATCCAGCAGATCTGAAACAGCCATCTGACCTCAAATCAATATCCAATGTGTCCTTTAACCATTAAAGTAATCACACATGTTTATCCTTTGAAAATATACCCAACTATTATCATAAACAAAGAGAACCTCAGAAAGAAAATAGGATGTTGATGATGCAATACAAAGAAAGAACACCACAAAGACAATAAAGGAGTAAAGACAATAATCAGACTCCGCAAGTATTCAAGCTGGGGAAGCATTTTATGGTGAGCTTGTGAAGAAACAACAGCAATTGCAGTCATCTCATTGCTTGCCTTGCTGAGAGTGTATGATGGTGCTCACTCTACTGTACTGGCAGATTGGCCTGGAATAAACATATATCTAATGTCACTCTTGCTGAGATGAACAGCTCTACAATGAATCAGGTTATACTACTCAGTGCAAAATCAAGTCTATCAGGCAGAATCCCAGAATCCCAAACACAGAAGTGTTCTCTCCAGAACGTGACACTGTTATTTCTACCTCTCTCTTCCCAGACAAGCCCAACATCTACTTTCATTCAAGCTAACACACAGGATGAAACTAGGATTTCCTCAAATTAGTGCTTCACAGAAAAAAAAAAAAAAAAAACCTTAAAAATTGAAATGCTCAGGTAATGCACAAAGCAGTGCCCAGCAAGTGACATGGAAGAAAGGATATTCAATACTTCTTTCTATTTCTGATTTCACCCTACATATTTCAGCTCCAAATTTTACATCTTTCTGTAAAGTTTTTTTCAAAAGAGGAAGAAAGCCTGATAAAATTCCTGAGGATAAAGTAACAGTATCTAACTTTTTTATATTATAGAACAATTAGCCTTCACCTTACACAAACTACGAAGATTTGAGATCTTTTTACTTCTCTGTTTTCTTCATTGTTATGTGTCTTAGAACTTGGATGCTTTATAACACTGTGATTTCTAATACTGTGAGTGGCTAGTTCCACTTAATGGCTACAGAATGCCTGGATAGTAACCAGGAAGTTTACTGTAACCAGTAATTAACTCCAATTGTTTCATGAAACTCTGAAATCCCCTATGAATTGTCATTTTTAACCTTTAACTCCATTTTAATGTGTCTATTACAGTCATATATTTCTAAAGTGCTATTTCTAGTCACATATTTCTAGATTTCTAGGAGACATTTTACTGAAATACTTAAGCAAATTTTCAGTGCTAAAGGAAGACTGATTTTTTACATTTTCTCCATCATTAAGGTAACTATCCACTCTCTTGGTTAAGCTGCGATACTTTTGTCCAGAACAAATATTTACTGGTAGGTCACAAAGACAATAGGCATATACTGGGGTAGTTTCAGGCAGTGGCAAAGTCAACCTATACATGATACATTAATTGAAAAAAATAATAAAAATTTCCAACTTGAAGATCACATAGAAAAAAAAAACCTGCATGTTTCCCTGAAAAAATGATTTTTAAATCTTCCCAAAGTCTATACAATTGGATGCTTCAATACACTTCTTTTAAAGTATATGTAGTAATGAATTTGATAAAATAAATTTGGCAATGGTACAAACCCTTTGCAAAAGTGTCAAAATGAATGGTTTATGGAATTTTGAGAGACGAATGCAATTCAATAAAGAAAGACTGGGGGAAAATAAGAGAAAAAGAACTTGAATGTTGAAAGCTACTAAAGGAGAGAGTCTTTTTTTTTTTTTAATTAAAAAACCAACAGGATTCTCCCTCTAAAATCTCCTTCTACTTTTATGAATTGCTCAGGGATACTAATATAACTTTCTGTCAGCAGATCAAGTCTCCATTGACCACAATCTATTTCAGTCCTGAAATGCATTCTTGTTCTGTGGATAATAGGTAACCTCCTTGCTGCCATTTTTAGATCAGCCCGTTGGCAAACATTAAGCAGAAAGCATGTTCACATTTTCAGGATCAGCTCAGGCTGTAGCAAAGTGGGTTTCTTGCTTGCAGAACCAGCAAGAGTGAGCTCAGCACAGGGAAGAGTGCCTATTGAAGCTCCTCATCTGTACAAGCCTCAGTGGCTTCAAGTCAGAATCAAATAAACAAACCAATGAAACTGGCACAGAGAATATGCCCCCATCAGCCCCAGGCACCAGGAGTACAACTCCCAGGCTGGGATATTCTCAGCTCCAAACTCCATCTCTGTCTTGAAGACAAATAAACTAATAAATGTTAAAAATGATAATCACAGGGTGAGAAGAAGAATGTATACATATGTATGACCAGATCCCTTTGCTGTAGAGCAGAAATTGAGAGAACAGTGTAAATCAACTATAGTAGAAAAAATAAAAATCTTAAAAAAATAAAAATAAGTAAACATGCTAATCACTATAATCACTAGCACAATTTCTTACTAATTCCCTGTTTTGTTGTCAAAAGGAGGCAGCTAATAAAGGAAATGATAAGTCAGATCTTGGCCTCAACTTTACTTCAAAAGGCCATTTGTGATTTCCTTAAAATTGTTTGTAACCAGAAAAATAATAGTATTTTTATAAGCCTCAACCAAATAAAACCTGGGTTTTCTCAAAACAAATCCCAGGCTCCTCCTTTCTTCATGGAAGGGGCAGCCAGTGAAGGTCAAGTGCCCAGTTGTCCACTCATCACTGCTTGTCCACACGTCTTTGGTCAAGGATCTGCTCTGCAAGAGCAGCAAGTTATTATACATTTCCCAGCACTTGCTCACTTTCCAGGGAAGCACCTTGCAAGCTCCATGGAGGCCTCCTTTTTTTCACCTTCCAAGAAGGATGCCCTTCCCAGGGCTTCTCCTTTCAAACCAGTGTTCAGAAGAGTATTGAATAGATCCCTTTTTTCATGTGCACCCAGAGACCATTTCCTTGTTTTCTAGGTGTAAAGAGCAGAGTTGGGCATGACTCTTATCTCCCATGTAGTAGTCCATCTATGTAAGATACAGAAATAGCCCAAACCACAAAACCAAGAGTCAAAAGCACAGACAGTGAAAGGGCAGAGATAGGTGCTCCTTCCTTGGGAAGAATTCTGAAGAAACCAGGTAATTTCAGGTCAAGAACTGTATTATCCAGATTTCCTTCAGTAACCCCAAAGGTCTGGGTGGGTGTATGGGCTTCAAATACAAAAAAGCAATGCTGGAATGGGATTATGGGAATTCCCTCTGCTATTGTTGTCATCTAGGACTTCTCTTCCCTGTCACTATTAGTAGTAGTAATATTGTGCAAGAGACCACATCACATTCATTCTTTCATTCTTTGACTCAGTCAACAAATACTGGATGGGCATTTCCTGGGTGCCAGGCTCTGTGTTAAGCATTGGTCTTATAGTTTGTATTCTTCAAAATGCTTTCTTTAAAAAAAAAAAATCTTGCTGTGGCTCTGGCGTAGGCTGGCAGCTACAGCTCCGATTAGACCCCTAGCCTGGGAACCTCCATATGCTGTGGGAGCGGCCCAAGAAATGGCAAAAAGACAAAAAAAAAGTCATTAAAAAAAAATCTGTTCAATAGACTAATCCCAGATGTATTATACTCATTTTGTTTTGAAAAGTTGCCTTTCTGCTCTTTGGATACAGTGTTCTCACCACCTTTTGCTGGGTCCTCTTTGCAAATGTTCATTCTCAAATATCAACAACCTGCCAAAGAAAAAGTGTAGATGTGCTAAGTGGTGGGGGACCTTCTTCTTCCATACCTCCTGCCTTTCTCTAACATTTTCATGGGACAATTTTTTACTTTCAAGTCACCCTCCGTATCCACATTAAGCTGACTGGACTTAGCAAAAACTTTTCACGAGGCAAAAAGAGAAAGCACTCACAGGGAAACTAACCCCCCACACTCATCTTCACACTCCCATTCTCCGTCTTGAATCCCCTAAAGACAGACTGTTCTCTGACTATGGAACCTACAACTGCTTCAATTAGCTGAAAAAGTAAAAGTGAATTTAAAAGTTTGCTTTAGCCAAACTACTCCCAAAAGAGAGACAGCTGGAGAATTCGCTGGACTACACGGTTAAGGAGTCATGAGATTGCAGAAAACAAAGAAATGCCCATGCTGCTAGTTTTCAAAATAAATAGGTAAATAAAAATAAAGTCAAGGACATCCCATCATTGCTCAGCGAAAAGAGATCTGGCTAGCATCCATGAGGATGCAGGTTCGATCCATGGTGTTGCTCAGTGGGTTAAGGATCCGACGTTGAGTGAGCTGTGGTGTAGGTCATAGACGAGGTTTGGATCCCCTGTTACTCTGGCTGTGGTATAGGCCAGCAGCTACAGCTCAGATTTGACCCCTAGCCTGGAAACCTCCATATGCCATGGGTACAGCCCTAAAAAGACAATACCAAAAAAAAAAAAAAAAAAAGTCAAAATTCAATAAAGAACAAATGAAGGAGAAAGCAAAGAATCTCATGGAATAAATACGCAAGAGGAATGTGAAAATCCAGGCTTACTAATAAAAGCAGCCAAAGAGACTTTGGAAAAGACTGCTATTCAAACCAAGAAGATAGGCCGGGAGGGTCAGAATCTCTGGAATGTGAGGTGCTAGTAAATATTAAGAAAAACATACCATGACACTCAATCTGAGTAGAAAAGGCCCTCTCCTTATATTGACCAAAATACATCATAATTTCCTTCGACCAAAGATGTTTTGATGCATAATATCCTCTAATTCATTTAAATGAGAAGAAGTAAGTAATACTCAAACTGACATGTCTTGAAACTTCTAAATCATCTGCCGAGTGAAAAGCTGGAGATTTAGCAATGTATATTAGGTTGTGGGAAAATTAGCCCCTCAAAATAGCAGAAGGGAAATTGGCAGCTTAGTCAAATAAACCAGAAGGAATGACTAGTCTTACTCAGTAGCTTAGGGAAGAGAACTTGCTGGGAAACACAGCTAAACATTGAAGGAATTTCTTTCCATGGTCTGTATATTTCTGAAGCTGACTATTTTTTTTCCTTCCAAAAAGAAACGCTAGCCCACTCACATTGCTAACATAGAAAAAGATCACTAGATTAATACTAACTGGAAACACCATTAAGAAGAAAATGTTGATAACAAAATTTCACGAGAGGAAGTACAGTTCCTTTATAAATTGCTGTCCCCACACCTGAGCATCGATCTCGTTTATACCAGGAATGAAATCATCAGTATGTATTTCTTGAGCACCTCTAGGTTCTTAGCAAATCTGTGCTAGATGTGCTAGAGAAGGAATGGAGTAAATGGAGAAGTAATGAAAATTCCAACAATGCAGTATTAGTTTATTAATTATATAGCAATTCTAGAGTGATCCTTAAACTAGCTCCTAAATGTCACAATCCAAATTAATGATGTCTACAGTAATGAGCAGGCTCATTTCTTTTATCTGTTTTATCTCTTTTATCTGTTGATTATCAGTAAAATACCCTCACTGCCAGGCTGCATTCTCCCATCAGCCCCTGGGAGATGTTTTATGTCTCTTGGTCTCTCAGAACACCTATTCCTCTTGATTATTTACATTGCTATACTCTATCAACTGACATAATACAAATTCATTTAGGGCAAACATTATCTGTTGAAATTCTTTAAAATTTCCCTCAGCACCTTTATGATGGAATTCTTTTGAACATGTGTATAGTAAATAAATATTGTTAATTGACTATATGAATGCCTGCCAAAGCAAAAAATAAAAGTAATACTTTATTTAACATTTTTTAGATGTTTAAAATGTCAAAAAATTAGGAAAACTCTGGATAAGTCTATAGTTGAAATGACTCCGGGAAATCAATTGATTCTTAACCTCAAGAAAATCCACAAATGTTTGTTTTATGTCAAGCTAGAGATTTGGGAGATATGGCTAATTTTCTGAGACTTTGGGTTCTTTGTAAACTAAACTACCAGCTAAGGGATATGGCTTGTTCATAAATGAGATAGAATTTTATAGGAGGGCTTACACTTTCAACAAGATGAACATTAAGACAAACTTCAGGGAGTTCCCTTTATGGCTCACTGGTTAACAAATCTCACTAGGGTCCATGAGGATGCAGGTTTGATCCCTGGCCTCACTCAGTGGGTTCAAGATCCGCCGTGCCATGAGCTGTGGTGTAGGTTGCAGACATAGCTCAGATCCTGCGTTGCTGTGGCTGCTGCGTAGGCCAGCAGCTGTAGCTCCAATTCGACCCCTAGCCTGGGAACTTCCATATGTCTTGAATGCGGCCCTAAAAAGGAAAAACAAGAACAAAAACAAAAACAAAAACAAAAACAAAAACCTTCAGAAAAATAAGGATTGAGGTGGGCAGTGAGTAAATGTGGGAGGCACAGCAGAGGGTCAGTAGTGTTGGCTATAATGTAGGGGCAGCAATTTCTGGGGTAGTGAACCTGGATTTCACAGCCAGACTCTGTGAGTTTAAATCTTAGCAGATGTGTGACTGGACAAATCACTTAGGCTTCTCTGTGCCTCAATTCTTCATCTATGAAATAGGATGAGGATGGGACAGGACTGCTATGCCAATTATATGAGTTAGCAGATGTAAAATATTTAAAATACTCTCATTCAAAATCTATGGGATGCTGCAAAAGCAATTTTTAGAGGGACGTTCATAGCAATACAGGCCTTCTTCAAAAAAGAAGAAAAATCTCAAATCAACTTAACCTACCACCTAAAAGAATTAGAAAAGGAAGAAAAAACGAAAACTAAGTCAGCAGAAGGAAAGAAATCATAAAGATCAGAGAGGAAATCAATAAAACAGAAATTCAAAACAATAGAAAAAAATCAATAAAACCATGAGCTGGTTCTTTGAAAGGATAAAATACTCTCTGGTGTTTACTGAACACAGGATCAGTTGATGCTCTTATTGCTGTTGAAACAGTATGGATTTTTGCAGTATGGATTTAGCTTGAATATTTAATAATCAGTAAAGTAATCTGACTCAGAGAATCAAAAAAGTATCACCCCCCCCCTTGAATCTATTCTTACTAACGTAAGCATATGTTAAAAAGTATAGCATAGCAAGCTGGCATTAGTTATGGATAGTGAATGAGTTTGTAGTCACACAGATTTTTAAATTAGAAGGGAATATGGATATCATCTTGTTTAACTTCATCATCCAGCTGACAGAAAAATGCAATCTCAAATATTGGGTTCTGTGATCAAACCTACATTGGAAAACTGAGTCAAAAAAAAAAAAAACAAAAACCCTTAATGTTGCCTGTTTTCTGTCGGTGAAAGATAGCATTGTGCATCTGAAAGCATCCAAAATACTTCACCAAGGCTCTGTTTCTTCAATCACAAAACTGTGTGTAACAACACAGCAACTCATCTTGGGGCATATTGTGGAGAATAGAGAAAACATAGATAAAGCTACTAGCACAATATATATATGGCACATAGAAGACACTAAAGTAACAGTAATGATGATCATGGTGACAAGATACCTCCCCATATTCTATATATTATGTATATGCACTTCACAGCTTCTTCCTTTGCCATGATATCTGTGAGTATAGAATGCATGAAAAATAAATGGATATGTTTACTATTTAATCTATAGCCATACCATAACACACACAATCCTACACTGTATTATACTAGATGCATTATACAAGATGCCTTATTACTTCCTTGAGCACTGGTTAATATATCTAGCCTCCCTGATGCAGAATTAAAGTTATGGCATTTCCCCCATCTAGAGGAGAAAAGAGCCTAAATTTTTACTTATGACGCTAATGTTGGCATTTTTCTTCCCACGTGATATTAGTACCAATAATTTCCGAGATAGGTACAATATTGCTTCAATAAGCTACTAAAATTGATTGCTTCTCTTCCTTTTGTCGCTTTGAATGATATCCCTTCCCTCATCACTTTTGCATTTCAAAGGCTAATTTGAAGTCTCAGCTTCACTCTCTCTGATATGATTTATCATCACCCTCTCTACCTTTCCTTCACAGCCTTTTTATTATTTAACTATTTGAAGTTAATTGTTAAATGTCAGCCTCCCCACTACCCACAGATCTACAAAGGAAGTACACACGGTATTCTCAGCCTATGGACACTTACTAGGTACCTCATAAAAAATAGCCATAAATATAATAGGTTCCCAGACTATAACTGTATGTATAGATCCAACATATTTTAGCAGGTAGGTCTAAGGTAGTAGTGCATCTTTGAGAGTAATATAAGCTATATTACTATAAGCATGATTATGTTATTCTAAAACCAGGACTCAGACCACAATTCCACATACTACATGTAGTCACTTACAAGAATAATAGCCTGCCGCTTTCACTAGACTAATTCCCAGGTTTTGTCTTTGAATCCTCAGTGCCTTGCATGGTGAGTGGCACATAGCAGTTGCTCTGTAAACAACTGCTAAATCCCTAGCTGAGATGTTCTCTCTTGCTTTAGCAAAATGACGATTTCTCATGCAGCAGAACATGACACATAAAACTAACAGGTGAAAAACATGATGGAAAAGGAAACATAATGCTGATATTCTTGACACTCAAATCATAGAGTTTGATAATTGTACAATTAAACAATTACTCATTGCCAAAAGAGCATTACTAACTACAGAACATTCTGCACTGAAAAAGGTATGGCTTCGGGGAGGTACAATTTATATAAGATTTAAAGAATGTCATTAAACTACTGTCACCAACACACCGAAATGTCAAGTGAACTGACAGTATTACTTCATGTCCTTGTTCAAACTGCCAAGGAAAGAGATTTTAAACTAAGTTAAGAAATGTAAGAGATAAAGACAAATGAAAAAATGAAAATTTTTTTCATGTGGCTTAAACTATTTAAAGAACAGCACTTCTAGGAGGAGTATTGAGAATGATTGAAATAGAAATTTGAAACTGCCCTAGTTTGTAGACCCTGTTGGAAAGGACTGGACCTTGTGTATTACCAACCACTGGGAAATCATTGCATTTTACATGGATGTCGCTCTCAGGCACTGAGACCTGGGTAAGTGAGCTGGCTAAAACGACCAAAACAACAAACTATGCTTTCCTCATAATGGCTGCACTTGTAGATTTACTGAGGCTTTTTGTTCGATATTTTTTGTTTTCAGAGCATCCTCCTCAGTTCCATTAGTCAAATCCAACTGCTGACAAGTGTGTCTCAGACTGAGTATCTGCTGTTTTCCAGCCTCACTGAGACCAGGCTCTAGCTCACTACTTCACATCTGCCTGTTATATTTACTATGATAAGGAAGAATTTTACATAAAATACAGCTGTTTGGGGAAATTGGTGATAAACATATTGGCTTTTTGAGGCACTACATTTCCTATTGTCGGATTCTTATGGTTGGCTCTTTATAATAAACAACTGTGACTATAAAACACTGTGCTATGTGCTGTATGGGAAGAAAAAATGAAGCCATAATCAATTTTATTAGGAGCTCACCATCTACCCAGGTAAACAGAGCAATGAAACAACTGATGCAAAATATTTCAGGATATTATAAGTGAAAAACTATGTGATGCATACTTTAAATGTTGAAGATGCTCAATGAAATGAAGGATAATAATAAACCACAGCTACGATAATCATCAGGGAGATGTCAATCAAAACCACAATGAGATATCATCTCACATTTGTCAGAAGGCTATCATCAAAAAGACCACAAATAACAAATGCTCCAGAAGGTGTGTATAAAAGGCAACCCTGTACATACTTGTTGGGAATGTAAATTGGAATAACCACTGTGGAAAACAGTATGGAGCTTCCTCAAAAAACTGAAAATAGCATTACCATATGATCCAGCAGTTCCACTCCTGAGCATATAACCAAAGGAAACAAAAACACTAATTTGAAAAGATACATGCACCCCAATGTTCATAGCAGCAGTATTTATAATAGCCGAGATATGGAAGCAACCTGTCTATCAATAGATGAATGTCTATCTCTATTCAGCAGTAGAAATAAGCATTGCCATTTGCAACAACACGGATAGATTCGGAGGGTATTACATTTAGTAAAATAAGTCATACAGAGAAAGACAAATACAGTATGTTATAACATATATGTAGAATCTGAAAATATAAAACAAATAAATGAATATAACAAAATAGAAATAGATTCACAGATATAGATAATGATTGGGGACCAGTGGGGAGAGGGGAGGAGAGAAGGGGAAGATAGAGGTAGGGCATTAAGAGGTACAAACTACTATGCATAAAATAAATAAGTTATAAGGATATATTACACAGCACAAGGAATATAGCCAATATTTTAGAATAACTAAATGAAATATAATCTATAAAATATTGAATTACTGTGTTTGCACACATGAAACTAATATAGTAAATCAACTATACTTTAAAAAATAATAATCGCAGCTATTATTTACCGGGTAGTAAGCACTGTACTATATACTTTACAAGTGTGATGTAATTTTATCCCCAGTATCAGCCTTTCCAGTAGATTCTATCATCACTCTCATTTTGTAGATGTCGATTCTTGACACCACATTTTTGAGATCCTTGAGTTCAGTCAAAATGATCCTCAGATGGGAAACAGAGCTAAAGTTAGACTTTGAACAATGGATAATAGAGAAGGAGATTCTCATGAATGCACTCGAATTATTGAACCCAAGGTGTATCCTTAATTATCTATATATTCTTTTTAATATCATCTTTCTTCTTAAAGACTCTAAGGAGAGAAAATAGCTCTTTAATTTTACAAATATCCTTGTTAAGAACCCATGAACACTTAAAAATTGAGAAGTTCATGAAGAATAGTTAACAATGAGAGGGAAACAGACAAAGAAGTTAGGTAGATGGGAATGGAAAGATGCCCAGAGGAGAAGTATGCACTTGTTGTTCAAAAAAATTGTCATCACTATCAAGGATAGGAAACAGTGTCCCACTATGGAAATTTTCCACCTGTCTAAACTTGAGCTCATTAGCTTCTTCATTACATGTGCTTGACTGCTCTTCTCTATCCTAGTAAATGATGCCACCACCATCTATCTCATTCCTCGTTTCCTTCACTCAGTTTTTCTCATCAGTCACTAAGGCTTGGGATTGAAAGGTATGGGGTTTGCTGGCCCAACCCTGCCACTTACCAGATAGATAACTTTGGGCAGATAACTCAATTCCTAACTATTGATTTCCTCAGTGGTAAAACATGGATAAAAGTAGAACATATAATACAGGTTGTTAGAATTAAATTAACAACACAATGTCTTTAGAAGTTCTTGTAACTGGCACATAAAAATCATTCAGAATATTTTGCTATTATTATTTGGTCATAGAAATATGAACAACAAGACTGTGTTGGGCGCATTGTTTTGCACATACATATTATGTATACATTCTAATCTCTATAGTTATAGACATAACCCTAAATTAAATACTATAAAGTAGCGTTCAAGGAACAAGTATTGCATTCAGGCCTATCTGAATTGAATTAAATATTGGGTTTACCATATCTTAGTTGTGTTATATTGACTCTATCGCTTAATAACTTCAAGCCACAGCTGCTTCATCTATAAAATAGTTATTGTGAGCTTGAAATTAAGTAGCACATGTAAAGCACATCACATAGTATCTGGCACAATTTAAAAGTCCGAATAAGTTTGGTCATCACCTTATTGGATTTTTTTCACAGGATACACATGCATGCATTAGTGCTTCCTTTCTAACTGAACAAGGACTACAAAATATATTTTCAGTTGATTTTTTAAAATGTGATTTTATTAGGAAATCTCTTAATTTTATTTTATAGTTATTTCTTTTCATTACCGGCATCAGTGGGAGAGTAAGTACTCTAAGAAGTAGTAAAGGTATAGAAGATAGAACCACTAGAACAGAGCTCATTTTAAATATTGCAAGAACAGAGAGAAAAGCAGAATTATGGTAATGCTGAGGAGAAACAAAACAGCTGCTTTCCCTCCTTAGATGCCTAAAGACATACTTAAGCTGCCCTGACTGTAGCTCCTCTTAGATTCTGCCAATCAGCCTTTTCTCCTTGCTTCATGAATATTCCATACACCATAAGCTTTCAAATTCTCAAGGAATAAAAATGGTCACCATAAACCTCAGCCAGGCCGTTAATAGTCCATAGGTCACATATGGTGACAATGAATCAAACCACTAGTGAGATTACCCAAAGGACTATTGAATTATCAAGTTCTGTGCAGACTGAAGGCAATTGCAAATGAGTTTAAACACATTTGAAAGAAAGGCAATATCATTCAAATGAGCAAATAGCCATAGAAGTTGGAACGTATCTTAGAATGAGCAAATTCTAGTTGTTTGATTAGAATCTCTACAGAAACTCCAAACTCTCTAAGATTATTAGAATATTTCCTTCCAGTAACATCTTTTAAAATTTTGCTCTTAACACACATTTATCCTCTTCTTGATTTCCTTCTCCTGATTTATATAGTTTTCTCTCTCTCTCCCTTCTCTAATTGTAATGTGTAGTTAAACTTCAAAGTCAAATTTAGTATTGAAACTATTCAATGCCAACTGACACTCCAAAGACAGCTGTGCTCTGGCAGCAATGTGTACTCTGGAGGATGGGTGGACCCACCCATTAATCCCTGTCCTTAAAACATAAATATTCTCCAAGTAAACTTCTGTGGAGATCAAAGTTATAATATACATATATATGTAGTTACACACTGTAGAAGACATGAAACATATGATGGACATTTTGAACTAGATTTGTTATGAACTCCTTCCCAATCCTTAAATACTATGTCTCTATGTCCTTCACAAATTCCATCTTCTTAATCTTGGTTATGGCCATTTACATGCAGCATGTAGCCCATGCTGCCAAGAAGAGCTGGTGAACCAGAGTGAACTTAACCAACAGAATGTATTCAACCAAGCATTCACCAGTCATGGCAATGGCTGTAGTAAAGACATAGGTTTCGAGGAACTACTGGTTCTGCAGAACAGTTTTACACTAAGTGCTACTTTCAAGTATTTATAATATTATAATGCTAGTGCAAGGAGTCTCATTGCCTTGCAAAAATGAAACGACCACTACAACAACTCATCATAAAACAGAAAAAACTACACATATAAAATGTCTTCAAATGCAGAATCTCGAGAGTTGAGCAATCCTGGAGTTGAGGGGAGTTAATGGTTACAGGGAAGAATCAGTATATTTTATAATTTAAACAGTATTAGAAAATCAAAAGTTGAAATATGTTGTTTTAAGACTTAAAGATAACCACTGTTATATAATAATATGTTATACAGCTTCCAGAGTACACGAGAAAAGAAAGAATAGGAAATTTTAGCAATAAAAATATATTATAAAAAATAATATTAAGGAAGAATGTAAAAATAATAAAATCAGACCAAATAGAATTCAAGGGGCATTACATGGAACCTACCCAAAAAAGTTATTTTATTATTAAATTCATAGTGATATAAAAATAGAGCTGTTATAAATCTTTATATGTTGAATATCATAGCATCAAAATGTATGGAACAAAAAATATTTAAAATGCAAAACAACCAACATGATCTCATAATATTTGAGAGAATTTTTATATCTTTTCGGATACTTGAACAAAGTGACTTATTTAGATGGTGAAATAATAAGGTTTCAAGTAAAATTAATTTAACAAATAACAGTCAACCCCTTTCAAATGCCCATCAAACATTTATAAACTTTTGGAGTAATTCAGGGCACAATGAAAATACCAAGAACATTAAAATATGTACAGGTAACATTTCTAGACATAAAATGATAGAACTGAAAATATAAGGGAGCTAAATAAACAAAGTCCCATTCAGAAAGTTTAATATTATCCTCCAAATAATTCTGAGCTTGTAAAGGAAAAAAGCAGCATAATTGCAGAATATTTAGCAAATAATTGCAACATTTCAAAAGTTATGAATTATGGCCAAAAGCTGTATGCAATGCAAATCTCATTACAACAAAGAGGACTCTATTATTAAATAAGAAACACTGAAAATAAATTAATAAGAACTAAACTTAAGAAGCCAGAAAAAGTAACAAAATTAACCTGCAGAAGGATGAAACCCGCATGTTCACTGCAGCTCTGTTCACAATAGCCAAGACATGGAAACAACCCAAATGTCCATCGACAGATGATTGGATTAGGAAAATGTGGTATATATACACAATGGAATACTCTTCAGCCATAAGAAAGAACAAAATAATGCCATTTGCAGCAACATGGATGGAACTAAAGACTCTTATACTGAATGAAGTAAGTCAAAAAGAGAAAGAAAAATACCACATGATATCACTCATATCTGATATCTAATATACAGCACAAATGAACATTTCCACAGAAAAGAAAATCATGGACTTGGAGAAGAGACTTGTGGTTGCCGGGGGAGGGGGAGGGATTGGGAGTTTGGCGTTAACAGATGCAGACTGTTGCTTTTGGAAAGGATTAACAGTGAGATCCTGCTGTGCAGCACTGAGAACTATGTCTAGATACTTACAACGGAGCATGACAATAGGAGAAAAAAATTACGTACACATGTGTGTGTAACTGGGTCCCCACGCAATACAGTGGGGAAAAAAAAGTGTGTTGAGGGAAATAACAATAAAAAATAAATTAAAGAAATAAATAGGTAAATAAAATAAATCGTAAGTCAATAGTTAGAAAGAAACAGTAAAGTTAATAAATAAATCCAAGATAACTTTTTAAAAGGAAGAATAAATGGAATTCTTCTACAAAAGCTTCAACACAACAAAGCACAGCAAATGAAACAACGAACAACAATAAAATGGAGAAAGGGCATAAAATTACCTATGGGGAATGGGGAAGATAATGAAACTGTAAATAATCTTTTTTTAATTGAAAATAATATACAAAATTCATTATAATAATTTTGACCATCTCGGTAAAACTGATTCCTTTAGCGATGTAAGCTTTACAAACTTCATTAATCTCTCGTGCGCTGTTCTTAGAGAATCAGTGCCCAGAGCCTTGTGGGAGGAGAGCTATAAACAGCAGGACCCTCAACAGTTCATTCCTGTCTGATCTGCCCTCCTCTCTGGCCACCTTCCCTCGGAGGACTTCGCTGACCACCTGGATTCTGAACTGAATCTCACCCAAGACAAGGCCCCAGCATTTCCTTCCCACCATCAGAGCACCATCACCACCTAACACATCTAGTGTTTTATTACATAGTTGTGTTTTTATTGTCTGCCTCCCCGTCCTACATACTTAAATATAAGCCTCACAGAGTAAGATATGTGCCAGGGGCTTTGGTTCTCAGACCATAAACAGTGCGTGGCGCATCACTGGTACAACATGTATATTTGTTGAATGAGTGGGGAAAAAAAAAAAAGAATGAATGCATGGGATGGGTTATAACTGAAGGAGAAGAAAGCTGATGATTCACAAACTTTATATACACTTTGATTGGGAGACAAAGGGGTTTTCGACTACCATTTGCGGCAACTGCAATACGGCTGTACGTACATGACCACAGGCACTGTGCCGATGCTAGAAAGACGCCGAGTAGAGTGAGAGAGAGAGAGAGGAAGAAAAAGAGAGCAGAGTGTCAGAGGAAGAGGAGGAGAAAGAAGAGGAGGAGGAGGAGGTGGGGGAGGAGGGGGTGACTGCTTTCTCATTTTCATGATGATCTTGCTATTTTTGTACGACTGGCATCCACGAGGGAAAAGCCATCTTCCTTTTTTTTTTTTTTTTTTTGTAATCACAGAACCACTTATGTGCCTAAATGTAAATTATAGTAACTCTTATTAGGCTTTCACATCCTTTTCGCTGTCTCTTTAGGACAAGAATTCTCAATTTTGGATGCACATCAACTGCAACTGTGGGGCTTCTTGTTATTGGTTTTATTTTCTTCTTCCGTAGGAGGGGGCAGGCCCTACCCAACCCCAGGTTTAATTCTAATGTAGGGCCGCATTGAGGACCGCTGCTCTGCTTTGTTCAGTGAACTCCACTAAAATGTCCTTCCACCTCATTGAAGAATATCCACAGGGTTTTCCTAATAGCATACATAAGATCGTGCCCCTTTCTGTAGAAAATGTTTAATTCTGAAAAGAATTTTCAAACAACTAGCCCTATGGACAGCTAGCTCATTCAGAGCTCCTTCATTTTTAAGCCTTTAACCACAGTTTTAAAGTTTAAATTCACACGTATCTTTTTATACTTTCTTAGATTTTTAAATGGCTTACACTTGGATTTTCCATTTCTCATCTTTCCCTCCTGGGAATGAAAATTTGACCAAAATGCTGAAATCTTAAAACTAAAGGAGATTAATTCAAATACCTGCAGAGGAGCTTCAGGATGCTTTTCCCTCAGCACTGGAGCAGCTGGAATTTCCTGGAGGGCTTTTGATGTCTTCCTTTTGGCTTTTTCCATCTGAACGTTGGTAAAGTAGTTGACAGCAGCAAACTCAATAAGGGCCGAAAATACAAAAGCAAAGCAGACAGCTATGAACCAATCCATGGCAGTCGCGTAGGACACTTTGGGCAAAGAATGCCGCGCACTGATGCTCAGTGTGGTCATGGTGAGGACTGTGGTTATTCCTTCAAAGCAAAAGAGCAATGAGACAAAATACTTTATGGTTACTTCTATGAAAAAAAAAAAATTCACCAAACAAAAAGACTTAGAAAATCGGTGGGATGGGATGACAAAGTTTATAATAACTCAAACCAAACCGTCCTTGATGTAAGATTTTAATCCTAGTGGTGCATTGAAAATAGCACAGGCTTTGGAGTGAGAGACAAATATGGTTCAAATCCAGCTTTTCTAATCATTTGCTCAGTGTGAAATGGATTAAGTTAAGAAAACTCACTGGGTTTCATTTGATGCCCACTTATTGGGTTTAATATGAAGATTAAAAGTACGTAAGGCACCTAATATACATTGGGTTAATATTAGGACCTGGGCCGATGTACCTGAGAAACAACACACACCTAACGGGAAGGGTGGATCTTGAAGAACTGGTTCTCAAGCAGAAGTGGGAAGGCAGGAATACTACAAATGGAAGCATCAGAATTTCTGGAGTAGGCATGGCCCACTGCTGCTGAGAATCTTTACCAGAAAAAGCACAAGTTGTACATACTTATAATCTTCACCTAAATATTACCTATTGAATTAAAATAATAAATTTACTAGTTGTAAACTACCTTAATTTGTATAAAACAATAAAGGTTTGCTACTGACAACTAGATTTCTACAACAATTTAGCATTAAAAAATATTGGACATCTACCATCCATCAGCTTATGGTTGGCAGGAAAATATTTGCAATAAGAATCGAGGTACTTCTCTTTCATCCATAGGCTTCTGAAGCATATAATCTCCAGAAGAACCTTCTCTTAGCCTGGAAGAAAAGTCAGTCCCTATTTTCAATGGAAAAATTCCATCTGCCACTGAAATTACAGAGAAAGACATTATTTAAGGATGATAATATTTGTCCATTTCTGCATTTTTGTATCTCTGTGTATCTAATTTTTATTATCTAGTTACGCTTGAAAATGTATATGGAAATTCACTACAGCCATTGAAACGTATTCTATATAATGCCTTGGAAATCTGAACTGACATACCAGGTGTTTGGGGGTGATGATGACCATGACACTAATGATGAGGAAGGCATAAACTACAAATTAAAATCCATATCAATTTCTAGCTGAAAGCCAAATAATAGCTGTTAAACTCAAGAGATGGTGAGCCCCATGCAATAATAAAGGAATAATATTTGGATGTAGAAAGAAATAATATTATCTCCTCAACTCAGCACTTAATTATATTCTGCCTGTATTGTTCCCTAATTGTTCCATTTGTGAGAGCTTTGTTTCCAAAACTTGATTGAGCATAGATATCTTAAGGGCAGAATTGTCTAATGTTGCTTCAAGATCTACTATAATATTTCACATAATGCCAAGCACATGATAAATGCACAGTAAATAAAAATACATTTTTCAGCTCTTCGCTAATCCATTTTCTTTCCGGTCCCTTCTGATTTTTCAATGTTAAAACATAAAAAATTAGAGCAACTGTGTCGCTTATGAGCTATGGATCTTTCAAAAACATTCCATAAACTATACAGAGAAAGTTGATAATGTGGCTGTAAACCCTTTAAAAATTTATTTGTGATTTTTTTATTTCTATTTTATTAGTCTAAAAGAGTTTTTTTTTTTTTTTTTTTGTCTTTTTGCTATTTCTTTGGGCCGCTCCTGCGGCATATGGAGGTTCCCAGGCTAGGGGCTAATCGGAGCTGTAGCCACTGGCCTATGCCAGAGCCACAGCAATGTGGGATCCGAGCCACATCTGTAACCTACACCACAGCTCACGGCAACGCCGGATCGTTAACCCACTGAGCAAGGGCAGGGACCGAACCTGCAACCTCATGGTTCCTAGTCGGATTTGTTAACCACTGCGCCACGACGGGAACTCCTAAAAGAGATTTTTAATGTGTTTATTCAGTCAAGTATATAAATACCTAAATACTTATGAAAATGCAATACTGTGAATTTACTGCACTTTGTTTTGGAAAGAGACCTAGAGAATTTTAGTTCTCTATTTCACTTTATTTTTATTTTCAATTTTTTGTCTTTTTAGGGCCACACCTGCAACATAGGGAGGTTCCCAGGCTAGGGGTCAAATCGGAGCTGTAGCTGCCAGTCTACACCACAGCTACAGCAACGCTGGATCTGAGCTGTGTCTGTGACCTACACCACAGCTCACGGCAACTCTGGATCCTTAACCCACTGAGCAAGGCCAGGGATAGAACCTGTATCCTCATGGATGCCAGTCAGATTCTTTTCCTCTGAGCCACAATGGGAACTCCTAGGTTTAAATCTGTTTTAAACTCCTCTGTTTTAAATCTCAGAAAAATGGCACCATTCCCATGTTCACTGTGAGATGTGTGAATGAACCCTAAATTAATTTTGAGAAATTGTAGTTACAAAATTTAAAGATAAATCAAAGTTTTTATTCTTATTCATAACAACCTGAGTTTAGTGGCCTATTAAGAATTCAAAAATGTTTTACAACTGTATCAGGTATATTTCCTCTAATAGCATAGACATGATGCTGAAAGCACTTGAAAATAAAATATGAAGAGTGCAGTCTAGATAGGAATACTACTCAGAAAATTTTACAGAGACCATAACGCGATAACTAAATAGGAAATTGAGACAAACATAAACAACGTAACATCCTTCATGTTGCTTTGAAACTTTTTTTTTTTTTTTTGGTAATAGAGCAATTTCTCTTGAGGATCAGAAGTAGTGGTCTTCCTCTTTTCCTGCAGTATGAAAATAAATTCCATTATTAATGCCAAGTAAGCAGAAGATTAATGTAATTATTGAGCTATGAATCCCAAAATTTCTTTCTCATTGTTAAGGAGAGTGGATCACTAGTTTTATGAATATGTTAACTGATGGAAGGATATCAATGTAAAAATGCTGGGTATGTGTCAGCTCTCAACTTCTCTTTCACTGTTTAGGGTAAACTTGATTTTAAAATTTGTAGAAGGGCCCTTCAGATATTATGGTTCATATTTTTTGACTGTTGGCGAAATTATAAAAATAACTGACATAAACAGTCAGCTAAGCATTTTGAAGTTGCCATCTCTTTAGATGTTAAAAAGCTTCTCTGCCTGGAGTTCAAATTTAAGAAAGCACTAGCATAACAGGAATGGGTTTATTCTGACCATTTTTATGTGGAGATTTTGGTTAAATAAATACCAACAGAATAGCAGATGCCAACCTTTCCGATAAGAAGCCATGCTTGCTTTGTATCTAGGAAGACAGTTGATCTGTTACATCTACCCCCAAAACACCTTAATAACCATGGAATTTTTTTTTTTTTTTTGACACATTCAAGTATTGATGCCAGCACCTGTTTTTAGAGTTCTGATTTGCACCATATTGGCTGGGCCAGGAGCCGGAAGAGGATGTATAAGAGTAGGCTAAGGCTCTACCCAAGAGTATATTTTTGGCTAATCACTCCTAGAAAATGAACTAGTAATGATGTAGATATGTCAGCTGGCATTTACCCAGATTTAATGTTTTACTATACTGGAATAATTAGAAAACTTAGAGGCATACAACTTTAGGGATAGAAGGCCTTTCCAGAGAATTTAGCATAGTCTACTGTTCCTATTTACACTGGTTTTTGTTTGGTTGGTTGGTTGGTTTTTGCATGATCTCTGGTGACATCCCTGACCCAGCAACTTCTTTCCTTGAGTAAAGAGGAAAATGAGAGTTAGGAAAGATAGATATTAGCACCAAAATAATTTTTTAACCTAAATCTCATATGACATAGATTGCAAATGCCCCCCAAATACTTAAAACTTAACTTCCTTATGAAAATACCATTGAAAGCCAATACAATTTAATATTTACCATTCTGACACATCTTAGGTCTTAGAAGACTTAATTACTGGGAATAATTTCCCTGGTTAATCAATACCAATTATCTTGGCACATGAGCACAATGAGAAATAAGCATATGGAAAAAGCTACCCACAAAGTGTTCTCGGCACACAATCATACATTTTCACTAAGCAGCTCTGGAATTCTGCATAAGCTCCCCCCACTGCCATACACACACACACACACACACACACACACACACACACACACACACGCATCCTCAGAACCCCCGTGAAGACAGAATGGTGGAATAGAAATAAGAAAGTTCTCAAAGTTAGACAGAAATTGTCTTGGGTCTATCACTTAGACATAGGACTTTATACAAGTTTCTTAATCTCTTTGAGTCTGCATCCTTATCCATATAAAATTAATAATGCCTACCTTGCTAAGTTATTGTGAAGATTAAAAAAGATGACCCCTATCAGTATATGGCAAATCTTATCATCATTATTAATGTTATTGGTATCCTTACCACATGCTACTTCATTTCCTTATAGTATCTTATCTGGATAGGAAATGTTGGGCGGGTAGAGCTGTAATCAATGCTCTCTCTCCCCATACCACTGAGAATTTCTATTATTTGGGGACAAATGAAACAGAACAGTGGCTACCAGTTTATAATCAACTAAGAAAGCATTCAAAGCATTTGAATCACAGTAACTATAAAATACAATGAACATTCACATTATAGCATCAAGTAATGATTCTCAAATGAGGTAGATGGGATTGTGACATACTATTTTTAGTGTCATTGATCATTATGACAGTACATGATGTAAAAATACTAAAAAGTTTTAAAGTATTTTAGTATTTAGTAAAGCTTAGTAAATTTACTAAAACTACAAAATTAATTACTAAATTAGTGAAAATACTTTAGTAAAAAGACTAAAAATAGTATTTTAGTGTATTTTTAGTGTGGTAGACATTGTTCCAAATGCTCTATCCAAATTAACTCATCGAATCTTCATAGTAACCTTATGCTGAAGGCTCAACGACTTAACCCATTGTGACACACGATGAAACAGGCAGAAATAACCCTTTGAAGGCTCAGGGCTAATAAGTGATAGACCACTGAGAACACCAAGAAGCCATTATGAGAATTTCTCTGAGGACTGGGGATGGGGTGAGAAGTTCCCTATCTCCAGTTCCTTCTCATCAGCATCCCTTCAGCCATTGTATGACAAGAGATATTACACCATAGCGTCTATTTGGCTTCCTACCAAATATAAAAAGCAAAGGGAAATTGGAATTTCTTGTGAGGCCATCCTCCCTTTCCAGAGCAGTTCCTACAACGTTCATTCTTATCCCACAACTGAATGCTTCTGCTACTGAGAATCACGAGAAAAAGAATAGAGAGGTATATTACCTTGAATAAATATCACTGTAACTAATTTTATTATTTAAAAGCATGACTGACCTGCATAAGGCTTATTAACAGCTATAAAATTAAAACACATGTGTTCTGGACTTCTTATGGTTAAGAATATGATCTATAAGAATATATTCACTGTAAAAGCAAAAGGAACAAACTATGTTGTATTCAGGAAAAAAAGATGTAGCTCAAATATAACAAATGAACTAATAAACTAAGCACATAATCCTTCCAATTCAATGCATTTAAGCTATTTGCATTTTGTTCCTCTTCATTAAAAGGCAAATTATTCTAAGGCTTTCATATTCATTCAGCCATGACTTTTATTTGTTTTATTTTAAGCTCCCAGTGCATTCCATTTTAACACCTAGATATGATTTTAATTCAATTACACAGCAATAAGCTAGAAACCAAGAATATCACCAAAAGTGAAATAACATTGAGATTCATACTTGATCTTCAACTGTCAGTTCTCAATAAAGGAAATCTGATGGGGTCCCAAAAGGAGGGAGGGGCTCCCCGTATCCTCTTAAGCTTTATTACTTTGTACCGGCTGATAAAAATGAAATCTAATGGGATTCTTTACTCAGCACAGCCTGATATATTACTGTTTAATATTTTCTTAGAAATGATATCTAAAGGGCAGTTCCATGAATCATGATCAAAATGTAATGTGGATAAAAATACCCCCAAAATGAATTATAATTACCAAATACAGTCCTAGCTGGAACTGATTCCTTATTTATCCAGAAGGAAACTTGAGAAAGAATTACTGTCATAATGCATGGAATGTATGTCTGAATCATAAAATAACCCATCTTCCGTCTGAGGTGGAAGTAAACTGTCATAACAATATATTCACCTGTGAATGAAACACAAGGAGAATGCGTTATGGTTCTGCAGGCAATTATTCAATGGCCTTATAATCATTTTTCAGACTAACAAACAATATTCTAAGCAAAGAAAGTATCTTCTGTGCATCACAACATGAACATTGAGAAATATGGAGTTCCCAACTAGGGTGGAAATGGTTTTGAGCATCATCCCACAGAAAAACATTTTTCTTGTATGTAGTAATTAAGCAATTGAATGAATTGGGCTATAACTTTTTAAAAAAATTCTTGCAGTGCTTTCTATTTTAAAGTTCTAACACTGTGAAAGAAACTAGCCTTCATTTTCAGCATTTCTGGAGAGCTTAATTTAGCCCTAACTTTTATGGAAAATACTAGAAAAATTTGAAAATACACACAATTTATATATGAAAATATAAAGCTTAGTTTCAGAAAGAAGTGAAATACATAAGGTATACATTACATACACATAAATGCTTAGGGAAAGGCTGCCGTACTTCCTTAGTTTTAGGAAAGAGCTTTATTTCTAAATGTGGTATGTGTGAAGAACAACACAAAGAAATGCATTTAACATAGAGCCATACATAACACCCCTGAGTTCAGGCATGTTTTATTGGTATTTAGACAAAAACTTTAAAAAACGAATAAGTAAATAAACTGTAATATTTCTGGTATCTTTTGATAATATTTTTAATGTTACATCTGAAAAGGACATATTAAGAAAGTTACTTAGGAAGCAGTAGCTCTATTCTCAGACTTTGAAGCCCAAGATTCGAAAGCCTCAAATCCTCCTAAAATATAGGTTTTTTTTTTTCTTTTTACAGCTGCACCTGCAGCATATGGAAGTTCCCAGGCTAGGGAATGAATCAGGGCTGCAGCTGAAGGCCTATGCCACAGCCACGACACAACGCCAGATCTGAGCCACATCTGAGGCCTACAGGGCAGCTTGTGGCAACACCAGATCCTTATCCCACGGAGCAAGGCCGGGGATCTATCCTGTATCCTCATGGACACTATGTCAGATTCTTAATTTGCTGAGCCACAACAGGAACTCCCAAAACAGATTTGTAATCCCACTTGCTGGCTGGAAAATATTTTTTTCCTGGTGAGATGCATATGTAAGGAATAGTTTTAAAACAAGCAATAATCAGCTGTTTTTCCTCATCGAATATGATAAAAACTAAATCCTACCATTCCTCCCATTCACATTTCAAAAGCAATACAGACCAAGAATCATCACTAATTACCATCCATCTACTCCTATGACAAATTTCATTTATAGCCTTAATAGAATTTATAATTAAGCTTTATATTTTGCTTTGAAAAGAAGAGGAACAAACATTGGGGGAAAAAAAAAAAGATTTGGGGAAATATAGCTTCCAGAAATCAATGGTCAGATTTCCGGCCTCAGAATTCTATGGAAACTAGCTTTAATATATTTTATTCCTGATTTTTGTTTCTGAATAAGGAAGCCAACACACTTCTCACATCTTCCCAACTCAGAATTTATTTTAGACAGAAATAAGGTTTATATATTAAAAAAGAAATCCTGCACTGTGATTTATGCCTCAACTCCCTTTCTGGAAATTTTCTGTTGTCCCCTGAAAACACGAGAGATTTCAATAAACAAGCCAGGACAAAACCCCACAGCTCATGCCAAGTACCACATTGACTTGAATTGTTCAACATCTCACCCGTGATGGATTTGATAGTTTCACTTGATACAGTTTGCCCAATCAAGTCATATTGAACTAAGCTAGAAGACTCCTTTGGCACTTCCACTGATTTCTCAGGACCTTTTGTCCAGGTGTAGATCATCTCACTCTTTGGATAGGCATCTGGAGGGGAGCATAGAAATGGATGGAGTCAGTGCTCCTCTTCCATCAGCATTGATGGTCAATGATGAAGAAGATTGCACATGTCCAAGAAAGATGGAATAAATGAGAACAGTACTGATCATGATTTCTTCAACATGTTTACAATTGAGACACTTGTAGGAATTAAACAAGCAGTCTTGCAACTGGGCATATTCCTTGTTTATTATGCCAAAGATTTGGAGGAGGAGAGACAAAACTAAGGCAACGCACTTGGATATGTTTCCATACCAATAAGATAAACAGTTGAAAAGCAGAAATAATAACCCCACCACCACCACCTGTCAAAGGGCTACTCCTTTCCTTTCTAACTCACTTCCAGAACTTGACCAAGTGACTTCTTCCATCCTAGTGCAATTCTGCCAGTTAGACATGTACCAGATGCTGCCTGTAACACTCCAACAACAAAAGTGGGAAAAACAAACCCTACTATTGGGAGAGCTCTCCGGGGGTCACCCATTTCAGACTCTGCCTCTGGGCAACACCCAGGCTGTTTGGGAACCATTCTGTGGCGACAACTGGCTATGCTGTTTGTAAAGCTCTCCAGGGGATGTACTCATACAACCAGTTCCACTACCTTTAAACTCTTACAATCAGAACATTTTTCCCTTCTGTCTTCAACAAATCCCTCCCAGCGGCAATTTAAGCCCATTTTCTATTATTCGGTGTTCAGTGCAAATGGAGACCAGCTGCTTGCTTACCAGTCTACCCAGAACAGATAGCTTGGCTCACACACAAATGAGTTCAAAAGAACCAAGATGAATTGTGTGCTACCCTCCAGAAACCTTCCCAAAATGGCTAGAGCACAGCAGATCCTCAGTGAAAGTGTTTAATTCTGCAAAAAAGGAATTGATACCTGTGGAGACTATCTTTACAAATGACTTTGCAAAACAAAATATAAGACGTGTGTTGTCATTCAGCAGCATACAATTATGTGCCAAAGTTTATCTTCTTAAGTATATTCCTGTTTAATCATACTTTTAAAGTCCCAGAATGCTATGTTCCTGCCCATGATATTTTAAATCAGGTATCCTACTCATGGTTATCTTATAGCCTTTCCCCCCACCCTGTTTTTCTCGTATGAAATGTAAACATAGTTAAATGATATTTTTCTCCTTCCAGAGTGATTAAGAATACTTCTTTGCTAAGTATGATGGGCCTCTCTCTTTAATTCCCAACCCTGAATCATCAGCTCCAAGGGGTAATTTCTTTATGTTATACAAATCCTGATTGAGGACCAATGAGAAGAGTGCCTTCTATGAGAACTAGGCCGGGGGGTGGGGGGGGGGGGGCAGGGTGATGGGTGGTCAAGGACTTTCCCTAGATTAGAGCTATCTTGGGTAAAATTTATACAGCACAAATAGTTTTAAATTCTGGCTACAGTAAGGTTGCCCTTTCTGTCTACCTACTTTTCTGTTTTTATATTCCCTCATTAAATCACTGGCCAGGGAGCAAAGGATTCTCTCTAGCTTCAAGTTAGCCAATTGAATATTGTGATTACTAAGGGTTATAAAAAGAATGGTGACTTAATGGAGTCTCATTAAGTTAAGCAATGAGCAAAGATAACAGCAGAAAACAATTTCACAATCAGTGCGACTAAGAATCTGAAGCAATAGTAAAAGTCAGTATCTATTTTCGGTAGATTCTGATTGAGTCAAATATTTGAGGCAGACATGAGAAAAGGCAATCACATTTTGCTCCCGTCTCTGAGAAAGGAGCTTGGGGAAAAGGAATTCCATAGTCCATCCTACCCATTCATTTCATCCTCTTCCCTTCACCTCCACAATATATCCCAAATCCAGCTGTCTCACACTTCCCGGTACCATCCTAGTCTAAGCCACCACCCTCTTTGTACTAAGACATACAGCCTCTAGTCTTCTCTGCTTCTTCTCTTGCTTCCCTATAATCCATCCTCCATAGAAAAGCTGAAATGAAATTGTGAAATGTCAATCAAAGAATGCCATGCCCTTTAGTAAAACCTTCCAAAGATATCCCATGGCATTAGGAATAATATCCAAACTCCTTAATGTGATCTATAAGGCACTATATACTGTCTTGCTCTCTCTACATAGCAGACCACACCTCCTACTCTTTAGTTGGGCTTTGGTCACTTTAGTCGTAACAGAGCTGCTTATTTTATTCTAACCTATGTCATGCCAGGAAGCCCTGAACCTTCATCTATTCAAGTCTGTCATAAAGGATTCTGCTTGTAACATAAACTGTTAAATTATGAAAACAAGAAAGTTATTTATACTTTCTATGTTACATCACCAACACTTGGAGTTTAGAGGTCCCTGAATTTTTCCATTGATCACCAACCTATGACTTATGAGTCAATTTACCTAGGCTATCTAGGTAGGCTAGGTAAGTAGAAATAGATTTTTTTTTGGGGGGAAGGGTTATTTTTACTTCTTTACTTAAATATGTTAGATAATAAACAGTCTCCTAAAAGTCAAACCTTGGACAGTTTTTGTCATGGACAATGATTTTAATGTTGGACTATGGAAAATCATGGATGTATAAAAATATCGGCTTTCATGAAATAGTCATAAATTCTAACAACAGTTTTATTGTAACTTACAACTCCCAAATTTCAAAGGACATGCATGGCCATCCATGGGGAAATCCACCAATCTCATGGGACACTCTGCACTTATGGTGAGTCTATGATGGAAAAAGGCAATTAATCAAAATCGACACTTCAAAAATAATTTTACAAATCCCTCAATGAGGAAGAAGGAGGGAAGGAAGGAAAAAAGAGACAGGAAGGAAGAAGGGGAAAAAAGAAAAGGGAAGAGTTAAAAAAAAAGGGGAAACAGAAAAAAGAAAAAATGACTACCTCATTGTGTATAAAATAGTGCCATTTCTCATAATTCTAAAAAGCTTATTTGGAGCTGTCATATTATGTGAGACAGATTTCTTTCCATTCCTGAAGAAAGTATCAGGGGTCCATACTTTTGTTACCATCATATTATTCAATCTCAAAATTTCAATGGGGCCATCATATTTTAGTCTTTTGTCAATCCATGTCTGTCTGAAGAACACATCCATTGTGTATTCCTAAGGAAATTAGTTTCAGACATATTCAAATCACAGGTGAGTATGCATAAATATGCAGATAATGCATTAAATTCTAGCCTCTTTCCCACTCAAAAAAGAAATCCCCAAATAACAAATAGGAGCAGATTTAAAAAAAAAAAATCAATGGAACAAAAAGATTCTCAACAATTAAAGGTCACTTTGCTGTATAGCAGAAATTGACGGAACACTGTAAATCAACTATAATAGAAAAAACAAAAATCTTAAAAAATAATAAAGTATGTCATATCTACCTTAATACCTTAATCTTCTACATTTGTTAGATAAATACATTATCATACATATTAATCATTCAAGAATAATTACTGTAATTTAATAAAACTGCCAGCATCAGGTAATTACATTTGTACTTTGTTTTAAATCAAGTGACAAAATGAGTTGATGTGTAACCAATATCATTGCATAATTAATCATAAAATTGCAGGCAAAGACAAAGTAAAATATGTAAGACAAAGTAAAATATGTAACAGAGAAATTTTATGTCCACATAATTTGTTAACATCTGCCTAGGGTCAAGGGAAAAAGGAAAGTAGTTTCTTTGACCTGGAAACTAAAAACATTTAATATTAGAGAGCACAACTGAATGGAAAAATTTATCCTGACCAGTGCTTGATGTTCTAAGCTCTTGAAGTGTGAGAAAGAGGGAAGTGGGGGGAGCAACTGGGCCAACAGGGAATTCAAAATGCAATTAGGACTACAAGATAGTTTTGGTACCAAAACTAATTTCTAATTTTAACCTCCTCAGTAAGTTCCAAAGGGGGGGAGGGAATACTACGTACAACATTTTACTATGGGGACTAGTAATAGAACGTTCTTTTCTTATTGAGAATGAATCCACCCCCCCCCAAAAAAAATACTCAAATGTTAGAGCTGAAATGCAAATCCAATATCATACTTATAAACTTTTTAGGCTGTTCTTTGACTCTCTAGCTCTGTGACTGTCTGCAAAATACATGTTAATTGCCCTCTTTTCTGCATGTTTTCTCCAAATCTAAAAAAGTACATTTAATTTCCCAAATACCTACCATTTCAACATCAGAAACAGGTCCAAAGCTAGTGACATATATATCGGTTTTTACTTCAGTAACAGGACCTAGTAAGTATGAAGTAAACAAGTGTGAAAATATTATCAATCTTACAGGCAAGATGGGTTTGATAATTAAAAAGTAAGGACAGATAGATGTATCATGTTTTTACAAGCATCTTAAATTTTCAGTGAGATAACGCATCTTTACAAAAAAATGTAGACAAAAGAACAATAAAACCAGAAAGCAATATTTACTTACAGGCAAAAAAGAAACCCCAATTACTTACCAGGAACCTTGTTTCTCCAAAGATATATCACCCCCAGGCACTGTTACAACAGCCAGTGCAGGGAACAAAAGCTTTTAGCTTTTGTGATTTTTTTATAGTCCATCATCAGATTGGCCTTTAGTAAAGAGGTGAGCTGTTAAAAAGAGGGAACTTAAACCACAAGAGTGAGGAGAAGAAAAAACCATAATGGCTGCAAGGAATGCATCTTTGGTGAGTTGAAGATATTGGTAAATAACTTAAACACAAAAATGATTCATGTCGTCTTTCACGATAGGCAGACCATCCATTGGTCAGTAGAATCAAAGACAAACTCTCCTAAAAGTCAGACCTAGTTATGCTCTGCCACCTACTTGCTCTGTGATCTTGGGTGAGTTACTTTACTCTCAATAGCAGCAACCATACCTATCAGGCAAGACTGTTGATGATGATCAAAGGAAATTCCTCCTAAGAGACCCTGAACACAGTCACTCTCTCATGGGAGTTCTTATCAAGTTTTAGTTTCTCTTCCCTTCCAATGATGGCCCCTACTGAGATTCTTTCCTATGGCTAACTAAGACTGGTTCAGGAACAAGTATAGGAGTGTGTCTGGCAGAAGAGAAAGGTGGGAGCATCATGATAATGGGGCTGATACAGATTTTCAGCAAAGGAAAACTGCTGCAATCTGGGTTTAGCACAATGCTTAAAACCAGAAATTCTGGTGTTCACATTTGGCTGTAACACTTTCTAACTGTATAATCTTGGTCAAGTCACATATCATCAGAGTTAAAGGTTTTAATGACTATTAACTGAAATAATACATGTAAATCACTTGTCCCAGTCTCCATAACATAACAGCATGCTCAATAATGATAAAAATATTATTATACATCACATCAACTTTTATTACTAATAAAAAATTCTTACACTCTTGAGTATCATTTCTTAAGTGATGGTTTATAGCACTGTATGGCCAGAGGCTACACAGTCCATACTGGAAGGAATAACATCTGCTCTCCAGATAGACTATTTCCCTTGGATACTGGTTAGGCAACTGGACTTATGCCAAAAAAGACAAAGAACAATTGGAATAGCTTAATGCCCTAGGTCTATAGCTATCCTCATAAAAATATGAGACTATTTTTTGTTTCTATGTGGTAAAGACTGAGCCTTAGAAAGAAAAACATTTTGAGGGAGAAAGCAAAAGTTTTTGAATACGTATCCTAAAAAAAAAATTATTCTTTGGAAGTACAGTGAAAGGAAAACTATAGATCACGTTGATCTGCCATGAGTTTTCATTTTTTAAAAATAACACTTTTGGAAAACAGAGAGAATAGGTGTGAGAAGTTAATTGAATTTTTATTTGAATGAGAAAAGGGAAAACAACAACTACAAAAATATGATCGTAATAAGCTTATCAAAATCAAAGTGTTCCAGAAATAGATAAGTAATCAGGAAGTCAGTAAGGTGTTGAACCCTAGCGGATGGAGATTTCATTCTAAAAGTTTCCAAAATGGAAGAAATCACTCTCCTAGTTTCTTCAGGACAATTGCTAAAGTGTTGGGAAAAAACAAAACAAAACAAAACGATATTTTGGTGCAAGTCAGAGCAAGACGAGATAATACTCAGAACAATTAAGGTTGAGTAGGTCCTGACAAGAGGACTGTTTGACAAGAATCTTCCGAATAAAATTAGGATACTTGTTCTCAAACTTTAATAGGGTCAGAATCACATGCTCTATGTTCAGCATCACGACCTCAGTATTTGTTTGTGAAATTATTCAGTATTTGCTTTATATGATTATAAAAATATCTTTGAGATTGAATGAGATCCTAAAAATATATATAATTGGTAGAGAAATTTCATTTGGGTATCCATTCTGTAAACATTTATTGAGTGAACATCTGCCGTTTGCCAGGTTCCATGCTGGGCCCTGGTGTTATGTGGTAAACAAAACTCACAGGTTCCCTGCCTCAGTGAATTAATGTGCTGTTGGGGGAGTCAAAGTATAAATAATAAAGAAAGAGATTAAATGGAAGAATGCTATTATTCATAAGAAACAAAACAGGCTGATAATGGAGTGGGTCTGGAAAGCCCCTCTAGATTTTTTTGGCCACTATTCAAAGCAATGCCTTTTGAACTGAAGGAAGATCACGAGCCATTGAAAGAGCAGAGAGAATGCATTTCAGGTGAGGAAAACGTCAGGGGAAAAGCTCAGACAGAGCACCTCCTTCTCTGCCCATATTCTGAAAGTGGTATCTTTTAAGCAACATATGTATACAGTATGTAATAGTGACAGTTTTAAACTTGTAGAAGAACCAGTGAAAGAGGTTGTTGTGGCCTCAAGTATGTTCCTTCTAAACTCATATATTAAAGTTCTAGCACCTGGTACTCGGAAAGTAATAATATTTTGAGGTAGGGTCTTAAAAGGGGGGATTAACTTAAAACAAAGTCACTAGAGTGACCCTATGCTAATACGACTGGTGCCCTAATAAGAAGAGATTGGGACCCAGAAACACACAGAAGAAGAACCATGTGAAGACACACAGAGAAGACAGCCATCTACAAGCCAAGGACAGAGAGCCTAGAAGAAATCAACCCTGCTGACACCTCGATCTTGGACTTCAAGTCTCTGGAAATATGAAAAAATAAACCTGCTATTACTTAAGCCACTCTGTGGTGCTTTGTTATGGCAGAAGCAAATGAATGCAGAGGTTAATCAGTTGTCCTGTGTTCTTTCCCCAAGTTTTCCCCAAGAAAAATGTTTTCCCTTGGATACTGGTTAGGTAACCAATTTAGGCAAAAAAAGACAAAGAACAATTGGAATAGCTTAATCCCTAGGTCTAAAGTTATCCTCATAAAAACCCCTCTGATCTGCAGTCCAGCTCTGTCTCTGTTTATAGGTTATGGTGAGAAGTTTGATTTGTTGTCCTTTAATCATTGGGAGACCACTAAAGATGTAAAGAAAATATATGATCTGAATTATCTATTTTACAAAATCCTACCAGCAGCTGTATGGATAGCGAATTACAGGGAGGCTAGAGGAGAAGAAGAGCTGTTCTAAGAGGCTGATTGTTAGTCCAGGTAGGATGATGGTATCTTGGATTAGGGATATGCAGTGGAGGTGGAGAGGAGACAGATCAAGGTGCATGTATGTGTGGAACTGCTCACATGAAATAGGGTTTTTCCCAAAGAACAGTAAGTAGAGACACTACTACTATTGATTTAAGGCTTTCCATCTGCCAAGCAGGACGCCAAGCTCTTCCCATGGGCTATTTCATTCAATCTTCACAACACCTTCCGGGGTGATATTTTACAAGAACTTTATGGATTTGGAAACTGAGCTCACACAAGTTCAATATTATACTCCAGAACCAGAATTACAACTCCTGCTT
Organism: Phacochoerus africanus; assembly: GCF_016906955.1. NCBI lineage: Eukaryota > Metazoa > Chordata > Mammalia > Artiodactyla > Suidae > Phacochoerus > Phacochoerus africanus. Next base: position 36,880,269 of record NC_062553.1, read on the forward strand.
TTCTGTGGTCACACCTGAGGCATGGAAAGGTCCCAGGCCAGGGATTGAACTTGTGCCACAGGAGCAACTCTGAACCATAGCAGTATCAATGCTGGATCCTTAACCCACTAGGCCACCAGGGAACCCCCCCAAACCCTTGTATTACTCTAGATTTACATTCTAGATTTACCAAGCTAATTACATCATTAAATTCTAAGTCAGCAATTAATTACATATAATTTTCTATCGAGTACATAATAGGCAATACATATCTTTCCTGTTTTGTTTCATGAGTAGTTTCTCAACTATGTTCCTACAGCTCTTTCTCTGACCTTTCTCTTACTCTCATTATAGCCTGCTTGAATCTGTCTCGCCCTCCTTAACAGTGAAGACAAGACGAAATCTCAATCCTCTTGCAAATCCCAAATGAGCACAGTGCTTTACATATGCTAGGTGGTAAATAACGATGTGTTTGACTGAGTTCCTCATATTATTCCAGTAGTGGTTTTAAAATCTCCCCAAAGGCAAAATTACTGGGACTCATTTGTTACATCAGTTAGGCTAAAAATATTTCCCGATTAAAGTAGAATCCGTGTGGTTTTATCTATATTTGCATCCTTTCCCAGAACAAATCCCAGGCCATAAACATAATAGGTTTCCAATAAATCAGTTTTCAATGAGCAATGGTCGCTATGCAATTAAGAATAATTCTTAGAGACACTTCCTCTAACCCTGCTGTTTAGGATGTTCAAATCAACCTTTTCTAAGAGCGTAATTACATAGAAACCAGATAATTTTGAGCTTGGAAGGACTTCTCATAATTTTATATTCATTTTTGTAACATGAGACATCTTTTATTTTAAAATGCTACTTTTTTTGGTAATCGGGAAATAGTTTTTAACCCCCTCCCCCATAGAGTGGATAGTTCCTAAGGCAAAGTGATCTTCAACAGTCATTGAAAAAACAAAGAGCCAAAACCACCAGGATCAATTTCAGAGGAATACTCCCATCTTACTAATGAATATAACTTGCTTGGGAAGTGGAAAGGTAATTAACAATGTGTCTCAGATAATTTCCTAGTGTTTACTTTAGCTATATAGACCTGGACCAAAATATTACTTTTTAATTTTCTTCTCCAGTAATAGAGTACAATTTGCTGCCACACCCAGGAGAAGGACTTAAGCTGTTTTGCAGATGTTGAAAGGAGTCAACTCTGTTTTCTGCATTGCCTCCCCAGCTATGCATTTGAGGAAGTATTTCCAGTTTCTCAGTCACCTAAAGCCATGCATCCAGCTACATCTTACAAAACACTATTAATGTGTCTCCCCAAATCAGGAGACTTAGAGTACTTTTAATCGATAGAGCAACAACAAAGAAACTTGGTGGAATATTTAAAGAAATCTCTAATTCCATTTGTCACTTACAAAATACAGAAAAACTAGCCTTCTCGTATATTAAATAAGGGACAGATGTATTGATATTGCTAAGAAAGCAAATTACTATAGAGTCTTACTTAGATGACATTAAAGATTAATGCTTCTTTTATGCTATGATCCTTCTATCAATCCAGCTCCACTTTTTAAATATTAAAGCCATCAAAAAAATAAATAAGAAAAGTCCTAAAAACAACAATAGAATATGAGCAAAGGCTGAGAATGCAATTCATGGGAGGAAAATTCTGGGGGTTTTTTACTTTTGAAAATTTTATTTTTTTACTTTTTATTATAATTGATTTACAGTGTTCTGTCAATTTCTGCTGTACAGCAAAGTCACCCAGTTATACATATATATATATAGTGTGTGTGTATACACACACACACACACACACATATTCTTTTTCTCACATTGTCCTCCATCATGTTCCATCAAATTGATTAGATATAGTTCCCTGCTATAGGAGGAGAATCTTGTGGGCAATAAAGATTTGAAAAGATATATACAATTACATATACATATATATATTTTTTTTGTTTTTGCTTTTTAGGGCCGAACCCATGCCATACGGAAGTTCCCAGGCTAGTGGTCAAATCAGAGCTGCAGCTGCCGGGCTACACCACGGCCACAGCAACGCTAGATCCAAGCCTCATCTGTGACCTATACCACAGCTCACAGCAACACCAGATCCTTAACCCACTGAGCAAGGCCAGGGATTGAACCCACATCCTCATGGATACTAGTCAGGTTCATGACCACTGAACCACTACAGGAACTCCCTGTATATTCTTTACTAAAGTGTTGAAGAGTTTGTGGATCCTGAATCTCTTTTTCACTGTAAATGGGAGTTTGAATTTGTAAATCCACCAGAGAAAACAGTTTGGCATTATCTCATCAAGTTGAACTCCCACTTACACTAAGATCCAGAAAAACCCATTCTTGGATATATATGCAAAAGAAACTCTTGCACATTTACAGCAGGAAATTTGGGCCAGAATATTCACAGCAACACAGTCTTGGAAACAAGCAAAATGCCTACTGCCAACAGAGCAGATGAATCAGCTGGTTTCGATGCAGTGGGAATATCACACGGCAGTCAACATGAATGATCTACAGCAATACACAAGGGTGAGAAGGAATCCTGTAAATACACAATCAAGTGAAAAAAAGCATCCGAAGATTGTAAGCATCATGTTAAAAATTATTAAATTTTAAAATTTTAAATGTATTTGTTAAGGAATAAAATTGCGCTAAAATGCTATTCAAATAAAGCGATGCAATACTTCAAACCAAGATTCAGAAAGGTGGTCACTTTGGGTGGGAAAGATTAAAAAATAGGATAGAGGAGACCATAGAGCAGAATAAGTTGTCATGGTTGTGCGGTTTAATGATTTAAGTGGGTGCTTATTGTATTATAATAAATGAATGAATAAATGAATAGACGGATGGATAAAAAGAAGGTTATGTTTGGACCAATAATGGGAGTGTGACATGAGCCAAGGATTATTAATCCAGAATCCAATTCTGTGCAGCAGAAGTTTTTTAAAATAAAAATATTATATGGATGGACCTAGAGATTGTCATACTAAGTGAAGTAAATCTGAATTACTGCAGAATGACAAGGAAGACAAACATCATATGATATCACTTGTGTGGATATCCATATGTGGAATCTTAAAAAAAAAAGGATACAAATGAACTTATTTGCAGAAAAGAAACAGACTCATAGACCTTAGAAACTTATGGGCACCAAAGAGGACATGGGGGGGAGGGATGGACTGGGGGTTTGGGACTGGCATATACACGCTATGGTATACGGAATGATTGGCCAGTGGGGCTCTGCTACTTAGCACAGAGAAGTCTACCCAACATTCTGTGATAATCTATATGGGAAAAGAATCTGAACAAGAAGGGATGTATGTCAGCGTATAACTAAATCACTTTGTTGTACAGCAGAAATTATCACAACTTTGTACATCAATTATACTTCAATAAAACTTTAAAAATCAAAAAACTAAAAACAAAAAATAAACAAAAACATTAAAAAGGCCTAGACAATAAAGCAGCTATTTGCTTAATAATATACAAAATGCAAATTGACATATTTATTTCATCTGAAAGAAAACTCACAACCCAGTGAAATATCATCAAAATATCCACTAATTTATTAATAAACTGTATCTAGGTTTTCAGTTTATTTCACCAAATGTATTTTGCATATTCTTACCCTAAAGAACATGTAAATATACATTAGCACCAGCACGTCTTTTTTTATTAAACCAAGAGCATAAGAAAGCAGATTTGTGTTCTGGATTCTAGACATCTTTTTTTCAGTTATCCATTCCCTCCACTCTATATTAAGTTATTCTCTACTAGTCTATTTCCAGGGGTATACAAACAGGTTATGGTACTTCTAATCCTTTAAAAAGGGCAATCCCATACAAGTTATCCCAAACTATTGAGTAGGTTTCCCTGTGCTATACAGTAATTCTCATTAATCATCTATTTGATGTGTTATTCCCACCCTCCCAATTCTTCCTTCTCCTGAGTAGTTTCACCTACGGTAACCATAATAAGATTTGTTTTAAAATCTGTGAGTTTCTGTTTTTAAATAAGTTCTTTCATATCATTTTTATTAAACTCCACATATGTGATATCATATGGTATTTATCTTTTTCTGTCTGACGTACTTCACTCGGTATGAGAATCTCCAGATCCACCCATGTCCCTGTAAATGGATATATTTATATATATGATTGGTTCACTTTGCTGTACACCTGCAACTAATGCCACATTGCAAATCAACTATAGGCCAATAAAATTAAATCTAAAAAATAAAAATAAAGATGTCAACCTTTCCTCTTTCTCTTCTTTTTCATATTTAAACTTCTAGGGACAAAAACCTATGCTCCCTGCCTGGAATTCTGCTCCCCTTTTTGTTCACTCAATCATCATAATCTAGTCTTCAAGCTCAGGATCCACTAAAATTCCTTTTTTTCGATATGATCAGTTTCCCCCTATCTACAGCATTGTTCCCACAAACTTAAAAAACTCTTATTTCTCACTTTGTAAAACTCCCCTGATGCTGCTTTTCCTTCCATTTATCAGCCCACTTCCCTGCTGCCCCTTAAAATGCCCAGAAAGAAACTTCTGCCATTCTTTCTGGTACCCAAGCAATCAGACTTTAGTCTTTATCACACCACCAACGCTGCTCTTGTCAAAAATCAATGCAGACATAGATATTGTTAAATCGAGTGGTCCATTTTACCTTCTCATCTTTCTTAATCTGTCAGGAGCATTAGATGTAATTCATCAATCCTGCCTCTACTTTGAAATGCTTTTTTTTTTTTTTTTAAGCATCTGCTATGTACACTTGCGTTGAGGTTTCCCTCCTGTCTCAAAGCCCACTCCTTTTCAGTCTTCCTGGGACAGAGATTCCTCTTCTTTTCCCACCTCTTAACATTGGGGACTTTTCAGAACTCAATATTTTGTACCTCTTCTTTAGGATCCTCTTAGGCTTGAGGATCTCTTTAGTCTTACGGTGTTAAATATCATATACGATGATCTCCCCAGTATCCTTCATTCCATGCTTATCTTCGCTTTATACCTAGGAAGTAAGTCAAATTTAACGTATCCCACAAACAAATCATTCATCCACATCCCTAAGCTGCTTCTACCATAGTCTTGGCAACTCTGTTTTTCTAGATGTTCAAGTCAAAAACTTAAGTGTCCCACTAGACACCTCACTTTTTCTCGCATCCAATATTCTTGCTGTCACCAGGGGACTAGAACTCTGAAATATAGCTAGAAGCCAATCATATCTTACAACTTTGCAAATTCTCTGTCACCAACTTGATCCAAATGTCCATTGTCCCCTGCTCGATTTATCTTAAAAACTTTTCTGCACTTGCCCTTGATCGCCATTCACTATTCTCAATCCAGTAACCAAAGCGAGCCTTTGAAAATTAGCCCTTTCAGATCTCGCGCCTACTGGAAACTGATCAGTTACTTCTAATGTGATTTGTAGTAAAAGCGAAGTTCTCACCAGCCTGCAAAGATCTACACAAACTCATCCCTGTTTCTCACTGACCCCTTCTTACTCTTTGGCCCTGTTAACTTCACTGCAGTGACACCCCCACGCTTAGCATGTTTACACATAGACTCTCTTCTAACAAGACCCGGCTTATGCTCTTACCTACTTTGGACCAAGTTCAAATATCCCTTCGAGACTTTCCTAACGACTAGTTAAAACTGCAACCTCCTTGCCTGCTTAATACTACTTGATAGGAGTTCTTTATTGACATTTGACACACTGTATAGTTTGCTTATTTCTGTTACCCCTTTTCTGTCTCTTTCACCAGAGTATCAGCTCAGGAGGGCAGGGAATTGTGTCTTTTTTGTTTGCCAATGTATCCTCAGTGCCATCCTATAAGAGTGTCTGGTATATATTATACAATTGATGAATTTTTGATGAAAAGTAAATAAAATTAAATATCTCCATGTGATCAGTCCTTATCTTACTCAATATCTTAGAAGAACTTGAGAGTGTCTCATCACTCCTTCCTAAGACATTCCATTCTCTTGACTACATCACAGTCTACTCTTTTCCATTCTCCTTTGACAAGTCTTTTTTTTTTTTTTTTTGTCTTTTCAGGGCAAAGATATATGGCTGTTTCCAGGCTAGGGATCGAATGGGGGCTGTAGCCACCAGCTTACACCACAGCCATAGCCCATAGGATCTGCGCCTCGCCTGCAACCTACACCACAGCTCATGGCAACACCAGATCCTTAACCCACTGAGCAAGGCCAGGGATCGAACCCAGATCCTCATGGATACTGGTCAGATTTGTTTCTGCTGAGCTATGACGGGAACTCCTCTGACAATTGTGTTTTCTGCCCTTACTCAATTGTTAACGTTTTCTTGAGGTGTGGTTCTGGGCTCTTTGCTCTGCTCTCTCTATAGTCTTCTCTATACATCTACTCTATTCTCACAGCATTATATACTGATGACTCCAGACAAAACTCTCCTCTGATACTAAGACAAGAACAACCACTAGGATGCCATCCCAGCATCCTAAGCTTAAAGATAGCCACACATGAGCTCTTGATTTCACCCCCCTCCCTTGACTGTTCTCCTCCAGTGCCCTCCAATCTACTTTACTCAATAGCAGCAATCATACCTATCAGGCAAGGCTATTGATGTACTTTTTCAAAAAAAAAAAAAAATGGGAGTCATTTTTGATTTCTCCCTTTCCTTCACCACCCATAGAGAATCCACTGCCTATTGTTTGTTGAATTATACCTCCAAAATATATCTCACTTTTATTCATTTATAGTCATTTTTTCTATTTTTCTATATCTACATCTTATTCCAAGCCACAATTAATTTAATGGAGAGAACCAAGAAATAAAAAGCTTTTTCATTAGTCTCCTTGTTTCTAATATTGCCCCACCTCCAAATCTAAGCCTTTCTTTTTATTATGCAGCAACCAGAGGGATCACATTACAATCTAAGTCACACCACGTCGTTCCCCCCACACCCCTAAAATACCTCAGTGGTGCCCAGATTCACAAAAAGAAAACTCCTTTACCAAAAGCCAAGATAATCCCATGAGATTCTTCCTCTTGATTTCTAACTCCAGGCATACTGGATCCATTTTACTGTATAAATCTCACTAATTTATTATCTACCTCAGGATCTTTGCACTTGCTTTTTTTTTTTTTCTGCCTAAGAACAACTTTTGCTTAATCTTTCCATGTCTGTCACCTTTATGTTTTAGCTTAAAAGACTTCCTTGTCCACTGTATCTGAATTGATACTCCACCCAGTTTATTCCTTATCTTAGCATGCTACTGGATTTTTCCATAGCATTATCTTTAATTATTTTATTTGATACCTTGTTATTTTTTATCTCTCTTCACTGTGTCTGATTCAGAATTATATCTTTACAACTTATCATTGTTCTTAACACATAACAGTCTCTATGTATTGGTTCAACAAATGAATGAATGAATGAATATGACAAATCAGAAGAGAATGAAGCTTTATTTTTCTGTTGCCCTGTGGGTATAAAATGTTATTTTCATCTATATATTTTTAAAAATATATATATTTTTTGGTCTTTTTTTTTTAAAAGGGTCACAGCCATGGCATATGGAAATTCCCAGACTAGGGGTCAAATCAGAGCTACAGCTGCCAGCCTATCCCACAGCCACAGCAACATTAGATCCAAGCCACGTCTGTGACCTACACCACAGCTCAAGCCAATACTGGATCCTTAACCCACTGAGCAGGGCTAGGGACAAAACCCATATCCTTGTGGATATCAGTTGGGTTTGTTACTGCTGAGCCACGTTGGAACCCCTAAAAAAATATATTCTATGTCAGCATTCAAATGAATAAAGCTAGCACATGACACCTCAATTTAATTTTTAGGCTGAGCTATATAGATCATCTGAAAACACTGCAAGGAAGGATATTTTCATTTCTGTGGGAAATTTTTTAACAAATTTACCTAGATGTACACACTCCCCAATGTTTCCTTTTCTATTTCAAAATGTTATTAAAGCTTTAGACTAAAAGTCCTCATTTTATCCCTTTGGGAGAAGTATAGTTTTGCTTATTTTAAAGACTTGGTAACAAGAGGTATTTTAATGATAATTTAACTCCTAATAAACAGAAGGATGCAAAAAAGTCTTAGAAGGGTTGTAGCGATAAACTAGCTGCCTGGCCTTGTCAATTCCTAATCATAGGGTTCTTGGGTAATTCATTGCAATGTTTCTCAGCCTTCTCTTTAACCGAGAGATGATGCCCACCCTGCTTATCTTTTTGTGTTGTTTTGATCGTCTTTTTAGACATTGCTTGTGAACATGTTTTGAAACGTGGTGAAAACCTTACTAATGTGAAGTCCTACTGTGTTGGTAAACAACCTTGCAAAACTGACCCGAGTTCTCCACTCCCATTTCAGAGAGATTATGGAAAATGATGTAAGGCAATCATCTATATTTATATTTATCTGGAAGCATTTACTATTTCTGAACGTTACCTCAAAAACTGGAGATGCGCAAAAAGTTGTGTAGTCCTTCAATAAATGGAAGTGGGTAAGGGCTGGCTTCCTAAACTCTCTCCTGGTGGTTGGCACCTTAGCTATGCATTTTTAAAATGATGCGTAAGAGTGTTGAAAGTGGATATGAGTCCAAAGGGTGATTTTCTAGCTCCTTTGTGGAAGGGTTCACTTGTGTGTCGCTTCTAAGCAAGTAGAAGCTACTTCTGGATGAGAGCAGACTGATTTGTCAGAGGCTAGAAGGACTCTACCCCTCAGATGTCCCAACCTAGCCTCCCTCACTCGCCTCCTTCCTTCCTTCTCACCTTTCCCCTTTCCTTCTCCAGTGGAGAACGTGGGAGACAAAGGAGGGGAGATCCTGGAGGGATGAAAAGAAAGAACCCTTTCAGTTCCTTTCACTTCCCCTTTGCAAGCTGTGCTGCTGAGTTAAAAATACATAATTTCATTTCCACATCTATTTCAACCCCTGCCTGGCCTACTGAGCAATCACAAACCATCCAATTTCAATTCAGATCTTTGCTTCTAGCTTTATTTTAAATGGAACACAGCTAAGTTGTATAAACAGATATAAAGTAAAGGCTCCACCAAGAGCAGAAGTAGGATTAAAGGAACCAAGAAGTAAATCTGTATTTATAGTGTACGGGTCAAAATCAGAATTGTTTTCATTCCATTTCTAAAATGCCAAACTTAAGTATAAAAGGCCAAAGAAGGGATCAAATTCGTGGCATCCAAGAGTCTCTGCTTACCATGTGTTCTTATTACTTTTGGTGATACTCATTTACAATATCTTATAAATAGATTATACATTTTCTGCAGGTGAGAATCACTATTCCGCTATCACATTGGGAATACTGTGCATTTATAGAAAATAAAAATGAAATCATATTTACCAGAAATATTTATGAGCAACAACCTCCAAACTGTGCTATATAGTAAATTATTAATAATTAATCAATGGCTAACACTTGAAGTAATGCGAATTCAATCCTTTCTCATAAAGCTATAAAAGAATCTCCAGGCGGATAATGAAGATCCCTTGGCAGAGACTAATAATATGACTAATAATGCCCTTGAAACATTTTAGCAGTACTGCAGCTAACCAAAATCCAGCAAGGGCTTACATAGGTTGATTTCATTCATTCTATTGGCTATATATTATCATAGAGGAGGGTCATTGGTAAAAAGAATACATCCACAATGGATCCCATCTTCCTTTTAAATTACAACTTGCATTATAACCAACTGGGCAGATATTATTTCAATTTTCAACATTTAATAATAAAACCATATCATTTCAATGATAACTTTTCACTTTAATTCATGTTCAGGGACATCAATTCTCTAATGAATTCTCTAATGAATACTTAAACTACATGTGATTTGGTATTCCTGTTTTTTTTTTTTTCTCAAAATGTCAAGTTTAGAAACTTTATGGGCAGATAAATCCTCTTTTATTGATATAATATAGTCATAAATGGTATCACATCATCTGAAACCTTCTCCACAAAATTATTTTTGATCTAAAGTGATAATTTTCCAGTCACTTATCAAAGATCGTGCATTGACAAGTGATTCACTTCTGTAAGGAAGCCTCTTTTCAGATTTGCATGACAGCAAATACAGTGTTGAGCATCCTAACCCTGGAGAGGCAATGTGAAAAGAGCCAGGAAAATCCTTCATCCTTCTCATCCGTCTTTATCACTCTCAACATGCAAATCTGAAGTAGTATCTGCTATGGCTTCCTGTAACCTTCTCAAAAAAATCCAGAAAAAAAAGTGGCTCTTGATTCCAGAAGACCTGATTCCAGCCTATGCTATTTTTCCTTCTATAAATCACTCTCTTTCTAATCTTCAGTGTTCTCCTTTGTTACATGAGAAGAACAAGACTAGATGGACTCCAAAGCCTCGTCCAACTCTATCCAATTCCCTTTCATTTCCAACAATTCCTTCCAAGCTGGGACCAGACACCTTGGAAATAATGTCGAATCCCACACTGTTTTCCAGTAAAGTCCCACTCCCTTTTACTTTCTGCATTCCCTATCTTCTTATCTCCTAAACACCCTCGGTAGGAAGCTTGAATGCATCAGTGCTTCTAATATCATGACACTCATAACAGAGTAGCTGATAGCATCACAGTCTTTATGACTTTGTCTTTTGAATACACATCCTGGCCATGCCACTTACTAATGGTGAACTTGGACCAGTTGCTTAAGCTCCCCAGCCTCAATTTCTTCATCTGTAAAATAGGAAGAGTAGTAGTGTTCCCTCAGGGTTGCTGTGAGGGTAAAATAAGAATGCCTATGAAACGCCTGGTATGGATGAAATTTGGGGTAAATAAATATGATATGAGTTACTGTTACTACTACTTCTAGAATATAAGTGCCTTTAAGATAGAGCCTGTGTCTTCTCAACTCACTTCTCAAGAGGTAACTAGCTCAGAGGAGTGGGAAGAAAGGGATTTGGTGGTTAGGAAGACGTGTGCTCTGAACTGCACTGAGGGGGTGTCTGAGGTTAAGAATTGTATCTTGAGATTTCTGTGAACCTGGTGCCTAGCACAATGCTTGCCACAGAGATTCTCATTACATAAGCAAATAGACTATGAAAAAGAGCAACAGTGCTGTTAGTGGACGTGCCTCTATTAGACCCTTTATACATATTTACTGAAGGAAGATGTAAAGCAGAAATACCTGACTCCAAAGTCTTAGAAGGGGAGTAAATGCCACTTCTCCAAATAAAGTAAAATCTCATCCCACTATGGAAAAGAATAGGAAAGGACTGGGTTCTCTTGCAGAGCAGGCAGCTTCATGCCCCAGATTCATTTCCTAGGTAGCACAGGGTCGAGGTTTTGGCAGAGGGACTGACACCACGTGGGAGGACAGGGGACTTCGGATCAGCTGTCTCAAGTGCAATGTGCCCTGAGCAAAGTGGCCAGGTTCAGGGGAGTCCATTCCAGGGCGCAGTGCAGCGGGGCAGCTGAGCCCCGAGTTCCCATTTTTTGACTCTTCCCCTCGAACCTCCCCCGCCCAGTAGTCAGGTCCCGGGAGGTAATTACTGTGGGGGAGCGGCAAAGCTTCTGAGGGGGCAGGGAGAGGGGAAAGTGCGGGTGGGGGCGGTTTTCTTGTCAGAGGTCTCATCAAAAGAGCAGAGAGAGGGAGAGAAAAGAGACAGAGGGAGAGGGAAAGAGGGAGAGAGCTAGAGAGAGCAAGAGATTGAGAAGAGAGAGAGATTGAGAGATTTTTTCATTTTCGCACGCGAGGCATACCTAATGATATTCCCACAGACAGACAGGCAGACGGAGAGAGAGACAGACAGGACACACTTGCGCGTTTGAAATCGTTCATACCCCCAAATCCAGGACGCAGCCTGTTGTCATAACCATCGAGTAAACCGTCCAGGATGCGGGTAAAATTTTCCGGGCATAATTTCTCCTCCTTTTGGTTCGGTCCTGGGGATTCGTTTAAACTGCAAAGGCGTAAAATAAAAATAAAAATAAAAAAATAAAACAGCGGGCTGAGGAGATTATTTTAAGAATTGATCAGCGAACAGGTGGAAATGGGTTTATCTTCTAGGAGAAGAGTCTCTTGCCCCAAACTAAAGGAAGCAGGGCTAAGGGATGGAGGAGAGAGAGATGAGCAGGAAATGTGCATCCTGCGCACAGGGACCCTAGTACCCACACTCATCTTGGACCTGGTCTCTCATCATCTCCGCCTCTACGCGGTCAGAGCAAAGCCAGGCTCAGGGCCCCTGACCTCACAGCGGAGACCAGAGGGTCTGGTTTGCCCTGGGAGGAGAAGGCGTCTAGAGGGGACCGAGAGATGGCCCCTTCGCCACCTTCCCCTGGCCCCCAGCACCCCAAGGAACTCACCAAGCCGCCAGGCACAGGACGTGCAGGAGGGCGAAACTGACCCCGAAGGACGTCGCAATCGCGGGTACCTTCTTGCCAGAAACCATCTTTGCAACATGCCATACTTTAAGCCTGTTCAGGTTTCCAGGCTCTCCAGATGCCCTGAGCAGGGTGCAAGGCGAGGGCAGAGGCTCTCCGCGGCGTGCGCACACTCGCGCTCACACTCGCCCGCGCTCACACTCGCCCGCGCTCAGCCAGCCCCAGCCGCGGTGGGCGCGTGTGTGCACGCGGGCCGGGGAGGCGGATCTTGCCTTGCCTCGCCCCCTCCTTTTCTCGCTGAGCTCTCCAGTGTATGGAGAGCCGTGTATACCGCTCACACCCTTTCGTGCCTGCACCCCGAAGCTGCTGGGGTTAACCCTGTGGCGCTGGCACCAGAAAAGCTGAACCAAGTTTTTTTTCCGACCCTTAATTCCAGGGAGCAGGACCCGGGGCTCCGGCCCCTCCTCACGATCTCAACCCTCCCATCCCAGTTCGGTCCCCGCCCACAGGGGACCTCCACTTCTCCCTCCCGCAGGGATTTGGACTTAACCCCTGAAGCTCCTCTCTTCTAAGGTTGTTGGAGCACCTGTTTGTACCCATTTTCAAGGCTAGAGGTGGAGAAAGGACTGGAAGGTAGCGCTTGCTGGGCCTGGGGATGGGAGACCGTGACGGCTAGAGGGGATCCAGTCCCTCTGGGACTCTCTCCTTCAAGTGTTGGGAGGCGGGGATGGAAAGAAGATTCTTCCTGGTAAAAGGGTTTGCAACTCGCTGGGCGGACTCTCGCCAAACTGTTGGGAAGTGGCTTTGGGCCTCATTTTACAGTCAACTCCTTTGCCAAGCTGTTGCTGTAAAGAAACCAAATTTCTTTACACGATGCCCGCCGCCGCCTGGCACATGCCCTCTGCTTTGTTGCTCCATCCTTTTTCTGGAGGGGAGAAAAAAGGTAGTGGCAAAGGACATCTGGTCAAAATCACTTTCTTTCACTTCTTTAGACATTTGACACTCTTCTTCCACAGCAGAGGTGACTGACTTCCAGAAGGCTTCAGGGAGAGGGAAAGGATTGCTGGGGAGAGGGAGAGGAGAAAGCAGAAAAAGAGAAAATGTGTGTGTGTGTGTGAGAGAGAGAGAGAGATTAAAATGGAAGGGAATGGCTCACAGTTCATTAATGACTTGAAAGGCAATACTAAGCACTATAACTTTAGTGTTTTATTGAACAGAGATAAGCACTTCCAAGAGAACTTTTAAAAACGTTAATTATTGCTTTCAAAGAAGAAAGGTGTCTTTCGCATTAATAGTGATGCATATGGAAATGCTTCCATGATGGAATAATGACCTAAGTAATTTCCATGAATTTAGGGCCCTGGATCCAGTCACCGCCAATAATTATGTTCTGTTTACAACTGTGATGGCTTGTTCAAAGTTTGATGGCAGGTGGACTGATTTGATATGGAAACAGTCAACCAAGGGAGTTTGGAGGTTCCGTTTGTTTATTTTTGTTAGTTTGTTTCAGTCTCCTGGTTAAAGTTTTCCTTGCAAGGGGGAAGCTTTTCTGATTGCCAAAAGGTCATTACAGCCAGAGGTGGGTACTTTCATGATATTCCATATTGCTTCCTTCATGGCATTTATTATACTTCATCCTAATTCCATCCGTATCATTCTTCTCTGAATGACGTAATCTCCTTGAGGGCCTGGGCTGGGTCAGTTTTGTTTATCTGTGTTTGTTCTTTCTCTCATTACAGTGCATGGCACCTAGTACAGGATAATAAATATTTATTGAATGAACAATTAAACAAATTAATGAATTGCTTGTTTCCAGATCCATCTTAATTAATTCGGATGAAATTCAAGCTCACTCTCTTGGGAAAAAAATGGAAATACTAGTGTATTCCCTAAATGTGCTACGAAATCATTTGCCTCCTCAGATTATCCACATAACAACTGCTAATTTGTTATGTTGTTATATCATACTATATTATTTCTCCAATCTTAGTGGTTCTCTACACTTCCTAAAGTCTGTCGGTATTCTCTAATTTTCCTTCAATTTCCATTTGAAAAATATATACCAGGAGTTCTTGTCATGGCTCAGCAGTTGCCAAACCAGACTAATATCCATGAGGAAATGGGTTCAATCCCTGGCCTTATTCAGTGGGTTAAGGATCTGCGCATTGGCTTGAGCTGTAGTGTAGGTTGCAGACACGGGTTCAGTTCCTGCATTGCTGTGGCTGTGGTATAGGCCAGTGACTGCAGCTCGGATTCGATCCCTAGCCTGGGAACCTCCACATGCCGCAGGGTGCGGCCCTAAAAAGAAAGAAAAAGAAAAAGAAAAACCACACAATACCATAAATAAAGTTAATTAAAAAGATTCAAAACATTAAACATAAAAAAATAAAAAATATACCAGAAAATAAAGAATAGGAAACAATGGCCTTGGAAAACAAAGTTCCATATTATTAAAGATGTCTTTAAAATTCCAGTTTTAACTATGTGAAACTAAAACCTTCAAAGGGATAAAAAGAAGATTCCCTTCATATAGCTATCTCCAATTATATATATATATATATATATATTTTTTTTTTTTTGTCTTTTGTCTTGTTGTTGTTGTTGTTGCTATTTCTTGGGCCGCTCCCGCGGCATATGGAGGTTCCCAGGCTAGGGGTCGAATCGGAGCTGTAGCCACCGGCCTACGCCAGAGACACAGCAACGCGGGATCCGAGCCGCGTCTGCAACCTACACCACAGCTCACGGCAACACCGGATCGTTAACCCACTGAGCAAGGGCAGGGACCGAACCCGCAACCTCATGGTTCCTAGTCGGATTCGTCAACCACTGCGCCACGACGGGAACTCCCAATTATATTTTTGGTAACTGATCTATAGTACATAAGATCACGATCAGCTGAAGATAATAGTGGAGACATTTATATCTCATTTTGTTTTATATCACAGCCTTTCATTGATGCTACCTTTGCATTATTAAAGAATTTAGATGCTGGGTTTTATTTTCTAAAATCTTATGTATATATCTTGTCACTATGAATTTTATACTAAATCCCATATTCAAAAACTTACAGTTTAACCTACCATTATCATTAAATATGCTATTATTTTCTATATAAACTCCTATCTATTATGATCCAGATTGTGGGTGATTTTTTCCTTATACAGCTGTGTAGAAATATGAAGGTGTTAAAATTATACTTATAACTTCCTTTTTAAAGTTAACATAATGTCTTTGATTGCTATATTCAGATGCACAACCCCCAAGCATCACTATGTTAAGCCAGCAACAGATTATAAATATATCATGAGGGTTTACTTTTGATATGGAATGCAAATAATACAGACCACCCTACTGCCAAAGTCTGAGGATGGACATTTTGTCCACAATGCTTATGAAATGTCTTGGAAATTTTTCCGTGTGGCTCTTCATAACTTTTATCAGATTCTCAAAGGCTATGAACAACTATAGTATGTATGTACCAATGTTTACTATGAAAGATGGCATATGTAACAGTCATTGATAATCAACCAAACAGGCAAACATTTATAACTAATGTGTGACAAATATCTTTATCCCATTAGATAAACTTATCCATTGCCTGTTCCTACAGACTATTATGTAGATAGTCTGTCTCCTTTGAAAGTATTCTGCCTGATTTTTGTCAGTTTATTAAATGGCCAATCAGACTGGTACACAAAAATTGGGGATGATAATAAAGTGAATAACTTGTAAGAGTTCAACCTGTTTTTCTTTCTACTAATTATTTCTAGTAAACTAATGAACCTGTTTTAACTATTTTATGCTTTACATTCTGGAGGCTTATGGATATACACCTAGCTCAAGTATTTTAGTTCTGAGAACATAGTTATTGACTACTTTTAAATGAATGCATCTCTTTGTCCTGCACGTTTAGATAGGTGAGAAGAACTGATTTGATGCTCTTGAGTCATGCCTTTCCTTATTTGTATTAAGACAATGATTTTACAAAAATTGAGCTGCATGCTGGCCTGTAATTACTGTCTAGTTGTTCATTTTTATCTCTGTTATTAAGACATCTCAAAACTGTGTCTGTTGTCCTAATGGTTATTACGTTTAAAATGACCAAGCTGGGGCACCT
This sequence comes from Phacochoerus africanus, assembly GCF_016906955.1. NCBI lineage: Eukaryota > Metazoa > Chordata > Mammalia > Artiodactyla > Suidae > Phacochoerus > Phacochoerus africanus. The sequence goes on from NC_062553.1 coordinate 36,896,744, forward strand.
TGACAAAAACATATTTACAAAACAAATATTTTGTAATATTAGTTGATTACTGCTTCCGAAATAAGTATATATTTTTCTCTGCCATGTAGTGAATACAGATTTAGTTGTTTCAGTGCGTTCCCTTTAAAGAGAATAAAATTTAGGCAATATTTGTATCTTACTTGAATAATTTCTATACATGAAATTTGGAAAGTCAACTATTATAATAAACATTTAAAAATAATTAAATTTTTGTGATTGTCCACGACCAAGTTGGACATTGAAGGAAGTATATCCACACTTAAGGGTCTCTAAGATCCCACGTTAATTTAAACTGTAATAGGAAATACGAGCTCTCTAATATAAGCTTTTGTTTCTTTTGAAAGTCCAATGTGTTACAATAAGCAGAAAGTATGTATTTTAAGAGCCTGGAATCCAAGTAAAGAATTTAAATACTTTTAGATTTAATTGGAAATGACTAATAATGTGTGAAGCATTACTTTATTTATTAGACCTTGAATTCTAGAGTGAGTTCTCAGAGTAATTAAAGAAGTACTACTTTATACCAGACTCCTAAGAGCTATGATTGGGGTGGGTGTGTGTGTGTGTGAATGTTCTATAAATTCCATGCAAAGTACTATTAGGAATATCCCCTTGATTTCATTCATGTATGTGTTTCTGTGCATTTTCAACATTTCTGAAAAAAAAAAACTATTATCAAGTGATAGATTTTTTTCAGCATTTAATAATAATGATTAGCAAGGGTAATTTATGCATTATCCATAGTACTCAACATTAAATATATTGTTAAATTTGCTAGCAAGTGCCTATGTTATGATAAACATATTGTCTTTTTCTTTTCTTTTCTTTTCTTTTTTTGCTTTTTAGGGCTGAACTCCTGGCATATGGAAGTTCCAATGCTAGGGGTCAAATCAGAGCTATAGCTTCTGGCCTATACCACAGCCACAGCAATGCTAAATCTGAGCCACTTCAGCAACCTACAACACAGCTCATGGCAATGCTGGATTCTTAACCCACTGAGCAGGGCCAGGAATGGAACCCACAGCCTCATGGATACTAGCTAGATTTGTTACCACCGAGCCACAACAGGAACTTCTGCTTTTTTATTTCTTTCTACTTATTTTTATTTTTATTTTAGGTAAAATAACAGGAGTTAGCTTTCTATCAATTCTGGAGGCTAGAAATCTGAGACCTATGTGTTAGCAGAGCTCTTTCTTCTGAGGCCTCTCTCCACAGCTTACTAATGATCATCATGTCACAGCCTTTTCTCTGTTTGCATGTGCAACTTTGTCCAAATTTCCTCTTCTTGTATACATATTGACCAGGTCCACCCTAAAGACTTCATTTTAACTGAATTTCTTTTTTCAAATATCTATTTTCAAGTAAAGTCACATTCTGAAGCATTGGGGTTAAGACATCAATGTATGAATTTGGCAAGGACAGAATTCAGCACATAGCAGTCATGATCTTCCTTCAACTATCTATAATGAATAAAAGGAAAGTCATATACATATAATTATCTTTTAAATTCATTAAGCCACAAAGACATATATGATATTCTTATGTCAACAGTAATGATGGTGGTATTAAGAACCTTTATTATAATAATAGCAGTTAAACTTTATTAATAGCTAATCTCATTTAAATCTTCAGAAGAAAACATTTATAATAAGGTAGTATTTCTTTCATTTTTATAGATAAGGAAACTGAAGCTTAAAAATGTTAAATGATTTGTTCATGGTTACATGATCAGAAAATGGAAATGTCAAGATTTTGCTCTACTTCCTTGAATATTAGATTAAATTTTTGTTATTTTATTTGATATATGTATGTAAAATGACTGCTACAATGTTAGTTAACACACCCATCACATCACACAGTTACGTGTGTGTGTGAGTGTGAGAAAGAGATGAGAACATTCAAGATCTATTCTTAGACAATTTCCAGTGTGCAATATAGTATTATTAATGATAGTCCTCATGCTATACTTTTGATCTTTAAAACTTCTTCTTATTTTTTGTCTTTTAGGGCTGTACCTGCAGCATATGGAGGGTCCCAGGCTAGGGATCAAATCAGAGCCATAGCCGCTGGTCTACAGCACAACTCACAGCAATGCTGGATCCTTAACCCACTGAGCGAGGCCAGAGATCAAACCTGCATCCTCATGCTAGTCAGGTTCCTTTCCAGTGAACCACTATGATGGGAACTCAAAAAAAACTTTCTTATTTTAATTGAAAGTTTTAAATCCCTTTGATCAACACTTCCACATTTCCTTAACCTCAGCCTCTGACAACCACCCATCCACCCTCTTTCTATGAGTCAACTTTTTTAGATTTTAGGTATAAGTGAAATCACCCAATATTTATCTTTGTCTCTGTTGTCTTATTTCAAGAGTAATACAGAACTAATACAACCAATTCGGAAAGCCATTTTCGACATGTACATAAAAGTTGAACATGATCATACCCTATGATCAGGCCAGCCCAGGCTTGTTTTATAGCCCACAGAAGCTCTCAAACATATTCATAACCAGGGACCTAGAAAATAGAGTATTTTTTTTAATAGTGGGGAAATAGCAACAAACGAAATTCTCTTTAACAGGGAAATGGATATATTAAATTTGGTGTAAATGAAGCACTATATGCAATTAAAATTAAGGAAATCAGGTATATATCTATATATATAGATATATAAATACATGTCAGAAATATAATGTGAACAAAATAAACAAGTGGCAGAGTAATACCTTCCATAAAATATACAACATTTAAAACATGAAAGATAATGTACATTCTTTATGGGTATACATGTAGTAATAGATGTGCATAAAAGAAATAAATACCAAATTAGAGGTAATGTCTATCTGTGAAGAAGAAAGAGAACTACAGTATGGAGAGGAACATTGGCTACTTTCTTTATCTAATGAAGAAAATATGGCAAAATGTTAAACATTGACAAATCTGGTAGTAAGGACTTGGGAGTTTCTATATCATTTTTTTTTTTTGTATTGATCTGACCATTCCTTGCTGTACAACAAACCATTACAAGACTCACTGGCTTGAAACGACAATTTATGATGATCTCTCAGTGTTGACCAGGCTCATCTGGTGGCTCTCTTTGGGGGTGACTCATCCTGTTGCAGTTGGATGGTAACTAAGGCTGTGGTCATCTGAGGGCTTGACTGAGCTAGCTATGAAGATAACTTATTACTTCACATGACTGGCACCTCAGCTGGCACCTCTGGAACAGCTGGAGGGTGACTGGATATCTCCTCTCTCTTTCACCTCCTTACTTAGTTAACGTGGATTTCCTCACAACATAATGATCTCAGGGTAGCCTGACTTTTTACATGGCAGCTGGCTTCCCCAAGGCAAACACTTCAAGAGTTAGGCTGAAGCTGCAAGACTTCTTAAGAAAGAGCCTTAGAAATCAGTGTCACCACTATAGCATTCTATTGGTCAAATCAATTATAGGACCAAACTACATCCAAGCAAAGAGGATGCACAAAAATACAATTATTGGAGACATGGTTACTAAGTGACCATCTTTGAAGACTATCACAGGTATATTTCTATATGCTTGAATTATTTCATAGAAAAGTTGATTAATAGTTTATATGAATGGTCTCAACTTGGTTTGGCTACAGTACCCAGATATTTGGTCAAAAATTATTTTAGATGTTTCTGTGAAAGTACTTTTTGGATGAGGTTAGCATTTAAATCAGAAGTCTCTGAGTAAAGGCGATTACCCTTAGGAATATAGGTGGGCCTCATCCAATCAGTTGAAGGTCTTAAAGAAAAAAGACTGACCTACCCAGAGGAAGAGGGAATTCTGCCAGCAGATCTTCAGATTCAAACTGTAATTCTTCCCTGGGTTGCCAGCTTGCTAATCTATCCTATAGATTTTGGATGTGCCAGCCTCCATAAGTGTGTGGGCCAATTTCTTAAAATTAATCTCTCTCTCTCGGTTTCTATTTGTTCTGCTTCTCTGCAGAACCCTAATTTGAGACAAGTGGCGGGGGGATAGAAGACTAAATGTTTATTGAATCTTTTAGGTATGAGAAAAATTTAATGCTGTGTCCAATCAACAAGTAAACATTTTTCTTCCTTTTCAAATACTTTTAAATGTTCCCTAAATAAGTAGTATGAAATTATTATAGAATCCTAGATCTTCTGTTATCATATCTTCTTATCACTGTTGTTCTTAGGATGGGTAGGTTTTTTGTTTGTATGTTTGTTTGTTTGTCTTTTTAGGGCTGTACCCTCACCATACGGAGGTTCCCAGGCTAGGGGCCTAATCAGAGCTGTAACTGCTGGCCTATGCCACAGCCACAGCAATGTAGGATCTGAGCCATGTCTGTGACCTACACCATAGCTCACAGCAACACCAGATCCTTAGCCCACTGAGCAAGGCCAGGGATCAAACCCATGTCCTCATGGATACTAGTTGGGTTTGTTAACTGCCAGGCCACAATGGTAACTCCTGGGTGGGCAGTTTTTTTGTGACAGATAAGGACTCACAATATGTGAGGACACATAAAGTTTAAACATACATGAGCCATAACTGAGGTTTTAAATCAACCACTGTATTTGATTTTTATCATTTTAATTAGCCAAATAATATATGCTCATTAAAGAAACTTTGGAGAATACAAAACATTAGCAAAAAAACCCCTCCAAATTATGTACAATTATTCAAATAAAACATTTTAAACTTTTTCTTTTAAGAAAAAAAGGGGGGGGGGCTTAAGCCTTTGAAGATATATCACCATTTGCTTTACAAGCTTTAAGAAAAACAGTAGTAAGGGAATATAATCAGCAATTAAATAAGCTCAAATAACAGAGATGTGAGATGTCTTTTATGAAAGACAATTCATAAATTGAATTGCATATTTTATGAAATTTTATTGTATATATTTGCATTATTTTTATTTTGTCATTTCGTTTTTTACTAGTAATATGAAGAGACCCCTACTTCACAACCAGAAGAAAAATTAAATTAGCCTAAAGGATGTGTTTTTTTTTCACTAATCATTATAGACAATAGTTTAGTCTTTCAAATTGCTTAAATTAAAAAAAAAACTTTGATGAAAAGCATAAATGTCTATTATTTGTATATTTTTTCCAGTATTTTTAAATCCACAGTATAGAACCTAACACAAAAATCAGGTTCACACAAATTAAATCATCAAAGTATCACAAGTATATACTGGCTGATCATCAAACCAACACAACATTTCGAACTAAATTTTCCATACAAACCCAGGAACATGTAACATAACACTGTGGTAGTGCATTTGGTCCTCAGAAGACTATGAAGCCAGACTGCTCTTCATTACCATCTGGTGGCTACTGCATGGAGTGGCATTAACCATAATTTTAAAAGAAAGAAGAACTGCATATCCTACTTCCAAATAGAGAGCCTCAGTGTTATTGATGAATATTAAAAATACACACAGGTAAGAACCAAGGAAGGATTTTGGACTTTCCTTGCTATGAAAAGTGTACCAGAAAAAGTTATTTATTGGAAACAATCCACAATGGACAAAAGTTGAATGTTTGACACAAATGATTGATGAACAGCCTAAGACCTCCAAATCCCACATGTCTGTTTTACAACAGAAAAAGACAATGTAATGTTTTTTCTTTTAGTGATAAATCAGATGAAGTCATTTTTCTGAATTTACTAAATATCTTGGTCATCCATGTATCATCACGTATCATTTGCCAAAGAAATATCCTTTCCTATTTTATCTACCTCATAAATACATATGTATCTTTAAAAATGTAGCTTAAATGATGTTTTGCTTGAGAAGTCTATCTTAGCCTTCCTGGCTAAAGTTTCAGTTATTCATCCTTGTAGACTTCTTGTCTACTAAGCATTTGTGTCGTAGTTTTTATTCATGACTATCTGAGTTTCTCAGGAGAGTGGATGGTGCCCTATTTATCATTATAAAACCCAAGTTCTAAGCATTTAATATATATTTATGTAAGGAATGAATCCAGGAAGTTCATTGTTATTTAGGAAATTTAAACCAAAGGAAACCTCTCACATTTCAGGCTTAACGGACCTTGAAACTAGGACAGAGTGAAATTTTGGAGAAAATAAATGTTCACGTTGACCTTTTAAATTTCCCTTTCTATCTTAGAGTTACAAAGCCAAAATAGAACCCGGGAAATCATCTAGTTCTGCCACATAATTTTAAGTATGAAACTGAGGCTCAGAGAGAACATTTGACTTCCTCAAGTTTCTGCAACTAATAACCACTGGATTCAGGATTTGAACCTCTATCTTCTGAGTCCTCATCAGTGAGATTCTTATTCTAGTGGTTTAATCTATGAATTCTTTTAGGAAAAATCTTAGGTCTAGGAAAATGGACTTTAAAAATTAAACTCCCCCTAGTTGCTGTGGCTCTGGTGTAGGCCGGCAGCTACAGCTCTGATTCGACGCCTAGCCTGGGAACCTCCATATGTCGCGGGAGTGGCCCAAGAAATGGCAAAAAGACAAAAAAAAAAAAATTAAACTCCCTTTTAAGGATCTGAACCCTATACTTGATCTGTGACCCAGGCTATACCTATTTACAGGCAAGTCAGGAAATTTTTAATTATGTTATAGGTCCATGTGATAATTCAGTTGAACCTTAAACAATGCAATTTGAAATATGCAGATCCACTTATACGCAGATTTTTTTTTTTTCAGTAAATACATTCTACACAGTACTACCCAATCTGTGATTGGTTGAATCTACAGATGTGGAATGGCCTCATAGGAGGGCTAACTATAAGCTATAGAGGAATTTTACACTGTGTGTGGGGGGGTCCGTGTCCCTAAATTCTCTACCCTACTCCATTGTTCAAGGATTAACTGTAGGTTTAAATTTTTTAACGTGCTTAAATTTGGTACCAGCAGTTCTAGGAATTTGTCTTAAGAAAACAGCAAGTCATGCTGAGATTATGAGCACAATGAGCAACCAAACAGCATTAGTAATACTTTTGAAAAAAGGATAGTCTGATATAACTTGCGTCTTTGGCTATTAAGGAGTATACATTTTAGCTGAATAGCAGGTGGTTATTTTTTCTTTTTTTCTTTTTTGGCTGCCCTGTGGCTTACGGAGTTCATGGGCCAGGGATCAGATACCAGCCTCAGTCGAGACCACAGCTGCAGCAAAGCCAGATCCTTAAGGGATTGGCTGGGCCAGGATCAAGCCCGAGTCCCAGATCCCAAGATGCCGCCAATCCCATTGCGCCACAGCAAAAACTCCAAGTAGGAGGTTCTTGAGATACTCCAAATGCACCTTGTTTTTTCATCAAACCCATGTGATAAAAACAGATGATACAGTCTCTTGGAATGTGTTTCTCAAAAGATATGCTGGTCAACATCCAGAACCAGTTTTCTTCTGTGAATGTGTGTTTCATGGCGCATCATCCAGTATTTTCAGCTTTAGAAATTATACTAACGGCAAAAAAAAAAAAAAGTTTTTGGCATTTTCAGGCTTAACATTTATAGTTTCCATAATTTTGGCATTTCCCATGGGTGTCTGGCATGTAGTTATTTGTAATTTCTGCTAAGGCATAAATATAAATAGTAGGTGCTGAGAGACCAGAGAGCAGGCAGAGCCAGTCAATTGGCTGATCTTAGCCAAGGGCAGACCTGGACTGAGGCCAGACATCAACCTGGCTTTGTGATTCCGGGGGTTAGTATCCCACAGATAGAAACTCTCCATAGGTGATTAAAATTTCAGTGAATGCTGAAAATGTAGCAAACATGTTTTGAGCAGAGTCTGAAAAGAACCCCATGATACTAAAAGAAATGGAACTTCGAGAGAAAGTAGCAAAGCAGTGCAAATATCCAGTATTCATAGAGACCATCAACGATCTATCTTAAGTTAGTCATTTTTGTAAAAGCTTTCCAAAGACACAGCACCAAAAATGCCTTTTTTTTTTCTTTTTTTTTTCTTTTTTTTTCAGTCACTGAGAACATTGCTTCTCCCTCTGGAAATTCTCTAATATTAGGAACCAATGGTTTTACAATGACTACCAAATCGTACCTGAATTTTTAAGCAGGTGAGCTACGCATATGGAACTCAGTTAACTAGTGCCTTCATTTAATTTGCCCTCTACTCCACTTATTTACAGTTAACTCTCTGCATTTTAGACCTTTCTGTACAAAGATTCTCTTCTTTTCTTTCTTCTTGTCCTTTTGTAAAAATTTTATTTGAAACTTGGAAGTATCTAAGGAGACTTTTTATATATTTTTTCAAGTCATCTAATAAAGAAGCAATACTTTCTCTTTATTTTCCACTTGCTTGGTTTAATCAGACTATTTTTTCTGACTCATTTTGATGTTCTTCAAATGGAATCCTTTCAATTGAGTTATTTACAACAAAATTATAATGAAGATTGTGTTATTTCTCTTCCTTTCCATATCAAATTATGACCATATATTTTGATTTTAGGTTGGGATTGGCTTCCAGAAATTTCATAAGACTTCCTAACACCCATAGCCAGATTCCTCATTATATTGTACTGAAAGAAAACCTGGCTCTTGGGAAATAAATTTAACATATTATGATTTACTTCATTATTCCAGAGTGTGTAGTCTCATAAAGTTTTCAGTAAAAATTTTAAAAATTTATAAAAATTACCCTGTAATAATCATAAAAATATAATTCTGTGCTCTTATGGGTCTGGTACATTTACTACATCTAAACTTTGTTTCACATCATGAATACAAAATCACTCCAAAATCAAATTGCTTCACTTGGTTTTGATTACAATAACTTTAATTATGCATCAGTATGGAACCTGTAGGCAAGCTGCTTATGAACTAAGGAATTATAAAGCCTAAGCACTAAAAAGTATTATAGCTGGGTTTGGCATAAGGTTCTATAATAAGATGTTGTCTTCAACATATTTGACTTGCTTGTAACACAAAATTTTGCCGTATGTGAACCCAGGCAGGAACACACAGTAAGTGGGACAAATAGAAAACATTGTAAGATGATAGATTTAAACCCAATATTCCAATAGTTACAAGAAATTTAAAAATGAATATTGCAATGAAAAGACAAAGGTTGCTGGTCTGAATAACAAAATAAAGCTTAAGTATACGGCACTTAAAAAAGAGTCCCATTGTGGCTCAGGGGGTTAAGGACCTGACACAGTCACACCACAGGTGTGGCTGTAAAAAGAAAAAGAAAAGAGAGAGTCACTTTTGTTCCAACTGTGGCCAGGTTTAGGACCCAGCATTGTCTCTGCAGTGGCTTGGGTTGCTGATGAGGCTGGGGTTCAATCCCTGGCCCTGGAATATCCATAGGCCACCAGTGCAGCAAAAAAAGAAGGAAGGAAGGGAGGGAAGAAGGAAAGAAAAGAAAGAGAAAGAGAAAGAAAGAAAAAAGAAAAATTCATTTTAAAAGTAAGAACACAAATCATTTTAAGGTAAAGTATATCCCCATGTTGTCACATATTGTAACATCAGCTAAAGCAAATTTTCTCTCAAAGAAGCATCATTAGATATAAAGGTGGATGTTTTGTATTGAAAAAGATATATTATATATATATATATATATATTATATATATATATATATATAATATATATATACACCCCAGAATGATATAATTTTGAATTTGTTTGCATTTCAATTTATAGTCTTAAAAAAACTTTATAGAAAACACTGACAAAACTAAGATCTCTAATCATAGTGGGAGATTTTAACATACTTCTCTCAAAAACTGATGGAGCGCAAACAGACAAAATACTTAGTAAATGTATAGATAATTTTAAGAGCACTGTTAACACACTGGACCATTATAGGGGACAGCTGCACCTAACAACTACAGAGTATATCTTTTCAAGTGACATGGGACATTATCCCAACTGACCACATACTGGGGCTTAAAGCAAATCAAAACAACTCTCAAAGGACTGAATTCATACCAACTATATTTTTTGACCATTGTTAAATTAAGCTAGAAATTAAATAATACATAAATAGCCATAAAATCTTTCTGGAGAATGGAGAAAAGGGAGATGGAACCAGAGGCCAGAGGGATGGGGTGGGGGGAGTCCAGGCATGTGAGGCTTAAGTCATCCTAAGGTGTTCATATCCTAATAGCCCTGGGAAAGCATTAAAGGATATACATCTCGGGACTGATAAAATCAAGTTTGCATTTTTAAAAGGTCATCTGGCTGTGTCTGCGGTGATGGGAAGTGAGGGGGTTAGACTGGATGAAGAATAGTTTTGAGTGAGGAAACTCTGGAGTCCTGGAAGCCAGGCAGCAGGTGCATGCAATATGACATAGATGAGGCTGGCTTTCTGAAGTAGAACAGTGGCATGGAAATCAGGGATGGAAATAAATGGAAAGATGAGAGAAATATTTAGGTGACAGGATAAGTACTGCTAGCATTTGTTGATAAGAAATGACTCTCAGGTTTTTGTCTTGGTTAAATGCTAGGGTGAGGTACCAATTGCTTAATACAGAATATAAGAGGTGGGAGGGGAGGAAATTGGTGATAACAACTACGAGATACCCAAGGGGATCCTAGAGACACTTAAGTTCAGAACAGTCTTCTGGACCTTAAATATACACTTGAGATTTTAAGTGGTAAATACAGCCATATGTGTACATAAGATTGCACAAAGAAATGAGTAGAAATTTTATGTTAGAAGAAGAATGGCAACTTTTAAACTTCTGATATCGACTATCATTTGGGGAAAAATAAGACACTTTTCCTTATACCTAGACTTAAAAAATACTACTAATATAATTTGTTTATATAAATTTAAGGAATAACACCTGATATTAATGCACTCAACATTACTAATCAATACCACCTACTAAGCTTAACATGTCTGTGTTCAAAAGAATATCAATTTTAACATTTTTATGGAGGATGAAAAATAGAACTTGAAGGAGTTTCTGTTGTGGCTCAGTGGAAATGAACCTCACTAGTATCCATGAGGATGTAGGTTTGATTCCTGGCCTGGCTCTGTGGGTTAAGGATCTAGTGTAGCTGCCAGCTGTGATGAGAGGCCAGAAGCTGTAGCTCTGATTTGATGCCTAGCCTGTGAACTTCCATATGCCTAAACTGCAGCCCTAAAAAAAAAAAAAAAAAAAAAACCAAACAAACAAACAAAAAAACAACTTGAGTGTTAATGAATCTAATTATACAAACCATGGTTAAGACAGTTAAGACGAATGTAAAATGTGTAACACTGAGGGTCCAGGTGATGTCAGAGGTGATATGCCAGTAAGAGCATTAATCCACATAATTGTGGTTTTGCTCTGGAATTTGATTGTAGAAATAAAATTAATTGGTTGAGGTGATTTAAAATAGAATGTTTCAGGGTTGGTCCATTGGATAAGAACAAGTGAATCAAGAACATCATGTATTGGCAAATGGTGGTTGATGTAGCAGAGGATGAGCAGTCTTAAGATAGACAAAAAAGAAAGTAAAACCAACACTGCAGATTTCATCCAAAGGCAGTGTTTTTTTTTGTTTTTTTGTTTAAATACATATGTGTACTTTGAAAGACTTGTTTTGTTTTTCTTTTTAGGGCTGCATCTGTGGCATATGGAAGTTCCCAGGCTAGGGTTTGAATCAGAGCTTCCGCTGAGGCTCACACCATAGCACAGCAACACCTGATTTGAGCTGCATCTGTGACCTATGCCCCAGCTTACAGCAGTGCCAGATCCTTAATCCACTAAGCAAGGTCAGGAATCAAACCCACATCCTCATGGAGAAAACATCAAGCCCTTAACCTGCTGAGCCACAACGGGAACTCCTGAAAGTATTTTTTTTTTTTTTTAAATCTTTGTCTAGGAGTTCCCATTGTGACTCAGTGGTTAATGAATCTGACTAGCATCCATGAGGACGCAGGTTCAATCCCTGACCTTCCTCAGTGGGTTAAGGATCTGGCATTACCGTGAGCTGTGGTGTAGGTTGCAGAGTTGGCTTGGATCTGGTGTGGCCATAGCTGTGGCATAGGCTGGCGGCTCTAGCTCTGATTCAACCCCTAGCCTGGGAATCTCCATATGCCATGGGTGCAGCCCTAAAAAGACCAAAATATATATATATATATATATATATATATATATATATATATATATATATGTCTAGTAGCTCTCAAAACAAGACATTTGGATGGACTTCCCAAGCCCTTGCAGATAAACCAAGAGTTATTTGCTGGCCACTGCTAACACTTTAGGTTTCTGCTTACCTCTTGATAAATGTGGCTGTTTGATTCCAGTTCTTAGTCAATCTTAGCTTTGGTACATATTCAAGGAAGCTTTCTCAGTGAGTGGTATACACTGTCTTGACCTCCCTTTGATCAGTAGCCAAGCAATGTAACAGAAAGTGCATTGGCATTTCTCTTCCATAAATTCCACAAGCATCAGGTTCACATTCCTGCCTCTGACATACTGGCTGCAAACAAAAATCAATTCTTGCTGGTCCCTCACATGAGGAACTAGAAGAAAAAGGAGGGCTCAGGTCTGAAAATATTGATAAAGTCAAAAAATCTCTCCTTTTTGAAAAAATATCTGAAGCAAGATGCATGTAAGCTTCATCGAAACACTCTGGAAGTTCCCATTGTGGCGCAGTGGAAACGAATCCGACTAGGAACCATGAGGTTGCGGGTTTGAGCCCTGGCCTCGTTCAGTGGGTTAGGGATCCAGCATTGCCGTGCACTGTGGTGTAGGCTTGGATCTGGCATTGCTGTGGCTGTGGCATAGATAGGCCAGAGGCTACAGCTCTGATTGGATCCTAAAAAGACAAAAAAAAAAAAAAAAAAAGAAGAAGAAAGAAAAGAGAAAAAAAATAATAAATAAGTAAATAAATAAAACACTCTGGGACCAAGCTTCAGCTTATCATGAGGTTTATATAATTCTGGGAGAATTTGCTCCCTAGTCCTGCCTTATTCCCTGAGACCTGATTTCTCACTTATGACTTAGACTTGAACCTGAGTCCTGTTCTTATTCTCCTTGCCCAGGGAGTAGAATCCCCCTATGTATAAGTTCCAGATTCCTGGGTTAGAGCTCTCCTATTTATAGATTTCTTTGGTACAACTCTTGGCCCTTCAACTTGGACCTTCAACGCTGCTTGCCTTTCAACCTCACAAGAATGTGCCCTGAGCAATAGAGTGAACACACTCTTCTTGACGTTAGGGTTCACTAAGATGTTTAGTGTTCATCTTCACTGACACCAGTTTGTTGTTGACATTTTCTGTTGTTCATGTTTTCCTCTTGGTATCGGAGTTTTTCTTACCATGCCTGTCCCTAAGCCTGCTTCCACTGCCCATTGTCTTCTAGGCTTTGCCACCTCACTGCTGCCAAATGGGCTCTTCTTAGGCTTTTCCACTGGACCCAGATGCCTAGCATCTGAATACACAATATCATTTCCACAACTGTATCAGCACTGGAATCCACATCTGAAGTGGAATGACTGCTCAACAGATATCAGAACTCACAGGCAGCTCAATAATTGGGCTCAAAACTAAGACACTGAATAGTGGACATTAGGAACAAAGTCTTTTTTTTTAATTTTTAAGATATGATCCGATGGTTATATTACCAGAGCCACAAACTATAATGAAATATAGCCAAAAAATTATCAAGACCCTTTTACAGACTATTAGAGCAGAAAGAACTTTTAAAATTATCTAGATCAACTCCCTGTCTCCTATTCCAGTGTTCCTTTAATGATTACATTGTATTTCAGATTAATGAAGGAAATATGACAAGCCATAACCTTATTTTTATTAGTGTAAGAAACTAATCAGTTGAAATGGTGGCTCATTTCCCTGACACTATTTATTGTGGTGAAATTATCATGTATCACCATATTGTTTTTTTAAAAGTTATTTGTCTTTTTGCCTTTTCCTGCGGCATATGGAGGTTCCCAGGTTAGGGGTCTAATCGGAGCTGTAGATGCCAGCCTACACCAGAGCCACAGCAACGCGGGATCCAAGCCGCATCTGCGACCTACACCACAGCTCATGGCAACGCCAGATCCTTAACCCACTGAGCAAGGCCAGGGATCAAACCTGCAACCTCATGGCTCCCAGTCGGATTCATTAACCCCTGGGCCATGATGGGAACTCCGTGCATCACCATGTTATGCTTATTATGTAGCAAAGTTCCTGTTTCTTCTTCCCCAAAGCTGCAATATTATACTCTGATCTTTCTTTTGTGTGTGTGTGTGTTTTCTCAGGGCCACATCCATGGCATATGGAAATTTCCAGGCTAGGGGTAGAATTGGAGCTGTAGCTGCCGGCCTACACCACAGCCACAGCAACAACAGATCCAAGCCACATCCTACAACCTGTACCACAACTTACCGCAAATGGCAGATCCTTAACCCGCTGAGTGAGACCAGGGATGGAACCTGAATCCTCATGGATCCTAGTTGGGTTCTTTACTGCTTCACTACCACAGGAACTCTTATCTGATCTTTTCTAATCCTAGCTTCCCTATTACTTAACTGTTTGACCTTGGAAACATTGTTTCACTCCTCTGGGCATCATTTTCATCATTTACAAAATAAGGACAATGATAGTGCCTATTTTATAGCACTGTTAACAAGGATTAAATGTGTTAATACATGTTAAAACAATTCAGAGAGTGCCTGGAACATAATGAGCACTAACAAAGTAGGAGCTATATTTAATAACGAATATATTTGATTTTTTTAAATTGACACTTCCAGAAAACTCATTGCCACTGATGGAGAGAAAGTCTTTCTACAGCTAGAGGTCAAAAGCTGAAAAGTGTTAAAACATTAGGGTGTTAACACATCCGTGTGAATAAGTTTTTGTCAAGGTGAAAATGAGGGCATTAGACAATTTGCAGTTTCAATGGTAAATGGAGTTCACAGGTGGCCGAGGTACCTAAAAAATGAAAGAACATGCAACATGAATGGGCAAGTTTCCAAAAGAGGATGTGGGAGGCTCAGAAAAACTTCAAAGACTTTCCAAGTTGTTGGAGGAGGTCATGGAAAGGACGGGACTCCTGGTTGACTGGGGCTTCTCACCCGCTCCCTGTTCCTGAAATGTACATTCTGCCCACCGTGTCCACACTGGGAGTTGTTTCAGTGGCAAAGCCTTGATGCGGCGGAGTGTTCTTGAGACTGTTTGGATGGAATATGTGACTGAAACCCATTAGGACCTCTGTATAAAGTTTTAAGTTTCTGGGGAGCATGTATGAAATCTACCTGTCTTGCAGCCACCCAAAACAAGCCTCGCATGGGATGTCCCTTGTTTATGAAACCTGCAGCCATCAATCCTGGGCAGTCTGCCTCTTTCTTCAAGTCTCTCCTTGCCCTCATTTACCGGGGCCAGTTTGTGAACCAATGCAACTGTGTCCATTGCTGCTGCAGGAATAAACCAGAGGTGTGATCAGGATGGCTTTTTTTTTTTTTTTTTTTTTCCCCGGCTTGATTGTGCAAACCCACACCAAGCCTGCAACTGTGATCCTGCCCTGGGCTGAGGGGGCTGTCATAGGCACTCAGCCCAGCTATGAACTGTTTGAGCAGCAAATACTAAGAAAGCTGGCAGCAAGACCGATGTGGGGCTGAGCCAAAGACATCTGTACTGTGTGCTGCTCGCCTGGGGCTAAAAACGAGGTGCAGGAATGGGTAAGAGTAGGTCCCAGATGGGGCCAAATAGTTACGCTTGACTGGAAAGCAGAGCTGTCCCAGACGGTTCCCAGGGAGACCTGTTTTGGGCAAGCTTACCTGTTCTCTGCGGTGATTGTGTTCCAACAATTTGTGTTGGGGTTTACAAATTTGACTAATCTCTGTTTCACTTTGTAGTTTTAAACTGTTCCAACCCTGGGGCAACTCATAGGTTTATACTTTCTAAGTAAAATACACTCTCAGTAAAGGAGAAAGACATACTTTTTTTTTTTTTTTTGGTCTTTTTAGGGTGGCACCTGTGGCATATGGAAGTTCCCAGGCTAGGGGTCAAATCTGAGCTGTAGCTGCTGGCCACAGCCACAGCCACAGCCACGCCAGATCCAAGCCGTGTCTGCGTCCTATACCACAGCTCACCCCAACTCGGGATCCTTAACTCACTGAGCAACTCCAGGGATTGAACCTGCAGCTTCATGGATACTAGTCCGGTTCATTACTGTTGAGCCATAGTGGGAACCCAAGACGTGCCTTTTTCAGAGTTTTGTGATTTGTGCTTACATCTAATTTTATATGTTAGATGAATATGGACCGATTTTCTCCCCATGATTTATATACTTCTTTCTAAACTCCTCCCAAGCCTTAAAAGTTGATTTTTTAATATTTCAAAATACAAGGGGAAAAAAAAACAGAAAATTATAAAACAAATGTACTCTGCTCCACACTCAGCTCTATTAAATACTAACATTTTGTCAAAATGTATATAGAACTTGTTTAATAAAAACATTACAGATACAATTGAAACTTCCCAAGAACTTCACTATAACTGATCTTCCATCTTTAAATATAGTTCTTTTTTCCACATATATTTGTAACATTATTTATATGCATACAAAATAATAAGTTTATTTAGCATGCTTTTGGTATTTTTATATATAGTATGCAATTTGCCTTTTATATTATGTCTTTGAGATTATTGATGATTATACATTGCCATGGTAATTAACCCTAGCTTCTGCAACAAACAATGCACAGCATAATGAGACAAAAGTTTATTCCTCCCACACGTAAGGTCCAATGTAATTTACTCATTTAAATTTTGAATAGATTTCTCCAAATTCTGACTTAGGGGGTCTCAGCTTCTTCCATCATGTGGCTTCTCTATTTTAGATTTCTGGTTTTCTAGTCTCATTGAAGTGGGAGAAAGAGGAAAATAAAGGTAAGTACACTAGCTGTGTAACCACCTTAGCCAAAAAAGTAACACACAACATTCTTCTTGACATCCTATTGCTTGGAACATGTCGCAGTCACCCTAACTTCAAGGGAATTACTGAGTTGCAAAAATGAGAGCAAATGGTTTCAGAGCTTTAATCAGATAGTGTTGCCATTAAGTATCTGCTTTAATTGGCAGCTATTAGTCTGCTGTTTATCAGTGTACTATATAAACTATGAATAGGCATCAGTTACTTTCGCAATGTTTACTCTCTCTGATTAACAAGACAATACATTAAGTTTTTTTTTTATTTAAATGATTCTTTCTCTCTCACTCTTTCTCTCTCTCTTTTTTTTAAGGGCCTCACCCGCAGCATATGGAAATTCCCAGGGGCTCGAATCAGAGCTACAGCTGACGGCCTACACCGCAGGCACAGCAACAAATGATCTGAGCCGCATCTGCAAGCTACACCACAGCTCAGGGCAACACCAGATCCCGGACCCACTGAGCAAGGCCAGGGGTGGAACCCACATCCTCATGGACACTAGTCAGATTTGTTTCTGCCCCGCCACAACTGGAACTCCTCTTCTCTTCATTTTATTCATTTGATTCATTTATTCAAGATATATATTTGATCTCGTACAATGTATCGGGATTTTTTGTATATTCTACCACAGATATCTTTCTTAGACCATACAACCTAGCAGGAAAACATATGTCCAGAAAATTATAGAACTATGAGGAAGATGTTCAAATAGAGATTTGAATCAAATGCTACAAAAGCTGGAGTATTAGGGAGAACTGTATCTTGACATCCTTGAGTATGAGATGGGCAGAGAAGCACTGCAGTGATAGAATCCAGCATGTCAAAGACTTGCTTCTGTTTATACAGAAAATGAGATAAATTCAGCACTAATTATATATAGAATGTGTGGCAATAGGGGAGGAGTTCAATGAAGGAAAAACAATATATACAATAAAGGTAATAGACAGGGTTGTGGTTCCCTTTGTCCCCAGATAAAGCATGCTGCTTTCAACAGCATAATGAACAAGGCTACGAAAGCCAGAGATTCTTTAAAAATGCTTCACATTTGCCCTATAAAAATTTCATATTCTTGGGTACTGAGTGAAAAGTCAAGCCTATTTTTTCTATTATTTTTTCCACCTCATCAAAAATGTTCAAGCTCTTTTAAAAATGATTTAATAGAAATTTTTGGAAAAACCATAATCATTTGAATTGATCACTAAAGTGACATAGTGACAGTGAATTACAAAATTGCTTAATTTTTGAAGGAAAATCAAATCCAGAAATGTTCTTTACCTTCCTTTAGGTGACAAAATTTATGTTATGCTGACAATTTAATGAACAAAATAATGTTCCTCGGTTGACATGATATGAGAGTAGAATCAGTTTTTAAACTAGGTGCTAAAATGTCCAATCTGTTATTATTAGGAAGTTTAACTTTTGATAAATAACATGGACAGTTTTAAAAGCAGGGGTTTAGAAATACCAGAATTAATATTATTATTATTATTATTTGGCTGGAGAAAAGAATGATAAGGCATTTGGAAAGAGTGATGATTGGAGTTAACTGACTTAGAATGGATTTCTAGGTCTGTAATTTACGAGATGTGTGACCTTCTTCAGGTCATACAGTTTCTATATATCTCACCATATCTCACCTTGAAAAGAGAGTGTTGGGTCAGATTGTCAAATTCTGTGCTGGTATAAAAGCCCAAAGAGTCTAAAGGAGTATTTATTAGGCATCATGCTCCAGATATGACAAAAGTGTCAGAGAAAAGTTTTATGCCTCTGGCAACTATATAAAATTATACACACCTTCAATGATACTTCCATAACTCTGATGCTTCACTGATGTTTGCATTATTTATGTTTTTACTCAAACTCTTTGGAAAATTAAAAACATTTTCTTGACTGAATACTGCATGCAGTGTTACTTCAGGGAAATAGTAAGAAAATACAAGATCGACTTCTAGGAGAATTATACTGTGAAAATCACTTTAAGAAGCTACCTAAGAGAAAAATCTGAATAAATAAGAAATGGTTGGAAACAAATAGGAATATATATGAATATATAAAATAGGAAAGAGTAACTATAAACAGCAAAAAATAAAAATTAAAATAAAGTCTAATAATTTATTAGATCACACACACACACACACTGACTTCTGTGGAATATTGGCAACATACTTCCTCATGACTGAATACCTTTATCTTGATTATCTCATGAATAGCAGCTGACTAATCTCTAAATTGAAATTTTTCACACTGCTTTAGAACCCTGTGCACATTTATCCATAGAGTTCTAAAGAGAGGTTAAAATTAGGTAGGAATAACTGGCTAGTATCTCTCAGAGCTCAAATAATTAATTTGTTGTTAAGTTCAGATTTCAATTACTGGATATTTCAGTCTATGCTCTACCTTTTCTCCATCAGAAGCAGTGTAGCTTAGTAGTTAATATTACTTGCTTTGGATTTTGACTTTGTGAGCTTGAACCCTGGCTCTTTTTTTTTTTTTTTTTGTCTTTTGTTGTTGTTATTGTTGTTGTTGTTGCTATTCCTTGGGCCGCTCCCGCGGCATATGGAGGTTCCCAGGCTAGGGGTGGAATCGGAGCTGTAGCCACCGGCCTACGCCAGAGCCACCACAACGCGGGATCCGAGCCGCGTCTGCAACCTACACCACAGCTCACGGCAATGCCGGATCCTTAACCCGCTGAGCAAGGGCAGGGACCGAACCGGAAACCTCATGGTTCCTAGTCGGATTCGTTAACCACTGCGCCACGACGGGAACTCCAAACCCTGGCTCTTTGATATCTAAGCTGTGTGACCAGTAGCAAGTTGCTTTTCCCATCTGTTCTCTCCTTCCAAAAAATCTGAAAAATGAAGACAGTATTACCAGAGTTTAAAGATCTTAGGTGTAAATGACTTAATGCGGGGAAAAAAGACAACAGTGCCTAGCACATAGTAAGCATTAAATAAATTATAGCTTGTTTTTATTTCATAATTTTTAAAGTAAGGCTTATTCAAAATATCTCCTTCTTCGTATATTTCATGACAACCAGTCAATGTCATGGCACCCCCTCTAACTTGCAAATGTTTTATGTCTGTCTCTTTTGCTGTAGCTTCAGAACAATTTCTTAACAATTGCTTTCGATTTCACTGCATTTAACTTAAAAATCAGGGAATAATTTGTTTTATTGGTTTATCTGCTTATCACTTAATTTTATGCCTTAATTTCCTCTTTCTTGTATTGATGTTTTGTTTAGCTGTAGTAATCCTTAGGTAATTCTTGCTGAAGGGATTTTTCGTGGGCACACCATTCTCTGTCCTTTTATGTCTAAAAATGACTTTATATTATCAACAAAACTGAACGCTAGTTTGTGAGAATACAGAATTAGCACTTGAAAGTCAGATGTTTTAAGTCATTTCATTGGCTTCCTGTACTAAATTTGTTGATAATAATTTCAGATGTACAGGTTCATAAATTTGCTCATTTTACGCCTTAAAAAATAATTTGTTACTAAATTTGCTGACAAAAATGAGAAATTATTTTTTCTGTGAAAATGACATGATTCTTTTTCTCAAGAGAATTCTGGATTTATCCAGAATGTTCTGAAAATTCACCAGACTATGACTAATTATGCTGTTTAACATTCAACAAGCTTGTTCAATCATAAAACTAATAATTTTTGTCACTTCTAGGACATTACTATTTCTTTTACTACTTGCTCTTCTTTTTCTCTATTTTTTCCTTATGTAACTTTTGAATCTCTTTTCAATGACTCTATATTGTCTTTGCAATGCAATCTTGATTGTTACTTGATTCTATTATCTGGGTCACTAATAAAATCTTCAATTGTGTCATTCGTCTATCAAATTTTCTTTTAAAACTTAACAATTTCATTTCAAATTCTAGAGACTCTGTTTTTTATTTTTGCTGTTATTGTTGACTTTTGTTTTTGCCCAACAGTTTCTTTTTCTAGTTAGACATGCTGTATATATGCAAATCTTTCTCAAACTAGTATATCTGCTTTAACATAGCCTTACTTTCCATGAGATTTAATTTTCTACTTGTGGAATTTATTCCTTTACCTTCATGATGCTGATTTTCCTTAAAGATTTGCTGACCCTTGATTATCTGCCTATATTTACATGTGAGGGTCTATATTAACAGTATTTCTTAAACATGCATTAGAAATATTACATGACGGAGTTCCCGTCGTGGCGCAGTGGTTAACGAATCCGACTAGGAACCATGAGGTTGCGGGTTCGGTCCCTGCCCTTGCTCAGTGCGTTAACGATCCGGCGTTGCCGTGAGCTGTGGTGTAGGTTGCAGACTCGGCTCGGATCCCGCATTGCTGTGGCTCTGGCGTAGGCCGGTGGCTACAGCTCCGATTCGACCCCTGGCCTGGGAACCTCCATATGCCGCGGGAGCGGCCCAAGGAATAGCAACAACAACAACAAAAAAAAAAACAAAAGACAAAAAAAAAAGGAAATATTACATGCCAGGAGTTCCCCATAGTGGCTCAGCGGTTAATGAACCTGACGAAGAACGTGAGGTTGCGGGTTCAATCCCTGGCCTCAGTGGGTTAAGGCTCCGGCATTGCCGTGGTGTAGGTCACAGATACGGCTCAGATCTAACATTGATGTGGCTGTGGGTTAGGCCGGCAGATGTAGCTCGACGTCTAGCCAGGGATCCTCCATATGCCACAGGTGTGGCCCTGAAAAGCAAGCAAACAAACAAAAAAATTCCAGGCCAATGGCTAACACATTTCTAATGAAAGGAAATGACAGATGCCTGCATCTTCCAAATATTCCACCCATATTTACTTAGTTTTAGCAGATGGTGGAAGTGACTCTTGACTGAAGAAAAGACTTAGTTGCTCAGAATTTCGGGTGATTTAGACTTTATCTCCAAAAAGGATGGTTTTGTAAATTTGTTTTTTTTTTTTTACTTAGAAAAGTATTATTTAATTAAAGAATTGTACTGAACCATTCAATGATTTGTCCAAATGTCTAGGTTTTTCAAATTTTCCTTCCAATTCCCCCTAAAATACTTTACTCCATCAACCACATAAGTCAAAGCCTTTGCTTGTGTTTTGCACCTGCCCCAACTTTTCCAAAGCACGTAACTGTGAATTTAAGGTCTAGCAGAAAGTTTCAGTCTTTTGAGGTGTCTTTCTTGACACTCTAGGATATATATATTAAACTTTTGGTGTCTCAGTTACTTCATCTGTAAAACAGAACTAATTATAGTATCACTACCTCATAAGGTATTATAAGCACTAAAAATGTCAAATGGTTAAAATAGGATTAATAAATAATAAACCCATAAAAATGTTAATTATTCTTACTAAAACATAAAATTAGTATTTTAAATAGAAGCATAATTGAAATAGCTCTATTATGCACTTTTAAACAAGAAATCATTTATTTATTTGGGTAGAATTCTTTTTGTTTCTTTTTTTAATTTATACAATGATTTTTATTTTCCATTGTAGCTGGTTTACAGTGTTCTGTCAATTTTCTACTGTACAGCAAGGTGAGCCAGTTACACATACATGTATACCTTCTTTTTTCTCCCATTATCATGCTCCATCATAAGTGACCAGACATAGTTCCTAGTGCTACACAGCAGGATCTCATTGCTAATCCATTCCAATTCTTAAAACAAAAAAATATTACCTTATAGTCACTCCAAATACTGGAAATAGTAGAAATATGGAAAATAGAAATATGGAAATTAGAAATTTAAGAAGATTTTAAACAGAAGTATAAATGTAAGGAAAGAATAAAATGTGAATTATTTACGATAATATAATTTATAAAATTTTATGGCATGATGATTAAAAGGTAAAATGAAAAAAGGGTAAAGTTCCTGTTGTGGCTCAGAGGTTAACGAATCTGACCAGCATCCATGAGGCCACAGGTTTGATCTCTGGCCTTGCTCAGTGGGTTAAGCTGTGAGCTCTGATGTAGGTTGCAGATGTGGCTTGGATCTTGTGTTGCTGTGGCTGTGGCATATACCAGCAGCTACAGCTCCGATTCGACCCCTAGACTGGGAACCTCCATATGCCATGGGTGAGGCCCTAAAAAAAAAAGGGGGGGAAAAGAAAAAGAGGTAATATTGCATGAAAAGAGGCCGTATTACATGATATGTTTTATTTCTCAAAAGTCCACATTATAATATGTGAATAAGAAGAGCTGAGAAATACAAAGAAAAAAGGAATTTTTTATATTAGCAGTTACAAATTGTTAAATAACTGGCTATTAATATAATCTGAAGCATAAGACACTTTCGTAAGAAAAGAGTAAACTTTTAGAGAATAAATTCACATCCAAAAAATGAAATAAGACTATTTCCATTAACACAGATAAAAATACTACTTAAGCTAATTAGTATATTTACTGTAATAACAAAGTTACATGAGAGTTTATAATCTAAAGAAGTTAATACCATACTTATTCTACAAAATAAAATGTGAAAGCATAACAAACGACATCTGTTTCAATGATAGTGTGGCTACCTTACCAAAATTCAAATCTTACTAAAAGTGATTGTGATAAAAATATATGATATTATAAACGAAAAGTTTGTATTCTTTGACCAACTGCAAGATCTGGGAAACTAAAATATATCGTGATGATTATAGTTAATAATTATTGTATTGTATACTTAAAATCTGTTAAGAGAGTAGATCTTAGGTGTTCTCATTATACCCACACTCAAAAGGTAACTATGTGAGGTGATGGATATATTAACTTGGTTTAGTAAGCATTTCACAATGTATATATATATCGTATATGTAATATATATGCTTATGTATGTATACTTATATATTGTTTTATACATTATAATTGAATGTGATGAATATAATGTTTACATATAATATATATCACATATCTGGTACATATAATATATATGTATCATGTCTATATAATGTTAGGTTAAATCAGAAATGTTGATTAAACAGAATGAAAATTCCACAGATTCAGAAAATAGTATATGACATGGCTGTTAGTATTACAAACAATCCTTAAGATAGATTGTGGTAATTTATCCTGCCCCCAAAGTATATGAAATCATATTTCTCCACAGCATTCAAGATACTTGAGTTTAAATATTTTTAAAATAACAAACTAGTGTAGTTCTCTTGTGGACCAGCAGGTTAAGGATCTGGCATTGCCACTGCAGTGGCTCTGGGGGCAGGGAGAGTGGTCAATCCCTGGTCCAGGAAATTTACATGCCATAGGCAAGGCAAAAAAAAAAAAAGTGAAAAAAAGGTACTTCAAATTTTTAAAATTGTAATTAATTTGACTGCTAACTACAGAGGTTGAAAAACTTTTAATTTTTGGAAACTTTCTTTTGTGATATGCTTGCTGCAATCACTTGCCCATTTACTTACTGGATTTTTTCTCTTATTGATGCGTATCAACATTAAAAAATTATAAACTGCAAATATATCTTCCCAGTTTGTCACTTGTTTTAATTAGTTTTTATAAAATCAAATACTGGAAAATATGGAGTGGATAATGAACACCCACATATCCTGTTTTCATTCATTGCTTGAGTAATTTATCTTGGATAAAGTATTATAGATTAATTTGAAGCATGTTTTATATCCTAAAACCGAATACCCTTCCTATCCTGTTGTCTATTTTTACCATAGACCTCCATCTACCTACATATCTATCATCTATTTATCTATCCATTGTCTCTAAGTATGTATCTATATACAAAATAATATGTATTCTGATTTTTGCACTTAAAGTGTTTTAACTTTACTAAAGTTATCGCATTCATTTTGATCCATACCCAGCTCTCTTTTGTTTTTGCTTAATGCTTCGTAGTGGGATTTATCTCTGTTAAAACATATAGACACATATATTTTCAGTATTACATTTCATTGTGTACCTATATCCTTATTTATCCCCTTTAGATAAATATTTAGCTCACTGCCAGTTTTACACTGTTAGAAGCAACACTGCAATCTACATTCTTAGACTGCATGAGTATCTCTCTAGGATGTGTTCCTAGTGGTGGAAATTCTGGGCCAAATGGCACGTGCATCTTTGACTTTATCAGATATGCACAAATTGCTTTACAAGTTGTTCATCCATTTATATGCCTCCTGAAACTATGTATATGAGCCTCTCTAACCAGTATTTGACATTCTTAAATTTTTCATATCTGATACATTTGAGATGGTGTATCATTGTTTTAATTTGCAATTCCTCTATCAGAGTAGCTCTTTTTCTCTGTCATTTACTTGTAGGTGATTTTTCTTTTCTGAGAAATTCTTCATACTACTCTTCTGGCAGTCAAATTTGCTGAAAATATGTGCTTTCAGTGTACAACTTGACTTTTCACTATACTAATAGTCTTTTGATTTAAAGTTCACATTTTGTTTTTTTTTTTTTTTTTGTCTTTTTGCTATTTATTGGGCCGCTCCAGCGGCATGTGGAGGTTCCCAGGCTAGGGGTCGAATAGGAGCTGTAGCCACCAGCCTACACCAGAGCCACAGCAACGCGGGATCCGAGCTGCGTCTGTAACCTACACCACAGCTCACGGCAATGCCGGATCGTTAACGCACTGAGCAAGGGCAGGGACCGAACCGGAAACCTCATGGTTCCTAGTCGGATTCGTTAACCACTGCGCCACGACGGGAACTCCTTAGAGTTCACATTTTTATGTGGTGATCACTATCAGTCTTTCTCTTTGTAGTTTATACTTTTATTTACCTACACTCAAATCATAAATACATTTCCTGTACAATTTTTCTAAAGTTTTGAATTTTTAGTTTTATATTTGAATTTATATCCACCTGTAATAAATTTTTGTACATGTAATGAGGTAAAAACTTTTTTCCCTTAATGGATAATAAGTTGGCACTACAGCATTTATTGAATAGCTCATCCTCTCCAACTTTTCCTAAAATAGAAGAATGTCTTGATGCTCTTTATTTGATTGTATTTTTTTTTTTTTTACTGTCTGTGCATGAACTCCAATCTACATAGAAACTCTTAATTTCTCTCTCTCTTTTATTCATTTATTTATTTATTTATTGAGGGCCTTACCCATGGCATAAGGAAGTTCCCAGGTCAGATCAGCACTGTAGCTGCTGGCCTACATCACAGTCATAGCAAGGTGGGATCCCAGCTGCATCTGCAATCTACACCACAGCTCATGGCAATGCCAGATCCTTAACCCACTGAGCTAGGCCAGGGATTGAACCTGCATACTCATGGATGCTAGTCAGGTTCGTTTCTGCTGAGCAATGATGGGAACTCCCTGTTTAATTTCAATATTTCAATGTCTTGATATTTCAAAGGCAAGTGTCCTCATATACTCCCTTTTTTAGTCTTCCAAATTTTGTCTTTTTTCCACTCTTCACTTTTACGTTTGAATTTTAGAATTGCTTTTTAATTTCCAATATAAATATAAGAATGATTTAAATTGATTATATTTCTTACATTATATTTATAATATAAAGAATTGACATCTTTATAACATTGGATCTTCCTTACCACAAATTTTCCATTTATAGGTCTCATTTTATGTCCTTCAATGTTATAAGGATTCTCTATAAAGCTCTTACTTTTTTTTTCCAGATATTCCTAGATACATCAGAATTTTTGCTATTTTTGTAGTGGAATAACATTTGCTTGTTTGTTCAGTAACTGCTGTGTATAGGAATGCTACTAACATGTATTTAAATAGTTGATTTTGGAGTTGCTGTTGTGGCTCACTGGCTTACGAACCTGGCCAGTATCCATGAGGACATGGGTTCGGTCCCTGGCCTTGCTCAGGGAGTTAAGGATCTAGCATTGCCGTGAGCTGCAGTGTAGGTTGCAGAAGTGGCTCGGATCTCAAGTTGCTGTGCCTGTTGTGTAGGCTGACAGTGCAACTTCTTTTAGCCAAAAGGGTAAGGGGGTGTTTATATTTATTATTTTCCAAAGATACAATTGTCCTAATATTTATTGGAAAAGCTATCATTTACTCACTAATCTGAAACATTAATTTTACTATATGCTTAACTTTTTTTTACAGTGAGGTCAATTTCTGAGGAATGGAGAATAAAGTTAGTGTGTGCATTTATTTTGTCCTCACAGGAAGGAAGCTACTTTGCAGTACTTCCAAATAATTATTATTAACTTTCTTCTACATATATCCAAGCTAATATATTCATTTAAATAAGATTTTAAGATGGATAATAAAGGACTGCAGAGTTTCATACTTGCTGGGCACAAAATGGATGCTCAATAAATTTGATTGAAGCAAAACTGAATGGAAGTGAATTTTAGTTACATTCTTTTTTAAAAAGGTGAAAATATGTATTTTTTAAACAAAATCTCTATTATTAATCTTCCCCTTACAGTGTGCCGTCTACATTAAAGCTACATAATATCCCTGACGTGACTTATCAAAAACAGCTTTAACTTATATATTATCTGTCTGGACTCAGTATTTACAAGAATAAATAAATAAGAAGGACCAGTCTGAAAGAGAAACTATCATTTTCAAGTTTGATCCCAATTCAAAGTAGCAATTCAAAGCTTATTACTCTAAATGTTTATCAATAAGCATATTTAGTCACTAAGAATATGTGTAAGGTTTTTTGACCTTGAGACACTTCCATCCTGGTTGGATGATAATTTTTTGTTTCCCTAAGACTTATCAGTAGAGGATAATAGGATGACCAATGACCCTCAGGTGCAGCTTTCACACACACACACACACACGAAACTAAAGTGATTCTTGAAGGGGGAAGATCTGATTTAAGAGGATTGGTTGATTTGGGGAAAAAACAAGCTACTTCACAGAGGAAGTAAGTTTTGGCTTTTTCAAGCCATGACAAATCCTATAGAAGGTCTGGACCTATGATATTTAAAATTTTTCAATTATTGATTTTTCTATATTATTTTGAATTTATTTTTTTGCCAACTGGTTCTAACAATTAGTCAAAACAGCTTACACACTGTATCTATTTATCTATCTACCTATGTAGTATAAGACACCAGTTTTTAAAATAGTGACAAAGGAAAATTAAATTTAGAATTCTAAAGCATCAGGGAGAAATGTAATATATCAACATGCAGATCATTAGGATCTTACAATAATGATTACAGCTGAATTATACCTATAATTCTAAGATTCCCAGTGGCTAATAGGGAAGTGAATGAACTTTAGGATTCTTCTTGCCCATGAGATATAAGCTATTCAGGAAATGAACTTTCAGAGTATTAGGATCTGGGAAAATTTTTTTCCCCACAGGTCTTCATTCATAAGATTCTGAGTGATACAGTAGGCTCCATCCTCATAGCAGCCCAATAACAGCTGTGGTCATGAATATTTTATGACTTCTTACACTATATCCTTCCATGTAAGTGGAAGGCATCATTTAAAACCCAATTCAGTGAAACTGATCCCAACTGGGGCATGCTAAACATTAGGATTCAAGTATGCAGAGTCACCAATACTTTTCCTTAATTCTGCAGTGACAATCTTGACTCTTTGGCAAACACTGACAAATACAATCCTGGTTATTAGTCAAAAAGAATTATTAGGGTTTATGACCAACTGGAAAACATATATCCCAATAAAAGCTATATAAATTAAACATATATAGTGAACACTGAACCAATACATCATCTATGAATTGAATTTGGCTACCAGGGATGATAATTTGCAACCGTCAATGGATAGATCAATTGACAAATTCCATGTGGAAGAGGACTCAGTGCGCTGTCTTTTCTACTATTGTACCACCAGCGGTTAGCATATTGTTTGACACTTAGTAAATTTCAATAAATACTTGAGAAGTAAATGACTAAACAAATGAATGCATGAAGTAGACCTCCACATATTTTATCTTCTACAGTGCAACTTTTGCAAAGAGTTGTGCAGCAGAGAGGGGTTCTATGCTTCAACAAGGACCTGAAGCATAAATAAATCTTCTCTTTTACCTATTAAAAGGAGATCCATATGGATTAAAAAGAGGTAGATCTGACATCTTTTAAGAAAATTAAGAAGCCTGATTAAGTTAACATTGGCCCCAGAAGAAATGCTCCTAATGTTTAAAGTTGTTGGGAAGCTCAAATGAAAAAATGGAATTAATGTATATGTAGAATGTTAAGATCTATACATGTATGAATATATGTATAATTCCTCAAGCACCTTTCAAAAGTCTGTAAGTCCTGACCTTTCCAACAATTTGATGTCTCCATTATGCTTATGAAACTTTGTACTAGTCTATTACTTCCCCTCCATGCTAAACACTATCTGACTTTAGTTCTTTTCCCTCGGGCTATTGTAATAATCCTTCTTCCTTATTGTTTTTACTGTCTCTGGCTCCTTCTTGGGGTATTTGCTTCACAGCATAGAGTAGATGGCTGATGTCGCCATTTATTAGCTGTTTGATATTGAAATAATTTCATTACTTTGATTCATTCTCAGTATCGTCATCTATAAAATGAGAATGATAAAAATAATATCTACCGCATTTGGATTGCTATAAGGGTTAAATGAGATCATCTATGTCATGTGCACAATTATGAGCAAATAGTCCACAATGGATGAGTGCTAATTGTTCTTGTCATGATTATTCTACCAGAACATCATTAGGTCAGATGAATATCATTACTTAAACTGTGATTTCTTACCAGCCGTCAGGTGACTTCCATTACATGAAAAACGCTAAAGTTTGGAATTGTTTTGATTTTTCTTCCAGTGGTTACAAGAAGAAAAGGACTAAAAGCAATGCAGTATTTATGATAACATTTAAAAACGCACATGAGGAAAAGATTAAGTCAACTCTAATATATTAATATAGTGTAATATATAACTAAAACAGTGTTCAAGCAGTAAGCATACAAAGATTTTGCTAAAATTGTTAAACTACCACATGGTCATCAAGATTTATAATGTGGCTATTACTTAAAAACATTGTTTACATGGCAGTAGGCCGACTGAATGTTTAGATGTATGTGTGTTTTTTTATGGCTTAGTAACAAATTACCACAAATGTAATAGCTTAATACAGCCAAAAATTCTTACCTCACCATTTCTGTAGGTCAAAAGCCTGGTACCACATGGCTGGTCTGCTCAGGGTTAACACAAATCTGACTCAGAGGGGTCCCTCAGGCTGAGTTCTTCTGGAGGTTCTGGGAGAAGTCAGCTTCCATGTTTAATTTCAAAGCATTTATATTCCATGAAAAATTCAGTTTTTTACAGTTTTAACACTGTGGTCTCTGGTTTCCTTTCTGACTGACTGTCCGCTGGGACTGCTCCTCGGTCTGACATTCCACCAGCGTCTCTTGCTGCAAGGCCTCCTTCATCTCCAAGCCAGAAAGGGTGCATCAAGTCCGAAAGGGTGCATCAAGTTCTCATGACTCTGACTCAGACGTAGAGTTTGTGTGATTCGTTAACACCCACATGGATAATTCCATTCTTGGTAATCAATTGACTTCATAACTTAATCGTACCTATGGAATTCCTGCTCAGGAGTGTTGCTTAAACTTGGCTTCTGCACACTGGCACAGAACTGAATCATGGAGACAGAGTTTTGGGTGAAGTAAAAATGAATAGCTTCATTTCTCTGCCAGACTCAGGGAACCGCAGCAGACCAGTGCCCTCTAAACTGTGCGTCCCACCCTGGAGACGGTCGTGAGGAGTCTTATAGGGCTCAAGGAGTAGGGTGTGGTCAGCTCATGGGCATTCTTCTGAGTGGTTGGTGGTGAGTTATTTGGAAGTCAGCATCATCAACCTTCTGGTTTCAGCTGGCTTGGGGTCTATTTGTTTGTGGGCATTTAGTTAACGTCTTTTACCTGATGAGAATTGCAGTCTGCAAAACAGCTTGAAAACACATGGCCCAGAGTACTATCTACATAGTCCTTGAAGAAGAACTAAAGGTCCTTGACTTTGTTGAATGACTAAAGTCTTATTTTGTCTTGCTTGACTGTTTTCCTTTCTTTGGGCATTTTCTCACTTCTATGATTAAATTTATTTTTTTGCCTGAGCTTTTTCTATAGACAAAAAGCAGGCGGAGGATGTAGGTGGAGGTCGATCCTGCAAAGGCCCCACAGAGTCCTGCTCAGTTATAGGAGTACCTAGATTACTATTTAATTGAATAATTGAGAGAAGATGTGTAGACACCAAGATTCTGGGCAATACTGTATTTGAGAACATCTTAGAAGTCTGTCTATAGATAACAGCTCCATTTCTCACAGAATGAATTCTTTCTGGGGAAATAGTTAAATAAATCTACTTAAGAAATTGTTCTGATGTCAGGAAGGAGGATAAAGAAACCAGCCATCCCTATGTGGAAACTGTATTTTTTTAATATTTAAGAAATAACAAGAAATCTCTTGAACTGATGGGAACTGAAGGAGTGGATAGAAAAGGAAAGCAGTTGCTTGGACTATGGATTTAGGTCCTGGTTGGTATTTGTGAGGTTTTCAAATTTAAAAAAGGAATTTATTTTTAATTGTCTTTCTCTGATCTAGTGGGTACATCAGTGGTGTCTCAATGTGTTTTCAATTTACATTTCCCTCATGACCAACTATGTAAAATGTCTTTTCATATCATTATTAACTAGTTACATATGCTCTTTTGAGAAGGATCTGTCTGTCTTTTTTCCACTTTTTAAAATAATTGAAATATTTTTTCTTTATTGTTGAGTTATAACAGCTTTTTGTGAATATAATTTGCCAAACATGTTTTGCTGATATTCTCCCCAGATTAATTTGCCTTCCTTAATGATGTGTTTAACAAGTAAAGTTATTTTTTATTTGGAAAAAAAAAAAAACAAACAAACCTGTGATTTCCAGAATCTTAACTCTGTAAAATGGTAATTGTAATTTTCCTGGTGGTCTAGCCTCAGCTTCCCGTTGCATCCTTGTTACCTGCCCTCTCTCCCTTTAATATTCTGCTCAATTACTTCAGGGTTCAGCTATCTAAGCAGATCTCATGCTTTCAAGTCTCAGTTTGTCAAAGTGTCTTTCAAGTTTTTTGGCATAGGCTATTCCTGCCTTCAGGAATGCCCTTCCCTCCCAGCTCTGGAAAAAAGCTTTCTCCTCCTGAAGCCATATCTACTTCTTGCTGGTAGAATTAACAACCCTCCTGTCACTATGAGAACTCTTTAGAGATATATTGAATTTACTTGTATTTGTGTCCGTCTCCCCGATTAACCTATGAATTTCTCTAGGAAGGGAAAATTCCCTTCTACATTCTCTGCACTGCGGATCTTTGGGATAATAAAGTCATCTCTAAGTCCCACAATGCCCAGAACATAGCAAAGATTTAATATATACTATTAAACAAATGAACAAACGCCTGGCCGAGGGTCTCCCGCCAAACAATGAATTATCGAATTGTACTGACTGAATTTAATTTAATTCAAACAACTCTTGTTCCTACAGAATCCCACTCTGCTAGGAAACAGAGGTTAGACCCTCTGGGTGTTTCAGGGTCCTGCTTTGGTAACTAATAGGAGCTAACACGCTGGCAGTTAAAACAGGGTTTTCTTACTAGAACCTAGAGGAAAAGTGAGACTTGCAGCAAATGGCTCTAGAAAAAGGACTGGCTGCCTGAGACGCTGCCTCTTACTTGCTCCCCTCACCTCTCAGCCTGGAAAGACGGGAAAGGAGGAGGGAAGAAAATTGGGGGGTGGGGGAGCGAATACAAAAGTTGGCCCGCCCCTCTCTCCTTCTCCCACCCCAAGCTAGCTTTCCTAAAATGCTTGGCGCTGGGGGCGCGGGGGAAGGCGCTGATTCTTGGAGTCCTCATTCTTGGAGTCCTCAAATACCTCCTGACTTTCCTTCTCTGGCTCTCGCTCGCCACTCACTTCGCCCCCCAGCCCCTTCATGCCTGCCTCCCGTCATCACACACACCACGTAACCAGAGAATCGCCTCCCCTCCAGACTCCCAGTGACTGTCTGAGACCCCAGTGACTGTCAACGAAAGATGCCAGTCACAGACAGCCTAAGCCAGATCCCTGGGAGTTGAGTTAAAAAAAAAAAAAATCAGGTTGAAGGCAGCAAGGAAAAGAATATAGCAACCTCCAATGCACAAAGATCCGTATCCACATGCACGTAGGATCCCGAACAAGGAAACAGCAGAGTATCTTTTACTACTCGGAGGACGCGGAGCACCACAAACAGGAACTTTAAAGGGATTGAAATCTGTTGCCTGTTCCACTAGGAATATTGTTTGCAAGGCACAAGGTGTCTTTTGGTAGTGAGCACCCTCTGCGCATGCGCAGGTCCATTCGGGAATTACTGCCCTGCCGCCGACTAAGTTGCATTCCTTGAACCTTCGCAGAAAAGACAATTCTTTAATCAGAGTTAGTAATGTGGACAGTACAAAATCGAGAGAGTTTGGGGCTTCTCTCTTTCCCTGTGATGATTGCCATGGTCTGTTGTGCACACAGGTGAGCTGCTGTTGTTGAATGTCTCTATTTTCTCGGTGTTTTTCTTTTTACATGCTTGCTGGATCATGTAGCTCGTTATTTGGGGGGTAGGTGTGCCTGTCTATTTTTATGTATGCTCACAGTTTGTGTTCATTCTGAATACGGTCCCTACTTCTTCCCTTCAGCGCCAATGAGCCCAGCAACATGTCATACGTGAAAGAGACAGTGGACAGATTGCTCAAAGGATATGACATTCGCTTGCGGCCGGACTTTGGAGGTAATTCTTCATCTTTTTTTCAACCTGTAACCCACATCTAGTTCTCCTTTCTTGTCAAAGATAAATGTCAAAAAAAAAAAAAAAAGAAGAAGCATGTCATTTTCGTAAGCGTGCACTACGCCCTAAGCGCTGGCCAAACACACACACACACACACGCACACACATGCACACGCTGGACCTTCAGTCGCAGGTGGATGAAACCCCAGGCAAAGCCGACCTTCCCCCGGCCCGACACACCCTCTGCATAGTCACTGCATCACGCGTGTGCCCACACCTGTTTTCCCAGGCTGTCCCCTGCAAGGGGGTGGAGAGGTGGGGGTGGCAGGAACCCATTCCGAATGTAGTAAGCGCAGGGAAGCCCTCAGCCCCTCCCCAGCCTGTCGCCACTCTGAGATTAGGTCCAAAATGTGTTCCACCTCCCCGGCAGGGCCCCCCGTGGACGTCGGGATGAGGATCGATGTCGCCAGCATAGACATGGTCTCCGAGGTGAACATGGTAAGTGGCCTTCCGACTGGCCGGGCGGCCAGGCTTACGCAGATGCGAAATGGGCCGGTCTCCGTGCCCTCTGTGTTTCGTTGGCGGTCACCTCGCCCCGGCCCCTGGAGTCCCACTCCGCGCGCGCTCCCTACTCTGTCGCACACACCCTGCTGTCCCTGGTTTGTATTTTCCACACACACGCGCGCTCACACACACACACGGGCTACTGCGGTGTTCTGGAGGAAACGTGCTCCGCACTATTTGGGGAAGGACGAGTGACTGTGGCGACAGCGGAGCGGGTGGGGCGGAGTCAGCGGTACTTTCGCAGGGTTTCCTTTGCTGTTGCGATGCGCAGGGCACCATCTGCCGGCGGCCGGGCGGGCTGCACGAGAGTATCCCCGGACCGTGGTCCGCAGCCGCCTCCTCGCCAGGCGCGGTCCCAGCAGCCCGCGAGCCGGACCTACCCAGGCCCGCCACCAAGGACCCAGAGCGTCCCCTCCCTCTTTCCAGGCTCTGGCACACCGAGTGGCAGGAGCAACAGGCTGAGGCAACAGTCCAGCCTGCTAGCTAATATGAAAGTGTTCTAGCCAGCTTCGGGGGAGAGGCTGTTATTGTTCCCACGTGGGGGTTGGTGAATTTGTCTTGCTGCACCTTGCGAATTTAAGTTGAGACGGAATGGGTCGAGTTATTGCTTTACTTTGCCTTAGAAACCTAAGCATGCTGAAAAAGCCTATCAAAGAGATGGTGGAAGGGGGATGCG
The DNA here is from genome assembly GCF_016906955.1 of Phacochoerus africanus. Taxonomy (NCBI): domain Eukaryota; kingdom Metazoa; phylum Chordata; class Mammalia; order Artiodactyla; family Suidae; genus Phacochoerus; species Phacochoerus africanus. Next base: position 36,931,529 of record NC_062553.1, read on the forward strand.
GGTGCGTGTGCGGGTGGGGGGCGACAGTAACAGTGCAATGCTTTCATTGAGATGAGTTAAGGTTTATTTTTTTTTTCCTCCTTACATTCTGAAGCTGTTGCAAAATGGATTGAAATCATAGCTGTCTGTCACTTTCTCTATTGGCTGTTTCCAACCACTGTGGGGTAGCAGTTTTCTAGAGTTTCTAACTGTTGCTTCTTATAAGGCAGGGGGGAAAGATCGTTGCTTTTCTAGAACCAACCACCCAGGGAACAACTAGACCTACCTGAGCAAAGTGCCATTTTATTGCACTTGCAAAAAAAAAAAAAAAAAAAAAAAAAAAGAAAGAAAGAAAGAAAGAAAGAAAGAAAGAAAAATATATGTACATGGTGGCAGCAGAAATTTAGACAGCCTGAATAATTTAGACACTAAAGCCAACTGGGATTTTGTCACTTTATAGCTGTAAAGGCTATTGAATTGTCATTTCATTTCAATATTCGTGTGTCGTTTTATTTTAACACGCTAAGACATTTTTTTTTCTTTTCTTAGGGTATTTAGGGGAAGAAATACATATATTGAAAATCTCTTGAGTGGGGATTAGAATAAAAAGTGTGGTTATTAAATTTCTGTGTTTTAATGTTGTAACTATCTCTGCTATAAATAGCTTATTTTAATACCATTTTAAATTAATATCTCTGAGGGATGTATTAGAAAAGCAATCTTGAAATATTAATGTACAATGAACATTTTCTGAGTTGGAAAATATTTTTAAAAGACTCTTTTTTTAATATTCTGTTCACATACATGTCACTATCACAAAGCACCCAAGACTCACTATTCACTTATGCTTGGAAATGTAATAATATTTACAAACACTGGCGAGTGTAATAATGTGTGTATATATACAAACTGTACCCAATCTGTGCTATTGCGACTGGATAAATTAGACAATTAGTTTAACAATTTGTTTGTATCATGTAGATAAATCATGATAATACTTTTCTTTTCACTCATTTATTTTGTTGCCTTGTAAGTACTCACACAGATAATTTATAAACTAGGAGAATATTCAGAAAGCTCAAAAGGCAAACTGCATTTTCCAGTGGTCTGCTTTTCAGAGTACTATGCTTTTCAGAATTTTTTAAATGTGTAATTCTGTTCAGGATATTTATAAATGACTTTTCACTTAAAAAAAAAAAAACTGAATCGAATAGGGAGATTGCTGTTAACTAAAATAACCACTACAATGAAAAGCCTCTGTATAACCAGTTGTTCAAGTGAATTCATATAAAAACTCAGAAAAAAACACTGAATTTAATTTTAGTACTGCCGGAAATAGCTCTTAATGATGGAATAATATAATCTATTTACTCACTGTACCATATATATGTACTTGATTTTTAAAAATATTCACCCGAGATAAACCTTTAAAAATATATTCTGCTAAATTACCCATTACCTTTTCACAAAGATGTTAGGGACACGATGGGAAAATAGAAGCTACTGAACATTGAAAAATAATAAGCCTTGACTTACTTATTCTTACTAGTTTCTCTTTTTAATGAGCCCTACCAAGACCGAAGTTTTATTTTTTTTTCTGTCATCTATGACAAGCATTGAAATATGTGGATTGGAAATAACGCCCCAAAAATGGAAACAAAGAGGAATTTTAGAATTGAGGGATCTATATAAATACAATCTGGATAGTTAGCCTTGGTTAAGAGCACTGTTTATGATGCACTTTGATTTTTAGATAATATAAGCAGGATTGAAATGTCAATAGGAAATAAGACATTTCTTTTATATTGAGCATGTTTCAGAAGCTTGATAAGCAGTAACTTCTGCTGAAAAGAGGAGTAAGAGGCAGTTGGAGCAAAAGGATACAGTAGCCTCCAGAAATTGCCTCAAAGTAACCACTAACATGGAGGGGAGATCCGATTTGATCTTCTGATTGGTCTCGGGCAGGATACCTTATTTGCTTGGGGAACAGGTTATATAGTAGTGGGGTGAGACCTGGGTGACATTCCTTCTCTAGTAGGGAGTAAGCAGCCCAGGCTGATCAAAGTGGGGGAAGGGGTATTACAATGAGACATGGCCAGAGGCTTTTGGGTTTAATCTTCTTGAAGGAGACTTGAAGCTAATGACTTGAAGTCATTAGCACAATAAAACAGGTAGTAATAGGTTATTTAATAGGATTTTTTCAACAAAATTAACAATAAATAAGTATGGACATTGAAAAAATAAAACTAGTTTTAAAGAAAACTCAAATTAAAATCCATTGCTAAAACATTGGTCATTTTAATATTTTTATTCATTACTGTTATTGGCCACGCATTTCCAAAGCTGGGAAAATGACGTAATTGTATATTAATGGGTTTGAAAGCTAGATTCTGTTAATTTGTGTTCTCTTCCTATGCTACCCTTAGTGAAATATTCCAGATTGGTTTCTAACATTGCCTGTTTTAAACACTAACATCACATCAAGAGTATTTTCTGATTCACGTCCTTCCAGATTTCAAATGTTTTTTTTCCCCAAATTTAAGACTGAGTGAGACAGAGAGAGAGATTTTTTAGTCAAGAATTTCTATAGTCAAGAATTGTTGGTTCTGACCAGCGAATGCAAAACCCCTGAATGCAGGAAAACCTCTGAATGCAAAACCTCTGATGCAGGGAAAAACTATACTTGGGAACAAGAGTTTTCTCTTCAGACAATAATGCTAAATCAGGAAGAATGAAGAATTTTTCTTTGGGCATCATGGGATATATTGTGCATTTGATAGGGACTACATACTGTCATTATTTTCTAAACAGTGATCTTAAAAGAAACTACTGTAATTACCATATATTTTAAAGTAAATCTCTCAATCCTTCTCTTTTAACAATTTCTGCCAACACATATACTGATAGACAAACACACACAAAAGATTGATGCAAGAGGAATAAGAGGCAATTGGAGGAAAAGGACAAGCCCCCAGAAATTCCCTTAAAGTAACCACTAACGTTGGCTGATGTAAACCCAATAAAATACAAATAATAACAAGCCAGTCTTCTCCTAGAGTAGTAGGTTGGGGGCACAAGATATTAACCACCTGCAAACAAAAGGTTGAACTCTTGCATTTCTGACGCCAATGACTAACTGTTCCTTCTCATTAAAGAGGCAGCTCCTGATCATCAAGGAGGAGTTCCAAGCACAGAGCTCTCTGTCCCTGATCTAAAGACTTGATGGTTTGAATGGCCACCCCCAGACAACTTAACATCTATTGAGTCCTAGCTCAAAGCTGTTCCCAGTAATGAATAGCTGTCACATATTCCTTGTTTTCTTCCTTCAGGCATGTATCATCAATGGCCAGCTGATTTTACATTCCTTTCTGTTTGTGCCTGATTGCCCCATCCCTCTAATAGAAAGATTTATTAACTAAGTTGGGTGTCACTCTGTTTCTGGTGGAGCAAGGGACCCATCCTCATCACCAAATGGTTCTAACAGAAAACAGAGAGGAACCGATTGAATCTGAAGCTGAGGTAGAAGCCTTAGTGGACCCTGGAGAGTAGAATATAGAGGTTCCAGGCTTGGCCAAAAATATCCAGTTGAGACCTAGGCAGGAATATCCCTGCAAAAAAGCAGTACCCCTGAAAATCAGAGGCAGAGGAGGATACTGTTAAGAACCTAACTCATTTATGGAGAGAGGGTTTCCCAAAGGCAAGGTGCCACCCATGGACCAGGACATCAGTGGGAATCGAGGGACCCAAAGGAGACAATGGTGCACCTGATCGATCCCTAAGGTTTCCAAGCCCCCCCGCCCCAACTGCCCTGTGAGCCTTGAGCCTCAGGTCCCATGGGTTCCCGTGGTTCCCCAACCCCCTTGGCAAGAATGGTAAAGCCAGAAAGCCCTGAGGCCCCAGTGAGATTTGAACTCATGACCCCTGGTTTACAATGCTCTTACAGCCATTACAGTGAACACTAAAAGCAGCTCCTCTTCCTCCCCCCCAAAAACCTAAAATGAGTCAACTTTCTAAATAATGGCCCAAAGAAAAACAAATTTAACTTCTCAAATATCCACTATTGTTAAATTCCACTGTTGTTATTTTAATATTTGATTCCAGAGGTTTCTGGGGCCCACTGCAGTTATGTCTAATTACCATCATCTTAGTGACACAAAACAGTAACCACTTGTCACAAATCTCCCTCCCGCATTTCTCTAAACCAGTGTTTCTCCTTCTTTAATGTGTATCTGAATCACTCTGGGATCTCAAAGCGTTAAAAGGCAAATTCTGATTCAGAGGCTGGGATGGAGTCTGACATCCCACGTTTTTAACAACCCCCAGGTGTTGCCAATTGCTGGTACGCGGACAGCACTTTGAGAAGCAAGAGTTATTCTAAGTTCTAGCAGTATCACAAAATGATTTTTTCCCCCTCTTAAATTTCTCCAAGAGTGGTATTTTTCCAAGGTTTCAAATTAAGTTTCAAGTTAATTTCTAGGTGGTTAAACTGGTAGCTGTGCCTGAATGTGAAAATTAGTTTAGTAATTGATGGTAAGCAACAGGATGAAGATGAGAGCCTGGATGATTGGGTTTGACTTAAACTAATAAGCAGTCCTCCTAACTGTCAATACTTCTGAGTCAGCCAGCCTTAAATGATGGCTATGAAAATGTCACCAAGCACCTAACTCCAACAAGGCTATCCTGCTGCTTTACAGAACAATGACTTTTCTCCTTCAGAATAGAGAACATTGCAAACCAGATTTCCCCCCACTAGGAGCTTGCAATAGCTTTGTACAATCACCTCAACATACTCTTGCTACTGTCAGTAAATTCCCTGACCCTCTGCAAATAGAGCAAGTACAGCACTACCCTGTAAAGGCATCAACAGTTATCAGCAATTAAAGATATAAATGCGTTTTTCTCTTATATGAGTAATCAACCAGGTCTCACTTTTAGGTGCTGGGTTACAATATTATACTATGTGGAGAAGCTAAGAGAGGAAAAATTTCCCTATGTCTTTCTGTTTGGGGAGATCTTCTTATACTCTAAGACACATCAAAGCAAGCCTATCCAGAATTTGTAAAGTTTGAGATCACATTTGAAGCCTCTGTTCTTAGGATTACACAGCCAGACTAGGTATTAAAGAGTGTAATACAATGAAAATAGTGACATCTATTGAATGCCCTATGTATAAGGTATGGCTATCAAATGCTTAGCAGCCCATTTAAAGCTCTTCAGTTATCATCTCCCATTACAGTTGGGGAAACAGGTTGAGAGATGGAGAAACATAGGTCAAAAGAGGTTAAAAAACTTGCTCAGAAGTTACAAATCTAGTAAAGAGAAGAGCCAGGATTTGAACCCAGGCAGCCTGACTCCAGCATCTGGCTCCTATCTTTGAGGCAAGTAAAAAACATATTCTTGATATTTACCTTTGGGACCTTGAGAGAGTCACTTGACTTCTCCGGGCCTTAAGTTTCTCCTCTGCAAAATGCTAAACCTCTTTCTAATTCAAATCTTCTACCATATAAACTTAGGCTATTAAATATTTTAGACTTTGTCAAAAATCAAGATTCTTCTCCATCTTATTTTCCTGCCACATTCCATGTAACTCCATTTTGTTCTCCTGTTAAGATGTGTCAGTCAACAAGCAATTATTTATTGATTTTTTCTTGTACATACTTTCTAATTTTATTTTTCATTTTAAAAATTGTTATTGAAGTGTAGTTTTTACAGTACTGTGATAATTTCTGCTGTACAACAAAGTGATTCAATTATATAGGTACACACATCCATTCATTCTTTTTCATATTCAATAGGCATTTATTGAATTCCCACTGAATGTAAATGCTGATAGTCTCCTGGGAACAGTGTAATAATGACTGCGTGCCATCCAGGGCCTCTTGAATTACCATTTTAATTGGTCATGGCTTTATCATCCATTTTTTTCCCTAGTTAAACACATTCCCAAAGACAGCAACAAGAAATGTTGAATCAATGGTCTTCAGAATGAAACTTGACTGATGTCCAGTTTATATTGTATTGATTATTGGAGTCAAGACCAAATTGGAAGTATTTCTATATGATGTTGTCCACTGTATTTATTGCTCAACTATTGCCAAACTAATAAATGTTTCAACACTTAATGTGAAACAGAAGGACTCCTTTATTTTCTACGATCTGGGTATCCCAAAGGATTTACCCAATCCACCTAAAATCTTTCCATCAGGTGGTCTGGGAGCAAGAGGTAAAGCCAAGGTGTTCATCTCAGTTGAACATCACTCAGGATCGATTCTGTAAATGTTTGGTGCATTTTTCTTGGCAGGGTCCTAGACACACATGAGATGACATCTTACATTATCAGGGAAGGTCAAACATTTCAAAAGAAAAACAAATGGTATTCAATGTTTCCAGTTGATTTGAGTTTCAGTAACTCAAATAACTTATCACTGAGGAAGATGAGTGGTATATGCTTGCAATTGATTACATGTTAATACAGGGTTTCCCCATGAACTTTTTCAGAGCACTGAATCCTGTTTTTCATAATCCCAGGATAGAGTTTCTGCATTTTAGAATACTTCTGTTTTCAGAAGACCATGAATTTCATAAAGTCTCTTGACTGCTGATCGTTGAAAGAAATTGTAGTCAGTAGCATATAACAATCTGTTGCTCAACACTTGGCAAAAATGCTGGAAACAAAGTTTAAAATTAATTCCTATCACTGGTGATAACTTAGAAATAAGGCTGGTCACATGAAGCGTGAAAGATGAATGGGTTTTCTTTCTTTCCTTTTTTATTTTTATTTTTTGGTCTTTTTAGGGCCACACCCACAGCATATGGAGGTTCAAGGGCTAGGGGTCCAATCAGAGATGTAGCTGCCGGCCTGTGCCACAGCCACAGCAATGTGGGATCCGAGCTATATCTGCTATCTATACCACAGTTCAAGCCAATGCCTGATCCTTAACCCATTGAACCAGGCCAGTGTTATTGAAGTGTTCTCACTTATATGAAGAGAAGCCTCTCTAGAAACATATATTTTTGTATATGGACTGACCAGTTCTGGAGGAATATACAGGACATGAGTAACAGTGGTTGTCTCTTGGTGGTGGAACCAGCACTGGCTGTGTGACTTGCAGGGATACTTTCTGTTCTTTTTTTTGTTTTGTTTTGTTTTTTAGGGTCCCCAGGCCAGGGGTTGAATCAGAACTACAGCTCTACAGATGCCGGCCTATACCACAGCCACAGCAAGGCCAGATCTGAGCCGCATCTGTGACCTAAACCACAGCTCATGGCATCGCCAATCCTTAACCCACTGAGTGGGGCCATGGATCAAACACACATCCTCATGGATGGTAGTTGGGTTCATTTCTGCTGAGCCACAGCAGGAAGTTCCTTTCTGTTCTTTATATTCCCTTTTGAATTGTTTGATTTTTTTTTAAAGAAATCTTACACATTTTACATTTTCACTTTAAAAAGACACATGTACATATGTAGAGAAAGAGACACAAACAGAGACAGAAAGAAATGATGCTGAAATGTGTATGCTAAGGAAATCAATCCTGATCCTGAAAGACAGAAAACCTGCTACAGGTTCTAACAGGTGCTACATTTTGCATTTCAGATAGATCATTCTGAGAGCTGCTTGGAAGATGAAGTAGAGATGGCTAAAACCAGGGCCTGTGTTCCTAGTCAAAAAGCATCGAAAAGTGTTTCAAAGTCCAGATGAGAGATGATAAATGACTAAAGTAGAACAGCGACCCGAGGACTGGAAAGGAAGGAAAAAAAGATATTCAAATAGAGGCCAATCAGAGGGATGTCATGACCGGTTCGATGTTGGAAGTTAGAGATCAGGGAGCCTAGACTGCCCCCTGGGGTTCCCTATAGAGTGATGGGTACTATGGCACCATCAGCCCAGGGAGGGAAACAGGAAAAGAAGCCCCAGCTACCTTGTTCACCACCAAAGTAGATATGTTTCTGGATTTAAATATATATATCAGAGCATATCGTTACCAGTTACTGGTGGGAACACTGAGGTAGAATATTGGAGGTTGAAACCGTCTTGAAAAAAGCTAGTGACCCTTCTAGTTCTGTTCACAAATAAGGCGAGGTCTGCAGGGAGAAGTCCTGGGCCCATAAATGCAGAGGCTGAAATGAGGTGGTTAGAGATCTGCAGAAAGGGTGCTGGCCAAGGATAGAGAATGCAGTGCAGTCAACTTTAATCTGCAGCAATATGGTTCTTTATCGAAGAGGACTCAGACCCTGATAGATTTAGAACTTACTTTTCAAATCCACCCCCACCCAGGGAAGTGACCTTTGTCCTCTGTTTCAGTTGCTTTTATAACACCATATAGGGGTAGAACATGATGGGAGATGATATAAGAAAGGGAATGTGTGTGTGTGTGTGTGTGTGTGTGTGTGTGTGTGTGTGTGTGTGTGCATGAGACTGGGTCACTTTGCTGTACAGCAGAAATTGACACCACATTGTAAATTAGCTCTAATAAAAATTATGTAATTTGTGCTATTAAAATACTCAGAGAATAAAAAAATGTTACATCAACTCAGATCAAAAAACCATATAGGTAGGGAAAAAAGATGTGTGCGGAACCCATTTGCAAAGCATCTGCTCTCTTCTCCATTGCGTCCCTAAAATGATTCAGAGTCCTTCTGGAACACTGTGTTTCCATGGGAAATAGCACGGAAGCAGTGTGAGTTCTTGTAGAAAGTGTATTTGGCGATGAAATGAGACGAGGTATAATAGATAGCACAAGTGGGGCCAAGAGCTAGCCCAGAGAGATGAAGCTTTGCTGCCAGGAAATTCAAAAGTGACTCCCAGGAGCTTTGTAGAAGAGCAGAAACATTTGAATGGCTTGGTGGGGATGATCTTAAACACGAAATCAACAAAGCCCCATCCCTGCAAATGGTCTCCTGGACAGAGGATATCTATTTAAGCAAAGGCATATTCAGAGATGGTGTCATTTAATTTAGAGAAAGAAAGTAGAGAAGCCGCTAGAGAAATACATTCAAACAGAAGAGGGTTCTTAGGTAGCTGTTAGCAATCAGCTATTCCATCCCTACCGAAAGTGAAAAAGTGTGGGTTAAGGTCCTTCAGATGCAACAGGAAAGTCAGAGGCCAGATGTCTTGTTCTTGTTGCTGAATGGATTAATCAGGGAAGTTGCTAGGAATGAATCTTGCTTGAATGAGAAGGTTTATTTGGGATCCTTCCTGAAGGCGGGGGAATAGATTTGTTGAACGCTCAGGGTCCCTGCCTACTCAAACCTCCTGTGACTCATGGGGAGTTTTTTTTTTTTTTTCCTGATCTATTATTTTCAAGAGAATGATATACAATTCTCTAGCTGAGAGAAACAGCTTTGTGGTTTCCATAGAGATAGTTCGACGACATTTATTTGAAATCCTACCTATGCCTAGAACATTTTCTCGTGTCAGAGGCCATCATTTCTCCTTCCTACCACTTGCAATCCCTCACCCACTCAAAGGCGTCTAGATCTACTTTAAAACCCACAGGAAATCATCTTTCTTCTATAAAGCTTTCTCTGCAGCCACACGGGAGAGAAATCTACCAGAGGAAGAGTGCATATAAACAAATCAAGACTCTGAAAGACAAAAGACGCTATGTAACATAATTGTCATCTTTCCATTTGTATAAGGTTTTTATTAACCTTGATTTCCATCCCCCACCCACAGCACTACCTAAGCCCCAGGAAGTTTAGGGTTGTATTCTTTATGCTCTCTATGTAGCTCCTCGCATATTATAGGGACTTAATAACATTTATTAGGATTATAAAAGAATTTTTCTAGCCGTAAAAAAGTGTTAGTAATAATGGCATTTAAAATTTCTAATTCAGAAATTAATAGTTTCTCTGTCAGGTCCACCTTATACCTTCACATGTAATTTTCTTTTATGTTGAGCATGAACCATGAGCCATTTCCATAGAAACAGCTTTATCACATGGCACAGCTAGTTTCACAGATACAAATCTCTTCATGACAAATATCAATGTCATGAAGATATATATGTATCATCATATACAGTATATATATATATATATATATATATATATATATATGCATATGTGTGTATACACACGTAACTTTTTAAAAAATTAGTGAATTCTTTCCATTTTTCAAAATGTCATCTGTCTGCTGGTACCTGAACTATCAATATTTCTGGAAACATTTAAGAAATTACTAAAGAATAACTTGATTGGAGTTCCTGTTGTGGCACAGTGGTTAACGAATCCGACTAGCATCCATGAGGTTGCGGGTTCGATCCCTGCCCTTGCTCAGTGAGTTAAGGATCCAGCATTGCTGGGAGCTGTGGTGTAGATCGCAGATGCGGCTTGGATCCCATGTTGCTGTGGCTCAGGTGTAGGCTGGCGGCTACAGCTCTGATCAGACCCCTAGCCTGGGAACCTCCATGTGCTGTAGGAGTGGCCCAAGAAATGGCCAAAAAAAAAAAAAAGAATAACTTGATTGATGACTCCAAAGTGAATTTAGAAAGGAGAAAAATCAAACATAAAAGATAGCCTATGAAAAGGGGGTTCCTCAGCCATCTAGAGTGGTTTTGAATGAGGTAAGTTAGATTTTAAAAGGTAAACAAGAAACTGTATCAAATTTGAAAATATAAAGTAAATGATATGTCTAATCCAGAAATAGATACATATATTCTATATGTTTAATATATATGTATTTAATAGCTATTTATATCAGTCTACATCTATCTAGTCATTTCTGCTATAATCGTGTCCTTATCACAACATGATGTTTGCTTTCAAATGTCAGCTTTTGTGTGAAACTTCCACATCCACACAGTGATTTGTCATAACTAGTAAGTGTACTAAATCAACTACTGCATTAAATGGAGATGAGATTCTTTCCACAGACATCACACCTGCCCATACTCCAACACACACACACACACACGTGCATGCACCCATGCACACATGCACACAATTCAGCACCTCCCAAAGAAACAACCAAGAGAACAAAAATCCCAGTTCAAACTGACTGCAGAGTTCAGATGAGAAAATTCACTATGAAGGGTAAGGTTGGTCCATTGAAAATGTCTGGCTAAATGCAGTGAGAACTGATCTTTTAGAAGTTTTGGGAATGGGAGGAGGAGAACAGAATGAAATATTTGGAGAGTGGAAGGGACTCACAAAACTGGAAAGCAGTATTCACTTTTGGGTGGGTTATTGGTGCATCTTACATCTATGCCAACCCGACTTGGGGAGACGCCCCTGTGAGCTGTGGGGTCATGAAGGGGATTTCATAACCTGGTTGTCTGCAGTTAAGGAAGGGAATGACTTTCGGGATGTGACATGTGCCCTAACAGTGTGCAAACATCCCTGTCACAGAACATAAGCAGGTCTGGATGAATTACATTTTGGCCTAGTTATCAAGCAGCTTGTCCGCCTTTTAAAGGATCCGTACCTTCGGCTCTGCAAAAGATATGTAAGTCCAAACTCAAACAAAGCAAATGCCATTTTTTTCAATACTAACAAACCTCACTGAGTGGAGGTTTGCTTTTGCGTGGAAACGTGGGACACTTAGTAGTGTAGGAAGGTAGCACCGACAGAAGTTGACTTCAGAAGCTACCTGTTTGAAATATCAGATCTTGCTATCTTCTGCTTTGATGCCTGCCGAAACGTGAATAACCCTGAGAGAGGTGGTACCATGATGCTCATCTTTATGTCTTGTATTTAGACCAGCCTGTGAATGAATGGTTGGATGACAAAACAGGTTTGCAAAAGAGACAGAGACTAGAAAAAAATGTGAGGAAAGCAAGCCATCAAGAGTTATTTCATACTTTCCCCCCAAATCAGCCGTGTCTTGATTTCAGGAGCCCAGGTGAAGGGGCTCAAAACAATGGCTAAGGTGTGCTGAGACAGGATTTGTGTTGTCCACACTCATCCTGTGCACTTGAAAAGCATTTTGCTTGATCTGACAGTGATGCCCAGTACTTTGTAGCCCAAGATGTGAAATCATCAAATTCACCTCCATTCCCTGGGACCATAGCATCTATGCTAACTGGGCCATGTGACCATAATACCTTATAGCTTTAATAACATGATAAATCTCATAGTTAAAAATCAGTGTCTAGTGGGCAGCACACTGGCAATTTTTTAAGTTCAGACATTCCTCGTCTGGTGTATAAATGTTGGACTTTCTCCTTAAGCACATTCCCCTTGAATGTGCTCCAGTCAGTTTATATTTGAATACTTTTAAATTGCTTTAAAATGTCAGGATGATAAGGTATCCTAATTTACAGTCTCAGGTATAAATCTTGTGACTTACTTAAACCCTTTGATTCTCAGTTTTGTGTAAAATGGAAATAAACATTTCTGCTCTACTTATTTCAGGGAGCAGTGAGAATCAAAAGAGATAAATCAGATACAAATATATGCTCTGTATATGTGATATATAGTATAAATTACCATATGAATGTTAAAGGCTGGTATTTTTATTATTTTACTATTATCTCCCAGGCTTGTAATGGATTTCTCCCTCCTTAATGTCCAGGCATCAGGAATAACATTCATTCGCATCTTGCATAATCAAAAATAATACGATTTTTGTTGGCTACTGGGATTTTCATCATGCAGTTGGAGTTCATAGCCCTATTTCTAATTGTGAAACTATCCTGTGACATCTGACAGAAAAAAAAAAAAAGGAGTTTCCCTCACCTTTCCTTCTCACCATTTTCTCTTGGTTTTCACACTGAGACTTCTCAAATTTACAAGTTTCAGTCTGTATACGGTTCCCCATCCCTCTCTAAATTTCATATTTTGTGTTACTCCCTGGTATTTGAAAGAGATGGGGCATGTGGTTTTCTGAGGGTTTAGCCAAGGAACTAGGGCTCTGGAATTGACTTCTAATTTTACTTACAGTTCCTCCAATTACAGACCCTGTTACCTTGGCACTAATTAACCCTAGAGTAATCATATAATTTATTGTTCAAATGTGAACTTTTGAGAATGACAGGGAATGATATTACTACTACCTGGGTCAAGAAGTGTGAACCAATACTGTCCTGGGAAAGCCAGGCTTTATGACCATCCTATGTCATTCAAAGCCTGAATTTCTTTATCTTTAAAATGGGAATAAATTATAATTTCTTCTTAGATCATTGAAGGCTTAATGAGACAGTATGTTCCCAGACTTGGAGATAGTATCCGTTATTGATAATGTACTTCTTCCTTTTCGTTTTCTCCTCCCCTTTCTTCTCCTTTTTCTCCTTCTCTTTCTACTTTTCTTCCTCTCCCTCCCTTTCCCCTCCCTCCTCATCCCCCCTCCTGCCCCTCTTCCTTCCCCCTCCCCTTCTTCCTCCTTCTCCTCCTCCTCCTTCTTCTTCTCCTTCTTCTCCTCCTTCTTTATTGAGCACATACTGTGTACCAGGTACTGTTCTGAACACTATATGAGTATCAACGACAGAATCAGGTAGAGTGGATGAGATAACCTGATAAAAACTGTATACTAAAGTTTGAGATAAGCAAACATAAACATTATCTATCAGCTCACCACCCTTGCTTACGGAGAACATTATAAGGGTAAAGAGACTTGCTAGGAATTGGGATGCATTAGAAGAAATTGTAGGATTTACTTTGTTTCTTTGAGGAACAGCCAAGAATCTCATTGAGAAGTTGAGTTATTAAAAGATAACTATCTTTGGGAGTTCCTGTTATGGCACAGCAGAAACGAATCCAACTAGAAACCATGAGGTTGTGGGTTCGATCCTTGGCCTCGCTCAGTGGGTTAAGGATCCGGCGTTGCTGTGAGCTGTGGTGTAGCTCATAGACTCGGCTCAGATCTGGCATTGATGTGACTGTGGCATAGGTCACAGCTGTACCTCCAATTAGACCCCTAGCCTGGGAACCTCCATAGGCTGCAGGTGCGGCCCTAAAAAGCAAAAAGATAAAAATAAATAAATAAATAAAAATAAATCATCTTCATGGGGTCATAATTGTCCCTAACACTAAAAAAGGGCCCTGAAAATGAGATCTCAACTTAAGACATGACTTAAGACATGACAGAGAAAGTTCAACCAAATTGAGCTGTTCTAAGGGAGGATAACCTAGAGGATAACCTAGGTAGGAAGGTGATGGATATTCCAGGCAAGGCAAAATAGTACAAAGATGTTTACAGATGAAAGATTACCAAGAACAATCAGATACGAATCTTAAGGCCTGGAAAACCTTCTTGGAGTCTTAATAATAATAATACTTACCAAGTACTTCTACAAAGCAGGTGCCATTCTAAGTACTTTACAAATATTAATCCATTTAATACATAATGCAGCCATATGAAGTATCTATGTTTATTATCTCTACTCTACTGAGATAATAAACTGAGACACAGAAAAGTTAGGAAACTTGCCCAAAGTTACACAACTAGCACCTTATAGAGTGCTAGTTAAGGAAACTGAGACACAGAAAAGTTAAGAAACTTGCCCAAAGTTACACAACTAGCACCTGAGAGAGTTGTGATTTGTACCCAAGTAGACTGGCTTCAGAATCTTATGTGTGGTGTTTAGGTCATTAGATCATAAAACATCATTAGTTCTGATAACATTTAAACCTAGAGAGGTTTCAAAGATTAGGAAACATTATTAATACTCAGCAAACTGGGTCCTAGGATGAACTGCATTCGCAATCAATATAATTTAGCCCTGGGTTAAAGTTGGTAAAATTAAGGGGTGGCTTGATTAATGTCTTCAAGTTTATAAAAAAATGTTTGATCTGTTCACTGATTTAAATCACAGTGGACCAGAGTTCCCATTGTGGCTCAGTGGTTAATGAATCCAACTAGGAACCTTGAGGTCGTGTGTTCGATCCCTGGCCTTGCTCAGTGGACTAAGGATCCGGCATTGCCGTGAGCTGTAGTGTAGGTTGCAGACTCGGCTCAGATCCCGAGTTGCTGTGGCTCTGGCGTAGGCCGTCAGCTACAGCTCCGATTAGACCCCTAGCCTGGGAACCTCCATATGCCGAAGGAGTGGCCCAAGAAATGGCAAAAACAAAAACAAAAACAAAAAAACAGAGACAAAATAAACAAAAAAGAAAAAATAAATAAATCACAGTGGACCTATTTTGGTGCAAGGTGTGAAAGTGCTCTGTCAGGTCCTTACAGATTACATCCCCCTTCTGAGAGAACTCCTTAGCCTGCAGGAAGAAGCAAAGTTTAGATTGGACATAAGGAAGAACATCTTGACTGTAATGAGTGAGAAGATGCTGGAAGCAGCTATGAAGAGTATCTGGGAAGTGTCCATCCTTAGAGAGCTTCAGAACAAGAAAAGCTAATTATATCTGTCCTAGTTGGCTTACATGGCTCTTCTACCCAAAAGCAAGAGGGTGACAAGAGAAAGGAAATTTCTCTAAGACCCATCCCAACTAAGGAATCTGAACTTCTAAAATTTTTAATTAATATTTACAAACCATCTGTTTTTAGACCTTCAAAAATCACCACATTTTGGTCACTTCTAGAGTGTGTGTAATTCAAGAAGTTTACAGCATCACAACCATGCACTTAGAGACCGTGGGAGGGCACTTGGCTGGGCTGTCATTAATTCAGTGGCTCTTTTTGGAGCAACTAACTTATTGACCTCACAATGCACAGTGCTCAAACTTATATCTAAGAAAAAGTTGCCATGTCACTAACCTTCATGTTGGTTAATGAAGAAGAGATTCAAGAGACATTAAATCCTCAAATGCCACGGGTGTTCTGTAACAAGAGCTTCTTGAAGACTGTGCCTGATGAATGCATTTTGCACAGGGCACATTGGGTAAAATCATGAGGACTTGAAATGGAAATATAATGCATTCAGGTCTGTGTATACTTCTGTATTTTCGTGCAGGAAAAAAGACAACCCTTAATGTTAAGAATAGAAACAGTGGAGTTCCCGTCGTGGCGCAGTGGTTGACGAATCCAACTGGGAACCATGAGGTTGCGGGTTCGGTCCCTGCCCTTGCTCAGTGGGTTAAGGATCCGGCATTGCCGCGAGCTGTGGTGTAGGTTGCAGACGCGGCTCGGATCCCGAGTTGCTGTGGCTCTGGCGTAGGCCGGTGGCTACAGCTCTGATTCAACCCCTAGCCTGGGAACCTCCATATGCCACGGGAGCGGCCCAAGGAATAGCAACAACGACAACAACAATAACAAAAAAAAAGACAAAAAAAAAGAATAGAAACAGTTACTAAATTATAATGAATATGCACCATGTATCAGGTACTAACATAAACGCTGGACATCGGTTTTTACAAGAGCCACCTGAGATAGGAACACTTAATATCCTTATTTCACAGATAAAGAACTGAGTCCAGGAAAGCTGCTGTGTGATGGGGTTGTGTTTATAGCTCAGGCCTGTTGGACTCAAGAGCCAGATGTTTAACTCCCTCTTTTGGGTCCTGGAACCCGATTCCAATGTGTGTGTGAATGTGTGTGTGTGTGTACGGAGGGGGGCAGGTTGGGAGGTTCCCCACACATATGACCAGTCATTCTCTGGACACCACTTTGGTGTCCTACACTACAACTCAATTCTGACACTATCCAGAGATGGCCTCAGTTCCACAGGTTAAGGGTTCTGCCCTGCAAGACTCTTCCCTCTCCCTCCTCAGATGCAAGACCACGTTGTTACCTGTACTTTGACTAACTGGCTCTATCTAAAGCAGAGTTTCCCGCAACCTCCTCCTCGGGCTTGTTTATTTTTTGCTAGAGAACTCAGAGAAACATTTTACTTCCTAGAACGTCGTTGATGTTGCTAGAGCAGCAGTGGGATGGGAGAGAGGCATAGGGCAAGGTGCAGGCAAAGGGGGCGGAGCTTCCATGCCCGCTCCAGATGTACCCCTCTCCCCTGTTTCCAAGTATTCACCCACTGTGAAGCTTTGAGCCCCTGTCCTTTCAAGCCTTTCTAGAAGCTTATATATTGCATATATATAATTAAATCATTGGCCCTTATAGATTGATTCATCTCCAGCCCCTTTTCCCTCCCTGGGGGACAGGGGGTGGGAAAGGAAATTCCAGTCCTCTAAATGCTCAGTAGGCCGTGCAGGCAATTAGCTCCCATCTTTTGGCACTTTCCCTAAATCGCCTCATTAACATAACAAAAGACACCTTTCTTGCTCTTAGCACTTGGGAAATTCTAAGGAGTATTAAGAGTTGTTTGCCAAAAGCTGACAGGGGTGGGGAGCAGGAAGACCAAATATGTATTTCTTATTATAAATCACAGTACATACACCCCCCCTTCTCATTTTCTCCGACAATCACTTCTTTCCATTTCAGCGTTCACTCTGGTCCGACTTGTGCTGTTAAAGAAACAGATCTTTTCCTTCTGCAGAACCGGGCAGCATCCCTCCCAAAAGAAACAAGTTGTGGATTTCAGGCCTCAAAATGAGCATAAGCACGAGGGCTAGCTGGTGTTCTTGCTCGCGTTCAGAGGGATGACTTCCCCGGACAGAACCTTACCTCTTAATCATAACCATCTCAGGATGAAAGACTTAAAAAAAAAATGACACCCACCCGGGGAGAGCGTTGTTTGGTGGGAGCCCAGGTTCTTGTTTCTCCCTCCAGTGCCATCCTAGTCATGGTCCATAAAACAGGAAACACAGCATTTTTCCGGTCAGGTCAGCTTGCAGGGCTGATTTGTTTGTTTGAGTCCAAGATGAAGAGTCAGAAGATCTAAAATCTGTTATTTTTCAGTTCACAAGATTTCCTGCCAGTGGAAAGGAAGAACTGCCCTCCATTCCAGGATTCTCTAATGGGGCCTGGGTGGGGGGGGGCGTCAACCACAGGAAGGGGTGAGGGTTGGGGGGGGGAGCCAGTTGTTTCTTGGTGGAGAGAGTAAGGACACTAATTCGAGGACCCATTTCTGGGTAGAGAAGACAGAAAAGTTTCAGGTATATTTAGCTCTTATTTTTCCGACTGAACACAGAGAGAACTCAAACAGCAATATGTAAAGGTCAGATCATTTCATCACTGTCCTTTCAGAAGTAGGAAATTACATTATGAAATGCAGATGGCATCTCGAGGTTAAAATAGCAAGTTATTATTACCACATAGCTTACAGGAGAGATTTTTCATTTTCCTGTCTCCTGGAGGACTATACATTTAAAACACATTTATTAAAAAAATTAAATAAGTATATTTAAAAATGTGTAAACTTGTTTCTTCTGGCTTGGTTGAAATGATGCCAGTGAAAATAAAACAATCACTTAGCTTGCTTCTACGAAAATAAAAACCAATGAATTTACTGGCAAAGAACAGTATATTTATAAGTAGAAAACATTCATGGAACATGGTTTAGAGAGAAACGACTTGCTTGAAATAAACTATCTTTCTGTATTTCAAAAATGCAAAGTTGGGCTGTTTGAGAGACCACTCAAATGCTGCTCAATTCTGCTAAAACCATTACAGGCTTTCACATTTACTTTTTTTTTTTTGGACTATATAAAGCGTAGTACCGCTACTCACCAATATAGATCTTGCTGTATTTGTTCATCCCTCATAGCTAAAGAATAATCTATGCTCTTACAAGGAGTTTAACAAGGACAGGGTTAACTGCACCTGTGCTGTCCCTGAAGATTGTGGCTCCAGGCAGTTTCAGGCACACACGGGTCGGGTCAGGTCAGAACTTCATCACCTTTTTTTTTTTTTTAAAAGCGATTCAGATGGTAAATATTCCTTTTTAATTTTTTTTCTTCTTTTAATTGAAGTATAGTTGATTTACAGTGTCGTGTTAATATTATGTATCAGTTAAGTAATTCAGTTATACAGACATACGTATCTTTTTTTCAGATTCTTTTCCCTTAATATTATAAAATATTGAGCAGAGTTTCCTGTGCTATGCAGTAGGTCCTTGTTAGTTACCTATTTTATATATAGTAGTGTGTATATGTTAATTCCAAATTCCTAGTTTATCCCCTCAGCCCCCTCCCCACTTTCTCCTATTGGGTTCAAGGATAATACCAAATTCTCCGCGCTGGAGGGTATGTCGCATAAGGTGGGCTTCAGAAAAAGTTAGGCTTAGGCATCCTGCATTGTGTGTTTTAGGGAAGTCTGAAAATATGTAATTTCAGAATGACTTTCATAATTGAAATCACCAGATCAGTATATTATTTTGAACTTCTCAACCCCTTTAACTCCTGATTTTATTGGAGAGTTAGTAGAAAAGAAAGATTTATGTCAGCTAGTAAATATACGTATTTTTAAAGAGATGCTAATTAGAAATCCCCAAGAAGTTGTTTGTTTGTTTCTTTGTCTGTTTTGGAAATTCCAGATACAAAGGGGAAAACGAAGGCCCATGCACACAGTTCAGGGAAGCAAAGACTAGTTTTGATGAAATTTAATTTCAAGAAGAGTCTAGAGACACCTTCCTATCATCATTGTTAGACAGCTGCTCTGGAAACACCTTGCTATCGGCGGACATCCAACACTGAGAAAAAAACCTATGTTCCCCCAAAATTACCTCCTTTACATTCAGAAGTAAATTAACAACAAAGGTGCCCTTCTCTCTCCTGACTCCTCCCATTTTTGCTCCTTATTATACATGAAAGAAATAAACACTCCCATCACAAACTCAGTTTCACTATCACTGATAATTCCTCTTTCTTCTTCCATCTCTTCTTCCTTTCTACCCTCGTTGCCCCTATGTTTCCTGAATTTAGTAGTTAATGGAGACTCCTCTGGCCACCATCTCTTCTGGAAAAGCCACGTGGTGGAAAGTAGCTGGGTTATGACTTGGCCCACCCTGGCTTCTGCCTCTGTCTTTGTAAATGTTCTCTCTGCTAATATCCTTGTCTCTGCTGTTGGAGCAAGAAAAAAAAATGTCATTCCCACTCATCAAGCCGCCTTCTTCTTTCTCAGGCAAGGAGGCATAGTTTCTGTCAGTGTGAAAATAAATCTTTGGGCTCCCCTTTCCACTTGTTGAGAATGGTGGCGAGGGAGGAAGAAAGAGAAGATTAGGATTTCAAAGGCCCAACCAATTAGTCTGTGATGCCAAGGGGTAAGACCCAGAATAACTAACTGGCTCTTTGTTTAGGGGAATGTTAATAAATTCTTGGGAATAAAACATACATCTAGATTTAAGAAGGGGAAAAGAAATAAAATTCTGGACATGCACAAAAACCCAGAGACAACATTGGACTTTTAACAGTACAATGATAGAGAGCTTGGGTTAATTGATTTCAGTCTCAAAGGATGCCAGCTGACATATAGCTATATGTAAAATGTCATTAAAACCACCGTAGAGGAAAGAGAAAACCTATTGTTTAGTGGATACTGAGTAAGCCCTCGCCCCCTTGTCACGGAAACAATATGGAGACCATGTCACCGGAGGAAAGGAATATAGTGTGAACTGAAGTTTGGCACTTACCGTGCCTCTACATGGAGTAAAACATGAGCCATTGCAGCTACCAACCTGCAGCACCCCCTGAATGGAGCTCAGGCTGGAGACCCGGAGTGAGGCACTCTGTGCTCTGGGAAAACTGGGAGAACAGGCCTTCAGATAGTCTGATATTTTTAGAAGATTTTATGAGCCCAATTCTTGCATCTCCTCACATCTGGAAAAATACTAAAATCCTTCCTGGCCATGTCTGCTCCTTGTGACAGGTAGTAACCTTCAGGAGACCAGCATCAAACTTTTATAATATGTATGTATGGCTTCATGAACCTCGCCCTCACCTTTATCATATCCTGATATTTCCTCTTTTCCTCTTTGGGCGGTATTTCAGAGCTGTCTGAAATACCATGCCCCGTCTGTAGTTAAGAATAAAAGAATGCCTCAATCATCTCCCCCAAGGGTGAGAGCCTGTGAGTCCTGCAAGCTGTGAAAACTCAGGATACAGGCTCTGATAGTTGAGATGCATATCAAAGCCTAGCCCTCTTTTGTTCCCATTCCTTGCCCTTTGCTGCAAAAACTCACACATATCCTAGCTCCTCCCTCACCACCTAGGAGCAATTTCCCAGGGCTACCTGAGATGCTGTCTCCTGGGGGCTTGCGTCCTAATTTTGCCCCAGATAAAACTTTTCTCTCAACATTCAGGTTGTATATTTTTATGTCGACAATAGGAAGACTTGAACTGAGGACACAGAAAGACAAGAGCATGGCAATAAGGCATATGATCATATGCCTTATTGCCATGCTCTTGTCCCCCAATTTCCTACTTGTACTCCCATGGAGACAGCAAACTCAGGGGTGAATAGTGATGCACCTCTTCAGATATGGGGCTGAAGGGGTCGGGAGAGGGGCTATCTTGCAATTCAGACCCTGTAGCATACGCAATTAATGAAAAGCCTGTGGACCACCAATTTAAAATTGTTTTGCATGCAGACTCAGAAGCCCCGAGCTTCAGTTGCCACAGTGTGAACTCCTTAGACCCAGTTCATGCTGTGACCTTTTAAATACCAGAGGTGGTGAAACCCAAGAATAGGGAACCAACGTTTTGAACTCATCAGAGGTATGAACCCCATGTTCCTGGCCTCTTGCTGGCCCTCCTGATCCTTCTGTTTGTGTTCCATGCTTTCTAACTTTTTGTTCCATTCTCTCACTTTCCTCTCTGACTTGATCATAGCGGTATGAATCTTCCTGTCAGTATATCTATCCCTTTGTGGCTTAGCTTGCAAAGCATTCGGTGGACTTAAATACCATGCGATTCAAACCAGCTATTCTGGTGGAAACAGATAGTGGCTTCACTGTGCCACGTTTGTTCCTGAGCACTGAGCCCCTAGCCAGGCACACCCTATTTGGCTAGCTGTATAGGATAAGACAGCTATAGGATAAGAATGCTTCCCTGTGTGAACCCCGTTGAGATACCCAAAGAAGATAAAAGAAGAGGAAAGCAGGGGAAAAAGAGAGGGATAGAAATAGAGAGGGAGAAATATGGGACTAGGGTGAGTTTAGTGGGTGCAGTTAACTCCAGTGAAAATCAGAGAAGAAATTTGAATATAAGAATGAGAAAATAGCAATACCTGCATTGTTATCTTCACCATACAAATGAAGAAACTGAGGAGTTAGGCACCTCTTCCAAAGTCACTAGTCAAGGCTGAACTGATTTTCAAACCCAGCCCTATCTTACTCCAGGACACTTGTCAGTATTCAGCTGCTTCTGGAAATACAATATTATTGAAATATTCCACTATTTTTTTTTAGGATTTAGATTGCTTTCAATTTTTCGCTTTTATAAATGATGATGTAATAAACATCTTTATACATTCAAACAAACAAAGAATGAGAAAAAAAGCGAGGAGTAGTATATGACTCTTTTGCAGGTTGGGTTCTCCTTAAACAATGAGATCAGAATTTCTGTTCATCAGGACGTATTAAATAATGCTCTTAGGAACAGCTCCCGTTGGAGCATAAGTGCAGCAGCATTCATTGATGAAAGGGAGAGGTGAAATCATGGTGAAGTTGAATTCAGATGTAGTTGCTGGGAGTTCCTGTCTTGGCTCAGGGGAAATGAACCTGGCTAGTATCCATGAGGAGCGAGTTCGATTCCTGGGCTCACTCAGAGGGTTAAGGATCCGGCATTACCATGAGGCTGTGGTGTAGGTCACAGATGCAGCTTGGATCCTGAGTTGCTGTGGCTGTGTTGTAGGCCAGCAGCTGTAGCTGCAATTAGACCCCTAGCCCTGGAACTTCCATATGCCCTTAAAAACAAACAAACAAACAAACAAACAAACAAAAAAAAACCCCACACACACAGTTGCTAAAAATGCTTAACTAATCCCATGGAGACCCCTGGAGCTAGAATGACCCTTCAGAATGATCTAGAATTGAGGCATGTGGCCTGGGGCTTCATTCCCCACCCCCAACCTTCTCCTGCAACATCTACTGGCCATATGATAAGGGCTGTCCCTGGGAAAGGTGTGACTTGCTGTGAGTGGGGAATCCTCCAGCCAGGACATTGCTGGAGAGGGACTCAGCTGAGAGGTATCAGCCATCACTCCTGGCAGCTGGAGGAATGAGTGTTTCAGTCTTTAATGGGATGTGAGATTCAACTGGCTTCACAGCATCTCAACAGCCCCAGAGTCAGAATGCAGCTGAAAAGGCTGAACTGAATTTCCCTCACAAGCTTGATGGCATTTCGTCTCCTACTAGTCACTGATTATTCCATGTGCATTGGTCTTGTTTCCCATCTAAACTCAAAACATTCTGAGCCCTAGTATCACATCTCACATACTTTTCTACCCCGTAATAATTCCTTTAGCCACGAGCTGTGGTGTGGGTCGCAGACGCAGCTTAGATCCCACGTTGCTGTGGCTGTGGTGTAGGCCGGCGGCTACAGCTCTGATTAGACCCCTAGCCTGGGAACCTCCATATGCTGCAGAAGTGGCCCTAGAAAAGGCAAAAAGACAAAAAAAAATTCCTTTAGAAAAGTAAATGGCCCAATCTAAGACTGATGGAAAAACCAGACTGTGGTAACGTGATACTGAAATAACACAAAGTTCTCTCCTCTGTATGTTGAAGAAAATAAAATTGACCTCTTGTTTACCAATTTTTTCCCCTGTCATACGTGCATATAAATGTCTCCCAAGTGAACTAGTTCTGATGCTCTGTGAAAGGCAGCCCTATACCTGGAAAATCCCAAAGACAAGATAGTGGAGACATGGAGAACGTAGGTGTGAAAGTGAATACGAGCTCCGTCACTTGACCAGAGTCTGAAGACCAGCTTCTCTTTCCTGCTGTCCTGTTCTTACTGTGTGATCGTGAGAAAAATCAGTTGACCTCTCTCAGAGGTACTTCTTTTTTCATGAAATGATGAAGCGTAATGTTGTCTGCTTTACCTTCTTGAACAGCAGTGGGTGTCGGACTGAAGGACTTGATGAGGATCGATAGATAACGCCTGCCTGGTGGGCTTGAGGCCTAAAATGCAGTGCAGGAGGAGTTTCATTGTTATTGTGATCAGTTTGAAGATGAAATTTCTTTTTTTAAATTATAGCTGTTTCACAATGTTTCTTCAATTTCTGTTAGACAGCAAAGTGACCCAATCCTACACAGTTCCCTGTGCTGTACAGTAGGACCCCTTTGCCCAACCATTCCAGACATTACAGTTTGCATCCACCAACCCCTGTCTGTCCCACTCCCTGTCTTCCCTCTGCCCTCAGCAACCACAAGTTTGCTCTCCAAGTCTATGATCATGGACACAGATCACAGATGAAATGTCTAAAATTAATATCCTACATTCTACTGTATATAGTAATAAAAAGGCAATTTAGGTTTTTTTGATTATTGACTATAATGGAAGAACTCTATTTCATTCACAATGTCAGACCCTGAATTGTTACACTGGCTTCTAGGTTCCTCGTTTCTGAAGTGAAGGGTCAGGTATGTAAGATGACTTCTCATAAAGGTTTGGTTTCTAAACTTCGTAAATATGCATCTTCCAAACCAGCATTTTTGTCTATCAACCAGGGGAAATGAGACATTGATACTTCTTGTGTCTGTTTAACAAAGTGATTTAATTGTTTGTGGGGAGAAGGTTAATACAGATGCATATGTACCACGGAATCTGGAACAGAGATGTTTTGGAAGAATTTCAGAATGTTCAGGGAAGTAAGGTTAACCTCAAATAATTTCAGACTGCCAAACTTAATTATGGGTTGGACTTAAATGTTCTCCATTAATGCAGTTATCTGTCGAGTTGAGATTGAAAGGGTTCAGGAGTAGGCTTTTTAATGACCTATTTCGGTGTAGAAGGCTCTCAAGTGGTAACCAAGCAGACACCATTCACATGGGCATGTGCTTTGTCTAAATATTGTTTGGAATGCTAATTACATTCCCCAAATGGAATAACTTTTCTTTTTGCTGATCTTAAATTAAATAGCACCCCTCAACACACACACACACACACACACACACACACATTGCCTAGCAGAGGCAGAAATGTGAGGTGGAAGGTGAGATTCTCAGGGTGGCTGAGCTGGGCATCATTTTTAGTACCCAAACACATACTATTTGCCACAAGTCAGGAAAATTACCAGCTGGAGATCAGGAGAAAAATTAGCAGCAAAATTCTCTTTTTATTCCTCTTTTATCTAAGCTTTGACCTCCCCATCCTTCTGTGGGTACCTAGAGTTTTTTTTTTTTTTTTTTTTTTTAATATCTAGTTTTCCATTAAAGAAAAAAAGTAAAAGCCTACCTTTAAGACTGGGTATGAAGGGAGTTCCCATCGTGGTGCAGAGGAAACGAATCTAACTAGGAACCATGAGGTTTCAGGTTTGATCCCTGACCTCGCTCAGTGGGTTGAGGATCCGGCTTCGCCATGAGCTATTGGTGTAGGTGGCAGACACAGCTCGGATCTGGCATTGCTATGGCTCTAGTGTAGGCCGGCAGCTATAGCTCTGATTAGACTCCTAGCCTGGGAACCTCTATGTGCCACAGATGCAGCCCTAAAAAGACAGTTGACACACACACAAAAAAAGACTGGATATGAAGCTCATTTATAACCATGTTCAATCCATTGGAAAGGCTTATTCCAGGACTCTCCTTAAGGGCATTTGGCACTGACAAAATGCAAAGGCTGAGGTCCAAGAGTGGGCTTTTAATAGTGAAATGTTTTGTTTAATTTTTAAAAATTTTTATTGGAATATAGTTGCCTTATAATGTTGCATTAGTTGCAAGGGTACAGCAAAGTGACTCATTTGTACATATCCATTCTTTTTCATATTCTTTTCCCATATAAATTATTACACAGTATGGAGTAGATTCCTCTGTGCTATACACTAGGTCCTTGTTACTTATCTATTTTATATATAGCAGTGTGTATATATTAATCCCAATCTTCTAATTTATCCCTTCTCACTACTTTTCCCTTTTGGTAACCATAAGTTTGGTTTCAAAATCTTTGAGTCTGTTTTGTAAATTAGTTTTTTTGTATCATTTTTATTAGATTCCACATAGAAATGGTATCATATATTTGTCTTTGTCTCACTTCACTTAGTATAATAATCTCTAGGTCCATCAATGTTGCTGCAAATGGCCTTATTTTGTTCCTATTGTTGTTGAGTAATATTCCATTGTATATAGGTACCACATCTTCTTTATCCATTCTTGTGTTGATGGATATTTAGGTAGCTTACACACCCTGGCTATTGTAAATAGTGCTCCAATGAACAAATGCATGCATGTATCTTTTTGAATTATGGTTTTCTCCAGACATATGCCCAGAGTGGGATTAATCTCAAAAATTAACAAAGAGCTCATGTAGCTATATATCAAAAAAACAAACAACCTAATCAAAAAATGGGCAGAAGATCTAAAAAGAATTTCTCCAAAGAAGACAGACTGATGGCCAAAAAGCACATAAAATATGCTCAACATCACTAATTATTAGAGAAATGCAGATCAAAACACCCTGAGGTATCACCTCACATCAGTCAGAATGGCCATCTTCAAAAAGTCTACAAATAATAAATACTAAATAGGATGTGAAGAAAAGGAAACCCTCCTATACTGTTGGTGGAAATATAAGTTGATACAACAACTATGGAGAATTGTATGGAATTTCCTTAAAAAACTTAACATAGAACTACCATATGATCCAGCAGCCCCATTCCTGGGCATATATCTGGAGAAAACCCTAACAGTGAAACTTCTAATACTGGTGAAACCTAGGCTAAGAATTTCAAATAATCAGTGACCTCATATTAAGTATCCTCCAGGTGGATGGTATTGATTGCGTTCTGTTGATATATCTAGATCCCAACTCTTATTCCATCCATGACACAGTCTGGGAAACAATGCTGGCATCCTTTCTATTTGACCTAATTCCTATCCTTATTGAAACATAGAGCTTAAATTGATTAGAAACAAAGCCATGGAGACATAGCAAGAACCATTCTCTCAGAGGTCTTCAAATCTGTCACCCTTTACTTTGGTGAAGAAAAATTAAAATCTATTATTTTAATTGTGTTCTTTTGGGAAGCTACCCTCTCTAACTTGGCTTAGAAAGCATGTCTTCAAAATCAGTGTTTTTTATCTCACTTGAGTTGGGTTGGACTCATAGATATTGTATTTCCTAGCCTTTCACAGCTGGGTTTGTGCAAGGTTGAGACCCCCCCATGTCAGGGGTGTGGATGAGGAAGGGTGGAGGCTCCGATCACATATGAAGGTAGAAACGGTAGCTAGTTTTTTTCACTTTAATCATCCAACTCTAACATAGGTGAGAAAGAAAACCAGAAGAACACAACATACAAAATGGACAAATTAGTTGGGATCAGTGCCCGAAAGACTCAAGCCTGGGTAGAAATTGATAAGAAGGAAGGTTGCTGCTTAAAATAATTCACAGAAGGACTGAAAGAATAGAAAAGGATTTGAATTGGTATCCTGATGTGGTCTTTACTAACTCCAGACTGTCTGAAATGAAAGAGAAAATAGGAGAAAAAGGCAGAGAGAGATGGAGACAGAGAAATGGTTTGTCAGACATAAAGTGTGGTCAAAAACTATGGGCTTTGTTCCACTTTTATATCACTAATCACAATAAGTGAGAGACAAAATGAACTGAGGAACCTAGATTTCTCTCACTGTGTCTCTGATAAGTGTTCAATCTGGGGAAAAAGGATATGATTCCTTAATGACTCTGGCCCGCAGATTTTTCTATTAAATAGCAGACATTCCCGAGCTTTTTTTTTTTTTTTTTTTTTTAGTAATATGTGATCCATTGAATTATTTTTAAGATGACGATTGCTATCATTTAAAAGAATTTCTCCAGAATGTTGAGGTTTGATGCAAAACAAAGGATTAATTATGAAAATCTCACATAAATTCGGAAACCATCAGAAAAGAGCCTGGATAGGATGACTCTAGCGCACTTAATGCTTAGACTAAAGATAAGTTCCTTTGCATAGTTAATGCAACTGGAATTTTTCTAAGTAGCACATCCAGTGCACATCCAGTATAACTGAAGCACAATAAATAATAAACTTCATTATTTAATGTCATTATCTTTCACACTCATCCTGGCTAACTACATCATAGTGGACTTTCCAGAATCAATCCATATTTTCTCCCCGTCTCTTAGGATGAGATGGGAGTCTGAGACCACTGCTGAGAGGAATGTGTACCCTTTGTGCAGATAAAGACAGCAGTTTGGCAATGGTCTCAGCCAGTGAGTACAATCCCTATTACTAAAGTTATGCATGGCTTCTTGCACAAGTGTGCTACGTGCTTGAGATCATATACAGAATACCAAGGACAGAAGTATGGTGAAGTAAGTTCCTGATAGAGAGAAACTAGCTATGGTGAGAAAGTGACAAAATAGGGATTGAGGGCAAAAATCTGAGCAAGAGACATTAGTCTAGAACCCACACAATGCATAGCACATTTTCCATGAAAATAGGCAATAGTTAAAACTACCACCTGAAAAAGCTGCACAGAGCTCTAGGCAGGTGATTCACTTAGGACATAGTTTTATATAGCCTGTGAGGTTAAAGAAGGCCAAAGATTCATGAGCCATGAGATGCTGATAGGACCTGGATTTTCCACTTAGAGAACAAAACGTTCCTTTCTGTGTAGAAGGTTCCATCATCGCTCAGGAAGCTCTTATTAATCACTGACCTATACATAGAGACAGGTCATTGAACAAGTAAACAACTAAGACTTTATTGGGAAAAAGTCTATATGGTTTCTATAAGTGGAAATCACACCAGACTAAACAACCTGAATTCTCTCAGGCATAAACAGGTCTTTTAAAAACAAATAGATGCTCATACTAAGTAAAGTAAATTACAAAGAGAAAGACAAATACTATATGATATCACTTATATGCGGAATCTAATATATGACACAAATGAACCTATCTATAGAAAAGAAACAAACGCATGGATGTGGAGAATAGACTTGTGGTTGCCAAAGGGGATGGAGTGGGTTGGACTGGGAATTTGGGGTCAATAGATGCAAACTTATACCTAGAATGGATAAGCAGTGAAGTCCTGCTGTATGGCACTGGGAACTCTCTCCAATCACTTGTGATGGAACATGATGGAAGATAACATGAGAAAAAGAATGTATATTTAATATATATATGTGTGTGTGTATGTGTATATACACGTGTGTGTGTGTGTAACATTGTAAATCAGCTATCATAAACATTTAAAAATTAAAAAATAAATAAATAAACAGATGCCTTGTAGACAGGGAACTACCAGTAGAAGTAATTTAATTTGACATGTAGAAAGCCTTTGACAAGCTAGACCTCATGAGATATGTCACTTGGGGGGCTTTCAAATGTCAGCTATCCACATGTCCATGTTGGGAGATGGTTCTCATGTCCAGTAGAAGGGTGGATTACCTAGAAGTGTTCAAACTACGCCTTTTGGACTTTCACAGATGGGCCCTAAGGCCCGTGCATGACCAAGTAAGCTAATGGCAGATATTATTTCAATAGGGCAGTTCTGTACTAATTTTATATATTGCAATTTCTACTAAGCTTTCATTCCAATGGCTTGAAAACCACTCTATTAGATTACCTTTGAAATCCCTTCAACTTTTATGAAGAATCTGTGATTGTCATTTTAATCTACCCCAATGGATATACATTTTTATTCACTAAGGAACTTGGATAATTTTTTGGAACAGAAAACTGCATTTAAAGCAGAAAACAAAGCATAGTGATAAATGACACATTTTTTAGAAAATAAATAAAATGTAGTGTCTACTGAGAACCGACACCAAGGTCCATCTTTTTAATTAATTAATTAACTGGTATTCAATGAGGAGATTGCAATATTCAGTTTTACAGCTGAGTTTATCTTGGAAATAAGTGTCAGTTAAGTTGGCTCCAATATGACTTTAATATTTATTATAGGCAAACTCAAGGAAGAGTGCTATGAGCCAATTTAGCCTTAGAGAAATTCTCTACACTATGAAAGATTTAGGACAATGCCAAATAGGAGTGACTTTCTAGTCCTTCCACAGACCCGTTTTATTCACCTACGGCTGACTGGGGTGAGAAAGCATATTGTTCGCCCTTGAATCTTGTGCTATGTGAAGTCCTGGGGTAAGACTAAGTCTTTTGACTTCTCTAGTTCATATGACCAGTTCATTGATGTTACTTCTATTAGTTTCCTCGTGTCTTAGTCCTAAAAGCTAGTCAACAGCAGAGACTTTTGTGTAGTTCTAAAGATATTTTTTCAGTGGGACATAAAAACCTAAAAAAAAAAAAAATGAGAGAGAGATATCATGCTAAATAAAATCTATAATACATTAAGCCCAGTGTGTTGTTTCTGATAGTAAATGGTGAGTTGTGGAAGGCCAAGATATCCCTCTAAAATGTCCATTTTAGAGATCACATCCAATTTTATGACTTTAAATATAACCAATGTGCTGGTGAGTTCCAAATATGTAGTCCTAGCCCTGACCCATCTTTCACACATTTACTCCTTTATTCAATTGCCTGCTAATCATTTTTGATGTAAAAATGACCATTTCTCAAATGCAATATTCCACAAATGGACTTATAGCTTTTTTTTTCAAATTAGCATTTTCAATATTCACAATCTCTGTTAATGGCCCCAGGCAAGCACCAAAATATGTATATAGACCCGTTATTCACTCATCACATATTTTTTTCCTACTATTTTCTGTGATCTTCAAACAAATACACTTAAATGATAACTCTCTGGGGTTAGCTTTTAGGAAATGGTTCACAAACTTCATCCTTTATAATTCACGGATTTCTATTTGCCAGAACAGTCTTCAAGAAACAAATATGGGAGTTCCTGTCGTGGCACAGTGGTTAACGAATCTGACTAGGAACCATGAGGTTGTGGGTTCGATCCCTGCCCTTGCTCAGTGGGTTAAGGATCTGGCATTGCTGTGAGCTGTGGTGTCACAGACTCAGCTAGGATCTGGCATTGCTATGGCTGTGCATAGGCCGGCAGGTACAGCTCCTATTAGACCCCTAGCTCCTGGGAACTTCCATATGCTATGGGTGCAGCCGTAAAAAGAAAAAAGACAAAGAAAAAAATGCCATCTGCAGCAACATGGATGCAACTAGATATTACCATACTCAGTTAAGAAAGCAAGAAAGAGAAAGACAAATACCATATGATATCACCTGTATGAGGAATGTAAAATATGGCACACATGAACCTATCTACAAAACAGAAACAGACTCACAGACATAGACAACAGATTTCTGGTTGCCAAGGGGTTGGGGAAGGAAGTGGGATGGACAGGGGAGTTTGGGGTTGGTAGATGCAAACTATTCCATTTAGAATGAATAAGCAATGAGGTCCTACTGCACAGCACAGGGAACTACATTCAGTCTCTTGGGATAGACTATGATGGAAGATAATATAAGAAAGAGAATGTGTGTGTGTGTATATATATATACCTGGCTTACTTTGCTGTAGAGCAGAAATTGACACAACACTGTAAATCAACTATGCTCTAAAAAATAAAATATAATTTAAAAAATTTAAAAAAAGAAATCTTTAACAATAAAAAAATAAAAAATATGACCTCCAGTATATAAACATATATCCCACAAAGGTGACAATCTGTAATCCAAATACCATATCACACAGAAAGTAAGGGAACTGGAATATAAATATAGGCCTCCCAGACTCTGAATGTAAGACTACCCTTAAGGTCATCATCATATGCTGAATCTCAGAGCAAGTAAGCTGTTGTTTTGGCAGTCATAAGTGAAAGGGAAAAAATAAAACCACAGAAATATCTCAGCTTCCAGAGGTATGCCTTAGAACTACACAAATTAAGTCAACCCTTTGAACATTTCTGCATTTACATTGGTGAGGGTTATTTGTTTTTCTCTCAGTGGAATTAATTTCCACATGTCCTTTTCAATTATAGTAAATACAGGTAAAGAATTTTGAAAAGAGTTTGCAGTTTGAATAGAAAGCATTTCTCCTTGTGACTTTTTTTTTCCCCCATCCTGAAGCCAGTGGCATGCTTGTTATCCCTCAGAATTTCTCACCTTAACACGCATCTCTACAGAGGGTAGGTTGCCAGGCTTGCCTTAGTGGTTTCAACAGCTTCAATTAATTTCCAGTATGGAAATGCCTTAGAGTGAGTCATGTACACCGCACAAGAAAGATGGCACTTTAAAATGAATGTGCGATGTTGGCCCTCAGCCATTCCCCATTTGTTATTTATTACATAATTCATAGTTGGTTGGATAAATCATACTATTATTCATCTCAAGCATTTTGCTTTTAAAAGTAAGTATCCAATTCCAGGATTTTATGGTTTCAATTGAAGAATTAATGTCCCATGGTGAATCTACAATAAACATATTTAATCTTCTATCCCATCATTATGAAACAGAAGATTACTAAAACATAGCTATCAAATCCATTTATTCAAAAATATTTTGCTAGCAAAATAATAATGCTTCATATGTGCCTATTTTTTCAAAAGGCTTTGACATGTTGATTTGAATTTCCCTTTGGGTTGGAAATCTGTACATCTGTAATTGAACTGTCAACTCTCCCAGGGCAAAACTCAATTCTGAAAAAAATGATTTTTGCCTATTCCATTCATTCTAAGGAAACTAACAAAGGTGAACTATATTATAGTGCTTTTTTAAAAATTGGATTATTGATCTCTTCTTTGAAAATAATTTAGTCAAGGGTTTGAGGAGTCATGTAGGCAAAATAGAGAGTTGACTAAGATTGTTACTTTTTGTTTATTAGACTTAAACAGTGAGGGAAAAGGGAACAGGCTGGAATTCAGAAGCAATTGGGCTTCTTAGTACATCCTACCAAGAAAATAAGTTGCTTTTCTGCTACTAGCTGGGTGGATTATCTCCAGTTACTCAAAGGGAGCTTTGAAGAATTAATTGTTTTTTTTGTTTTTTTGTCTTTTTCTAGGGCTGCTTCCTGCGGCATCTAGGGGTTCCCAGGTTAGAGATCTAATAGGAGCTGTAGCCACCGGCCTACACCAGAGCCACAGCAACGCAGGATCTAAGCTACACCTGCAACCTCACACCACAGCTCACAGCAACGCTGGATCCTTAACCCACTGAGCAAGGCCAGGGATTGAACCTGCAACCTCATGGTTCCTAGTCAGATTCATTAACCACTGCACCATAACGGGAACTCCTGAAGAATTAATTGAACTAAAAGAAATGTCATGTCATAAGCAAGGCCAAGTCCACAATGCCTTTTCTTCATTCATGCAGGAGCTACATAGAAAGCATTGAACTCTGTAGCAAAATGTCTCATCTTCAGAGTAATTCCTCTGGTGAGGTGTCTTCTTAGACTCTAATTTATCAACCCCTGGTTTCTCCCCAAAATGCTCATCACTCTGTGGTGACGTTGCAAATATTTTCTTTTGATTCGTTTGGTAATGTGTGCTGTTTTTCCTCAGTGGAATTTGTCACCTGAGACTAGCTTCAGTGTAGTCCCTCTCAACTCTCAAATGGTAATATCCATTGCTATTTTTCATTCCGACGTTGAATTCTGTTTCTGTAATGGTGACACATAAGATGCTGCCAAGGTAAATCAGAGTCATATTTATCTTCTCCTCAGAGACCTTATTGCATTATTTAGTCTTATGAGGCCTTTTCATTTATGCTGCTTGGCACCTTATCGGGTCTCAAAGTCCTGGCGCGCCCACGCCAATCTGATGTGACACAGCTGATAGCATTTGAACTGCATCACGTTAAGGGGCACTTGTAAGCCACTTATACCAAATTCCACTGAGAACAGAGCAAAAATCAGACAGGGTTATTTTCTCAAAAGGATTTTTCCAATCCTGAGTTATTCCCAACACATTTCCAGTGACTCCTTCAGATCAAGCTTGAAGCAATGTCTTTTTTTGACAAGCTAGAGATTAATTTATTGCTTGGTGTTTTTGCTGACACAGTGGAAACCTGTTCCCACCAAAAAAAAAAAAATAAACAAAAACAAAAAACAAAACAAAACAAAACCCCTATGCCTTTCTTTGGAAATTTGGACTACCTAGAATGTTCTTTGATGCTATGTATATGTTCAATGCCAATTTGGGAAAACTCAGCAAAACAGATGAGGCAATTTATTTTAAATTACTTATGTGACATGACTTGATTTAAATATTTGAGCATATCCTAGGAAGATTACAATATTTTACTTTTCTTCCTTTATTTAAAGCAGCATTTTCTAACTCTTTCTATAACATTCAAGAGATTTCCTTATTATCCTTCTGATTTTCATAGAAATCTTGTGTAGAAAGAATACTCTGCTTGAAGTCAGGAGACTTGGTGTTCTCATAGTAAGGAAGGGATCCTTGACCATATCTCTTCAACTCTGTCTGTCTTGGTTCCCTTACGTACTAGTAGTCTTGTCCAGTTCATGTCTTCAAATCCTAATAGGTGTACATCGAGGACTGAATCTTTTGAAAACAGTATCTCCAATTGGAGGCATGGAGAACATTTCAAGTTTTATATACACAAAATCTTGAGTTTACTCCAAACCTCTTCTCTCAGTGTTTTCAGTTGCAAAACATGGCACCGCCATTGGCTCAGTGACCTCGACCAAAAATCTTGGAGTCTTCTATGGCTCTCTCATACTTCACGTCAAACCCATCAACGGATTCTTCCAGGTATACCTTCAAGTGTATCCAAAATTTGACCACTCTCACCACATTTATGACTACCACCCAAATCCAAGCCATATCATCTCCTTCCTGAATCACTGTGAAGCCTCCTAACTGTTCTCCGAGCTGCCACTTTGCCATCTTCAAATCCACTCTCTATTAGAGAAGGCAGAGGGCTATTTCCAAAACACCATTCATATTATATCACTTCTCTATTCTTTTTGAAATCTTTGTTTTAATTGAATGAGAGATTCTTTAAATTCTACAGTGCTTTAGAGTTTTCAAAAATTTCACACACATGATTCCATATAATCCTTTTTCCCCCACTATCCTTATATTGCCCCTCTCCCTTCCCTCTCTTCACTGGTAACCACTTGTTTGTTCTCTTTATCTGTGTCTGCTTCTTTTTTTGTTTTATTATATAAAAAAAGAAAGAACTTTGGCCATTTGCAGCAAAATGAGTGGACTTGGAAGGCATTATGCTAAGTGAAATAAGTCAGACAAAGACAAATACTATATGATATCACTTGTATGTGGAATCTAAACAAAAGAAAAAAAAATCGCTTTACTATTTAAACCCTCTGATGTTTTCCTCTCTTACTTAGACCAAAATCCAGAAGACTTGTACTATTTTCTAAGACCATAAGGACTCTCTATGGCAACCTCTTTCATTTATCATCTTTCTCCCTGTCTCTTTTTTCAAGCCCTCTTGACCTCCACCATGTAAGTGTTGAACATGCCAAGCACATGCTCCGTTAGACTTGTTAGGGTCTAACTGGTGCTGTGAGCCCAACATATACAATTTGGGGGATGCTTTTTAGGTAAGAGAGAGCGCAAATTAGATATAGAAGTGAATATTTAGAATAAAAAAATCACTGCAATTTACAAATTTGGATAGGCTGGCAAACATCTTAACAGTATTTTAATTAAATAACTGGCTTCTAGACCTCAGTACAATAGATGTAGACATATACTTGGATTCCTACTGTGGTAAGCCAGTGATAGCTTAAATAACAAATGACTGCCAACCACATAAACTCACGAAAACCAAACTAATTAAGTCTCCTCATGATCCCAACAGTACCCCTAGCTACTCTAACTCTATGTGATGGAAAGGAGGGAAGTGTGGTGGAAGGAAGAGTAGGAATCAAAAAGCAAACATAAGCAGTGTGGTTAACAGTCCATAGTGTGCAAGTCTCATAAGGAGTACATGACCCTGTGAACACTAGGCTAGGGCCCTTCCCGGGACCTTGGCAGGATCTGATCAAATGAGGTGTCTTAAAGCTTCAGCTCATTAGCTTGAAGGTGGGTCAGTCTCTGCATTGGCCTTTCCACTTAATGGAATGCTATGCCCCCATTTGTGTCTCTATTTCAATGTTCTTACTTCCATGAGCCCTTTCTGTGTCTTCTAACTAAAGCAATGAGCCTTGTCACTCTCTCTTCCTTTTTCTTATTTTTCTTCATAGCATTTACCACTTAGTATTAAATAATCTATCTACTTTTTATTAACTTATTGTTTGCTTCCCCTGCTAGAATGGCAGTGTCATGACTACAAGGACACTTTTTTTTGGAATGTAGTAGATGCTTAGTAAATGTCTATTGAATGAAATGATGAATGTATTATCTCAAAATGTTTGTGAAGGCCAATGGGATTATGGTATTTGTAAGTGGTATGAGAACAGAAAGGTCTCATTGTTATAAAGACATTAGTGATTTGGTTTTGGCATCACCAGAAGCTAGCTTCCTCCCAGAAAGGATATTTAATTGGGAAATACACAGGAAGGACTTTGGCAGTGCAAGGAGAGATTTGGCTGGGTTTTAATTATGAATTTGTTAAAATTGGCCTGGACTCTGTGAAGTAGTTTGAATGCCGTTCCCATGGTTTTACCTCACCACTGGGAAAAACTGGTGACATTTTAAATGGCACTAGATGTTGGAAAGACAAATGGCACATTAAAACCCACACACCAGCGTGCAACGCTGCCTCAACCCAATAACAACTCTTCTTAATAAAAACAATGTTTCATCTCTCGCATAATAAAGGTTTTTCTCCCCCTTGCTCTCAAATGGGTACTGTCTCTTTCATCGAGACATGTGCTTTTTTTTTTCCCCCTTTAGCAAAAGTTGGAAAACTGCCTCCTTGTTGAAGCTATGCAATTTCTCAGTCCTCCCAGGATAGCCAGGCAGCTCGTCACTCATAGTGATAGCTCCATTCACACACTGACATCATAAAAACATGAAGGAAGAGAAAGACAGTATTGTGCAAAGGACTTTAAGACAAGAGAAAAATAAACCCTTTGGATATTTCAGAATAGAATCCTAATGCACGGTGAATGGCAGAGTCTTGAAATTCCTGTTTTAAATTCCTCTTGATGAGAGACCTCCAATTGTTAGCGCAATCAAAGTTTTGCCAGTCTTCAGGTGAGCCAAACACTGAATAACTCCGGACCATTGAACAACTGATGGTTCTTCTGCTTTGTCGTCTTGAGGCTGAAAATGAGGGAGGAAAAGATGGCCCCATCCAAAACACATAAAGGAATAAAACCATTGATGAACATGGGATCTCAGAATTATTTAAGCTTGGAAAAACTAGGTTTTTCCAAAAATTGACATTGAAAAAGTAGCATTTATCTATTTAAATATTTTTTAAAAAGCAGTTTTTTTGGAGGGAGTGAGGGAGGGAGACAATAATTTCTAAATTATTTGTTAGTGATGTGTCTCTCTCACACATTAGGGTAAGTGTGTTAAGTGGTTGACACCTGTATCTCAACAAAGTCCCTTCTCTTTGGAGTCATCCAAGTTCATAAATCAGCACTGAGATGTATGTATGAGCTGTCAAGGCTCTGAGAGCAGTTGCTTAGGTGCCCAGAACAAAGGAGCCCTGGATCTGGGAACGTGAAATGATTAACAACAGCGAGAGGTGCCAAGCCCTGGCTTCCTCCATAAAACAAAGATTTCTCCAAGTTTGCCTTTGTATCATTCTGGATTTTTGTTCCAATCTAACCTCTTCTCTAAATGGTGTCTCTTTCCCTCCCATCCTCATTTTGGGAGGACTCATAGCCTCTCCTTATGTAGGATTAATTTAGATCAGCTTTGAACCGGAAACCCGGCATGAAATACTATTCTACTCCTCTAAAACTAATATTTTCCTCTTCCATTACCCATATTCAGAGCATCATCAGTCTTCCTAAACCCTCCAGAAACCTTGGTGTTTTCATCAAACTCATTTTTGCCTTGATCCCTGATTTCCTGTTTTCAAGTTATTTCTCAGATCGGTCCTGTTTCTACCTCCTAATTGAAGCCTCCATTTCTCCTCTTCAGAAATGAAATTATTTTCTAATTATTTCCATCCCTTCTGTTCAATCCTCCAAAATACCCATCAATCCAAACAGTCTTCCAAAGTTACCATTAAAAATACATATTGGTTAAAAAGCTTCTACAGGTTCAAGTTGTATCACTTAAACTCTGAACTCCTTAAGTAATTAATATTTTATACAATTTGACCCTCACCTATTTTTTTGGTTGCATTTTCTTCTTTACTCCAGTTTATACCCTTAGGAACCACATTCTCTAGCCAGGTCTTTCAATGCTGTTCCTAAAAGACTTCTGTGATTTAAATATATTCTTCTCACCAGAAAGGTTTTCTCATGTTTGTCCATCAAAATCCTTCACATTGCAACCTCTTTAGGATATTCAATTTCCTCATTCAGAAAAAAAAAAAAAAAACCCAAAACAAACAATTTCCCTTTTCCTATTTTCCATGGTAAATTTTATCCCTAATGTAGCCCACTTCTCTCCTTTTCTTTGCAATAAAAATACTTAAATATACTGACTATACCCACTACCTCCAATTTCTCTTCACACATTTCCTTTCGAACCCATTGAAATTACTACTCCGACAAGACCATCCATATCTGGATAACAAAAACCTCTACATTGCTATACCTAGTGGTTAATTCTCAGTCATCTTAGTAAGAATATTGCATTTGCCCTTCTTCCTGAAATATTTTGACCATTTGCCTCCCAGGATACCACTCAATCTAGGTTTCTCCCTAATTTGTCAAGCACTCCTTCTCAGTTCCCTTTGCTATTACACATTGTCTCCCAACTTCTAAACTTTGGATGACCCCAAGGACCATTTTTCAGATCATTGTTCTTTTCAACCTCCTCCTTGAGTGACTTTATCTAATCTAATGGCTTTAAATATCAAACTTCACTCAAGGACTCTCAAAGTCAGAGATCTCAAGCATGAATTGCAGACTCTTTACCCAACTACTGCTTTTGCTAGCTCCACATAGCAGTCTAATGTGCATCTCAAATTTAACATGTCCCCAAACAAATCCCGATTCCCAACCCCCACTGTAACCTAAACTTTCACTCCCACATATTTTTTTAATCTAAGACAGAAGCAATGCCATTCTGATTGCTCAGATCACCCATTTAAGGGGGTCACCTTTTCTTCCACATCCCATATCAGACCTATCCGCTAGTCCTAAATGCCCTGCCTTCCTAATATGTTCAGTCTCCTCATGTCTTAAACTCATTGTTTTTGTGAGTCCTGGATTATGGCAAACGCTTTTGAACGAACTTCTCTGCTTCTGTACTAAACCTCCACAATGTATAGTACTCAACAAAGCAGCCAGGACAGCCTTCACAAATCCCAAGTCAGGTCATGTTCCTCTTTGGCTCCCACATTCCAGTGGCTTCACTTGGCACTCGAAATAAAATTCCCAACTTTAACGTGGCCAAGAACATCTTTCTGGCCTCAGCTACTTTCTTGAGCTTACCTTTTGCTACCTTCCCCTGTACTGTGGCCCCAGTCACGCCTGCCTCCTTTCTGATCCTCAGACATTCCATACACTCCCTTAATAAGACCTCTGTACTAGCCTTCTCTGCCAGAAACATGTGTATCCAGATTCTTGAATGATTTTTATCTCCTTTCAGGACTCTGCTCAAATGTCATTTTCCTTGTGAGGCTTTCTCCTGAGTACCCTGTATAAAATGGCACACTCGCCCCAACCAGAACCCTCCTTCCCTGCCCAGCACTTCTTATCCTGATTATCTTGTTTTTGCTTTATCAAGAGAACTCATCAGCATCTGAAATGTTACATAGTTACCTGTTTTATTTTCCTTTCTCTCCTCAATAGATAATACCAGTGCCAAGATGGCAGGACTTTGTATCTATTTAGTTCTTTGTTGTATTCCCAGTGCCTAGAACAGTGCCAGGCATATAGAAGGCATTCAGTAGATATGTATTGGATAAACTCTTCTCCAGAGTTTTTAAGTTCTTAACTCTCAAGCCAACTGGTATAAATATAATATGTATATAACCTATTTTTCAGCAAAGCATAAAATTCCTGTTCTATTTTAATTGGGCGATGAGAGTGATGGGGATGATGAAGCTGAGGTTAGACTATCTTGAGAATCACCATGTGACTGAAAATTACTTTAAAACAGCTCTGTGATTTAGGGAGGAAGTGAAGTCGTAATCTCTTAGTCATCAGCAAGAAGAGCTGAAGTGATACAATACAAAAAGTCATCTTGACTGGATGGAAACGGGGCATACTTTCCTGCTTGGAAAAAGCCTTAGATTTCTTTTTTAAGTGGTGCCCTCTCAAGCAAATTTTGACACTCATGTATATTTATTCAATGAAGAAGATTGTTATTGCATCACAGTGCTTCAGGATGGTATCTTCCCGTGGGTTTACCATTTTAAGCAACTGATGGCATTTACCATAGAGAGTACGTGTGGATTACAATTTCGGAAGATACATTGTGGCGGGTTTCCTTTAGTATCATAGTCTAAGGGAAAAAGTTAAGAGTTTAATATTTTATAACTCACAGCAGGTTACACATTCAAGCTAAACATGTTTTAGTAGCAATGCTTCGAGCGACCAAAGACCATTGCTGCTAGAGAAAAAAAAGAAATGTTTGTTTGCTACTATGGTTCCCAGCAGAGTCTAGACTAAATAAGCAGCCTGATAAAGGAATAAGCTATTTTATTCCCATAATATTTAGCTAAGTACAACTTCTACTATGTGGTATCATATTTGGTAATATTTCTCTAATATCTACCTGAAAATATGCTGGCATAATAATCAGGCAATGCTGTAAATTTTAATCTACTCATATAGTCTTGGTTCCTGAGAATGATATGTCTACAATACCTGGCTGTATATGCTACCACATAAAAAACACAGATAAACTTAGGAAGCTGGTTTCTGTTTTCTCTTGAGATAGGTTTCTTGAAATCTGTGTTATTTATGTGTTGTCACCAATTTAATTAACATTAAGAAATTATACAGCCAATTTGGCAGTACTTTAAGTTAATGTAACAATTTATCTGGCATTGTTAATGTGGTTTTAAACGCTGACATGTCACCATTATTGAGTATTTACTAAACATTTCCGTTGATTAGCACACACACAAAGTTCTGTCTTTTTAATTTAGACAGTTCATATTACAAACCTATACACTGTGACTTATC
The DNA here is from genome assembly GCF_016906955.1 of Phacochoerus africanus. Classification (NCBI taxonomy): domain Eukaryota; kingdom Metazoa; phylum Chordata; class Mammalia; order Artiodactyla; family Suidae; genus Phacochoerus; species Phacochoerus africanus. The sequence continues at coordinate 36,972,513 of NC_062553.1, forward strand.
AGAAGGGCTATTAAAACACAGATACTTACAGTTAATCTCAAAGAGTATCCAGAATTGGATTGAATACAGATGCTTGGTGGCAACAGCTGTTTTAATGGCCTAGACTGCTTCTCTTACCTTTATCTGCTTGGAAAATTCATAAGTATCTCTGATTCTCATTTTTTATTTTGAGATTATCATTAATTTCAAGCTATCATTGCATTTTTTTCTAAATGAGAAGAGTTAGTGCAAGATAAATAAATTTTTTTCAGATCTAATTTTAAAAACAATATTGGGAGTTCCCGTCGTGGCGCAGTGGTTAACGAATCCGACTAGGAACCATGAGGTTGCGGGTTCGGTCCCTGCCCTTGCTCAGTGGGTTAAGGATCCGGCGTTGCCATGAGCTGTGGTGCAGGTTGCAGACGCGGCTCGGATCCCGCGTTGCTGTGGCTCTGGCGTAGGCCGGTGGCTACAGCTCCGATTCAACCCCTAGCCTGGGAACCTCCATATGCCGTGGAAGCGGCCCAAAGAAATAGCAAAAAGACCAAAATAAAATAAAATAAAATAAAATAAAATAAAATAAAATAAATAAAAACAATATTGTTCTTGCCAAGTATTTTTCAATGGTCTTTAACAATGGTTTTTTTTGGAAAAATCGGACAATGAATGTTTTAATGTAGAAATACATTTTTACAAGCAAATAGGCTAAACAATAGTATATTTTAGAAACTGCCTTATAGACTTATGGTTGCCAAGGGGGAGGAGGTGGGAGTGGAGTGGACTGGGAGCTTGGGGGTGGTAGATGCAAACCGTAACATTTAGAATGGATAAGCAATGAGGCCCTGCTGTATAGCGCAGGGAACTATATCCAATCTTTTGGGATAGAACATGATAGGAGATAATGTGAGAAAAATAATGCATATGTATGTATGACGGGGTGATTTGCTTAGAGCAGAAATTGACAGAACATTGTAAATCAACTATAATAAAATTTTTTAATAAAATAAAAAATAAAATCTGCCTGTATAAAAAGGAACCAAATAAAGAACTTATACAATATGCTGAAACATATCTTTGAAGCTTGTGTCTAAAAATGGCACAAATTAAAGAGCTTAAAGTATTTTGCAGCTCCTGCAAAATAGATCCCCCTTGTAGCATGCAAGGCTAATGTTGGATTTCCTCACATTAAACTTTCTAAACTACTTGCTGAAAGATACCAAGTAAGAAGGCAGAGACTGCCAGGGCAGGGTGTTTTCTGTAAAATAGAGCTACTAATATTACATTTCTCATAGAATTTTGTGAAGATTAAGCCATATACTGGCTATGATGCTTCAAGTGCTTAGCATAGAGCTTGATGCATAAGAAGAAGAGGTGAATAAATGTGAGCTATTGTTATTATTCCTACAGTTACCAGGGCAAACACAACATGCAAAAAAGGGCTCAGAGGCTGAAGTAACTAACACAAGGAAGACTTCAGAGGAGGTGACATTTGAGTCTCATTTAGAACACGAATATATAATTGTGTAAAGATCGAAAGGAGCTAAAGCTGGAAGAATTATAATGACCAACGAAGATGCAATTGTTAATTGAATTTTAAACCACTTGTCTTTTCTGTGCACCACACCAAAAGTAACTAAATGGCAGATGCGGCACTAGAAAAAAATCTCAGGATTATCTCAGCATTTAAGGGCAAATCACTTAAAATAGCCATGTTACTGAAATGGAGGAATTTCCTTCCTCTCCTGCCAAGGTCTGGTGAGGAAGAGCTGTTTTTAGAGCTGGTTTCTTCCAAAATTAAAAATGGCTTCCATGAGGATTTTCACTGCCAATATGAGGCTGTATAAGTGGTTTCTGTTTCGCTGAGGAGCCACTGGTGCGCAGAATGAAATCCCGATGAAATCAGAGAGCAGGGAAAGCGCCTCGGAAAATTCCTGTTGTAGCAGCAAATGAGAAGCATCCTGTGATTTTCCTTCCCCTTCTGTTTCTGACCCAACCAAAGTAGCACCCTGATTCCACAGGTACCGGCTGAATTAGGTGTTGCAAACATTAGGCATTGGGGACACATACCTGATGCTATGATAGTCATTAATATAGTGGTGCAATTAGAAATAAAGCCTGCAGTCCAAGGAGAGTTGTCTTCGTGAATGCCAGGGGTGAACTGGCAGTCTATGCTTGGTCTTTTTGTCTGTCGCAAAGGTGAATCAAACAAGCGAATCAAGTGTTAAACCTCTCCAAAATAATCAAAGCAGCAATGAAGCTTGCACCCCATCCTTCAGCCAGCATGTTTGTGATATAGAAAGAATTCTTTTAGGTGTTATTTTTTCATGCCTATTTCAGTAACAAGGAAATTATCTTTTTAAGATGTTTGTTCTTCCCAGAAATCCCTTCTTGCCACATCAATATGGGGTCCCATGAAATATTAGAAAATACGTGAAAACAGCATAAGCCAAATGGAGGGGAGGTATCTACTGGCTGTGGATAATTAATTATATTGGAATTGGGATTTCCAAGGGTGTGTCATCTCCCTTTCTCAGCTCAGTCCCTAAGTATCACCTCCATTCTACCTGCTCCCAAGCAAACCTTGCACAACACAAAGCTTGTTGCATAAACTTAGAGGTACAGTGGAATGCTATCAGAAATCGAAATGTACCCAAGTCCCCAGTGTTCGTCTGTCTTACGGTGTGCATCATTGGATCTCTATTTAAAGAACTGATTTTCGAGAGTTCCCTTGTGGGTCAGTGGGTTAAGGATCTGGCATTGTCACTGCTGTGACTCCGGTCATTGCTGTGGCATGGGTTAGATTCCTGGCTGGGGAACTTTCACATGCCCTGGGTGCTGCCACAAACAAACAAGCAAACAAACAAAAAACAAAAACAAAAAAACTGAGTTTCTGGAGAAGGTTCACATGATTCACTTATTCCTTAGTTTGTTGGGAGTTAGTCTTGTTTGAATAGAATAGTCCTTTAAAGACTTTAAGCCACAAACTATTCTAAGTTTTACATACAATATGCATTAAGCCATCCACATGGCAAAGAAGACCTGCTTATTATCCCCCTGGAGCAGGGGCCAAAAATAATTAACTAAAGTAGAAAATAAAATATCCATAGAATAGCTATTTTTCTTATTCCATGTCATCTGTATCATGTCCCTTTGAGGCAAATATATCTTGAGTAGAATGTACAAGCAGCAAGTTTTCTATTATTTACAAATTGCTGAGTATATCCTGTCAAAACACTCACTAAAAATACTTCACATTCTCTCAATCATGCTAGGAAAAACACAATCACTCAAGAAAGAGTTTGCCTACAGAATATCACACCCTTCTAAATAAATTGTTAGGGAGACCACATGAGATACTTTGCTCTACTTTTGCCCCTTGCCAAAAAGCAGCTTCTAGAAGACCTAGAGCTGAGCAGTCTTTTCAAAGTCTCATTAGCTCACGTTGTTATTAGTGATTAGAAATATTGGGAGTTCCCATCGTGGTGCAGTGGTTAACGAGTCCGACTAGGAACCATGAGGTTGCGGGTTCGGTCCCTGCCCTTGCTCAGCGGGTTAACGATCCTGCGTTGCCGTGAGCTGTGGTGTAGGTTGCAGACGCGGCTCGGATCCCGAGTTGCTATGGCTCTGGTGTAGGCCAGTGGCTACAGCTCCGATTCAACCCCTAGCCTGGGAACCTCCATATGCCGCGGGAGCCGCCCAAGAAATAGCAACAACAACAACAACAACAAAGACAAAAGACAAAAAAAAAAAGAAATATTGTTATCTTATCAGTCACTGGAAAACTTTGAGATGCAACATTAATTGAAAGTATTCATAGTTTTTTTACTTTTTTTCTCTTACCTCACATTATCACCCTTTCCTGCAAACTGACACTTTCACCTGCTAACTTTTCACTGTTTACATTGAAGAGGACTTAACCTAATTTAAATGCCCCTTTTTTTCCCTTGCATTTTAGAGCCACACCTGCAGCATATGGACGTTCCCAAGCTAGGGGTCAAATCGGAGCTGCCAGTCTATACCACAGACACAGCAACACTGGATCCAAGCCCCATCTGCAACCTATGCTGCAGCTTGTGGCAACGCTGGATCCTTAACCCACTGAGGGAGGCCAGGGATCAAACCTGCAACCTCATGGTTACCTGTCATGTTCTTAACGCGCTGGGCCACAACGAGAACCCCTAAATGCCTTTTAAAACATACCATCCTTGAGGAAAGTTGTCAGAGGAGTGAAGGAACCTGGTGTATGAAGCTGGGAGGCCTGACTTTCATTTTTGCTCCATTCTTTTCTTCCTGTATGTCATTTGGTTTGCTGCATAGTCTTTCTTACAGCCCTTGCTTTAACCATCTGTAAAATGGGAGTGTGAGACCAGTGAGCCTGAGGAGATCTTTCAGCTCTTAGACCCTGGAATGCTGGAATTTATCTCTCCAGGCCCCTCCTCCTTGTCCCCCTCCAGCCAACTTTTCTTTGGCAATAACATATTATCCCACTCCCTCTAGCCAAAACTCCCCAACCTTTTTTATCCTCCAGTTCATCTCTTCCATCCTCGGTGACCAGAGACTTGTTCCTTCTGGGTCCTATGCTCTGCATAGAAAGAGACTTGACCACTCAAACAAGAACGAGGGCCCTCTCCTATCATGTATTAGTTTTACATACATGGCAAATGGCAGACATGTTCTGTGTCCTACTCCTCATGTGTGAAAGGGAACTAAAAACAGTCTTCTGTCAGCTTTGAAACGTAAGGAGTTTGGAGGATGAGAGAGAGAAGTGAGTGTGAAACATGCAGTGTCCTAGAAATGCAGTGTATTGTGACAAATGAACACATTCGCATGGACTGCTATGGAATCTCTCCTAGGTAACTCTTGTTCTTTTTAATAAGACCTTCAAGACACACATTTCTTAATCAAAAACAATGACCCTGAAAGTCCTGTGGACACTCTACCAGCCCGGTGCTGGAGACAGTGAGGATAAGAGAGGAGCCTGATGGCCGCTGGCTGATAGCACTCCCATTTATAGTTCTGTGGTTAAACACAAGGGAATTTGCCTAGATGTCTGTCTTTATGGATCAACTGCTCCAGCTCCATTCAACAATGGTGTGAAACCCACTCGCTATGCAAGATCCGCACATCAGGTGGACTATTGTTATAGTCTGAACAGTATCCAAAAGCCAGGATGAAAAGGAAGAGGACTTAACTCTAAGCCTGCAAGATTATGTTTTACAAGGAACAGTGATCCCGAGGAGTGAAATATTGTGAATTAAAAATCATCCCCCAGCTTAAGATGACATAATGCAGCCTTTGATACCTCTGAAAAACCATCCAGAACTAAGACCCAAAGTATTTAATGGATCAGCTATAGCCAAAAAAATAATCAGATTTTTCTGTCCTCAGATCATTATGGGGATAAAGCAACAGAGGGAGGGTTATGTCAGCACTGAGGCACTGTTCAATGGACCTTAGGCCTGGCATTTAAATTCATTTTCTTCATTTGCGGAATTAAGATAACCTTCACTGAGATGGTGCATAATAAAGCAGCTTGTATAAACTTAACACCAGGCAGGTGATTAGTCCAGCTGACACATTTATTATTATATTTGACGCTTTCTCTTCTCTAAATTTTGCACAATACATTCTCTCTGTGCAGCTCTATGAACATTCAAATAAGGTGTATGATTTTTGTGTTCAACTATCATTGTGTTCAACAAGCTCTCGTTATCCCTGAACTTGTGCTGACAGTCTCTGCCTCCAGAAGTTTGTTAATATCAAACTTCTCCTCTGGGGGGTATATCCACCTTTTAGGGGCCAACAAGCACACTAATAAATCCACATAAACCTGCCCAAGACATCAGGGTTGGTCTAAAGAAAGAAAGAAAAGAATCATAGACATATACTTTAAGGAGTATATCCCTTCCTTCATCTCTCTCTTACTCAATGGGTGATAAATCTCAATTTATCCAAACTTAATGGATTGAATGTTTTAGACAGGAGCCACTATGATGGCTTTTCCCTGGTAAATAGACATTAGAACCCATGCAAATCCAATCAATTCCTAGTATTTTGTGTAGCATGTTTTCCATTTTCTTTGACTAGTGGGACAGGAGTCCTTTTGGCTAAAAGACTGGACTATGTACCAGGCAGAATAACCTCTGGAAAAACCGAATTTGCCTTTCTTCGGGTTCTCTCATGTGTTTGTTGTGTGATCATGTGTAAGTTGTTATGCTTCTCTGGGCTTCATTATCTTCCACTCTACAATAGAGATGGTAATGCTTGCTTATTTTACTAAATTATTAAAGAGATGCAAACAACTTTAGATAATACATGAAGTGATACACATAGAAGAGTTTATAAAGTTAGTGGTATAAATGATATCCACATATTTGATTTCACTGAACTTTAGTCAACTACTGTCACTTTCATGATTTTTATAACAGCTGAGGATCTCTTGAGCTATAAGTACATAATATTTTGTTTCAACTCTGTTTTGTTACCAGAATTAATTTATTTTTAAAAGTAAACTTTATATCACTGTTGTAAATGGAAAACAGATATCACTTTGAGAAACAGAAGATAACTTTAAAAACAAATTCAATTGGGAGTTCCCATCGTGGCTTAGTGGAAACAAATCCAACTAGTATCCACAGGGATGTGGGTTCCATCCCTGGCCTTGCTCAGTGGGTCAGGAATCTGGCGTTGCCTTGAGCTGTGGTGTAGATTTGAAGACATGGCTCGGATCCGATCCTGCATTGCTGTGGCTGTGGTATAGGCCAGCAGCTGTAGCTCTGATTCTACTCTTAGTCTGGGAACTTCCACATGCCTCAGGAATGGCCCTAAAAAGGAAAAAAAAAATTCAATCGAAACTAATGTAATTAAATTCTAGCAAGATTCTTCTCTGCTGTGCCTCTGACCTACTCTTCGTTAAAATCAGAGACTAGCAGATATTACAGAGCATTAAAAATTACCCTAGTTTTATACCAAGGCTTTCCAATAGATGTAAACCAGAAGTTTTGCAAGGTATTTTAAAAGAGTAATTTTCTCACTGTGTTATTCTCTGCCGTTTCTTAAATGACTTGAAATTATCTTGCTTACCATCTGCAGGATGTGTCCTTTGTTTGAAGGAAAATTGGCAGAGCAAGAAATATAATGGGTTAGGAGTCTGTGGCTCTGCCCTAGACCTTGGCACATCACTAATGTCTGTGAGCCTTAGATTCTTAATTTCAAGTAATGATGTTGGGATATAATATTTCTATGATCTCTCTTTGCTAAAATACTGTGCAGTGTATTTCATTTATACATGCAGAATAGAGAGCACCTCATTTAGTAAATATCTGAGACTGTCTAGCTTCTTATTACTAAAAGAACGATCTCGTTCATCACAAGGTTTTATCTCCAAAAATAAGGTCATTCTGAACTTCTACTGACATCACCAGTTCAAGAGATGGCCTAGCCTATAGGGAAATCAGGGAATTCATTTTAATACTGCCTGTAATGGAAGATTAGATGCAAAAGAGTATGCAAAATTATCAGATATTCATGAATAATAGGCTACCCTGATCTTTCCCGCTAAAGTGCTACAGAAATATCTTGATTGATAGTACGCTTTTACAAAGGAATAGAAAAAAAGGACAGATTGCCCTACTTCCAACAGGCCTTTTGAAAGCACACCTGAATAAATACAGCACTAGATTAATTGAGGAGACCATTAGCTTTGTAATAGATGGATTCTCGATGATTTAATGATGACTTGAAACGCAAGCTTTAATGATGTCCTCAGCTCTGCAAAGCAGGTCATTTCTGTTGGTGAGAGACACCGACTTATGTTGCCCATTGCATGTTTTAGACTTTCCATTCTCAGGGCTATTGTTATTTGCACACATGAATACACACACAAGTGTAATATTAGTGCAAGGGAGGAAAAACGAGTTCCTTTTAGTGTGTAGTATCTTGCAACTTTTCTTAATGTCTTGTTTTAAGAAATGTAGAGTCTTCTAAAGCTGGTGATTATATATTCCACCCAATTTTCCATTAATTATCATAATAAAGTAATGGTTATGCATCAAAAGTTTCATATTTAAGGCCTGGTGTTAGAGGCTCACCCAGGTGAACTGGTCAGTGATTAAAGCATGGCCTCCTCGCTCAGATTTTCATTGTCTTTGGTCAGGCAGACCAGTGTTGGTCAGTAGAGCTCTAGAGCATGGCTACCCACCCATTCCCACTCCAAGACGCTTCATCTCCTTGTTCCACACCAGAGCTTGCTTAGGCCTGGCTTACCTGTCCTTTGAATTTTGGATCTCACCCTCAGAACATTGGCTCTGTTAAAGATGCCATCCTGACTATGTTTTACTACTCAGCACTCAATAATTGTTCTGGATTTCCCCTAAGCCTCTACCCATCTAGTCTCATTTTCTTTTTTTTTTTTTTGTCTTTTTGCTATTTCTTTGGGCCGCTCCCGCGGCATATGGAGGTTCCCAGGCTGGATCGTTAACCCACTGAGCAAGGGCAGGGACCGAACCCACAACCTCATGGTTCCTAGTCGGATTCGTTAACCACTGCGCCACGACGGGAACTCCTAGTCTCATTTTCTGATCAAAGACGTATCTCACTGGAGAGTCTGCACCATCAGCCACCTACTTGAGGCCCCCAGCCAACTCACTCTGTCTCCCAAGCCCTGGGTATGGGCTGTAACATTGCATTGCCTTGTAAGAAAAAACTCTCAGCTGTAAAGAAAAAAAAAATAACAGGAAAAGAATACAGTTTGATTCCTTTCAATTAAAACTGATCAATTTTTAATCAAAAGGAATCCTAAGAGTAAGTCATCAATATGAATGTAAAGTAGCTATGGTTTCTTTCATGAGGGATAAATTAAATTGAAAGTCTCAAGGACAAACATCAATAACAGCTTCAATAAATAGAATGTGTTGGACTGAAATGTCACGCTGTTTCTATTTCAGCCTTCTGTGGGAATGCTTCTGCCAATATGTGGTTTTGGCTTTGTAAGGCAAACACAGGGAAGCTATTTTTTTGTCTTCTAGATCTTCAACTGGTAATCAGTATAACCTGGCATCACTGAACTGGCTAAACCTGATTACTGTCTATACTCACATGTGCCTTCAAACCAGGCTTACCCATCCCTGCATTTCAAGGTCAACACCCAATAAAAGTCAATGCAAAATACCAAAGAGACCAAAGCATCTCAGATATCTCCCTCTCTCTCTCTCTCTCTGGGGGGGTGTGTGTGTGTTTGGATGCACTGAATAACCAGCTCTGACATCAATAATCTTTCCCTAGAGTCAGTGTATTCAATTCACGGAAGCATTTAGCATAACACTTGGCACAAAATAAGATTTTGTAATGGTAGCTATGATTAGTTTGGGGCTTCTCACACTGCCTGATTCTGAGCTTCTCATCCTTCAGGCTTAACTCTGTTTCTGGTTCTAAGAGATTTCAAATGAGTCATAAATAACATAGTTCTGGCACCCAGAGTGTTTCCTGGCAGAGCCAGGAGAAGTCTCCTTAAAGATGGTGCAGGGACAGTAACCCTCTGTCTCCACCTTCAAATTGTGCACTTGGGCTCCACACTGACAAAACCAATTTCAGCTGCAACTGCCACTTACTAGTTGTGGGACAGTGGCCAATATATAACCCTGCCAGTGTCTGTTTCTCTTCATTTGATATGGCTACACTAACTTATTACATGACTTGGGTAAAATGCCTAACTCACTTTTCCCCAGTGTCCTCATCGATAAAATGAAGAAGTTGGACTTGTCACTGCTAGATGACCTCTACAATTCCATCTAGATCTAATATTTTTATTCATTGCCAGATGATAAAAAAGTCTGTAATAAAAATTTATATACCATTTCCCCCTCTTGATATTAGAAGTTTAATGAAAAGAATCTATGGTAATATATTATTCTAAATTAGATTTTGTAGCTTTTGTCCATATAATCTTTAAAGCACTTTTTTTTGCATCCAAAACAAGTGAAACCAAAATTCACAAGTAAACAAAATTCACTTTGCATTAATGCAGCACTTAATTTTCTGTGTTCATCAATGCTCAGATTGCTTATGACAACAGAAGTACTTTCCATATTGGCACTTGACAGACATTGAAACAGTGTATTGAACTTGTGTAAATAACAAATTTAGAACAGTGGGTTCTTTGCAAAAAAAATATTCTCACTTCTCAGGAAATCTTATTTTTCAGGGGAAGGGAAAATTATATTTAATTACTTTAGTTATTGTTTCTGCATAAGAAATACATCCAAAATCTAGTGTCTTAATGTTATTTTTCTCAAGATTTCCTGGGTTGATGATCTGGGCAACAATTTTGCTGGTCTGATCAGGAGACATTCATGTGGTTGCAGTCACCTAATGACTCCATTGAAGGCTTAATTTCAAGGAGATGCTTTTGTTCATATTTGCACATGCTGCTCTACCTGTCACCTCCAGCTGGCCTCTCACCTCCACAGCCTGGTACTCCAAGGTTCCAAGAACACCAGAGGAGACACTGCAAAGTCTCTTGAGACCTGGAGAGGTTGCAGTATCACTTCTGCCACATACTTTTGGTCAAAGCAAGTCACAAGAAGATGAAGATACAGGAGGGTGAAGAAATTGCTTTCAGCCCTTGATGGGAATGAGTAGCAAAGTCATATTGCCCAAGCATGAGATACAGAGAGGACTGATTTATTGTTAAATTGTGGGTTGTTTAATCCACCATGCCAATACACTCTTTCCATAAAGACAACTGGGAAAGAATTCTTTTATTTTCATGGTCTTAACATTCTTGATTTTAAATACTATGCTAAGTAAAGAAGAGGTCTTATAATTAGCTAAACTCAAAGTATTCAGAGAATAGTACAGAGACTTTTTTTAGTGCAGAGACTTTTTTAAAAAGAGGACCCCTTTCTACTTTTCAAATGTTGAGGATTCTTAATCAAACATTTAGTTGTTTCAAGGTAAATTTGTGGTCTATGAGAATTAATTAATGGTTCTTTTGTGTTTGACAGGGAATTTCCTTCCCAAAAGTCTTTTCAGTTTCCTTCAAGAAAGTCATCGGTTACATTAATTCTTAAGATATCTAAAATCACCCTTATTTACAAAAGAAAACCAAATCTTGAATGCATTCTCTTATATTAGAAGATTTTTTAACACATATGAAAAAGGCAAAAGCTAGAGGAAGGATAGCCTTGGTTTATAAAGGGAAATTGCAAGCACTCAGTAAGAACTCAGAACTTTGTCAGTGAAGAAGTCAAAAGTCACTGAAGTATCAGTAATGGGTGTGCTAAACCAAGCTGAAAACTAGGGCAAAAATTCACGGCATGGATTTATGGGGTGAATACAAATGCTCCTGTACCTGTCATGTTATCCCCTGCCTAAACCATTGGCTCATTGCCCACATCTGTGTTGTAGGAGGGTTTGCAGTCCACAGGGTGTCTGTCTCACAGCATCACTCAAATAGGTTCTCGTTTCTTCCAAGACAGTCCTCTTAGTGGTCTTGTCAGGAAGGGGGAAATTTTTGCCTCTACCTCTCTTGACTCTTTGTGCCTTGACTAACAGAGTGGACATGCAAAAGCTTAAAAGGAGAAAAACACATCTTAATTTGTGTGCATGGAATTCTCATAGAAAGGAGACCAAGGAGTGGATAAAGCAGGCAGCTTTTTATACTTTTCAGACAAAAAAAAAAAACAATGAATTCATGAGGAACTGACAGGACAAAGAGACTTAGGTCTGGGATACTTCGTTAAGGAAGAATCAGAACAGAATTTGGGCTTAGGTCATAAACTGAAAAAGTAACACGGGTTGTTTATACAGGCTTCTCAGCCCTGGGTTCACCATCTGGGGTAAGAGTGTCCTCTGCCTCCAGGTGCCGGGAGTGCATCTCTTGTGAGGGGTTTATTTCCTGCTTTTAGGAAGACAGGGAGGAGGGTTTGAGTGTCCCTCTTGCATTGACTCCTTCTTAAGTAACTAAGTCAAAGTAATCAATAGCCACTGAGGCTCATTCCAGGGTGTCCTGTTCTGGACCCCACAGTCTTCAGTGCTCAGGAGGCTGCTGGAATTCATTGCCCAGTACTGCTTCTGACATCTCCATGGGAATCATCACTCTGATTCTCTTAATCCTGCCATCAAAGTGCCAAAATGTTTCTAGATTTCCCGTCATCCTTATGGTGCTGGGACCCTGCTCCAGCCCATGTGGAAGTGGAGGAAATGCTACTCTCCCCCGTTTGGACTTTTCACCCGAACGCTTAGGCTCTACTGCTTTTACTTACATAGCTCACAAAGCACTTGATGGATTTTCAAAGCTCCTTCAAACTTTGTCCGCATTAATTCTCTCCAAAGGGCTTATACTTAATCTATGAGGATGGGAGAGGGTGCTTGTATTAGTCACGGATCTCCAGGGAAACAGAAGAAAGAGGATGCACACAGATGCAAGCTAGAGATTTATTAGGCAGATTGGTTTGTATGGCTATGGAGGCTAAGAAGTCCCATCATCTGCTGTCAGCAAACTAAAGATCCAGGAAAGCTGGTGGTATAATTCAGTCTGAGTCTGAAGGCCTGAAAACCAGGAGAGCCGTGTGTGTTAAGTCCTACAGCCCAGGGGCCCAAGAACCATGAGTTCAGATGTCCGTGGGTAGGAGATAGACAGCTCAACAAGAGAGAGAATCTGCCTTTCCTTTGCCTTATTTTTTCTCTTGGGACCCTCAATGGAAACCTCCACGGATGATACCCACCCACATTTGTGAGAGCAAATCTCTATTCAGTCTACTAAATCAAATGCTCATCTCTTCCAGAAACACCTTCACAGACACACCTATACACAAAGTTTACCAGCTCTCTGGGCATCCCTTAACCCAGTCAGCTTGCCACATAAAACTAACTGTCACAGTAATGAAACCAGGCTATTGTCCCCATTGACCATTTAGGGACTTTCCCTTCCCACAGATGAGTTTCTGCAAATAAGCAGGTACAATTCCTCACAAGCCAAGAGACATTGGGGAAAGATGAACATTTGTTGACCTCACCAACTCATCAAAGCTTCCACAATGTATCTGAGATGCAGTTTAGACTCAGCTAGAACTTAAGACATATGACATAATTAAATACATTAGAATTAATACCTGATATTCAGAATTTCCCAGACAGGAACGTCAAATCCTAGAATACCTACTTTAAAGCCATGTGATTATTAATCATGCAAGCCCCATAATATTATAAAACTTTCCTCTAAATAAACTTTTTGAAAGTACCTCGGGGAAACGACATCATGTGGCAAAAAGAACTTGCAGTTGGATAGATCTTAGTAAACAAGCACTCTCTCATTTTAAGGCTTGTTTTCCTCATTTGAAAAATGAGGATAATAAAACATAATGGAGGATGATTTGAATGATTGAAGAGGAAAATGTGTATAAAGCATTCAGCATACCATCTACTAAGAGGCAGCAGACTTTTGATACAAACTAGCTAGTACTGTTTTTGTAACCTAGGGACCTACTTAGAGCCTGAGAGAAATAGTTCCCTTCTTGAGTATACATACATTAAAATGGTACTTTCTATATGTCATAATATATGGAAATGTTAATTTGGGTACTATTTCAATTCTTATTTACTATAATTGTTAGAGGACAAAAAATATGACATTGCACAGGATATCCACTTCACGAAGACACTTTAAAAGAAGAAAAACTTTTTCACTTTTTCTGCTTTCAGAAAAACATGAGCCATTAGAATTCCTTTAGCTGACATTTATTTAACACCAAGGGAGCATAGGAGCCTGCCCTCATAGAAGGGGACAAACAGTAAACAAATGCGATACTGAGCTAGGAATATCCAGAAGCTGAGACAGGAACATCCGGTCAAAGAAGATATCTTTAAATGGGGAGGCAGGGAGGCCACTCTAAAGAAGTGATGCTAGACTGAGACCTGGAGAAGGAGAAGGGTCTAGCCATGTAAAGTCCAGGGAGGACTAGGCTAGGGAAAGAGCCACTGACAAATCTTAGTGGAAGAGCCTGGCATGTTTGTGTGGCCAGCCTTAGAAAGAGGAAGACAAGTGGTAGGAATGAGGCTGGAGAGGCAGGAAACAGCTATGGAAGAACCATGAGTGCTAGAGCCTTGAACCCTGAAGAAGAGCTTGTTTCTTTCCTTGATAGCTGTGTCACTAAGAAGACCGGCTGATATTATGGGGACCTATAAGCATGGAATTCTTATTTCATTCACTATTTAACAAATGTTGTTTCAACCACTTGAATGACCAACTGCTGTTGCCCATCCAAAGACTAAACTGCCCACCACCCTTCCATCAGCCTGCATGATTTCACATAAAGATCTAATAACTGTAATCTCTCCTAGCTGTAGCCAATGTTTGCAGGGCTTGTCTTTGTAAAAATAAGAATTTTGTACTTTGAGGAGTTCCCTTCGTGGCTCAGTGGTTAATGAACCTTACTAGGATCCCTGAGGATGGGGGTTTGATTCCTGAACTCGCTCAGTGGTTAAGGATCTGGTGTTGCTGTGAGCTGTGATGTAGGTCACAGATGTGGCTCGGATCCCAAGTTGCTATGGCTGTGGTGTAGACTAGCAGATGTAGCTCCGATTTGTGTGGAATCATGCAGTCTCAAATGCTTACACACAGGCCACTTCAGAGTGACATTTTGAGATGAAGGTGGATTAGAACACAGCTCTTTGTTGCCCAAAGTCAAGGTTTTTTCCCCCAAACTCATGTACTCTTGAGAAAAGGCAGATTCTGGAGATTTACAAGGTAGGAAGGGAAAATAGGGAGCTCCACTTTCAGGAAAAAAAAATCTAAAGACACAGTCCACTGAATCATTTCAGAACCTCAGAAATACAGAAGCAGCTGGAGACCAGAGATCCCCAAAGGGAAAAACATAGTTTCTAGGGATCTTTCCTTTACCTGTTTCCCTATTCCAGTGTTTGTTAATCATTGGGATTACTAGTAAGGCATATGAAAAATTGTTTTGTGCTTCAAAAAGAATAGCTGGAGTATTAAAGAACTAAATACAAGATGAAAGACTTGAATATAAATGTGACACTATAAAACTCCTAGAAGAGAACATAAGCAAAACATTCTCTGCCATAAGTCATAGCAATATATTCTTAGGTTAGCCTCCCCAGGCAACCTAAATAAATAAATAAATAAAATAAAAGCAAAAATAAATATGATCTAATCAAAGCAAAGGAAGCCATAAACAGAATGAAAAGACAACCTATACACTAGGAGAAAATATTTGCAAATGATGACCCAAAAGGGCTTAACTTCCAAAATATAGAAACAGCTCATACAATTCAATATCAAAGCACAAACATTCCCATCAAAAAAGGGGAGGAGACCTAAATAGACATTTCTTCAAAGACAGAGAGGGCCAACAAGCAAAGATGCTCAACATCACTAATTATTAGAGAAATGCAAATCAAAACTACAATGAGGTATCACCTCATACCAAAGTGGCCATAATCAAAAAGTCTGCAAACAATAAATCCTGAAGAGGGTTTGGAGAAAAAAGTACCCTCCCGCACTGTTGGTAGGATTGGAAATTGAGGCAGCCACTATGGAGAACAGTATGTAGGTTCCTTAGATAACTAAAAATAGAGGAGTTCCCATTGTGGCTCAGCGAAACAAATCTGACTCCATGATGACGCAGTCCTCCCTGGACTTTACATGGCTAGACCCTTCTCCTTCTCCAGGTCTCAGTCTAGCATCACTTCGTTAGAGTGGCCTCCCTGCCTCCCCATTTAAAGTTATTTTCTTTGACTGAATGTTCCTGTCTCAGCTTCCGGATGTTCCTATCAGTATTGCATTTGTTTATTGTTTGTCCCCTTCTATGAGGGCAGGCTCTATGCTCCCTTGGTGTTCAATAAATGTCAGCTGAAGGAATTCTAATGGCTCATGTTTTTCTGAAAGCAGAAAAAGTGAAAAAGTTTTTCTACTTTTAAAGTACCTTTGCGGTGTGGATCTCTTAAGCAGTGTCATATTTCTTGTCCTCCATCATTCCCTCTATAACAATCATAGTAAATAAGAATTGAAATAGTACCCAAATTAACATTTTCATATGAGACTATTTTCTCATTAGGAAAGTAAGAATAATAGTCCCTATTCTTTCACAGAGTTTTGGTGGAGAATATACAGAAAAGATACATATGTTAAAAACATATATCATCAAGAGGCTTTAGAAAGAAGGCCTGAAACATGCAATGTTTTATAAAGAAGTAAAATAATAAGTTTTTAAGAATTCCAGTATTACTTATAATCACATAATCAGATAGTCAATAATGAGATATGATCAACTTTCTATGATGGATAAAAAAGGTTTATTAATGTATGTACTATGGCTACCTTTTATACTTTTAAAATGTGGAAGGATAATAGAAACTACATGGAAGTAAATGGTATAAAAAATAAAGCCGTATTAATAATTATAGTAAAAAAATAAATCCCAAGCTCTTTTCAACCATAATAGGAAAATTGAAGATATGCCAGTTGTTATCAGATTATTTGCAAGTAGCAGATTTAGGGCATAAAAGGGACTTCTTCTTTTGATAATTCTAGAGAATAATTTATGCCTAATGTCATTTTAGTTCTGTCACATTTGTGACTGTTCTTCCTTCAGTGCATTTTTTTTTCAATCAGTAAACTGCTAATGTTATCAGACTTTTTCGTTGAATATAAAAACAATTACTGCTATGACTAGGAAAGTTATTAATGCAATAAATGACCCATCTGCGGGATAGGAAATTGAAAATAAGTTGCTTATTTTACATCCTGTTAGCAAAGAAGTTTGAATGACATGCTTTTAATTTCATGAAATGTAAAATGTCTAATACAATCAGTTATAACTAGCCTTTCCCACAATAGATTTATCCCATCTTATCTATTTAGATTACAAAATCGCATAAAATTTGTCGTACAAAATCATTTTTCAGTGTTTCCTTTTAGTCATCAGAAATGTTAAAATCTAGGGATTGTGCAGAACTGGAATCTGACAGTGGGAAGAAAAGGTAAAATACAGCTGGACGAAAATCAAACTGATGGATATTTTAATGGCAACTGATCCAGACACACACAGAACTGGGCAAGTTATTGAGATATTACCCATAGCATATTGGAATATTTGGGGGCTGGTGTGATCTCAACTTGACTCTCTTTTTCCTCTCTCAAGAATTAAGGACAGGGGCCCTGGCTTAGGCTGACCCTTCTATTGATCTCAAGCCTTCAGGGAAAGAAAAAAAGTTCTATCTCACTAACTACTAAGATTAGAGAACCTAATACAATAAAATCATGGATATAAGCAAACTTTACCCAGAGACCTCAAAAAGATGAGAGTGGGTGGACTACAAGGTATGGATCAGAGTATCATGGGGTGAGCAGTTATGCCCTGTGTGTGTAGTGTGCAGTGTGCAGTGTGAGGCGTACATGTGTGCCTGGCCTGGGATGGTTTTTTTCTACCTAGTTCTTTTCTACTCTTCATCCCGAGCCACCCCAAGTATCAACTCTTCTATGAGATTTTTCCAAACAATATCTCCCATCCACTCAAAGAATATAGGCTTCTTATACTCTGGTCCCATTGTGTGTAACTCAATAATAGCATTAATTACATTTTAATATGATCCGTTTATTTATCCCAAATGGTAGTTTTGTCCCCCAGGGGACATTGGGCAGTGTCTGAAAATATTTCTGGTTGTGTGGTCTAAGGAGGAGGCTGCTTGCCCTGGCATCTAGTGGGTAGGGGCCAGGGATACCGCTAAACACGTTGTGATGCGCAGAACAGCGCCTCCCGCCTCCCAAACGGAGAATTGTCCTGCTTGAAAACTAAGTACTAAGGTTGAAAAACCTTGTAACAGCTAGTTGACTTTTGTTTTTTTGGCTGGACCCATAGTACATGGAATTTCCCTGGCCAGGGATTAAACCCTTGCCACAGAAGTGACCGGAGCTGCTGTAGTGACAATGCCAGATCCTTAACCCGCTGCACCACAAGGGAAATCCAGCTTGCTTTTAAACTCTCGCTAAATATCAGAACCTGTGTTAGGATCAGAAGGGAAAGATAAATAGAAAGATAACAGGGTCGAGTTGTTTGTTTCCCTGGCTGTCTCCCTCCCCATATTAAAGTAGTGATATTCTTCAGACAGAATTAATTCTCATAACTCTTCCCCCCCAATCAACCTCTTGGCTCAATGAGTCATGCAACTGTCCATTCATTCTGTTCCTCAAGGCTACGGGTCAACGTGGTCACCTCTCACCTCCCCATTTAGTTTTAATTCCTTGTGCTTTCATTTGCCCAATTGTGGGAAAGTACAAAGTTGTAGGCAGTAATCATTTGCAGTACCATTTTTTTTCCTGAGGACAGAAGAAAAAAAATCTCATCTTATTACTTATCTCAGTCCAAAATTATCACTTAATTGAAATAGCAGGGGAAGCTAAGAGTCAAAGATGACTTCCTAATAAAAAGTTAGCAGGAAAATTGGGGGAAAAGCAATTTCTGTCTCTTAACATATGTATTAGAACCTTAAGAATTGATAAGACTTTGCATTATCACAAATGTGCACTGATGATTATGGCAAACTTTTTCTTAAGTTATGAGATGAACTAATTCTAAGAGACCATTTTATGCCCTAAAATTCCTAATGGTAATAAATTAAAAAAAAAAGGTTGTCATGTAATCTTTTTCTTTGCCTGGATACACTGCAATGAAAAAAGAATTTTGTGCATTTGCCCCCATTTCTACCTTATTTAGAAGCTATCAAAAAATAATGATCGCACTGCCTTCCATCTGTCCCTAGTGTTTTGTAGTGTTCCCTTGGGGATTGTGGCTGTGAATGGAGGAAAGATGGGCTAACACACCTGGCAGGCAAGACTTCTTCCTCAATTTTACCTCAACCAGAGCCTGCTCCTTTCAGTTCAATAGAAAAAAAAATGTTAGGATTTTAATAAGGTCTCCTTTATTTATTTTTTTTTCTTTTCATTATTCTAGAAGATGGAGCAAAAAAGAGATACTGCTGCAATTTATGCCAAACTGTGTTCTCGTCTATGTTTTCCTCTAAGAGTTTTCTAGTATCTGGCCCTACGTTTAGGTCTTTAATCCAGTTTGAATGTATTTTTGTGTATGGTGTTAGGGAGTGTTCTAATTTCATTCTTTTACGTGTAACTGTCCAGTTTTCCCAGCACCGCTTATTGAGGAGACCATCTTTTCTCCACTGTATATTCTTGCCTCCTTTGTTGTAGATTAGTTGACCATGGATGTGTGGGTTTATTTCTGAGCTTTCTATCCTATTCCATTGATCTATATTTCTGCTTTTGTGCCAGTATCATACTGTTCTGATGTATGGTCTGAAGTCAAGGAGCCTGATTCCTCCAGCTCTATTTTTCTTTCTCAGGATTGCTTTGGCTACTTGGGGGTCTTTTGTGTTTCCATACAAATTTATAATTTTGTTTTTAAAATGCCATTAGTAATTTAATAATGACTTCAGTGAATCTGTAGATTGCCTTGGGTAGTATAGTTATTTTGACAATATTGATTCTTACAATCCAAAAGCGTGGTATCTTTCCATCTGTTTGCATCTTCTTCAATTTCTTTCATCAGTGTCTTATAGTTATCAGAGTATAGGTCCTTTGCCTTCTTAAGTAGGTTTATTTCTAGATATTTTATTTTATGATGTGGTGGTAAGTGGGATCGTTTCCCTAATTTATCTTTCTTATTTTTTTGTGTGTGTAGGAATGCAAGAGATTTCTGGGTATTAACTTTACATCCTGCAAATTTACCAAATTCATTGATGAGCTCTAGTAGTTTTCTGGTAATATCTTTAGGATTTTCTATATATAGTATCATGTCATCTGCAAACAGTGACAGTTTAACTTCTTTTCCAATTTGGATTCCTTTTATTGTTTTCTCTTCTCTAATTGCCTTAGCTAAGACTTCCAAAACTATATTGAATAAAGTGGTGAAAGGCGACATCCTTGTCTTGACATCCTTATCTTGACATCCTTATCTTAGAGGAAATGCTTTCAGCTTTTCACCATTGAGAGTAATGTTAGCTATGGATTTGTCATATGTGGCCTTTAGTATGTTGAGGTAGAGTCCCTCTATGCCCACTTTCTAGAGAGTTATTTTTTTTAATCAAAAATAGTTGTTGAATTTTGTCAGATGCGTTTTCTGCATTTATTGAGATGACGGTATGGTTTTTATTCTTTAGTTTGTTAATGTGATGTATCATATTAATTTGCAGAACTTAAAGAATTCTTGCATCCCTAGGATAAATCCCACTTGATTATGGTGTATGATACTTTTAATGTACTGTTATATTCAGTTTTCTAATATTTTGTTGAGGATTTTTACATCTATGTTCATCAATGATATGGGGCTTTAATTTTCTTTCTTTCTTTTTTTTTTGTAGTGTCTTGGTCTAGTTTTGGTATTAGGGTAATGGTGGTTTATTGAATGAGCTTGGGAATATTCCTTCCTCTGCATTTTTTTTTGAATAGTTTCAGAAGGACAGGTGTTAACTCTTCTCTACATGTTTGATAAAATTTTCCTGTGAAGCCACCTAATTGTGGACTTTTGTTTTTTGGAAGTTTTTACATCACAGTTTCTATTTCAGTACTTATGATTGATCTATTTATATTTTATGTTTCTTCCTGGTTCAGTCTTAGAAGGTTGTAACTTTGTAAGAATTTGTCTATTTCTTCTAGGTTGTCCATTTTATTGACATATAGTTGCATATGGTAGTCTCATGATCCTTTGTAGTTCTGTGGTATCAGTTGTAACTTCTTTTTCATTTCTAATTTTATTGATTTGGGCTCTCTCCCTTTTTTCTTGATAAGCCTGGCTAAATGTTTATCATTTTTATTCATCTTTTCAAGAATAAAAAAGGAAAAAGCAACCCACAGAATGGCAGAAGATCTTTACACATGAAGGGGTCAATCTCCAAAATATGCAAACATCTCATACAACTCAATATAAAAAAAATAAACAACCCAGACATTGAAGAACTTATGGTCTCCGGAGGAGACAGTTTGGGGGGTGGGGGGGATGTGCCTGGGCTGTGGGATGGAAATCCTGTTAAATCAGATTGTTATGATCATTATACAACTACAGATGTGATAAATTCATTTGAGTAATAAAAAAATGGAAAAAAATAAAAAAAATAAAATAAACAACCCAAATAAAAAAATGTTCAGAAGACCTAACTAGACATTTCTCCAAGGAAGACGTGCAGATGGCCAAAAAGTGCATGAAAAGATGCTCATCATCACTAATTATTAGAGAACTGTGAATCAAAACTACAATGAGGTATCACCATACATCAGTCAGAATGGCCATCATCAAAAGGCCTACAAACAATAAAGGGGGTGAGGGTGTGGAGAGAAGACAACCCTCGAACATTGTTGGTGGGTATGTAAATCGGTGCAACCACTATGGATAACAGTATGGAGAGTCCTTAAAAAATTAACATAATGCTCTGGTGGCTCAAAGGACTAGAGATCCAGCATTGCCACTGTTTTGGGTGGGTTCAGTCCCTGTCCCCAGAACTTTCATGTGCCATGGGCACAATCCAAAAACCCTACTAAATATAGAACTACCAAATGATCCAGCAATCCCACTCCTGGGCATATATCCAAAGAAAACTATAATTCAAAAATATACACACACCCCAATGTTCATTGCAGCACTATTTACTTCAAAGATGGGAAAAGCAACCTAAATGTCCATCAACAGAGGAATGGATAAGGAAGAGGTAGTTCATATATACAATGGAATATTAACCATAAAAAGAACAAAATAATGCCATTTATAGCAATGTGGATGGGCCTAGAGATTATCATATTAAATGAAGTAAGTCAGACAGACAAATATCACATATCATTTATATGTGGACTCTAATAAAAATGATAGAAAGGACGTATTTACAAAATAGAAACAAACTCAAAGATTTCAAAATCAATCCTATGGTTACCAAAGGGAGACACAGTGGGAGGAATAAATTAGGAGGTTGAGATGAAGATATAACAGTACTATATATAAAATAGATAAGTAACAAAAGCTACTGTACAGCACAGAGAAATCTACTCAATACTTGTAATAACCTAAATGGGAATAGAATCTAAAAAGGAATATATATACATATACATATATATATATATATATTTATGATAACTGATTCACTTTGCTGTACACCTGAAACTAACATGACATTGTAGGTCAACTATGCTCCCATAAAGTTTAAATAAAAAAATAACATGCTAGGAAACAAAAATTTTTAAAACACTGTTTTGAAAAAATAAGAATGAAAGAAGGTTTTATTCTAATCAATAAGTATTAAGACTTATGTGGGATGGAAATCCTGTGAAATCAGATTGTTATGATCATTATACAGCTACAGATGTGATAAATTCATTTGAGTAATAAAAAATTTTAAAAAAAGACTTATGTAATTAATATAAGTCTTTGTTTTTGTCTTTTTAGGGCCACACCCAAGGCATGTGGAAGTTCCCAGGCTAGGGGTCGCATCAGAGCTGCAGCTTCTGGCCTACACCACAGCCACAGCAATGGTGGGACCTGACCCACATCTGCAACCTACTCCACAGTTCACAGCAACACCAGACCTTTAACCCACGTAGCAAGGCCAGGGGTGGAAACTGCATCCTCATGGATACTAGTCAGTTTCGTTACTGCTGAGCCACAATGGGAACTCCTAATCTAAGTCTTTTACATATACAGAGGGTCCAATCTTTAGCTTAAGCTGTATATCCTGTTAGGATTGAAAATATGGAGTGCATCTGTTGGACTGGTAAACCACACCTGCTGGGGGTCAACTTGCATGAGAATCTGAGAAGATGCTTCAAGGGAAGAAAACAGTCATGCAGAGAAACCTAGCTAAGAAAAAAAAAAAATCCCTGACACAGCACAGGGGTTTGTCGGAGGGTTTGGTAAGGAATGGGGCTGCTAAATGCAACTTTGAAATATATTCCATTAAATGTAGTAAGACATGGAGCACGATGTTCTGGAACCCCGTTAACAGAATATTTAAGAATTTACATTAGAAAAAGGAGGAACAGATGCAATTTCTCATTTTGATAGAACTCCAAACAACTCTGGGAACTTGAATGTCCCAGAAGTGATGGTGGGGCTAGGCAGGTGCCAGCAAGTGTAACAGACAATGCAGAAGCACCACAGCACCTGGTGGCCACCCATGGCAAAGGCACCAGTGATCTGTGGATTGCTTTGAATTGGATGAACACTTCTGCAGTACCCAGGAATGTGGACCAGGAAAAGAAAAGAGGAAAAGTAATATGCTTGGCAAATAAAGACTACAGTTGAGGAGCCTGGTTCAAGTGTGTATATGAGAACTTTCCAAGGAGATGGTGTCATGTATGTGCAAATAGGGAACAAAGAGACCTTGGAAAATGGTGACTACTCTGACACTATACCATTTGTACCTGCAGACTGGTGAGGCCAGAAGGAAACACTGGGAACATTTATGACTCATGAAATTCCTAAACTGATTCTTGATTCTTACTGATCTTTTAATCTTCACATTCTTCAATCACTTTCATTAGCTGTCACTGCTGAGTTTCTCTTGAAATATCACAGATGTGGATATTAATGTATTCTTTGCAAATTGTGCTTATTCTTCAATGGAAGTGACTATTATCTTTGATAATTTAATGAGGACTTTCATTCCAAAGATCAATCACATGCATCAGATTCCATAAGCCATGGGTCATCCTTACCTGGAATTTAAATGAAAATCATTGCTTTATCATAGGGAAAAAAAA
Organism: Phacochoerus africanus; assembly: GCF_016906955.1. NCBI lineage: Eukaryota > Metazoa > Chordata > Mammalia > Artiodactyla > Suidae > Phacochoerus > Phacochoerus africanus. The sequence goes on from NC_062553.1 coordinate 36,996,265, forward strand.
TCCGATAGACAAGACTAACCATATGTTTGAGGAACAATGAAAAATCTTTGGAAATATAAAATGCTTAGTGTAGAATAATGAGAAATATTTCACTTTACTTTTTACTGAGCTCATTTTTATTTTATTTAAGGGACTTTTTTCATGGAGTCACAGAGCTAGAAACATACCTCCACATGTCACATACTCTGTTCTCCCGCCTTCACAAAGATGGTGGTATAGCATACTTTTATATATTTTCAGGGATCCCTTCTCTTTGCTCACACCAGTATGAATATAAAAGTTCCTATGCGGAGAAAAAAATACAGCTTCCAATACCCTACATTGATTTTAGATTGGAGAAGTCTTTGGTATTCCAGTATTATTCTGTTTTGCCTTCCCGCTAATTAAAATGGAAACACCAAGCTAAATAGGTAGTGAAACAGGCCAGCCAAGAAGTGAGAAGGCACTGGAAACAGGACATGGCTACTGCAGGTTAGACTTGGATTCACCAAGTCTAACCTGCAGAGAAAGAGGTTTTGTAGAAGGAACAAGGTATACACAAGCGAGAACAATAAGTAAAAAGTAGATTGTGCTAAATGTGTGTGGTAGGCAGGACCATGTCTCTCCATCCCATTCCCTAAAGATGCTCATGTCCTAATCCTTTGAACCTGTGAGTCGGTTACCTTAGAGGGCAAAGGGACTTAGCAAATGAGATTAAAAATTAAGTTAAGGACCTTGAGATGGGGACATTATCTTGGATTATCCACATAAATGCAATCTAATCACATGGGTCTTTAGAAATAGAGAACATTTCCCACAAGTGTTAAGAAGGAAGAATAATCAGAGACAGAGTCAACTGTTCCTATAGAAGGACATTAAGAGAGTGGCACCTTTGTAGGCTTTGAATCTGGAGGAAAGACATGAGCCAAGGCATGTGGGCTGGAAACTAGAAAAGGCCAAGAAATGGATTCTCCCTTAAGAGCCTCCGGAAAGGAACCAGCCCTCCTGACACCTTGAGTTTAGCCCCATAAAACGTGTGCAGACTTCGAGCCTATGGACCTATAACAAAATTGGACTATTTTAAGCCACCAAGTTTGTTGTCATTCATTAGAGCAACAATAGAAAACTAATATGATAATAAGGTTGAGTCTCCCTTCTGCCCTTGACTGCTTACATTCTATTCCCAAAATAACATCCAGAGTGATCCTATTAAGACAAAAACAGATCATGTCTCTTTTCTGCTCAAAATCCTCCAGTAGCTTCATGTCTCAGTCTGAGTTGAAAACACACATCCTCACAATAAGCCTCCAAGGTCCTACACCATTCATCTCATCATTTCTTCAGATTCTATCCCTCCTCCTTTCCCTCCCACCCTTCTCTGGACACACTGACCCTCTTGCACTTCCAGGAACTCACCTGGCACACTTCTGCCTTAGGACCTGGGGCTTGGTGTCCCTGTAATTGAAAATCTCTTTCCTTAGATAGCTGCATGATTCACTTCTATACCTTGTTTAGGTCTTTGTTCCAATGACATCCATTAAGAGAATATTCTATGACCACAAAGAAAATGGGAATTGAAAGCTCCCACTCCACTCATTTCAATTTTATTGCTTTATTTTTTGTCGCATAACTTTTACATATGATGTACAACATCATTTTACCTATATTTTACTTATTTCTGTTGTCCATTATCTTTTTATTTCCACTAGACTGTAAGGCCCATTAAGACATAGAGTTTTTTTCTATTTTATTCATCACTGATTCTCCAGCACCTAGAATTTTGCCTGGCACATAGTTGGTGTTAAATACCTATTTATGGAATATGTAAATGAAGATGACATTAGAATTAAAAGAAGGAATCACCTTAGGTATTTATTCTCTTCTTGATCTCATAATGACATTTACAGTCAATGGAACCCAAGTAAAAAATTTTGAGAAACAGCATAAGGCTCTCTACGCAAAACACGAGTTTTGTAGTTTATCTTGGGTTTCTTAGATTCATGGTTAGTCTTTTTCTAATCCAAGATCTTTCACTATCACAACTTATTTCTCAAAAACTTAACAATGTACTCATATCTATGATCATGAAATTCGCCCTGGCACCCTGTGTGTATCTTTCATTTGGTCTTGTCAAATTGGGATATACTTAACTGTGCATGTGCTATCTTTCCACAGCCTCTTCTTACATTAAAAGTGCATTGGACATAACTGCTGTAACTCAGTTCTCTATCAGTAAAAATTAGAATGGTGATCTGGAATGTAATTTGTCAGCACACACACAAAAAAGTGTTTGTTTTTCAATTGAATTTCTTTCTTCCTTCTGTGTTTGTTTCCAGTTCAGCTTCATTAAAATTTGCCAGGCCTCCTCTGGAGTTGTCTCCCTGTCTCACCCCAAATCAATATAGGTATCATTTACTTTGGGGGTTTATTAACTCAATGTATCTCATTCAAAGATCTCATTACTGGGTTGGCATTTTATCATAAAACTTTATAAGCAGCTATCATTCTCACAGAGGAATAACCCCAAACCCTTCTGCTATCTGCCCTTTGGAACTGATTCCTTCCCTAATTAGGGTATCAACCAAATGTTATTTTAGTGTTTTGTTTATTTTTTTCCAAATGAGCGTCCTGACAAGACAGAGTATCGAGACTGATTTATAACATTAGGCTGAAGATGCATTATATTTCATGGCATCCAATGGGACTGGGTTTTAAAATAAGCATTCATTTTTATTATCTCATATTAATCTCACAACACTGTAGAGGTATGTATAGGTTCAAAATTAACTGACTCACTGTGACTCAGGTTTATATAAATTTCCTAAGGTTAAATAATTGTTTAAGAACTTGAGGTGATGGTGAGGAAAGTGGGGTACTTTGATGTTGTCCTGTATTGTGACACTTAGTATTGTGATGCCAATCTGGAGGTTTTTCAATGAGCTGTGCTTTTTTTCTGTAATAACCCCAGGTAGATGTCACCTTGAATCTTCTTACAAATTTTCATTGAAAAGCATTGAAACTTTATAGAAACAACCTATTCTATCACCAATTGTGTCTTATTGTTGAACAGCTCTTATACAAAAGGGGGTGGGATGGTGGAACTAAGTTCCAGTGATTTTTCACTCACTAGTTCTACTTCTGGCTTCTGGGGCAACACACATTACCTTCCCATTTGGCAATATAGGTAATAAAGTTGTATAGATATAGCCCTGGTAAAAAAAAGTCTCTATCTTGGCATGACAATTCCATCAAAAAAAGAAAACGTTCAAATCAATTACAGGACAGTTCTCAAATAGTAAGAACATAGCAACATCATGACCTCAGGCCACTGTAACCTGGTGAGAAATAGGAGTTTGGTCATATTCCTCAGGGTAGAGGAAGAAGAAGGAGAAGAAGGAGAGGAAGACTGAGAGTCATGGCTGTAGGGAATGATTTCCATCTCTCCAAGGACAGAATATGAACTATAATGAAATCTTCCCCACTCAACTTTTGAGATCTGGCAGACATAACCTGTGAATGCCCCCAGTGGCAAGATATCTTTACCTGGTCCTTTGCCCTTGCCTTGAGCTAGACAATGATGTCTGCCTGCTAATGGATGTTCATAGTGATCATTAAAACTGGACCTCTCCTCTTAAATACAAATAAAGTTCATGGTAAAAATTCTACTATGGAGATTTTTTGAGTGAATGGATTGCTCATTGTCTGTGTCCCTCAGAGCCCCGTGTTGTCCGTTAGGTGCTACGGAAGCAAGTATTCAGCTCTGGGAATGTTTAAAAAATTTTTTTTCACTCACCACACCTGCAGAGACATCTCTTTAGGCCTTCTGGGTAGTTTTGAGCAAGAAATTGGGGGTAATCGCTACCAAAGGAAGAATTATGTATGTTTCTGCAAGTACATCCAAGACTGAAGTGTCTAGTGCTGTCAATACGCTGCTTTAATGAGCATTAAATTCACTTTCAAAAGTCAACGAAACACCTTTCTGTAACAAGCTTCTTAGATGCCTTATTTAATGATTACCAAAAAAAGGCATTTAGTTGTAAATTCGCCTACATGATTCGATTTAAGAGTGTATCTATTCTAGGAGATCCTGTTGTGGCTCAGAGGTTAACAAATCTGACTAACATCCATGAGGACGCAGGTTCAATCCCTGGCCTTGCTCAGTGGGTTAAAGATCCAGCGATTCCGTGAAAGGTGCTGTAGGTCTCAGACACAGCTCAGATCCTGTGTAGCTGTGGCTGTGGCATAGGCCGGCAACTACACCTCCGATTAGACTAGACCCCTAGCCTGGGAACCTCCATATACCGCAGGTGCAGCCCTAAAAAAGGAAAAAAAAAAAAAGAATATTTCTATTCTATTGTACTCTGTAAACCACATTTAGACATTATCAAAAGAGGAATATAATAAAACAAGCAAATTATATAGATTTATTTCAGTTTTCAGATTAAAGTTATATGCTCAGAGTTTCAAAGACTTAAAAGGCAGTTCAAGAGAATGCTATTTTGTTTTATATATTCAGAAAACGAGGACCTATTTCTAATTAAAGTGCAACAAAAATCAAATGACTATAAAATTATTTCTAGGGGAAATTGTGTTAAGGAAAATATTTATGTAATAACATTTTAGGGGGTAATAACTCATGCAGGATCATGTTTATTGTCTACTATTAATTTACAAAATTATATCTTAAGACCCTAAAACTGCTGATACAGGTTTCAATTGTGTTTTTATTTCAGGAGGCTGTTTGGCTCTTTAAGATGCAGACTCCGGGAGTTCCTGTAGTGGCGCAGTGGTTAACGAATCCGACTAGGAACCATGAGGTTGCGGGTTCGGTCCCTGCCCTTCTCAGTGGGTTAATGATCCGGCGTTGCCGTGAGCTGTAGTGTAGGTTGCAGACGCGGCTCGGATCCCGCGTTGCTGTGGCTCTGGCGTAGGCCGGTGGCTATAGCTCCGATTCGACCCCTAGCCTGGGAACCTCCATATGCCGTGGAAGCGGCCCAAAGAAATAGCAAAAAGACAAAAAAAAAAAAAAAATGCAGAGTCCGAGCAGAACATAAGTCAGCAAAGAAAAGCTCGGTTCTTGAGGAAAAGGAGCAATATAGTGTCACTTCCCTGGGCTTTTAATTAGTTATAAATGAGTCTGAAATATTTTGATTATCTTTGAATACAAATAATTTTGAACTTTTTTTGGTCTTTTGTCTAAAAAGACAAAAAGGGCTGCACCCGTGGCATGTGGAGGTTTCCAGACTAGGGGTCCAAGCAGAGCTGTAGCTGCCAGCCTACACTGTAGACACATAAATGCAGGATCCAAGACGCATCTTTGACCTATACCACAGCTCACAGCAACAACGGACTTAACCCACTGAGCGAGGCCAGGGATCGAACCTGCATCCTCATGGATACTTGTCAGGTTCATTAACCATTGAGCCACGATGGGAACTCCTAAACTTATTTTTAAATTTTGGTGCAATGTTAAGTGAAATAGATTCCTTTTTCTTGTAAGTCTTTGCTGATTCCTCCTCTGGAATCTTGTATTTATTTCTGTGCTCCCATGGCATTTCATTGATTTAAATAACATTTTAGTCACCCTATGTTGCAAAAAAGCAGAGATGGGAAGGGTAAGGGAGAAAACCAATTAAAAAAAATATATATATATATACAATACATATGTATTACAGTATTTATAGTGTGGAATAGTAAAGGGTAAAGGAGAGAACCAACTAAAAATATGTTACAGTATATATGTATGTATATAAAAGTAAAGAGTAGAAAGCATCTACTCTTAGCTCAGGAAATACTCAACCATGAGAGACCCACTCTACCCAAAGGTCAGAATCAAAGAAGAAACCTTAGAAGCACTGACATCAAGAAGTAGGTCTGAAAGTATAATAGAGGGGGCTTGCAAGTATTTCTGAAAAAGAGGTCAGCTTGCATGAAGTCAGGAAGGTGTACACGCATATACATGTGAAGGAGATCTGAGCATCAGACACTGTGTCTGTAACAGAGTACATACAGGGGGGTGGGCACAGTGAAGCTGGAAAGTTAGGTTGCAGTGAAACTAAAGAATTTCTATGCTGTGCTTAGAAGGTTGGATTTAGTTCTCTATGTAATGAAAGTTTTACATGAAGTTCCCCTTTGCTAGACTCCCTTTAGGACAGGGCTTATCTGCACTCACATGTTTTTGAGCTTGACTCCAAGCCCCAGAATATACCTCAACCATAGCCCATGATTACTGCCCTGTAAAGAGTTGTTGAATTCATATATGGGTGCATGAATCATGCATGAAACCAGATTATTGCTGTGGAATCGAAAGCTAGGATTCAAGAGAGCAATGTTTCGTTCAGTAGCTTCAGAACAAGAGGAATAGAAATACAGAGTTAAAGTAGCATTGCCTTGTGGATGATTTTTCAATGTAAAAAAAAAGGATTATTAGGCAAATAACTTTATGTGGAAATTACCATTATTTTGTTCCATTTTGGTGTAATATGTATAATATACAATTTCTGTAAGCTGCATTTAATTAAGATGCATGGTACCTTTATTTTCACCTCCTTTCTTTGGACTAAATTTCTCACTGCCACTGCGGCAAACAGCTTCTTTAAACAGTAGAACTAAAGAGAAGGAAAAAAAATCACTTTGGACTAATATCGTCTCTACTGACCTCTATCCCATTATGTGTAACAATTCTGGTTTGTTCGGCTCCTCCTAAGTGTTTATATGTGAAAAACCATGCAGATGTCATGGTAGGAAACATCACAGCAAAATGAAAACACATTTCTATTTTAAAAGCCAAAACAACCAATAAAATTATGGAGAAATATACGGGTATAGAGTGTTTTATATTCTGGTCCTTAGATGCAGAATGCTTATTCCAGAAAGAGATGGAAATGGCAGATGGGTGCCATTTCTCTTTGAAGTCAGGAAGGTGTTTTTACAAAAGCACCTTCTTCATCTCTGAAGTGTATTTCTAGATAGGAAGAGGAAGAGTGCCATTCTTTGTAGGAACTGCAAATAAACCCCAATTTGCCATTTTAATTAGCAGCGAACCTAGGTTTACTTTAGAAATTGAAAAAAAATAAAATAAAGTGCTTGGAGTCAACCAACAGTTGGCACGTTGTCATAAAAACTTGGCTGTGAAGGTGCAGGATAAAAGAACTCCATAGTTTCACAAACCTTGCTAATCTGCATTTACAAACAGGGTTGACAGTTTAGGGAATCCAATAGGGAGGGAAGTTGGAATTTCAGTTGAGATTTACAATCAAGATATCATATTTTGGCTTTTTTGTATATTATTCCACCCACAAAAACCACATGGTGACAAATAACTACATGGTGTTCACCCTCAAGGATGCTCTTCAGAGACATGTAGGTCTCAGCCTGAATATGATCTGGTCCCTACCCTCCAGAAGTGTAAGAGCTTGTTATGGAGATGAACAAGTCAATAGGCAAATTAGAATGCAATGAGAATTGCCGTAAATGGAATGATTATGGAGAACCATAGGAGTGGCTATGAAGAGAGTCAAGCTATCTCAGTTGATCTAGGGTTAAGGAGCCAGGGGAAGATTCCAGAAAAGTGAAGTATAAATTGAGTCCTAAAGCCAGGCTGGGGTTATCCATTTGAAGGAAGGAAGGTAGCAACAGAATGGCAGAGATGATTGAGAAAATGGCAAGTTCTGAGAACTTAACTCTATAATGTGGCAGAAACATAAAGGGCCAGAAAGTGCTAAGAGATGAGAGGGGAGGAAAAAGTAGAGGCCAGTACATAGAGGACAAGCAACTTAAAATTTATACTTTAGCTATCCTCCTAAGACTGGGTTGAAGAATACTAAGACTGGGGTCAAGAAGGGTCAAGAGATTACTACAGTAGTTTAAGTGAAGAATGATGGACCTTAGTTACCTTAAGAGTGGAGAGATCTGAAAAAATATAAGGAAGGTAGAATTAGCAGTTAGTAGTGGCTACCTTGAGGTGAGGGAAGGGAGAAGTTAAGGATGACTTCTAATTCTTTCTGTGGGCCACTGGGTGAGTGGTTGTACATTCTTTGAGATCTGGAACAAACCAAATGAGGCTTGTGTGTGCAGGTGGATGGAGATGTGGAGTGAGGGGAGAAGTCGAATTTGTGGGAATTTGTGGGCTATCCAATGAAGAAGTTCAAGATGTTGAGTTTAAACAAGTAGTATGTATCTCCAAGCTAAGACCATAGAAACAAAAGAGGGAAGCAGTCTTGTCTTGGTATTCTAAAGTTATTATTTTATTTATCTTAGTGCCAAATGTGAAAATCAAACCTCTGGCCTCCAGAAATATTAAAGATACAGTCTTTTGGTGGAAATCTTTTCCAGAGTGGTAACTGCCTCTAGATATCTTGAAAAACTAAAATGCAACCCTATTGCAACCAGGTTATTTTCCTGAACTCATATTTTTTTGTGTTAAAACTGCTTTGTAGTGAGATTGATACTTATACTTAAAAAATTATTTTATTAGATTATTTTATTATGTTACTCTATTTAACTACATCATTGGATGTGTGGTTAAAGGAATTATCTTTCTATGATATTGTTTTTATTCAACATAAGAAAGTTTAGTTAAGTTGATTCCAGTGAAGTTCAAATCACATTTTATATTTCTATGTAGAAACTAGTCAATGGCTAAAACCAAATGAATCATATTGGTTATATTGGAGAAATAATAAAATTGTTTAAAAATATAACTTGTTTGTAGTGTAAGAGAAAGTTTGAAAGAATTATACATAAGTCCTTTGAAACTATAACATGTTTACATCCATAGAGAGATAAGCCAGGCAATCTTCTGACTAGTGGTCATCTTACATCTTGTTATGTCCTTTATTTTTTATCACACCATGGTGATTGGTGACTCTTTAGTAGGCAGAAGACCTTCCTGATGGAATATTATTGTCAAAGATCCCCTTTGAGGCAGGAAAATAAACTCTATCATGCCCTCTCTGAAACACTATTGTTCACCAGCTAAAGAGCATCTGGTAAGCTTTTCAAGGCAGTCATTGAAATTACTCCACAAAATTTGGCCTGAGAACATCAGCTCCACAGAAATAGAGTATTCCCTATTTCTTTTTCCAAAGATGACTTTATTCAGCTGGTAAGTATCACTATTTAGTGATGTACTTAGAATGCTAAACTCTTAGAACTGGAGAGAGCCTCTCAGACACTTACTGCACCAGTTCTCATGGGTTGATATCCAGCATCTACTTGATGCCTCTCTCAAATTCTCACCAACTTGATTACCTGCCTCAGGACAAATTCTCGTTTGTCTCTCCCACTGAGATTATCAAAAAATTGCACTGCTTAGAACTAGGAAAGTAATAAGGAATAATTAATTTCACAGGGTATCATTGCTTTTAGAATAACAATAATGACGTCTTGACTGCACTACTATCTAGTGTGATATTAGGGAACTTAAACTCTCTGCACTTCTGTTTACGCATCTGTGAAATGAGCCAATAATATTAGTTTAATTTGTATAATAACCTTTTAGGGTAGTTGGAGGAAATAAATGATTTAAAAAAAACCATAGAACAATGTTTGGCACATGGTGATCTGTAGAAATCAGCTATTAGTAGGAGACAAACAAATATGGAAAAAAACAAAAGTAGCTTTCTATCAGTGATCCCAAATAGACACAGATTTTTTTTCTTAAAATGTCAAATTTTCAAAAAACTGGAAAGACACCAAATTTCATAAGAGAGTTCCTTTTAGATGGTATTGTTTTATCTTTGAAAATGATGGCAGAACCTAGAAAAATTACAGCTGCTAAAGGTTGAGATATTTTTGGTCAGTAATATTTTGTTTTTGTTCTTATTTTCCATTCTCTGGAATCCAGTAATTGTGTTTACACTAACCCAAATCTCCTCTTCTTTCCAATTTAAATGAATCCACTTTGAATCCACTTCAGACGCATGGTTTTATAATTTCATATTCATGACATGCTATTCATCTCTCTGAACTTGCCTTGCTCCCACTGACAATCAGAATCCCCTCAGATGAATTTCACAGGCACTTGAAAATTAATTCTGCAAGATGGTTGAGGAGGCCATTGAATTTTTTTAAAGAAATACTTTTAGCTTAGATCTCAGTAGTCATCTGAATTAATATCCAGACTTATTTCCCACTTTTTGAATAATAAATAAATCCATGAAAGAACTAGGAAAGTATCAATAGAAAAGAAACTGAAAAATCTTCTGGAGTAGATTCCTTGTGATTTTATGCTGAAATAATTCTAAAGTCATTAGGTAAATACAAATTTTATAAGAATCATATTGATTCTTATAAATATTATTTTTTTGACATTTCACTACTTCTTTAATTATAAAAAGCATAAATATCTGGCAATGAATTTCACAGACCCATCTGCAGTAATAACTATTCATCACAAAGAAAAAGCTAACAGAATTTTCCATCTAATAAAATTTTAATAAATAATTTATTTCTTTGCAGCCATATTGTCATATTAATTAGTTTTGAATTACATGTTATAATCATTGTGATTCTTGCTTTAAGCTTGTATGTTAAATCTTTTTAGTAACGATTGTTTTTTATTATAGGGAGTAGTGAAACAGTGGTATAATTTCCCTGTAAGTGTTACCTCAACAGTCTTCTTTTTTGACAAATAAAATTCTGGGGAGTTCCCTTCATGGTGCAGCAGAAACCAAATCTGACTAGAATCCTTGAGGATGAGGGTTTGATCCCTGGCCTTGCTCAGTGGGTCGGGGATCTGGCATTGCCATGAGCTGTGGTGTAGGTTGCAGAAGTGGCTCAGATCTGGTGTTGCTGTGGCTGTGGTGTAGGCCAGCAGCTACAGCTCCGATTCTACCCCTAGCCTGGGAACTTCCATATGCCACAGGTGAGGCCCTAAAAAAAAAAAAAAAAAAAAAAAAAAGACAAAATGGATGAATTCTTAATGGCCAGGACACTAAAGTGGATCATGAGAAAACTATTTCCCACAGAGTTCAAATGATGTACCTTCTCTCTTAACTGAAGAGATTAGCTCAGCTGCTGGAATAAAGCCTGATGGACTCTTTAAAAGGCATTTGCTTCCTGATATGTCAGTGGTGAAGACACTGTTTATGACTTTGAGATACTTTAAGTATTAAGACTGTTGTGAGAATTCAAATGAAATAATTTGTCAAAGTTCTTTGAAAACATTAAAGCACTCTAGAAAGTGAGGTTGTTTTGGTAGGTTATGGTATATCGTTAATATCTTTAGCAAAGTAGTGATACAATCAGATGTATTTCTAGATGATTAATATGGATATGGGTTTAAGGATGGCCTATAGTGGGCAAAGACTACATGTTGGGTGACCAGATAGAAGGGTACTTGTAATAAAAATTATTAGCTTGTGACTGATTCAGTGGGAAAGGTAAGAACGGGACAAATAATATGGATGTAGGTAACTTAGATAATCATTAAAGTTCCTTTTAAAATTGACATTTAGTTACAATCTGATAAACAAACACTATGCCTGACATCCATATACGCGTAATTTTATATGATTTTATCTGAAAACTACAAATACCTAAACTCAATGTAGAATTGGAGAGAGAGGGAAATGCTAGAGGATCCCGAGGTTTGATGGCAGGTTGATTTAGAAAAGTGATGATGTCTCAATAAAAAAAATAGGCATTTAGGTGGCAGGCTTGAGGTGGGAGATAGGGAAAATGTGACAAGTAAGTTTAGAGACTTTTTTTTTTAATTTTAGAGGCTAAAGAAGGAGAAATATCTATCAGGCATCTTGTGTGGGGCCCTGGAGCTCTTGAAAATGGTAGATTTAGAGAGTTAACTCTCACTTTGGGAGTTATCTGCATATGGAAGATGAAAACTGGGATTTAAAACCTTCTGGAGTTCTTCATGTTTGATCTTTTGAGAACTTTCTTTCTTTCAAAACAAGAATAAAACCAGGACTCTGGTTGTCTATTTCTAGGTCCTTGGTGGCACTTTAGTCCCCAAGGCTGGTGTCCATATATTAGACTCTGTGAGCTGAAATGGAACAGCCAGAAGCAACAAAATAAAAGGTTAGTATTGTAGTGGAAGAAGGAAGCCAGAAATCAAAGACTAAGGACCAATGAGTGATACCAAGTGTCAAGAAAATGACTGTTATTGGTCAAGGTATAAAAATGAAACGAATTAGACAGGAACCTAAAGGGTCAGCAGGTTGAAGTTAAGGTTCTAGACTACTTTTGGGAACACAGGAGGTTGCTATGAATCACCTTTTTAAAGATTCTGAGCCAAATCTAACTATATAAAATATTTACCCAGATTTAATCTTCTGTCCTCACTATATTTCTCTTCAGCAAATCCCTTAAATAGATTTTTAACCATGTACAAATCTCAAGAGACACTGCTAACCTTAACTACTCTTATCTCTAAATAAAGCCTTTTCCTGTAAGTAGTGGTAATTTCATTTTCATGAACACAGACAATGCTCTTTTCTTTTGTTAATGAAATTATAATAAAACAGAGAAGATGCATAAGGCCTAAGTGTACATCTTCAAATAATGCTATTTTAGGTATTTTTGTCAAATCTTTGCTTAATCAAAACTTAAAAAAAAATTGTATTAATTAAAGGAGTTTATTCTAGTCAGTTGCAATAACTCATATGACATTTTGTTCCAAAATGCATTGAAGGGAATTTTTTTTTATATTAAGGTAGAGTTGATTTACTATGCTGTACCAATTTCTGCTGTGCAGCAAAGTGACCCAGTCATACATATATGCAAAAGGGAATCCGTTTTATAAGTGAGAAATATCTTTATTCAAAGTAAATGAATTCAATTTTCAATTAAAATAGTTTAAAATATTAATGAAGGACAAGTTTGAGAAATCGTATCTTTCTATAGTGATAGAGTGGTAGTAATAAAAATAGTGATTTAATAAAAATAAATATCATCAGTTCTATCAGAGGAATCTAAAACAATGAAGCAACATTAATTCCTTATTTAGAGAGTCAGTTGCCAAAATGTGAAAGTATATGAATTTCATTTATTCAACAAATACTTACTGAGATCTCACCATATGACTGGAACTTTTTCAAATTTTTTTTCATTGGAGTGTAGTTGGCTTACAAATGTTATATTAGTTTCAGGTGTACAGCAAAGAGAATCGGTCATACTTATAAATATATCTTTTTTTCTCATGTAGGTTATTATAAACTATTGAGTAGATTTTCCTGTGCTATACAGTAGGTTCTATTTTATACAGTAGTTTGTATGTGTTATTCCCACCCTCCCAATTCGTCCCTCCCCTCAGTGGTTTCACATATGGTAACCAAGATTGGTTTTGAAATCTGTGAGTTTGTTTCTGTTTTATAAATAAGTTCTTTTGTATCATTCTCATTAGATTCCACATATAAGTGATATCATATGATAGTTGTCTTTGTCTGCTTTGCTTCACTCAGTATGATAATCTCTAGGTCCATCCATGTTGCTGAAAATGGGATTATTTCATTATTTTTTATGGCTTAGTAATATTCCATTGTATATATGTACTACATCTTTATCCATTCCTTTGCCAATGGACATTTATAAGACTTGACTATTGCTAATAGTGCTACAATGAATATTGGAGTGCATGTATCTTTTCAAATTATGACTTCCTCTCAATGTATGCCCAGGAGTGGGATTGCTGGATCATATTGTAGTTCTACATTTAGTTTTTTAAAGAACCTTCATACTGCTCTCCATAGTAATGGTACCAGTTTACATTCTGACCAACAGTGTAGATGGGTCCCCTTTTCTCCACACCCTTTCCAGTATTTATTGTTTGCAGACGTTTCAATGATGGCTATTCTGAGCTGTGTGAGGTGATACTTCATTGTAGTTTTGATTTGCATTTCTCTAATAGTGATGTTGAGCATCTTTGCATGTGTTTTTTGGCCATCTGTCTTTCTTCTTTGGAGAAATGTCTATTTAGATATTCCGTCCATTTTTTGATTTTTTTTGTTTGTTTGCTTTTTGGTATAAAACTCTATGCAATGTTTGTATATTTTAGAGAGTAATCCCTCGCTTTGTTTGCAAATATTTTCTGTCATTCTGTGGCTTGCCTTTTAGTTTGTTTATGGTTTCCTTTGCTGTGAAAAGATTTTTTTTTCTTTTTGTCTTTTATTTTTTTTTCTTTCTTTCTTTCTTTCTTTTTTTTTTTTTTTTTTTTTTGCTTTTGGCTTTTTAGGGCTGCCCTGGCAGCACATGGAAGTTCCCATACTAGAGGTAAAATTGGAGCTGCAGCTGTCAGCCTATGCCCTAGCCACAGCTCTGGGGGATCCAAGCCTTGCCTATGACCTACACCACAGCTCATGACAATCCTGGATTCTTTAACCCACTGAGCGAGCCCAGGGATAAAACCTGCATCTTCATGGATACTAGTCAGGTTCATAACCCTCTGAGCCACAACAGGAACTCCCCAAAAGCTTTTTTGAATAAGGTCCCATTGGTTTATTTTTGTTTTTATTTTCATTTTTCTAGGGGGTGTGTCAAACAAGATATTACTGTGATTTATGTCAGAGTGTTCTGCCTATGTTTTCCCTAGGAGTTTTATAGTATCTGGCCTTACAGTTAGGTCCTTAATCCATTTTGAGTCTATTTTTGTATGTGGTGTTAAAGAATCTTCTGGTTTCATTCTTTTGCATGTAGCTATCCAGTTTTCCCAGCATCACTTATTGAAGAGACTGTCTTTCCTCCACTGTATGTTCTTGCCTCCCTTGTCATAGATCAGTTGACCATAGGTGCTTGGGTTTATTTCCGAGCTTTCTATCTTGTTCCATTGATCTATATTTTGTCTGGGACTTTTTAACCTATATTTCTCTGAAGAAGTTGGATGAGTTTCAACTATGAGGCAAATTAATTCAGATTATGAATGCAAATAAGGTTTACAATAAAAGATCCTATAGCATGAAGCAAGAATAGTTTATTTGTATAAGAACAAAAATAAATTAGATCTAGTAACAGAATCTCTCACTGTGATTTTGAAACAGAGCAGGACCCTGTGATCCTCCCTCACCCATGTCCTCCACCTGCCCTTTGTCTACAGAAAAATTTTAGTCAAAGAATACATTTAATCGGAGAAATGAGAAAATGCAGAAGCAAAGGAAAATTGTCAAACAAGACAAAATAACAGTTTAGTCATTAAACAGAGTCAAGGACACTTAGTTCCTCCTCAAGGATTACAGATATTATTCTGAGCCATATCCTTTGAGATATTTTATAGGTATTGAAACCTCCACCAGTTAGAAAAACTTAACTACGTGATGACCAGAATGTAGCCATGAAATGAGACAGCCACGATTCTGAGAACTGGCCTCAAAGAAATGGGAACAAACTGACCCTGAAATTGAAGATTATCTGTACTTGAAACAATCAAGATGATGCTGATCAGACCAATTCAAGATTATGACCAATTTCAAAATGACTGTCAGAGCTGACTCTGCTGTTTCTGCCTGTAGCCCCTTCCTCTGCCTACACAGCCTTGAAACACTCCTTTAAAGGTCTTTCCCACTGGTTGTCATCAGGGAGAATCAGCCTTTAGACACAAGTCTGCTCTCTACGCACCACAACCCCCAGCTGCCAGCTTCCAAAGTAAGGCAAATCTTCCTTTTTACCAACTTTGCCTTTTTTATTGGCTTTAGAATGGCCAGCAGCAGGACCCCACTTTCAGTAAATTTGGGGAAAAAAAGATGATACATTTATTTTCTGTTGTCCCTCAAAAGATTGTATCTCTGAGTACTAAACCAGAAGATTTTCTGGGTTAAAAATTAGTTTCAGTTTGGTATGTCATTTTATTACTCTATGACTTAAAATGTGGGGGTGTAGCTGGCAGCTAAATAACACTTCTCACAATTTCTCAAAAATAATTTGGCATTATTAAGCTTCCATGGTGAAGGGGCAGTTCAAGTGAGATGTGTCCATTTAAAAAGTAAGCTGATAGAAAAAAAAAAAAATTGGAGTTTCCATCATGGCACAGCAGAAACACACCCGACTAGGAACAATGAGGTTGCGGGTTTGACTCCTGGCCTCGTTCAGTGGGTTAAGGATCTGTGTTGCCATGAGCGGTGGTGTAGGCTGCCAGCTGTAGCTCCGATTGGACCCCTAGCCTGGGAACCTCTATATACCATGGGTGAGGCCCTAAAAAAGCAAAACAAACAAACAAACAAACAAAAAAGTAAGCTGATGGATTTCCCATCATGGCTCAGCAAAACAAATCTGACTCGCATCCATGAGGACGCAGGTTTGACCCCTGGCCTTGCCATGAGCTGTGGTGAAGGTCACAGATATGGTTCAGATTCCGTTTTGCTGTGGCTGTGGCTTAGGCCAGCAGTTGCAGCTCAGTTTCAACCTCCATATGTTGTGAGTGCGATCCTTAAAAAAAAAGGCAAAAATAAAAAAATTTAAAAAGGTAAGCTGTGAAGATGACATAAATCTAAATTTCTGAAAGACTCATGAAATAAAATAATAAAACTCATGCTTTTAAAGATATATATCAGAGAGTTGATTTCACATCAAGATTAATCTTTCTGAACCATGCTTAGGAAGTGGCGGAATTGTAAACTTGAACTTGGTGTCTAGGCTGCCATGTCATTGCTTGTCAAAGATATAGCCTTATCAGGAATTTGTGTTGCGGTGTAGTGGAAGTGAATCGGACTAGGATCCATGAGGTTGCATGTTCAATCTCTGTCTTCACTCAGTGGGTCCAGGATCCAGCGTTGCCATGAACTGTGGTGTGGGTCACAGATGTGGATCAGATCCTGAGTTACTGTGGCTGTGGCGTAAGCCAGCAGCCACAGCTCCAATTTGACCCTTAGCCTGGGAACTTCCACATGCCGTGGGTGCCCCCCCCCAAAAGATATCGCCTTATTAGAAATATAATGCCAAAGCATGGAGGCAATCTAAATGTCCATCAACAGATGAATGGATAAAGAAGATATGGTGTGTATGTATATACATATCCATACAATGGAATATTACTCGGCCATAAAAAAGAATGAAATAACCTCATTTGCAGCAATGTGGATAGACCTAGAGGTTATCATACTAAGTAAGTCAGACAGAGAAAGACAACTATCATATAATATCGTTTATGTGTGGAATCTGAAAAAAAAATACAAATGAACTTATTTATAGAATAGAAATATACCTATGGGCATAGGAAAAAAACTATGGGGAAGGGAGGGAGGGAAAAATGAGGAGGATGGGATTAACTTATACACACTACTATATATAAAATAGGTAAACAACAAGGACCACTATATCACATAGGAAACTCTACTCAATATTTTGTAATAAGCTATAAGGGAAAATAATATGAAAAATAATGTTTATATATTTTTAAAAATTAATGCAATCAAATAATCCCATAAAGTATTTTACTAATGCAATGAATTCTGTTCAATCAGTGGATATTGAGTACCAGCCCTATGCTAGACACTGTAATAGGCAGTAGGGGAGGCGGCAGAGAAATTCTTAAAAATCCTGCCCTTATGGAGCTTATATTCTTACTTGTGAAAAGTAACTTCATTCTTGTTAAAAAAAATTAATCACATGCTTGCCTCTGAACTTATATAAAATTATAAAATTATCTAAGTTAAAAAATCCCCTCTATATCCAACTTTTATCTCTTACTTCCTTTTTAAAATTTAGCCCTTTCTGTCTTCTCTTCAACTATAATACTTTTTTTTCCCCCCAAAGGTCTACCTTTATATTAAGTTTAGATGGATTTAGAGGGTTGGGTGGGCAGGGTATACAGAAGAGAGAATCTATGCTGAAAAAGATAAATGTCACAGCAAGGAAAGAAAATATAAAATTATGAGGAATAGCTTAATCCATATGATAAAACATATTAAATGATAAGTGGTAATTTAGCCACTGAGAATTCAAGGAAGGGAGAAATAAGTCAATAGAATTAATCAAAACAAACTTCAAAAATGAGATGGAATTTAAGCCAACATTAAAAGATTGGTAAATTTTAGAAATCTGAGAGAAGAAAATAACCATTAAAAGGAAACATTTTTTTTTCTCTCAACATCTAATGCCCAGGTCCCTATCATTACTCTAGTTATGCCAAATTTCAGATTAATAATTGAAAAAACTAAGCTTTTTAGCATAACACAATCTGCAAATAAAAGGGTTTTTTTTTTTTAGCTTGATCAATAGTTCCAAATTTCCCAGGTATCATTTTTTATTTAATTTATTCAGCCATAAAGAATGGAGATCCCTAGAGTTCTGCTTTCCAATAACAGAATAACAGGACGCACAGAATGTCCTTAGACCTCCGAAAGGACAGGTCTTAAGTCCACAGCCTTATGGCAGTTTATTGTTCCCAATAGACCTTAGCTCCGATGGTTAGCATTGTCTACATGAGTTAGAGATGCACATACAAGTTGCAGTTCTTTGGTTCTGAAATGCACTGCTCCATCTCCCTAGCAGCATACGGTGCTCCTGCCCTCTCCATCACCCCTACCCGAAAGCTTTCCTTAGACAGCTGAGCAATCCATGATGTACCCGGAGAGGGTCACAGCCTCTCTTGCCACCCTCTGCTTCCTGCACAGCCCATGCTCAGAGTACTTTCAGAGTACACGGCATGGTTGGAAACAACCATTTGGCTCAGACAGCGTGGAGTCCTGGCTTTGGTTCATTTTAAAGATAGTTCCTCAGTGTTAGGGTGTTTCTCTCTGGTCTTGTGAAGCTCTTCATACTAAGATTGGGTACTAGAAGTGCCAGTGCATCAAAATGTTCATCCCTAGCCCCACCTGTATTTTTTTGTGGCCATCTGCCTGCCTGTGATTCTGGGCACGAAGTGTTAGGTGTGTTGGCCAACAATGTGCGTTTCTATTCATCTTTATCAAGGAGGCAGATCATTGAATTTCTGCCCAGGTTTTTGGCATGTGGCTTTTCTTCTGTATTATTTCATGCCATTATTGCCAGCGTCGTGTCTGTTTTCATGCAGTCATGGGTGTTTTCATCAGAATCCTGGGGGACGTGTATTAGTCCCTCTCTGTGCTGACTGGGAACTTACTCCACCTTTCATTTTTGAAACCAGGACCAGCTACATATTTTGTGAGGCGCAGTGTAAAGTGAAAATGTGGGGCCCCTTGTCCAAAAATCCAAGATTATGTCTTCAGTTCTCAGATATTCTTTTTCTACTATATAGTTCTCAGAAATCCCTGCTAGTTTAATGATCTCAATTACTCCTTCCTGAAGATGGCTCCAAATATCTCCAGCTTTTATGCTTCTCATAAGATAGAGGTACAAATTTCTAATCACAGACATTTACTAATAGCTGATACACCTGCAAGAGGATCTTTCATCTTATCTCTCAAGCTACTGGCTACTTTATGTGAATTTCCTTTACTCTGAACCTTCGATTATTTCCCCCCACCTCCGGCTTCACAAATTTAAGTAACAATAAGAGTTCCCGTCACGGCTCAGTGGTTAATGAACCCAACTAGTATCCATGAGGACGTGGGTTTGATACCTGGCCTTGCTCAGTGGGTTAGGGATCCAGCGTTGCTGTGAGCTGTGGTGCAGGTTGAAGATGCAGCTTGGATCCTGTGTTGCTGTGGCATGTGTCGGCAGTTGCAGCTCTGATTGGACCCCCTAGTCTGGGAACCTTCATATGCCACAGGTGCGCCCCTAAAAAAGACAAAACAAACAAACAAAAAACTAAGTAACAATCAACCTTTGATTTTTCTTTAAATTTGGGGGTATTAGCCAAATAATATTTTTCTGATTTTTTTTTTCACTTGCCTTGTCACATTGTTGGCTGCTTTAAGTACTTTAATCCTTCATAAGATCTTGACAAAAATGATTTGGAAAAAAAGATCAAAATATCAAAAATACTGTTTTTTTAAAAGAAACATTTAACTTAACATAACGTTTAAATCTTGACTGATACACTTGATTTTCATTTTTGGATTTAAATTCTAGGAAACATCTCTTACAAAAATCAACCGAAAATTATTTTCTTTTTCTTTTTATTTTTTGCACATATGGAGTTCCCAGGCCAGGGGTCAGATTTGCTACCTAATCCTCAGCTGTGGCAATGCTGAATCCTTAACCCACTGTACCAGGGCTGTGTCCCAGCACGCCCAAGACACTGCCAATCTCATTGCACCACAGTGGGGACACTGAAAATTATTTTCATATAATGCTATTTTATATGTTGAAAAGGAAAAAAGCATAATTTTAATAATGTATAAACAGTGAACTGGAAAAGACTTTTTTTCTGACATATTAAGATTTTTTAATCAAACAAAAGTACTGTGTTAACAAGGTTTCATAAAACAAAGTTACAGCAAATGGAAATTTCTCTGATTATTTGAGACAGGAATATTATTTCTCATCTCCTTATAAATCCAATCGAGTTTCACATTAATGCTGAAACAAGACACATGATACTCTGCTTTCATTTGTATTATACTTTCTAGCTTCCTACTTTGTGTACCTGATTTTATTATTATTGTGAATGTCCATGATAGCTGGAATGTGTCACTTTGCTAAAGACAACTTCAAAATATTTTCTGCATTTAACCACTATAAGCCATAGGTGCTCTCTCTTGCTACTTTCAGGAAAACCAAGCTTCAAACTTTGAAAATATTTTTGTAAGTAGCCCATGATTTTTAACTCAGTTTTAGTTGAGCATCTTATAACAAAATTAATTGCCAAGGCTGATATATTCTACAGCTAGTTACTTAAGGCGGTATCTATGAGCTGCACAAAGACAAAGGTTTGTTTTGTTTTCCTAAGTATTATTTTTCTGTTCTGCTGGTGAATTGTTTGGAAGTTCATTCCTAACCCAAGACATTCATCTCAATTAGCTGAATTGGCTCCCTGCAGATAGCCCTTAATATGGAATATCATTCACTTACAAAATAGTCGCCGCAGACATCTGCCAGTGCTCAACCTGGCAGCAAAGATGTATAAAAAACATTTCAACTTCTGTCTTTGGACATGCAGAGGCTATCACTACACTGTAATGTTTAGTGCTCTGATTTGTCGTCACTTACTCTCTCTGCTTATCTCTCTCCTAAATCAGTGACATTGTCACGGTGACCTATTTTGGAACGTGTACTAGTAAATTCGTTTGTGTTAAAGTAGGTGGGAGACTATAAGGTATTTATTAATTTTCCCTTGGGCTTTCTGATTAGATATTATGGCATATTGGTTGTATGGGATTTCTGATTAGATATTATGGCATATTCGTTGTATGGTTCTTACCGTTGTGATGCAGACACTCTGGAGCTTTTCTTTGGGCAAGCAGAAACACATGCAAGCTGTTGAAAAGTCCTGAAACTACTGCATTTGTGTATAATGAGAAAGTCACTAAAATTTTTTATATTTTTGTAATGGGAGAAGCCAGTCCTCTGAGTGTTTTAGAAAAAGAGTTGAGTTATTTTTGAAAAGTTCATGGGCATCGAAGCATGTACATAAGAGACAGGGTTCAGCCATACAAAAATTCTTCAGAGTCCCCACTTGACATGCCCCATCAGGCCTCCAGGTCTTTGTATGAGTAAGCCTGTCTGCCCTTGATGCCTTCCTCAGCCTTTCTGATTGCTGGCGGGGGTGCTGCCTTCAACTGGATGGGCCCTTTTTCAAGATTCAGTTCAGAAATGATCTCCTCTGTGAAACCCCTTCGAACATCAATATCTTTTTTCCTCTACACATTCAACTCTCAAACTCCTCCCCAGGAATCTATTTAGGATCATCTTGGAGCTCAGGAAATGACAATAGTTGTGTGATATCTCTGGTTCTCCCACTTAACACACTAACACTTAGCAGCTATAGGGCTGCTTTTTGGTATTTGGCTCCGGGAAACATCCCTGTTAAAGAACCACCTGAAATTCTGAAATAATTAAGTTATGAAATACCCGTGGATTATAAAATCCTTTTTATGTAATAAGGTTAGATTATGAAATACATTAGGAGAGAACAATTTAGACTCCATAAGTTCCAGATTCATCATTTGTAAGATAAGGGGAAGGTGCATGTAGGGTTAGGAACATTTTAGGTAAAGAAACATCAGAAAGTTTCTAGCACACAAGAAACA
The DNA here is from genome assembly GCF_016906955.1 of Phacochoerus africanus. Taxonomy (NCBI): domain Eukaryota; kingdom Metazoa; phylum Chordata; class Mammalia; order Artiodactyla; family Suidae; genus Phacochoerus; species Phacochoerus africanus. Next base: position 37,018,299 of record NC_062553.1, read on the forward strand.
ATCAGTGAATGTTCACTATTATAAAGTCACATATCACATAGTCTTTCTAAGCATTTACTTCTCTTTCTTATGAAATTCATGAAGGTGGTCTATGAGTTATATACCAATATAATCCCTGAACCTAGAATAAAACCTGGCAACTAGGTGATGCTTAATAAATATTTATTAAAATTAAAATGTAAGATATAAAATATATGGAGTTTCCATTGTGGCTCAGTGGGTTAAGGACGTGGATGTTGTCTCTGTGAGGATGCAGGTTTGATCCCTGGCCTGGCTCAGAGGGTTAAGGATCTGGTGTTGCCACAAACTGCAGCATAGGTCACAGATGTGTCTCAGATCTAGTGTCGCTGTGGCTGTGGCTGTGGCATAGGCCAAAGTTGCAGCTCCAATTCAATCCCTGGCCTGGAAATTTCCATAAGCTGCAGGGGTGGCCTTAAAAAGAAAAAAAAAGATATAAAATATAGGACAAAAGTAGTTAACTTTTTCATTATTGATTATGGACTGGGTCCAAATATATGTTTTAAATTTAGTCCAGGTGTTTAAGCTTATCTCAAAAAGGATGGAAATGTGTTTATAGTGAAAAAACATAAAGTTAAATGCCAATGAATTTAAAGGACATTTAGCCTTTAAAATATCAATTTGCTATCATGTTTGCCTACTAATTTCAGCGTCTATAACTAAAGAAACACATCATTCTTGGGACTCAATGAACAATTCATTGACCAAAGTGATTCAGCCTAATGTCATAAAAAGCTGGGCTTCTTGAAATTATGCAAGTAGTTTCACTCCCTTTCATGTGATAGAGTATTTGATTTTTTAAAAAATTGTTTTTACTGTTTTCAAAATGAATTAAAACCCTATGAAAAGTTCTGTTGAGGACTTCTTACTGTGGCACAGCAGAAACAAATCCAGGTTGCATCCCTGGCCTTACTCAGTGGGTTAGGGATCCGTGAGCTATGGTGTAGGTCGCAGACACCGCTTGGATCCTGGGTTGCTGTGGCTGTGGTGTAGACCACCAGCTGTAGCTCCATTTGACCCCTAGCCTGGGAATTTCCATATGCCACAGGTGTGGCCCTAAAAAAAAAAAAAAAAGAAAAAGAAAAAGGAAAACAAGTTCCGTTGATCTGCTAATTACTATATGGTTCTCTCAGATGTAAAAGAAAATCCTTCATCAGGAATAAAAGCAATAGTTAGAATTCCATATAAGATTCTTAGTTATGTATATGTGACCCCTGATGAAATACTCTCTAAACCCTTTTTAAGAATAAATAGATGTGATTATTGAAGTAGTAGCCTTAGAAATTCATGCACACTCAAACACACACTCATACACACACTCATATACGTACACCCTAACGTATACATGCAAGTATACTTACATATATATCTCCAAGTACCTCCAGAAGTAAGGTTCAGAAACTTGTGTCAACAAACACACTGGCTAAACAGAATATGCCCTGTGGATGATACATTTCTAAGCCAAACATCTGTCTCCTACATTAGCAACCACAACTTGCAATTCAGGCATGTGCCACATACACTGAAAGATAAGAGAGAAAGAGTTAATTAAAAGATACATGGAATTAAAATGAATAAGTATTTGATAAAAAATAAGCCTCCATTTTAAAGTAACATTTGCAAGCTGTACATGTGTATGAAAACATAAACATGCTCTACCAGATTTTTTCTTAATTTTTTAAAATTGTTTTTCATATTTTATTTTTTACTTTTAACTTTTTTTACTTTTTTTACTTTTTTTTTACCTGTGGCATATGGAAGTTTATTTTATTTTTTATTAAAGTGTAGTTGATTGACAGTGTTGTGCCAATTTCTGCTGTAAAACATAGTGACCCAGTCAAACATATATACGCATTTAGATTTTAAAATTTATATTACTGAGTTAAGACAGTGTAATGTTAATATGGGAAGAGGTAAACAAAGAACTAAGGTATTTATGTATATAAGCATATCTATATACACATGGAAATTTGATATAAAATAAAGATACCTTTACAAACCAGAAAAGATTAACTATTCAATAAAAGGTGCTAGAAATTTTATTGTAAATATTGGAGAGTATAAAATTCTATTCTTATTCATACTATATCCTAAATAAATTTCATATATACATAAAACCATAAGTAAAACAGTCAAATTTTGAAGAAAGCAGAGGCAAACATAACTTCAGGAAGAGAAAATAGTTTTTTCCAACAAAATACAAAAGAATATAAAATTAGAGTTTGGTAAATTTAACCACATCAAAGTTAAGTCTTTAACTTCAACCTAAGACACCAGAAGTTAAAGCAAAACTCAAGCTGAGGGAAGATTTTTAAAGTGTGTACAAGCACATACCATTACTATCTATAATGCATAAAACTACTCCGTAGAAAATTAGGTAACAGATTTAAAAAGATAATTTGGGAGTTCCCGTCGTGGCACAGTGGTTAACGAATCCGACTGGGAACCATGAGGTTTCAGGTTCAGTCCCTGCCCTTGCTCAGTGGGTTAACGATCCGGCGTTGCCGTGAGCTGTGGTGCAGGTTGCAGACGCGGCTCGGATCCCGCGTTGCTGTGGCTCTGGCGTAGGCCTGTGGCTACAGCTCTGATTCAACCCCTAGCCTGGGAACCTCCATATGCCGTGGAAGCGGCCCAAGAAATAGCAACAACAACAACAACAACAAAAGACAAAAGACAAAAAAAAAAAAGATAATTTGCAGGAGTTCCTGTCATGGCGCAGTGGAAACGAATCCAACTAGGAACCATGAGGTTGCAGGTTCAATCCCTGGCCTCGCTCAGTGGGTTAAGGATCCCGCATTGCCGTGAGCTGTGGTGTAGGTTGCAGACATGGCTCGGATCTGGCATTGCTGTGGCTGTGGTGTAGGAAGGCAGCTACAGCTCCGATTCGACCCCTAGCCTGGGAACCTCCATATGCCACAGGTGCGGCCCTAAAAGGACAAATGACAAAAAGATAATTTACAGAAAAGAAAATCCATGTGGCCAATTAGATTAGCACCTGAAAAGAGGTTCAATGTAGCTGGTAATCAAGGGTATGCAAAATAAAACAATGAGACATCATTAAACATCCATAATGTAGGTAAAAATTAAGGAGTCAACTGATACTGATGAGAAACTAGAGAAATAGGAGCATTCATGCCTACAGAGAGGGGTGTTCATTGGTTCAAGCCTTGTACTGACAATACCTACTACAGATGAAGATGGGCATTGACATTCAACCCAAGGGATCCTACTTCCAACTATGTACCCAGGAGAACTTGAACTCATAAGCCTAAGGAGCTATATGCTAGAACATTCATCATTCATTTAAGAAAATATGGAGTTCCCATTGTGGCTCAGCAGTTAATGAACCTGACTAACATCCATGAGGATGTGGGTTTGATCCCTAGCCTTGCTCAGTGGGTTAAGGATCCGGCATTGCCATGAGCTGTGGTGTAGGTCTCAGATGAGGCTCGGATCCCACGTTGCTCTGGCTCTGGCATAGGCTGGCAGCTACAGACAGCTCCAGTTGGACCCCTAGCCTGGGAACCTCCACATGCAGCTGTGTGGCCCTAAAAAGATAAAAAAAAAAAAAAAAAGTTGGCTGCAACTCTAATGTTCCTTATGTAAAAATGGATAAGCAAACTATAGCATATTCATAATGAAACATTTGAAGTCAGTTAAGATGAATGAACTAAAGAAACCCCATATCAACATATATAAATCTCAGGAATTCAATTTTGAACAAAAAATATGTTGCAGAATCATATGTAATTTATGACATAGCTTATATAATGTTTGAAATGTTGCCAAAGAATTATAATACTTTTAGAATACATAAAGTAATAGTATAAGAGCATACATGTAAAATAAAAACATCAAAATCAGCTTATAGTTACTTTGGCAATGAAATTTCAGAATGGATTCTGGGGGCATACAAGATTCTTCAACTAAACTGGTAATTATTTACTCTAAATATTCAAAATCAAACATATCAACTCTAAACATTCTATAAAATGAGATGAGTTCTGAGTACCTTATGCACCCTAATTTTCTATAACTTTAAAAAGTTCATAATACATAATGTTGTACATCAATGATACTTCAATTTAAGAAATTAAAAATTTTTTTAAATAGTTTTTTTTGTCTTTTGTCTTTTTGGGGCCACATCCATGGCATATGGAGGTTCCCCACAGGGTCAAGTTGGAGCTAAAGCTGCCAGCTTTCACCACAGCCAGAGCAGCATGGGATCTGAGCCACATCTGTGACCTACACCACAGCTCACAGCAATGCCAGATCCTTAACCCACTGAGCAAGGCCAGGGATCGAACCCGCTTCCTGATGGATACTAGCTGTGTTTGTTAACCACTGAGCCATGACAGGAACTCCTAAAAAATAAATTTTAAAAAATTGTTCATAATTAAAAATTAATTTTAAAAGAAATTAAAAGTATTAAAATTAAAAGGGAAGAGGTAAAAATGTCATATGAAGATGACATGATACTATATATAGAAACCCTGAAGACCCCGCACAAAAACTATAAGAACTTACAAAGGACACAAATCTGTTGCACCTCTTTACACTAACAATGAAATATCAAAAAGAGAAAGTAAAACAAAAACATCCCTGTTAAAATCCCATCAAAAATTAAAAAATTCAGGAATAAACCTTACCAAGGAGGTGAAAGATTTATACACTGAGAACTATAGAGCACTGATAAAGGAAACTGAAGATGATTCAAAGTGGAAGAATATCCCATGCTCTTGGGTTGGAAGAATTAATATTGCTAAAATAGTCATTCTACCCAAAGCAATCTACAGATTTAAGATGATCCCTATCAAATTACCCATGACACTTTACACAGAACTAGAAAAAATTATTCTAAAATTTATATGGAATCACAATAGATTCAGAATGGCCAAAGCAACATTGAGGAAAAGGAATAAAGCTGCAGGCATAATCCTCCCAGACTTCAGACAATACTACAAGGCTATAGCTATGAAAAGATTGTGGTACTGGCACAAAAACAGACATATGGATCAATGGAATAGACTAGAGGACCCAGAAATAAACCTGCACACCTACTGTCAACTAATCTTTGGCAAAAGAGGCAAGAATACACAATGGAGAAAGTCTCTTTCAGCAAATGTGAAAGCTAGTCAGTCACATTTATGTCTAAAGTTAGAACAAAAATAAGCTCAAGATATATAAATAGCATTAAACAAATTTTACTTAGATAATTGCCTATGAAAACGTATCTTGCTTGTAGAAATGGATTTCATTTCAAAGGATGCATACACAACCAATTTTCATTAAGTGCAGTCATTTAAATGATTTTATGTAAGTGAAAGAAAAGCTTTGTTTAGAATTTTGAGGTGGTTTCTTTACAGTAAGGACTTATAAAATAAGTAATTGTGCTAAATGAACACCAAATATGTCCAATCAATCTAACTTGATTTGAATAGCTTTCAAAACATTTAATTTCTTAAAGATGTAATTTTTAACAGTTACTTAATATTAATATAAATTAATATCATTATTAGGCATGATCTTCTTGTGAAATGAAAAAAAAATTAGACACTTCTCTGGTTTTGCAATCCATTTCCATGATGTCTGTATCTTTAATTCCATTCCTGACTACTGTTTGGGCTCTTAAACTCTGCACACAGCCTAGAGCAGAGCTTCTAGGAAAGCCCTGTCAGCATTTAATAAGTGATCATCCTATCACCGTAATATTGCCCGGAGCTGTACTTCCAAAAATCACATAACTGGATTTATGCTTGAAAACTTGGAATCATCTGTGGTCAAGGAAACACTTTTCTGCAGAGAGTTTAAAATTTTAGTTGACAATGCTGAATCTCATTTTGCTGAATTCATTCTGGGTGAAATAACTTTCAGGCTGTTTGGTTCTTCTTTTGTTGTAAACGTCTTCCTTTTGCATTTGATACACTAGGCAAATGAAAGTATGAAAAGAGAATTCTAAGATATCATGGATGTAATAATTTTGGAAGGCAGCTAACACCCCCAAGGCTGGTAGGAAAGAGGTAGGAATTACTAAAACTCAGACATTTGGAGGAGGAAGGGACCCATGGCATTGAAACTCAGGCTTCTGAGGGTGCTGCTCAGCAGGAGCTGGTGCTCTGAGGGGTAGCATAATGGAGTGGGCTCTGTGAGTGTCGGAAAAACTGCAACAGCTGCTGTCACAGGATAAAACTGTCACTATCGGGGTAAAGAATTCTTGCTGAGGTTGGAATCACAGGAACCAGAGCAGACAGAAGCTCATTGGAAACTCATGAAAGAGTTCAGCCTGCAACTTCCTTCTAGCTCCCTCTACTGGCAGAGCTGAAGATGAATGAGCTGGCCACACCGAGTTGTTTAATGGAGTCACAGTCTTGAGTATAGAAAATAGGGGTTGGGAGTTCCTGTTGTGGCTCAGCGGTAACAAATCCAACTAGTATCCATGAGGATGCGGCTTGAATCCCTGGCCTTGCTCAGTGGATTAAGGATCTTGTGTTGCTGCAAGCTGTGGTATAGGTCACATACTCAGCTCAGGTCCAGCATTGTGGTGAGGGCTGGCAGCTACAGCTTTGATTCGACCCCTATCCTGGGAACTTCCATATGCCTTGGGTGCAGCCCTAAAAATACAGGGGGAAAAAAGGAAAATAGGGGTTGGGAGTTCCCTGGTGGTCTAGTGGTTATGATTCAGAGCTTTCACTGAATCTGCCTGGGTTCAATCCCTGGTCTGAGATTCCACATCAAGCCACAGCACACTGTGGCAAAAAAAAAAAAAAAAAAAAGTTGGGGTTGGAAGTGAGAACAAATTACTAAGTGGCCTCCATGTTATCCATATCAACATACAAAAGGTGGAGGCTGTCATTCTACAATGGTCTGAAAGCTGGTAGATAGATGACCCAGAATTCTCCTGACTGCTTCAAATCCTGTAAACTTTAGACATCATAAATATCCCTTGGGATTGTTTATTCAGTAATTCCAGTATTTTTTTTTTTTTGGTCTTTTTGCTATTTCTTGGGCCGCACCCGTGGCATATGGAGGTTCCCAGGCTAGGGGTCGAATCGGAGCTGTAGCCACCAGCCTTCGCCAGAGCCACAGCAAAGCGGGATCCGAGCCATGTCTGCAACCTACACCACAGCTCACGGCAATGCCAGATCGTTAACCCACTGAGCAAGGGCAGGGACCGAACCTGCAACCTCATGATTCTTAGTCGCATTCGTTAACCACTGCGCCACGACGGGAACTCCCCCAGTATTTTTTAATTCACTTTTTAAAATGAAATTTATTTACAACCGCATTGGAAGAAACCTTTTTCTGGGCTAAAGAGGAAGCAAACTCAACTTAGTTTTTTCAAAGAATCGAAAATCTACAAAGCAAGACAAAAAAATATATAGGGAGTTCCCATTGTGGGTTAGTGGTTTAAGAACCCAACGTTGTCTCTGTGAGGATGCAGGTTTAATCCCTGGGCTTGCTCACTTTGTTAGGATCCAGCATTGCCACAAGCTGCAGGGTAATTCACAGATGCAGCTCGGATCAGGTGTTGTTGTGGCTGTGGCATAGGCCTGCAGCTGCTACCCCAGGAACTTCCATATCACATGGGTATAGCCATTAAAAGAAATTTATATACACACATATATACACACGTATGTGTTTGTGTGTGTGTATGTATAAATCAATAGGAAAATTAAAAGCTATACAATCTAAGTATATAACCTGAGGTCATATGGCCTTCAGATAAGTCTATCACTCCTTAAAACTAATTGATAGAAGAGATAAAAAACCTGCGGGATCATTTGTAAAAGACTTTGTTGAAGAGACTGCATGGTCTTGAGGAATGGGTAGGATTCTAAAATTGGCTCTTGGCATTAGAGGAACCTTACAGACAGGGAAAATGGCATGTTAAATCTGGGCTTGCAGGAAAATAAAATGTCCATTATAAAATAGCAAAAATCATCAGATTCACATTGACTCTGACGCTGATGTAAGAGAATATTGAGAGAGAAGTCAGGAGAGGAAATTCAGAATCAGACTGTGGGGCTTTTTAGCGTTATGCCAGAAGCTTGTTATTTATTAAGTAGATAAGCTACTGGAAATTTTTGAGCAAATAGGTAAAAAGCTTCACAAAATTAAACTAGTGACTGTGCACCAATTGAGTCAAAGGAGAAGAACATACTGGCAAATATTACAGGAAGATCAGCAATGAAGCCGAAAGAGCAGAAAGGAGGGAATAAGGGATCTGAAAAAATTATACATTTCTTTCCATCTTTTTTTTTTTCTACAGTAAGCCTCCATTTCTGCATAAGCTAGATGAGGTGCTAAAAATGTTTCCTATGTGGGTGGTTAGCCTCTGCTTCCATCCTCATAATACAGCTGTCCCTTGCCATGATATTTTTAAGAAACATAAAAATAGGCCAAAATCAGATACAGTTTCAGTAGGGAAAAACATAAGAGTGCCTTCATATATTAAGTCTCATATCCTAACCAAAGTATCATGTATGGATTAAATATTTATAATATTAATTATGAGGAGAGTAGTCTAAAGGACTTTATTTAGGTCAAGCATATAAGGATGATATCAATAAGCTCCTATTGATCATTTTTTATAAAGGACATGAATTGGACTAAAGAAAAAGACTAAAAAAAGAATATAGAATGCAAACATATATGGATATTTATATATATAAAATATATATTTCATATATAGATGAGCTAATTTAGTATGAGAACCTTTGGATATACAAATTAAATTGGCCTCAACTACTTTCTATGTCCAATAGTGCCCATAAAATAAACAGAAACATGTTTAAGGAAATTATTTCTTTTCTTCATTGATACCACAGTTTCTAAGACCTTATCTTTTCCTTCATGAATTAGTTCATTAGCCATATGAAAGTATTTTGCTATGGATTTTCTTTCTTCTATTATTGTTTATACATGTCTTCTCACTATCCCTTTGCTCATATGCTGGTCTGCAAGTAAATTGCCCTAGGCTAAATTCTGCATTTCCCTTTCAACATTTTCTTTGCCTCCTAGAAGATCTTGGTCAAGAATATGTAGTTTCTGTGCCTCTAGTCATTTCATCTATAAAATGAGATTTAAAATATTGCCTTACCCTGTGACCAATTAAAATGCATATTATTCCTTAGAACATCTTTAGAGCAATCACGGAAAGAGCTAAATGAAAATGAGTGGTGAGTAACTGAATAATGGACATAAAACAGAATAATAAAAATGTTATTAATCTAATAGAAGGCAGGAAAGGAAAAAAGAAGAAAAGAGCAAATATAAAACAAATAGCAAAAAGATTTAACTTGAGTTCCTTGGTGCCTAGAGGTTAAGGATCTGGCATTGTCACTGCTGTGGTGTGGTTCAATCCCCAGCTGGGAACTTTCCCATGGTGTGGGCATGACCAAAAAAGGGGGTAGATTTTAATTTAACCATATCATTAATCTTATTAAATATAAAACATTTATAAATGCAAGCCAATGAAAAGGTGGAGGGTGTCAGAAAAATGTCTATGAGAAATCAATTTTAAGTATAAAGAACAGGTTAAAGTGGAATGATGGAAAAAGATGCAACCTTTAAACTCTAATAATAAGTCCAAAGTAGTTATATTTTAGACTAAATGAAATTGAAAATTCCACAGATCAAAATTGTGGAATGTAGTTACTGCAATGCTGAGAGGGAAACAGTTTTAAATGTTGTATTGAAAAAGAAAAAAGATCAGTGATGATCTAGGCTTCCATCATAAGAAGCAGAGGAGAAAATTAAACCAAATTAAGTATAAGAAAAGAAGTAATAAAAAGAGAAAATCAATGAGATAGAAAAGTCTGTACTTAGACTAATCTACCTAAACTGATCAAAATAAAAGATATTGATCACACTATCAATATCATTAACAAAAAAAGAACTATTACTTCATCTCAAAAACATGAGCAGAAGAAATGATGCAAAAACTGGACATTGTATAATTCTATTTATATGAAATCCTAGAATAGGCAGATCTGATTTAGCATGTAGAAGGCATATCATGGAGCCAATTTTTTGAATACTTTTCTTGTTTTATCATGTTTCAGAGAGTTAGAATATTCTGGAATATTCAGACATAACTGGTGGTGGGACAAAAAACTTTATTTCCTGGTAATGGGAGCAGTGCCACAGATTAGTTCCTTATATCACCCTGTAGGTCTTGAGTTTTCTTTTTCCCTTGATCTTGCCAGTCCCTGGCCTTCTCTTCTACTGCTTTTGGTCTGTATTCACACCAATATGCATTTGATTATATTGACTTGATTAGGTAAAGTGCTTAAATACCAAACTGCTTGTTGGTGAATAATGATGGCCTACTGGCAACCTATTTATTATAGTAAAAGCTAAAGGTATAAATGAAATAAAATCACATCAACAATATAAATATACTTAATTAACTAAGACTTCTAATACACCACAAAAATGCTGCTGTAATTTTTTCCTAGTGTTGGAAAAAGAGATTTGGGCAACACTTCTTGGACTAGCCATAGAGTTAATGATTTTCTGATGCTGGTCATGGATTTCCCCAGGCATATAATATGCTTTAATGTGGGTAACTAAAATATTGTAGTCTATTTCTCTCATCTCTTATAAATATGCAATGGCTCTTATAGCAACCCCTCCCCCTGATTTCTCATATGTTAAAGAGGAAAGTTATACTCATATGACTGAGATCTGCCTCACTCCAGTAGAGGGTGACTGGGGGTTCTGGAACTAAATTTCAACTCTCAGCACAATTATTAGTTTCTGCAAAGTAACCAAAGCATAGAAAAGCCATAGTGTGTGACAATTAAAGATGGAATATGTCCCAGTGAGCTAATGTCTCATAAACTTTGAACTTTAAGCAGAGCCATTAGTAATGATTAGATTTTCCATAAGGATATTTTTGCTAAAAGGCAGATCATAGGTACCAATGTCAAAATCACTCCATAGGCAGTGAACTGCCAACATCATTTATTTCCAAATATATCATTCCTTCCCACCTACCCCCCTACATCTCTCTCGCCTCCTCCACCCAAAGGAACACAAGTTAAATATCCTCTTCAATTAACTTCAGGTCCATATGAAGTGCAGTTCTCTAGACTATTCATCATAAAAGAAGCATGATGGAAAATACCTATATGCACCATCACCCTAAAAACTCCAGATATTTCAAAGATTAATATGGATTTAATTCTTGTTAAGTAAGTTGTATTGCATTGTGGAGTTCCTTGGTGGCACAGAGGGTTAAGGATCCATCCAGTGTTGTCACTACAGTGACTTTGGCCATTGCCATGGCATGGGTTCAATCCCTGGCCCCAGAACTTCTTCAAGCCGCTGGCTCAGCCAAAAAGAAACAAAGGTCATATCTTATTGCATTTATTTAACTGATAAATACTTTTTCACTTCCTATGATGTGTCAGGTGCTATAGGTTTGTAATATAAAATGGTGATATGACAGACATAGTTCCTGCCTTCAATATTCTTATAGTTGAATGAGAGAAACTCAAATTAGATGAATAATTATAAATAATTAGTTAAGCACCAGGATGTATCTGGTGCAATGGAAATCACCATGAATGTAGCTATTTTGGATTCTGAGAGTCAATTTAAGTCTTCAGGGAGAAAGAGATACTTAACTAAGACCTAAGAGGGATTGGAAGGAAAAACTTTCTTTGGGAAAGGATACAGCAAGTGTCCAAAGACTTCAGACAAGAAGAGATAATCAACTTTCCAGGAATGGAAAAGAGGTCAGCATAGGAGAAAAGCAATCTAAAGCAGTAAGATAAATGTAGGAATAGATAGATACAGATGATAGATAGATAGATAGATATATGGAGTCTAGCTTTACTTTTCGTGTGTATAAGTCATTGTTTCATTTTTAAGCATCTATTGAAAAGCCTGCTAGAAATTTCACATCTTTTGCCTGGATGACTGTTTCCTGCATAATCTCCTAACTGATCACCATAACTCTTTGCCCCCACTTCCCATGGTCTCTTCCCCCACACCAAGCCAAGGATTTTCTTTCTAAAATGCAAATTGGATTACATTGCTTCACTGCTTGAAAGAAGCTATGCCCTCAAAAAATAAAGACCACAAACCTGAACCAGTCCTGGGTGGGCTGGCCCCTGCTCCTCTCTTCAGCCTCCAATCAGTGCAGGCTCCCTTTTTCCATGATGTCTGGCTTGAGCTACCATGGCTTTTCTTTCCGTCTCTAGAAAATATAATGCCCTACTGCAGCATGCCCTTTGCACAATTTGTCATTTCGGCTTGAAGCCTACTTTTGGCTTGCTTTTTATTTATTCTGGCTTCTGTCAAATACGCCTTTTTTTGTGAAATATTTGTGACCACTAGCCCACATTCTCATCAAGAAAGGGTCAAATCCTCCTATTACACGCTTTGATGGAGGCGTGCAACTTCTCTTTTGTAACACTAGGTGCTGTTTAATTTATATATTTAGCTGTATAATTATTAATTAGTACTTGTCTCCTGCACTAACAGTAGGTCATAAGTATAATGAGGGCAGGGACTCTACATGCTCTAAGGGCCAAAAGGACAGGGATTCTTTTGTGTGTTACTCATCACTGTATCCCCAGCTCTGTGGTAGGTACCTATTTGGGGCTTAATAAATATTTCTTGACTGAGGGAATTCGAGTCATAGTCAAGAAGGCTAGTTTCAAGTAAAGTTTTTAAGGTCCTTTAGGAGAAATTACAGGAAGCAGGCTTATTGAAGATGGACTGGTGGCCAGACTATCAAGTGGCTTTAAAGCACGGCTGAAGGTCTGTCTATGCTTTTGCAAAACCACCTTCACGTCTCACGGTTTAAAGGCTCTGTGTGCTCACATTCACACAAAAATTCTGCTGTCCTTGGCCCAGGAAGAAAACAGAAGAGACAATTTTCTGATTGTTTGAATCCATTGTTCCTCCTGGAGAGTCTTGTTATTCCTGAATGCAAGTCAGTTTTACATAATGTATCCATTGCTTTAGATTTCATCATTACCTGTCTCTTCAGTGCTACAGAGGGAGTAGGCAAATTTGCCAGAGTTTGGATGTAGAAAATATTTATTATTTTCAAATGAACCATGTGGTGTTATGATACAATGAAAGAACCAATACCTTGGGTTTGATGACCCAATTTATATTTCTATTATGCTACAAAAGCTCCAGGAACCTGGGCAAACTACTGAATTTTTAGATAAGGTTGACTATCAGAATTTAAGGACTCTGGGTGCCTTCTAGCTGACAAGTACTGAAAAACGTTACTGATGTCTCTGGCTGAGCAAAACAATCTTTTGTAGCTCATAGGATCATAATTCCATATTTAGAAATAATGTTATCCTTTACCTATTTTTTAAAATTTACAATTTAATTTGACAGATAGCCTCTGGACTACTGCCTCAGAAAGAGAAGTTTGAGTTTTCATATATTTGGAACTTAGGTTTATTTTATTTACTTTGCTTTATTAAATCATGTATGTATTGGATCTTTAACTACAGTGATAGCGAAGAAGGATAAAAATCAATTCATCAAACATCGCATCGGGCAGATTTCATCTAGAAAGAACCATTCAGTTTGAATTTCTTCCTTTTCTTAAAGTGTGGTTTTGTTCCCTTTTTGACAATGTATATCACATTATACATTATACAATGTTTATACATTATACGCTTTCTCTCTTGGCAGTTCCCTGTTGATGTGATAGATAGCTTAGTGACATAGGTCCTCATCTTAGAATTACTATTAAAATCCTCCAATGCCCTTAGGCTGGTTTAGAATCTCCGTGGAAAAGTTACCTCTTTTTGGCTTGTATTGCTTTAAAAATGGATATGGGACCATTTAGAGATGAGTTTTTTTTTTTTTTTAATTTAGTTTAAGATAACAGTCTGATCCTGACCACTATATCGCTAAAGAGCCAATTAAAAGGTTTTCATAAGCTAAAATTTCATGTCAGTGAACATAGGATGGAGGCATTAATGAACTAAAAATCTCGACAAAGTTTAGGAATGAAGGAAAGTGCATGAATAAGGGTGGCCTGGTAAAACTAGATGGAAAGAGCCACCATCTAGATTATGTTCTGAGGACCCTGCCACTGAGTAGGAAGTCAGCAGGCCTGCAGAACCCCAGATTGACTCCAAGACAAGAATGAGCAGTATCTATAATTCCTTCAGGAAGAATCCCACCTTGCTTTGATTCCTGATCCCTCTACTTACAACATACTTCCTTTTCTATGGAGTTTCCATCGTGACTCAGTGGTTAATGAACCCGACTAGCATCCATGAGGACGGAGGTTCAATCCCTGGCCTCACTCAGTAGGTTAAGTATATGGTGTCACCATGAGCTGTGGTGTAGGTCACAGACATGGTTCGGATCCTGTGTTGCTGTGGCTGTGGCACAGGTTGGCAGCTGCAGCTCTGTTTTGACCCCTAGTCTGGGAACCTCCATAAGCCTAAAAAGACAAATTAAAAAAAAAAAAAAACAAAAAACAAACCCACAAACCCACAAAAACAAAACACTTCCTTTTTGTATCTCCATGCCTTTCCACCTTATTTCTTTCTTTCAATTCCCTTTCCAAATATCATTCTATAAAAGAGATACTCTTTTACTACTTTATCTAAACAAGAACTCTCTCTCTCCCTTCCCTCAAACCCATCACTGTATCTCTACTCTGCTTTGATTTTCTTCACAATACCTAGCATATTTTATCTTCATGTTCAATTTGTTCAATGTCTCTCTCACAAAAAAAAATAATAACTTTCATAAGAGCAATGTATGTGTTTGGCTAACTAATTTGTAGACCATGAATAACAATTTCTAGATTAATTAAGTGAATGAATGATTGAATTGTGAGTATGAACTTCTGATGTGGCCCTCAGCCCAACTTCATGCTTTCCGCACTACAATATTTAGAATACCTATTAGCCAGATATTTATTCCCAATTTGGCTGAGTGAGGAAAAGGACTTCTTTAAAGAATGAATAAATGGTCAAAAGCAAACTGCAGTAACGAGTGTCGATGTTGGTGCTTTGTGTATATGAGTGTCTCCCAATATAACTGCCACCTCCTATCAATTTACCCTAGTCCATAAACTTCCAGTCAGATTATTTACTTCATTCTTTTCTCGCTCTGTTTTTTAGGGCTTCACCCATGGCATATGGAAGTTCCCAGGCTAGGGGTTGAAACAGAGCCGCAGCTGCTGGCCTATGCTATATCCACAGCAACTCAGGATCTGAGCCGCATCTGCGATCTACACCACAGCTCATGGTAATGCCAGATCCCCAACCCACTGAATGAGGCCAGGGATCAAACCCACATCCTCATGGATACTAGTCGGTTTCATGTCTGCTACACCATAAGAACTCTACTTCATTCTTAAACACAATGATCAATAAAAACTTACTGTATATTTGAAGAAAGCATGTGGGGGTAACAATGATTAAGCAGAGTAAGCAAAAACATTTTACTGTAGAAGAAACAAATAAAACAATAAATGTTTAACAAAATCTAATTCATATCCTTAGAGAGGTTTGAGAAGAGATTACATCCTCAGAACTAGAACAAGATGCTATGAAGAAGGAACAAAAACAATAAAGAGCCCTTGGTAATTAAAAATAAACCAGTCAAAATTTAAAAAGAAAGCCAAATCAAGGCCAAAAATAAAATCAAGATAATTCCTTACAATATAGTTAAGAAAGAGAAAAGATGTAAAGAACATTAGCCCAGAAGGTTCAAATTTCAGCTAATAGAGATTCCAGAAAAGTACAATGAAACAAGATCTTTAACTTAAAAATACTAAATAGCGTAGTCTAGAACTGAAGAAAAGCGTAGATCTTTAAATCTAAAAATCCCAGTATGTATAAATAAATGACAAAAGTAGTGTGTGCTGAGAGTAGCATGTGTAACTTCACTGTGAAGCTGCAAAACACTTACAGTGAAAAAGATTAAAAGCCCCCAGTGAGGTAGAAAAACAAACAAAAAACAACAACAATAAAAAATTGGTTACCACTAGTGAATGAGAATCATAAGAAATTATACATTTCTCTCAGAACTCCAGATGCTAGCATACATAGATAAATGAATTTGAAGTCTTGAGAGAAAATAGTTTCAAATCTAAAATCTGATGTCCAGCAATACAATCAGTAAATTAGGAGAGTAAAGACATTTCAAGATTTACAATGGCTTAAAATTTACCTATCTTGGAAAAAAAAAAAAGCAAGAAGCATAACTCTCCCAGACTTCAGATACTATTACAAAGCGATAGTAATTAAGACAGTGCAGTACTGGTACAAAACAGACATACAGATCAATGGAACAGGATAGAGAACCCGGAAATAAATCTAGACACCTACGGTCAATTGATCTTTGACAAAGGAGGCAAGAATATAAAATAGGAAAAAGTCTTTTCAGGAAGTGGTGCTGGGAAAACTGGACAGCTGCATGTACATCAATGAAACTAGAGCACACCCTTACACCATACACAAACATAAACTCAATGTGGCTTAAAGACTTGAACATAAGACATGACACCATAAAACTCCTAGAAGAGAACATAGGCAAGACATTCTCAGACATAAACCTTATAAATGTCTTATGTCAGTCTCCAGAAGGAAGAGAAATAAAAACAAAAATAAACCAATGGTCCTAATCAAAATTACAAGCTTTTGCACAGCAAAGGAAACCATTAAAAAAAAAAAAAAAAGACAGCCTTTGGAATGGGAGAAAATAGTCATAAACCATGCAGCTAAAAAGGGCTTTATCTCAAAAATATACAAACAACTCATACAACTCAACAAGAAACAAGCAAACAACCCATATATATGCAAGCAGCATACATATGTGTGGGTGTATATGTATACACCAGGTCACTTTGCTGTACAGCAGAAATTGGCACAACAATGTAAATCAAATATACTTTTATTTTAAAAAATGAAAAAAAAACCTTAGTTAGAAAATCCCTTGAGAAAATGCATCAGAAAATTAAGGAAGTAAATTTTAAAAGGGAAAGAAATATTTGGGATCCATGGATTAATAGAATCAGTTAAGGAAAATCCTATAAAGAAATCTCTGTAGTAATCTAAAGTGGAACCAACCCACACAGGATCAAGCTAATGGAAGACTCCTAATTCATCAAAGAGATCTTTGGTGAAAAAGAGGGACAATGTTAGAAACTTAGAAAGAATATAAGATTAGTTTAAAAGAAGAGAATATAATTAAAAAGAAAGAAAATGGAGTTCCTGTTGTGGTGCAATGGAAACGAACCCAACTAGTAACCATGAGACTACGGGTTCGATCCCTGGCTTTGCTCAGTGGGTTAAGGATCCGGCGTTGCCATGAGCTGTGGTGTCACAGGTAAGGCTCAGATCTGACGTTGCTTTGGCTGTGGCATAGACCGGTGGCTGCAGCTCCGATTCGGCCCCTAGCCTGGGAATCTCTGTAAGCCATGGGTGCAGCCCTAAAAAACAAAACATAACAAAACAAAAAACAAAAAAGAAAGAAAACTAAAATCTCTAAAAAGAAAATTAAGTTAAAAGCCAGTGTTCTTAAAAAGAAAAATAGGAATGGATTCCAAGCAACCAATGAGTCAGAAGCTATAAAATATTAGGAATAAGGTTTTCTTCTCCCATCTTTCAAACACAGCCCCCCACTCCCACATGTACACACACAAAGGCAATCAGCAGATAAAGACTGTACAAAAAAGGTATAATGCTAAAGTGAAACTTAGCACAATTTTGAGATACTGATACTGTGTTGGAAAGGGGGATGCACTGAGGATTTCTTTGAGCTCTAGAGACTTTATATTTGAACTTGAGGCAAGGAAACAATCATAGTACGCTCTTTGGCTCTGCTTTGTCTTATGGTCATAAGAAATAAGATAACTGCTTCTCAATTTTTCATTTTTAGAGTAAATGTAAATGAAATGTAACGATTACGAAGTCAACCCTGACTAGGGAGATCAAAACTACAGCTGAGGGAGATTGGGAGGGGGTAGGAAGAGACATGGAGATAAACACAGTTGTCAATATCCTTATTTTATAAAGTAGAGTCAAGAGACACTGTGTAAAAAATAGTAGAAGTATAAGAAAACTTTTCAAATATTATGAATAGAGGAAAACAATTTTACAATTATATTGTGGGGAGGCAAACATATTTGTGAGCTAAACCTTATAGTATGAAGTCTATGAGAAGAAAAAATAAGCATATTATTGAGAATTTTGAAAGTATCTACTTTTCAAATATTATGAATAGAGGAAAACAATTTTACAATTATATTGTGGGGAGGCAAACATATTTGTGAGCTAAACCTTATAGTATGAAGTCTATGAGAAGAAAAAATAAGCATATTATTGAGAATTTTGAAAGTATCTACCAAAGCTAACAATAGAAATAGTTAAAAGTTTGGGGAAAAACAGGATAAAGAAAGTGCTTCCATATTATTTTACGATTTCAAAATGTACATGAGCACATTTTAAATGTATTTAAGTTCTTTTGACAAATTCTAATTATAGTGAAATGCAAACAAGTAAAACATGCAAAGACCTTTCACCAAGTGCTAGCATACTAGAACGAGGTAGCATTTTTTAATAAAAAGAAAAGCTATAATACATAAAAGGAAATATACTTGGGTAGTTTTATTTCGATATAAGCTCAAGCTTATAGAAATATTTTGAGAATAATACAAAGAATTACTTTTTTGTTTATATTTGCCCATCCCCTCCGTTATTTGTTCTTTAAACACACGAATATGCACATTTTTCTGAACCATTTGTGAATAAATTGCAGACATTGTATTCTTTTACCCCTAAACACTTCAGTGTATATATATTTTAAGAACAAAGACTTTTCCTTTCATAATTACAGTATGATTATCAATATTAGGACATTTAACATTGACACCTTGTTATTTCAAAATGTACATGGGCACATTTTGACAGTTCTTGCTGTGGCTCAGCGGTAATGAACGCAGTTACTATCCATGAGGATGCGAGTTTGATCCCTAGCCTCATTCAGTGGATTAAGGATCCAGCGTTGCTGTGGGCTGTGGTGTAGGTTGCAAATGCAGCTCAGATTCAACCCCTAGCCTGGGAACTTCCATATGCTGCAGGTGCAGTCCTAAAAAAGCCCCCCCCCGCCCCCCGCCAATGAAAAGTGCATGGGCACATTTTAAATGTGCTATTATCTATTCCAAAGTTCACAATACAATTTCCTCAGTTGTCCCAATTTTTCCTCTATTCAATTACCTTTGATAGCTCATTACATTTTTCCCTTTCCAGTTCCTAATCCAGGAACATATTCCAGTTAGTGATCATTTCTTTTTAACACAGAACTGTTCATCAGTATCTGTCTTTCATGATCTTGACATTTTTTAAGAGGCTAGCAAGCTGTTTTATAGACTATCTGAATTTGAATTTGTTTGATGTTTCCTCGTGATTAAATTCAGGTTATGCATTTTTTGGCAGAGATATTACAGAAATGACTGTGCTCTCGGTGCATCCCTTCAGAAGACACATGGTATTGGTTTGCTCTATTGCTGGTGACATTATCTTTGATAATTTGGTTAAGGTGGAGGCGTCTAGATTTCTCCATTAAAAAAAAATTAGAATTTTCCCCTCCGCAGCTGCAAAATAATTCTTTTGATACTACATAAATATCTTGTTTCTCATCAAATGTTTATCCATTCGTCTTAGCATGGGAATATGGTAAGAATTTAAAAGAAAGTTTTGGGGAACATTAATCTCTCATTTTTATTTCTGTATTCAAGAACTTTCAGTCAGTATCTCAATACCTCAAGATAGTTATAGGGAGATTTAAAAGCACCAATGTTGATTTCATATATTCATTCCCATTGATGATTTTTTAAAGGTATCTCTTTTGCATATACATTTAGTAATTTAGGATACTTGTAACAATAGGTTAATAATCACTTGTTTCTAATCATACTCCACTGAATCATTATGAAGCTGAAAATAAAGGTTATGTTACAGTTTTCATCTGTGCTTTGGAAAGGATTAGTGCTGTTTATCCTATCAGGACAAACACTGCGTAATTGTACCCTCTGTTTCCTAATAATTAGGAGGTAGGGTTATATCACATGAAATACACACAATAAAACCACCCATAACTAGCTTAGTTTGGGAAAAAAAAAGAAAGAAAGGAAAACAAGATTGATATCACCAATGTGTGGAGAAAACAATAATTAGAAATAAAATTCTCAAATACAAATGATAGAACCACGACAGATATTCTTGGGGAAAAGACCAAATTTTTAAATATATAAACTTTGGTTTATTTTATGTAAATAATTATATTAGATTCTTTTAATAGATGAGTATCTTAAAAACTTAGAAATGTTGCCAATTGCAAAAAAAATTCTCTGTCCAGCATATAGGTAAATGTAATTTTACATTCCTAGGAAATTTGAGTTTAGTATTGAAGTAGTGATTTAAAAAAAGCTTTCTGTGTTCTAATATACAGCATGCTGTGCGGAAAGATCTTAGCAAAAAGTTTCAGCTGGAAATGCAATGAAGGACAAGTAAGACTAGAATGCTTTATAGGTATAATGAGTAAAGGAGAGAATAGTAAAAAAAAAAAAAAAAAAAACCAAAATATTGTCATTCTGGAAAATCTAGAACATGGCTGTTGGATTTTTATTTTATTTTATTTTTTTATGGTAATGGTGAGAAGCTCCTTTAAGGGGGAAGGTGTTGAGCTCCATTTCAGAAATTGGCAGCATGGTCATGAGAGATAGAATAACCAGCAGTGGGTTAGAGGGATAGAGAGATTAGTACTATTAACACTTTCATGCAGACAAGTCTATGGCATCCAGAGACTCCCAGGGGGAGCAGACTTAGAAGGAGGGCACAACACCAGAGATTTCACTTTCTGCACAGCTTAGTCCAACAGTAGAAAAAGAAGAGAAGCCACTGGAGACATTTCAGTGGTCGGAAGAGAAGTGAAAAGCACCATTCTCAGATCTTATGTCACTAAAAATCCTGATGATGCTCCCTTCTTAGTGTCTCTCTCATCTGCCTCTTTCTCCATCCCTACTCCTCATTTTTTTGGTGTAAGCCTGTACCATTTCTTAAATCAGTCAACTAGTGGTCTGTGCCTCTAACTTCTTTACCTCCCTCTCCAATCTACTTTCTGCACCACTGTGCTATCAGAGTGATCTTTATAAAATGTTCAGCTGACCAAAAACATTTCCCTGATAAAAAAAAATTATTTACTGGCTCTCTTATGCCTTCAGATTTGTCTAAATTATGATACAGACATACTTACTTCTCAAAATTCCCAAGTCCTCTGTGTTATTAAACTGAGTGGTCCTTTTTTTTTTTTTGTCTTTTTGCCTTTTCTAGGGCTGCTCCGGCAGCATATGGAGGTTCCCAGGCTAGGGATCGAATCGGAGCTGTAGCCACTGGCCTAGCAACGTGGTATCGGAGCTGTGTCTGCAACCTACAGCACAGCTAACGGCAACGCCGGATCCTCGACCCACTGTGCAAGGCCAGGGATCGAATGTAAAACCTCATGGTTCTTAGTCGGATTCGTTAACCGCTCTGCCACAACGGGAACTCCTGAGTGGTCCTTCTTAAAATGCTGAATACTCGCCCTGAAAGCCTCTCCTCTCTTCCTCACCTGAATAATTACTAATAGATTTAAAAACTTGGATCAAGCGCCACCTCTAGAAAGCCTTTCTCTTCCTAAAATAGGTGTCCTTCCTATTGAATAGAGTGGCGCCAGTGTATTCCACAGAAGATATGAAAAAAAAAATCAACAAAATACATACAACTAAAAAGAATAAATAGCACTACCATTTGGGATTAACATATACACATTGCTATATATAAAACATAAACAGCTAGGACCTAGTGCATAGCACAGGGAACTATACTCAATATTTTGTAATAACCTATAAGGGAAAAGAATCTGAAAAAAGTATATATATATATATGTATAACTGAATTACTTTGCTGTACACCTGAAAATAACACAGCATTGTAAAGCAATTCTGCTTCAATTTTGAAAGAAAAAGAATAAGTAGTAAATCTGGGCTATGGGAAAAATAAAAGTAGAACCACAGAGATAAGAATATCACATGGAAACACAGGTTGCCTCACACTGTACAGTTGTAGATGAAAGCTGAAGTCCTATTTTCCTGGCAGCTAAGTCAAATAAGAAAAAGCACACTTTTACAAGGTTCCCCGGATGCATAAAAAAGCAAAATGAGCCTTAAAAAGGAGGACGATTTCTGTGAAACTGAAATGCAATGTATATCATAATTCCTTTGTCTGTCCTTTTCTCACTTGTTCTCTCATATCAGGTCCGAGGGCATCATAAG
This sequence comes from Phacochoerus africanus, assembly GCF_016906955.1. NCBI lineage: Eukaryota > Metazoa > Chordata > Mammalia > Artiodactyla > Suidae > Phacochoerus > Phacochoerus africanus. Next base: position 37,040,638 of record NC_062553.1, read on the forward strand.
GAAATGTAATTGAGAAAGACTAGTTCTACTGAAGCCAAAAATTTCTGATCAAAACAGCCAATTCTCTGGTGGCTTTGCTTCGACAAATGTAAAATTTATAATAGCTAGAGAAATGGATTGGATGGGAATTATTTACAAGCACGTTAGATGCCAGGGAAATTTGGAAAATCCCCAAAGGGATGTTAAACTCATTTTTGCTACCGTGAACAAAAAAAAAAAAAGGACAGAATTAAGTTCGCAATGATCACGTTTGCCGGGTGTAAGGTAAAAGTATTACGTTGGTGATGATGTGTAGAACAGAGTGGGCAAGCAGATTACACAAACTATGAATTGTTTAGCTCTGACATTCAACTGTCCCATTACTTTTTTTTTTCTCTAAATTCCTACCAAGAGAAGGAAATGCCTCTTCTTCCTCTACTATGGATCATGTATCTATTAGCCCATTTTTTCGTTTTGCCTTTTATTTTTTTTATTACTCAATGAATTTTATTATGTTTATAGTTGTACAATGATCCTCACAACCCAATTTTATAGCATTTCCATCCCAAACACTCAGTGCATCCCCCCACCTGCCAACCTGTCTCCTTTGGAAACCATAAGTTTTTCAAAGTCTGTGAGTCATTTTCTGTTCTGTAAAGAAGTTCATTGTGTCCTTTTTTTAGATTCCACATGTAAATGATAGCATATGATGTTGGTGTCTCACTGTCTAACTTCACTTAGCATGGTAATTTCTAGGTCCATTCATGTTGCTGCAAATGCTGTTATTTCTTTCCTCTTAATAGCTGAGTAATATTCCATTGTGTATACGTACCACATTTTCTTTATTCACTCCTCTGTTGATGGACATTTAGGTTGTTTCCATGTCTTGGCGGCTGTAAATAGTGCTGCAATACATATTGAGTACATACATGTTTCTTTTCGAGTCATAGATGCCCAGGAGTGGGATTGCTGGGTCAAATGGTAATTCTATTTTTAGTTTTCTGAGGAATCTCCACACTGTTTTCCACAGTGGTTGCACCAACTTACATTCCCACCAACATTGTAATAGGGTTCGCTTTTCTCCACACCCTGTCTAGCATTTATTGTTTGTAGACTTTTTGATGACAGCCATTCTGGCCAGTGTAAAGAGGTACCTCAGAGTGGTTTTGATTTGCATTTCTCTAATAATGAGTGATGCTGAAGATCTTTTCATCTGTTTTTTTTTGGGGGGGGGGCCATGTCTATGTCTTCTTTGGATAATTGTTTAGATCTTCTGCCCATTTTTTGATGGGATTGTTTGTTTTTATTTTGGTATTGAGCTGCAAGAGGTGAGCCCATTGTTTCTTTAATCTGAACTGTATAATTAAGAGATCTCTGGTTTGAAAAAACCAGAACCAACTTAAGCTAGTTTATCAAAAAAGGGCATTTTGGAATTCCCGCTGTAAATTAAGGATCCACAATGGGTTAAGGATCTGGCATTGTTGCAGCTGCAGCTTAGGTCGCAACTGTGGCTTGGATCTGATCCCTGGCCCAGGAAATCCAAATACCCAGGGTGGCCAAAAACCAAAGCAAAAAAGGGAGGCATTCCTATATGGATAAAGAGGTACAGATGATATCCAAATTATTTAAAAATGACCAAATCTCTGCCTTCTTTGCTCGGTGCCTAAATATTCCTTCAATCCCTCAGTGTTTGTAAGAAATGTACTTTTAAATGAGCAAGACTGGAGTGTAGAAAACATTTAAAAATGAGTATAGAATGGGTCCTGATCAATTTGAATAAACTACCATCATAAACAGACTGATATTGCTTTGCTAGTGTATTTGGCTGAATTCCAGCCTTGTGCAGGGGTATCAAACTTTCACTCTGACTGGGGCCTCCAGGAAGGAATGGAACCGGACCCTGAAAATCCATTCGGTCTCCTTCTCCATTTCTTGTAGTTGCTCCTGCTGCCTGCCTGCCTCATTCTTTTCTCCATACACAAGGTTTGGCTTCTTATTTTGCCTGATAAGTAGAGGAAGAGCATGCCTAAGTTCCCAAGTTCAAGTTTCCTACAGAACAGCTTCTTTATTCAGATTCAGAATTTCCAGAAGAATGTATTTGGTCATCGTTGCTTAGGCCAGAGGATCTATTCCTAGTCCAGTCAACTGTAGCTAGAGGTTCTGGATCATATTTTTTTTTTTAATGATTTTTATTTTTTCCATTATAGGTGGTTTATAGTGCTCTGTCAATTTTCTACTGTACAACAAAGTGACCCAGTCACACATACATATACACATTCTTCTTCTCACATTATCTTCCATCATGCTCCATCACAAGTGACTAGATATATTTTATATTTTAAAAAACTGCCAAAAATTCAAGTGGTTATTATGAATATTATATTTTATGTACCATGAAATTTATTTCTTGTCATATTTTTATTTACTTCCTTTGTCATGATTTTTTCACATGACTATATTATGATTTTATAAAGTTCTACAATCTTCCCTGCTTTCTCTGAAGTTGGTAATGATTTCTGAGAATCACTTCATATCTTTATTAATAGCTTTTAAGCTAGAACTAAAGAACCTATGGTTTCTTCTCTAGGGATGCATGTGAATTTAAATAAATATAAATATCTATCACACCAAACAGTATCCCAAGACCATGTGTTAATAAGTGGCTGACCTTTTAAAGATGGTCTCGAGCCAATAATTCAGATAACACAGAGGCAGACTCTATAACCATATGGTCCTTGAAATGACTGTTTTGTTTGTCTGACTCATTTATTGGTTAATTCAGAAGATATTTCATGAGGACAATAACTTTGAGCTAAGCATCAGTTAGATGCTGGAAAGAATGGATACATAAAATATAATTCCATCTCCAAAGGAGCCTCTGCTATAGAGGAAAGACATTAGGAAGGAGGTGATTTCAGGAAACGTGACAAATGTAAAATAAAGGTAAGCCCAGAGTGCTATAGGCTCCTTGTCCTATGAGGTGAAGGAATGAAGGGATGTCCAAATGGGTGTCATTAATTTAGGACTAAATAATGGGAGAGGGAGAGGAGGCACAGGCAGAGAGTGTAGTCAGGATTGGGGCAAAGGCAAAGAGAAATAGAAATGCTAAAAGGTATATTCAGAATGTTGGTGTATGAAAACGTAAGAGATGGTATAACAAGAGTGTGGTCCTTTCAGTACATGACAAATGAGATTTCATGACTAGAGCATAGAGTTCAAGATGGAGGAAGAAATGAGAGATGAGACTGGGCGTATAAATAGATCATAAATGGTCTGAGAAATCATGTCAAGATGTTTGAATTCACTCCTGAGAACAATGGGGAGCCATATGAGAAAAGTAGGGACATGATCAGATTCTCATTTTAGAACATGAGACAATAATGTGAAAAAAATCAAAGAGGGTGAATTGAAGGCAGGGAAACCAGTTGGAATTGCACAGTTATTCAGAACAGAAGAGATTGTGGTCTGAAGTAAGATTATGGCAATAAGTAGGAGAGCAGGGGATAAATTTGAAGTGTATAGTTAACCCTTGAACAATACATGTTTAACTCTGTGGATCCACTCATACATGGTGTTTTTCAATAGTAAATACTATGGTACGACATCATCCGAGGTTGGTTGAATCCAAAGATGCTGAATGTGGATACAGAGAAACCACAGATATGGAGCATGGACTGTAAATTGTACAAGGGCATGGAGGGTCAGCACTCCTAGCCCCCAGCGTTGTGTTTAGAAGTTGTAAATAAAAGAAATGTGTAATTTATTGGATTGGTGGGGGTCTTGAGTGAAAGAGGAGGAGACAAAGTCAAGAAGATTCCCAAATATATTGACAACAAAGATGGTACCTGGGATGTGAAAGGGAAATAACTACCCCCACTTGATGCAGTGATGTTTAGTCTCCTTTATTAGCATTTGCTTGTATATTATAAGATAAATACATTTTGTATTTATCAATTTTCTTCTATAAAAATCATCTCAGCTTCATAATCACCTTGTCCTCATGGAAAGCATGATTTCTTTGACCTTCCTACTGGGAGCCAGATTTGCAGATCTATTTTTCATTATAAACTAAAAATATGCTGTGAACTGTATTCAGAAAGTCTGTACCAATACTTCCAGCAGCAGTACCATGGTAGGACTTTTCCATGATGTTTAGGAGTAGAGCAGCCAGCTAAAATGCTTCTCCCACCCAGGAAGACAAGGATTCTGTTTCTCTATTATTTCTCTCTCTCTCTCTCTCTTACTTTAACTTATCCGTTGAGTGAACAATGCCCTTCCAGCAGTGCTAACCCCAGGCACATTGTGAATTTTATAAAATTTGTCTTCCATAGTGGAATCCTAATTTTCTTCACCTGTATCGTTTTCCTTCTGTTTTAAATTATCCTGTTCTAAAATGTCAAGGGTTTCTGCTGATTGCTCCATCTGGACGGGAGGAACACACAGACATTCACACAAACAATTTTAGGTAAAGATTTTAGAATAAATCACAGGGACAAAACAAGGCAATACTGCACATTTATTTTTTAGTGTGATTTTCTCTAGAATTCTACATAAAGGGTGAATGTACACATATATGCATGTGCATGGCCCATGGATGGAGAAAACATCTTAGAGGTCCTTGCCATATTGGACCCCATAAGCAATCACCCAGTTCATTACTAGGTCACTCTGACCCTATATCTTGGTGTATTTCATATTTCAAAAAAAAAAAAAAAAAGCTGGGGTTCCTGTCATGGCTCAGCGGTTAATGAACCCAATTAGTATCCATGAGGACGCAAGTTCAGTCCCTGGCCTTGGGCTCAGTGGGTTAAGCATCCGGTGTTGCCGGGAGCTAAGGTATAGGTTGCAGATGTGGCTCGGATCCTGCGTTGCTGTGGCTGTGGTATAGGCTGGTGGCTCTAGCTCTGATTTGACCCCTAGCCTGGGAACTTTCATATGCCATGGATACGGCCCTGAAAAGACCAAAAAAAAAAAAAAGCTAATGGTGTTTTCTGGTCAGCAAATTCTAAATATACTGCTAAGATGTTAGTTGGGTGAAGAATAAAATAACAGTAGTAATGTCAGATCATATCCATTGAAAGGCTTAATACAGAGTTCCCGTTGTGGTGCAGTGGTTAACGAATCCGACTAGGAACCATGAGGTTGCGGGTTCGAACCCTGGCCTTGCTCAGTGGGTTAAGGATCTGGTGTTGCCGTGAGCTGTGGTGTAGGTCGCAGACATGGCTCGGATCCCGCATTGCTGTGGCTCTGGTGTAGGCCGGTGGCTACAGCTCCAATTAGACCCCTAGCCTGGAACCTCCATGTGCCAAGGGAGTGGCCCTAGAAATGGAAAAAAAAAAAAGAAAGAAAAGAAAAAGAAAGGCTTAATACAAGCTAGCTCTCCTATGTTCCTCTAGCTCTGAAAGGTCTTTCTTCTCTTTAAACTTAGAGCTAACTATTGTTCCCTGGAACCTCACTGAGAATAGAAGAAAAGCATTCTATCTTGTTCATTGTTGCATCCTCAGCACCTAAAACTATCTTTTGCTGTATATTATGCACTGAATAAATATCTCTCGGTATATCAATGAAAGCTGTCCATTAATTGTTTCGTGAGTATCCTTTTCTCCTGGACCACACTGAAGGTAGGGACGTCATCAATTCTATAGTCCACATAGGAGCTAAAATTCTAAGTACTAAAATGTTACTGATAAGGCTGACTGACTAATTAGGTTAGTGAATATCTAACAAAAAATATGCCCGATTCAAAAGAACAGCTTTAGAAGAAGATATGTTAGTTTCCTACACCTGCCGTAATAAATGACCACAAGCCAGGTGGCTTCAAACAACAAAAGATATTTTCTCTCAGATTTTCTGATGGCCAGAAGTTTGAAATCAAGATGTCAGCAGAGGAGTTCCCACTGTGGTGCAGCAGCTTAAGGATCTGGCATAGTCCCTGCAGCAGTTAGGGTTGCTGTGTGGCCATCCCTGGTCAGGGAACTTCTATATGCCTTGGGTGCAGCCAAGCCAAAAAAAAAAAAAGATGTCAGCAGAGCTGTGCCCCCTCTGAAAAGTTCCAGGAGAGAATTCTTTGCCTCTTCCAGCTTCTTGTGGCTCCAGGTGTTCTTTGGTTTGTGGCTGCATAACCCCAGGCTTGGTTTGCATCCTTACAGCACCTTTTTCTCTTTTCCCTTCCGTTGCTTCCATGTATGTCTCTTATAAGGAAAATTTGTGATTGGATTTAGGGACCACACCTAATCCAGAAAGATCCAGAATGATCTTGTCTCAAGATATTTAACTTAATTTCATCTGAGATGTCCCCCTTTCCAAATGAGGTTACAGTCTCAGGTTCTGGGAGTTAGGGACATATCTTGAGGAGGGGGTGCACCATTCAGCCCACTGTAGGAGGTGTGTGTAGTAGAAAATGTACAGCTTTGGAGTCAGTGATACCTGGATTCAAAACCCAGCTCAGACATTTATAACTAGCCTTTTGAATCTCTCTCAACCTCAGTATCATTATCTCTGCTTTTATGAGTTGCTAAGACTACATACTATGTGAGATCATGTATAGGAAGTGAAGAGCAAAATATATGGTCCCTTGTAAATGCTCAAGAAATGCTTCCATTGTTTCTCACTTATTAAGCACCTTGACCAAAAGTACTTAACCAGTTCAAGGCTTTCTTCTGAAGACCAGTTGTAACTTTTACAGTATTTTATTGAATATTTCTCTTGCCAAAATCTTCTCAGAAATCCTCTCACTATTGAATCTTATAATCAAACTTGTCAAATAATATAGTCTTACAACAAAATACAACAAGAGCTCTTTAGAAATTATAACTTGGCTTAAGAGTTTGAAATCAACATTCATTTTTGGATATCTGGAGGGAATTACAAGTGATGGGGACAGGCCATTTTTCCTTGGTACTGCTAAGTGGAAAAAGCTAATGAATTATAAGTACATCATTTTGTCTTCTCTGACATGTATCAAAAAACAGTTTCTATGAAATACCTAAAATGCTTGCCTCGAGTCCTTATTTTGACTGGTGCCAAGAATCTCATGAGATAGACTTTACTTAGAACAAAATTAAATATGAATATTAATGGGATTAAAGGCTTCAGTAAAAGGGCACAGTATAGAGCTTTCAGACACACAGAACTTCAAAAATTCTTATTTATATTTCAAATCAATGAATGTAAGCTTGGGTGGCAGGGGAGGGGTGCATGTTCACAACTGCATATCTAGAAACAAGATAAGATTGATCTCTATATTATATACTGTCTTCAAAAAATTATATCAGCATCACCAAGAAATTACTCTTAGCACTGTTAGATTAGTTTATTCATCACTGCAAACATTGAAGACTGTTAATGAACACCTATTATATTCTGGACATTGTGCATGAAATAGTTAAAAAAAAAAAAAAAGAAAGAAACACTGCCTTCCTGGCAGGCAGAGTCTAGGAAGGGGTAAAGACATGGAAGTAGATAAATGCCATATATTATACTAAGTTTGATACTAAGGAATAGGCATAGATAGCGAGAGGGAGGGAGAAACTCTCCTGGGGTTGCAATGCCTAGCAGAATGACTGGCGCAGAGTAACGATTCAAAAATTAGTTTATAGGTGAATAAGTGATTACCTTGGGCTAAGTTTCAAAGCATGACATACCAAAATAAAACTATTGAGATCCTAAGCTAGGCACTTTCAAGTTGTCAGAGAAGATTTGGGTTGCTCTTATTTGAGCTGACAATATGTGGAGGCCTCTTTAAGAATTGATAACCGAATTAGTACCCACGTAGTTGGACTTTACCAGGAAATAAGATCCTGTATCAGCATCTATAATTAGTTCCAGAGATGCCCAGCATATCATTCAAGGGACTCAGCTGTTCGTTGTCTTTGCTTTATCCGTAAATACTTCTGGTTCCCCTGTTTTCATCGGAAATTCTTACTTGTCTCCTTTTTCTTTCTATACACGGTTTCCTCTCTGTGTCTCTGTTTCTGCTCCAGGCTACTACCTGTGTTCCTTTCTGTGTGTCTTAACCTTCAAACTCAAGAGAGAATCTCTAGCCAGTACAAAGCATGCATAATGTGCAGAATGAATATCCAAGGACAATTCATAGCCCACCACCCAGTCTTTTTAAGCCCTTTCTCTGCATCAGAGTGTTGTGGCCAGCCTGGGCAAGTCATGTGACCATAGTATACTAAAATACAGATAAAAATAATGGCTGTGGACAAGGCACACCATCAGAGGACCTTTTTATATGCAGTATAGCAATCACGAAGGGGTGCTTATTGCTCATGGAATGGATTTACAATGAGATCCTGCTGTATAGCACTAAAAACTGGGTCTAGATACTTACAACACAGCATGACAATGGGAGAAAAAATTATATATACATACATATATGTGTAACTGGGTCCCCATGTACAGTGGAAAAACAAATGTGTTGGGGGAAATAATGATAAAAAAATTAAATTAAAAAAAAACAAAGGGGTGCTCGGTGGTATTGCAGGAACAATTGAAATAAAGCAATTTCTTGTGGTATCTCTAAGTTATACTTAGAGTAGTTACTCTTGGTTGAACACATAATTGTACACTAAGTGCTATCTGAAGTGTTTTATTTTACTATCTTGATTAATTTCAAACTAAGGTGAGGAAATTTGACCTTGGAAAGGTTAAGTGAATTGGTAACAGAGCTAATAAAAGACAAAGCTGGAATTAAGTTTAGATCCATTTGACTCCACATCCTATACTTTAATTGTGATACTGCATGACTACAGTTTCTAAAAGTGCAGCCCAGCAGTGGATTTTAGAGAAACTGTCACAACTGACAGCACATTATGCTTAATTCGGAAATGGGATATTCATACACTGCGTTGGAGAGACTAGCCCATGTGGTTTAGTGACTGGTCTACTATGTCATGAAAAATCAGAACCCCAAAGATCCTCAGTTTGCTGTTCTCCTGAGTGAACATTATTTATTCAGTGCATATCAATATATTTACATCTAGTAAACATCTACCAGTATCTATGTGCTAGATAATGTGGGCATACAGAGACAAATAAGACGTGGACCACATGCTCAAAAACATAGAGTGAGGGTACAGGTGAAAAAGCCAAGTAATGACCATACGAAATAGAATGGATAGACACTGTCATAGAGCAATTAACAGAGTAACAAAGAGCAGAATAAGGGGAAGATTAATTTGGCTTAGAGTGGGGATTGGAGAATTCTTTATACAGATTGGTATCAACTTGGGCCTTGGAGGTAAGTAGGATTTTGATTTTTAATAAGGGGAAAAAATACAACCCTAGACAGAGATATGGAAAAATACAAGAATGTTAAGGTAATAGCCTTTGTGTCAGCAGCAGGGTGCACTCAAGTAGTTGGGTAGTCAAGGGGCAAACGATGTTGGAAAAGTAGGTTGTCTTTACTTGACAAAGAAGAGACCAGACCTCTTTTTCTGGAGGTATGGCAATTATAGGCAATTTTCTTCTGCCAAGAAGGTCTTCCTGGATTATGATCAGGAAACCACACAAATGCTGCCCATGGTGACTCCACATGATACGGTAGCATCATTTGCCTTCAGGCGCAGTTGCAGTGTGGCAACCTGCTAGTATTTTCACCACTGCCCTGAAAATTGGGGCTCATGACTGCTCTCCAGAGTCTCCACTTCAAATATTTCAAATATGAAGGCCACCAATTACACACATACATGTACACACTTAAGCCCAAGAAAAAGGATGAAGAGGGTGAGGAGAGAGAAAGAGATGTGCTATGAGCACAGGAAGGATTTTTATGGACTTGTCTTTCATCTTGCAGAAGAAATGAGCATGATGTGGCATGGCTATTTATAGATCTCTAAAAATGATTTCTAGTCAGGTAATCTTGCAAAATCAAGGAATGCATATATATGTATATATTTACATATATATATATATAAAAAAACATAATGAATATTTAAATGTAGCGGGAACTTCAGATCCTCCTGAAACGAAGGCGTTTCAGTGGCAACATCAGAAGGGGACTGACTCCAAAGGGATGAGAATTGTTTCCATGGCAACCCCCAGGCTGACTCATTCATAGATGACGCTTTAAACTTGTGACATGAGAGAAATTGCTTGAGGATTTTTAACACTGTACCAAAATATGCATTGCTCCATGCAAATGAAAAAATACAACAGCATAGCCCTTTTCCCCCCTAAGGCTTTCTGTGACACTTGTAGACAAGACCTGCCATCAGCCTTTACATGGATTAAATCATGAGCCACGGCAACTGCTGACCCGCAGCACCCCCTGAGGAGATCTCAGGATGAAGACCAGAAGTGAAGCACTCTGTACTCTGGGAAAACTAGAAGAGTAGGTCTTCAGATAGTCAGGAGAAGATTTTATGTACCCAATTGTTGCATCTCCCCATATCTAGAAAAAAAAACACTAAAATCCCTCCTGGTGATGTCTGCTGATGGCAAGTGCCAAACTTCAGTTCACAGAAATAAAACCATAGAAGCTCTTACTTTCAATCTGTTTATGCTCATCCACTTCTAATGTGTTGTCATGCACACACAATCTAAGTGAAAAGATCTGTAACCTGTAGTATTTACTGTGTTTGCTTTTCATCTTAATGTCACTTAGAAATAATTTCTTACAAGGGTAACATAGTTGCTGCCATAACTCATCACTAAGGAGGCTTTTATTTGAAAATGGTAGAATACTTTGGCAGGCTTTTGAATGTGAAAGCCATCCCACCAAGAAAATTACTCTACTTCCTGTACTCCTCGAGGATTATTTAGGGACAAAAATGCTCTTTCCCTCAGCAAACATCTGAAGAATCATCCAGGGCAGTGATGAACAATTGACTGTATTTAGCATTCCGTGGGGCTGTCCACAGCACACAGATAAGAGCATGCAGCCATACTCATTACCATCGCCAGCTGATGAAGGGGAGTTCATGGATAAAACATCAGAGGGGGCTGAAAAGTCTACATTAGAACTGAATGTTAATGATTTATTGCCATCCACAAAAAAAAGCAAGGCAGAAGTCAGCCTTAGGCAAGAGATAAAAGCCTTGTCCTAGGAGGGAAATCTTTTGTGCTTGTGATACATGTTTAAACCACTGCTTGTTATGTGGTACAGTGGAAAGAACTAGGAATTTAAAGACAGAAAAACTTGGATTCAAATTATAGCTCAGACTTTTCTAGCAGAGTTGCTGTAGGCATCCCTTAAACTAAGAGTCTCTTCTATAAAAAAAGGAATATTAATTTAAACTTCATAGATTTATGAGTTTTAAACAATGTAACATATAGAAAGCACCTAGTAAAGTGCTGGTCAGATAGCTGAATATTCAGTAATAGCTCTTATTATTCAGGATGCAGTGGGAAAAAATTAGTAACTTAAAGGGAATGAAAATAGGTATTGCATTGTTCTGAAACATGCTTTTAGCTACTTGATTTTCCTTATTTAAAGAGTTTTTTTTAACTGTTTTTAGGACTATTATATTCATTATTTCAATTCATCATTCCAACAATCTTGTTGATAGTTTCCCTGCCCATCACATAGGTGAGGAGATTGAGTATCAGAGTACATGACACATTTGTTCTAAGATCCCAGAAATAATGAACAATGAATCTGTAACTCGATTCCAACTCCCCCAATTCTGTTTTAGCCAAAGACTTAGTTGATAGCTCAGTTTGTTTTAGCATGGTGTTAGCCTGGAGCTTTTATTCCTAGTTGGGTCTAATCTTTATCCTTAATGCAAATCTACTAAGATATGCATGCTTGGTATAGGTCCAAGGAGGGCTGTGAAGTTGTATCAGAGGGAATTTAAGTTTATCAGAATTATTAGCTTTAGAATTCATTAGCCAAATATTTTATACTGCCCAAGATATTCTTTGAGTGTTTTTTGGTCATCATGTGGTATAAGGTTGCCAATCTCTTCAGGAATATGTGCCAAGTCACTTTTCAGCCCGACCCAGTCAAAGATTAACACAAGTTTGAACAGATGCTCCATGAATTTAAGCCACTGGAGGAGACAAATATGGGTATATATGTAGCTTTTTGATTCTGTAAACCTGATTTTAATGCCTTAGTTGATACTTTTGAATTAAGTTCAATATTTAAAAATGATTTTACCAAAGGAGCAGGTATTTTTATTTTCATTTACTTTAGCAAGTTATTAAGCTCCAGAGCATGGCATCATACAAGACAAAAGATTCAGTAAAACAAGAGTATCTTTGATATTTATATCTCTGTCTCTATATCTATCTATCTACAGAAAGAGAGAATTATTGAAGCATTATTTTTAAGTTGTAAAAGAACCTGAAACAACTTCAATGACCTTTGATAGAATAATGATTAATTTCTATGTTATCGTATACTGTGCAGCCATTAAATGGAATGAGTTAAATGTCTAACCATTGATTTGGAGGACTTTCTGAGTTGACATTAAGAAAAGAAAGATTCACATAAGTGAATACAATACTATTTAAAAAAAAACAACAGAAGTTCTATCTATATGAATATATGTTGGCAGATAATTGCATAAGCATAAGCAAACATGTAAAAGTTTGTCCACCAAGTTACTAATTAGTGAAAGAAAGAAGAATGGAGGAAGTAATATTCCTAAACAATAAACAAGTAGACAAATTAATAAATAATAGCTGTGGGAAAAAGTAATAATGCTTATGATAAAAATAGCATCTATAGGAGTTTCAGTTGTATCTCAGTGGGTTAAGAATCCAACTAGTATCCATGAGGATGCAGGTTTGATCCCTGGCCTTGCTCAGTGGGTTAAGGATCTGGCATTGCCCTGAGCTATGGTGTAGGTTGCAGGTGCAGCTTGAATCCCGAGTTGCTGTGGCTGTGATGTAGGCCGGCAGCTGTAGCTCCAATTTGACCCCTAGCCTGGGAACTTTCATATGCTGCAGGTGTGGCCCTAAAAAAAAAGTAGTATGTAAAGAATGATCTTATTTCTTATAATGGCGATACCAAAAGTTTATAGTTATTATCGCCAAATGGAAAATTAAAACAAACCAAAAAACAAGATGGTACAGTAAAGAGAGGTTGGAACAGAGAGTAAACGTGATAAAGTTTACATTTAGACATTATAATTTGCTACCTATTCTATCTTGAGAGTTCCCCAGGGATTCCCCAGAGATCATGATCTATAGTCTCGTTAGGGTGATAATTTGATAGAAATCCATCTTCCCATTAGAAAGTCTGAAAATAAGGTTTCTGAGCATGTCCTAAGGATTCCTTCCTGCGAAGATAAGTTAATGCCTTAAGAGCTATTAGAAGTGCTAATTCTGGAGAGAGAGATTACTGTAGCACTTAACAATCCCTCCATCAATCCTATTAGTTTTAAAAAATTATTAGACTATAATTGATTTACAGTGTTGTGTCAATTTCTGCTCTACAGCAAAGTGACCCAGCCATGTATATATAATTTTTCTCATACTATCATCTCCATCCCAAGAGGTTGGGTATGGTTACCTGTCTGCCCTATTGATTTTTCTTTCTTGCTTTTATGGCCTCACCCATGGCATATGGAGGTTCCCAGGCCAAGGGTCAAATCAGAGCTGAAGCTGCCAGCCTACACCACAACCACAGCAAAGCCATATCCGAGCCATGTCTGTGATCTGCACCACAGCTCACAGCAATGCTGGATCCTTAACCCACTGAGCAAGACCAGGGATCGAAGCTGTGTCCTCAGGGATACTAGTCAGATTCGTTTCCACTGAGCCACGATGGAAATTGCCACTCTATTAATTTTGAGTTCCTAAAATCTCACTGTCTTCCAACAAAACAGTACCAGACCTAGAAGTTTGCCTATTGACTGCTCCCTTTTAAGCTCTATACACATTACGAGATCACAGATTACAAGAGAAAACTGCCTTCCTGGGCTAGAAAATGAGCACAATTTTTTTTCTCTTCTAGGTGTGTGTGTTTTGATAGAATCTTAGTTTAATTCTGTTCTTATACCCTTTCCCAGTTTAGCTCACTACATAGCTTGGCTTTTTCAAGTTGCCATGCATACCACATGTTGATTACCATTCTGGTCATGAATTTATAGTTCAGCTCAGGAGGGTCAGCTAAAACCACCACATTCTGAAGTTGCAGATCCTCCATGCATCTGATTTTATTTTATTTATTTATTTCTAAATAAAATAATTGCTTTTATTTAGACATCGGGGAAAATGGAAACAGTAATTTTCTATGAACCTTGGGAACTAGGGAACTTTGGAAAAAACTTAAGTAATTAAGTATGTGGTTTTAAATGTCAGTGCTTTTCTTTTTTTTTCTTTTTTTTTAATTACTCAAATGAATTTATCACATCTGTAGTTGTGTAATGATCATAGTGATCTGATTTCACAGGATTTCCATCCCACAGCCCAAGCATATTCCCCCACCCCCCCAAACTGTCTCCTCCAGAGACCATAAGTTTTTCAATATCTGTGAGTCAGCATCTGTTCTGCAAAGAAGTTCAGTCTGAACTTTTTTCAGATTCTACATGTCAGTGAAAGCATTTGATGTTGGTGTATCATTGTATGGCTGACCTAGCAGGATAATTTCTAGGTCTATCTATGTTGCTAAAAATGCCGGTATTTCATTCATTTTAATGGCTGAGTAATATTCCATTGTGTATATGTACCACATCTTGATCCACTCCTCTGTCGATGGACATTTAGGTTGTTCCCAAGTCTTGGCTATTGAGAAGAGTGCTGCAATGAACATCAGAGTACATGTGTCTTTGTGAGTTGTGGTTTTTTTCTGGATAGATGCCCAGGAGTGGGATTTCTGGATCAAATGGTAGTTCTATGTTTAGTTTTCTGAGGAATCTCCACACTGTTTTCCACAGTGGTTGCACCAATTTACAATCCCACCAACAGTGTACTAGGGTTCCTTTTTCTCCACACCCTCTCCAGCACTTCTTGTTTGTAGACTTTTTGATGATGGCCATTCTGGCTGGTGTAAGGTGGTACCTCAGAGTGATTTTGATTTGCATTTCTCTAATGATGAGTGATGTTGAGCATCTTTTCATGTGTTTTTTTGGCCATCTGCATGTCTTCTTTGGAGAACAATCTGTTTAGATCTTCTGCCCATTTTTGGATGGGGTTGTTCGTGTTTTTGGTATGGAGCTGCAGAAGGTGTTTATAAATTTGGGAGATTAATCCCTTGTCAGTTGATTCACTTGCAAAGATGTTCTCCCATTCTGTGGGTTGTCTTTTCGTTTTGTTTAGTGTTTCCTTTGCTGTGCAGAAACTTTTCAGTTTGATTAGGTCCCATTTGTTTATTTTTGTTTTTCTTGTCAATACTCTAAGAAGTGGATCTGAGAAGATGTTGCTGTCGTTTATGTCAAAGAGTGTTTGGCCTATGTTTTCCTCTAACAGTTTGATAGTGCCTGGTCTTATATCTAGGTCTTTAATCCATTTGGAGTTGATTTTTGTGTATGGTGTTAGGGAGTGTTCTAATTTCATTCTTTTCCATGTGGCTGTCCAGTTTTCCCAGCACCACTTATTGAACAGGCTGTCCTTTCTCCATTGTGTATCCTTTCCTCCTTTGTCATGGATTAGTTGGCTGTAGGTGCATGGGTTTAATTCTGGGCTTTCTATCCTGTTCCACTGATCTCTATGTCTGTCTTTGTGCCAGTAGCATGTGGTTTTGATGATTGTTGCTTTGTAGTATAGCCTGAAGTCAGGGAGCCTGATTCCTCCAGCCCCATTTTTATTTTTCAGGCCAGGGATCAAATTGGCTTCCTCATGGATAGTACTTGGGTCCATTACTGCTGAGCCACAAGGGGAACTCTGCTTTGATGACCTCCCCTTTTGTACTTTTTGGAGTGTATGAATGTATGATTTTCAGAAAAAAAATGCACCCTACAGGTGCACAACGTCTAAGGTTGACTGTCTTGCCACCAGCCTGATCATTTTCCAGATGGGAAAACTGACACCCAGGAGAGCCAGGGCACTGCCTGACCTTCGAGGTTGGCCCATGGCCACATCCAGCTCCAAGCTGCAATCAGCCCTTGGCTTGCCTCAAAGGCAGTGCTCAGGTGAGATCACTGAGCAGGGAGCAGAATCATCAGAGAGCAGGGTGTTCTAGAACATGGTGGGCCTCCCCCTCCCCCAGCCCTAACAGCCATCTGCCCTGGTTGCCAGGCACCTGTGTGTTTGGGTGGCAGAGTTCCGTGGGATCAGTTGTGGCCAACGGTCAGAGGCAGAGCTGTGGTGTCTGTGGGGCTGGAGAGGGCCTGCTGCCTGCCACCAAAATGTTTTGGATGCCAGCCATGGAGCTCCTGGGGAACGCTCTGCTGGTGGTGTCTGACACCTTGAGAGAAGTTCTGGGTCTCCTGGGGCTTCCCTGGGAGACCCCTCTCTGGGCCGCTCTGCTGGTCTGGGTCGTCCAGAGCGGGCGTCCTTCAAGAAGAGGAAGAGAGCCAGCCGAGAGGGGTTCTGTCCAGGCTGAAGTCTACAGAAAGGTCAGGAGGAAGATGGGACTGATGGCCCGAGGCCTTGAAGCCCTCCAGCCACCTGCTGTGGAGGCCAGCGCTCCCACGTTGCAAAGCCTGTTCTTGGTGGCACTTCATCAAATCCCTAACAGGTCATCTCCCGACAGGGAAGGCTTCCTTGGAAAAGGACGGAAGAGCAAGCACTCTCACATTTGCTGTCTCGGGCTGATGGGGGCTCGCCTCCAAGGACAGATCCAGTCCCTTGCAGCCACCTCGGAAGCCTATGAATCCCAAGGGACCAAGGCCCAAAATGCCCTGAAAACATCCCAGGAGAAGGTACACCACCTCCAGGAGAAACTCATGATTGGGCTGAAGGAAAACACTCATTTTCAGCAATGTCTGGCATGGCTCTGCCAGGAAACAGAGGGATGGAAGCAGAGAACGCGGGTCCCAAGGGGACGAAACAATGTGCTGGAACGTTTCCACGCACGGAGGCAGCGGGCCCCGGAGGAGAAAGGGAGCCAGCTGATATCTCTGGTCAAAAGCACCCTGAAGGCCATCCATTGGCTTGAGCTCTGGGAAGCAGAGGGAACCCGAGATGTGGACGATGACCATCCCCCGGCACGGCTGCCTGAAGCCCATCTGAAGCATCCCATTGACGCAGGGCACGGCAAAGGATCCCTGCAATGGCGCGCAGAAGAAATCAAGGCCATCTCCAGAAAACTGCCTGAAGACCATCAAATCAATGGAGAGCTGGCGGGACAAGTACAAAGTCTCCAAACTGAGCGAGCATCCTTGCAGGCGGAGAACACGCAGCTGGAAAGGGAGATTCAGGAGCTTCGGCTCCAACTCAGGATGCTGCCTCAATTACATGAACAGCACCTCAAGCTGCTCCTGAGAAGATCCATTGAGGAGGAAGCTCGTGGCCTAGCCTTCCAGAAGAAATGTCCCCAGGTGTTTAGACGCCTGGGCTCTCTGTGTCAGCAGGGCAGAGTCTACAAGAAGATAGCGGAAGACACGGGCAGAGAGTTGGCCAGGACCACTGTCTCTTACCAGAACGAGATCCTCTTCTATGAGACGAGAGCCCGAGAAAGAGGGATGGCAGCTCTGTGCGCCGAGAGACAGCTCCTGGAGCTCAGAAGGGAAAACGCTGCCATGAGACAAAGGCTGGCCCATCTCCAGTTCGAGCTCCAGCCTTTCCCGAGCAGGGCTGTGGTGCCTGCTGTTCCACACAGGGCCCAGAGGCGCCCGCAAGTCCCAGGGCAACCCCTCGCTCATCCAGTTCCCCAGGAAGCAGGAAGGTCACACCGGGAGGGCTCAGGCTTCCCAAGTCCCACGCAGGTTGGATTCCCTGGTCAGACCAGCTGGGTCTAAACACCCACAGCCACCCCGAGACCTACACCTGTGACCTCTCCCTAGACAAGGAGATTGGATTTCTCCCTTTCCAGTCCAACTGCTCTATTTAACTGATGCGCTCACGCCTCCTGCTGGCATTAGAGTGCCTTGTTAGTATTGGCTCAAATAGGGATTCGTTTAGTATCATTCTTAGGAATACCTGCATTTCAGGTTACTGGGCCCTCACATTGAAAGTGTATAAGGATTGTATTTTGATTTCAGTAAAAGGTCCACTTTTCATCAAAAAAAATTAAATGTCAGTGCTTTATGATCATTCTGGTAAATGAATCATCAGTCTAATATTTTATTGAAATTTTAAATATTGACTAACAATATTCAGCAATGTCTGGCATGGCTCTGCCAGGAAACAGAGGGATGGAATAGAGATATTTTAAAGCTTTAGTATAAATAGGCTTATACTTCTAAAATGACAAGTTGTTACTGGAATTACCAATGAAATTTCATTTGATAAAATTAAAAATATGTCTATTAACACTTTGTAGAAAGTCACTATTAATTCACTCCTAAAGGGCAAGTTTGTTTTAAACTCCATATGCTTTTATCATCTTCCAGAAATGTACCACTAATTTCCTATATTAGTGGTAATTACAGATTTATTAATCTTGTGTGGTTAGAGAATAGAAAATCTGGATTATTAACTATTTTAGCTAACTGAGAGTCCTCATGTGTGTTATTTAAGGATAACCAATATTTCAGAATTTAAGATGAGTTTGTACTAACATACTTAGTGCTGATATTGACTGCCCTAAACACACAGCACTACTTAATTCACATTCAACTAACATATTTGAGCACTTGCCATCATCAATGGTGCACTATGTTAGGGCTGAAAAATATAAACCCCCGCCCTTGGGGAGCTCAAAATCTAGTGGGACTGAGAAATAATTACAAAATATGTACTATAATCAAAGTAGAAGAGTGTTCTGAGAACTCCAAGGAGTGACTCATCCCAGAGTTGAATTTCCCAGGGGTGTTATCCTCTTCTCACCTTCTCTGCTCTCTCCATGGTGAGCTAATCCATTCCCACAGCTGCATCTCTATCACTCATGACTCACTTGGTTTTGTTTCTGCCCGAGCCTTGTCTTCCTATATCCTGGCCCCTAACTGCTTACTTGGCACCTCTCCGTACAAGTGCCACCGACACCCACAACACAAAGCAGCCCGAAAGAAATTAGTCATCCTCAGTCCCCAAACCTCATTTCTTACTATTGTGATCCATCTGCTCACTTAGGTCAGAAACCCTATTGTCATCTTTGATTCTCCTTCTCTCTATCCTCCAAGATCAAAATCTCACCAAATCCTGCCCTAGCTATTTGTTTTCTCTCAGCCACCTCCCCTTCAGTGCTGTATTAACTCTGACTTATCTAATTCTCTAGGTGAATTCCAGAGCTTGTTAAACTGTTAACCTCCTACTCAACAATCTTGCCTCCTGTAGTAGGCAGCCACCAATGAAGCAAAATGGAATCACTCTGACTCCTCTAAGTATTTGAAGGGGAGGGGATTTCATGCAGGGAACTGGTCGCAGAGGTGATGGAAAGACCGAGAAGCCTCTGGAGGCCAATGAGGCAGCCTGGAAATAAACAATGCTCATTTTTCCCGGCCTAGGAATTCCTTGAGGCAGGCAGGGAAAATGTATTAGTCAACATTTTTGCCTCAGCATCTGGTAGAATACTATGCCTTCAATCTAGTCAATAGTCATCCAGTGTTGACAGGAAATTAGTCACTCTAATAACCTAAGATCAAAAAATCTTTTGACTTAGAAGTTTCTAGAAAAAGTTCCCTGGTTCAGGCTCTGCTTTCCACTATATCTTACCATGGAAACAACTTTAATTATTTAAGCTTCTGACTATTTAGATTCTAGAATATAAGACATTTAAACTGTCATTTTATGAAACACAAATTTTATCATATCCTTTATAATAAACTGGATTCATTGTATAGAAAAATGTTCTTATATTTTTAAGGAAAATGAATCTTTACAGCTTCTGAAGTAAATCTTAGATTACAAATTGTTGAAATTCTCATGTTATACAGTCTCAGTTTTATGTAGTGAGACTCTCCTGCAGTCTACTGCTTTGGAACACATATTCATACTCCAGTTGTCCTGTTGGTGTTATATGTGCCCATGTGATTTCCTTAGATGACTCTCATTGGTATAAGCCCATAACTCTTAATGTTTTTGTTCACCCACAAGATTGATTCATTCCAGAATTGTTCAGAACACAAGACTGACAAAAAGTCTGACAACACAGATGGGTAAACCAAATGGGGCTATTTAGGATGAAATGAAGGTAAAAGAAGATTATGTTCTCTGAGGCAATGCACAGTCTACAGTTGGTGGGGGAAAAAAATTAGTCATAAGTAAAGAGCATGGGCTTTGGCAAAATGAGAATGCATGTATTTTAAAGCTATTGTAAAAAAAAACATGGTTAAGGAGAAAGCACAACAAATATGTATCAATAGTTACCATGATATTAGGTGATGTTAAGATAAAAGATTAGAAATTAACAGAAAATCTGAAGATACGCTGATGCATTTCTGCTGCA
Organism: Phacochoerus africanus; assembly: GCF_016906955.1. NCBI lineage: Eukaryota > Metazoa > Chordata > Mammalia > Artiodactyla > Suidae > Phacochoerus > Phacochoerus africanus. The sequence continues at coordinate 37,061,000 of NC_062553.1, forward strand.
GAATGTACTTAATAATTGACACTGATACACAAAACTTTCATGTAAACAGGAGGTTCCATTAGAAACAGATATTATATTGTTCATTTTGATTACAATCTAAATTGGTTTATTTAACAGGAAATATTTGACTAAACTTCGTCAGGCAATTTTTGATTAAACTTTCATCTTCATGAGATGCAAGTTGTGTAGGTTTTTTTGTTTTGTTTCCTATACTTATAAGAGGCACCACTACTTTTTGTTAGCATATACACTTAGTTTCCAAGTTATGTTTCTTAATAATTGCCCTTATGTCTGATGGGAAATTGTCTCCATAGAAGTAAATATGTTTTCCTTCTCTCTCCTTCCTCTCTTGGTTAATAAAAAGTATCTAAGACGTCTTCCCCTTTTTTCTAGTCATTTAGCATCTCAGAGTCTCATATTCCTTATAATACCTCCTTTTTTTGAAATGAAGGAGGAGGGCCAGATGGTTGAGGTTTTCTTAGGTTTTTAAAATATGTATAATTATTGCTTAAGGAGATTCTGATATGGACATTGAACAGCATAATTATTATGGCTTTTGTTTGACTGGAGGAAATAAAAATGGAATCTACTTAGCACAAGGAAAGTGAAGTTTGTTGTAATAATTTAGAGGGTTCATAAGAAGCTGAAGTATTAAACAGGTCCAGACCTCAGAAGAATTAGAAATAGGAAGCAGAAAGTCTTATGAACTTGGTAATTTGTTATCTAACACAATGTCAGGCACTCTCCTGGCTATTTTCTGCATCTTTCTCCTTTTGCTTTCTTCCTTTGCAGTCTGGCTTCCTCTTTTTATTCATCATCTGTCCTCTCTTACAACTCCATAATAGCAGTGCAGCCCTTGTTCTATGTCATGACGTTTGCACTTGGTCGCACAGCTCCTGTATCAATCCTTTGTCCAAGGCAAATTTCTGGGAGAGCACTTTGATGGTCTATCTCATCTTTTTAAGCCAGGCACAGGTTTATCATCTGCCTCTCAATCAGCTGGTCTTAAATTAGACATTTACTCTTCATTCTCAAGGTGGGAGGGGGCAGAATCATGCGATGTAAAATATGCTCAAGCTCTGGAGTTCCTGTTGTGGCTCAGCAGGTTAAGAATCCAACTAGTCTCCATGAGGACATGGGTTTGATCCCTGGCTTCATTCAATGGGTTAAGGATCTGGGGTCGCTGTGAGCTGTAGTGTAGGTTGCAGACATGGCTCGGATCTGGCGTGGCTGTGGCTGTGGCTGTGGCCAGGAGCTGCAATTCTGATTTGACCCCTAGCCTGGGAATTTCCATATGCTGGGGGTGCAGCCCTAAAAATCAAAACCAAAACCAAAACCAAAATACGCTCATGCTCAGCCAGCGAGGACTGTAGGCAGGGCAGTTTCCATCCCAGAAGTTCCTGTAGAAGTGATGCACAGCTCTACCACAATCAGCTTTGGGAGGAAGCAGCCTTAGCTTTGGAATGAATGGATCTTCAACTAAACTGGCATAAATATTTTACAAGGAACAGGGATTTGTGCTTGGGTCCCCTTATGATGTATAATGTACAATCAAATCAATGAAAGATAAAATACAAATTTGTACAGGGGGCTTGTTCTTTCATATATATCCCTTTTCTTGAGAACAGTTTGAAAAGGAGGGATTGCTCATATGATCCTTCTGATCAGATGCAATATTACTAGATGTTAAAGCAATATTTTGTCTCTTTACTATCAAATTAGTTTGAGATGTGTGCTGATTGTGGAGGCAGCTAATAAGAGACTTTCACTTTTTTAGCCCACTGTGAAGTCTTCTTAGAGCTCATTCTGGTAAAAGACATATGGCAGGATATTTGCCTAAACCATATCGCTCTTTCTCCCTATTTTGATGCTAGATAATTAATGGATTTTAATGAAATGATTTCTTATGTTAAAGTGGGTAATTATAAACCATTTAATGACAGTATTTCTTACAGAATTTTAAGGGATATGTTGAAAGTTTGAGTAGATGCGTTGATGATAAAGGATTTTTTTTTTCTTTTTCTTTTAACAGTTGCAGCGGTGGCACATGGAAATTCCCAGGGTAGGGTCAGATCCGAGCTGCAGCTGCTGGCCTTTGCCACAGCCACAGCAACACTGGATCCAAGCCATATCTATGCCAAGTTCTTAACCTGCTGAGCCACAATGGGAACTCCTGGATTTTGAAATATTTTACTGGTACTGAAATGGAAGAGATCTTCATTTAAGGCTGGGTTTCTTAACCTTGACACTGTCAACATTTGGAGCCAGATAATTTCATTGTAGGGGATATGCTGTGCAGTGTATTAGGTTGGGGAACTTCCCTGGCTTTTACCCATAGATATTAGTGTTACCAAGTCCAAGCTCATACTGCTTGTCACACAAAAGGACAATAAATTGAGAGAACTGGTCTTGGGACAAGGAACAGTGACTTTATTCAGAAAACCAGCAAACTGAGAAGATGGCAGACCAGTGTCCCAAAGAAATATCTTACCCAAGTTAGAACTCAGGCTTCTTTTATACTAAAAGGGAAGGGGGTAGGGCTGGTTGTTGCAGACCTCTTGGTGCCAGAATCCTATATCCTTTCAGCTATTCACATAGGTCTGGTCACAATGTTCCTATAAATGTCCATGGCAGTTATGTTCTGTTCAGCAACTTTTTATCTATGTGAATGGAAAACTGTTAAACCTTTAAAGGTCAAGCCTAGGAGGCAGAGCATGGAGAAAGGGCTGTTACAAATATCTCAAGCTGTAGGCAACCATTGTTTTACAAAGGTGCAGAGCCAGCATGACTAAGCACAAGCAACAGAGCACAGGGGTTAAAGCTAAAAAAATAGATTTAATATGGAGTCAGGTTTATTCTTCTCTATTATGCTAGTAGCACACAGAGTACTTCTAGTTGTAGCAAACAAAACTGTCTCCAGAAATTGCTAAATGTCTTCTTGGGGATAAAATCATCCTGAGTTTAAAACTACTGATCTTACATCACTAAACATAGTACTCTCCAGACCCACTGATGTTGCAAATGGCAATATTTCATTCTTTATTGTGGCTGAGTAATTCCGTGTGTGTGTGTGTGTGTGTGTGTGTGTGTGTGTGTGTGTGTGTGTGTGTCTTTATTCATTAATCTGTTGAGGGACACAGGTTGATTCCATTTCTTGGAAAGACAAATATTGTATGGTATCACAGGTAGCATCTAAAAAAATAAAACAAATGAACACATATACCAAAGTGAAACAGATTGACAGGTATAGAGAAATAAACTTGTCATCAGCAGGGAGGGGGAAAGAGAAAGGGGCAAAATAGAGGTAAGGGATTAAGAGTTACAAACTTCTATGTATAAAATAAATAAGCTACAAGGATATATTGTACAGCACAGGGGATACAGCCAATATTTTATAAGAACTTTAAATGTAGTCTAATCCATAAAAATATTGAATCACTATGTTGCACATCAGAAACTAATATAATATTGTAAATCAACTATACTTCAACAAAAATAGGTAAATAAGTGGATTAATAAAAAGAATGTTGCCTTTATTTTCCAAAAGAATTGCTTTCATTAATTAGAAATATTTTCTATTCCTTTAAACATTTTTAGATTTAAAAAGTATGGTTTGGGGAATTTAATTGAGCTCTACTTATTTGGTATTGTCTCTCCTGCTTTTCCCCAATGAATCAAGTCCTCTCATGCCTGAATTAGCCTGACCAATTTCATTAGCAATCTCATACCAGTTAATCCCATCAATTTGCCTCAGTGTCAAAGAGTCCCCTGTGGCCCATAGTTTCTAAACATGTCACAACTTAGTTCAAGTAGTAGTTTGCACACTTGAGCCAGTTGAACATTTATAATGCACCTGGAAGAAAAATGATTTTAGCATTCTTGGCCAAAGTATTAATACTTTTAATTTCTTTCTGAAAACTACATTCTCCTTGGCATGCTTGTACTTTGGACAAATGAAGAATTAATAGAAAATCTGTTGCAGGGCTTCCTGTTTGTGGCGCAGTGGAAATGAATCCAACTAGTATCCAGAAGGATGCAGGTTCGATCCTGGGTCTCGCTCAGTTGGTTAAGGATCTGGCATTGCCATGAGCTGCAGTGTAGGTCGCAGGCGTGGCTCGGATCCCGAGTTGCTGTGGCTGTGGTGTAGGGCAGCAATTGAAGCTCTGATTCGACCCCTAGCCTGGGCGCCTCCAAATGCCACACATGTGGCCTAAAAAAAAAAGAAAAGGAAAAAAATCTGCTGTGTCAGAGAACTCAATACAGCGATTTTAAGCCTTTCTTTCCCATCTAAAAATAGAATACACCAAAGTGATATCATAGGCTTTATTATATGCAGATGTCACTGTTAATATTTATACCAAGGTGCAGATAGAATAATTAATTTAAAATTCAGTAAGTAGTTTCTCAGAGATGTAAACCTTAAATCCTCTCAAGGAGAATTTTCTTCTTTCACAAGCTTGTGGGAACAAAATGTGATAATAGATACAAAAGGCTATGAAAACCACAGAGCTCAGAACACACTAGGAGAAGGAAACTATTGTCATGGGTGGTACAATATACATAGTAAAGAAATTTTGCTGTGTTTTAAGTCTTTCCACATTGTCATTATCACAATTATCATAAGCGTCAAAAAGTTTTTAAGGTTATCAATCTTAACTCAATACAGCGATTTTACAGGTCCATATTTCTATTTATCATTGAGTCAGTTCCTAGATTAGGATAATAACCCTAGAAATGCATAAGAAGAAAATTTCTGAAAGGTACTTGCCCCACATCACCCACTTCCAAATGTAAAATATTAGCATACATAAATTTCCACTGAATTACTTCTTATTGCAAATAGGGTAAATTACTGCTTTAATTGAGAAACATGGTGTGATTTTTTTTTTAGTCAATATTTATTGAAAACACAGTGAGTTCGTATAGACCAAAGATCTGACTACCTGTATATAGTTCTCTCTTTACAGCAAACAAAACAGTATCCAGACAGGGAAGGGGAAAAGTCTAAACACACACCCACCCCCCCACCCCACCCCCCCGCACACACATGTTCACATATACTTATTTGGTCTATGCAGAGATCACTCATGTTTATATTATCTTCTTCTCCCATTCTCCATTGTTTACTTACCACAAACATTTTCAGAATTATTATTAGAGTATTATTTGTCATTATATTCATTTGTACATTAAGTTTTCCCCATCACACATTAAAAGTTTCTTTATTGAGAAGACCGTGGAGTAAGGATTTCGCCTCATGGTCTCCTTGTGAGGAAATCCTCTGTATCACCCATGAGAGCTGGAGGCTGATGAGTATTCAGCCTGAGTACTGAAGAGTAACCTCTGGTGATGGTGCTGGTCCACCTGGCAAAGTTTACAATAATGTACCTTTAGATAGTTATTAATTTTCTTACATTGGATGAATGACAAGACCCCAACAATAAGACTTAACGAAATAGACAACTGCTTATTTTCATGGTCATCGGGGTCCCCCTGCCTACAAGTTCTTTTATAAATATCCCCTTAAAAGTAAAAATGCTTATGGAGATGAATATGTACATTCCAAGTAATTTGGAGATGTAATAGTCATCTTTAAATAGCAGCAAACAATTTGGAAGATAATATATTTGTTTATTAGCAAGTTTTCTAAAGTACCCGCACCATAATTTTCCCAGTTAATTCTTGCACGAAACCAGTAAAATGCTATAGTTTTTCTTTCAGAAATGAGACATCCAAGATGCAAGGAATTAAGTTAGTTGCTCATAGTTACATAGCAAGATATTTTAGAATCTAAGGCCCAGAATATATCCATACATTTTCTTCCAAAAAGATATGATGTTAAGAGCTTGAAGAGGATGTAAATGAGAATGCTGGCAATTGAAGAGAATTGTATATAACTCTGTGGGTTTTCTTTTTGTTAAATAAAGGTAAGGTACAGGGATGTTTCAGACCTTTTAAAGGGATGTTTTATGATTAATAGCAAAGAGCAAATGTCCTTGTCATTGAACAAGAAAGGATGGCTTCGAATTATTACAAAACTTTTCCTGAGTAAACACTGTAAGTGTTCTCAAAGATAGTGGTTAAAGGACATTGGAACTAATTATCCAGAATAATTGAATAAATGAATATTGTCTATCATTTAGAAAATCTCAGAGGTGTATATATATCCATATAGGGATTTTTTTTTAAGTTTATACTACTACTTTATTTTTTTATTTGTATAATGATTTTTTATTTTTTTTCCATTGCACCTGGTTTACAGTGTTCTGTCAATTTTCTACTGTACAGCATGGGGACCAGCTGCATATACATGTATACATTCTTTTTTCTCATATTATCATGCTCCATCATAAGTGACTAGACATAGTTCCAAGTGCTACACAGCAGGATCTAATTGCTAATCCATTCCAAAGGCAATAGTCTGCATCTATTAACTCCAAGCTCCCCATCCATCCCACTCCATCCACCTCCCCCTTGGCAATCACAGTCTATTCTCCAAATCCATGATTTTCTTTTCTATGTACAGGTTCATTTGTGCCGTGTATTAGATTCCAGATATAAGTGATATCACATGGTATTTGTCTTTTTCTTTCTGACTTACTTCACTCAGTATGAGAGTCTCTAGTCCCATCCATGTTGCTGCAAATGGCATTATTTTGGTTTTTTTTATGGCTGAGTAGTATTCCATTGTGTATATATACCACTTCTTCCTAATCCATTCATCTGTTGATGGACATTTGGGTTGTTTCCATGTCTTGGCTATTGTGAATAGAGCTGCAATGAACATATGGGTGCATGTGTATTTTTCAAGGAAAGTTTTGTCTGAATATATGCCCAAGAGTGGAATTTCTAGGTCATATGGTAGTTCTATGCATAGTTTTTAAGTTACCTCCATACTGTTCTCCATAGTGGCTGTACCAGCTTACATTCCCCCCGTGTAGGAGGGTTCCCTTTTCTCCACACCCCCTCCAGCATTTGTTATTTGTGGACTTATTAATGATGGCCATTCTGACTGGTGTGAGGTGGTACCTCATAGTAGTTTTGAGTTGCATTTCTCTAATAATCAGTGGTGTTGAGCATTTTTTGTGTGCTTGTTGGTCATCTACATATCTTCTTTGGAGAAATGTCTATTCAGGTCTTTGCCCATTTTTCAATTAGGTTGTTGGCTTTTTTGCTGTTGAGTTGTATTAGTTGCTTGTACATTTTAGAGATTAAGCCCTTGTCAGTTGCATCATTTAAAACTATTTTCTCCCATTCTGTAGGTTGTATTTTTGTTTTCTTTTTGGTTTCCTTTGCTGTGCAAATGGTCATCAGTTTGATTAGGTCCCATTGGTTTATTTTTGCTTTTATTTCTGTTGCTTTGGGAGACTGACCTGAGCAAACATTTGTAAGGTTGATGTCAGAGAATGTGTTGCCTACGTTCTCTTCCAGGAGTTTGATGGTGTCTTGTCTTATATTTAAGTCTTTCAGCCATTTTGTGTTTATTTTTGTGCATGGTGTGAGGGTGTGTTCTAGTTTCATTGATTTGGATGCAGCTGTCCAGTTTCCCCAGCACCACCTGCTGAAAAGACTGTCTTTTTTCCCATTTTATATTCTTGCCTCCTTTCTTGAAGATTAATTAACTGCAGCTGTCTGGGTTTATTTCTGGGTTCTCTATTCTGTTCCATTGGTCTGTCTGTCTGTTTTGGTACCAGTACCACACTGTCTTGATGACTGTGGCTTTGTAATATTGCCTAAAGTCTGGGAGAGTTATGCCTCCTGCTTGGTTTTTGTTCCTCAGAATTGCTTTGGCAATTCTGAGTCCCTTGTGGTTCCATATAAATTTTTGGATTGTTTGTTCTAGTTCTGTGAAAAATGTCATGGGTAATTTGATACAGATTGCATTAAATCTGTAGATTGCTTTGAGTAGTATGGCCATCTTTACAATATTAATTTTTCCAAGCCAGGAGCATGGAATATCTTTCCATTTCTTTACATCTTCTTTAATTTCCTTGATTAATGTTTTATAGTTCTCAGAATATAAGTTCTTTACCTCCTTGGTCAGGTATATTCCCAGGTATTTGATTTTTTGGGGTGCAATTTTAAAAGGTATTGTATTTTTGTATTCCTTTTCTAATATTTCATTCTTTGTATACAGAAATGCAACTGATTTCTGAATGTTAATCTTTTTTTTTTTGTCTTTTCGTCTTTTTTGTTGTTGTTGTTGTTGCTATTTCTTGGGCCGCTCCCGCGGCATATGGAGGTTCCCAGGCTAGGGGTTGAATCGGAGCTGTAGCCACCGGCCTACACCAGAGCCACAGCAACGCGGGATCCGAGCCGCGTCTGCAACCTGCACCACAGCTCACGGCAACGCAGGATCGTTAACCCACTGAGCAAGGGCAGGGACCGAGCCCACAACCTCATGGTTCCTAGTCGGATTCGTTAACCACTGCGCCACGACGGGAACTCCTGAATGTTAATCTTATATCCTGATACTTTGCTGAATTTGTTGATCAGTTCAAGTAGTTTTTGGGTTGAGTCCTTGGGGTTTTCTAGTATAGTGTCATGTCATCTGCATACAGTGACAGTTTTAAGTCTTTTCTTCCTATTCAAATGCATTTTATTTCTTTTGTTTGTCTGCTGTGGCTAGGACTTCCAATACTATGTTGAATAACAGTGGTGAGAGTGGGCATCTTTGTCTTGTTCCGGATTTTAGTGGGAAGGCTTTCAGCTTTTCTCCATTGAGTATTTTATTTGCTGTGGGTTTGTCATAAATGGCTTTTATTATGTTAAGGTATGTTCCCTCTACACCCACTTTGGTAAGAGTTTTTATCATGAATGGATGTTGGACTTAGTTGCTTTCTCTGCATCTATTGAGATGATCATGTGGTTTTTGACTTTTCTTTTGTTAATGTGGTGGATGATGTTGATTGATTTGTGTATGTTGAGGTACTTTTCTTTTTAGTTTTTGTGAATGTAATATTCAGTTTTGATTTGTGGTTGCCATGTTTTTTAAGTATGTTAACCCCTTCCTAAATTTGCTTGCTTTAGCATGATAGTCATATAGGCTCAAACACATCATTAAAATAAAAAAAGAATCTATATTTTCTTACTTTACTTCCCCACATTGTATGATTTTGAGGTCCTTTTTTTTTTTTAACATCTTCATGTTTAGCTCTGTTTGCTGGATTATTTAAGTGACTGCTTTCTAATTGCGGTTTTTCCCATCCTAATTCTTTTTTTTTTTTAAGAGAAGTTCATTCAGAATTTCTTTTAGAATGGGTTTAGTATTGCTGTACTCTTTTAGATTTTGTTTGTTGGAGAAATTCTTTATTTCCCCTTCTGTTTTAAATGATATTCTTCCTTGGTAGAATATTCTAGGTTGCAAATTTTTTCCTTTCAGCACTTTAAATATATCTTGCCACTCCTTCTGGCCTATAGTCTTTCTGTAGAGAAATCAGCTGATAGCCTTATGGGGGTTCCCTTATAATGAATGCTTTGTTCTCTCTTACTGTCTTTAGGATCCTCTATCTTTAAATTTTTGCCATTTTTATTATAATATGTTTTGGTGTGGGCCTGTTTGGGTTCAACTTGTTTGGGGCCCTCTGTGCTTCCTGTATCTTGATATCAGTATCCTTTATTTTTTTAAATTTTTTTATTATTTTTTCTTTTCTAGGGCCTCACCCACAGCATATGGAGGTTCCCAGGCTAGGGGTCTAATCGGAGCTATAGCCCCCTGCCTATGCCAGAGCCACAGCAATGCAGGACCTAAGCCACGTCTGTGACCTACACCACAGCTCTCACAGCAATGCCGGGTCCTTAACCCACTGAGCAAGGACAGGGATCAAACCCAAAAACTTGTGGTTCCTAGTTGGATTTGTTAACCGTTGAGCTATGACAGGAACTCCAATTATCAGTATCCTTTAGATTTGGAAAATTTTCAATCATAATTTCATCAGATATATTTTAAATACCCTTTTCTTTTTCTTCTCCTTCTGGAATTCCTATTATGTGTAGATTGACCTGCTTTATATTATCCGATAGGTCTCATATTGCTTTCATGTTTTTTCATTTGGTTTTCTGTCTGCTGTCCTGATTGGGTGATTTCCATTATTCTATCTTCCACATCACTAATTCATTCCTCTTAATCGTTCATTCTGCTCTTTATTGCCTTTAGCTCAGTTTGTATCTCTGAAAATGAATTTCCTAGTTTTTCTTGGCTCCTCCTTATATTTTTCTAGTTCCTTTTTAAAGGAATCTGAATTGCTGTTCATATCCTCTCTTAATTCCTTCAGTATTTTCACTATCTCCCTTTTGAACTCAATGTCTGTCAGACTGCAGAGGTCTGTTTCATTGTTGACTGCTTTAGGTGAATTCTCCTGTTGCTTTAACTGGGAATGGTTTCTGAGCTTCTTCATCTTGCTTGTGTTTTTCTTTTTCTGTGGGTTTGAGGAAGTCACACTGTAGTCTTATAAGGCTACTTATATGCAAGAATACACCTTTGTATTTTGGGGGGGTACTATTTATTTTTGGTGTGGGAGTTTGAATATTTGCTGTCTCTTTCTTTGGTGTTAGCTAGCAGGCTGTTATCCCCAGGATGCTCAGTGTGTTTTCAGGGAGGAGGAGGCAATGGCTACTACGGCCAGTAGTCAGTGCCTGGTCATTGGGCTCTCAACAGCAGCAAGGACCTGCAGGAAGGTGGCACAGGCTACTCCTAGATGCAGGTCCCTGGGAAGTTGTAATGAGCTGTAGGTAGATCTACAAGGTGACCAGAGCATTTGGCAGTAGCAGCAGCAGCAGGGTGTGTGAGTTCCCAGGGGAGTGAGAGCAACAACAGCTTATGTTTGATTGCAATGCCCTCCTCTGAGATGACTGGAACCATAGGCAGTGCCTGTTCAGGGACCCCTAGTGGGAGCGGGCCATGACCATCTCTAGAGCCTGTGATAACTGCAGTGGTTTGTCCCTGCCACCTGTAGACCATGCATGAAGCACTCCATCTCACTTAACCCACATAGGAGGTGCTGTACAGGCTGCTCCTAGTTGCAGGATCCTGGGAAGTGACAGAGATCAGGCATGTGGATACTGCCCTGGAGCATTTGGCAGTGGCAGCAGCAGGGTAGATGTGTTCCCAGGGGTGCGAGAACACCAACAGGTATGTTCAGCCACAATGCCCTCCTCTGTGGTGCCCTTGAGGTGAATGGGGGTGCAAGTGGTCTCTCACGGACCCTAGTGGTGGTGAGCCACTCCAACCTCTGGAGCCAGAGGTAACTGCAGTGGTTTGCCGCCACCTCCTGTAGACCATGCCAGAAGCACCTCGTCTTGCTTCTCTCTCACAGGAGGTGCTGCACAAGCTGCTCCTAGTTGCAGGTTCCTTGGAAGGGACAGTGATCAAGTGTCTGGGCACTGCCAAGAGTGTTTGGCAGTGGCAGCAGCAGGGCGGGTGTGCTCCCAGGGGAGCAAGAGCAACAACAGGTGGTGTTCCATCACAATGTCTTCTTCTGTGGTGCCCTTTAAGGTGGTTGGGGCTGCAAGTGATTTTTGTTCAGGTATCCCCAGTGGCAGCAGGCCACGCCCACCTCTGGAGTCAGGGATGACTGAGGCGGTTTGCCCCCGCACCTGCAGACCATGCAAGAAGCACCCTGTCCCACTTAGCCCACACAGGAGGTGCTGCACCAGCTGCTCCTAGTTGTAGGGTCTTGGGAGGGGACAGTGACCAAGTGTCTGGGCACTGCCCAGAGCGTTTGGCAGTGGCAGCTGCAGGGTGGGTGTGTTCCCAGGGGAGTGAGAGCAACAGCGTATGGTGCTTGGTTGCCCTCTTTTTTTTCTTTTTTGCAAACCCCTGAGGTGACTGGGGTCGCACGCAGGTGGAGCCCATTCACAGGCCTCCAGTGGTGGCAGGCCATGCCTCCCTCTGGCCTCTGAGATGACCGCCACAATCTGTCCCTGCTGCCTATAGATCATGCAAGAGGCACCACGTCACACTTAGTCCCCTGATGCCCTTAGCCCACACAAGAGGTGTCTGGCCACCTGTAGCCTGCACAAGAAGCGCCCAGCCTTCCCTATATGAGCAAGAGTCTTCTCGCCACCCGTAGCCTGCGCCAGAGCTGCCCTGCCCTCTGACAGCCTGTGGGCATGCGCACACTCTGGTGCAGGGCGTTTCCCATGGCGGTCTGCCCTCCACTTCTCTCCCTCCCCAGCAGTAGCGCCTTCCCTCTCCTGGGGGTCCAGAACTTCTCCCAGGTTTGCTCTGCTCTGGCGTTCCCTCTGCTGTGGCGTTCCCCTCCTCAGCCCATGGTGTATCACTCCCCCACCAGTGCCGCACTGCTCCTTAGCCCCTCAGGCTGTCCCCACACAGCCACCCCCAGTCCTTTCCCCGGAACTGACCTGCGGAGCCTAAGTCTCAGCACCCAGCCCCCGCCCGAGGCCCTCAGGCTGTGGTGTCCAGGCCAGTGTTTCAGATGATCTGTGCGGCTCTCCCTCTGCATTGCTCTTCTCAGTCCAGCTGCTGCGCTTTTCTCGGCAACTTTGAGGTGCATCTGACTTGGCTGATCTTAAGTCAGTTAGGTGGGTTCCTTTTCTCTTTCACAGCTCCCTCTCAGGAATGCTAGTCCCATCCTGATTCCTTTTCTCTCTCTTTTTTCCTTTTGTTCTACCCCGTTATGTCAAGAGTTTCTTGCCATTTTTGGAGGTTTAAGTTCTTCTGGCAGCAATCAGTTGATGTTCCGTGTGAGTCGTTTTACATGCACATGTGTTGTTTTTTGATGTGTTTGTGGGAGAAGGTGTGCATGACCTCTTACTCCTCCACCATCTTGCTCCGCCCCCCATATAGGGATCTTCATGAAGTGTAGTTTGCCCAGATGTAAGGCATTATCTGAGTTAATGTTTCCCCAATGCAAGTGGCATAGATAACAATGGCAGTACACAAGAGTTTTGCAGGAATTATGCAGTGTTTTCCTAACTGTTGCTAAAGAATTCTGCTAAAGCTATCAACCGATAAATGTCCTTTTAAAAAAGTGAACCTTCTGTTTTCATTATATTTGGAGCCACATCTTAAGTCTTTCTGGTTTCACTGCTCCCTCTTATTTTTTTAATGGTCAATTACCCTTTGTATGCATAGAGTTCTTTAAAAACAGACAACTAAAGACATCACCTTTCCTCTCCTGTAAGCTTGATGCATTTATTGAATCCAAATCTTCTCGTCTCTCACTGCAAGAGGAAACATGGGCATAAAAAAAGTGCAAAGGTACATCCTTAGAGAAGGTGGGAAAATACAGTACAAAACCAACTCTGAACTCAAACCAATTCCTGAATCAAAGCAAGAATGAGGTTTGAGAGGAATTCTTAAGCAGTTCCACCACTGATGTCTGTTTCTTAGGCCAAATAAATATCTCCATCCATGCATGACATATAAACTACTTTTCAGGGCTAATAGACAAGTTGTAATTTGATAGAAAGATTCAGATAATGGACATTGACAACCTTTGTAAGGAAAACAGCACTATTCATTCAAAAGGCATTTGCATTTAGGAACTCATCCTCTCCTTTTAAGCTGCACCCACTTTTAGTTAAGATTTAACCAACATACCCCTCCAAAACAGTACTGTAAATATAATATCCAGAGGCAGATTTTTGTGGACATGAATCTCTAGGTACAACTTCCCTTTATGACCTTCTTCATGATATCTTTACCTTAATGCCAAACCTTAAAATTCATTTAAATGGATTTCCTCTCTACTGATACAAATACTTCTGCATGCATTCAACAATTGCTCTGGTACTTCTAACCTATAGGTTGCCCTATACTTGGGAGTGCAAATTTCAGTATATTCAAATGTAACCTCTTGGAGGAGAGCAGCATGGTGGCATCTGCAGTACCGCATGCTATCACATCCTTAACAAAAGTCCTGAGATGCTGCTGCTGATGATGATGATAAGGATGATAGTAAAATTCTTTTTTTATTTCCTTTCTTTTACAGGATTATACACTTACTATGTATTTCCAGCAGTCTTGGAAAGACAAAAGGCTTTCTTATTCTGGAATCCCACTAAACCTCACACTAGACAACAGAGTAGCTGACCAACTCTGGGTACCAGACACCTACTTTCTGAATGACAAGAAATCATTTGTGCATGGGGTTACAGTGAAGAATCGAATGATCCGACTTCATCCTGATGGGACAGTTCTCTATGGACTCCGGTAAGCAACTTTATGTTGCATGTTTTTACTGTTGATGCTCACATTGTTTTATTGTTTACTTTGGAAGTGGGCAGAGGGGAGAGAGGCAAGTAGGTGAATACACAGACTATTTAATCTGTAAAATAAAATAATATTAAAGATCAGAAAATCTCTTTAGAACAGTTTGAGCTAAACCTAGACAACCTTGTCCATCAAAGGTAAGTGATTTACCCTGACCTTCAAATAATAAACATAGTAATAAGAATATGTCTGTTAGATTTCACATCTAGTTTATTCTAGACATTACATCTTTAGCCAACTGCATTGTCATCTCAGACCCACTCAGACTCAATTACAGTGTGTTCTAGGTATTCACTATAGTTACTTCATTATGAAATGGAATTGGGAAACAGTATTTTGAAGAAATGGGAAAATATTTTTAGTGACTTTGAGAAGATTCAGAGTGATTTTATTCCTTTAAGTCTCTACCTTTTCACTTTTTTGGAATGTATATGATCCACATTAAATTAATTTTTGTGTTTGTTATGAAGTAAGGGTTGAGGTTCAGTTTTTTCCATATGGCTATCCAGTTATTCTAGACCCATTTGCTAAAAATAAAAAGATTTTGCTTTTCCTATCAGATTGTGTTGGTACCTTTGACTGGATAAATGGGAGTCTATTTCTAGGATCCATTCTGTTCCATTGTTCTTTTTGTCCATCCTTAAGATAGTAGCACACTATTTTAATTACTATAACTAAGTCACGAAGCCGCATAATGTAAGTCTTTCAACTTTACACTTATTTAACTGCTTTGGAAATTCTAAGTCCTTTGTATCTCTCTATAAATTTTAGAATCAACTTGCCAATTTCTATCCCAAATGTCTGCTGGGGTTATAACTAAGATTGCACTGAATCTATAGATAAGTTTGGGGAAAATCGACACTTAAAATTATCAAGTTTTCTAATCCGTGAATATAATGTATCATTATATATTTAGGTTATCCTTAATTTCTATCAGCAATGTTTTTACTGTAATGTTTTGTTTTATTTATTTTTAAAGAATCAAATATAAAAAATATTCTATACTTATAAAGGTAAATTATTAAACCCTCATGTAGTTAAGGGTTTATTAAAACTTTTAGGCTGCAATTCAAATCAGCTTCCACTTTTATCAAAGAAATATCTGAATTGTGACATTGTTATGGTAGGATGTGTAGAGTGGTGGTAATTTAAACTTTGTTGTCACCTTTTGTGATCCCTTTGCAAAGCTATTGAAAATTTCCTATTATTTTAGAGTATTCATAAACCCCCTAAAACCCTTTTATATAGCATCAATGCTAAGCTAAAACTATAGTTAAGGGGCAGAAGTCTAAAATTAATGTGTGTGCAATATCCAAAAACATGAAGTGTGTAAAGAATGTATCTATGATAAAACTTTTGAACTTAACCTAATGGTTCATTATTTAGTTGATAGCTTTGGTCCTCATTTGCACAGTAAAATAGCATCAGATGATCTTGGCAAAATGATCTTTGGAATTTTCCCACACTTTCAGTACCCCAGGAGCTGTCAACTCTAGTTAAAAACCTCTGACCTAAAAATCTTCTCAAAAATGGTGAAACAAAGTAACAATTCCCTCAAGTATATTGTTATTACTACAGTCAAAAATCTAATCCAAGAGCAGTGGTGATCATTAGTGATAGTTCATGCACTGGAAATCAGTTGTAATTTGTCTATTACCTATGTAGCTTCTATTATATATAACAAAGGCGTAAAGTGATGACTTATCCTTCTAAAGTATTCTGGGATAATAATTCTATGACTCAACGTAGTAGGCTGGTCAACCACAACAACCGTGTAACATGTGGTCATCATATGTGATTAGTCAAGAGTTTAAAAAAAGTTGTTTTATTTAAAAAAAAAAAAGACAAGATTTTTTTCAAACAAGAAGGTGGGTTGCATTCTCAGTTTACCGAGTCTCACTTCAGGCTTTTTCTAAATTATCGCAGTCTCTACCAATGGCAGTGCTGCAGAGGTAGAAAAATATTTGAGAACTAAGAAGTTGAACATGTCTCATTTTAAACTGAGAAATCCAGGAGTTCCCATTGTGGCTCAGCAATGACAAACCCAACTAGTATCCATGAGGATGCGTGTTCCATCCCTGGCCTTGCTCAGTGGGTAAAGGATCTGATGGTGCCGTGAGCTGCAGTGTAGGTCACAAATGTGGCTCAGATCCTGTGTTGCTGTGGCTGTGACGCAGTCCAGCAGCTTACAGCTCTGATTGGACTCCTTACCTGGGACCTTCCATATTCTGAGGGTGCAGCCCTAAAAAGATAAAACCAAAAATAAAACTCGTAAATATGAGGCACAGAAGCGGGGAGGGCCTGATCTAAGAGCACAACAAAATAATGGCAGCGTTAGGACTAAAATCCAGGTGTTCTGATTCTATACCTGTGCTTTGGGCCGCACCCACGGCATATGGAGGTTCCCAGGCTGGGGGTCTAATCGGATCTGTAGCCGCTGGCCTACACCAGAGCCACAGCAATGCCAGATCTGAGCCATGTTTGCGACCTACGCCACAACTCCCGGCAACGTCCGA
Organism: Phacochoerus africanus; assembly: GCF_016906955.1. Taxonomy (NCBI): domain Eukaryota; kingdom Metazoa; phylum Chordata; class Mammalia; order Artiodactyla; family Suidae; genus Phacochoerus; species Phacochoerus africanus. The sequence continues at coordinate 37,077,752 of NC_062553.1, forward strand.
TCCTTAACCCGCTGAGTTAGGCCAGGGATCAAAACCGAAACCTCTTGGTTCCTAGTTGGATTCCTAGTTGGATAACCTCTGAACCATGATGGGAACTCCTATCCCTATGCCTTTCTTACTCCACTGTCTTGCAAATGCATTTGGAAGTCAGTATTGCCTTCCAAGTTGCATAGTATTGTTTTCTCCTCTCTGCAACCAAGCCGCAGCTTTGTAGCTAGGAGCCGACCAACACATCTCTCCAGGAATATCACAAAACCTTCATCTATCACTTGGACTCTGATCTCTTTCATCAACTTTCCCTATGAGAGCCTTGCACGTGTTCTGCTATCTCTCCCCGCCTTCTCTGTCTTCCTCTCTATCTCTTTCCTCACAAATTTGTTTTTCTTTTCCCTAGATCTTATAAATATTCTGGTAAAACCATAGGCATAAGAAAGAATGATAACTGGAGTCACCGGACCAAAGTTGGGCTCCAATAGTATACATACATCAGATCATATCAATCCCACCCTGGAAAAAAAAAAAAAAAAGACAACCCACACAAACAAACCATTCATGTTTTCTTGGTTCCCATAAATTAAGGTTTCATTTTTCTGTCTGGAATCTGAGAACCTCTGCCTATGGCCAAAATGTCTTTCCCACATTGTTATCCACTTCCTTCCTCTAAGAAGCCTAAACATTTATAGAACAATTTACTCATTTCTCTAAGCATACCTAGGCATACTCCTCCAGGCCCATGAGATTTGTAATTCTCTTAAGATGTTCTATCTTTCTGTGTTTTAGAGTTATTTTCCTGTGATGTAAATAAGATTATATATTTGTTGAAAATGTGAACTGCATTTCTTTAACTATTGTATCCCCTTTCTCCAACCAAACGTCTGAAACGTTGCAATGAAAATTTGTAGGATGTGGTCACCGGACTGACAAAATGTCAGCTGCCACATTTCCTATATCTAAATCAAGGCTTTGAACCAAAGAACAATTATCACTATTAATGACCAGATGTGTTCTGCCTCTTGTCCAAACACGATCCAGCTGGCTGAAAACACTGATTGTCTCCAAGGCCTAGTGCTGTGGGTGCTGAAAGGTTGTGTTTATCTTTCCCTGAAAATGGCAGGCATGGAACAACTTAATTCTGGGAAGCCATTTAGTGGTGCATTTAAACTCCTTAAATTGATCTTCCTTTTGCCTTTCCCTCCTAACATTCGCCTTGCGTTTCTTTCAAAATTTCACAAGGTTATTTTCCTACATCTTCCACCAAAGGTGAGCCCAGGGCCAGGTGGTTTGGAAGGGCTACGTGAGAATGGGGAATGGAAAGGGTAATGTCAAGCAGAGCCTTTCCAGCTCACGTTGGGACGTCATACACGTGTTGTATACATATCACTTTTTTTTTTTTTAACTTTTTAGGGCCGCACCCTCAGCATATGGAGGTTCCCAGGCTAGTGGTTGAGTTGGAACTGTCCCTGCCAGCCACAGCCACAGCCACACCAGATCTGAGCCATATCTGCAACCTATACCGCAGGTCAGGGCAGCGCCAGATCCTTAACCCACTGAACAAGGCCAGGGATTGGACCCATGTCCTCCTGGATACTAGTAGGGCTCATTAACCACTGAGCCATGAAGGGAACTCCCACATCACATCATTTTAATATTGATAGCAATTCAACCAATATCCAGGTATATAAATAATGAAACTGTACTATCCATCAGGCACTATGCTAAATGCTTTACCTATATTGTCATGATTAATCTTGACCACAACACTATGAACTTTGCATTATTATGCTAATTTTACAGATACCAACACTAGGAGAGCTAAAGTAATTTTTCCTGTCTCATAACTTATGAACTTTTCAAAAGCAAGTAGGTACACATATTGCGTTTGGCTTGTAAACCTATCTAAAATTTCTTTTACTCTGTTTCCTGTTCCTTCATTTTCCTTCCATAAATATTTTTTCTTAAGAAACCATGCTGTTTTTTGTGATTACATCCTTTGTTGTAAATGTGTTCTTTTATGCCCCATATTTGAGGCTTGATCAGATTTGGATTAGTTATTTTGTTGTGCTTTGGCCAGGCTGCTTCATAAACCAGCTATATTGTGCATTTTTATCAGGTCCGCCTGTCTGTTTTTGTGATATGAACACTGATGTGCTGATTCAGACATTGACAATACAATCTATCCATAATTGTAATTCCATGGATTTTTATGTAACAGCATGTGTCTAGCGCTGCTATAACAAAATGCATGACTTAACAGAAATTTATTGCCCGCCAGTTCCTACCAAGGGCTGTGAAGGAAAGATCTATCCCAGGCCTCTCTCCTTGGCATAGAGATGACTGCTCCCTGCGTCACCTTTCTTCTATGTGTATTTTTGTGTCCCTTTTTATAAGGACACCCATCATGTTGGATTAGGGCCTACCTTAATGATCTCACTTTAATGCAATTACTTTTGTAAAGACCCTTTCCTGCAAACAAGATCACATTCTGAAGCCCTGGAGGTTATGACTGCAACATATGGATTTAGGGGGACACAATTCACTAATGATTTTAGCAGCCACTGATAATCTTTGTCTAAAACTATTTAGAGTTTACAAAATGACCAAATTCTTATTTATTTAATTTTTTAAATGATTTTTGTTTTTTCCATCATAGCTTGTTTTACAATGTTCTGTCCATTTTCTACTGTACAGCAAGGTGGCCCAGTCACACACACATATATACATTCTTTTTCTCACATTATCACATGCTCCATCATAAGTGACTAAACAGTTCTTAGTGCTACACAGCAGGATCTCATTGCTTATCCATTCCAAAGGCAATATTTTGCATCTATTAATCCTATTCCCAGTCCACCTCAATACCCCCCTCCCCCTTGGCAACCGCAAGTCTGTTCTCCAAGTCTGTGAGTTTCTTTTCTGTGAAAACGTTCATTTGTGCCATATATTAGATTCCAGATATAAGTGATATCACATGGTATTTGTCTTTTTCTTTCTGACTTACTTCACTCAGTATGAGAGTCTCTAGTCCCATCCATGTTGCTGCAAATGGCATTATTTTGTTCTTTTTTGTGGATGAGTAGTATTCCATTGTGTATATATACTACTTCTTCCTAATCCATTCATCTGTTGATGGACATTTGTCTTGACTATTGTGAATAGAGCTGCAATGAACATACAGGTGCATGTATCTTTTTCAAAGAAAGTTTTGTTTGGATATATGCCCAAGAGTGGAATTTCTAGGTCATATGGTAGTTCTATGCATAGTTTTAAGTTAACTCCATGCTATTCTCCATAGTGGTCGTACCAATTTACATTCCCCCCAACAGTAAAGGAGGGTTCCCTTTTCTCCACACCTCCTCCAGCTTTTGTTATTTGTGGACTTATTAATGATGGCCATTCTGACTGGTGTGAGGTGGTACCTCATAGTAGTTTTGAGTTGCATTTCTCTAACAATCAGTGGTGTTGAGCATTTTTTGTGTGCTTGTTGGTCATCTACATATCTTCTTTGGAGAAATGTCTATTCAGGTCTTTGCCCATTTTTCCATGGGGTTGTTGGCTTTTTTGCTGTTGAGTTGTATTAGTTGCTTGTACATTTTAGAGATTAAGCCCTTGTCGGTTGCATCATTTAAAACTATTTTCTCCCACTTTGTAAATTGTCTTTTTGTTTTCTTTTTGGTTTCCTTTGCTGTGCAAATGGTCATCAGTTTGAATAGGTCCCATTGGTTTATTTTTGCTTTTATTTCTGTTGCTTTGGGAGACTGACCTGAGCAAACATTTGTAAGGTTGATGTCAGAGAATGTGTTGCCTACGTTCTCTTCCAGGAGTTTGATGGTGTCTTGTCTTATATTTAAGTCTTTCAGCCATTTTGTGTTTATTTTTGTGCATGGTGTGAGGGTGTGTTCTAGTTTCATTGATTTGGATGCAGCTGTCCAGTTTCCCCAGCACCACCGGCTGAAAAGACTGTCTTTTTTCCCATTTTATATTCTTGCCTCCTTTCTTGAAGATTAATTAACTGCAGCTGTCTGGGTTTATTTCTGGGTTCTCTATTCTGTTCCATTGGTCTGTCTGTCTGTTTTGGTACCAGTACCACACTGTCTTGATGACTGTGGCTTTGTAATATTGCCTAAAGTCTGGGAGAGTTATGCCTTCTGCTTGGTTTTTGTTCCCGCCCTTATTTATTAACTAGATTATTCTCTAAAGAACTTTCCCTCACCAACTAGTTGGTAATCCTGGGGTCAAATTGCTACAATGAATGTAAGATAAATGCTTGATTATTTCCCTTCATTTAGTTTTCAAAGCAAGTTGTTTCTCTAGAACCCCTCAAATGTAGCCACTGAAGTTTCCTTGGTTTTGTATGTGTGTGTGTTTATTATTATGAAGTCACAAGTTTATAACAGGTATGTCTGTTTCAGTCCAATGCCGCTGTTATTTTTGATCCTCTTTGCTTCTCTTTGGCCAGTGATGAGTGCCTCAGTTCTTTCAACATGACCTTAATAGCAACTGATAGCTACTTTGTCTTCTGGCACATCAAAGTGTACGTTCTTTGTCCCTAAGGGGGATAAAAATATCATGGGTGCTTATTGATGTTTCTGATTCAAATTTGATATTGCTAACAAACCCAAGTTCACTCTGTTCACCACACAGCAGGCCAATAAATTTGAAGATGAGTTGTTGTGCAAGGAATAGAGACTTTAATCAGAAAACCAGCAGGCAGACTAGTTTCTCAAAAAACCATCTTGCCTCAGTCTAAATTCAGACTCCTTTTATACCGAGGAAAGGGAGGGGGAGGGGCCAACGGTCACTCACTAACTGTCACTTGCTTGAGGGAAGGGACCACTGCAATGCTGACCAATGGCTGAGCAGGACCACTGAAGGTCACTCACTAACAGTTACTCACTTACAATATTACAGGGCTTTTATTCCACTTCTTTGATTCAATCTTTTGTTTCTTTCCTCCTCATTGAAAACATTAATTTTCAATGCGTGAACATTATTTATTTACTTTGTCCTGCCATATATATATATATATACATATATATGCATGTGAGTATCTAATAGTATATATATAATCATTTTTTAAATAAAAACAACAACATCATTGTTACTAATAATGTGATTACCAAAACAGGTTTAAGATTTCCTTGTAGTAATTTTTGTCTTTAGGATATATCCTGTAAGGGACATAAACTAGAATTACTATTCTTTTAAGTTACATTTTTTTAACTGAAGTATAGCTGATTTACATGATTCTGATGTACAACAAAGTAATTCAGTTATATATATATATTCTTTTTATTTATATATTCTTTTTCAGATTCTTTTCCATTATAAGTCATTACAAGGTATTGACTATAGTTCCCTGTGCTATACAGTAGGTCCCTTTTGTCTTAGGTTACATTTTAAGTTTCAGGTTAGGAACAGTTCCTAACAGCACCTTTTTCCTTTTTTTTTTCTTTTTAGGGCCACTCCCACCACATATGGAGGTTCCCAGGCTAGGGGTCTAATCAGAGCTGTAGCTGCCGGCCTACACCACAGCCACAGCAACCTGGGATCCAAGCCATGTCTGCGACCTACAGTACAGTTCACGGCAACGTCGGATCCTTAACCCACCGAGCGAGGCCAGGGATCGAACCTGTGTCTTCATAGTTGCTAGTCATTCATTAACCACTGAGCCACGATGGGAACGCCTTAGGAACAGTTCCTTACTGAATGGTTAAGCTACCACTTAACTTCATTCTGTTTTTGGTTTTGATTTTCTATTTAATATTTCATAATTGTATAAAACATTTACATGGCTAAGGTCAAACTATGAAATAAAAGTAGTGTTATTTCCATTGATGTCCCAGCCCTCTTCCATTCTCTTATTCGTTTTTGACCTTGTTCTTCCATTGTAACAAACATTATATAGAGTTATAGTCCCACCTTTGCTAGAAGGTTGTATGCCTACTCCTCATTACCTTGTCAAGTGATTTTGCAAAGCCAGAGTGTTAACCTGAGTCTTCTCATCTCCACCTACACTCTTAGCCCCTGCACAGAGCAGCTTAACCATCCTGTGTTAAGCATTTTTTTTCTGCCATAGATCATCTCTAGGAAGACAGTTGTCCATGTAAGATGATTTTGTTGCTTGCCATTTTTGTAGAAATGAAAATAATTATAAAGGACAGATAGCATCAATGGGAGAACAGCTCTGCCAAGTGTGTGTTTTATGAAATGAACACAGCTTTGTCAGATTCTCTTACACATACCCATGGCTCCAAATCTCAAAGAGAAGCTTCTAAGCTTTAGGTTTCACAGAAATGAATCAATGTTCACCAGAAACCTGTGTCCTGATGAGGGTTTTGAGAACTCCCTTACCATATTTGCTTACCTCGCTCTACTTTGAATCGATTTTTTTGTTTTTGTCTTTGACACTGCCTGACTGTGGATTGTGCATGAGAATAAAATCAATGGCTACATTTATTGAATATAAAAGAAAAACAGAGTTTCCCACTGTTCCTTGGAGGATCATCTCATCTTACCTTGTTCTTCATGATAAAGCCAAGCAAAAAATAGAGGCAATTATCTTGATAACATAGATCCAAAAGAACCCCACCACTATTGATTTTCAAAGCAGTTTAGGGGTTCTAAATTTTTCATATTAGCTTTCTATATTGATTATACACCCTGAAAATAAGATTTCTCTCAAAGACTTTCCATGTATAGAAGCCATTATGATTGCATCCAAGAGTCCTGGGCAGATCACATGGGGCTCACTGTGAGATATAGGCTGGACAAAAATATTGTTAAGGGGATTGCAGAGAATAAATATGTGGGTGGATGCAGTGTTTGCAGAGGAGGACTGGCTGATATTGACAAATGGACGCTGTTAAGAGAGAGAAACTTGTTACATCAAATGGAAGATAGAAAAAACAAAGCATGCATAAGGCATAGGTAGCTGACTTTATTAGAAAGAATGCCTGGAGACTCTCTATAATTCCCACCAAAGACCATAGTGTTGTTATTCCCCTCACACTGTAGTTGGACTACATTGTAGAGTTTCATCAGTGGAGTACAGAGAAAGCTATTTAAAATGTTCTCCAGTGAACAGCCTGATATTTTTGTCCCTTAAAATTTTCATTTTTATTTTTAATGTTCTTTAGTCATATACATATGTACACATAGGAAAAACTTTATGAGGCAGTGATTTTTGTTAGGGTCTCCTTTTTTCTTGTAAGTATGGTATTGTGACTAATTCAAATACAAAGTGAGCAATTTAAATAACTATGTAGTTAATTAGCTATTGTGTGGTCACATGACCTGTGGGTGGGCTATAATGTTTAAACCTCCATAATTAAATTAATGTAAAAGATTAAGTAAAAACAGCATAAATTATCTAAAAAAAACTATCTCCAAATTCTTACCCTTGATTGAGTCTCTCATGGAATAATAGCTAATGTGAACATTTGGAAAAGAAAAAAAAAGAAAGAAAGAAAGAAAGAGGAGGGAAGAAAGGAAGGAAAGAAGGAAGGAAGGAAGAGACAGAGGAAGCAAAAGGAGACAAAAAAGGAAAGGAAAAACTAAATATCTTGGAAATATGTTATGAATTTGACATCTTAGTTATATTACAAATTACACTTCCAATAAGATATAATAGATTTTGACAACTGTTTGTGACTATTTTTTTTTGTCTTTTTGCTATTTCTTGGGGTGCTCCTGCGGCATATGGAGGTTCCCAGGCTAGGGGTCGAATCGGAGCTGTAGCCACCAGCCTATGCCAGAGCCACAGCAACGCGGGATCTGAGCTGCATCTGCAACCTACACCACAGCTCACGTCAATGCCGGATCGTTAACCCACTGAGCAAGGGCAGGGACCGAACCTGCAACCTCATGGTTCCTAGTCGGATTCGTTAACCACTGCTCCACGACGGGAACTCCTGTTTGTGACTATTTTTAAGAAATCTTCTCTAAGACCTCCATTTATTCCATTAAACCATTATTTCCAACTTCAGTATTTAAGTACAACTTCCATGATTTCTGCCACAATGGCATATCATCTAAAAATATTGGCATATTTTTCAATTACGTATATATGAATGTGTATATATGTGTGTGTATATATATATATATATTACATATTTATATTTTAAAGGGAACTTTTATTACCTCTATATGTAGAAAATTTTTTAAAGTAGACATTAAAATACATCTAATCCTGCCGTATAACACAGGAAACTGTATCTAGTCACTTGTGATGGAACATGATGGAGGATAATGTGTGAAAAAGAATGTATATATATTTATGATTGAGTCATTTTGCTGTACAGCAGAAATTGACAGAACATTATAAATCAACTATAATAAAAAATTAAAATCTTAATAAAATAAAATTACCTAAGTTAACAATTTTACTAAAATTTAGAGTTCCCGTCATGGCTCAGTGGGTAAGGAACCCAACTAGTATCCACAAGGATGTGGGTTTAATCCCTGACCTCAGTGGGTTAAGGATCCAGCATTGCCAAGATCTGTGGTGTAGGTTGCAGACACATCTTGGACCCCACATGGCTGTGGTTGTGGGGTGGGCCAGCAGCTGCAGCTGCAATTTGACCTCTAGCCTGGGACCATCCATATGCCACAGGTACGGCTCTAAAAAGACTAAAAAAAAAAAAAAAAAAAAAGAATTTTACTAAAATTTAAAAATGCTTATCCATGTTCCATCTACAATGATCCTTCCTCATTTATAGAACTGAAATAACAATGTTACCTATCTTATGGGATATTATTAAGACTAACGATTTAATAGCAGTAAAGGATTTACAGCATTCTGACACATATTAAAGGCCAGATTTGTGCTGATTTATCTTGTATAAAACTTATGGTATATGTATGCATAGATAATGAGCATACACTGTTGACATAATAATGATCATCAGCAAAGGCCTAAGTTTTCTTTACTCAACTTAGAGCTAACCTCCCTTTCAGCATTCTGTATCTCACATTGTGAAACAGCCACCACTGGAAGCCACCAGCTGGCTCTTTTGCAAATTCAATTTCTCTTTTTGTATACAAAAGGGAAGAAAAGTATGTTTCTCAGACCTAAAATTCCACTTTGGCTTCTCTCTCAGGGTTAATTAAGCTAGGTATAGCATTTCTTATTTTTTAGTGTTATTGTCATGTTAGAGCTTTCCATATATGGACCAATCAATGTAGCATGATGCTCGTGGAGGATGCAGTAGCCCGTCACCACTGGGAGGCTGTAGTCTACTTGCAAGTAGACGAGAAATTTCACAAAGGATTCCTGAAAGGATATGTACCATTAAAACAAAATAGCTGAGTAGTATTCCATTGTGTATATATACCACATCTTCCTAATCCAATTGTCTGTAGATGGACATTTGGGTTGTTTCCATGTCTTGGCTATTGTGAATAGAAAACATTTTCTAAGGCTAGATCTTTTAGAAAAATATTAACTTACTTTTTATATCAACCCAAAGAATCTCATTAGCAACAGTATACATTTACAGTAAACCTAATATTGCTCTATTACATATAAAAGAAGTAATAAAACAATGAATACCATAATTACTGAAATTAATGCCTCATCCTACTGAGTGTCTCAAACCACAAAAGACATCTTGAGGGGAAAAGAAGCTTTCCTACACAGCCCACTCTTCCCTCCCTGTTTGAAAACGTGAATATTATTTATTCAAGTAGAGCATGCCTTATTCTTTCCAAGACATGGAAGGTTATATTCAAGGAGCAGCTCTTTGGCCAACGAATTAGTATTTGCTTTTCTATATCTTCTAGGAAAGTTTTAGTTTGATCTTTCCCCTTTATTTAATAAAGATAGGGATGGAGCTATCAGGGTAAAGCCTACCTGTAATGAAACCAGAAGGAGCTGGAGCTGATTAAGCTGCTTAATCCATTGTCTTCTAATTGCAAAGTACTGGTAGAAACTTGAATAACAATGACAACAGCAAATAATGTAAATGGGATTTTTTTATTAAATCCTCACATTCTTAATATTTTTTACAAACAGAATTCTTTGTTCTTCTTAAGCATCAAAGGATTACTGAAAATGGGGAAATGTATTTCTCTAGAATGCAAAAAACAGATTGCTTTGAAAATCTAGATAATAACATTTCAAAAACTCAAGTGGAATCCTGAAGATTAATAAGTGCCACTTAAGGTGTTATGAACATATGTATGTTATTACACATTTCTACTTTCTTAGTTAAAAAGTAGACAACACCAGGAAAGACGAACTTCATCTTTTCAGGTTCAATAATATTTTATTCTCAGGCATGACAGGCATAGGTCCCAGGACCTGCTAGCTTTTCGGTATTTTGTGAAAATATTTGAACTTGAAAAGCAAAGCTTAATGGCTCCAAAACAAAAAACTCTTTTAAGATCAAAATTCAAATTATGTGTTAAATGTCTTCAACAGTGACATATCTACAAGCCACTTGTAAACTTAAACATAAAACTCATATAAAATTATTATTCATAAAAATAATTTATGAATTTTTAAAATTATATTTACTGCATTTGTTCAGGAATGCCTAAGAAGAAAATAATATTCGCAAAGATCTCACTCATGCTTTGTTTACTTTGGAATTTCCTACCTGGTCTCTTGGTTCTGTTGTCTCCTTTTTCAGTTCTCATCCTCAGCCCACTGGCAGATTTTTTAAAAAATAAAACAGTATTTACGATGCCCCTCCCCTGGTCAGGAACGTGTTAACTCCCAGTCACCCACCACACTTTACATTTAAGTATGCCCCTGCCACACAGCCTCATTTGAGATTTTGCCCAACCATGAAGTCTTACACCTCAAGTGTGGGTTTCCTTTCACTTTCTCTAATCACTAGACTGAGTCTTATTTCCTAGCTTGTGGTCAGTAGTTCCCCTTCTTTCTTGCCAACTCAACAATGAAAAATCTTTCCATTTCCTTTTAATCAGTAATCAGTAATGATTATACAGTTTTGTTGTTGTTGTTGTTTTGTTTTGTTTTGCTATTTTAGGGCTATACTCGAGGCATATGGAAGGAAGTTCCCAGGCTAGGGGTCAAATTGGAGCTGCAGCTGCCGGCCTACGCCACAGCCACAGCAATGTCAAATCCGAGCCATGTCTGCAACCTACACCACAGCCCATGGCAATGCCGGATCTTTAACCCAATGAATGAGGCCAAGGATCGAACCCATATCCTCATGGATCCTAGTCCGATTTGTTAAGCACTGAGCTACAAAGGGAACTCCGATGATTGTACAGTTTTTTTGATCTGAGGAACTGAAATAATGAGTTGGAGGAACTGTAGATAAAAGACTTCTGGAGATAAGCTAAGCTCTGTTTGGAGGATGTTTTCTTTGAAATGTTTGTAGATGTGCAGATGAAGAGGTTGATTGGCAGTTAGATAGAGGAGTGAGGGCTGGATTCAGGGTCATTAGTATATAGGTGGCCTTCAGAGTCACGTGACTGGATGATGTCACCAAGAGAATGAACATAGATGGAACAGAGATGAGACCAACATCAGGAGAAAGGAGAAGTCCCCTGAAGCAAGAAAGAAGAGGGAAAAATAGCAAAGGAAACTAAAAAGAAGCAACCTGTGGAAGTAGGAAAGAAGTCAAGAGAGTTTGGTTTCCTTGAAGCCGAATGACCAGAGTATTCCAAGAAGGTAGAGTAATCAGTTGTGTCAAGCATTGTTAATCAGTCGAATGATTGGAGGGTTATTGGTGTTTGTCATGACCAAACTGGGTGCAGGGTTGGAGGAAGCAGTCTAATTAAAACAGATTCAGGAGAGAAAGGGAGGAGTGGGTTTGCAAACAATAGACATAGAAGTGTACTGTTGCGACAGATACATTTAAGGAGGGGAATTTGATCACTGGGGAGAGAGCCAAGAGGCACTCTGGCAGTGTCTTTGAGTAGGCAAGAAGGTATGACAGCTAATGTAAAAGTGGAGGCTTAGCCTTAGATAGGGACGTGAATAATTTCTTCATTGTAATAGAAGGCAGTCTGTGGATACAAAGTCAAATAGATCAATGTGGTGGTAGCATTTAATCATTGCAACAAGTCCTTAAGAGAGGTGGTCTCATTGTCTCCCTTTTAAAATAAAGAAACTGAGGCACCAAGAAGTTAAATAACTTATTTAAGATCATATAGCTGGAAAGTGACCAAGTCAGAATTTAAAACCAAGTGATCTAACTTCATGGCCTAAATGCTTAGCTACCATTCTAACAGATATACAGGGTCAACACAAGGTCAGGCCTCACCTAGACTCTTTTTCTCAGTCCTGGATAAGTCATTTTTGAGAGTAATATTGACAAGCCAGAGAAACACAACTGGGATGGCAAAGGCCTTGGAACTCTGTCCCTATGCAGATAATGAAGCTCTAAATACCTTCTGAATATTATCACTCTTAGATCTTTTTTTCTGTAAGGCCACAGAAGAGATGCCAATATAGTTGCTTGTGTTTAAAAATATAAGAACAAAAACTAGGGTTTTAAAAAGATGTTGGAAGAAAACAGGAGGAAAATGTAGAAGGAACTAGGGAAGGAATTTATTTTACCTAGACATAACATAAGCCTAGCTAGTGGAAAAATATGATAACTCACCTGAAGTATTTGAAAACCTGGTATTTCAAAGAAAGCTTAGATTTACCCTGTATTGCTTCCAACAGAAGATCAATGGCCAACATATGAAACTTTCAAGGAACTTATCAGTTCCAACTGTCTACCTTTGTGAACCTAATATGAAAGAAGTTCACTACAAAAATTCTAGTATCTCTCTGGAGGTAGATAGACTGATGAAAACAAAAGAACTTGAGCTTCAAAATCAGAAGAACAAGCCCCAGCATTTACTGGTTGCATGCTTTAGGGCCAGTTACCCAACCTCTTGATCCTCAACTTCCTCACTTATAAAGTATCTGTAGTGTTACATCTTTCAGATTTTTGTAAGATTAATGTGTGTAAAGGAAGAAGAACAGCATTTTTGTTTGTTTTGTTTTGTTTTTCTCTTACCCCTCTCTAACATCAGCCTCTCCATTACTAAATGTGCTTAGAGAGAGGTTGGATAAGTACAAACACATATCAAAGATGCCTCAAACGGGATTCCAGCCCTGAGCGTGAGGTTGATTAAGTGGATTGTTAGGTGCGTTATAACTCCACATTCCTATAGAGCTAAGGGAAATGTTAAAAGCATCACTCTTGGGAGTTCCTGTCGTGGTGCAGTGGTTAACGAATCCGACTAGGAACCATGAGGTTGCGGGTTCAGCCCCTGCCCTTGCTCGGTGGGTTAACGATCCGGCGTTGCCGTGAGCTGTGGTGTAGGTTGCAGACGCGGCTCGGATCCCGCGTTGCTGTGGCTCTGGCGTAGGCCGGTGGCTACAGCTCCGATTCGACCCCTAGCCTGGGAACCTCCAGATGCCGTGGGAGCGGCCCAAAGAAATAACAAAAAGACTAAATAAATAAATAAAATTAGTTATTTAAATTAAAAAAAAAAAGCATCAGACTTGGAGGTACACAGTCCTGGGATAGAATATCTAATTCTCCAGCATGTCAGCTATATGACCTTGGACACGTCAATTAACCTGTCTATGCCACAGTTTCTTTAATAGAATCATGAGTGCCAATAGAGCATGATTGCTGAGATGGATGAGAAGTACATTTTAAATGCCTAGCACAGGGCCTATCTTATAGTAAGCACTCAATAAATTGCAGCTGTTCCTATTCTTAGGACTACTCTGTGGGTTTAAGAGCCTATCTCTTTAAAGAGTTGTCTCACTTCCTTGGGAGGTTACTGCTGCTTTCAAGATAAAGTGGAAGGTTCTTTCATGGCCCTTATAGAATCATTCGGATTACCTTCGATGATATCTGCAGCTAGCCCCTTAGACTCTCTCTAGGTTTGTTCAAACTGGACAATGAAGAGGCATTTCATTCTTTTCTCTGCTCTGAGTTTTTTGAGACATTGGATTAGTGGAGCCAGAGAAGAATGAAGCCATTATCTTGGTGCAGGAAACTCTGTTATTGCTCATTATTTTCAAGTATTATGTACTTTCGTCTTTTGTGTCACAGGATAATTCTGTACCAAGGAAACCGTATGTGCCAAAAATATAGCATCACTTTTATTCACCCCCATATAAAAAGGGCAGTGAAGGATGCCATTTTTAGAAAAAGATAAAAAGAGTCTTTGAAGATCCTCATCCTTTGTGTCTTTTATCTAGAAATACACATGCCAAATGAGATGCCAAGAGATTTGGTTTCTGCTAAGAAGCTTAAGAAAATTAGGGCTATGGTTGAATGTAACATTTCTGGCTTAATATAGAGAAAATGCAGTATAATGAGTTGCTTTGTTCCAGGTTCCACTTTCATGTTCTGCCTTTATCTTCATCTTTATTGTCAAAAAATTTGAAATGTTCCAACTTTGTGACTGTGAGAATGATGGGCCATACTCTTAAGTCATTCACTTTTTTCAAAAAAAGAAAAAAAAAAAAAAGGATGTTTTGCATGTTTTCAGGGTGTGAGAAGAGTCAAAGGGGGAAAAAAAAATAACACAATAATTAGCCTATATGATATGCCCAAAAGAAAATAGAAGACTAATATGCCATCAAATAGGTGTAGTTCTAACAGGGCCATTTCTGGAATATCCCAGGGTCTGAAATGATTAGAAATCTTTCCCTTCTGACCTTCAGCAGCTGCAAGAAGAAATTTGGCAAAGAACCACCCACATGCTCACCAGTCTGTGTGCTGACTCTCTTCCCCAGCTGTCTTCCCTTCCCCTAACTCTAGTAATCAAGAATTAGCATTAGGGAGTTGCCATTATGGCTCAGCAGATTAAGAGCCTGACTAGTATTCATGAGAATGCGGGTTCAATCTATGGCCTTGCTCAGTGTATTAAGCATTGCCCAGATCTGGCGTTGCTGTGGCTGTGGTGTAGGCCAGCAGCTGCATCTCCAATTTGACCCCTGGTCTAGGAACTTCCATATCCACAGGTGCGGCCCTAAAAGAAAAAAACAAGAAAAAACAAATAGTCATTACTTAAAAAAAAAATAAAAAAGAATTTGCATTAGGATTAAACAAGCCAGATTCTGATCATTGGACGTAGCTTGGTGCATCTGCTAGGACTTTGGGGTCCATCCACTAAGATAAGCCCATGAATTCAAGTTAAAGTTTGGAATTTAAGGGGATCTTAGGAGTTCCCGTCGTGGCGCAGTGGTTAACGAATCCGACTAGGAACCATGAGGTTGCGGGTTCGGTCCCTGCCCTTGCTCAGTGGGTTAAGGATCCGGCGTTGCCGTGAGCTGTGGTGTAGGTTGCAGACGCGGCTCAGATCCCGCGTTGCTGTGGCTCTGGTGTAGGCCAGTGGCTACAGCTCCGATTTGACCCCTAGCCTGGGAACCTCCATATGCCGCAGGAGAGGCCCTAGAAAAGGCAAAAAGACAAAAAAAAGAAAGAAAGAAAAGTGTCCTCTTTGACAGAGGCACACAACAATAGCACAGTAGAACAGGTATAAGTCAAACAGCCTCTTTTTCTGGCTAAAACTTCCTAGGCAAAGAAAGAGACTCCAGATATAGGGAATACAGGGAGTGCACTTTTGTTTTTCATCTTTTTAGGGCCACACCGGCAGTATATGGAGGTTCCCAGGCTATGGGTCCAATGAGAGCTGTAGTCACTAGCCTACACCACAGCCATAGCAATGCCAAATCTGGGCCATGTCTGAGACCTACACCACAGCTCATGGCAATGCCAGATCCTTAACCCACTGAGCAAGGTCAGGGATTGAACCTGTGTCCTTATGGATACTAGTCAGATCTGTTTCCACTGAGCCACGACAGAAGTCCAGGATCCAGGGTCTAGCCTTTTCCTTGACTCTACAGTACAATGCAGTCTAGGATAGTGACTCCAACCAGTATAGAAACTCAATCCATACATGAATCTTGGGAGCACAGAAGACAAAGGTTGTGCCCGCATAGTTGTGTAGACCCTCTGGTTAGAGGCAGTGATAATTTTGCATCCACACGTGAGTGACCTTTTGTTGGAGGCTAAAAGGACTTATTCATAGGGACATTGGAGACATTTCCTAGGCTATCCCAGAAAACTGTGAGAATTTCTGAAGTAAATACTTTTTAGAAGAGGTGTGATCATCAGGTTTGCTATCAAATACTATTAATGCAATGTCATTTAAACTTCAGGATGATGTGTTATAGGGAAGTGTGAGAAGTAGAGAGCCATGGTTTCACACTGCAGAAAATAAATCATGACATTCAGATTATTAACGAATCAAAAGTCTTCCTTAATGCTTTTAATTGGTGAGCAAGTGATGCCATAAAATCTCATATTTACCAAATACTAATAACCATGTTATAGAGCTCCCTTGATATTTAGAAAGGAAGAAATTTTGCTCTTTACATGCTTAGGGAACATTATTTGACTCCCAAGATAAGCAGCATCTTTCTCTCTGTCTTCTGGACCTGTGACCTGGTACTCCTCTAAAAGCATGACCTATCCATTCATTTCTTCCACAGAGCTCCCACCTTTCTTCATTCTACCAACCTGGAAATGGAGGGCCAGGTAGATAATTTCCTTTTTCCCAGTTGCTGCTTCTAAACAGTTAAATCACTCCTCTCTTTCTGTACCTGTCTATACTACTTTTTTCAGCCTCCGCTAGTGTTGCCTTGTATCCCATAAGGTTATAGCTACTTTCCAATACAATTCACATAACTCATAGTTTTGGTTTTCCATTCTATTCTACCTTGAACCCAATGAACTCTACATCCAAATAGATAATACTGTGGACCACCTACCATCTCAGTTCAGTTGACTCCAGATTCATTCATATTGAAAACCTACCAGAAAGTCTACAATTGGTCTACACGCTTTGGTATTTTAACCTCTTCACGCAATTCCCACAAGCCTTCAATGGTAAGTTCTGCCTTAATGGTTTCTCCAGTTCTCAGTCCCTTCCCAGTTCACCCACATTAGACTTGGTGAGTAGGGTGCAATGGTTGGCCACTATAATGTGGTTCTCCACTACATTTTAAAACCTTCCAGCCTCTCCAGAAGTCCACTCTTGGTTACTCTAATAATCTGCTTCCTGTGTTCCTGTTCCTAGAATGGACACCAAAACTACATTGGCAGAAACTACTTTTAACATTCACTTTGTCCATTCCCTCCTCTTGAAAGTAGAGTTCCTATAAAATATTTCATAAGCCAAAACAGCAGAAAGTGAGGAAGCAATTATCTTAGGACACATGGCTAATGGATGCACTAAATTAATTAAGATAGAGCACAGATGCTCAGACACAGTTCACAGCCATGGCAGACTGATGCTGAAAGGTGCTTGGCAAAGCCACTCTCTACCTCAATGTGGCTGCCTCTATAGGCTGCTGCAAAACCAACAACGAGCACTATTTTTGCTTGTGGCCTTTTTTTGTAAAAACAAAAATCCTACTTTCTTTCAGTTAGCAAAAATAAGAACTAGTGTAGGTCTCTTGTAAAAGTGAAGTCGCCTAAGGCGAACTTTGAAAAAACAGGAAATACCTATATTCATTCTCCCAGCACCTCAGTTTCCTCATCTGAGGATGCTAATGACACTTGCTCCCCAGAATTTTTATATTATGTGTCATCATATGTCAACTTTTTCTGGATGTGCCTTCAGTTTTACAAAGTCGAGGAATTAATTGATGGGTGGAGTGTTTCAAAACAAACATCACCAAAGTAAACCTGGGGGAGCCAGTCCTCAGCTCTCTCTTGTAATCATTGCACTTAAATGATCTTTAAAGGGTCTGTCTGAAAGTAACTCTATCCTGAGCACACATCAGCATGCACACTAAGTATCAGAACATGAACCCAAATCACAGAAAGGTGCAGGGCCAACTGAGACCTGCTGTAGAGCACAGGGGACTCTACCCAATATTCTGTGATATATTCTACATGGGTAAAGAATCTGAAAAAGAAATAATGTGTGTGATATGTGTAACAGAATCACATTGTTGTACAGCAGAAATTATCACAACGTTGTAAGTCAACTATACTTCAATAAAACTTTAGAAAGGAAAACTAATGAAATCTATCCTGGGGACTAAATGCTTGGTTCAGTGGGACCCACTGCATGTATACATTAAGAATGCATCTAAATTAAATATATCCTGAATATTTCCAAATACATGTTGTCAACCAAATTGTTACTCCCCCTCTAGTTGGGACCAACCATCTTTTCTCTCCTGAATGTGGCTGTCACTGTACCTTTACAACCACAGTGCTATAGGGCTACAGATCCTTCTGAGAAGCTGGTGTGAGAAATGCATGTTGCCCCCATGAAAATAAATGTTCATACATTTCACACATACAGGCAAGAGCACAATCTAAAAATGACAGTCCATGGCCCCTCCCTAGTGGAGACTCTTCTTTGAGGTTTTAACTCCTCCTCCAGAGTCTTTTAGATGCACAGCAGCCATGATGATGCTTGAAACAGAAGTCATGTCACTTCTGCACTAAAAACCTCCAATGACTTCTCACCTCACTCAGAAAAGAATCTAAAGTATGGTATCACATAATCTGACCCCATGGTTCCTCATTTCCTACCCCTTCCTTTCAATCACTGCACTCCTGTCACAAAGGCATTGCTGATACTCACCAAGCAGCCTCCTGCCTAGGTTCCAAGTATTCCTTCTGCCTAGAAGGTTCTTCCTCTGGAAGTACACAGAGCTGGCCCCTTCTCTCAGATCCCCAGTGCCATCTGACCACAGAGGCCCTTATCACTCTCTCTCCCTTTGCCTTGATTTGTTCACTGTCTTAGCAATCATGACCATTTTTTAAAAATGATTTTTATTTTTTCCATTATAGTTGGTTTACAGTGTTCTCTTAGTCTTTTACTGTATAGCAAATTGACCCAGTCACATACATGTATACATTCTTTTTCTCACATTTTGAATCATGTACTTGTTTGTACTTTGACTCCAGTTCCCATACACTAGGTGATCATTTCCATGAGTACGTGAAAGTTGTTTTGTTTTCTGCTGTAATCCCAGTGACTAGATCATGGTTGGTACATGGTGCATACTTGTGCAGTATTTGTTGGATGAAAGCATGATCTAGATAAACAATTAATAAATAAACATCACACAAAATGTAAATCTAAGTGAGTACCTTCCCAGGCAAGATAACCTTTTAAAAGAAGACACATGTGTTTGTCTTCAAAGGTAGTTCAGAATTAGGCCACAAACCATTCAAGGGGTTGATTTCATTACTTTATGGTCACTTTAGAGGGTTTTTTTTTTAACGCAAGATGGTATATATTTTTAGATTGATAACCCATTTGTTCACCAGGTGTGTTTCTGTTTGATTTTTCACCCCAAATCTAATTGACTGCAAGAGGGAAAATTGTATTTTGGGTGCCAAGTTAAATGATGCTGTGCTTGTTGGGTTGTGATCAATAGTTCTCTCTGAAAATTCTTACATATAAAGAAATATTGTTACCCTTAGAGTTCACTGTTTGTCAGAAATCCAATATACTTTAGAGGGAAAATCAAGAAACCATTCCCTCTGTCCCCTCTGCCATGATGTGTGACATTGAAGACTGGTCCAAAATAGTCTTTAAAAGGGCTAAAAGTATATTATTTGACCCAGGTAGACTTCATCAAATAACAGTATTTCATCAATTAACATGTTTAAAAATTACAGATAGTACCCAAGTAAAATACTCAAATTTCCTTGGTGCTGAGGTCAGTACATACTTTCCTCACTTATATAAATGCACGCTGCTTTGTGTTTGGGGGTTAGACTAAGGGTTGCTCTACATGAGGCAAATACTCTATGTAGTTAATCTCTAGTTATCCATTCCACAAACTTTTATGGAGCACCAGCTGAGCTCCAGCAGCACTACCAGTTGGTAGAGATACAAAGTCAAGTGATACATATGTTTTTGAGGGAGAGAGAATCTAGAAAAGAAATTACTGCAGGGCATTGTACAAAGTATCCTGGGAATGGAAAGGTACAAGATGGAATAGGACCAGAAATGAATAGGAGCTTAGGTCCTCCAAATAAAATGAAGAAGAGCAGAGAGATATTTAAAGAAGGTGATATTTGTGCTCGGTTTTGAGGGATGCCGAGAAGCTTACCAAAAATAGAAGAAGTCAGAGGGCAGAAATGGCTTTCAGGGCAATGGAAGTACTTGGAAAGTCTTGGAGTGGATGGAGAATACATTGACCGAGCTAAAAGCAGGAGTCAAACCTATGAGGATAAGTGAGGGCCTTGTGCATTGCATTGTGGTAGTGATGAGCAGCTCAAGCTTAGGAAATAGTCTAATGACCATTTCAGAATTGTTTGTGGACAAGGTCCTCTCTAGCAGCAACATGGAGGAGGTGGTATGGGAGGCAGAGTCTGTGTTGAAGCTTGAGGGGCCCATTTGCGTTTTGAAACAGGGGTTTTGTTAAAGACCTAGACCTCTTTTGTCCACAGACTCAAAAAGATCTGCCTCCTGCACCACACTAGTTTGTAAGGTCCTGAAGGTAGAGTACCTGGTTTTATTCACCTTTATTTCCCCAGAACCCGGCATTCCGGGACTGCAGGTGTTCAATAAATAATTTTTAGTTGAATCAGTCTGCTGTTTGGATTTTTTTTTTCTTTTCTTATGCAGTGAGTTTCCAGGCTCTGTTGTACAGCATATTCTAACACAAAGATGGAACTATCACTTAGCCTTTTACTGGTATTCAGCAGCCCAGCTTGGTAAGAAAGAATTATGCTGACACTCAATATCCAGGATAACTGCACTGGAAAGTGGTTGCCAAGGCAGAGGGGGAGGGTGGGATGGACTGGGAATCTGGGGTTAATAGTGGCAAACTATTGCATTTGGAGTGGATAAGCAACGAGATCCTGCTGTATAGCACGGGGAAGTATATCTAGTCACTTGTGATGGAACATGATGGAGGATAATGTGAGAAAAAGAATATGTGTGTGTGTGTGTGTGTGTGTGTGTGTGTGTGTATGAGACTGGGTCACTTTGCTGTACGGTAGAAAATTGACAGAACACTGTAAACTAACTATAATGGAAAAAATAAAAATCATTTATTAAAAATAAGAAAGAAAATGCAAGAAAGCTCTTCAGGCCACCTTGGTTTGCTCTCCCTCCTTCATAATATAAAGCCAGAACAAATGGTTCAATCAGAAGCAACTTTGAATTCCTATTTGACCTGACTCCCTTAATCTTCTACTAGGTTCAGGGAATAGAACCTAGTATGAAGTGTGAAGATAACTGAGACAATTTCTCCAGAAAGGCAGCTGAAGCCATCATTGGTAAAACTTAGTTAAGAAAATAATTGTCACATTGTACATCCTCCAGCAGTTGACTCAACAGCTAAGATAATAAGTACTGCCCACCCATTTTCTGCTAATCATAGTCAACTCTATCTAAATTAGCTTTAAAAGATTGGATTTGGGAGTTCCCATCGTGGTGCAGTGGAAATGAATCCGACTAGGAACCATGAGGTTGCAGGTTCAATCCCTGGCCTCGCTCAGTGGGCTAAGGATCCGGCATTGCCATGAGCTGTGATGTAGGTCGCAGACGTGGCTCAGATCCTCCATTGCTGTGGCTGTGGCCAGCAGCTGTAGCTCTGATTCGACCCCTAGCCTGCAAATCTCCATATGCTGTGGGTGTGGCCCTAAAAAGAAAAAAAAAAAAAGATTGGATTTGTATATATGTATAACTGAATCACTTTGTGTAGCAGAAATTATCACACCATTGTAAATCAAACAAACTTCAATAAAACTTTAAAAAACAAACAAAAGAAACCATGAAAAAATTAGGTAAATTGATAATTTCTTTTTTTTTTTTTTTTTGATCTTTTTGCTATTTGTTTGGGCCGCTCCCATGGCATATGGAGGTTCCCAGGCTAGGGGTCGAATCAGAGCTGTAGCCACCGGCCTACACCACAGCTCACAGCAACGCCGGATCGCTAACCCACTGAGCAAGGGCAGGGACCAAACCCGCAACCTCATGGTTCCTAGCCGGATTCGCTAACCACTGCGCCACGACGGGAACTCCTGATAATTTCTTAATTTTCAATTGATGTGACACACAAGGTAAGTTTAAGTATCATGTATTGTACAATTACTGTAAACCAACATTCATTGTATTAATAGCTTTATACATGTTATCTTTTTAAATTTTTCCAACAAACTTGACCCTTGTCAACCCTTGCACCTAGTCCCCCATATATGCTTCAGAAAGCCATCACAGCTATTTTCGAAAGCTTTTAAATCTCCTCACTTCAATGCATAATGAATATACTCTTTTGAGAACAAAAGAGAGAGGATATAAAACAAAAATTCAGAAAGGTTAAATAGGACAAGGTCATATCGTGTAGTAAGAAGGATTTAAATCCCTGCCTGTCTGACTTCTAATCCCCCTAGTTCTCAAACTTTCTTTTTTTCTCATCTTTATTGAGATGTAATTCACAAATAACATTGTATTAATTTAAGGTATACATAATGCCTTGATATTTGTATATATTATAGACTGATTACCACAATTATTTAACAGCCGTCACCTCACATTGTTACATTTTCTTTTCTTGTGATGAGAACTTTTAAAATCTACTCTCTTAACAAGCTTCAAATCCACCATACAGTATCATTAACTATAGTACAATGCCATACATAGTATCCTTAGGATTATATATTTCATAACTGGAAGTTTGTGCCTTTTGATTATGTTCAGCCTCAACTCCCACCTCTGCCTCTGGCAACCACAAATCTGTTCTCTGTTTCTACAAGTTTGGTTTTGTGCATTTGAATCACCTCAGAATATTATGAAAATACATATTTTGATTTGGTAGCACTATGTATCTAAGGCAAGGCCTGAGATTCCAGGGACCATAACTTGAGTATAATTACTAAACCAATATAGTTCTAAACCACAAAGCTAGACCTGAGTGTAGAAAATTCAGTCTCTGTCAATAATTGTAACAGATTCTTGACTGTTTGCTCTGCAAATTCTGGACCCAAGTCTAATTCAAACGTGGAATATTTCTCTGGCCTGACATCATACATTTTATTCCCAGAATTTTCAGATTTTTAGACAAAATTCAGGTCTGTTTGAAGTATTAAACCCTCAGAAAATTCTTTATGATCTACTTCACATTCTCCCCCTCTCCTGGAAAGAAAGTGTCCACATAGAAGACAAGTTAGAGTTAAAGAAAAGATGATCAGACAGGCAATTCATCTGCTGGATATATAGCCAAAGAAAATGAAAACATGAATTCCAAAAAAGCACATGCACCCCAATGTTCATAGCAGCATTACTTACAATTGCCAAGACAGGGAGTTCCCATCGTGGCTCAGTGGTTAATGAATCCGACTAGGAACCATGAGGTTGCAGGTTCGATCCCTGCCCTTGCTCAGTGGGTTAAGGATCCGGCATTGCTGAGAGCTGTGGTGTAGGTTGCAGACGTGGCTCGGATCCTGCGTTGCTGTGGCTATGGAGTAGGCCAGCAGCTACAGCTCCAATTCCACCCCTAGGCTGGGAACCTCCATATGCCGCGGGTGCAGCCCAAGAAATGGCAAAAAGACAAAAAAAAAAAAATTGCCAAGACATGGAAGCAAACTAAGTGTTCATCAACAGGTGAATGAATAATGTATGTATCGTACTATACATATATATTATATATATAATATTACTCAGACATAAAAGGTATGGGATTCTGCCATTTGCAAGAATGTGGATGGAACCAAAGACTATTATGTTTAGTGAAACGAGTCAGAGAAAAAAAATACTCTGTTATCACTCATAAGTGGAATCTATAAAATAAATAAAACAAACAAATGCGTATAACAAAACAGAAACAGACTCAAGATATAGAAAACAAACTAGTGGATACCAGTGAGGAGAGAGAATGGGGGAAGGGAAAGATAGAGGTATGGGCTTAAGAGATACAAACTACTATGTATAAGATAGATAAGCACCAAGGATATATTGTAGAGCACAAGGAAATATAGCTATTATCCTGTAATAACTTTAAAGGGAGTATAATCTATAAAAATATTGAATCACTATGTTGTACAACTGAAACTAATATAATATTATAAATCAACTGGATCTTAGTAAAAAACAAAACAAAACAAAAAAACAAACAAAAAAAACCTCCAAAAGAAAAGGTAATCAGAACCAGCAGAGAGATAGAGAATAATATCACTAAACCAATGGTAACAAGATTTAACAAGGACGAGGAAGACAAATATCCCTCAAATTTTTTCCTTGTAGTTACTCCAAGATGCCTAGCTCTCCAATACCTCAGGGCCCTTTTTCTTTTCTGTTTCTGGGCTTTTCTTTCCCACATCACACAGTAGATTTCATCTTTCAGCTTTTGGCTTAAAAGTCACCACCTCAGAAATGGCCATCTTACCTAAAATAGGTCCCCCACTTTTACTCTACCCTCAAACTATCCCATGACCTTCATAAATGGAGGAATTCACTTCTTCCTTATTCACCAATTTCAATCATCATCAATGATTAGTGAAATGCATGGCTCGTGGCACAGAGCCATACATTTGAAATATTTGTTAAATACATAAATGAAAGCAAAGCAGGATGAGACCAAGAAAATGTCAATGGATTTGATAATTAATAAATTATCAATGCCCTTAGATGAGAATGTTTTGAGTCAGGTGGTAAAAGTTAAAGAATGCTTTGAAGAAAATTAAGTCTACTCCTTTAGGAAGACTGGCTGTGACAGGTGAAAAAAAATTATTAGGAAAGAGGTAGGGAGTAAGGGAGTTGGAGGCTTATTTTGGGGTCTTATATAGTTGAATGTTTTGATGAAGAAAAGAGAAAGGGTCATCAGCATGAGCTATGTTTGAAAATGCAGAAAGAATTCAAGTTATCAAACTAGTATTAAAACTGAACTATTTAAGTGAAAACCCAAACTAATGATTCAAGAAGACCGTCAATCACATAGATGGAATGCTGATTCACAAACTGAAAAATTACAAATTGTGACATATAGTCATTTAAAGACCTTTAAACAGGAGTTCCTGTCGTGGCTCAGTGGTTAACAAATCCAACTAGGAACCACGAGGTTGTGAGTTCGATCCCTGGCCTTGCTCAGCAGATTAAGGATCTGGCTTGGCCATGAGCTGTGGTGTAGGTTGCAGATGCGGCTCAGATCTGGCATTGCTGTGGCTCTGGTGTAGACTGGCGGCTACAGCTCTGATTAGATCCCTAGCCTGGGAACCTCCATATGCCACAGGTGTGGCCCTAAAAAGACAAAAAAAAAAAAAAAAGACCTTTAAGCATATAAATTTGTCATTCAAAGAACTTATACTATTACCAAAACTATAACACATTCTCCTTCCGTTGTTGTTCTGGGATCTTTCTTTTAAGACTCAAACATTACCACACCAGAATCAGAATAAGAGGTAATTGTGTGTTTGCGAGGTGTTTTTAAAGAGAGACTCTGGGTCTCTCTGTCTTTAATACCTACTTCACCGACAGCGTGATAGGAAATGGTATGAAAACCAAAATCTGTCTGCACTAAGGAGTGTAGCATTTGTACTGATGATCATCCTTCTACATGACTTTTGAAAGCTACTGCAATCATTTTTTCAGGACTTTTGAATCACCTGACTTCAAAGCACAGTGAATATATTCTTGGTGAAAAAGAAGAAAAAGCAATTAGGGCCCCCTCAAATTTGAACAGAGTAGAAGGAAATTGAAAGAATGTTTCAAAATGCATTCCATTCTGTCATTTAATTACTAACCATAATATATTTTTCTTTATTACCTCATTAATTGTTTAACATGTTCATACTATTTCCAAAAAATATTTGAAGTGGCTTCTGGATTAACATAAGTTTGAACACTTACAAAATAAAATGGAACAGATTCCATGTTAAGATAACGTCATTTAAAAAAATATGCAGTTTTGAATTATTAATCATTTATAATTAAATGTGTTATGGTTATGTTTCTTCCTCCATATAAGTGAGAGACACCTTGGAATAAAAGATTATACTCTCCACCTATGCATGTATCCCCAAAACAAAATAGATTCTGTGATATATTTACTTTATCATAAAATTTAAAAAAAAAATCAAGGACTATAAAATTAGCAATGAATTTAATAGTTGAAAGACCATTTCAATAGCAATTAATAGCTAAATTTTATGAAAGGAAGTTCTAAGGCACTGTTCTGACTTCTATGTACTAACTCATTTATTCCTTATAGCAACCATATACTGTGGGAACTAATTTTATTCCCATTCTATAGATAAGAAAATGGGATTAAAAACAATTAAATAACTTCCAGTTTACCTAAGAAGTAGAAAAGCTAGAAATTCAAAGTGAGGAGCTCAGCTTCAGAGCCCTCATGACTAACCATTTAGGGAGGAAGTTTACAATCCACAGGAAGCCAGCACTGCATAAAGAGACAAGATCTTTTCAGTCTCCTCAAAGCTCTATGAGATAACATGATTTTATCCCATCTTACGAGTGAAGAAATTGGGGATTCGAGGTGAGGTTCCATACAATCTGTGAGCATTGACAATCTCTCTAAGGCTCAATGTCCTCATTTGTAAAATGGGTTCTATCAAGCATCTCATAGAGTTTGCAGGGTGAATTAAAAATAATCATATATGTAGTGTTTATCAAGTAATAGATTTTCCATACATGGCCTTTCATTGAAGGTGTTATCTAAATATCTCCAGAGGAATGTCTTTCTCAAGGACCTGGGAATCATCCCTTTGAAGTGTAATCATCAAGAAAGATGGGGGCCTTATCTCTCAGTATCTATGGGGGGGGATGTTAAGAGCTTAACTTCCCTAAGTGTGAGTTAGGAAACACAGATGGCTTAAGCATATTGAACAACCTTATTTTTCCACTAATTCACCCTAGGACTTAAAAATTCTTCCACCTTTTCTTCCAGTAGAGTTTTTTTCAGCCTTTCTCCCCTATTGCAAAAAGTCTTTGAATAAAATCATCCTTGCCAGTTTAAAATCAATCAATCAACCTAAGTGTTTTTCATAATGAAGTAATAATCTACATTGAAAACATTTAGTCTAAATCTATTTTATCAATGTAACAATTTTGTGCAAAGGGAATATTGCAGAGGCATATGCATACGTGTGTGTGTGTGTGTGTGTGTGTGTGTGTTTTGTAGTGAATTTAAATTAAATTAGTGCCCCATTGGGCACTCTCTCTTCATTGGAGAGTTGGGATTTTCATCATTTGACAATAAGGTAATATCATGCAAAATGTGATTGATATCTGAATGACATTTTTGTGACCAAGAAAAGGTCAGCAGCTCCTTTTTATCATCTAATTTCCATGCAAAATGCATTATTTCAGACACAATATTCAAGAATGAGATACAACAGATGATTATTTTGAAAATGACAGCATTAAACTACACTCAGTTTCTCTTTAAATTTTCACCAGTTTCATTAACTATAAAATGACTTGTACTTTGACTCTGGCACTCTCATCTCAAGCTTATTAATATACTGCTTTTATTTCTTGTAAAACTCATGTCAAACTGATTAAACCTGAACATAAGTTCAACAGTGCGGAATAAAACTGACGTCATTTTGTCAGATGGTCTCCTTGCCTGGAATGAGAAAACAGTCTGAGCCATCCCAAATTTGGGATGTCTTTTGTTAGCCAGCCTAAGGACCACACAATAATATACATATTCTTTTTAACAAGCTTACATTTTTTTTCACTGGCTAAACTCTATTTAGAACAAGTAGATGTTTCTGCTAGTCTTCTTCTTTTGCCTTTCCCAGCTGCCATTCGTGTTATTAAAAATGAATGATAACACATAAAACTATTATTTGTATTTATTTTATCTCTTCTCCTCATTCTAGAAATTCTGTATTAAACTTCAAATTTTCCTTTTGCTTGCTTCATTTAATAATGCACCAAGTGTTCTAAGTTCTTATGGCAAATACTATTTTTCCCATGATGAGTCATCAGGTGGGTGTTATCAAACCAGCACGTCAATGTACAAAAGTTACAAAATAGAAGTGCATTTTTAAACCTTTAATAAGATGTTTTTCGAAGACCTTCTCAATGAGGGCCTTTCCAAGAGTCTCTGCAGGACTTAATGAATAGATTCCAAAGAGAGAAGATTTGTTGGAAGTGAGAATTTGACCTATAATTTTTTAAGATGTGGTACACTTAGCATCTAAAAGATAGAAAGATATTTAAACAACCACAACCTCAGACTAAGAAGTGGCTTGAGACCAGGGCAGAGGCATAGCTAGGCTTCAGCAGCCAGAAGTTGTGCAATTCTATACATAATTGCTAGGCGCCCCTTCTTGGATGTTGGAAAGGGTCCAGTGAAAGTGAGAAGACTTAAAGTGGAAGTTTCATTAGTTCACTGTGAATCTGCCTCTTGACATTAGGTGGGCAAAAATGGGTAAAATGGGTGGTAATTGTGCCCTGCCTACATAAATTATGTGTTTATTTATGCATGCATACATACCAACAGTGCTAAAATTAAGCTCTTAGTAGGTTCAAGTCACTGTCAAAGATTCTACCAAATTATTTCATTTAATTCTCTCAGCAACAAGGGGAGAAACATGATTTTTTAAAATATTTTATTGTTGAGTATACAAACTACTGTGTAAAATAGGTAGTTAATGAGAACCTACTTTGTAGCCCAGGAAAATCTACTCAATAGTTTGTAATAACCTATATGGGAAAAAAAGAATGGGTATATTTATATGTATGACTGACTCACTTTGCTGTACACCTGAAAGTAATACATTATAAATCAACTATACTCCAATAAAATTAAATTTTGAAAAATATTATATTGTTGAGAAATTGAGACTTAAACAATTTAGGTGATTTACCTAAAGTCGCCAGTGATTCAGTAACAAACCCTGTCTGTCTAATGTCAAAGTCTATGGTCATCCTTTCTCTAGCCCAAAAGGCAGTACTGTTTCTGTAGTACAGAGTGGATAAGGAAAGTAAAATCAGCCTTTGTTAGACATTCCTAGTTGGGTGAAAAGCTCAAAACGTGTAATAGTAGTGAACATTTTAAGGACTTTTAGAACAAAATTAATTGAATTAACAGCTATATATTTACCAAATAATGTATCCTAAGAGATCCCCCACCCCACCTCAAACTGGGATATAACCTTGGAAAGCAAAGGCCATGGATTTAAATAGGTGATAAACCATCAAAGAGTCTCTTAGGAATCATTAGGTAGAAAGTAGATTATTTGTTAGACTGAACAATTCACATGTGGAATTCAAGTGAATTCTCACTGACTAGATTTTAAGATCAGCCTTAGTAACAATTCCCTCATGAGGACTTTCAGATGTGTCCAGAGTCCATCTAGTCCCAAGTGCGTGAGACTGGGTCTTCATGGGGTTCACACTCTAATCATCATGTCCATGGTGGAAGCAATCAGGGAGATCCATCACTAAGGAGATCCAGCCTAGAATCTTGCATGGAGCCACAGGGAAGACCAGGTAGAATATTGAGGACTCTGTGTATATGCAAATAAGAAAGGAAGATAGACATGAAAACAATGGCACTAAAGATCTCTCTTTTCCAGAATAGACCCAGACATTTCCAAAGACCCCCTTGGGGTTCTAGTTGACTAGAGAATAGAGGTGTCTTGGGTCTTCCAAGACATCTTTTCTTAAAGATGTGTGTATAAGGACTAGAACAAGAGTCAGACATGTTGTTAGAGTTCTAGGAAAATATATGCCCAAATGAATTTAAATTGGGGAATTTTTTAAACAAAGTGCTATTTTTAAAATAAAATGTTAAGTACTTTTCACCTCTCAGATCTTAGTGCAGGTAGAATCAATATGCTCCCACTATTATTTCTGTACTTTGTGCATAGATTATATTAAGCACATTGTAGAGCAGCTCTTTGTTCCTTTGTTTTCACCCCCACCAGAATGGGAGTTCCTTGAGAGTGATGTTCACAATTCTTTCCTATGTATAACCCTTATACGCTCCTACATAGACTCTCAGTGTGTACTTGCTGAGTTGCAAACAAGAACCTGAGGCACAATGAGGCTTAAGCAACTTATGTGGAGCAACAAATTAGAACTTGTTAAGAGAAAGCTAACAACCTCTCAGCCAGGGCTTTTCTATTAACCTACAGTAAGAGCTGGGTGTCCTCTGAAAGTGTCCAGACATCACTGAGAAATGCTAGAATTCTCTCAGCCATCTAGCATTATCAAATGCAGAAACAATTACATGTGGTATCCTACAGTTTTGTTTTGCTGCAAAACGTAGGACTTCCTATACTTATGCGTCATCACTAGTTGACTCCATATCATTTGAGTGGATTTGTTCATTGGATTTTATTCTTCCTGGATTACTCCATTTTATTAACCGCATTTTCCAGGCGCTGATCCCTCCCAGTCTGCCCCCAATTCATGAATGGAAATGTGGCACAATAAAAAATGCCCATCTGGTGGCCCATTTTTGTTGACCTAATGAAGTGGCTCATTAGAACTGTTGATTTTCCTTAATATTCGCAACTGAATCCGATGAAGGCAAATAATGCTAAACTGTCCATTTCCCCAGGCTGAATCAATAGGGCTGTTGTGATATTACAGGCTCTGGGCTCATGACTCTATCACAGTGCTTTCCACGCCATATTATAATATGTCTGAACACAGAAGCTATGATTCCCCCATTGAAATATAAGTCTTCTTGAGGTAAGAGACCACATCCAGTTTACCGTAGGATTCCTAAGCCCTACCCTAATGCCCAGCCCATAATAGGTACTCAATAAACATTAATCACAGCACACCACAACTCTGCTTTTTTCCTCCTTCCCAGCTTCTCATTAAGATAAATCTGAATATCACAAGGGGGCATAGGGAGGTGTTATCTTGGAATCAGAAATACCACCTGGCAGGAGCAGGTCCAAGGAGGTACCCCATAAACTAACACCCTTCCTGATCACTTAGTTCAGAGTCTACTGGAACATCTTATCTAATAGAGTAAATTTCCAAGACATATATAAGATCTATAAGGACCTCAAGAATTTTATATGAACAGATATTATACCAGCTTGGACTAAAACAGAGAGGGGACAAAATGAAAGAAGCTCTCAAAATTCTAAGGCGGGAAAAACTGATTCTCAGCTGCCTTTCATGATAAAAGAAAGAGAATTTTGAGCTGTGCCTTGGGTTCAGATTGTGAAACCTAGAGGCACTGAGGATTATTTCCATGCTTTAAAATCTAATGGAATTTGCCTGGTTGTATTTCTAAATTCCTTAGGGCCAGCAACTCTTTGTTTCTTTCCATTTTATCCTTCTCTGAATGAAAATGTCTATTATTGTTTTCCTATGCATGTCCCACCATTGTATTTTGGTAGCAATGGAATATAGGTAGAAATAAGCCTAAAGGAACACTATAACCTTGTTATTTCCCATTGTGGCACAGCAGAAACCAATCCAACTAGAATCCATGAGGATGTGGGTTCGATCCTTCATCTAGCTCACCGGGTCAGGGATCTGGCATTGCCATGAGTTGTGGTGTAAGTCGCAGACATGGCTCAGATCCTTTGTTGCTATGGCTGTGGCATAGGCCGACAGCTCCAGCTCAGATTCTACCTCAAGCCTGGGAATTTCTATATGCAGTGGGTGCAGCCCTAAAAAGCTAAAGAAAAACAAAAACACCCTAGAACCTTATTTTCCAGATTTCTGAATGGACAAGAGGGATAAGAGTGATAGGAAGAGAATTACAAACTCATCATGAGACAGTGGTACATTTATTGTTAAGTTTTATCTAATGAAACATGGTGATGTCAGCAGCCCTTAGGAATGTTGGGCATTATCTGATGACTGTAAGCTTTGGAGTTAGTGCTAACTGTGAATTCCAGCTTGGCCATACGCTTTTCCCTTGATATCCTAAGTTGTCTCATTTGGAAAATGGGGATTTGAATCTCTCGTTTATAACATCAATGTGTGGATTAACTGGGGAAATTCTGCACCTAATTTATCAAGTGCTTTGCTCGTGGAAATCACCATTGGAATCATCCTTTTTATTCAAGCATTCAGCAAGTTTACTTAGTACAGATCACGTCCTACGCACTGCTTTATATGCTGAGGATAAATCAGTGCTAAAAAGATAGAAAAATCCCTGTCTTTGTGTCATGTATATTCTTTTGGAAGGGTTATGTATTAAACTAGATAATAAAGTAAAAAATATTTTGTGTAACACATAGGAATAAGTGCTCAGGAGAAACACAGAGAAAGGGAACTCAGTGGTAGCTGGAAGCATGTATATTTGCAAATGACAATAAAACAGTACTAAAGGAAAAGCAGGTGATGCAGGAGCAAGAGGGTAGTAGGGTCGTTGTTTTAGGTGAGAAGAACTGGGATCCAGAGCACAAGTGTTAGGTAGCTGACACATGCAGCTCATCTGCAGTTGAGATGTAAGATAAGTCTATGGGACGGAAGCCGGTGGGAAGATGTATGTGGGCTCAGAGTGTGTGCAAGTTCTCTTCTGGTGGCTTCCAGTTTCTAGGCAAATAGATAGGCATGTCATCAGTTGAGAGTAAGAATTGGAGGCAAATGTTCAATGTTGGGAGAATGAGCCAGAAGAAGGAAAGAATAATCCAGAAAAAAATGG
Organism: Phacochoerus africanus; assembly: GCF_016906955.1. Lineage (NCBI taxonomy): Eukaryota > Metazoa > Chordata > Mammalia > Artiodactyla > Suidae > Phacochoerus > Phacochoerus africanus. Next base: position 37,110,324 of record NC_062553.1, read on the forward strand.
AAGGTACCACCCAGACTAGACAAAGAAAGGATAGCTCAGGCAGCAGAATTAGGCCTGTTCTGTCATCCTGAATTTAAAGAGATTAATCAGCTTGGTTGTTGTTCTTCCCTATCCATTTTTCACTGCACAGAAGGATGCATGCAGTTAGCAGATATAAAGATTTAACGAAGGTTATCCTTTAGCCAATGAAATTCAACAGAAAAAGAGGTTGGTAAGAGAATTTGAGATATATGTAAGGGAGTGATTATAGTAACTCAGCTTAAAAATTAAGCTGAGCACAGAGGGAAATGAGGACATGTGTGTGTGGAGGAGGGAACATACTGAAAATAGTGATAGGATCAGTGTATTGTCCTTGCAGAACCAAAGTATTGCTGGAATTGAAGTGTTAGAAGGACAAAATTGAGACACAGAAGAAGGCATTTGGGAAGCATTATGTTTGCATTTGAAATGCAGTTATTGATCATAATGCAATGTGAATCTGGCAGTGAGTGGCTGGGATGGGCAAATGACAAGATCATTGGAAAAGAGGTCCAGAAGCTGATCAAAACATTGAATAGATCACCCAATGGTTATTTAAAGAAGATGAAATCTGAGTCTTAGAAAAGGTTTATCCATAATGGCATAGTTTTTTTGTTTTTTGTTTTGTTTTTAGTAAAGACAGTCAATGCTCTGTAGCAAAATAACTTGTCTTTGACATATTTCATTTACAATTACTTCAGCCAAAAACCAAAATGGTTTTATATATGTATACCTTATGTTGTGGGAATGACTGATGGATGAATACCATTAATAATAGAAGTGTCACCCGTGAATTCAAAAGCTTTTTCCAAACAATTGGATCCTCAGAACTTTGCATGATACCAGGAAATAAATATTCAGTGAATATGTGCTACTTTAATAAAGGTGTATATGACACACCTAAAGTTACACCTTTAGCTACTTTTATGTAATATTAACCCCATCTTGAGAAAGTCATCTCTAGAACATTAGTTTAACATAAATAATTGGCATGCTATAATGTACATACTTAATTTCTCCCTGTTACTTGCAATTCAAGCAGCCAGGCTGGTTAATAATGTTATTAGCCAGCTAGTGTAGCCATTAACCAGTTTTATAATTTAAAATCATGTCATTTCCAACTCTAAAAAGTTTGGTTGTGATGATCATTGTACAACTATAAATGTAACTGAGTAATAAAAAAAAGCTATATAAAAAATAAAATAAAATCAGGTCTGTAATTAGACATACTACATTTCAACAAATATAAATCTGGTATATAAATATAATTTTATAGCTGGTTTACAGTGTTCTGTCAATTTAACACTGTACAGCAAAGTGACCCAGTCACATATACATGTATACATCCTTTTTCTCATATTATCCTTCATCATGCCCATGATGAGTGACTAGATATATTTCCCAGAGCTCTACAGCAGTATCTCATGGCTTATCCATTCCCAAGTTTGCATCTATTAACCCCAGATTCCCAGTCCATCCCACTCCCCACCCCCCATCCTCCTTGGCAATCACAAGTCTGTTCTCCAAGTCCATGAGTCTCTTTTCTGTGGAAAGCTTTATTTGTGCCATATATTATATTCTAGACATAAGTGATATCATATGGTATTTTTCTTTCTCTTTCTGACTTACTTCACTTAGTATGAGAGTCTCTAGTTCCATCCATGTTGTTGCAGATGGCATTGTTTTCTTCTTTTTTATGGCTGAATAGTATTCCATTGAATCACTGATATTTATTGGAGAAATATTTTCTTACCTTGAATAAATTTGATGGCTAATCATTCTTCTTAAAATATGTCTAAAATCACCTGCTCTAAACCGTGCAATGTCTTTTAAATATGTTAAATCCTATGAAAATGAAATGATCCAAAATTTTGGAAGGACAAAAAAAATAGTAAATAATAAAGAAGACAATCTCATACAGCCTATTATCTTGTATTTTTGAGTGGAATTTACCAAACAGCCAGTACAAAAATTTTTAACTTTTAAGGAGAAATTTCATCTGCAAAAAAATTGATGTCTGCTTTTGGACACTCACTTCTTTTGCATGGCAAAGTTTAAGGCATGCCTACCTGGATCTATTGCCTCTCCAGATTGAAAAATTGACACTTTTTTAATGTAGAGCTAGTGAAAGACCGTTTATTCTCTGTCATTCTTTGCTATATAATTGAATGATGAGGAAAATAACATAGAAAGTCCCCCTGTTTCTGGTTACCTCTTAGGAAAAGGCAGCGGACACACCAGTGTTTTCACACAGGTAGATTCAGCCGTATTGGAAATGTGTTGTTTCTTAAGCACCATAGCTATGAATGTTTCATCATTATGCTAAAAATAAATATGTAAATAATAAATAAAATGTATGGGTTTGTTACAAAGATTTTTAAATGAATGAACTATTTCATGATTAAAATTTGTAAAAACAAAAATAATGTAGCTAAAGCCCTATTATTGAAGAGTCAAAATGTTAGCCAAATATAGCATATGTTCTTATTTGGGGAGGCATGTGATAGTGTTGCTTCTGTCCTGTCTGTTCTGTTCTTTTGGGGGAAGTACAAGCATCTTCTGCTTCATCCTGTTTTAGATTAACTGACATAGAAGAGTATCCTTGTAGAAGAAATTGACATGGATACTCCCATCCTAATCCAACATGTAATGCCCTCACTCCACAAGGAATATTCTGTCTCTCCACCCTCAACACTCTGGGTCCAAACTAGTTGATGGAGATCATGGCACAGCCTTCACTCATTTAATAAGTATTTGTTTGTTGAAAATCTTGTTCAGAAAAGGAATCATAAGTTTTGAGATCTCTTCCCTCCTACATGAATAATCCACTTCAGGTTTTCTGACTATATAAACTGTTTAAGTAGCCAGCTAGTTCATTAGGAGATATGGGACAATTGCAATATATTCTGAGAACAAAGCTAGTGAAAGGAAAAACAAGCACAGAATTGACTCTTTCAAAAGAGGCCATTTATTTTCTGTGAGGCAAGAACTTAATTTCCAAGGAATGGTTTACACAGCCTTCCTAACCGGTATGAATAATAAGACTTTCCCAGTAATGAAAAAAATACTATCTCAGAACTCTCCCAGGAACACTCAGCATTGCATCAAAACTAATTCCTTTATTTTATTTTATTTTATGTTATTTTATTTTATTTTATTTTATTTTATTTTATTTTATTTTGTCTTCTTAGGGCCACATCTGCAGCATATGGAAGTTCCCAGGCCAGGGGTCAAACTGGAGCTGCAGCTGCTGGCCTACGCCACAGCCACAGCAATGAGGGATCAGAGCTGCATCTTCAACCTACACCACAGCTCATGGTAACAACAGATCCTTAGCCCATTGAGCAAGGCCAGGGATTGAAGTCATGAATACTAGTCAGGTTCCTTACCACTGGGCCACAATGGGAATTCCATAACACTAGTTCTTTTGAGCTGACCACCTCTTTACAAAAAGAGAAGAAGACTCTGGCTGCCTGGTTGGGTGTCTGTCCATCCACGTGAACAGGACAAGCTCCTGGTGTCCATCAGCACCAATACCAAGGACAGCAGCTCCTCTCTCTCTCTCTCTCTCTCTCTCTCTCTCTCTAACAGGAACACATATCACTGGTCTATAAAGTGGGCACACAAAGCTTGAAACAGAAAAGAAGTGAGGCCCCTGTTGCCTCCACCTCCCATGTAGACACTCTCCAAGCAGACATTCCTGGAGGAAAATCCTGGTGCTGAGACTTTTAACTACATCATCCATAAGCCACACTATGGCCAACTATGTAATTTAAAAAAATAATCCCAAGCACTTCCAACTATGGATAAACTATTTTCTCTGTTTTCCATTTTTAATGACTCTAAAAAAACTGCCTCCTGCCATCTCACCACAGGAAGCAACTTGTGCGCTGCCACCTTGTAAAGAGTCATTCAGCAGGGTAAACACAGTATCATGTTTCACATCCCCTGGTCAAATGCCACAAATTGCCTCTCCCTAAATCTGAGCAGGGCTGCCTATCATGTATACTATTTCAGTCAGTAACTGAGACCCTCCACCTCAAAAATCCACTTCTTTGCTGCCTACCAAGACACATCATACAACGATGAGGGAGTGGGGGCAGAGGATGAGGAGGGATCTTTTTTCTTTCTTTTTTTTTTTCTTTTTAGGATCACATCTGTGGCATATGGGGGTTCCCAGGCTAGGAGTCAAATTGGAGGTATAGCTGCCAGCCTACACCACAGTCACTGCAACACGGTTTCCAAGCTGCATCTGTGACCTACACTACAGCTCGTAGCAAGCCAGATCCTTAGTGAGGTCAGGGATGGAACCCACATCCTCATAGATTCTTAACCCACTGAGCCACAATGGGAACTCCCCAGGAGGCATTTTTGAAGCAGTTAAAAAGAAGGAGAGAGGAAGAAATGGGAATGCCTGTTTCTGCTGTTAAAACCTGCCTTCCTTCCTTCCAGTAGCTCTTTTAACAGAGAGGTGCCCTGGTTGCTGGTGGCAACCCTCACTTGTGACACTCTGATGGCATGCGGCAGATCTTCCCTCCATGGTCCCATGGGCACAACACCAGATTGTCATGCACAATGATTTTTCCCTCATCCCATAGAGACATCACAGCTGCCCCCTCAGAGTGTAGACTGGAGGCAAAACCTCACTCCTGAGCGGGACAAATGTATGCTCAGAGCACTGCTCTGGGAACAACACGATGATGCTCTAAGCCTGTTCCATTTACTTCATCTGGGGTTGAGAAAATGAAAGCAAGGATCTCAGAGGACCTTTGACAGGTCTGAGAAATAAAAAATAAAACATCTAGTTTAAAGCCAATAATTTCTCTGCACTTTACACTCTCCTCTTGAAACTATGGCTGTGGAAGATGCTGAGAAAGAGAAAATTGAGTGTGGTCTTGAGGTTCAAAGGGAGCAGATGCATCTGAATTTAAATGGTAAAATCACTGTGGTCTTCTTTATGAGATGATGAATGTACCCAACTGGACGCTTACATACTGTTGTAACATGTGGGGCCTGGATTTGTGGTTACACTCTTGGCACACATACGGTCTAGTGTCTCTGTTCAAAACGGGCTGCATGTTGTGATTTCTGCCTGATTTTGAAGATTAAAATCAAGGAGGTGGGAGGGATAGATTGGGGGTTTAGGCTTGGCAAATACCAGCTTATGTATGTGGACTGGATGATCAACAGGGACCTGCTGTAGAGCTCGGGGAAAATCTACTCAGTGTTCCATGATAACCTATATGGGAGTGGATATGTGGATATGTATGGCTGAATCACGTTGCCGTACAGCAGAAATTAACACAACATTGTAAAACAACTTTAATAAAATTAAATTTTAAAAAGCATCAGGGGCAGGGAATATGGTGACAAACAGCACTGACTGGACAAATATTTTAGCGTTTCCAGGGCTACTCTGTCACAGTGATGCTTTGACCTTAAATCACAGATTAAATATTTAAAATTATTGTTTGGGTAGTTTTACCCTGATTATAAGGGATCCTGAGAGGCTAATGTTTCTCACTCTCCTCCCATGAGAAGTCCCTAAGTATATCATCAAGAAAAATGTTCATCTGATCAAATACAACTAACCAAACCCTTCACTCATCTTGAGCTTTAATCTGTTGATAGATCAATAGCCTCAGGCACAAGTGAAGTGAGTGAGTACTTGCTGGGTTTTAGAGCCAGCATCTTTGCATTTCCTCTACTCACCATTCTACATGCACACAGATACACGAGCATACACACACCTAGGCACACAAAGGCAGGCTTATCAAGTTGATGGTATATGATATCCCTGTAGTTATAGACCATAGTTAATTCCAAATCTTAACTTCCAAATACGCCTGAGAGGGTTTATGAGTTAATGCAAATATGCACTCACTGATACCAGATTCATTCATGAGAATAGTTCTTATAGAAAGAAGGCACCAAGATTATAACAGGATGGAGAGAAAATGTGGTGAAGAAAAAAGTTTTCTGTTTCCCAGTGTTCTAAGATATATCCAGCTCAAAGGAACTGTGATTAAATCACATGTCTAGATTTGGTATTTCATAAAATGTATTGCCTTGTAAGAATTATGAGATGTCTTTGAAGTCTAAGTATTTAATTTTTCCTTAACGTTTTCCATTTAAAAATGTTGTCCAAGGAAAACCCTTGAACATATTTTGATTTCATTTCAAATTTTAAAGGCAATCCAGTTTAAGGTTTATGAATGCTCTGAAACGTCTTCTGAAATTCTATGAAATGCCTTGAATGATGATTCCAGAGGTCATCGTCTTATGTTTTGGTAGTACAACCTCTTGAAGGTTTTCCAGTTCCACTTACCATCTAGAACACAGTCTAGCAGTTTGCTTTGTTCATTATCACCCAACCCTTCTTTTCTTTTTGAGTTTCTGCAATTATTGAGTCAAAAAGGAGAATAATGCAAGAGAAGAAAATATTTTCTGTGGAGTACTAAGCAAAACCCTTTTAAAGGAGCCCTTTAAGGGAAGTTTGTTAAACATAAAGTATTTGGGGGAGCTTAGTGATTTTGGTCGAAGGTGTCTTTACCACTCTCCAGGTCTTCGCGCAGCTCATCTCTGAGTGCTTACAAAGACCAGCGTGGAGCGTATTCCCAGAGCTAGCTAAGCTCGTAAGGCTTAACTGTAAAAGAACCATGGGGATTTTCTTAATAAAACATTTCACCTGGGAGCATTAGGATTACAGGATAAAAACAACAACACTGAATGTCTTAAAACCATGAATTGACCTAAAATCTATAGACTTTCCCTTTGCCAGGACGGGGCTTGTTCATCTATTTGATTCAGACGTGCTGGTGGAAAAAAACATAGTTTAAAAAGAAGGATTAGTTAACCTGGCAGGGATGAAAGAGGTAAGGTGAAAACGCATGGTGCTAGGTTTTTGTTCTTTTTTTTTTTTTTTTAAATTCATGGAGGCTCTAAGTCCTGTAACGGTCTATAAATAATTCTGGTAAATGATGCCAAGGGTAGAAATGGCTTTCTCTACATGGGAGCTGGATGGCATTTGATCTCCTTAAATACACAATGATCTCACACTTCTTTCAAAGGTCTAGTCTTGTTCAACTTTTGCAACTGTGTCTAAAGACAATGGCAAATAAAATATCTAAAACACACTTTTTAATCCTTATTTTTAAGTGTAATGAATATTTTCACTGAAAAACATAGTGGCTAACATTGTTTTTACTACTTACTGCATATAAAGCATGTGCATTTTATTAATTCATTGAACCTTTACAACGCAAAACACCTAGGTTTTATTATTTTTCTCTGACCAAGGAACCCAAAGGATGGAGGTAACTTACCCAAAGTCACAGGCTAGTCAACAGCAGCAAATATATGAACCACACCATCTATCTAACTCACAACCAAACACACAAACATTTAAACAAGGTGCATTTTTAGAGAATAGATTTCATTTTATTGAATCATAACTTCCATTTCCCAGATTACACCAGAAAAAAATGTTCTGAATTTAAAATCGTATTCAGAAGCCTGAAAAGTGTTAAGCCACGATGGTGATGTCTTCTGCAAGTTAATTTTCCATCTTTCCAGCAATCTATGTTAATTTGAGATGAACTCAAATCTAATGCCTTTTTGACAGGGAGGGAAGAAACAGGATTTTTATAAAGAGATGACTAAAATTCGCTAGAGTATACCAACGGCTTTGACAGGACACTCAGCATCGTGACACAACTTGAACAAACCCCACATAAGTTTAGCTCACTTATCCACCTAAGCAATCTACTTTCTTTTAATTTTTGATAGTCTTTATTTTTTATTTTTAATATTACTTTTTATTACAGTATAGTTGATTTACACTGTTGTGTTGATTTCTGCAATCCATTCATTTGATGTTAAAGTGGCATTACATTTAACTTGTGCTTTTCCCTGTTTCTCCTTCCTTTAAAGTGTCAACTTCTGATTTTGTTTCCTTATTAATATATGAACTCTGATTAGGCCATAGGAAGAGAAAACTATACAAAGATAATGGCCCTGCCACAGCTAGCCCATGTCACTCATTTCTGCCATAATATTCTGCATCTTACACTAGTGAGAAAAGCACGTGAATCAGAATTAAATGTAGCCTTCACAGTTCTCATACTCTTAATCCCTTTTAGGCTCTACTTACAACTAATTAAAAGCTAGCAGTCAACCTTTGTTTTATAAAACCTGGATATGCTGATGTTTTGATCCAGTGATTTCAATTGTGTAGTATTTTTACATTATTAAAACCATACATAACAGCCAATTATACATACTGATTTAGAAGTGGCTTCTCCCAACCTACTTGGCCAGCTATTCAATTACATTAATGCAGATTTCCACTATATGTCATACCACTGTAGCACATGGAACTCCAACTCATTTTAGTCCCAAAGGTTCCCAGGTAACTTTTAATTATATATTTAACCTAGAAAGGTCAGTCAGTCTTGAAAACTAGAGTGCAATGGGGGTATAGTCCTTAGATACTTTTCTGGGCTATGACTTCTTCAGTGACCTTGGGAGAATTATTATATCTTAACCTGTTAAGTTTATGGATTTACTTATTATAATTAAATAATGACTATAAAAATGGATTGCCCTGATTTGTACACCAATATTCATGGCAATATTATTCACAACATAAAAAGTTAAAAACAACCCAAATTTCCATCAATAGATGAATGGATAAACAAAGACCAGTATATAAAAAGATGGAATATTATTCAGCCATAAAAAGGAATGACGTTCTAATGCATGCTCCAACATTATGAGCCTTGAAAACATTAGGCTAAGTAAAATAACTAAAATAACCCAGACACAAAAAATATTATATAATTCCAATTACATGAAATTTATAGATTAGGCAAACTCATAGAAACAGAAAGTAGATTAGAAGTCACCAAAGACTAAGGAGAGTGAGGAATGAAGAGTTAATTAATGCTTCATGGGTACAGAGTTTCTGTTTGGAGTTATAAACAATTTTTGGAAATAGTGATGATGATTGTACAACATTGAGGATACAATTAATATCATTGAAGTAGACGCTTAAAATACCTCCCTCAAACAGCAAATTTTGGGCTAATATATACTGTCTTACTGTAACTTTCTTAAAATTAATAATGTCATATGCTAAGCACATTGAATTCTACACTTGAATGAATTATAAGGTATGTATATTTATCTTAAATGAATGAATTATAAGGTATATATATGTATCTCAATAAAACTGCTAAAGACAAACGAAAAATATATTGTTCTGAGGTTCAGTTGAATGTCAGCAACTAAAAGGGATAGGCAGGGTGACGGACTTAGGATCCACATGGAGAGGTCAACGTGGTGATGTGGTACCTGAGTGAGAGCTGGCACTGTTGCAATCCCATAAACTGCTCAAGTTTGCCTCCAGCTCTTTTCTGGGGCATTCTTTATATCTATGTGGCATTTTCATTTCTCTCCCAGAGATGGGTCCATTCTGGGAAGACAGTTATGACCCAGAGGCCTAAGACCAACTACTTGGCTAAGCTCTTGGTACCATCCACACTCTTAAGTTACTAATAATTGAGGAACTGATTCAGTGCTGACAGCTTCTGTCTCTTTGGACATAACCGTCCGAAAGGCAACGATAGCAGTGCTCAGTTTGCCTGCCTATCCCTCTAGATACTCAGACATCACTTGAGACCACAGACAGGGTTGACTACCATATGGGAACCTTGACAGCATGAGTTCTCACATTGCTTTTAGACCTTTCCATTTCCCTCCATAACTGAAATGTCCCTGGATACTTTATAACCTGAGAGCCTCAACTGTTTCACTAAAGGAAGAAAAAGTACAGAGCTGTTAAATCTACTTTTTTCACATGTCACAAGTTTGGACTGTAATTTGATTCTATTTCTCAAGTTGCTCAGTAATCCATTGAGGTTTCTAAGTTAACCACAACTCCTGACACTCCCTTTATTAGACTATTTCTATACCATGTAACCTCCACAACACCAGCATACTGTTCATTGCACTGAACGATTTTTGGCATATTTATCAGTCTCCCCTAGAAAACCTTGAACTTCACAATGGCAGGGACCACATGCTCTTTATCTCCTTACTTCAACTGGGAAAACAGGCCTGCAGTAGCTGCACAGAAACATGTCAGCTAAATGAATCAAGGAATAAAAAATGAATCAGTAAATGAATGGCATTGAAAGAGCTCCATAAATACTTTACTGATTAAAAAAAGACATGTCAGTGAAAAAAAAGTGTTCAGTTTTGTGACTAGCAACATATTCAGTGGGCCAGTATTAGTTATATGTGTAGAGATGTAAATATATGCCTTGGATCCTCCGTAGCTACAAATATCCTTCCTTACTGTTTGTGTACATAATTTTGCAGTTCAAAGGTTGTGGTCTTATTAAAGGAGAACAAGGCATTATCTTTCAAAATTAGCATAATTTCCTGCTGGTGCCATAACAGAAATGGATGACAGTCTAGCTAACTACTTTTTTCAGGTTCTTAATGCTCTCTGTTTACCTTCTTCATTTAAACTTTTACTCAGTTGATGTGCCATTAAATATAAACCAGGAAGGGAAGAATGCAGAACTCCCCGTAGGATGCTTACTACTGGCTAGGATCCTGCCACTCTTGTCTAAGAAATGTTGTGGATTAAATATGTGCCCCAGAGTTTTGGCCTCCTTGATTCTAATAGAAAATCTTTGTAAGTTACTTAACCTTATAGCTTGAATGCTCACTAAAGCCAAGAGCTGACATATACACAGAGGCTGTAAAACATACGAATGAACCAAAGCTGGAATGTATTTATAGGATGACAAATTATCCACATTAAATTTAGGTAACGGAAAAGGAGTCTCTCAGGGATCTACAGATTTTCAATTTCATATGAGCATTTGTTTGCTTCTGATGTCTGGCTGTTCCATTTTAGGTAACTATTTTTACATCATGGCATTTCCCTTGCATTATTTTTGTTTTAAAGCCTTGAATAGGTCTATTGGGTACTATTAAAGGCTGTTAATTTCAGCTCCTGAATGGATAAAATTTAATGCTGGGAATAGTGATGTTTATTGTATAAATACTGATTTACTCACTTATGATGTAGATTTAACTTTAGATGTTGCTTATTATTCATTCATTCACTCACAGTGAATTTATTAAATATTTGTTAAAACTGTGCTATGAACCAGATACCATATTAGCTACTAAGGACACAGAGATAATGGACATAGTGTTATCCTGAAAGAACTCACAGTTTAGTGATGAGAGACAGATTAATAAATATTTCCAATATATTTGATTAGCAAAGATGGAGATAATCACAGAGGGCTAATGCAACATTGAAAGTGGACCCCTAACTCAACTTATGAATCATGGGTAGCTTCTAGGAGGAGGTGACAAAGTGGAAACTAGGAGCAGAGAAGGAAACAAGGGCATTCTGGATAAAGAGACAGCATGTGAGAAACCCAGAGACACAAGCCAACCATCCCCAGTGGCAGAATACTGAGCCTTTTTGTCACTCAAGATGTTCTTTTTTTTTCCAAGTGATTTTATTTTTTTTTAATTTTTATTAAAGTATTGTCGATTTACAATGACCCAGTCATACATATATATACATTCCTTTTCTTACATTATCTTCCATCATGGTTTATCCCAAGAGACTGGATAAAGTTCCCTGTGCCATACAGAAATACTTCATTGCTTATCCATTCTAAATGTAATAGTTTGCATTGACTAACCCCAAACTCCCAGTCCATCCCACTCCCTCCCTCTCTTCCTTGGCAACCAAGAGTCTGTTCTCTATGTCAGTGAGTCTGTTTCTGTTTTGCAGATAAGTTCATTTGTGCCATATTTTAAATTCCACATAAAATTGATATCATATTATTTGTCTTTCTGCTTCTGACTTACTTGACTTAGTATGAGAATCTCTAGTTGCATTCATGTTGCTGCAAATGGCATTATTTCATTCTTTTTTATGGCTGAGTAGTAGTCCATTGTATGTGCCACTTCTCAAGAAGTTCTTAGCTTTAAGCATTAGTTAACCAGGTGATATTTTCCATGCTTGAGAACTATTTCTTTCCCATGTTATCAGATTAACTTGTCTTTTTAGGTTATTCTGAGAGTCTTAATCAGAATCTATTCTTGTGATTTGGATCCAGGCCTAATTTAAGTTTATGACACCTTGATCTATTCACTCTGGCTTGATTATCTATTCCAGGTGACTATCCAAGTGAGTGAAGCCCAACAGTATAGAACATGTAAAACATTTTCAACCAACCGATCTACATTACTTTACAACTTTAAAATGTGTGCTTTCCTCATTAATTCATTTGCCCTCACAGTCATCTTGTATAATAGGTGTTATTAATGATAATGCCCACTTTTAAAAGTGAAGTAAAAAAACTCCTAGAGGTTTCTGACAAAAAAGAAGGCACATGAACTGGGTAAATCAGGATAGTTTAATGTAAGGATTACTTGCAAAGTATGGACAGAGTTTAGGGTCACCAATAAGGGACAGTATGTGTGCTACCCTGAACTAATAAAACCAGGTAAGGAGCCCATACCTCCCTAAGCCTGGGCATTCTTATGTTATTGCAGGTGTAACAAATTACCACAAACTTAGTGGTTTAAAATAACATGAATTTAGGGAGTTCTCATTGTGGCTTGGCAGCTTGCAAACCCAACTACTATCCCTAAGCATGTGGGTTCGATCCTTGTCTTTGCTCAGCAGATTAAGGATCCAGCATTGCCATGAGCTATGGCATAGGCTGCAGATGTGGCTTGGATCCCAGGTTGCTGTGGCTGTGGCATAGGCTGCAACTACAGCGCTGATTTAACCCTTACCCTGGGAACTTCAATATGGCACAGGTGCATCCCTAAAAAGAAAAAAAAAAAGAAAAAAAAATATGGCACTAATTTGTTATCATACATGTCAGAAATCCAAAATTGATTTCCCTCTGCTAAGTCCCAGTGTCGACAGGGAGGTGTTGCTTCCAGAGACTCTAGAAAAGCCTTGAGAGGTTGTCCATTTCTTGGCTCACATGCTCACATCACACTGTCCTTTCTCCCCTTGCTTCTAGTCTTACATTCCTCTTATAAAGACCCTTATGATGATAATCAAGATAAGCCAGGATAATCTCATCTCAAGATCCTTAGCTTGATTACATCTACAAAGTCCCACATTCACAGGTTCCAGGGAAGCTAGATCTCTTCCAGGGAGGCTATCATTCAGCCCACTGCAACCTGAGAGGCAAGGGAAGGCAGCGTTATTGAGCCCAGAGAGAGCTGTGTACAGAGGACATCTGATGTCAAATGTGGGCTTCTTCAGAGAGACACAGTCAACCATGCAAACCCTTCAAGGGGGACCTGGAAGAAAGAAGTACCCTCTCTTCATGCCCTCCTACCTCTGACCTCCTACCTGAGTCTCCCATTGGCCCAACCTATTGGCCCTTCCAGTAGTGGGGAGGCAATAGGAGCCCACCAATGACATCTGGGCATGTCCAGTTCTCTGATGAATAGCCAGGTGAAGAATGAAGACAGGTCTGTGAGGCCAACAGAAGACATCCAATGGCATTCCTTTTGTGAATTTTAAAAAAATTTTTAATTATTCTTATAAAAGTTTTATGTGCTCATTACTTTAAATGTCCAACAGTAAAGAAGCATAGAAAACAAAATTGAAGTTCTACCCCCCAACCTGTCCCAACACCCTTCACACACCCCCCTGCTAACCAATCTCCTAGGTGGCAGGGCACACAAATGTGCATATCAGAGAAAGAGTAGGTATGGAGAAACTGATTACACTCATAAAATCTTTTTCAGCTTTTTTTCCTGATGCAAGGTATGCAACAATGTTATTCCTTCTGTCTAAAATTAGAAAATAGTCTCTCTTCAAGATTTTCTGCTTAAGCCCCACTTACCACTCAGGTCTTATCTCAAATAGCACTTCTTCAGGAAAGCTATGCAAAACTTCCCAGCATAAATTAGATACCCATCCCCATGCACTTCGTACTCTTTTGGCATCTGGCATTTTCCTTTAATTAGGAAAGACTTTTATTTGTCTGCTTTATTGATTAATCCATGTATGTTTATCTCCCCATTGGTTTCTGAGCTCTAGGAGGCCAGATAACCTCTGTAGCCCCAGCAGTGGTTGGCACATACTAGAAATGAAATGCTTTATATCTATGTGGGTACCTCAACTTAAATCTCACATCTAAAGAAAAAATTCAAAGTTTAGTACAAGCAAATGCATCAATATTTAACATATTTTCACAATTTGTGTGCTGTCTTTGTCTCTCTCTTTGGCTTACTCTCACTCTTTCTTCTTCACCCATTTTTCTATCCTTCTCTCTCTTTTTTTCGCTCTTTTTCTTTTTTTTGGTTGCAGCAACCCAAGCCACTGCAGTGACAACACTGAAGCCATAACTCATTGTGCCACCAGAGAATGCCTCTCTTTTCTGATTTATGTTCTAAATATCTGATTTCCAATTCAAACTCAATTTTGATGTCTGAAAATACTTAACAATACTTAACTCAGACTGAGCATGTCCTTACTGTTTTCCTCTACACCACTGTAGGTGTGGGAGGATCTGTTTATCAGCAAATATCATATGATTCTCATTTCTATTTTCTTCTCATATTAACTGTGATTGCCATCTTCTGTTCATTGTGAAATGTCTTATATTTTTTCTAGGCCAGAGAAAGAGTGATTTGTGATTTCTGTGACTTTGAAAATTTCTCAGCTGAAGAGAGCTTTTTTCTGTCAGTCCTGGGAAATACAGTTTCTAAAATCAATAGTGCTTTCTTTGGTTCTTTATAGAAAAGTGTTGCTCTATCTTATTACTTTGCGAGTCTTTTATCTTTTGGTAAGATTTTTGATTTTCACTGTTCCTTTTTCCTCTTCATCACTAAGGCTTTTAGGTTGCTTCTCATGTGCAGAAATGATGTCTTAATGAGACTCCAGTGTCTGGTCTTGTGTATGCTTTCACTCTTCTTCTCTTCAGTGCTCTGAGCTATCGAGTCTTGGCCCTGTCATCAATATTTCTCCTCTTATGATAGGATTCCTTTTGTCTACAATTAATAGTATTTGTAGTCTATCACCCTTGGTCCCCCATTACCCTCTTCTCTCTTCCTTACAATCTCCACCTGACTCTCCATTCTAGCATGTGCTCTATAGCTGGCTCCACTGATTTAGAAATATTTCCCTAATTATGTGTAAATTATAGTTCTATTCTTGCCTCCTGGTAAGATTATAGGCATAGGTTAAGGGTGATTTTCTTTTCTCCTTGAGAATCTGCACTGCTTTTTGGAGAATTCTGGAGAAACTCAGATTTAGAAGAACCCTCTCTATCATGGGAAATGAGAATTTAAATTGGGTTTTGAAAAAGTAGTTATTAACAACCTCTTTGATGCAAAATATGGCTAGAAAAGTGCTCAAGTATCAGATATTATGTTGTCATATTTTTAGTATTGAATTAAAAAGCTCTTCTCCCAAAATTGATCTCAACTCAAAGGCCAACCACGTCAATAACAGTATCCACTTGAGTCTCATTTTTCTTTCTAAAGCCATCAGTCAACAGAATTTCTCTACAATACTGGGAGGCTGCTCAATGTTGTTGTTGAGATTTGTAGAAGTTCCCACATTTCTGTTCTTTACTCCTTCCTTAGGAGCATAATCCTATTTTATCTAGGCATATGGCTACACTAAGTAAAGATTACACTTCTTGTCTTCCCTCATAGCAAAGTATGGTCATGGGACACATACTGGTCAGTGGTGTAAAACCAAAAGAATCATGGTTTAACTTCTGCAGGGATCCCTCAAAGAAATGGGTATACTCTTATTCAGCCTTCCTCATTTCTGCTGGATGGAATACCAACACAATGGTTGGTGCACAAGCAGCCATCTTAAACTAGGAGGAGAAAGTCCCACATGTTCAAGAAGGAAGAATAACAACATAGAAATAACATGATTCCCTGATAACTGTGGAACTGCCATATCATTTTAGGAATGTTAAATTGCAAATTGCATTTCAGAAAAAGAGAACTAAGTATCTGTGTTTTTTAAGTCACTGTTATTTTGTTTTCTGTCATTCTTAATCAGACCTAATTCTAAAAGTATGCTGGAAATCTAAAAGTAAGCGGATGTAGACAACTGCTCTGTATCAACTGTAGCTGCTACATATAGTACTAAAATTATCTTTGGACCACATAAGTATAGTTCAATTCTGAATCATCAAGAATAATGCTGCTTCATCTATGCACTGAACAGTCTACATTATGTGTAAATTTCCCCCATCTTCTTGTAAATTATTCTGTATTAGAAGATACTTGATCTTTTATCTTCAACTTATAATTGCCATAATTTCTTCCAGCTTTGTTTCTTTAAAAACACGCATATTTTATAAGATTGAGTCTTAGATACTTTATAGTACCTGTTTCTATTGAAGATGAATTCCTTTTTCATCTACATATTTTATAATTAGTTATATATCAGTATTGCTGTTGACTTGTAAAAGTTGATCTTGTATCCAGCAACCCCATTAACTCTCATATTAAT
Source organism: Phacochoerus africanus (assembly GCF_016906955.1). Taxonomy (NCBI): domain Eukaryota; kingdom Metazoa; phylum Chordata; class Mammalia; order Artiodactyla; family Suidae; genus Phacochoerus; species Phacochoerus africanus. Next base: position 37,126,894 of record NC_062553.1, read on the forward strand.
TTAAAAGTTGCCTGTAGATAGTTGTATGTTTAAAATACTCAGAAAACATCTGTGCAGATGAATTTATTTTCTGTAGAACAACAAGTCCAAAAGACTAAGCTAAGTAGATTAGGGAGAAAATTAAAAGATAGATAAATAAATAAGGTATACCCTGAATCAGTATTAAAAAAAAAGCCAATATTCTTTGATGTACCATAAGATATTGAGTTTCTCTACTTTGGTAAAAGAATATAAAAGAATCAATCATATCCTTAAAAGAACCATTTGCTTTGATTTTTACACCCCAGAGATTTCAATAAACTGATCCATTTAATTACTGGAGTTCATTTTAAGTCAATACAGTAACTTATTTATAGGGAATAAGCCCACTTTAGAAGTTTTGTTCACACTGGCTAGAGCTCAAGAACTCTAGAACGATCTTGGTGAAGAAATGAATAGCACCTCTTCAGAAGCCAGCTCAGTCAAATTCTTCATTCATATTGGATGACACAGTTCCTCTCAAATTATTCACACAGGAGCTTTGCAACTGCATAAATTATTTCAAGTGGCTGATTTCACATTCTATGAAATCTTTTACCTTAAATGAATGGCTGGTATGCCTGTCTGCTATTGACAAATGGGAGTGGAATATATTAGTCATAAAGAAGAATAGGCTTTCCAAGCTAAAAATGGAAATAAATAGGAAAAACAAACCACGAATAAATATCGTGCTTTGAGAAGAAAGTTGAAAAACTCTGCCAGATTTCCTGAGAATCTCTTCTCTCTTTTTACACTTCAAAACAAGTCTTTTTAGAGTGCTTCAATCAGTTTTCACCCTTCAACTCATTCAGGATTCATTATATTATCTCATATTGGTAACTTAATTTTACTATATTTAATACTTTAGTGTTATTCTAACAGAGGAAAAGGATGTCTTTGGCTCATGAGTAAGACAAATCATAAAGTAACATGCTATTGCTCTAAACTCCATTAAGAAAAAAATCATGGTTGGAGTTCCCATCCTGGTGCAGTGGTTAATGAATCTGACTAGGAACCATGAGGTTGCGGGTTCGGTCCCTGGCCTTCCTCAGTGGGTTAAGGATCCGGTGTTGCCGTGAGCTGTGGTGTAGGTTGCAGATGTGGCTCGGATCCCATGTTGCTGAGGCTCTGGTGTAGGCCAGTGGCTACAGCTCTGATTCGATCCCTAGCCTGGGAACCTCCATATGCCACAGGAGCAGCCATAGGAAAAAAAAAAGAAAAAAAAATCATGGTGATTATAGAAAACATGTGATGGGAAAGCCAACACTGATCTTCTTAAGCAGTTTTCCCTAGAATTGAATTAATCTCAGTGATAACGTTGACCTGTAGAGGAACAACCTCAAGCCTCATTCAACACCAGTGCTCTTTGTAATGTGATACTCTGCTCCCATTTTTATGCACATAAATAATTCATTATATTAAAAACTGTGATCAATCATATTGAGGTCAAGAGTCAAAAATCACTCATAGATTTGTAAAAAGAATTAGAGAATTCCAATGACAAATGGACATATGATTGGAGAATCAAATCTGCTGGTAATTAAGGAGTTAACATTTCCCACTCATTTGAGTAATAGTTTAAAAAAGTCTGACAATGACATGTTGGCAAGGGGAACTTACTGAAAGAAATACACATTTGGGACCACCGTTTTGATAAGCAGCTCATTCATATCTAGTAAACTGAGTTTATGCATTCTTCAACCCAGGAAGCCTAGCCCTAAGTTCATGTTCTCACACTTGTGTTTAAAAACAAAGGCAATGAAATGCTTGTAGCAGCATTGTTTTAATAGTGGGAAAAATCTGAAACAACCTAAATATCCATCAATAGGAGAATAGAGAAACAAAATGTGATGTAATCATACAAAAAACCACTGCAAATAAAATAAGAATGGTTTGCAGGTATTGATATGTATAAATATTTTTAAAAACCCCTTGTTAAGAATATGTACCATATGGAACAATTCATATACATCTTAAAAGGTGGACCACGTAGTCTCTTACAAAAATGTATACCTTGGAGTTCCCATCGTGGCTCAGGAAACGAATCTAGCAGAAACGAATCTGACAGGTATCCATGAGGACACAGGTTTGATCCCTGGCCTTGCTGAGTGGGTTAAGGATCCGGCATTGCTGTGAGCTCTGGTGTAGGTTGCAGGTGTGGCTCAGATCTGGCATTGCTGTGGCTATGGTGTAGGCCAGCAGCTGTAGCTCCAATTCAACTCCTAGCCTGGGAACTTCCACATGCTGAGGGTGTGGCCCTAAAAAGACAATGAAGACATTCTAGAAAGTGATAAAAATCTATTCTGGGAATGGATGAAAAATGGCAGTGTGCAAGAAAACAGGTACACGGGAGGATTTTCAACTATTTGTGGTAGTACATATCTGATATGGAGAATGAATGAATACATACTTGATATTTTATCCTCTATATTTCCTCCTGTCTTAAATATAATTATAATCATTCGAATTGTTTATAATACCCCAAACTTGCAAGAAATATTATTTATCTCAGAACCCCATGCCGGATTGAGTTCTGAGTTTCTAATTGATGACCTTTCCTGGGAGATAAGAACTCCAGAGGAAAGGAGATAGCATTCTTAGACATTTCCCATGAGCTCATGTCACTCTCTAGAATTTACCTAGAAAAACATAAGTTAGAGGCAACCTATGAATACTACAAATTCCAAGTTTGAACCCTAATTCTTAAGCATTGCTTCTCTAATCAAATCATAGGAACTCCCCCCCCCCCCCTTTTTTAGGGCATTTGAGACATATGGAAGTTCCCAGGCTAGAAGCTGAATTGGAGCTGCACCTGCTGGCCTATCCCACAGCCATAACAATGTGGGATCTGAGCCTCATCTGCAACCTATACCACAGCTCAGGGCAACACTGGATCCTTAACCCACTGAGCAAGGCCGGAGATCGAACCCGCATCCTCATGAATACTAGTCGAATTCATTCCCACTGAGCCACAACAGGAACTCCCAGATCATAGGGGTTTTTCCCATGCTTCTCTTTATTTCCCGTTTCCTCCCTGGCTTACTAGCTTTCACATTTGCTTCTCTTACTTTGACAGGAAAGAGTGGCTGTGTCTTAGTTATTTTTTTATTCTCTTTATAGACCTGAAATGTCTGATCATAGAGAAACATCTCTCACTGTGCACTCTTCTAAAAGTTAATATAAAAAGAGAATGGTCTATGGTCAATAGAACTGGTTTCAAAACTTGGTGCTATTTACGATTAATCAGCTGAGTGATCTCCAGAAAGTTATTGACAATCTGTTATTCTGCATCATTTCCTCCTTTCAAAAAGAAGAGGAATTTGTGCAATTCTTATGAGAACCAGAGAAAATAAAATATGTAAACGTTGATTAAAATATACTTTTAAATATTTTATAGCATGTTGTGTAATTGTGGTGACCATGTTAAAAATCTGATGATAGGAGTTCCTGTTGTGGCTCAGTGGTAACGAACCTGACTAGTATCTCTGAGGATGCAGGTTCAGTCTCTGGCCTCGCTCAGTGGGTTAAGTATCCGGCATTGCCATGAGCTATGGTATAGGTTGCAGATATGGCTTGGATCCCAAGTTGCTGTGGCTGTGACATAGGCCAGCAGCTACAGCTCCGATTCAAACCCTAGCCTGGGCTCTTCCATATGCTGCACATGTGGCCCTAAAAAGAAAAAAAAAACTGATGATATAACATTAAAATTAAAGTTCAATTCATTGCACATAATTCTATGAGGATCTGGCTAAGTTAATATGAAACAGTCATAGCCTTCCAGAGTTCCACTACACCAAATCATCAAATGTGACACCTGCCACTCCCTGCAGAAGTTAAGTACAAAAGTACCTAGCCTAGTACCTGGTTAGATACAGAAGCACCTGGCTTGAACTATATATTCCATAGATATATCATAAATATAAAGCACTAAGTTACTGTGTTATTACTTTTATTCTTCTAGCCTTCTATTAACTGCCTTGGAAACCTTGTAAGCAACCATGCCTAGACTCATTCATTACAGTGCCGCCACTGTAAAATCTTTCGGACTCAATGTTGTTCATTTTTGGTCCTCCTTTCAATTCACTTCCAGGTCATTGTTCTTTAATGATGGCCCTTTGATGACTTCAACATTTATGTTGTAACCTTCCCTAAACCCTGTTCCTCAAGCTCTTTAATCTAGTGTCTGTCATCCGCATCTTATTTAATATGCACATAACATACCTGACATTACTCTACTTCCAAAATCAAAACCTAAGAAAGTTTCCTCTCTGAGTCAACCCTCAGGCTATAGTTTTTATTTCTTTGCTTCTTGATCTTAGTGAATCTATTCCTCATCCCTGGTGTGACTTTGATCTGCATCTTTTTCAATTCTTATGGACTAACACATCCATGCAAGAATTGCCTATCTTCCTACCCAAGACCTCACGATCATTCATTTCAGAACTGCTTCTATCAGATGCATAGAATTCTTTATAAGCTTCCATTTGTCATGCCAACTTTCCATTTACCAATTCTGATTAAACCTATTATGTTTTCATCTTCCTTTGCTAAAATCACAAAATATATTTTCAAACCTGCCTCTGAAAAAGCCCCTCTCCTAAAGAAACTTTCTCAACTGAGCTACCTTCCCATCTTTTTTTTTAAGACACCAAATATTCCTCAACCTTTTGCAATCAGAACTCTCATTCCAGTATTCTTTTTTTTTCTTTTTTTTTTTTTAGGGCCACACCTGTGGCATATGGAAGTTCCCAGGCTAGGCATCAAATTGGAGCTAAGCTGCTGGCCTACACCACAGCCACAGGAACGTGAGATCTGAGATGCATCTGGGACCTATGCTGCAGCTTGAGGCAATGCCAGATCCTTAACTCACTGAGCAAGATTAGGGATTGAACCCGCATCTTCATGGATACTAGTTGGGTTTTTAATCTGCTGAGCCACCACAGAAACTCCCCAGTATTCTTAAACCCACTTCCTTATAGTTTTAAAAGAACTTCTACTCACCCAAACAACACTTCCTTGGTATACCATCATAACTTGATACTTTCCTACTTCTTGGCTCTCTTTCACTTTGATGCCTCTATTTTACATTCCCCTGTTTCCTTCTGTTCAGTGAAGGATTCCTTCATGTTCTTATCCTCTTCTGCAGTTGCTCCAATTTGGCAATATCATCTATAATCACAGCCTCATTAACTACCTCTCAACAGATGGTTCCTAAATCTATGCCCTAAGCATAGCCTTTCCTGAATTTCCTGCTTCCTAACGATTTTCTTCCCCTAGAGGTTCTATCAACAACAACAATAAGCATACACCACTCCAGGTCCTAAATTCCTCCTAAAACCTCCTAAAATCTTCTCAATTTCAGTAAATGTCATCACAAGCCTTTTATTCAGAGGAATCCAGAACCTCCTGTTCATCTTTTATTCCTGTTCTCTTCTACTGCTTAGCCATAATTCTGTGCATTAAAACTCTCTGATGTCTGTGGATTTCTTACCCTTCTTTGGGGTTCTAATGCACCTTTTATCACTTATCTGGCTTTTATGATAATATGTTGTTATCTCTTTTCCATGACCCTTTTGTGGATCCTTTTCTCCTATTACGTCTAATCCAGCTGCTTCCAAAGAAAACTTAGGATCAAAGCATACCTCTGACTAGATTACTTCCTCTACTCAGAAATCATCAGCTGTCTATGTGTATTATTACACATAGAGTTATTAAATATGGAATTAAAAACCCCTCATGAGATAGATCCAACTCATCTCTTCTGAAGGAGTAGTGGTTACATGCTCCACTCTGAAGTTAGGGAGACCTGGTTTTAATCTTGGCTCTACTACCTCATTGTTGCCATAAATGTTGATTAAGCTCTTTAAAATATTCCAAAAATTATTTGGGGACCTGGAAATACACAAATGAACAAGAATACAAGGTTCAGAGTTCAAGTTGTGGCTCAGCGGAACCAAATCTGACTAGTATCCATGAGGATGCAGGTTTGATCCCTGGCCTTGCTCAGTGGGTTAAGTAAGGATCCAGTCGTGAGCTGTGGTGTAGGTCACAGATGCAGCTTGGATCTGGCATTGCTGTGGCTGTGGTGTAGGCTGGCAGCAACAGCTCCGATTTGACCCCTAGCCTGGGAACCTCCATATGCCACAGGTGCAGCCCTAAAAAGACAAAAAAAAAAAAGAATACAAGGTTCCTGCCCCCATGGAACTTGTACATCTTTCAGTAAGTGCTTGTCAAGGGTCTGCTGTGTATCAAGAAGGTCTCTACCACTTTTTGGGTATAGGGGATACATCTGTAAATAAAACAAGTAAATGAATAAACAAATGATTGACTATACAAACACAAATATATAGTATATAAATACATATGTCATTATAATTTGTTTCAAGATTTGATAGTCTGTTCAGGGAAGGCCTAAGCTGCTAACACTTGGTTTGAGAGCTGGGGCAAAGCATTCCAGGAGAGGGATTTACAATTGCACATGCCCTTGGTAATGATGTCAAGAATGAACTTGGACTTAGAGAAATAGGAAAGGATTATGTGATGGAAGGTGCTGTGACTTTAGGCAAGTTACTTATTCTGTCTATGCCTCAGTTCCTTTACCTCTGAAATGATACCAATACCACACTTCATCATTTTGTAGTCAGGGTAAAATGAAATAATGCATGTGACACACTTAAGGAATTGTATTAAATGCTCAGTAAATGGTACCTGTTGCCACCTTTGATGTAATCACTGCACTTGGACTTCATGATACAGACCCCCTTCCAAGTGCTCCAAACTTCCTCTTGCCTCTCCCACATATCTTTTGTTCATGATGTTCCTTTCTTTAGAAAGAAACCTCATTTCCCCTCATCTTTATCTGTCAAAATATAATCCACATTTCAGTATCATCTCTTCCATAAATCTTGTTCTGATTTCACCAGCCGAATGCATCTCTCATCTCTAGGCTTTCTTAGCACTTTATGAATATCTCTTTTCTAGCCCAAATCATATTCCCCACTTCCTGACTTCCTTACTGGATTCTGAGCTCCTTTACGATAATACTAAGTGTTCAAATGTTTATCTCCAGCCCTAGCACCTACACATGGCATTACCTTGCCCAATTATATTAATGCCTAATAAATATTTATCAAATTGAATTAGAATTTAATTCATTCAGTTCACCTTGGGCTTGTCACTTGATCCATTCCATTATTGCTTAGTTTATCAAGAGTGGCTTATGATTTTCTTTAACTATCCCTAGAAATAATATAGGCACACTAAACTACACTAGGTAGGAACTGATATATAGTCATTCATCATTGTTCATGGTAATTATGTTCTATAAAGTTCTGCAAACATCCAATTAGCAAATCCTAGAGGTTATATAGGGTTAGACTCCCATGAATCTCTAGTTATAACTTTCTGTCAACCAGTCAGTATATAACCTTGTTTAATATGTACTGATGCATAAGGACACCATGTTGAATGTGTATTGTTGGCTCAGTAACATTGAACTCATAGCCAACAGCACTATAATGTTTGCCTGAGTGCAGTTTATCTAGCTTGCATACTTTTTCCATAAGGCACATCACAACCTTCTTGCATTTAGGATTACCAGACAGCAATTTAGCACTGTGCTTAGGGTTTTAAACAGCAACATCACCAGTGAAACACAAAAATGTGAGAATATGACACTAAGTATATTGCCAAAAGAACACTTGTTTAGTGTATGAGCCGAAATGAGAAGGCAGCTCGTTGTCTTATTCGACCTATGCTGGGAACACCTGGGTTGTTAGGCAACTCCAATTTTTCTCTGCTCTGCACAAGTCCACAAATGACCACAAAAGCACTATGAGTTTTGTTTTGGAGGTTACAAGTACAATTTTGCAAGTAAGCAAATTTGCAAATACAAAATCCATGAATAATGAGTTTCCATTAGATGTGCCTCTCTGGTATGTCATCACAATAATGGTACCACATTAAGTCCTGCTTGCCTGTATCCCCATCCTTGTGCAGTCCCCTTTCATACTGATTCTGGCTTTGACCATGTGACTTCCTTTGGCCAAAAGAACAAGAGTAAATATGAAGCAATCAAAAGCCTGAAAAGCTAGTCACTGGGGCTTGAACTCTTAGAATGCTGCCACCATGTGAAGATATAAGAAATCAGTTTTATTGTGCTACAGAAGCAGGAATGAGCAGACAGCCAGCATACACTACAAGACCTGTGCATGAGGCCATCTTGGACCACCTAGCCAGTCAAGTCACAGGATGATGCAGCCACATAAATCACTCCAAGACACTCAATAAGAAAACTACCCAGCTCAGATCATCTTAAATTGCTGAGTCACAGATCATGAGCAAATAAAAAGCATTGTTGCTTTAAGCCATTAACAATTATGGTATTTTTTTTTTAGAAGCAATAGATAACTTTTACAACCTCTATATTCCTCAGGTCTACAATTCTAACAAGATTTTTTTAAATTGTGGACTTCAAAGAAATCTGCAGTTTATGTGTAAGCACTCATTCCATATGATCTAAAAACTTTAATTCTCTCATATTAGAATGATTCCTTCTAGATTCTCAAAGAAATCAAATGGCATCTTGCCATCCAGACTCATCTGAAGCAATATGATTGCCCAATTTCCCATGGTGGACAAGGAAGAGTCATGTCCCCAAGGCAATTTCTTCTCCTCCGTCCTTCTCCTCCCCTCCTCCCTCCTCTTCCCCCCATTTCCTCTCCATTTTCTTCTTCCTCCCCCTCCCCCTCCTCCTCTGCCTCCTCCTCCTTTCTTCATCATCTTCTTCTTCCTCCTCTTCTTCTTCTCTCTCTCTCCCTCTCCTTTATTTCTATCTGCAACTCTAAGCCAAGTCTCTCTGACTTGTAAGAGTTTTGTTTTCTATTTTTAATTTTCTTAGCTTATCCTGGTTAAATTGAAAATTATGAGAGGTAAAACTGCCTTTTTTACTATAGGCTCTCCAGCAGTGCCTTCACTGGTATTTTTCATTTGTTATGGAAGCATGTACAGGCACACACAATAAAAGTTAAGGAGAAAAAAGACCTAGTATTTCCTTGTCAAAAATGAAATTTGGGATGTAGGTAAATAAGAGATACAGTGTAATAAAATATCTACATAAATATATGACTATAATAATAAAGTGCTATTTAATATCTTCCAAACTTTATAATATTTTTCTTTATTTGAGTTTTTTTTATTCTTTTATATAAAACCTGACAACTACGAAGCTTACTTAAGTTTGAAGCATACCTATGGGGTAAAGAAAGAGTTATGAAGGGAATTAAGAAGATGATGACTTTTGGACATCCAGTAACAGATTGGTAGACTTTGGAAATTCAGAATTCTTTATAAGAAAATGCCCATGGGAGTTCCCTTGTGGCTCAGTGGGTTAAGGATCCTGCATTGTCACTGCTGTGGTGTGGGCTCTATCCCTGGCCCAGGAACCTCCACATGCCGTGGGTGCAGTCAAAAAGAAAAAAAGAAAATGCCCATGTTCTAGGGAGCTGTGGTTCTAGCTCATTTGATGATGAGTTCCTTCTCCTTTAATACTCTGTATGTCTAGACTATGACATTTGGAAGTCAACTCTTACAGAGAATGGAGAAGGGTGAAAAATTACAGACAATAAAAAACCGAGAGTTCTGTCTCTGACAGAAATTTCCTTTCCACTAAAGCAAGTAACATCCTAATCCGTAACAGATTTCTTATAAATCTCTCCTCTGTAGTCACTCTCCTCTAGTTTTGAGAACATGTGAAACTTTAAAAAAAAATCTCAACATAATTTATTCATAGTTAGATTTAGATAGCTAAATCTATAAAACTTGGTAGCTTTAAAAGTTGAATTATAGCAACAATTTAAAAACTTCATTAACTGAAAAGATTGAACTTTCCTGAGCTCTGTGTTCCCAGAAAACAACCGCTGTTGAGATGTCCCTTCGCCACTTTATTTTCCAAACCCCCTCTCTTCATTTTTCGCTCCAGGAAATGGCCAGTCACCAAGAACCCTTTCCCATGTGACTCAAATAAGACACATTGTCCACTTTTCCTCATGACTACCAAAAAGATCCCAGATGACTCCTTGTTTATCTGCCTATCATTAAATTAAAAAATACTCTTACACCTATTAAAAATGATAGGGAAGACTTTAATCAAAACTATGGCAATTGAAGTCAGCTCTTGAAATGATGAAGAGACCGTGCTCACCTCCAGTTCCAGCAAAAAGAAATAGAGATTCAGAGCCAAAGGAGCAGAGTGAGGGGATCAGTAGAAGTAAAATTACTAAGAAGAAGCATCAATGGTTGGAAGATTCCTGTTCAACTGGCCTAAAAGGATTCTTGCCTAAGGCAAAACAATGACTTATACATCAAAGGTGGGGGATGAGAAACTTGATCAGACATCAAGGGTGATGTGATATCAAGGTTGGGGGTATTTTGCTAAACTGAGCAGAATTCTTGCTAAAGTTAGACTCAGCAATAACAGACACAGAAGGCAAAGATCAAGGGTCTACTTGAGACGAGGGCTCAGAGGAGCCTAATTAAAATTTGATCAAAGAGGTTCTGCTATGTAGCCCAGGGAGCTGTATCTAATCTCTTGGGATGGAACATGATGGAAGATAATATAAGAAAAAGAATGTACATAAGTGTATGACTGGGTCACTTTGCTGTACAGTAGAAATTGGCACAAAATTGTAAATCAGCTATGCTTTAATAATAAATAAATAAATAAATAATTTGTTTTAAACATAGGCAGAAAAAAAGAAAAGCATCTTTGAGCCTAAACAAACCCCAGCCTGCCCTTCCTTTTCTTTGAGACCTTTCTCATTAGTACAAGTTCTCCATGTTCTCATAACATGAATAAGATCATCTCATTGATCTCTCCATTCTCTTTGTCTTTAACATTGGAGCATTTCCCTGGTTTTATGACCCTGGAGCAGAGACTCTCAACCCCTGCCCAGAGTAAGGATTCGGAGTCTGTGGCCCCTGCACGGAACTGTGTGAAGATGCAAATTGGGCGCAGAGTAGAGATCTTATGCATAGCGTTCATCAAATGTTTGGACAAATGTATGTCCTCATAACAATTTACGAAGCCCTGATAGATGTTTTTCATTTTTTGGTTTGTTTTGAGTATGGGATGGGATGAATTTGGTGTGACTTAATTCAGAATGGGAGAGCTGTGTACCCTGTTTTCCTTGACAAGTTTCAGATTCACAGGTTTTTCTTTTATTGAGAAAAGACTGAAGAATGGGTAGGAAGATAAATTAACTGCAGAAAGTCTAGATGTTTCAAGCACAGAATTAGTAATTCTATGCTAATTCTCGGAGGTTAAATAATCTTCATAAAACACAGATTAGGGGAAGTGAGGGTGAAAGTAGCTCTCAGGGATGGTGGACAATATAATCTGATTCTGTTTATATGGTTATCATTGCCCTTTTAAATTCTCATTAGCTCTGTTAATCACCGTGAACTCTTTCAGCACAAATTAATAGTTCATGCAAATCTTATTTGTTTCACCCTTCCGCAGAAGTTTCTTCAAGTAAATGCTTGTGCAGTGGGTCTGAACATGCAACCACAAATATGAATCATCAAAAATGGTTGATTATGGAGTTCCCGTTGTGGCGCAGTGGTTGATGAATCCGACTAGGAACCATGAGGTTGCGGGTTTGATCCCTGCCCTTGCTCAGTGGGTTGATGATCCGGCATTGCCGTGAGCTGTGGTGTGGGCCACAGACGTGGCTTGGATCCCACATTGCTGTGGCTCTGGCATAGGCTGGCAGCTACAGCTCCGATTAGACCCCTAGCCTGGGAACCTCCATATGCCGCGGGAACAGCCCAAGAAATGGCAAAAAGACCAAAAAAAAAAAAAAGATTGATTATTTTATTTTCTTTAAATCAGGATAAATCTAACTTAGAACCTGCAGATATACTGCAATCTTCACCATGCAGCATTGCATACTCACTAAATGATTGTTCTCCATAGTATTTATTTCTATCTGACAATATATATTTCATTTACTTTTATTATTTCTTTCCTCACTCTTGAAATGTAAGCTTTTGAGAGTAGAAGTTGTTCTTTTACTCCGCATTATAGCCACACCACCTGGTACTAGGCTAAACAGCAGGGGTTGAACAAATGGCAATAATTCCTGTACTGTTGACCATCCCTGGGTTGTGGGACTAGCCCTGGAAATGCACGAACTTGAATTTTCACCCAGACTCTAACTACACTGCAGTTGCAACAGAGTGATTAGTTCAGCTCCTGGAGCCCTGGAATGAAGACGAGGCTGAGTTCAGATTCATCCTGAATCAAACCAATGTGGTTGGGCTTTTTTCCCCCATAGTGACCAACAATTGGAAGTCAGAGGGTGTCTTAGTTTGCTAGGACCACCAGAACAAAATACCACAGAGGGGGTGGTTTAAATGACAGAAATTCATTTTCTCACAGTTCTGGAGGCTGCCAGTCCAAGGTCAAGGTGTTAGGTTTGATTTTTCCTGAATCCTTTCTCCTTGGCCACCCTCTTCATGCCTCTTTACAAGGTTGTCCTTTATGCATGTACATCATCTTTTGTCCCTGCCTGTCCTCATCTCTTCTTCTCTGACAGAAGTCAAATTGGAATGGGGCCCACCCTAATAGCCTCAGTTTAAAATAATTACTGTTTTAAAAACCCTGCATCCAGCCGAGTTTCTGTTGTGGCTAGGTGGAAACGAATCTGACTAGGAACCATGAGGTTTTGGGTTTGATACCTGGCCTTGCTCAGTGGGTTAAGGATCCGGCGTTGCCGTGAGCTGTGGTGTAGGTCGCAGACGCGGCTCAGATATGGCGTTGCTGTGGCTGTGGTGTAGGCAGGTGGCTACAGCTCCAGTTAGACCCCTAGCCTGGGTACTTCCAAATGCCACAGGGGCGCACCCCCCCCCCCCAAAAAAAAAGACAAAAAAAAATCCTGCCTCCAAAAATAGTCACATTCTGAGGTATTGGGAGTTTAGGGCTACAACATCTGCATTTGGAGCTAACACAATTCAGTCTATAACATTCTGCCCTTTGGACGCCCCAAAATTCATGTCCTTCCCACATGAAAAATAAATTCCCAAGTGTCTTCACCTATTCCAGCATCAATACTAAGTGCAAAAATCTCATCTAAATGGTATCCAAACCAAGTATAGAATATACTCACAATTCCTCTTGTGGCAAAATTCTCCAGCTGTGAACCTGTGAAACAAGACAAGTTATGTGCTTCTAAAATACAACCATGGGACAGGCATAGGAGACACATTCTCATCCCAGAAGGGAGAAACTAGAAAGAAGGAAAAGGGTCATGGTTCTCACCTGTGTGGAATGTGCTACCTTCAGAATGCAGAAGAGCCTACCAAGGATTTTCCTTCTTTCTCAGGAGTGAGAAATGTGAGAAGTAATAATCCCTTTTATGTCAGAGGGGATGTCCCTGCATTCTAGACTTACAGACTCTTAACACTTCACTGATGTGGTAGCTCCCTGGATATTTGTCTCTCACTCACCCTTCTTTACCCCTAACCACTCAACTCTAAGTCTCCAAAATACTTGCCACTTACTGCTGGTTAACATAATACCGTAAAGAGGAAGGGGCAGAGGCAGAAGCTGAACTGTGGGGCAGTGGCAAAGGTGGGCCTCAGCTAATTCCACAGGATGACGGGAGTTGTATGGGCTTTCCGAGTTGAAACTGTATTTCCCCCACAGTGTTGAGTAGTCATTAGATGCCTCCAGAGGCATAACCTTGGGCCATTTAGATCACTTCACTGAAGGTCAAGTCCTGGAGAGGGAGCCACGGATGAGTCCTTCGATTTTAAAGGAAGATCTGGGTGATGGACTCTTATCCACTGCAACACGGATTTGTGCTCATATTGCTTATGGCCAGTATGAGATAATATCTGTTGTTTTAGTGGGGCTAAATAATTTGTCTCAAGTTATGCAACTAGTAAATGGCAGAACTGAAGTCAAACTGGGAAGGATTCATACAAGCTTCTTTACCCCTAACCACTCAACTCTAATACCCAAAGAAAAGAAAAAGGGAAAAGAACATTTGATCCTGGTTCTCAAGGAGGGTACAAGGACGAGGTATTTAATGAAAAAAAATGAACAGAATAATTTCTCCCTATTCCTACCCTGTTATGTTCACTGTGATGATCTTTCTGCACTCTTTCTCATCCCACCTCAAACCCAGACACCTTTTTCGGTTTCAGGCTTAGGGCTGAGCTAACATGTTTCTCTGCCATAGACATGGCTTTATTAAGCTATATCTCAAGCCAGGAAACACTGGGGATCAGAAGCTCTTTCTCCAGGTCTAGAAGTCATTTGAAAACCCAAGTACCCTGCTCCATTCTCTCTTCATCCAACATCGTTAACGTGTTGGAACAGCCGCTACCTTAAATGATATTTAAATTTCTTGTGTCAGCCAGGATAGGAAACATGGCACATTCATAGTAGGTTATTTGTAGAGTTTAATTGGGGTCTCGGCAAAGATGAGACAATGTCAAGAAAGCTAGTGTGTAATTAGTGCAGTCCTGGGACTAGTAATCATGAGGAGCCTTAAACTTGAAGGATGAGGTGAGAGAGAAGAGTGTCTTTGTATGAGGGCAACCTGACATTGTCAACCAGGGGAGCCCACGAGGAGGGAGCTGGAGTAATAGATACCTTAACTTCACTGTTCTCCTCCAATCTCCTGCCACTGCCACCATTAACCAGATCCAAAAGGAACCTAAAGGGGCATAGGAGCCCTCTGAACAGTCCCTACAGGGTAGCATCCTGGAGCATGAAGGGAAGCAGATAAAAGACGGAGACTGGGGCTAGAGGAGCAAATGGAAAATATCAAAAACACTATTTAACTCTATTATGTTGTGCCTTAGATAGCATCTGTTTGGATGATGGGTCTTACAATTGTGCATGGTTCAAGTGGAGAACACACCTAGAACTTTCTTCTTGGCATCATAGGTGCATGTGCCCATAGTGTGGTGGGGCAGAGAGGGCAGGAAGTATTAAGGAGATAAAGAAAAGGAGAAGGAGACTTTAAAAACTTTTATTACATTACACAGAAGGAGGAATTGAGGTTAATATATACTTCATTCAGGAACAAGTGCCCAATAGTTTTTTTTTTAAGGGAATTATCCTTGACCAGAGATATTTATATAACTCTGTGATATTACATAATATTATGTAATATAGGTTCTTTCTGTCCTTAGACTGCAACCCACAGAAACACTTTATCAGTGAGCAGTTGAGTTATAATATGATTCTTCTAAAATGATGCAGTGGACAGAGGCTTTAAGGCAGACTCGTCTGTGAGATTGAACAAATGATTCAACCCCTCAAATGAGCCCAGTTTCCTCTCCAAATGAATATAATAACAACAGTTACCATTTATACAGCACAACCAGGCACTGTGCTGGTGCAGTGGATATTCATATATCCTTTTTACAGATGCAGAAACTGACACTTCCAGAGGCGAAATAATTTTCCCATGGCTAGCAAAGGATGGAGCCAGGATTTGAATCCAGCCTCTCTGACTTCAAAACTCTAGATCTTAATTATTATGTGGAACTCCAGTTCAAAAGGATTTTGGAAAATAAAGTGACTTAATTTTTTGAAGTGAGTGACTCAAACCTAATATATGTGTGTGTTCAATATGTGTTTGCTGAAAGAAATTGAATGAATGAATGAAACTCATGCTGCAAGCCCATTCAGCATTGTAATAGCTTATTTAATAAGAATGACCCAGTGAGAATTCCCATCGTGGCACAGCAGAAATGAATCTGACTAGAAGCTATGAGGTTGTGGGTTTGATCGCTGGCCTCGCTCAGTGGGTCGAGGATTTGGCATTGCCGTGAGCTGTGGTGTAGGCTACAGATGCGGCTCGGATCTGGCGTTGCTGTGGCTATGGTGTAGGCTGGCAGCTTCAGCTCTGATTAGACCCCTAGCCTGGGAATCTCCATATGCCATGGGCACGGCCCTAAAAAGACAAAAAAAAAAAAAAAAAAAAAAAAAAGAATGACCCAAGCATGAGAAGGAAAGTGGAGAGAGAGGGAGAAGTCATATTTAATTGGCTCTGACTGTACTTATGTGCATTAGATATGAGCAGTTTTCCTCATGGTTTGTGTGATCCAAGTATCAAATAATTCTTTATTGATTGCTGGCAAGAAAATGAGTATGGCCAAGCAAAAATGGATAACACCTGGTAACCATAATGTCTATTTTAGGCTGAGAAAAACACTCCTTCAAAGATACGGTCCCTTCCTAATGCCCAAACCTGTAAATATTACCTTAGATGGCAAAAGAGTGAATAGTACCTTATTTTGCATACAATGTAAATAAGTTAAGGATCTGTAGAGAAGATGCTTATCTTGGATTGTCTAGGTGGGTCTGAAATGCTATCACATGTATCCTTATACAAGAAACAGAAGAAGTTTTGAGACAGACATACATGGAAGAAAAGGCAACATGAGGAGTGAGGCACATGCTGGATTGATGTGGCCATAAGTTAAGGAATGCTTCCCTTCAGGAGCCATCAGAAATGAGAAGAGACAAGAAAGGGATTCTCCACTAGAGCTTCGGGAGGGTGTGGCCCTGTCAACACCCTGACTTTGGGATGCTGGCCTCCAGAAATGGAAGCAAGTACATTTCCGTCATTTAAATCCACCAGTACGTGGCAATTGGTGACAACATCAATAGGAAACTAATACACTGTCTTTCCAAGTGATGCCTGATTAAATTGTGTTAGTTTTCAAGGGTACCATTTGGCAAAACAAATTATTGTCACTATAGTAAAGACTGAATTCTATAGGAAATATATTGTTAATTGCCATGAGGACAGGAAATTCGAATATTTCACTGAAGAACTACTTTTCATTCCCCTAAAGCCTTGAGGCTAGCTAAGGGAAAGAGAGTGCTACCAATGAATCATATGAGTGTGTGGTTTGGGGAAGAGTTAGATGATAGGATAGAAGGAAGTTGAGTCTTGAGGTAGGCAGGACCAATGAGGAGCTAATTGCTGCTGGATGGGGTACCCATTGATCTTTCCATAAATCACAGCCAGGAGCGCAATGCTATGTTTACCTCTGGAAAGTGATCTAAAAAAAAAAAAAAAAAGATGCTGGTTGACAAAATCAGAAATTTCCTTGTTGATATCTGAAACCGACCCCCACACATGTAAGGCAAGAGACCAGAGAAAGAGGCAGACCAATCCAGCAGATTGGTAGGTGGCAGTGTCACTAAGCAAGGGAACTTACAAAGCTTGCCTCCAGCAGCCAAAAGATGAGTATATCTCTGCCCCTGCCTGCCAGAATCTTAAAAGTTTATATAGAGGCCTTACCTGGGTTCAGCCAGGTATTCAATCCAGATGGTCTCAACGATTTCTTGCTCTCTCAAGGCTACATCCTTGAAGATGGCTTTGCAATGGAAATGGTGAACAGAATGTATATTTCACAGATGGGGAGAGGGTGGGTGAGAAGCTCTGACTGCCCAGGCGCAGCTCATGGGTCGACCACTAGTCATGTTCCCTCAACGACTTCCTCCAACAAAAGACCACTCAAATACATGTGCAGAGAAACAAGGACCTCAGGCGTTTCAGTGACGGGGATTTGGGAAGATATAGTAGCGAACGAGAGAGACTACTCAGTGCCCCCACCCCCAACCTGAAGAGTCTAAATGCTTGCACTTGTGAGATTTTAGAAGCTCCTGGAAGATTCCTATCAAGTTACTAATAGTTAAGGCCTTTTGGAGTTCCCATGTGGTGCAGTGGTTAACAAATTCGACTAGGAACCATGAGGCTTCGGGTTTGATCCCTGGCCTTGCTCAGTGGGTTAAGGATCCAGCGTTGCCGTGAGCTGTGGTGTAGGTTGCAGATGCGGCTCAGATCCTGCATTGCTGTGGCTCTGGCGGAGGCCAGCGTCTACAGCTCCAATTAGACCCCTAGCCTGGAAGCCTCTATATGCCATGGGAAGCGTCCCTAGAAAAGGCAAAAAAAGACACACACACACAAATAATAATTAAGCCCTTTTGTATTAAAACAACAGTGCATGACGTTTAGTAAAATTGATTTTTTTTCCATAAGAGTTTAAAATAAATTAGCTATTTCCAGAAGTTCATGGTTGTCAGCAAATAGAAATGTCATATGCTTAACTCCAATCTTAGTAATGCTCTGTGTTAGTCATTTGATTTCTCTTAGCCTCAGTTCTTTCATCTGTAAAATGAGGAGGTCGAAAAAAATAATTATAACCATGTTAATAGTCGCCAATGGTCTAGAAACCTATGACTCAATCACTAAAAGCTGGAAATATTCTGCTCTTATGATGATAAATTACTTCCTTAATGCTGCAAATGTACTTAGAAGGAAATCAAAATGTACTGGATGGTAGTGGCAATTAGTCTATTATATGGTATTTTTTATTATTGAACAACACAAACTCACAATGCAATAGTTACCTGGGAGAAAGACAAATCCAATAATTTGAGGGACAGGATTTAGCTTTTTGTATCAACCAGACAAATAATGTGAGCTCTTTGAGTACATTAACCATATTTGGAACATGCCTGAAACATAATAGCAGATACTCACTTCCATGTGAAAGCCTATTGTTAGATCTTATTTCCAGACACAGGCAGCATAAGGAAAATTACAATTACTTACAGATTTTCAGCATTGTATCTATGTTCAACTCTGTTGGAGTTTCAGTAAAGGTTTTCCATGGCAACACATTGATAGTGGTCATAATTATAGCACATTATATTTTTAAAATATTGTTTATACATTTCTAAGCATCTTTAAGCTCTGTTTGTAGAGCATCTTATTTTTTGCAACAATTACCTTCAGGAGTAGTAGGTAATATTCTTCTAGTCTACAAAAATGGAGGAAGCAAGCTGTAAACATGACTGTGAATTTGGGTTTTATCCATAGTTCTAAAGTTAACTTATTCTCTCATCTGTCACAGGAGCCTCCTGGAGTTTTTTTGTTTGTTTGTTTTTGGTTTTTTTTTTTGTTTGTTTGTTTTTTGTTTTTTAGGTTTTTTTTTCCTACAGGACTACTCCATTATGTTAATTTTTTTATTGTTATTTCCCCAATACGATTTTTTTCTACTGTACGGCATGGTGACCCAGTTACACGTACGTGTATGCATTCTTTTTTTCCCATTATCATGCTCCATCATAAGTGACTAGATATAGTTCTCAGTGCTTTTAACAACTGTACAACACTAAAATTCCACAACCAGAGCCACTTTTCACCACCCTTCAGACATGGTAGTCATCAGCTTGGTCCTCAAGGGTGATAGAACTGATCTCCGATGCTTATTTCACTGAGAACATCAGGGACTCTTAATTGCCAATCCAGGTAACTATATTCAGTTCTCATTCTATTAGGCATATTTTAGACATTTACATATTTATTTATTTTCACCATTCTTTAGCTTTTGAGGTAGAAATTTCCAATTTCTCTTCTTTATTTTATTGCCTATTTCTCATCATCTAATAATCCTTTGACTGTTAATCTCCAGATTTCTGTGCCAATCCTCTTATTTGAGCCATCCATGATCACTCACTTTTGTGACTTTAAAAATCACTTTTCTTTGCTAAAAACTCTGTTGTATCATCTGACCCCCAATTTTTTTATTGTTATTTCCCCAAAACAATTTTTTCCCACTTACAGCATGGGGACCCAGTTACACATACATGTATACATACTTTTTTCTCCCATTATCATACTCAGTCGTAAGTATCTAGACATAGTTCTCAGTGCTAGACAGCAGGATCTCATTGTTAATCCATTCCAAAAACAATGGTTTGCATCTGTTAACCCCAAACTCCCAATCCATCCTGCTCCCTCCCCCTCCCCCTTGGCAACCACAAGTCTAATCTACAAGTCCATGATTTTCTTTTCTGTGGAAAGTGAACCCCAAATTTGATTACAAATATCCCCATCTGGATTCCCTGAGTGCACTTGATGCACATGGTAAATTCCAAGATAGAACTCAAGCTTTTCCTGCAAGTCTGCACCATCTCCAACACAATATGCTTCTGATATGAGTACTCATATCTATGCTATCTTTCAAACATCTTCATCAAACCCACCTCCTCGTAGTATATCCCATGGGTGATCAGATCCTTCGGATTCTACCCACAAAATACTTCTCAAATTATCTTTTCTTGTCTCTATCCCTACTTCCTCTGCCATAACTCAGATTATCATCTCCTTTTTTATGTTTTCAGAAGCCTCATCTTCTTCCCATTGTCTCTCTCTCCTCTTGACAATTCTCCCCACTGCTGCCAGTCACTATTCCACAAAATTAAGTTAATGGCATTGTCCTCTTACTGAAAAACATCCCTGAACCTGTAGAACCTTCCGCAATTTGGAATGAAATTCTAACTTCTGCACTTGACATGTGAGGAGGTTTGCAATCTGGCCCAGCTCCTTTCTAGCATGATCTTTTCTGCTCTGCTGAACAGTTAGTACTACTGATGTTGAACTTCTTTAACTCCCTACTCATATCCAAACTTTTTTAGGATTCTACTTTTTTGAACAAATTCTTTGCTCATGATGTATGTAACCTCTCAATATAGCATTTTCTTATATTTGAGAAATGGTCAATTGTTCCTATTCTAAGTTCTCAGAGCTTTTTTAGCATATACACGCCAATTCACTAAATTGCACTGTAATTTCTTCATTTATGCCAACAAATACCACTAGACTATATTAATTTGTCACTGTCTATATACAAGATTCTTGTCAAACCTAAAAGTGAAATCTGATATGTAGTACCTTTTAGAAATTACATCGTAATTATATTTTATGGTGTTTTAAAAATGCTGTGGTTTCAAATGGGAACTAATCAAATTTATAATCTTTGGCACAGAAAAGGACACCATAAACAAAATGAAAAGAAAACCTACATAATGGCAGAAAACATTTGCAAATGGTGCAACCAAGAAGAGCTTAATTTCCAAAATACACAGATAGCTCATACAATGTAATGTCAAAAAAAAAAAAATCAAAAAATGAGCAGAAGGCTAAATAGACATTTCTCCAAAGAAGACATACGGATGGTCAACAGGCATATGAAAAGATGATCAACATCATTAATTTTCATAGAAATGCAAATCAAAACCACAATTAGATATCACCTCACACCAGTAAGAACAGCTATCATCAAAAAGCCTATAAATAATAAATGTTGTAGAGGGTGTGGAGTAAAGGAAAGACTCTTACACTGTTGGTGAGGATGTAAATTGGTGCAGCCACTATGAAGGGTCCTTAAAAAACTAAAAAATAGAGTTACTATATGATCCAGCAATCTCACTCCTGGGCATATATCTGGAGAAAATTCTAATTTGAAAAGATACATGCATCTCCAAGGTTCATAGCAGGACTATTTACAATACCCAAGACATGGAAGCAACCTAAGTGTCCATCAATAGATTAATGGACAAAGACATAGTATATGTATACAATGGCATATTACTCATAAAAAGAAGGAAATAGTGTCATTTGCAGCAATATGGATGGACCTAAAGATTATCATACTAAGTGAAGTAAGTTATAAGAAAAATATATGATTGTAACTTATATGTGGAATCTGAAAAATGATACAAATGAACTTATTTGAAAAACAGAAACAGACACATATAGAAAACAAACTTATGTTTACCAAAGGGAAAAGGCAGAGGAAAGGATAAATGTGTATAACTGAATCACTTTGCTGTGTACCAGAGACCAACACAACATTGTAAATCAACTATATCTCAGTTTTAAAAGTAGTATGACTTCAAATTGTGCAGATAGTGAGTTTATTAGATGTTTATAACCTAAAAACCTCAGATAAGAGTATTTAATGGACAGTCAGGAAATTGCATTTAACGTTACTACTGCACTCTTAAAGAGTAAACTCCAGAGTTCCCGTCGTGGCACAGTGGTTAATGAATCCGACTAAGGTTGCAGTTCGATCCCTGGCCTTGCTCAGTGGGTTAATGATCCGGCATGGCTGTGAGCTGTGGTGTAGTTTCCAGGCGAGGCTTGGATCCTGCGTTGCTGTGGCTCTGGCATAGGCCGGTGGCTACAGCTCCAATTAGACCCCTAGCCTGGGAACCTCCATATGCCGAGGGAGCGGCCCAAGAAATGGCAAAGAGACAAAAAAAAAAAAATTTGCTTCTTGAAACCTATGGTTGTTACACAATACTAATTGAAGTGTGACCTAATAATAAGAATATTTTAACCATAGAACATCTTCCTTGCTGATTTTTAACAGAAGATTTCCTTGGGAGTGATAAATCGTGTTGAATGCTAAATATACATTTGTTCACAAGAATGTAATAAAACTTGAAGTTTCAAAGCATAATGCCAATATTTCTCCTCCCTAACACATGTCAGAAACTCCATCACGTAAGGTTTGCTTTGCTTCTCCAAGTTCAAAAACAAAAGCATTATTTCACCACTTGGCTTCTTTCATTTTTTGAAAGAAGCCTATTTTCTACTTTTTTTTTTTTTTACAAATTTTTTCTTTGCTTTTTCCATTTTATGATATTTTTGGTGGTAAAATTGCTGGCTTACACTTAAGTTCCCTAATTCAGAGCATTTAAAAAGGAAGAAAAAAGTCTCTTTTTACCCTATTAACATATTAGATCTGAGCATGTATTTTGATATTGCCACATGCACAGTTGAAATTCTCCCTTCACTCTACGAATATCTCTATATTGGGCATAAATTTTGAGGTTACTACATTCTTGATTTTCTATCCCTCTTTAAGCAACGGTCATTGAGAAGCTGCAAGTGAGAATTATGAGTAAGGTCTTTGGAAAGAGAGCAAAGAACAATTCATTTTGATTGAATAAAATGAAAGATAAAAACCTTAATTTGGAAGACAATGTAATTAAGCTCCACTACTTTAAATTAACTGATAAATGCAATTAAATACCAATTCCAGGTTCCATAGGATATTCTAGGTACTCTTACTTTTACCTTCAAAATATTAATATATAAAAACATTAGCAGGTGGCAAGAAAAACAAAGAAAATAGATGACAGGTAGATGATAGTGGGGAGAGAGGGATAGAGGGCCAAAACCACACACAGATGATTGATGGCAGGTTGTGTCTTAATTTTACAAAATATTTTAATATTGTAATAGAACCATACATGGCATTAGACTTTAAAGAATTAGGAGGAAATGTTCAGTGGAATTAGAATTGAGATTTTAAATATATTTATTCTTTTATAAGCATTTCAGCAAAATTAACATAGCAGTGGATAATATTACTTTGTAGTTTTTTATTTAACTGGATATTTATGTGGAGGATAATTAATTTGGATTCATCTTTCACATTTTACATTACTGTAAGTAACAACCAAATCAAAAAACATACAAAATATATTGGAGTTCCCGTTGTGGCTCAGTGGTTAATGAATCCGACTAGGAACCATGAGGTTTCGGGTTCGATCCCTGCCCTTGCTCAGTGGGTTAAGGATTCGGCGTTACCATGAGCTGTGGTATAGATCGCAGATGCGGCTCAGATCCTGCGTTGCTGTGGCTCTGGCGTAGGCCGGTGGCTACAGCTCTGACTGGACCCCTAGCCTGGGAACCTTCATATGCCACAGGAGCGGCCCTAGAAAAGGCAAAAAGACCAAAACCAAACAAACAAACATACAAAATGTAAAAGAAAATACAATCACACAAGTTAAATAACAACAGAAGAAATAGAAACTCAGTCCATTCATGAAATGAAGGTTATTAGAGACAAATAGATATGTCCATACATGTAAAGAAAATGTTTTAAAGGCAAAATGCCATAAAATAGAAATAACAGAATGAAGAAAACATAACAAATAAACATAATTGATAAACTTTCACTATTTGAAGTATGGAGAAAGCAGATTAATGTATGGTAAGTATATAAATTCTACTTAATAAATGCTCAAAAATAGTATGTGGATGAGAATTAGAGAAATTAGCTTATAAATTGCCTATGAAAACATGAATAGAGATGGCATTTTAGAAATAATATGGCATTAAAACAGACTCTGAGAATCCACATATGGCTTTTGTCCAAATAGCTCTACGTCAGAGCATATAACTCAAAAAATAAACTGAGAATGGAAAAACAAGAAGATCTGTTTATTATGAATGAAAAATTGAAAACATTCTAAGTTCTCAAGAATAGTGGAATAGTTGAGTAAAGAGTATATTAAGGAAAGCTATAGCATGAAATAACAGTGTATAAACTATGGCAATGCTAGGTAATGTTTACATAAAAATTATATAGAGCAAATGCTTGTTAGACCAGATATATATATATACATATATATACACACACACATATATACATACACACACATATATAAAAGATATATATATATATTGATATAACAGACATATGTATCTATATATATCTTAACAGACATATATATATATATATACATACATACACATATAGAACATTTCTTCCAGAAGCAACAGAACACACATTCTTAAGTGCACATGATACACTCACCAGGGTATATGAGGCCCAAAAACAAGTCTTAATAAATTTAATGAGGTTGAAATCATACTAAGCATCTTTTCCAACCATACTGTAATTGATTTTTAATTAAATTCTTCTTGTAAAATCAATTACAAGAAGAAAACTGGAAAATTCACAAATATGTGGATATTAAACAACCTGCATAAGAAAAGTAAAAGGCTCAATATAAATATTAAATAAGTACAAATTTTTTTCTGTCCTAATGCTTTCCCTAAAAGGGGAAGCCTGAATTAAAGGATGCAGCATTAAGTCTTCAATTATGGTGGGAAGAGATTTAGAAACATTAGTTGGGGGAGTTCTCATTGTGGCTCTGTGGGTTAAAAACCCAGTGAAGTCTCCATGAGGATGCGGATTGGATCCCTGGCTGAGATAAAGGCTAGGTGTATGTTTTTGGTTTAATAGATACTGGTACATTGTTTTAGGGGAAAAAGTAAAAAAACAAATAAGCAAAGGACCTGTCCAGTTAGCAATGGGCCTCATCACCTCTAAAGCTTTCTTTTTTTAATATTGTTTATTGTATCGCAATTCAATACAAAAAGAACTTAGCACACTGGTTCATCTGAAATTATAAGCATCAAGTTTTCAGTGGTAATAGCTTTTAAGTAGTTCAGTTCAAGAAAACTGAATTTTGGAGTTCTCGTCGTGGCTCAGTGGTTAACAAATCCGACCAGGAACCATGAGGTTTTGGGTTCGATCCCTGGCTTGCTCAGTGGGTTAAGGATCCGGCGTTGCCATGAGCTGTGGTGTAGGTTGCAGACATGTCTCGGATCCCTCGTTGCTGTGGCTCTGGTGTACGCCAGCGGCTAGAGCTCCGATTAGATCCCTAGCCTGGGAACCTCCATGGGCCACAGGAAGCGGCCCTAGAAAAGGCAAAAAGACAGAAAAGAAAAAGAAAACGAAAACTGAATTTCTCCAAGTACAGTCAATCCATCTTCTCAGGAGCAAGTTTGCCTCAAAGTCAAGAGCAATGGTTGTTTTTCACGTTCTCAGGGATGCTCACAGAATGCATGCAGTCCTGTGCTCTGGAGCCTTCCTGCAGCAGCTCAGCACTGGTCTGCATTCTCTGTTCCAGCACCGCCTGATGAGCCAGCCTAATTGGCCTTGCTCACTCTGCACCGCCACAGGGCCCAGTGTTTAGGCCAAGCAATCATCTTTGCACACATTGCTCCTGCAAAGATCTTTCCTTTTCTTGTATTTCACTTAATAAAATTAGTCACTACACACGGTGGATTAGCAGCAGCAGCAGCTCAGCTTCCTCGGATTTACATGAATTTATTCTCAGTGGAGAGATCAAGAGGCAATTTATTCAGTTCTTGGCCTTGTTAGGAGCTCCCATCACCCGACCCTGCAGCTCTGTCTGAATAACATGTTTGTGATTATTTGTTATTTGGTACAATGATTCTCACTTTTGCAGGGAGCTCCTAGGAGATCATTTCCAGATTCTAAATTTTTCTAAACTAGTTCTATCAGAGCAAGAGGGAGCAAGAGCCAAAAAAAAAAAAAAAAAAAGTACAAGTTTTAGAAAGTGGGCCAAAATGTCCAAAATGTGACTGGTCACAAAACAGTTCTCACAGTCTCTATTTTTTCCAAAGTGACTCTCAGGATATTTCTCTGAACCGTAGGAGTTATGTTTTCAAACAAACTGTCCATGCACTGTGCTCGTATGTTTAATACATTGAAAATTCAGTATTTCAAGAGTGGTGGCTGTGAACATTTCATTGATCTAAGGCTACAGTTAGAGAAGGGGCAGTCTCCCTGAATGTCTACACAGATAGCTAGAGGGAAGGAAATGATGACAGAGTACCACTCTCCTCTCCTCTTTGATGCCTAAAGATATTTCTATGATGAAAAGAGCTGAATCCAGAACCACCAAGCCGTAGAATATGAAAGTGTCTCTCTTTTCCAACTTCAAGATATATGGAAAGGCAGGCAGGTAATTTAAACTGTGGTCCCTTACTCTTCTTACATGTGTGTATAACAATAACACCAACCTCGCAGGACCTTGGTGGAGCTTAGATGGGATCAGGCCTTACAAGGATACAACACAGCACCTGGATTTAGTATATTCATATTATATTAGAGTATACAATAATATTAGCTGTCACTATTGTGGTGACTATTAGTGTCCTTGCCTTCGTTTCCTTCTCTCTCATCCTGTTCCTCCCCTTCCAGCCTCCAATTCCTACATAAAAGAAACACAAATTGTATATACTCATGCCAATGGTCTATATGACTAGAAAGAACCACAGAAAACCCAGATGTATAAAAAGAAAGAAAGATTAAAAAAAAAAAAAAAGAGGGAGTTCCCTTAGTGGCTCAGTGGGTAACAACCCTGGCCTCGCTCAGTGGGTTAAGGATCCGGCGTTGTCGTGAGCTGGGGTGTAGTTGCAGACACGGCTCAGATACTGGCTTGCTGTGGCTGTGGTGTAGTTTGGCAGCTGCAGCTCTGATTTAACCCCTAGCCTTGGAACTTCCTTATGCTGCAAGTGGAGCCCTAAAAAGCTAAAAAAAAAAAAAAGGAAGGAAGAAAAGAGAGAGAGGGAGGGAGGGAGGAAGGGAGGAAGGAAGGAAAAGATAGAAACACTCAGAGAGTATCTGAGAAACTATTACCAGTATTTGCCTTTGCTTTTAACTGTACACATTTCTTTATTGTTCAAATTTTTTACCATATCCATATATGATTTTTATTGAAAGTAAAAAAATGGGAGATTTTTAGAAAAAAACTTGGAGAAACTCAAAGACAATGGCATAAAATAATAATAATAACAAACACTTTTATAGCTCTTGGTATGTACCAGACAGTATAGTCAGTATGCATTGACTATTTAATACTCACAATAACCTGGGGAAATAGAAAAAGTCATTATTCCCATTTTACATGTGAGCAAAGTGATGTACAAAGATGCTAAATAACTTGCCATCAGTCACACTCCTGAAAATTGGGGAGCCACAATTTGAAGCAAGGCTGTGTAGCTCCAGGTTCTGGACTCTTAAACAAATATACTATATGGTAGTGAAGATAAAGGAAGAAGGTTGAGAGATGGTATGATTTTTACCCTTATGTATACAAGGAATTTAAAAGAGAAGGGAAATTTTTTTGTTGTTTTGTCCATAGAGTACCCCACTTGTAGTACATGAGTTCTAATTAAAGCAGAAATAAATGAATTTATGTAGGAAATAACTTGATTATCAGTTGAAAAAAATCTGAAATGGTACAAGAAGAAGATGACTTTGAAAACATGGCTTTTTCTATTATTAAAAATCTCTCTCTAAGTTCCCTGGTGGCTCAGCCAGGTAAGGACCCAGTGATGTCACTGCTGTGTCTCTGATTACAGCTATGGCACAGGTTTGATGGCTGGCCTAGGAACTTCCACATGCCACAGGCACAGCCAAAGAAAAAATTATCTCCAGGGAGTAATTGTAATAATTAAACTGCTCATCTTCATGAGTATTGTTGTTTTGGGGGGCATGCAATGTCTCTTACCACCTAATTCCATTTCTTTAGTCTTATTTACAAATTGCGCCCCTCAAATGATCAATCATATACCTTAAGAGATAGTATCTTGAAGACTACCCACCCTACCTTGTTTCATTTGATGGATCTCATTACTCTTGTAAGGATGAAATTAAGATGATTAAATAAAACATATTAAATAAATCATGAAGGTAATCTGTATGAAGTACATCACTTTTTTGAGACACAATTTTCTGGCGTATAAAGAAAAGGCTCTAATAGTCAAGTATTCCAAAAAAAAATGTTGTAATGAAATTTCTCTAGTAAAATAGGTAATGGACTGGTAATTGCATACTTTATTGAAGATACTGGTCCTCCCATTAATGGGATCCATAAAATGAACACTCTCTCTGACTTCATTGAGACCAGAGTAGTAAATGAGCTGATAGTGCTTATAGATAAAAATAGAGGCTATTGCACGGACAATAGAGGACATCTTATTTTAGAAAAAAGGAAAGTGTTGAAACATTGAGGTAGTTATTTTGCAAATCTGCTAGATCATTTTCTCTCCTAGTTTTGTCTGGGGCCCATGATCAAGAAGTTTTGAGTCCTGCCATTACTTCACCAGATGATCCATTATCATAGAATCTTCCTGTCTCTAGTGAGAAATAAATTTGGGAGAGGCTTTCTCAACAACCCCCTTATCCCCACCTGATTATATACTCACCAGTTCTGTAAAGTCACACCTGACAGTTTCTCCATGTTGCAATGCACATGAAGGATGATGTTGCCACTCCCACAAATTGGCTGTAATATTTGCACAATACCTTGCCCAATAACCATATCACCAACCTCTCCCTCTTCCCTTTACAGAAGCACATTGAAATGCAAGAATCTGGAAGAAACATTATTTTATAGATAACCTTGAATCCTTCTCACTTCTACAATTGAAGGATTCTACAAGTGAATCCTTGAGTTGTACGCAAGGATAAGTCACACATAAAATCTCTCATTTTATCATCTTTTGTATCAAGCCTTGTATGTAATCAGTTTGAAAGAACTAACTTTCCATGAGACTATGGAAGAGAACTGACACTAGACCACATCATAACATGTCTGTCATTTGCCTAGAGACCAAATGGAATTATACTCCATTGCCTGCAAGAGAATCAACTTCTCTCTACTTTGCTTGAAATAAAAAGGGAAGGCTTGACAGAAAATAGAGGCAATTGCTTTCTCTATACTTCAAAGATAATATGATGTTTAAATATCTGATATTGGAGGTCAAATATACCTGAGTTCAAATCCTGGCTCTGCTGCTTGTTAGATTCGTAATTCTGATTACGAGTTACATAACCCTTTTGAGCTGCAGTTTATTCATCTATAAAATGAGGCCAATTAAATAGAGTTTAAACCATTAACTGTTATTAGTAGGAGAAGGAGTAGTTATTCATCATTGTCTGGCATATTTTCAGAAGAAACCTGATTATATAAAAACCCTGTCCTTTCTCCTAACAAATATATCAACCCTTCTGAATAAATATTTGTACAAAACTATTTTCTTAAAAAAGTTACCGTAAGAGTTAGGTTTGTTCGTTTCAAATATGGGCATTATCTGAACAAATAATTATTTCAGTTCAGGGAAATGAAATTAATTTGTTACCAATTAATCAGCAAGTCAATTCTGAAGTCTTTGATGCCCAAAATAAGTTTTGGGCATGAAGTAAGCAGAATGGACATTTCCGAGACCGAGAGGCATGGCAGCACATCTCAAATCTGTGTGTTTACCAGACCACTTGAGCAACTTGTTAAAACACAGCTTGCTGGCCTCTTCTCCAGAGTTCCCGGTTTAATAGGTTTCAGATAGAGCCCAAGAATTTACCATTCTAACACTTTGTAGTTGATTTTGATGCTGCCAGTTTGGGACAACACTCTGAGAACCCCTGGAATAGATGATGTATTAGGGGATTGCTGGATGGTTTGTTACTGAAGATGCAATGTAATCAACACATAGCCAGAGATTGGGCCAGAAGAAAAAGAAAAGACACTGATCATCAAACAACTTCGACCTTTACTGAGATGGGTGTCAGTTTATCCTAAGGTCCAGTTTAAAAGTATTGATACTGTAGGAATGGAGTGGGGAGTGAGAAGCCAGAAGCCTAGCTGGCCAGTTGAGAAGTGGATGTAATAATCCAATGCAGAGATGATGGAGGCTTGAGTTAAGTCAGAGTGGGGATGCAGATGAAATAGAACTTGATAATGTATGAAGTGAAAGGATGGAAGGAGCATAGTTTGAAGATGCTTTTTAAGGACTCACAGTGGACTCATAATTTATAATTAACTGTATTAACTATTATTTCACATATTTATATCCATAATAAAATAGAACAGGCTTGAAAGAGTACATTCCAGTCAACTACTGACCACTTTGGCAGTAAAAAAGATTCCCAAAGAATAAGAATGCTAGTGTGCATTCAGTGCTTGCTTGCTTGCTTTGCTCTAGGAACTGTACCACATACTCTACTCTTAGTATTTTATTTAGTTCTCCATACACTCTACAATGTAGGTACTATAGTTAGCCCCACTTTACAGAAGCAGAGAACATGATTCACAGATTAAATCACTGGCTGTTTCAGATAATCTTCCTTTTGCCCTTCCAAATATACTTTTCATTTTTTTCTACCTGCTTTCTGCCTCAGGAAGCTGACCTGTGTGGGCAATCTTCAAGTTGGATGTGGCCAATAGGAGAACCTGGCAAGAAATGAGAAATAGGGAACAAGGAGAGGTCAAGTGTTATCTCCTTCTCCTCTGTTTTCTCACACTGGCTATGTTCCTCAACAAAATGTCACAGATCCTCTGTCTGTAGCCCTGTCTACACAGCTTTCTCTTTCCTGGTTCAAGGAACCAACTCTTGCCCTCTTCCTTTCAGGTTTAAAGAGAGTAAGAGCTCTTCTGTTACTAGGACTAGCATACTAAACAACCCCTCACAGTTGCCTTACAAGCTGCTTACAATTTTAAAATTGGTCCCTTTATGAAATTCTCCTCAAATTATTCTACTTTGAGGGAGCTACCTCTTTCCCAATGGAACCCTGAGTGATACAATTGCTCAAAGATCACAACTAAAGGAGAAGGGAGGCAGGAATTAGAAATCCCACCATCTGGCTCTAGGCACCACGCTAATTATATGCTAAAAATGATTTTGAGTTATTTCACATATTTGTATCCATAATAAAATAGACCAAGTTTGAAAGAGGAGGTTCCAATCAACTGTTGACCCCATTGGCAGTAGTTGCAGAGCTATAGACAGAAGATCTGTGACATTTTGTTGAGGATCATACCCAGTGTGAGACAACATAGGGAAAAGAGATAACACTTGACCTCTTTATGCTCCGTATTTCTCATCTTCTGCCAGGTTCTCCCATCGGCTACATGCACTGGAAGTAGAGGGCTGTGTGGAGGACAAGGGTGAGGGGAGAGAAAGATTGGTAAGGAGTGTCTCCTCTCCTCTATTTGGGAACCGAGGGCAGAGGAGGGCAAAGGACCATCTAGTTAAATAGCTTTCTACAAATCAAGAAAATCTAAGCATCTAAAAAAATAAGACTGGTGAAAATCCATGCTCTGACCTCTTGACTGGTTCATCCTAATTGGGAAAGAAAAGAAGACTCTTTACTCCCTTCCTTGACACCTTTACAAGAGAGCAACAGTCTGTTTAAAAATAGATCAGGTCTAAAGCACTGCTATTACGAAGATAATAAGTGGCAGCGCTTGCTTTCCTCAATCTCACACCTCACTCTGGTGCCTGCCCTTTCTATCAGCAAGACACGCAATTAAAATAGTGTGCTGAACAAAATGAGACAGGATAGAGCCAGCTCCTGTGAGGTTTCTGAAAAGGCTGTTTAAACTAACAACCTGTACATGATGTAGATGACAATTTTTTAATGGGTGAAAGTATAGTTAGAGGATGAAAAGCAGCACTCTAGATATATCTCTTTATTCTCGCATGTCCGTATCCCATTCAGTTAAAAGAACTCATTTTCTTGCCGCGTGTGCTATCATATTCCTGTTGATAGAGTGCCATGTACAGTGATATCATACAGTTATAAGTAATGAAAGTTAATATACATGAAACCATCAGAAAACAGATGGATGTTCAACTTTCCAGAACTGATTAGAATTGTTAATCAGTTCAGAAGCGTGCAGACACAGCCAAGATAACAGTTCTAGGGACTTGTGATATTTTCTGAACAGCATAATTCTGTCTCGACGTAACCATAGATAAGTTTAGGTTATGTGCCTATCATTTTATATTTAAATATATTCATTCTTTAACCCAGAAATCAAAAGCCATGAGCATGTTGCTCTAAAATGCAGAGCTAGATATTGACGATAAAAGTGGCAATTATGACCACCATGGAGAAAATAAGGACTTGAGAAAATGAAAACAAAAGAAATTTACTAGATGTAATAACTTTTCTAGGAAAATCACAAAGTGACAACAAAGATACATATATATATCACAAAAGAAGTTTAAAAATTCAGAATTCAAAAGAATGATAGTTTATTAATCAAAATTTGATTTACTAATGAGTCAAAATATTTAACATATTTTATGTGCACAAAATAACATGCAACTTTCTATAAATCCACTAGGAATATAGATATAGATATATAGAGAGAAATATATATAATAAACAGTTCCATTCTTCTCAGAAAGTGTCTTTTTACATTGGAAATGAGTGATAGGCCAGTGCACCATAATGTCTAGATCTCTTGTCTCTAAGCTCAGAATTATCACTTCAGTAAATTTCTATTCTAACCAATTACACAGAAACAATCAATATCATGTCTTAAAAATACCATATGATATCACTTATATCTGGAATCTAATATATGGCACAAATGAACCTTTCCACAGAAAACCGTTGGACTTGGAGAACAGACTTGCAGTTGCCAAGGGGGAGACAGAGGGAGTGGGATAGACTGGGAGTCTGGGATTAATAGATGCAAACTATTGCCTTTGGAATGGATAAGCAATGACATCCTGCTGTATAGCACTAGGAACTATATCTAATCACTTATGATGGAGCATGATGGAGGATAATGTGAGAAAAAGAATGTAATATGTGTGTGTGACTGGGTCACTTTGCTGTACAGTGGAAGACTGACACAACACTGTAAACCAGCTATAATGAAAAAAAAATCACTTTTAAAAAATATATCATGTTTTAGTTCCCATACTCTACTCAACTGCCTGCCTGCTCCCTTAGTTCTAATCAAGTGAATCTATTCTAGGTCATGCCTATATGCAGCTGATTTAAATGAACTGCAGCCTTGAACAGGACTTTCATTGCTGCCATTGATGTGATCAATGCAGTCACCACAGTCACATTGATCATGCAGCAACAGACATCCATCTTTGAGACAGCCACATTCAACATTCCCAGCATGCCTCTGTTTACTGTCAGCCACAGATAAGTCTGAGGCTCACACTGGACAGGAAGTTTCCTAGGCTAGGGAGATGATGCACACTTAGCCCCAAATTCTAAAGTTAACAATTTGGATGATCTACCATGTTAATTATTGTCAGAAACAAGGCAAATAAGGGGGCGGATGCAAAACTTGTAAGAGTAATGAGCAAGCCAAACCTGGTCTCTAGAGTAACAAGTTAGTTTTTTCTGCAATACTTATAAGGTATGTTTGTATATTAGAAATAACAAACATTTATGTACTCTTTTATGAGCAAGGCACTGTTCTAAATTGGGGGGGTGTCATTTATTACCTTATTCAGTCTGTTCAGCATCCTAATTTTTTTATTTATTATTTCATTCATTCTACTCAATATCCTACAAAGTATTTCTTATTAACATCAATATATACTGAGGCTATGGAAGGTTAAATAATGTGCTCAAGGTCACCTAACAAGTGCTGGGGCTGGATTCAAACCCAGGTCCGAAAGGTATCAGAACAATGTTGGATTTTTGTACTGCAAACCTCCCCAGTCATAGTTGAGGTCACTGCCAATACCCCTTCTGGTGATATATACACCACTCGTTGTAGTTCATTTCTTTAATACTCTCAACCCCAATTCCTACAAAACTATAGAAAGTTTGACATCTATTCCAAATTATAAATAATGTCAAGAAGCTTAAATGATTAACCGGAATCAAATTTTTAAGACAAAATTAAATCTGATATGAAGCATGGATAGAGAGAGTTAATGAAGGCAAGGGAGAGCTCCTTGAACTCTTATAACGCCCTTCAGCTGGTTACCTTCTCTGGTATGAGAATAAGTTAAAAGGTCGCCATGAAGGGCAGGTTATTAATATTTTCTTGGAAAGGGCAGAGACCAGTCAATGAACATTTGACTCAGCACTTCACTGGAAGGCCTTCCTAAATATCAAATCATTAAATCGTTTCAAAAATGTGGATTTATTTTTTGGAATTCTGGTTAAATGTGGAGAAATGAACACATACATCTATTTCTGCCCACTCTTTTACTATTACTGAAATGAAAGAAGAGAAATAAAAGCAGTAAGAATCTTCAGTGACGAAATGAACAAACAAAAATATGGACAGAAACAGCTGCAGGAAGGAAGGAAGGAAAGAATATGGACAAATATCTGGTAGGTAGGAGGTTGATGAAGGAGAGGTTACTGACTTAGCTGAGAAGAGAAAGCTAAGCTCTGTGTCTGTACAAGGAGATAGATGCAAAAGACGAAGTTCTTCCTACAACTTTTGCAACCAGGCAAAGATGAAAAGCAAAAGAGACAGCCCTCGGAACCCCAAATTGACTTGAGAATAGGGCACAATATTCCATGAAATGTCAGGTAAAGCTTAGGGCTGAAGAGAAAGACTTCTTTAAAAAAGAGATAAATAATGGGGTCCTACTCTACAGCACAGGGAACTGTGCCTAGTCTCTTAGGTTAGAAGGCAATGGAAGATAATGCGGAAAAAAAAGAAAAGAATGTATGTATGTGTATGTGTGGCTGGGTCACTTTGCTGTACAGCAGAAATTTAAGGAACATTGTAAATTGACTATACTTTAATTAAAAAAAAATTTAAAGGTTAGACCCAAATTTCTTCCTGCAACCTTTGCAACCAGGCATTCATTCATCCCCAACTTCCTAAGACCAGAGGAGTTTTACTCTTTCAAGAAAATGAACCAAAGAATTTAGATTCAGGATTCCTCGATGTGATGAGGACATGGTGAGTTACTAAACAGAAAGCAGTGAGTTAAATGAAAGTCTCCAGAGTTTCATGCTGGGCCTCCCAGCCCCATTCTCATACCTCTGCTCCCAGACCTCTGGCGTCCCAGAGTATATCTGCAGCTTAAGGATTTGTCTTTGAAAAAAATCAGAGGAGACTTACAATTACTAACATATAGGATGGTGTCTGAATCCAAAGAGCAAGTCTCAAATACAAAACATTAGCCAGATGCTGTCACTTCAATGCCTCACTCTTAAAATGAACAGACAGCGCACAGTAAGGGTAACAGCAATATGAAGAAGCCCTTGTATATCAGAGACAGAGGAAAGAAATGAAGTTTAGAAGGAAAAAACAGCACAAGGGATAGAAAGTAATTATAAAAGAGAAGTATTTAAGAATATATCCATAGAAAGAAAGAAGAGATTTTATTCATAAGACACCAAATGGGATGCTATTTTTAAAAGAACAACATCAACAAAAAAGCTGACATAAAAATAGTATAGTTCTTGGGGAAATATACCAGTGAAAGAGTAGAAAGACGATCCAAGAAAGCCTCAGAAGAGGTGGAATTAAAAAAGCCAAAAAAAAAAAGGACAGTTAAAAAAAAAAAGAAACAAGTGGTAAGAAGTCAATCACCCAAATAATCATTTCATAGGCAATGAAAAAAATGGGAGGAAGGGAATTATCAAATTAATTCAGAAACATTTCAGAGATTGGAAAAAAATAGTTTCCAGGTTGAAGGAGTCCCCTAAATTCCCAGATCAGTAAAGAAAACAAAAAACAAACAAAAAAAAAGCCACTCCAAGTCCCATCGCAATGGAATCACAGCCTCCCAGAGACAAGTGAAATTCCAGGAGCTTGCAAGAGGAAGTTTAAGTCATGTGCAAAGAAGAATCTCTGGCATTCCCATTGTGGTTCAGCAGGTTAAGAATGCAACATAGTGTCTGGTGAGGATGTGGGTTCAATCCCTGGCCTGACTCAGTGGGTTGAGGATCTGGTGCTGCCACAAACTGCTGCGTAGGGTCTCAGATGTGGCTCAGATAGGGCTTTGCTGTGGCTGTAGCCTAGGCTGGCCGCTGTGGCTCTAATTTGATCCCTAGCCCAGGAACTTCCATATGCCACAGGTGTGGTCATAAAAAGAAAAAAAAAGAAGCAGAAGAAGAATCTGAATGGCATCTGACTTTTCATAAGCAGAACTAGAATCTAGAGTTACTAGTAGAGATGTACGTTAAAAATTCTGAGGGAAAATGATTTAACCTTCTATGTGTAATAAATCATCTATCAAATGTAAAAGTAAAATAACAAATGTTTTTTGATATTCATGACCTAGAAAAATTTACCTCCATTTGTATATTTTTCTAGACAGTTACAACTGTCTTGCTAATGACAAAATGAAATAATAACTAAAATAATAAAATAAAGTACTGTAATAATAATAGCAATAGTGACAATGATGATAATTATAAACACATGCAATATAAGTGAGATAACAGAACCTAACAGGAAAGATTATGTGAAGTGTGAGAAATCTGAAGATGACTGGTTTGTGCCACACCTGGAAAGCCACCAGCCTACGCTGAAACAAAAAGACCTGTGAGAGTGGATGACTGGGATGTGGGCATGGGGTGGTTGTGGGGGGTGCTACTGAATATTTTTAAATAGTATAAATAGTAATGGAATTGAAAAATACAAAAACAAGAGATAAATAGTAATGGAATTTGAAAAATAGGAAAACAAGAATTTTTTAAATGAAGCAATTAATAAAGAAGAACACAACTTGAACATGAAAAGAAATACAATTGTACAACTTGGTTCACATAAACAATATTTTTGTAACCATAACAATAATAACACAAAAACTTAAACTCTAATTGAAGCAGATGTATACATACATACATTTTATATATATATGTATATATATACACATATAAATTATGTGGGAAAATGAAAATAAAGGAAGTGGGTATAAGAAAGCTAAATATTCAACCATGGTAAGAGAAAGGCAATAGAAAATTATATGGTTGGAGTTCCCATCTTGGCTCAGAGGTTAACGAACCCAACTAGGAACCATGAGGTTGCTAGTTTGATCTCTGGCCTCGCTCAGTGGGTTCAGGATCCGGCATTGCCGTGAGCTGTGGTGTAGGTCACAGACGAGGCTCGGATCCCGTGTTGCTGTGACTGCGGTGTAGGCTGGCAGCTGTAGCTCTGATTAGACCCCTAGCCTGGGAACCTCCATATGCCGAGAGAGCAGCCCTAGAAAAGGCAAAAAAAAAAGAAAAGAAAATTGTACAGTGGTATAAATATATATACATATAATACTATATAATATACATAACATAATAAATATGTATATATAAATATTATTTGGTGTTTGTCATTAGTTCCTGAGTTTATGCTAATGACATGGGACCCCTAAAATACTCCAGGATAGGGGCTGCTTGGCAGAAAAAAACAACTGAGTGACTAGAGCTCTGGAACTTCCATTCCCATCTCGACTTCCAGAAATTGAGTTCAATCATGTAGCCAGTGACATTAACCAATATGCCTCATAAAGAAACTTTGGTAAAACACTCTGGATTGGAAATTCCCATTGTGGCTCAGCTGTAATGAGCCCAACTAGTATCCATGAGGATGGGGGGTCAGTCCTTGGCCTCGTCAGTGGGTTAAGGAGCCAGCATTGCCATGAGCTGTGGTGTAGTTCGAAGATATGGCTCAGATCCCGCATTGCTGTGGCTGTGGTGTAGGCCAACAGATGTAGCTCCGATTCAACCCCTAGCCCAGGAACTTCCATGTGCCCCAGGTGGAGCCCTTAAAAAAAAAAAAAAAAAAAAAAAAAGCAACTCTGGTCAGTGAGGTTCAGGGAGCTTCCAGGTGGGTAACCACATCATTTGTGCTGGGAGGGTGGTGCACCCAGACTTCACTAGGAGGGGGCATGGAGGTACTGTGTCCCGCCCGCTTCCCTCCACAAGACCTTGTCCTATTCATCTCTTCCATTTGGCTATTCCTGAGTTGTATTCTTTATAATAAAATTGCAAAAGTGTAGCACTTTTTTTTTTTTTGTCTTTGTGCTATTTCTTGGGCCACTCCCGCGGCATATGGAGGTTCCCAGGCTAGGGGTCGAATCGGAGCTGTAGCCACCAGCCTACGCCAGAGCCACAGCAACACGGGATCCGAGCCACGTCTGCAACCTACACCACAGCTCACGGCAACGCCGGATCGTTAACCCACTGAGCAAGGGCAGGGACCGAACCCGCAACCTCATGGTTCCTAGTCGGATTCGTTAACCACTGCGCCACGACGGGAACTCCCAAAAGTGTAGCACTTTTAGTACGTTCTGTAAGTTGTGCAAGAAAATTTTCGTTCTTGATGGGGTTTATGGACACTCCCAAATTTGTAGCCAGACAGGAAGAAATACAGGGATCATAGGAACACCCAGGACTGACATTTCCAAGTGGGAACAGTCTTGTGGGGTCTGTAGTAACTCCAGATTTAATTGAATTGTGAAACATTAAATTGGGGTCAAAATGTTGGCTGTTGAAACACAGCAGCAAAAGCATAATGCTTAGAAATATGAAAGTTAGTACCAGAAGGAAAAGCTAAAATAGTTCAAAGTTATTTCTCTACAGAGCTGGATTAAAGAATGGAGAAGAGTGGGCAGAGGTTGCTTTATTTCCTTAAAATCTTTTGTTTTACCATGAGCATACATTACATTGATAAAAATGAAATTTGATTTAAATGAATTAATTCATTTCTAAGAGGTGAATCACTTATTTTACTATCCACTAAGCTCTTCAAGTCATAATGTCTACTACTTAACCATTCATTCATTTCCATATTTATTATCTGACATTCTGTGCTCAGTGGGGAATAAAAAGACTTGGGGAATGTCTAGTCTTTCTGAGAAAAGCCACATGAAAAAAGAAAGAATAAATTCAGAGCAATAGATACTATATTAAAAACACATTATTATCATTATTATCAACTTCCAGGAGTAGGCATTTTTTTTCTAATGGGCAGATTTTTATAACTTGTATTGGCATAATGTGATCAATACAATTTGCATGATACAGGTCATGATTTTTTTTATTATGGTTGATTTACAATGTTCTGTCAATTTCTGCTGCACAGCAAAGTTACCCAGCCATACATCCATATACATTATTTTTTCACATTATCCACCAAGGTCATGATTTTTTATTATACAAAAGTGTTTCAAAAGTGATCAAAATGTATATATGAAAAATCATTTTGTGAGCACAGGAAAACATGTTTCATATAAAACATGAACTCAAGCTGTTTTATTTTCATGCCTAGCTTCTCATTTGGCAACGATTTTTTAGTTTTATATTGGAATTTTGATCTGTGCTACAATTTGTTTTTATGGTTTCCAAAGTCATTGAATTTGGTCTGGTTTTATGCACTGTTCAAGGTTTATTCAGTGACATTTAGGTTGTTTTCTTTTTATCCATTTGCATCAGTCAATGCATTATTTTGAGCTTGCAAGAAGAATGTACAAATGTCTTTCTCTTTACTATTTAAATTCCCATGAGAAATATAACTCTGTTATGGCAAAGCTGAAACCCCAATCCCAAATCTCTACTTCCCCTTGAAACAGTGGCTTTTATTATGCACTTCTTTATTAACTTGAGGTCTCTTTGGCAAGCACCATTGCATGAGCACAGAACAGACATTCAGATAGATAATGAAATAATGGGTCATAATCAGATAATGAAAACCACTCTGTTAGTCCAGCAAATTTTGTCAACTTGTCTCAGCTAGTCACATCCAATGAGAGATGGGGGTCCACTGGGGTCTAGGGCTGGGGCTGAAATGTTGGCAACATCCAACAGTTGAGGTAACTGGTCACACTGCCCTAAGGCTGGATGCACCTCATTCTTCCACTGTCCTTTCCCCTTCTTTGTTTTCCTTCTATTCTGTCTATCTTTTTATTATTCTTTGTTTCCCTTTACTCTTATTTTCCTACATGCCTTCATCCTGCCAAACATACATATTTAGCATGTATTATGATCAGGGCTGATAAGCAGTGTACATTTATGAACTTATTAATCCTCACTACAGCCCTATGGAATTGGTGTTAATTGATATTTCCATTGCACTACTAAGAAACCAAGGCAAGGAAGAACTCCCCAAATTCACCTAGCTAGAAATCCCACATTCTGGATTATTGTATTATATTTGTTATTGATACACTGCTTAACAAGCTGGATGCTGTAAGGTACCCTTTTCAACTCTCTCCCCCTACCCACCCCCAACCCCCCACTCCCCCACCCCCCCCCCACCCCAGCCCCACACCCCCACCACACCCCCCACCCCAAGGCTGTCTAAGTCTGGTGACTGTTAAGCCCAGCAAATTCCAGGTTTAACTAGTTCACTCAAAGTGATCAGTCTTTGGCTGCAATGCAGCTGTTAGTTTTCCAGTTAGCCTCTGGATTCTTAAGCCACTTCTACCTTCCAAAGCAATGCGAAGTGTTGTTAGAGACAAATAAGAGGGAAAAGTCAGATTTGTGGGATCTGAATTTACCCATGTGACATGACTGTTTTGGTTTTAGCCTTAGGGTGCCTTCTTCCTAAAGCTTACCTGGGCTTTATAAGGTGGTGTGGGCAGACTGTTGCTCCTAAAATGAGGAATAATTCCTGCCTATTAGCAAGTGAGTTTACCTCCAGGAAACCGTTGAAAGTCAGTACAAATCAGAAGAGTTTCGGCAGGAGCCTAAATTAACCTGCAGGAGCCTTTCTGAGCTGCAAGCCATATTACTCCCAAGCACAAGGTCAGCTCCGTCACGATTTTGGCTCTGCTCCTAAAGTAGGAATGATTTTTGAAAAAGAAATTGCCTGTTGCTTTATGTTGTGG
Organism: Phacochoerus africanus; assembly: GCF_016906955.1. Lineage (NCBI taxonomy): Eukaryota > Metazoa > Chordata > Mammalia > Artiodactyla > Suidae > Phacochoerus > Phacochoerus africanus. The sequence continues at coordinate 37,167,966 of NC_062553.1, forward strand.
AAAAGAAAAAAAATTTAAGAAAATGTAACTAATCAAGAGCTAGAAGACTTGAAAACAGAAGTTTTCAGATTAGTAATGCAAAGCTGGAATCATGTTTCCTTGTATTTGTCAAAGTGGGGAACATAAAATCCTGCTAACCTATTCAGTTAGCTAAAAGGTTTCCATGACAACTGTGGGAACTTGGAACATTTAGTACTCTTGTCTTCAAAAATAACCTTTCTGTATAGGCAAGAGATTGTTCAAAGCACTAACCCACCTCACCTTTCTAGAACAAGGTAACTACCTGACCATTATCTTGGTCTCCTACAACCCTGGAAAAATTTCAAATGGTCTTTTTACCCTACAGCATAGGAATAAAAATCCAGATAACTAGTCCAGGATAAACTGTGTTTTAATCTCAACAGGTTTATTATGCACTCATTAGTTTTTCCAAAGGAAAGTGAACTTACTTCTGTGCAAGGAATTATAGATATAAAGGTTGTTCTTTCCTTTTAAGGCCAATCAAGTTGACAATAGAAAATATAGTTATCTCTTATAAAAAAAAATCCTGAAAAGGCAGCAACACATGTCATGGTAGATAGGATAGGAAAACTAGAAAAATTGTAAGGAAAAGATAAAATATCCATTATCTCACAACACATCCTAACCATTGTTAACATTTTTATATATTTCTCTTTTAGTGTTTATATCATATCTTTATTTTGTTTGTTCATTGAAAAAAAAAAACTGAAGCATTCTTTAAATTTGACCCACAGAGATAAGCTTGGGTGATGGAGGGTTTCTTGCAAAAACAAACAAACAAAAAACATTGATAATCACTTGGGCGTCAGTGCCTCTAAGATCAACTCTATAAAGAAACAAAACAATAGCTTCATGGATACAAAAGTACAATTAACCTACCTCATCTGTGCAGTGGCATTCCTATTTCTCCAGAAAGAGCTTCTGATTGGTCTGTTGGCCATTATCCAATAAGGAGCATCTCTCTTCCTAGCTTATTCCATCCTTGCCCAGTTTCAGATGTACAAGTGGCAGAAGCTCCAGACATTTCATGGACCATTTCAGCCTTCCTTGTGCAGAAGGGAATCTCACAGGCTGCTTACCAATATACCTTATACACAATTTTATGTCTTTTTTTTCCCCTGAGATTTATCATCAGTAGCATTTCAGCAACGGAAGTTCATTCCCACTGCAAGCAATAAAGGTATGGGGAGGGCATTCAGGAGAAATTAAAAGTAATCATTAATCAATAAAACCAACCAAAATTTAGCCTTCCTTATATTAGCACAATGCTCCAGCAATTTTAAATATTGGGAATAAAATATTTCTTCTCCAAAAGTATTTTTTGTTGGTCTAATGTCTAAAGAATTAGTGGAGACACTGATGGATTTTACTTAAATAATATATATGTGCATATACATGTAAATGTCAAATTAGGACATTTTAGTTCTTACACTGTCATTAACTTTGTGATCTACAGGGGAGTTAATTCAAAGGACTGCCTGTGCAGTCCATGACAGAGAATTAGCTACGATGTTCCTCGGCTCTTAAGAGTAAGTTCCATAGGGTTCAAAATCATTCGAGCTCACTGTGAAGGCAGTTCATGTATTCATTCCTATGCCCTGTACCTCCGTGCGCTTAGACAGGAGATTTGGAACAGTGTTGATGTAGTTGCTGTAAAAAGTAACAGAACTTGAGTTACTTTAATTCTGTCATTCTGTGTGCACATCATCCTCTGAAACAGGGAGTTCAGTCTTTTGGAAGTATTTCTGCATGTGCTTTTGCCCACTTCCTTCCAAAAAAATATGAGATCCTATTGTATAGCCCAGGGAACTATATCCAATCTCTTGAGATAGAACATAATGGAAGATAGTATGAGGAAAAGAATATGTGTGTATGCATGTATCTATATCTAAATATCACTATGCTATACAGCAGAAATTGACACAACACTGTAAATCAACTATATTATAATAAAAAAAATAAAATTTTAAAGTAAAAATGTTAATTTACTACTTTTCCCATTTTGTACTATAGTATTTATTTTTAAAATCTATTTTAGTCTATTTTCTCTATTGACATGTAATCACATAAAAAATTCAAAGCTAGAAGAATTTTACTGTTCATATATCTTTTTTTGGCCATTGCTACTATTTGTTATATTCCACAATTATTCCTGAAAGTCATTTTGTCCTGGAGAGAAAGAAGGGAATTTGGAATGATTCATTCCAGGTGTCTGACACACAAGATACTCCATTGTCTGTCATGTTTTAAGCATTTAATCACATTAGGTTCTCATTATAAACACTGTTTTGCTATAATAATATCCCTTTATCTAGAAATGCCAAAACTTTTTATCAGCTATTCATCTAATTATTGGACAATTAGCTTGTTTCCAGGCTTCACTTTTATAAATAGGGTTATATTGGATATCTCTGTACACATTTTATTTCTACTTCCTGGCTTTACCTCAGGCTAATTTTATGGGACAAGTTACAGTCAGTAAATAGAGCCAAAAACCAGGACAGGAGCACCACAATCGATTATCCACAAGCTAGACGATGTGAATCATCACAGCAGTGAACTCTAGCTTATTCAATAGTTAATTACCCACAAGCTGAGTATCCATAATTTATATGACCTACCTACAGCATCCTAGAAAAAAGCAAAAATATAAAAACAAAATCATTTTATGGTGCATTGTCTTTAAAAAGGCTTCAGAATCTCTTTCTCTCTTTGTATCTGCATCTATTATTTATGTGCTGTATTCGTGAACATTCCCATCTATCATGTTATGCAGAGGCTCTGCCGAATAAAATCCTCACAGGCAGCTCCTAGTCATCTAGGACATCCTAATCTGCTATATTTATTCATGTTTCAATGCATATGCCAAATAAGAAATTGGCAAGGTGATGTGAGGGGCTATGGATACTCAGCTTTGTTCTTAAGCTTGGAGTCAGGCAACATTTCTCCTGCTAGTTTATTTCCTACCAAACTTATGTGCAGAATATAAGGAGAATCTGATTTACACCCACACTAAGGAAGCTGTCCTGCCCTGAAATCACAATGCAGTGCATTTCAAAGTGGATCTTTCTGCGAGAGACAGGGCAAAGTCATGGGTAAGTGTTTGGGTATAGTGCCAGGCTGCCTGAGTGGGACTCCCACTGGCTGGTGGGGTGACCCTGGGCTAGTCAGGGGTTGTACTAAGCTCTGGGCTAAAAGAATAAACAAATTATAGTTCCTGCCTGATGGAAACTTACAATTTAGAGAGTCAGACAATGAAAAAAGATCATTATCTAAGAGAATGCCAATAAGTTATCCCATCCAGACTCAGAATACCTGCCAGTTATTACCATATTATTACTAAGATTGATGTTACCTCCCACAGAAGATTAAATCCCTTTGAAAGCTGAAGTTTGGGGTTGGTAGATGCAAACTATTATATTTAGAATGGATGAGCCCTATTGTATAGCATAGGGGCCCTATATCCAGTCTCTTGGGATAGAGCATGATGGAAAATAGTGTGAGAAAAAAAAATGTATATATATATATATATGACTAGGTCACTATGCTGTACAGCAGAAACTGATACTGTAAATCAACAATATTCTAATAAAAATAATTTAAAAAAAAAACACCATAGGTACACAAGGTAGATTGCCTCTTTCCTCAACCTCTCTCTCTCCATGTATGTAGCGACATGTGTGTGTATACACACACACACATATATTGAAGATAGATTCTCTCTGCACATGCATATACATATACACATTTATATACATGCAAATATTTACATACATATGTAAATATATTTTCTCCTCTAGGGAAAAAAAAAATGGGTGGATGCTCCCACCACTCCCCTTTACTATTTGCCATCTTCCTCATTATTTTGTTCCTTCTTGTTCAACCAAGAATACCTGACTCAAATTCAACCTCTTGCCAGTTTTCTGACCTCTGCCAAATTTACTTGACTTCATGAAGCCTCAGTTTCTCCACCTATAAAATGAAGACTAAAAGCAATATAATCTCATGGTGATTGTATGCAGATTCTAAGCAATAAGCTATATCAAATGTTAAACATAATGCCAGGCACATAGTTAAGAATTCAGTGAATGTTAGATGCTTTTACAATTAGTATGTAAATTACTTCAGTCAATATAAGATCATCATAGACTTGGAGCTCATTATTATGACCTTCCCTCTCGGATCTTATAATTATTAGAGAATAATTATTGAACATTTATAGGGAATATAAATGTTCCTTCTATACAAGGAAGAGATTATTTTCTATGGCTTCCTATGAACTATTAGATATAGCTACTAGTTCCAACTACTGGTTCCAATGACTGCACTGCACGTTGCCTAGATAAGACGTTCTTTTCTCCATACCCCTTCACCACACTTGTAAGTGTCACTTGACCCCAAAGCTCACTTCTAGCATGTGGAGAAGATTACTACTCACCCAAGTAAGCCAAATGGAGGGTCTTAGGCACATAGACAGGCATCACTTTCTAAAGGAAATTTGAACAACAGCACACTGGCTGCTCTCACTGTGGAATTCTCAGCAGTGGGAGATGAGAGGGAGAACTGAAAGCCTGGGCTCTGTGCCTGTCCACACACGGGGCCATGTGGTCTCATTCCCGGTGCTTCTGTCCAGCTACCTATTATGTGGAGCTTGGGGACCTTTTCTTTTGGACCTAGCTGCTGTCCAAATGGCCACTGCCCCCATCCAGCTAAAGAAATTTTTTCAGGCTAGGCAAAAACTAGATTAAGTCAAGTTTTCAAATCATTTTCCTGTCATACTTAAGAAAAAGCCTTTGAAAAGTCCAAACCATACCAAAAGTATGTTCATACCATCCTGAATGTACCCAGTCTTGTCTGAAAAGTCCAAGAGCTGAAATTCTGACAACTTTGTTCTCTGAATCCATTTTGACAACTTCCTTTTAAGCCAGTGAATGGTTTGCATCAAGCTATCCAGGCAAAAAAGTGAGGAAGGAATTCAGGGTACAAGTCAGTGAAGCATCTAAGGAGGAACCACAAAGGGTGCAATTGACATTTACTTCCTTTCTACAGCTACAGCAAGTTGGCCTTGGTAAAAGAGCAACAGGGAAGCAAGCATTCCAGAGTGGTCTAGCCCTTTGTAACCAATCCCACCTCTACTCCTACTACAAATTTAACACTTAAATAGTCACCACATTGCTGGAGCAGGGAAGAAGTAAAGGATTGGACTGGAGAGACATTCTCTAGTAGTAGCTAAGGCCATGTGCTCTGAAATCAAAAAAATCTGGGGAGTTCCCTTCATGGTGCAGGGGAAACGAATCCGACTAGGAACCATGAGGTTGCAGGTTTGATCCCTGGCCTCGCTCAGTGGGTTAAGGATCCATCGTTGCTGTGAGCTGTGGTGTACATCACAGCTGCGGCTTGGATCCCATGTTGCTGTGGCTGTGGCGTAGGCCAGCAGCAACAGCTCCGATTAGACTCTAGCCTGGGAACCTCCATATGCCGCAGATGTGGCCCTAAAATGAAAAGACAAAAAAAAAATCTGGGTTCAGGGTTCCCATTGGGGCTCAGCAGAAATGAATCCGACTAGTATCCATGAGGATGCAGGTTCGATCCCTGGCCTCACTCAGTGGGTTCCGGCCTTGCCCTGAGCTGTGGTGTAGGTCGCAGACACAGCAGGATCTTGTGTTGTTGTGGCGTAAGCCTTCACCTTCAATTCAACCCCTAGCCTAGGAACCCTCATATGCCGTGGACGTGGCTCTAAAAAGGCATAAATAAAATAAAATAAAATAAAATAAAATAAAATAAAATAAAATAAAAAGATCTGGGTTCCAATCCTTTTTCAGCTACTTACATGCTAAGTGACCTTAGCAAATTATTCAACTTCTGTTAGCTCTGGCTTCCTCAATTGATAAAGTGGGTGGTAGCTCTGACTTCACAAGGTTAATCTGGGAACTCAATAACAATAAAGTCTTGGCACAAGGAACCCACCAGCCGGTGTTAGCTTCTGCTATGTTTAAGGCGGATGGAGGAAGGGAGATTAAGTCAAGAAAACTTTCTGATGTCTGTGCTGTGCTGTGTCAAGCCTGTGTTATTTGGTTTCCAAGATTAGGAAACCACTGGATGCCTTGTCCAATGTTGGCAGCTCATTTTTGTTGTGCAAAATTTACATTTGCAGGCCTCGCAGAAACTGTTACAGAAAGAAGCACATAAAAGATTCATGCACATTCGGCAGTTACCTCCCAGATAACGCTTCTCAGGGGATTGATTAAGGAATTTAATTTAAACCAACAGAACCAGTAGTATTTCAGCAGATCCCTTGTGTAACTGTTAGTGAACATAAATATACATGGACAGGCTTAGGGTATTTCTGTGATTCTTACAATTATCTAGTTCAAAGGAAAGCAAACTGATTACCATATGCATGAAACGGAGAAAGAGAAAGTTCTGTTCTGTGTCAGCAGTAGGGGGAAAGGTGGTTTTGAAATATGAATGTCTTGCTACTTTTTTTTTGTCTTTTTTATCTTTTTTGTTGTTGTTGTTGCTATTTCTTGGGCCGCTCCCGCGGCATATGGAGGTTCCCAGGCTAGGGGTCCAATTGGAGCTGTAGCCACCGGCCTACGCCAGAGCCACAGCAACAGCGGGATCCGAGCCGCATCTGCAACCTACACCACAGCTCACGGCAATGCCAGATCGTTAACCCACTGAGCAAGGGCAGGGACCGAACCCGCAACCTCATGGTTCCTAGTCGGATTCGTTAACCACTGCGCCACGACGGGAACTCCTGTCTTGCTACTTTTTATTCGATGTGTTTTCAATGCTCATAGGAAGAAAATAATTACCAAAATATGGCACATGGAAGCAAACGGAGTGTGTATTTTCCTTCTCAAGTTGCTTTGTTCTAACTTAGACCAAAAGTAATTCTAGCTAACATAATCCCTGCAATAGTATGTATATCGGAGGGATTAAATGCTAAATAAATCATCCTTTTCTTATATTTGGTTATCATCATACACTTCATAGTTATGTCAAGCATTAGTTAGAACAGCAAAGTTTTGCTTTTTCAATAATATCTTTCATAGAAGCTAAATAAAAAGCAGAAATTCTCTGATTAAAGGGGAGATTAGGAGTTCCCATCATGGCACATCAGAAATGAATCCAACTAGGAACCATGAGGTTGCAGGTTCAATCCCTGGCCTTGCTCAGTGGGTTAAGGATCCAGCATTGCCATGAGCTGTGGTGTAGGTTGCAGACAAGGCTCAGATCTGGCATTGCTGTGGCTGTGGTGTAGGCCAGAAGCTGTAGCTCCAATTGGACCCCTAGCCTGGGAATCTCCATATGTCCTGGGTGAGGCCCTAAAAAGAAAAATAAATAAACAAACAAACAAACAAACAAACATACATAAAGGAGAGGTTAGATGCCTGAAATTCAGGCCTTTTATCTTCCCCGTCAGTCTTCAGAAATAGCCCCCAAAATGACCCTGTGCAATCCAGAGACTCAAAAGAACATAGTTTGAAAACGTGTGTTATGCATGACTTTATTACACACCTTCACACCATTTTATTTTAAACTCCTGAAAGACCTATGGTATAGATCTTAACACCCTCATTTTGCAGATCAAGAAACCAAGATTTGGAAGGGAAATATTTCTCAAGATCACTCAGCTTATGAATCTCAGCTTTTGGACTCAAAGCAAATCTTCTTGCTCTAAAGCAAGGTTTCTTTTCTTTTTTCTTTCTTTCTTTTTTTTTTTTTATTTTTGACATGAACCTTTTTAAATATTTGTTGAAGGAGATCATTATTTATTTATTTATAATTTTGTTTAATTTTATTGGAGTATAGTTGACTTACAAAAACATGGCACAATGAACTTATCTACAAAATAGAAACAGACTCACAGACATGGAGAACAGACTTGTGGTGGCCAAGGGGGAGGGGGAAGGAAGTGGGATGGACTGGGAGTTTGGGATTGGTAGACACAAACTATTACATTTAGAATGGATAAGCAACAAGGTCCTACTGTACAGCACAGGGAAATTTATCTGGTCTCTTAGGATAGAACATGATGGAAGATAGTATGAGGAAAAAAAAACTATATATACATACATACATATATACACGTATTACTGTGTCACTTTACTGTGCAGCAGAAATTGATAAAACACTGTAAAGCAGTGTGTCTTAACATTTGCACTACTGATGCTTGCAGCTGGAAGATTCTTTGTTCCATGGGGCCATCATAGAATACCCTGCCCATCATAGACGATTTAACAGCATCCTTGGCCTCTACCCACTAGAAGTCAATAGTACACTATCCCTGCAATGACAACAAATATGGCTCCAGGTACTACCAAAGGTCCCATGCACTGGAGTGCAAGGACACAATGTTCCCAGGTGGAGAGCCAAGGTTCGTAATCTGGTATGCATGGATCCCCCAAAAGGCCCGTGGATAGATAGGACTCTAGGAGTCCTTGAACTTGGGGGGGAAAGATTTGTGTTTTTTATTTTTGGTAACCTCTATTAGAAATTTAATATTTCTTTCCATGATAAATACAAGTGACAGGCCTTAATAGAATTATCAGTACTTGTGACGTTTAACCAAAAGAAAGTACCAATATACCAGATTTTTACCTAATTTTAGTTAGGTAAAAATATCATTGAAAATTAGTATAAATGACTCTGATTGTTACTTCAAAATTATGCTAGATATTTGACCCATTGTCTGATCTTATTTAAGACATTACTAAAGAGTATATATTACATTTCTTACATTTTGCTAATTATATTGCAAAATAATTGTTTTCCTTTGTAATCCTTTCTTCACTTCACTGAATCTTTACAGTTTTCTGAGAAGCTGTCCATAGGTTTAGCTTGATGGTAAAATGAGTCCGTGATACAAAGAAGTTTTCAAAGCACTACTCTAAAGCATCTGCATTTTACCACTTATATTTGGGGAGACATGGGAAAGTTCTCTAGTGGCTCAAAGTACAGATTCTATTCTACCTGCACTCACATTACTGTCTGTAACCTTAACCAGATTAAATCACTCTCTAAACTTCGGTTTGTTCATCTGTAAAATGAAAATAATATTAGTATGTACCTCATACTGGCTCTCATAAGGTTGAGTGTTTACTACAGTGCCTGGCCCATAGTGGGCACTTAATAACTACAAGTTAGTATTATTCCTACGTTAGTGTCTTAGACTAAGGCATCTGTTTATATATAATTGCCTACTGAGCATTTTGTCAATAGCAGTAGCATTGACAAGGCATGGAAATCTCTGAAATATATGTCAGTAAATACAAAATACTTACATTAATCTCTCTCTTGGCTAGTGATGGTTAGCTTTTTCCATTTGCGGGAGATATATAAGAAATTCATTTTCTTTAAGAAGGATTTGAAAGTACTCAAAATTTCATTTGTTCCTAGACACTATGAGAATGGAAACAGCCTTTATTTCGCAGTGCTGGGCTCAATGGGTGAGGAATCAGCAGGAACAGTGACAACAGAAGTAAGCTGGGAATTGCTGGACTAGGTGAAGCTTCAATCCCCAGGTTTCTGCTGTTTCCTGCCCCTCGGTGCCAATTACCAACAGACCCCTGCTGATCACACTTTTCCATCCCTGCTCGATTCTCACTCGAAAGAATTTCTTTTCTCATGTGATGCCAATTCATGATAAATGCTCACAAAGGCATGACAATTTCAATTGCCAGACCATCTGGCTACTGGATATTTTACCGTGGTTTTCAGAGCCAAGAGCTTCACCACTTGCCCTGTTTCGAAGGAAACAAAAGCCATAGTGACAATTCGTGACTTAGATGAACTGTCTCACTGCTCATTAAAGATGGCCTCTGGGGGTCAGCAAGCACAAGCTGTACTTGTGTTCCTGCAGCCAGAGCACTGGGTGCTATATTGCTCATTTTCATTATTCTTATTTGCATCTTCCCTTCTGAATCACTTGGGGGAACCAAACTGAAGTGTGATCTGAACATAAGAAAAGTCCTTATTCTGCCCTCTTTCTCTAGGATGTTTGGATGGATGGATGGATGGTTTCCGTCATTCAGTCAGTCAACAAACCAATATCGAGCATTGGAACATCAGGCCACTTTCATGCTTAAACATTTCAGGATAATGTCCAAATCCCTTAGTTTAGTAAATAAACAAACAAACCCAATAATAGCCAAACTGAAGCCACTCATTAATAAGTAAAACCGATTTAGTGGGTGATGACAACCATTTTTACAAATGAATGAAATAGCATAAGACAGGATAGAGCAAAATGCATTCTCTGTATTAAGGGTAAGTGCTGCTTCATGAAACTTTTCTTAAATATTTGTGTATGTTGTATTGAGTTGAAAGGTAAAATGAGTTTCTTGTTGGAGATCAAAGTGAAGAAAAAGTTTAAAAGCCACTGGCTGGAAAAGTCCTTTTATGCACCCGCAAACCCCATTTCTAACTGCTGCATCAAAACACATTCTTTGGGAGTTCCCGTCATGGCTCAGTGGTTAATGAGCCCTACTAGTATCCATGAGGACATGGGTTTGATCCCTGGCCTCACTCAGTGGGTTAAGGATCCAGCGTTGCCCCGAGCTGTGATGTAGATCCCAGACACAGCTCGGATCCCATGTTGCTGTGGCTGTGGTGTAGGCCAGCAGCTGCAACTCCAATTCAACCCCTAGCCTGGGAACCTCCATATGCCTCTGGTGCAGCCCCTAAAAAGGCAAAAAAAAAAAAAAATTTCACTCTTTAAACATGCTGCACTGCTCCAGTTCTCTAAAAGCACATATTCTTCTGTGGTTCCAGATGCTTGCATAGTACACACTTACTGTATATTTCAACACAGTGCCTGCCTCACTACTCTTTGATCTACCTCTAGCCTCCTCCAGAAAGCCTCTCCCCACGCCCCCAAGCTGGGGCAAGTCCCCTTCTAGCAGCTTACAAGACCCTCACGCATCCCAGCATAAGTACCCTTTCCATTGATGTTTACTTGTCTTTTATCTTTTCAACTATAAGCTCTTGAAAATCAAAACATAGTATAACTGGTTCTTGTAGCTATAGCTTTTAACTTCCACCGTCAACTGTGAAAAGCACCCAAGCCTGAGAAATAGTAATCCAGTTCAATGTCATCAAAGTGTGAGATGCTTATTAGTGATAGTGGTACACTGGGATTTTCACTTAAGGAGTGGATTCTAAGGGAATTTGAATGACAATAATATTAAATATTATTTTAATATTAATATTAAATAAATATTAATAGGTATTAAATTGAACCACTCAGTGAGGAAATTATTCCTTTTGCAAAATTTACCCATCTTCCTCATTACAAAAGGGAGAAAAAAAAATCTGTTTGGTGTGTTAAAGGATAGATTTTGTAAAAAGTAAAATTATGACTCACCTACCAATCAATATAAAATGAAAATGTGGCAAAGATTTAACTTACTTTTTAATAAGGGAACCAGTCAACTCTTGCAACCAGGTCAAAGGAAGATTCAAAAGACTCCCCATATATAGACAAATAAGGAATGCTGAAATGAAATTACAAAAAGACATAAAATGGGTCTATTCACAAGGCAATAAACAATTTCAATTCTCTTGACAAAGTCAATGTGTGTTTCTCTGGAAAAGAATCATTTGCATTATCATCATTTTCCACAACTTAGTTGTAAAGTAACTGAAGAAACAATGAAAGGCTGAGATAATGCAGAAGGGTTATCTTTTTGGTCCATTTCAGTCCTTTGTAATTTTTCCCAACTGGCACAAGTCTTTTCTCTCCCTCCAACAATTATTAATCTTCTTTGCAACAGATAGAAAGCAAAACACTCTCTCTGAGCCTCTGGTATATAGCAATGACTAGCTGACATTGGATAATATCATTTTATTCTTATTGTGATCATCTAACACTTATCTTTTGTTTTTTTACACCAAATCATTTCTCTTCATTGTAATAGTGTGAATTTGTTCTTTAAAATTTTATTAATATAATGAGTCTGTTAAAAGAAATTAATGAGGGAATCGCAGCACAGTGGTACAAATATCAGGCTATATATATATATATATATATATATATATATATATATATACACATATATATATACACATATATGTTAGGACAAACACTTCAAGTGAGTTTAATAAGTTACTTAAGCTCTCTATGCCTCAGCTACTTTATTTGTGAAATGTATTTATTGTAAAACGGATAGGTAGACAAGTTGAAGATTACAGAGGAATCTGGGAAGCCAGGTAATTCAGTAGCTAATGTGGGAGAATGAACAGAAGCTGGTGAAAATTGTATTGAAATACGTTACTTCTGCCAAGATTTTTTTTTTCCACTGTACAGCATGGAGATCAAGTTACACATACATGTATACATAATTTTTCCTCCCATTGTCGTGTTGCAATGTAAGTATCTAGACATAGTTCTCAGTGCTACACAGCAGGATCTCTTTGTAAATCCATTCCAAGAGCAATAGTTTGCATCCATTCACCCCAAGCTCTGATCCCTCCCACTCCCTCCCCCTCCCCCTTGGCAACCACAAGTCTAATCTCCAAGTCCATGATTTTCTTTTCTGTGGAAAGGTTCATTTGTGCTGTATGTTAGATTCCAGTTATAAGTGATATCATATGGTATTTGTCTTTCTCTTTCTGACATATTTCACTCAGTATGAGAGTCTCTAGTTCTATCCACTGCTGAGATATTTCTTCTGTAGGTCCACCCAAGTATTTAGCAGTGGGATTGTGGCCACTGGCAGTAAATGCAGAGGAGAGCAATTACAAAATCAAATCTAAAAAAAAAAAAAAAAAGAGTTCTCCTTGTGGCTCAGTAGTTAACGAGCCCAACTAGTATATATGAGGACACGGGTTCAATCTCTGGCCTTGCTCAGTAGGTTAAGGATCCAGTGTTGCTGTGAGCTGTGGCACCAGATGTGGCTTGGATATTGCATTGCAGTGGTGTAGGCTGGCAGCCACAGCTCTGACTCAACCCCTAGCCTGGGAAACTCCATATGCCACAGGTGCAGCCCTAAAAAGACCAAAAAAATAAAAAATAAACCAAAAATCAAATCTGCCATTACTTAGAAAACACATGTACATAGGAAGAGCAGGGACCAAAGAGGACACTGAGGGCAATGTCATCATGTAAGACAAACCGAGGGAGTCTATTGAAAAAAAATGGGCAAGTCAGAAAAACAGGAGGAAAACAAGAAAGCAGGAGAATGTCAATCAAGAAAATTGAGTGTTTTATGTAGCAGTGATTAATGAACAAGTTTTTGTGCTTCAGAGAGATTTGTAAGGTGAGAACTGAATGGCGGCCATTGCATTTGGCAGTAAGACAGTCAGTGGTGACCTCTGAATCCAGAAGGCTAAGTGTGGTGATTGAGTTGTGTGATAGGAGACGCTACCTCTTCCAGGAGAGAAGACACTCTTCCAAGAAGGAAGAGGGAAGGTAATACCTAGAACAGGAGGCATGGACAAGAGAATAATTTTGTTACCATTATGTGCAATTTTTTTGTCTATTTGTTTTGCAAAGCCTGGGACATGTTTATAGGCTATAATGAAGGAACTATTTCAGAAAAGGGCAAATAGAGGTGTGAAAGGCAGGATAAATAATTGGCCAATTAAAGCCCTGGTATTGGTGAGAGGGGATAAAATTGCAGACAACGGAGGGTTTTACATCAAACAGCTAAGGATTGGCAGGCAAGCATTGTAGGTGAAGGGAAGTGGGTCACTCCTCTTGTTGAAGTTATCTGCTAGGCAAATGTTCCAAGGTGGTGACCATAATCCAGGGATTTTAAAGAAAAATGAAGAGATTTGGAATAGCTGCTTGAGTTCAATAGGATAGAGAGTTCACTGAACGTTAACTGAAAGGGATGTAGAACTGGATTCTGGGTCTGACTGAGGTGGATGACACATTTGTGGCAGAACCGTACTGAACAATTGTGCCCCGTTGTCCTTCCGTATTTGGTCAAAGTGTACAGATGGATTGTCAAGTTTCTCCTTCTAAAATTAGTATTCTTCACCATGATGAATCCAGTCAGTTAGGATGCATTCTTCTTGCAAGAAATAGAAAATTGAACGAGGTTTAAACAAAGGATGAGTCTCTTTTTCTCATCTAATGAAGTCTAAAGGTAGATGGCTGTGGACATTTGTTCAACAACTCATTGACAATAATAAAACAAGTCTCTCTGTAATTCTTTCTGCTTTTAACCACATTTGCATTTGATCTGGTAGGGAAAAAGTGAAGGAGGATTGGTGCCAAAGTTATCAGTGCACTTTCTCAGGAAGACAACAGAAGACTCGAAGCCCCAGCCTCGCTACATCTCGTTGACTCTCTTACTTTAAAAAAAGTGTCAGGGGAGTTCCTGTCGTGGCGCAGTGGTTAACGAATCCGACTAGGAACCACGAGGTTGCGGGTTCGGTCCCTGCCCTTGCTCAGTGGGTTAACGATCCGGGGTTGCCATGAGCTGTGGTGTAGGTTGCAGACGCGGCTCGGATCCCGCGTTGCTGTGGCTCAGGCGTAGGCCGGTGGCTACAGCTCCGATTGGACCCCTAGCCTGGGAACCTCCATATGCCGCGGGAGTGGCCCAAGAAATAGCAACAACAACAACAACAACAACAAAAAGAGACAAAAGACAAAAAAAAGTGTCAGGCTTACAACAAAAGGGGCAATAATATACAATGGAAAAAAGACATTCTCTTCAACAAGGGATGCTGAGAGAACCAGACAGCTACATGTAAAAGGATGAGATTAGAATATTTCCTCACATTATATAAAAAAATAAACTCAAAATGGTTTGAAGACCTAAATGTAAGACCTGAAACCAAAAAAAACTCCCAGAATAAAACATAGATAGAACACTCTTTGACGTAAATTGTAGCAGTATTTTTTTTGGAACTGTCTCCTAAGTCAAAAAGAAATAAAATCAAAAATAAACAAATGGGATCTGATTAAAGCCAAAAACTTTTGCACAGCAAAGGAAATCAAGGACAAAATGAAAAGACACCTACAGAATGGGAGAAGACATTTGCAAATGATATGACTGTTAAGGGGTTTATATGCAAAATATATAAACAGCTCAATATTTTAAAAATCTGATTTTAAAAAGGGCAGAGGACTTGAATAGACATTTTTCCAAATAAGACACACGGATGGCCAACAGGCACTTGAAAATATACTCAACATCTCTAATTATTAGGGAAATGCAAATCAAAACCACAATGAGGTATCACTTCACTTCCACCTTCAGCAACTCTCCTGCCTGCAAAATAAAGTCCGTGTTTTCATACAAAGCCCCCTCCTGCCTTTCTTTTGCAAGTCCCCTGTGTTCCATCTGAACCAGAATTTTTCAGTTTCCCTGATATGATATGCATATACTGTATTCAATTGTACTATAAAGATAAGAAAACAAATCCTAGATGAAACTTATAAGAAGTATTGAGCATAAATAGTAAGCAAGTTGTTTTTGTGGTATAGGTATGATTGATAGGATAAAGTATAATAATGAATAAGCAAGTAACTTGTGAAACAGACAGAATTCATAAGATGCACTCAGTATAGACAATAAATTAATAACATGTATGACACACCAAGGGAAAAATAAATAGGAAAACATGAATGAACAAACAAGGGTGATTTACAGATAGAAATGGATAGAGAGAACAAATTCTTGATCATCAATGACAACTGTAATGTCCCCAGATTTGCCATCCGTTAGTAACACCCAAAACTCCTGTTCTGGCCCCACATAAGCTCTACCCAAGAATTACAAATAAAACCCATGGTTGTTGGAGGAGCTAATTGCAAGACACAGCTGTGGTTAGACATGACCACAGAGATATTCCATAGGGCAATGTTATGTCCCTGTATCTTTCCCTCCCTCTCATTGGCCCAGAGTAACCTTCTGTGGACTACCTTGCTTGAACCTCAGCTCTTCTGATAATCACACTATCAGTGGGGAAGTCTGAGGTGGCAAAGACAGAGAGGACATGTGAACATTATACATCCCACAACTCTCATACTGAAATTCGTATACTTACTTGCACCTATCCTAAGTGTAGTTTGCCCCATTTCTTCCCTCCCCACCACCCCCCTTTTTAAACTGTCTTTTAAATTGACTTAATATGTCATGTGATGCAAGCATCTTAATTTAGCTGCTCCATGACCTCTGGGAGGTTTAGTTATTAGTGTACTTGGAAGCATTAAGATAAATTCTCACATGACACCTGATCACATCACATTTTTTCATATGCTTTTGTGCATGTTTTGTTCTCCATACTTAGAATGCTGTTCCCCCATATCTTTCTGTGAATAATTACTTATGCTTTAAAACCCAGATCATACTGACACTACCTTTAAAGTCTTTCCAGCTCTGCTTTTGGTTTCAGCACTGTTCCCTGTGTTAGCCTCTAAACTGGATCTCCACGAGTCCTACCTCCTACCAATTCTCACCATGTATAATATCTGTCCCTTGAGTGTGGTCATACCTAGTGACTCACTTCAAAGGTACAGAATATAGCAAAAGGGATATGATGTCACTTGAGATTAGGTTTCAAAAAGATCTGTTTCTGTGTAGCTGGTCTTTCTTGCTATTTCTCACTTGCTCTGAGGGAGAGCAGTTGAGCATTGCCCTGTGGAAATGCCTTTGTGACAAAGAACTGAGGGAGAGCTCCAATTAACAGCCAGCAAGGAACAGATGCCCCTGGTCCAGGAGCATGTGAGGAACTGAATCCTATTTACAACAATTTGAGTGAGTTTAGGAGTGGGTCCTTCCTCATTTGAGCCTTCAGATAAGACCTTGATTGCAACCTGTGAAAGGCCTAGAGGAAGAGACACCAAATTACATCAAGCCCAGATTTCTGGCCCACAAAAATCTGTGAGATGGCAAATATTTGTTGTTTTAAACCACTAAGTTTTGAGGTAATTTGTTATGCAGCAATGGATAGCTAGTACATTCCCTATGCGTACATCTAATATCAATCTCAGAGCGCTGGTGTGATATATCTGTACAACCATGTTATTATTTGTACCTTGAAGTGAGGACTTCTATTTTCACGATGTTTTCCCAGGGTCTAGTACCTCTTGGAATGTCCTGGGTCCATGACTGAGATGTTTAGTGATTTGAAAAATCCTTGTGCTAAGTAATTTAATCTTAATAACATTAGTATTTATTGAGTCCTTTCCCTTCAAGGCAATTATTTTTTTCCTTAGGTCCACACTCAGGGCATATAGAAGTTCCCAGGCTAGGAATTGAATTGGTTCTGCAGCTACTGGCCTACACCACAGCCACAGCAATGCCAGATCCAAGCCTTATCTGTGATCTGTACCACAGCTCACAGCAACACTGGATCCTTAACCCACTGAGCCGAGGCCAGGGATCAAACCCAAGTCCCCATGGATACTAGTTGTGTTTGTTACCACTGAGCCATAATGGAAACTCCAAGGCAATTTTTAAAATACTTTACAGGTATTATTTTATCTAATCCTAATATCCCATTTTAGGAAGAAGGAAACTCAGTCATGGAGAAATCAGGTAATTCGTAACCTGCCCAGCATCAAAAGCTAAAGGAACCTGGCTGTTAACACAGGCAAGCTACCTAGAGCTCACATTCTCAACCACAAAGACTGCATAGATACCTTATAGTTCTAATATTACATACACTGTATATACATCTTATACTTTTTATTACATACTTCGCCAGCACAGTACCTTGCCTAGAAAGAATCATTAAATATGAGTGAGTGAGTTAGTGAGTGAGTGAAGAAATCAGTACCAGAGATTTTTTGTTCTGGTTGAGTTTTTATCTTCTGAGCCAAAGAGACAAACACATTGGCAACAGAGGAATTCTTTGACTCTTCCCTGAGGATCCATTATCATCTGTGATGATGTGAAACAGAGACCATTGGTCCACAGAGACCCTTTCAATTCCCCTTTCCGTCTGAGTAAAAACTGGAGAAACGTTACATTTTCACAAGCCTTTATTTCTGTCATTTTTCCCCCATCTTGAATCTATTGTTTTAAATGAACTCACCCAGGGAAAAAAAAAAAAATAAGGCATTATCTCTGAAATAAAATGTAACTGGCATGCAGCAGTCTCATTGCATCAGAGTTATAAGTCAACTCTGAAATGGTCAAATGAGCACCATGTCAAAATTGAAGACTTTGTTGCTATTGTTAGTGGGGGTAGGGAAGGTTTCTCATGGATTATAACAGACTAAATGGAGAGAACAACATGGAAAAATTAGTTAAACTCCACCACACAGAACTCCTTTTCTATTGTTTTTTTATCTGTGCCCACTGTGGTAAATTGGCTACTCCTTAAAAGAGTATGTGCCTAATTTTTTATTTTAGTTTATTATTATAGATTCAGCTGTCAGCACTGGGAACTATGTCTAGTCACTTATGATGGAGCATGATAATGTGAGAAAAAAAGAATGTATACATGTATGTGTAACTGGATCATCATGCTGTACAGTAGAAAAAAAATGTATTGGGGTAATAACAATTGATTAAAATTAAGACTAAAAAATAATAAAATTTAAAAAATTATGGAGGAATAGTGAGTGAGTGATGGAAGCCTGGCTGTGCTGTATGAGAGCCACCAGCCTTCCTGCCTCTTTACATAGAGTAGGTTGGTGAGTTAAATCATAACAAGAGATAGACTACCTAAAAACCTGACCCCACCAGTGCTTCAGCCATTTTTTTGTCTTGCGATGTCTATGGACCATGATTTAAACTCTGTTAATAGTTTTGCATGACCCAGAAATAAAAATGAGGTAGCAATTAAATTGATGAGATTTAAGAGTTTAAATGGGAGCCTTCAGGGAAAGAGACTTCACGGAACGGGACTCAGTTGTGCTAAGATGAGGAAGATCTAGCACTGAGGCACATGCCCTCCAAACACACAGTGAGAAATGCTGAAAGATTGTCCTCTCTACTTTGCAGGGGGTTTTTTTTTTTTTGTCTCGTTGTTTGGTTTTTTGTTTTGTTTTGTTTTGGGGATGTTCTTTTGTCTTTTTAGGGCCAATGGCACAGCATATGGAAGTTCCCAGGATAGGGGTCAAATCAGAGGCTACAGCTGCCAGCCACAAGTACAGCAACACCAGATCTCAGCCACATCTGCAACCCACATCACAGCTCACAGCAACACCAGATCCTTAACCCGCTGAGCAAGGCCAAGGCTTGAACCCTCATCTTCATGAATACTACTCAGGTTCATTACCGCTGAGCCACAACAGGAACTGCTCTACTTTGCAGTTTTGTCTAGAAGTACATCTTCGGAGCACATGTGAGACCAGAATGAGACCTTACTCTCTAGAAGATGCTAGATTAAAATTAATGAAGGAAGATTGCAGAAAAGTAAACACTTTCAATTAATAATTGAAATTATGACTGAAAATACTATACTTTTGTTTTTGAGTATCTTCAAGCAAAGCACTATCAGGACTCTGATAAAAAAATAGGAAAACTAGGAGTTCCCATCATGGCTCAGTGGTTAATGAACCAGACTAGTATCCACGAGGACTCAGGTTCGATCCCTGGCCTTGCTCAGTGGGTTAGGGATGCAGCATGTCCATGAGCTGTGGAGTAGGTCACATCCACAGCTCGGATCCCGAGTTGCTGTGGCTGTGGTTGCATCTGTGGGTGGCAGCTACAGCTCCGATTTTGACCTGTAGCCTGGGAACCTCCATATGCCATGGGTGCAGCCCTAAAAAGACCAAAAAAAAAAAAAAAAAGGAAAACTAGAGAATAAGAGTTTTGAGTAGCTTTTCTCCTGAGGTTAATACATATCATGGAAAGCAAGAACACTGACAAATTTCCAGGGATTTTCCCTAAAGCCTACTACACTTTCTGAAATATTTATATTAATAATGTTTTACCTACAGAAATTTAATTGGGGCAGGATGAGCATATCCTCTTACTTGACAACTCTTCACATTCACTTCTTACAGAATTACCTTATGATCTTTTTCAGGGGCCCTCTGGGAAAACTAAAAGAGAGCTTTGCATATAAAAGATTAAATATAGATGATAGAACTATAGGTATAGATTCTTTACCTTGTGTAAAAGGCATTAACCAGTAAGGCAAGTAAGCAAATCCACCAAGATCAGTCAAGCTCTGCTAAAAAGTTAATAACATTTCATAGCTTATTTTCAGACTCGGTTATTACAAATCAAAGAAAATAAAATTCACTTTCCGAGTTTGTCCTTTATCATGCTCTTTCATATTCTGGAACATAAATACACTTCATTTTAGTACAGTGCTTCTTTTTTTTTTTTAGGGCTGCACCCATGGTATATGGAGGTTCCCAGGCTAGGGGTCAAATTGGAGCTGAGGCCGCTGGCCTACCTCACAGCTCACAGCAATGCTGGATCCTTAACCCCCTGAGCGAGGCCAGGGATCGAACCTGCGTCCTCAAGAATACTAGCAGATTCATTTCCGCTGAGCCCTGACAGGAACTCTGGTATAGCGCTTCTTAACCAGAGGGTCTATATAGTCAGAACTATTTTCATAACAACACTAAGATGTTAACACGCAATGCGTTCATCATTACTGTCTCAAAATGAATCAAGAAACACATATTAAAATTTTTCTGTTTTAATTTCAACTGTGGTAAATATTGATGAGATTTAAGAGTTTAAATGCATCAGGAGAGCAAGACATTTGAGTGCCATGGGTTTAGTATAAAACCATTTTTTCCTTGAATAATAAAGACACACATATACAGGTGTATTTCTTTGTCACTATGACTCCTAGAATAGGCTTAGCAAGTCCTATAAATTATAACTTTTAACCAAAAAAAATGAAATTATATGTCACAAATAAAAGTAGGGAGTGGAAAACTGAAAACTGTCTGTCATACAAAAATATTTCAACAGACTAGCAGAGCTCATGAACACATATAACACAACTTTTTACAGACATATACATCCTTTTAATGTCTTCTCAAAGTGGCAAAAAATAAACACATTCATTAACATCCCCAAAGCTATAGCCACTAAATCTCACAAAAATAAGAAGAAAAGTATACGAATTTAAAATTATGGTTAGTAATCAATGTTTAAGTGTTTACTTAGAAATTATCTAGGCACTAAATGATTATCCATTAATTAGTTCAATTTAATATCAGTCTAAGGCTTTAAGCTAATTATCATGAAAATTGCCTTCAATATGACATATTACAAAACCTAATTATGGTTGAAGTAAAGTTTGTCAGAATAATGATTCAATTTATTTGAACACGAATTACATTTTTCTTAATCATTCTTAAGAAATATTTTGTAGTATTAATGTTAGCATATTTGATCAGTAAACCTGTATAAGTTAGGGAAACCAAACCAAAGTAGAATAAAAATGTATGCTTGCATTATACTTAATATTGATAATTTGGAAAAGATATGGCTGTTTTATATAAAGTCAAAATTATTAAACTAGGACCATTTACCAAAGATTTATCTTAATTAGGTGAACTGGAGCCTTAAAATGTTTCTGAGTTAGCTTTTATAAGAAACTATTTTGTTTAAGTCTAGAACATTTAAAATATTTGAAATACAGTTTTCCTTATTTCCAGGGAATTTAGGAGTATTTGATTTTTATTAGCACTTATTTATCTAAATAAAGCAATCAGAATAGAGCACTATTATATTAAAAGACTTTATTATCTAATACTCTCATATAATGGGAGTTACTGAATTATAGATACACAGACACAAAGTGTTTATAAATTTAGATCTACACTTTTGCCACAGGTTAAGGGTATATATAGGAACACAAAAACTTGTGGTCTGGATATCAAACAGCTGCTTTCCATTCCACTGGGCACAAGATTCTTAATTGACTTGAGCTCAAAATGGACAAATAGATAAAACAAACAAAAAAGACTAACAAATCAGATTCGCTGTTGTCTCTCATCCAACAGAGTATAGAACGCAAACTCTATTATCCATTAACCTATTTACAGAAATCATTAAATGGTCAGACCATGAAACCAAATCCTCAATCATTGCTGTCACCCATGGGGAATAACATTGTTTATAAGCAAACTAGAAACAAAAACAAAACAGGAGTTCCCGTCGTGGCACAGTGGTTAACGAATCCGACTAGGAACCATGAGGTTGCGGGTTCGATCCCTGCCCTTGCTCAGTGGGTTAACGATCCGGTGTTGCTGTGAGCTGTGGTGTAGGTGGCAGATGCGGCTCTGGTCCTGCATTACTGTGGCTCTGGTGTAGGCTGGCAGCTACAGCTCCGATTCGACCCCTAGCATGGGAACCTCCATATGCCGCGGGAGCGGCCCAAGAAATGGCAAAAAGACAAATAAATAAATAAATAAATAAATAAATAAATAAATAAAATTGATCAGCCTAATCTCTTTAAAAAAAAAATCGGTATATAAGGAAAAGACAAAAGAGTCAGCAAAGTTATGTTTTTGGGTTTCACCTTAAAATAAATCCATAAATACACATATCACCCCTGGAAACCAAGAAAAGACACGCCTTATGGCAGAAATTATCACAACATTGTAAATCAACTATACTTCAATAAAACTTAAAAAGAAAAGACATGCCTGAGATTAACTGGACTGCAAGGTATACCTTTCTGGTGATATATTTTATGTAGATAAATCTGTTGGTCATCTTGATAGATTAGTTCCAAAACTGTTAAAGGACAATCATTTTAAAAAGATAAAATCATGTAAAAATATAAAACAAACATGTCAAAGATTTCAATAATTCATTAACTAATGAGAGAACTAGTGAGATGTTATAACCAATTCCAAGGAGAATCCAAGCAGTAGAGATACTGAAAAGACATAGTATACTAAAACAAATTCACAAATAAACTGGCAAAACTGGCCAGTATCCAAAGGGCAATATCAATTAACATTGTAATTCTCTGGATAAGAATTCTTTACATTATTATAATTTTTCTACAATGCACAGAATTGCAAAATAGCTCTTAGAATGAAAAGTGAGATAACCCTGACCACTAGACAAGACATCTCATGATCCTTCTGGTTCATTTCAAAATCTTTCACAATTTTCCCTACAAAATGAGAGGTAAAGTCCTTTCTGAATTACAGACACTAATACACATGGAGTGCATATAAATTCAGATCTACACTTTTGCCACAGGTCAAGAGTAAACTTAGAAACACAAAACTATGATCCTAATACATTTCCCTCCTCGGAACAGATTCCTCTTCCAAACCCAAAACAACCCTCAACATAGAGAGATATGGTGATGATTGGAGGAGACATGGATGCCAGGTCTAGTGCCAAGTGCTGTTCCTTCCACTTTCACCTTTCTATTTGCACGATTAAACATAGCACGTAATGTAGTATTTGCACTATTATTGTAGAAATGCAATTTTCTCTATTAAATACAGAATTTATTTGTAGAAAACTTGAAAGTGAAACTAAGAAATGATTAAGTTGTTACACTTTCTTCTATCAGTAGTACCTTCTAATTATGTCAGTGATATTAAAGTTGTAAATGCTTTGAGATGTACCACTTCCTGTAATATTATTGATTAACTAGTATAAAATACACAAATATTATGCCAATAAACTTCATTTAAATATTTTAAAATATCCAAAATTAAAGAGTCCTTTACTATGAGACATTGTGGTATTTAAATCCAAATTTTCTTGTATATGAAATATTCAAAATTAGGTTCTATGTTTATTGCACAATATTTTCTTAGTGCATAATCAGAATTAAGAA
The DNA here is from genome assembly GCF_016906955.1 of Phacochoerus africanus. Taxonomy (NCBI): domain Eukaryota; kingdom Metazoa; phylum Chordata; class Mammalia; order Artiodactyla; family Suidae; genus Phacochoerus; species Phacochoerus africanus. Next base: position 37,191,681 of record NC_062553.1, read on the forward strand.
CAAGATTTATTGGGTACAGCATTTTCAATTTACTCAGGAAAATGGACTCTACCAAAATGCAGTTTTAATTTATGCAGTTTTTGGATAATAGGACAGCACCACTTGTTTATTTATTTAATTGGTCAAGATACTAAAACAGTCTTTTGTTCAGAGTAATTAATTACCATAGTTAATTGGAACATTCGGGTTTTCCATACACCTGAAAATGGTCATAATGAATTTCATTATTCTCAAGGGTAATGGTGAGATGAATCACTTTACGTTTAATATTAAGTAGGCGAAGACCATATATCATTTCCTTTACTTAATATATTTTGATTTTAGCAATCCATGCATGTGTTCATGTATGCTTCCTGAATAAAGCATATTTAATAAGTTCCTTGTTTTGTTAATTTTTAGTTTATAGGTTATCGATAGAAAAGGAAAGGTGAGAAGAAATGTACATTTACTTACTCTGAATTTCTAGTTACTAAAATTTTGCGTTTAAAAAGGAAGGATGAAACTAAAAACATAGGTAATTCACAGATTTTTCTTATACCTGCCTTAATTTAAGCACACTTCAAGCAGCTTCATAACTCTAGAAATTATCCAGCTGACAATAGCCTGTGGGTGTCTTTTTTAGAAAATCCACCCGAGACAATTTTTTTGTAAGAAACTAAACTGAGGAGAGGAAACAGATCTTTAGCCTAAATCTGTGTTTCAAGCAACATTGGCATAGTTTTTAAATAAAGACAGAACACTGCTCTTTCTGTCTTCTTTAGAGAAGTAATGATTGCAGTGTTTCTTTAAGTTGTATATTATTATCATTAATTTACAAATCAGTTCTATGCCAGATACTGGGCTGGACACTGGTAAATGACTCATGTGAGGTTATTTCTCTCATGGTACTTACTATCTATTCAAGCAACATGTAAAAACATGTTATAACACAAATAATTTTATAGTTGCAAATTGTGATGAGAGATCTAAGGATATATATACCATTTTCAAGATCCATCTGAGTTACATTTCTTTTTTAAAAATTTTTATTGAAATATAGTTGATTTATAATGCTGTGATAATTTCTGCTGTACAACAAAGTGATTCAGTAACACATATACACACATCCATTCTTTTTAAGATTCCTTTCCATATAGATTATCATAGAATATTGGTTAGTGTTCCCTGTGCTATACGACAGATCCCATTGGCCAATCATTCCATATAAGGTTTCTCAACTGAAGAAGACCATTTCAGAAGACTATAATCATTGCCTGCTATCAGTGCAAATTAGGTATAGAGTCAATGTGAGAGAGAGAAATTTCATATTCCTTTTCTTTTTTGTTTATAGTAATTCTGGAATAGGGAAAAGGAAGGTGGCTATATCCAGTTCCAAACATTTAAAATAAAAGCATAGAGTGTTATTTAAGGATTTATCTGTTCATGTAGGGATATCAAATTGAAGAGTCATAGAGAGATTAAGAATATATTAACAAATTGCCCTATTAGCTTCATCTCCTTTAAAGAAAGAATGACAGAAATACAGACAAAGAAAGGGAAGAAGGGAAGGATGAGGAAACAGAGGAAAGGAAAGCCAGCAGGAAGGGCAAGAGAACTTCCAATGACTACAACGCCATCTCTATCCCATCCTATCTCTTCTTCCCCTACCTCACCCTCTGCAGATACAATTACTATGCCAAAATTGCTGTGTATCATTTCAATGTATATTTTTACATTTTATTACAGACACATGCAATATGTGATTTCCTAAGCCCCTTTCTATTTTTTTGTTTGTTCACACAACATGGCCCATGTAGGTACATGAATATCTAGGTCATTCATTTTAACTGCAATTAAGTAGCCCATTGTAGACACACCAGAGTTGTCTATCCACTTTGCTTTGTTGAGCTATTGGAGCCTTTATCCGTTTCTGCTGTTGCAAAGAGTACTTGATGAACATCTCTGTTAATGTCTCCTTATATGCAAGTGAAGAGCCATTTAGAAACAAAATGGCTGGGTCATACTGAACCCTCCAGATTTTACCTACTTAACATTGCACTTATTAAAAAAAAAAGAACAGAAAAAATCTGGTTTTATATTGTGACTCAATTTTGGAAATTTATGCTTACACAGGGGCAGAAGTCATATTTTTCATTATTGTATTATCTGAAATGCTTCATCATTAACTTGGAAACATATAAAATCCTCTTCCCATTTTTGCTTTTAGAACATACCCCTTAATTAGCCTAATTCTGCTGGTGTTCATTATGAATTCAAAAAAGCAATGTAGCTTCATTTTTTATTTTATTTCTATAATTTATACTTCATGTTAAAATTTTTAACAGTAAAACCATGAAAATACATGTCAACAAAGACATTAAATTTAACATATACTTATTTATCTAATTAACTAGAATAGATAGCCACAAAGTTAGTCTATACTGAGACTCTATGCACTCCTGCTTGATATTTGGAAAAATTCTATTATTCATCTTCTTTTAATCACAAATTTATATACCATTAGTGATTTTAGTTTCTAGAGAAACAATGGCTCAGATACAACTTGTAAACAAATATGTTAAAAATATTTTACTGTGCTAGTAATTAAAATTTAATATAAAGAATTAAAAGTACTTTTTTATACATTAACAAAAACAGTACAATATCCACTTGAGCAGTAGTATGGAGAAATTTATGCTCTCTAGTATTATAATTTAGTACAATTCTTGAGAAAGTATTTTTGCCATATATAGTATAAGAAGCCATAAAAGCTTTCTTGTCTTTGGATACTCTATGTAGAGGATGCTAAAGTTCCACACAAAAACCATTAGAATTAATAATAGCTATGAATGAATGAATGAATTCAGCAATGTAGTAGGATACAAGGTTAAAATAGAGAAATCTGTTGCATTTCTTTCCACTAACATTAAAATATCAGGACAAAGTAAAAAAAATCCATTTAAAATCATGTCAAAGAAATAAAATACCTAAGAATAAACTTATCCAAGGAGCTGAAACACCTATACACTGAAAACTATAAAACATTGATGAGGGAAACTGAGGATGATTCAAAGAAATGGAAAGATATCCCCTGCTTTTGGATTGGAAGAAATAATATTGTTAAAATGGCCATACCACCAAAAGCCATCTATACATTTAATGCCATCCTTATTAAAATACCCATGACATTTTTCACAAAACTAGAACCAATAATTCTAAAATTTATATAGAACCAAAAAAGGCCCAGAATTGCCAGAACTTTCAAAGCAATCCTGAAAAAAAAAAAGAACAAATCTGGAGGCATAATCTTTCCAGACTTCAGACAATACTGCAAAGCCACTGTAATCAAAAAAGCATAGTACTGACACAAAACCAGGCATACAGATCAATGGAACAGACTAGAGAGCCCAGAAATAAACCCATTGCACCTATGGTCAATTAATCTACAACAAAGGAGGCAAGAATACATATAGGGAAAAAAGAATCTTTTCCACAGGGAAAGCTGAACAGCTACATGTAAATCAGTGAAATTAGAACACTCCCTCCTACCATATACAAAAATAAACTCAAGGAGTTCCCATTATGGCTTAGTGATAATGAACCCAACTAGTATCCATGAGAATGCAGGTTCAATTCCTGGCCTCACTCAATGGGTTAAGGATCACATATTACCATGAGCTATAGTGTAGGTTGCAGGTGTGGCTCAGATCTGGTTTTGCTGTGGCTGTGGTATATAGGCCAGCAGCTAAAGCTCCAATTTGACCCATAGCCTGGGAACTTCCATATGCTGTGGATACAACTCTAAAAAGACAAAATAATAATAATTATTATTATAAATTCAAATTGTTTAAAGACCTAAATATAAGACATGACAATATAAAATGCCTAGAAGAAAACATAGGCAAATTATTCTTTGACATAAACCATAGCAATATTTTCTTATCAGTTTCCCAAGTCAAAAGAAATACAAGCAAAAATAAACAAGTGGGATCTAATTAAAGTGATAAGCTTTTGCACAATAAAGAAAACCATCAACGAAACAAAAAGGCAACCTATAAAATGGGAAAAAATATTTGAAAATGATGCAATGGGCAAGGGCTTAATGTCCAAAATATACAAACAACTCATACAACTCAATATCAAAACAAAAAGCAGGTAACCCTGTCAAAAAGTAGGCAGAAGACATAAATAGACTATAAATAGACATAAATAGTTCATCTTTAATTATTAGATGAAAATCAAAACCACAATGAAGTATCACCTCACACCACTTAGAAAGGCCATCATCAAAAAGTCTACAAACATATTAATGCTGGAGAGATGTGGAAAAAAGGGAACCCTCATACACTATTGGTGGGAATGTAAATTGGTACAGTTACTACGGAAAACAGTACAGAATTTCCTTAAAAAAACTAAAAATAGAGCTACTATATGATCTGGCAATCTCACCCATGGGTATATATCCAGAGAAAACAACTCTACTTTTTAAAAGATTCATGCACCCCAATGTTCATAGTTGCACTATTTATAATATCCAAAACATGAAAGCAGCTGAAATATTTATTAACGGATGAATAGATAAAGAGGATGTAGTATATATGCACAATGGAATACTACTCAGCCATAAAAAGAATGGAATAAGGCCATTTGCAGCAAAGTAAATGGACCTAGAGGATTTTACTTAAAGTAAGTCAGAGAGACAAATGCTATATGATACCACTTATATGTTGAATCTGAAAAACAATACAAATGAATCTATATGCAAAACAGAAAAGGACTCATAGACATAGAATACAAATTATGGTTACCAAAGGGGAGAGGGAGAGAGGGACAAATTAGGAGTATGAGATTAACCTTGATAGAAACTATTATATATAAAATAAATAAGCAACAAGAATTTACTGTATAGCACAGCGAATTATATTGAATATCTTATAATAACCAATAAAATATAAAACAAAAACATGACTGAATCACTTTGCTATAAACCTGAAACTAACATGATATTGTAAATCAACTATACTTTAATTTAAAATTTTTTCCTGCCTTTAAATAGAGCAATCTTACTTATTATCTCTATCCTAAAGAAATAATCCAAAATATGAAAAGTCCATATATTCATGTAAATGTTTATTAGCCTTCATTTAAATTAATGAAATTGAAAACCACTTAAATGTATGTCCAAGATAAAGTGTATTGTTTCCCACTGAAAAATCTTCAATCCTGATTATTATATATTAAGATTTACAGGGAAGAAGAGAGCACTTTAAACATGATTACAACCATGCAAAAATCCCACGGCCATTGGAGAAGGAGGCTGAAAATAAATCTCATAATGTTGCTAGTAGTCATATTAGAAGTAATATTTTCCCACTAATTTGAGAATATTTTTAAAATGTATTACTTGCGTAAAAAAGAAAAGGAATAATGCCCCAAGCCCTGCTTTTTATTTCTCATGGGGAGATGGAAATGTTCACAATTTATACCACTGCCTTACTTGTGTTTCTTTTGGGCTTAGTTCAGTTTAGTTTTGTTTCTCATGTAAAGCCATTGTCCTAAGACAATGCAGTATTTTATTGCTCTATTACTTTTGAATCTTATTTCATTCCTTCAGGACTACCATTTCAAGATTACTCCTATTATCTTTCAATAAATGTGTTAGCTCTTTGTACTGGGAGAAATCATCCTGTCACAAAGCAACACAGTAGTTTTGCAAATAAGCCAAAAAATTAATAACTGTGAAAGAAGATCCATATCTTTGCTTTACCACCTAATTCTTTCTGAGTCCTTATTTAACTGTCCCGCACTTATCGATTACTAAGTCATGGGCTTCCATCAGAGGTAAACATTTTCTTTGAATTTGACCTTTACTACAATTTCTAAGTCCATTTCACTTGCTTAAGGGCTTGCTATTATTTTAATGCCCCACAGTTTGTCCACTACAGAAACTGCTGATGATCAAGATGATGAGAAGAGGAGTTCCCATCGTGGCTCAGTGGAAACAAATCTGACTAGCACCCATGAGGATGCAGGTTCGATTCCCAGCCTCGCTCAGTGGGTTAAGGATCCGGTCTTCCCATGAGCTGTGGTGTAGGCTGCAGATGCAGCTCAGATCTGGCATTGCTGTGGCTGTGGCTGTGGCCAGCAGCTATAGATATCTCTGATTTGACCCCTAGCCTGGGAACCTTCATATGCTGCAGGTATGGCCCTAAAAAGACAAAAAAGACAGAGGAAAAAAAGATGATGAGAAGAAAGATCCTCTGATTTAAAGGATCTTTTTTCTGCCACCTAACACATAGGTTGCAGCTAATCTTTTCTAGGAATCATTGTATATTTTTCATCTAACTAGGAAACATTAAGCATATAAGAAATGTAACACATGCTCTTATATGCGACAGATATATGAATATAGTGATATAATTCATATCACCAAACATGAATAGAGTGATAAAATTCATATCACCAAACATGAATAGAGTGATATATGAATATAGTGATAGAAAAATAGTCTGAGTTCAGCAAGACGTCCACGGTAAAACATAATGGAGATTAGCCCTGGATCCTTGACAAGGGTCTATTAATTGCTATTGCCCTATGAGTACTTTTAGTTGTTATTCCCCTGCCCCAGGCTGCTCTGATTTATGAACAGCTTTTCATATTCACAAAGTGGTTCATGAATCACTTTGGCCCAGCAGAAATGAATAAAAATGAGCCCATTTACACAACATTTGGTATGTAGCTAATTACCTGAAAATGAAGGCTTGGGATTGCACTCAGAAGAGTGTCATTAACATTCAGCACAAAGAGTACAAAACAGAGGGAGAAAAGAAAACAGAATCAAAAAAATATATATAAGCATAGCAACAAGAATGCTATTTACTCAATGTGTATTTTTTTAAAGCATTACCAAATCATACCTAATGGTGTCTTCCAACAGAGGAATGGTTAAGTACATGCAGTATATATAAGACAGAATCTTGAGTATCCATCAAAATTGTCTTCATGGAGAATAGCAATGACTTAAGAAAATTCTTACCGTGAAAGTTAAGCAAAAAGTAGCAAATAAAATTGTTAAATACAATGTAATTTCAACTTTAGTAAACAACACACTTGTTTGGGAAGGAAAGGAAACTAATAATCAGACAGTGGTGATGAGATTATAATTTTCCCTATTTTTCAGGTGTTTTACTATGACCTTGCATTAATCTTACAATGTTTTTTATTAGGAATCTTATATGTATTTATTTATTTAGAAGCATACAGCTTAAAAATAATAATAGCTGAAGTTAATTGAAAGACAACTATGTACCAAGCATTGAGCTTGTATGTGCATATAGTAACCCTCTTCTTCTTGCCTGTTTCATGTTATATCCACCTACAATACTTCTGTTTGTGGAATACCACAAACTTAATTAAGTCATCCAATAACACCAAACAAATCAATGTAGGATGGAACACTCCCTCCTGAGTGATTGTCATGCTTTCTTTTTTTTTTTTTTTGTCTTTTTAGGGCTGCACCTGCGACATATGAAGGTTCCCAATCTAGGTGTCTAATCGGAGCTACAACTGCAAGCCTATGCCAGAGCCACAGCAACACCGGATCCGAGCCGCATCTGCAACCTACACCACAGCTCACAGCAAAGCCGGATCCTTAACCTACTGAGCGAGGCCAGGGATGGAACCCGCAAAGTCATGGTTCCTAATCGGATTCATTTCTGCTGCTCCAGGATGGGAACGCCCATGCTTTCTTGGTAATGTGAACATTTCCCTGATGTGAGATATTTGTATCTTAAGAAAAATGATGTTCCCACTGTGGCTCAGTGGTGAGCCAACCTGACTAGTATCCATGAGGACGTGATTTCGATCCCTGGCCTCGCTCAGTGGGTTAAGGATCTGGCATTGCTATGAGCTGTGGGTAGGTTGCAGATGCAGTTTGGATCCCACATTGCTGTGGCTGTGCTGTAGGCCAGCAGCTTCAGCTCTGATTGGACCCCTAACCTGGGAACCTCCATATGTCTCAGGTGCAGCCCTAAAAAGAGGAAGGAAGGAGGGAGGGAGGGAGGGAATGAAGGAAGGAAAGAAGGAAGGAAGGAAGGAAGGAAGAAAGGAGGGAAGGAAGGAAGGAAGGAAGGAAGGAAGGAAGGAAGGAAGGAAGGAAGAAAAGAAAAAAAAAAGAAAGAAAGAGAGAGAAATGGCAAAACTAGGAGTCCCAAAGAGAGATAAGAATACCTCCCTGGCTATTTTATGAAACCAATAGGCAATGACTCTTTCTTCTATCTTCTGCTACCTGACAGTATTAACAAACAAACAACAAGAAACAAAAAAATGACAGCTTGAAGATGCACTTGAAGGCTGTAGCCTCCATGCTTACAGTATTGCCTGATTCCTAATAAGTCCCCTGTCATTTTAGTATTCATTATTGAGTGGATAAAAGACATCCTAAATTATTGATAACTAAATGAATTGTTTAACTTGTTTTACGGCTTGTGGGAGAAATTATACTGAACTAATTGCTCTCTTCTTAGGTTTATATGGCCTGAATATAACTGGAAAGATAATAAACCTTAGCTCCCGAGTCTAGCATATTGAATATGAATTTCAGTGTTACAATTTACAGACTATGTAAACTTGGAAACATTTCCTATCCTTATCAGATGTCAGTTTCCTTATCTTTGAAATGGGCACAAATATGGCATCAATATAATAAAGCTATTGTCAATAATAAATTAAGTAATGCATGTACTGGCAGTTAGAATAAGGGCCCTCCAAAGATGTTCACATCCTAATTCTTATGACCTTTAAGTATATTTCCTTACCAGGGACTTCACAGATGGGATTAACGTAGGGACTTTGAAATGAGATTATCCAGGATTATCTAGGGTGTGCCCAACGTAATCTCAAAGCTTCTTTTACAAGGCAGGCAGGTGAGGCAGAGAGTGAGGAGATGTGAGGACCAAAGCAGACACTGGAATGATGGAGGAAGGTTGAGGAAGTGGGCGTGAGCCAAGGAATGCAAAGCAGCCTCTAGAAACTGGAGAAGACAAGGGGAGAGATTCTCCTCGAGAGCTTCCACTTTGATTTTAGGACTTCTGACTTCTGCAACTATAAGAGAATAAATCTGTGTTGTTTTGTGCCACTAAATTAGTGGTACCTAGTTACAAAAGCAATAGGCAAGTAATACAGAAAGCTTAGCATAGTGCCCATCACAGAGAATTCTAACATAATATTCCCTCTGTCCCTTAAGATCTAGGTCAGAGTAGCTGAAACACACAACCCATTATTTCAACACTTTCCCCAGGGTTGCCGAGGCTTCCCAAAGGGCTTCATGTTTTGGCCATCTCTGGCTTTAAAGTTTAGCTTTCTCCAAATTGGTATAATTTATAGAACATTATTCTATAAATGCTGTCAAGATATGGAATTCAGCTACTTTACAAGGATAAAAGTAAAACATTTACAGAAATCTTTACTGTAGGGGGAAGTGTTGGGGGAGAAGTTGGTTTAGATAAATAAAGAAAAATTTATTATAAAAGCAATGCAAAAATCTTAAAACTGAATACTGTTCTTCAAAATGTTTTGCTACTCCATCATTTTGCTTCTCCACACCTAAATTCCTTTTAAATCTCATGGCAGCATATCTCCTTTTGTTTCTTTATCATTTGTATCTCATGATCTCAGGATTTCACCTTCAATACCAAGGTATTTTCCTAAACATAGTGGCCTATCTGAAATAAAATTTGGTGCCAACCATGAACATAACGCATAGTCTTTTACCACTCAGTAAGTGTTAAACTATGGAGAAAAAAAAAATTCTGTGCACCCATGGTCATGACTTAGGTTTACCCATCCCTCATCTTTCATTGATTTCTTTGGGTGAAGAATCTAACATGGGTTAAGAGTGCAGCCTAGAGGCCAAAGCAAGCCATGAGATGTTCTTCAAAAAACTACCCAGTGATATTAATTTCAATCTTGTACCACCATCAATTTCCCCAGACTTAGGCATTTGATTAGGATACAGCATTTTCAGTCTTTTTCCTCTTTACTTTCTCATATTCCTTTTATATAGAGTCTATTAAATTGTACGGTTATGCTCTACACAGATCACATTTGAGGATTGAAGTTCATTTCTATAAAAACGAAGATTATAGGAAAATCTCAACCATATCTACACAATTCATTCAAGTTTCCATTCTTATTTATAAAAATGCTCACTCCGTGTGTGTGTGTGTGTGTGTGTGTGTGTGTGTGTGTGTGTGTGTGTGTGTGTCTAGGCTTTAAGCTACTTAAGGGCCAGGGCTTCCTGGATTGTATTTTATCAGCAATGAGAGTCATGCTGCCCTTAGACATCAAATATACATGATTTGTGATTACAATGATTACAGTGACTCTCAGGGTCAATGACTATGCAGCATATAACTTAATACATAAATACTACAGCAACAGGATTTCTGTTCATTCCAAAGTCTCATGGGACCATAGTTTCTAATTAATAGCCTCTTATAGTGTTCTAACCTAACATTCGAAAGGTCAGTAAATTTGATTATAACATAAGTCATTCTAAATGTTTTTGAGGAGTTCCCTGGTGGCTCAGTAGGTTAAGGATCTGGCGTTGTCACTGCTCTGGATGGGGCACTGCTGTGGCAAGGGGTTGAACTCTGGCTCTGGAATTTCTGCATGCCACAGGCATGGCTAAACAACGACAACAACTGCAAAATGTCTTTGAAAGAAGACAGATGAATGTTATGCTGTCATGAGTCTATACCTCCAGGAGGTCTGAGTTCAGAAAAAGTCAGCTAATACTTTTGCCTTTAGCTGGTTCTCCTCTATTGTCATGTGCTATTAGCCAACAACCATATTTTCACACACTCAGAATGAATGTCTTGAGTATGCAAAGTTAAAGTTCAAAAAGCACTTCAATCTTAAAGCCCTCAACCTATCCAGTTTTGTGATCTTTGGCACTTTTGACTCCACAGAAGATTTTGAACATCAGGCTGCCTCAGCCACAACTTGAGAACATTTCCATGAGGATGTGTTAATTAATTGTAGCAGTGACTAACACTGCTGAGCAATTGCATTAGGCAAGGCGAACAAATAGAATCCCAGGGAGCAGTTTCTTAGAGATGTTCCTTGTTGCCTCACACCCAGAAGACATGAGTTGAATAGAATTCTGCCCAGGGTCATCTTTTTGTTGATGCTCCTGCAAATTATTTTTATTGTTGTTGTCATTTTTTAGGGCCACACCCATGGCGTAGGGACGTTCCCAGGCTAAGGGTCGAATCAGAGCTATAGCTGCTGGCCTACACCACAGCCATGGCAACATCAGATCTGAACTATGTCTGCAACCTACACCACAGCTCACCAACACCAGATCCTTAACTCCAGTGAGTGAGGCCAGGGATCGAACCTGCATCCTCATGGATATTGCTCAGGTTCGTTACTGCTGAGCCACCATGGGAACTCCTCCTGCGAATTCTTCCTGAGCAGTTCTTCTCCCAAAGAGCTCAGGATACTCAGCCCACTTAGTTTCAAGTATTGCAAAATCTAGAAAACCCAACCTTTAAATTGGCAGAGATAGACATTCTATTGCATATATTTCTGCAGCAACATGAATTTATGAGCTCCTGCTTGTAGAGGGGTCCCTGCCTGAGTCTCAATGATCCTTCTCTTCTTAGATAAGAGACCTTTATGGGTTCTCGGTGATGGATTTATATGTGTGTGGTTTTCCTTCCGATTCTTAGAAATAATTTTGGGATAGATGGCACCTAATCCAAGTTGAGACAGTGAAATCTTCCTGAGAATTCAAATTTGGAACAGAGAGATCCCAAGAAGGAAGCTGTTTCACTAACATCAGTACTCTGCAGAGAACGGGAACTTTCTCGAAGTTCAAGTTCCTAGAGCTGCTCTGATTTCTTCTCTTCCTGAGTTGTGCCATCTCGACTCTCTTGGGTATCTTAATGGGATTGGGGGAAGGAGTAGTGAACTCACCAAGGTGATCATAATTGAAAAAACATCAGGTCATAGGCAAGCTTTTGGTGTGATGTGTGGTTTCACAATGTAATATCAATTAAATTTCTCATATTTATTAATTGCTGAATGGATTGACCACAACAGATAACAACAGTAAATTCAGTTATGCTTTCTAAAATCTGGGGCCGGGGGGTTCCCATTGTGGCTCAGTGGTTAACAAATCCAACTAGGAACCATGAGGTTGCGGGTTCAATCCCTGGCCTTGCTCAGTGGGTTGAGGATTTTGAGTTGCCGTGAGCTATGGTGTAGGTTGCAGATGTGGCTCTGGCATAGGCCGGCGACTACAGCTCCAATTCGACCCCTAGCCTGGGAACCTCCATATGCCACGGGAGTGGCCCTAGAAAAGGCAAAAAGACAAAAAAATAAATAAATAAAATCGGGGGAGGGGGTGTTATTGTTGTTTGCTTGTTTACCGCTCACAATTACAGCACCCATAAGCATGAGACATGTTACATTTTACATTTTGCTTTGTTGGCTTTTCAAATTGCTTTGTAAAATTCCAGAGCGGTAGATGCGTGAATCAGTGGTTCATCATAAGATTTTGATGAATGTCCTGGTTTTGCTATGATGTGGTTAACTAACCAGATGACATGTGTCTAAAAATAATGTCAATTACATGGGAAAAGCTGACCAGTGAGGCTCAAATAATGTTTTCAAGTATCCCAAAGCTTTTTAATATTTCTACACTCTCCTATTCTAATTTTACTTTAAAATGTTATAATTTTTTAAATTAGAAGCATGTGCAGTGTAATATGCCCTATACCACATTTTATTTTTTAACTTTTATTGAAATATAATTGATTTATAATTTTATGTTAGTTTCAGGTGCACGCAAAGTGAGTCTGTTTTATATCTATCTATCTATATATATATTCTTTTATTCTTTTTTAGATTCTTTGCAAAGTGAGTCTGTTTTATATCTATCTATCTATATATATATATTCTTTTATTCTTTTTTAGATTCTTTGCCTTTATAGGTTAATAGAAGATATTGAGTATAATTCCCTGTGCAATAAGTAGGTCCTTGTTGATTATCTATTTTATATATAGTAATGTGTATTTTAATCCCAAACTTCTAATTTATCCCTCCCCCCTTCCCTGTGTTATATAGTAGGTCCTTGTTGTTTATCTACTTTATATATAGTAGTGTGTATCTGCTAATCTCAGATTCCCAATTTATCCTTCCCCCTTTTCCCCTTTTGGTAACCATAAGTTTATTTTCTATGTCTTCTTACAAAACAGAAATAGACTGTTTTGTTTTGTAAAAGGTTCATTTGTATCATTTTTTTAGATTCCACATATAAGTGGCACCTTATAATAGTTGTCTTTGTCTGCCTCCCTTCACTTAGTATGATAATCTCTAGGTCCATCCATGTTGCTGCAAATGGCATTATTCCATTCTTTTTTACGGCCGAGGAGTATTTCATTGTGTATATATGTACCACATCTTCTTTATCCATTCATCTGTCAACGGATATTTAGGTCACTTCAGTGTCTTGGCTATTGTAAATAGTGCTGCTATAAACACTGGGGTATGTGCCACATTTCAATGCACAAAAGACCATCATAATATTAACCTGGGAGTTCCCAATGTGGCTCAGTGGTAACAAACCCAACTAGTATCCATGAGGGTGCAGGTTCAATCCCTGGTCTTAATCAGCGAGTTAAGGATCCAGCATTTCCATGAGCTGTGGTGTAGGTCAGAGGTGTGGCTCAGATCCCTCATTGCTGTGGCTGTGGCATAGGACATCAGCTACAGCTCCAATTGGACCTCTAGCCTGGGAACCTCCATATGCTGCAAGTGCAGCTCTAAAAAGACCCCCCCCCCCAAAAAAAAAGTTTCCTCAGAGGAAATGTGTTTGAAAGCACCACTATAGCAGTGTTTTTTAACCTTGACATTACTGACATTTTGGAACAGATAATTCTTAATTCCTGGCATTGTATCATGTTTAGCAGCATTCCTGGCCTCCACCATTTAGTTGCCATTATAAACTCTCCATCCGCAGCCTGACAATCAACACTGCTTCCAGATATTGCCAAATGCCCGCTGCTGGACAAAATTATCCGTAGTTGAAAAGAACTGGCTAAATCATAGGATCATGAGGATGGTCACTCTTTAATAATTCCTGGAGAACGCTCACATCGTCACAACTTTTTTCTTCTTTGTCTTTTCAGGACCACATCTTTGGCATATGGAAATTCCCAGGCTGGGGATTGAATTGGAGCTCTAAGCTGCTGGCCTATGCCACAGTCACAGCAATGCCAGATCTATGCTGTGTCTACTACCTACACCACGACTCACGGCAACGCTGGATCCTTAATCCACTGAGCGAGGCCAGGGATCGAACCCGAGTCCTCATGGATACTAGTCAGGTTTGTCACCACTGAGCCACAAGAGGAACTCCTTCACAACTTCCATATTCATAAGCAGCTATTAAAGAATATTGTAAAGTAGAGAGGTGATGTTTTTAAGCATTTTAAAATCATTATTGTGTTGTCTTATTGACGGTATTTTAAACACTATTCAGACCATAAAAATAATGTTGTAGAATTATGTTTTCAGACAATAAAAGATATTCATGATAAATTACGAAATGAAAAAAAAACTAATCAATTTTTATGATTATGGGAGCAGAAATCAAAAAGGAACATAGTAAACTCTTTTTATGTACTAAATACTGGAATACAACCAGTCTTCACATTTTTGTAAAATGCTATAAAAAATTTAAATTAATTTTTAAAATTCCTTTTGCTCTTGCCTAAAGCTCAAATCAATCTGATTAATTGACCAATATCCTGTCTAAGAAAGGCTTCAAAGGGAATCCCCATTTTTATCTTTCATAAAGAAAGCCAAAGAGAAATTGAGAAGGGCTAGGGCTTTTCCAGTAATGCTTTTTGGAAGAAGATGCTGATTAGGTTAACATAAATGACTAAAACAATAATTTGCCTTGACAGGCTCAAAAAACGTGGTATGAAAAGTGCTTTGTCAAATATACATACATTGTTGATGGGAGTGTAAATTGGCTCAACATCTATGAATGGCAATGTGGCAAAATTAAAATGCCTTTTATTCTAACAATTCCCATTCTAGAAATAGCCAATCAATGAATGTAGTCAGATATAGAATTGTAGCAGTATAATTCAGAGCATCTTTATTTGTAAAAGTAAAAGGTATGAAACAACATAAATGCCCACCAAAGAGTGATTAGGAAAATAAATTGCATCATTTTCCTATAACTCAACACATTGCAGTAAAGTTTTTTACAGACAGCTTATTATTTACCAATATGGAACCAAAGCCAAGATGCACTATCAATGAAAACAAGCTAGGTTCAGAACAGGGTGTGTAGGAGGCTTCTAACTAAGGAGCTTCCCCCTAGATAATATGGCTGGGCTTCTATTTGCACATAGGATACATATAGAAATTTCCAATGACAGAGCTCCTGGGGATTAAGGTATAAAGGAAGCCTATTATTAGACATGAATTTTGAATTCTTTATATTGTGATTATATATTATTTTGTGAAAGAGGACTGTGTAATTTTTAAGAAAATTACTTAATTCTGAAGTGATATCAAATGTTTGTATGCATGCAGTAGCCATATGAATTTAAGTTATTCTCAGATATCCCAGTCCAAAAAACCAGCCCAGGCACAGGCACAAGAAAATGGAATAATGGAAATTCAGATAGATTATCTATAGTCAAGATCCTTGGATTTGCATAAACACATAAGCCACACTGAAGCTGGTAAATATAGTGTAAACAGTGATCCTAGGGTGGTGTTTCTTTACTGGTTATGTGCTTTCTACTGAGTATAGCTGTACCAGGCTCTTGGAGATGAATCTGACAGATCTCTGTAAAGGGAGCAATGTGAGGCATCAAAAGTCGTAAAGGAAGACTTTTGTTGTTTTATCATCAGATCGCAGCAGGAGAGGGAAGTGGGCTTTGATGCATAGTGCAGATGTTCTCCTGCTCATCAAACCAGACTTGCTGCCGAAGCTGGCAGAGACCTTGCTAGGATGCTAGTAAATGAAGAAAGGGCCATGGGATAATAAGCCATCATAGGCTATAATGATGGCCATCTTTTGTGGGGCACTTTACTAAGTATAGGGCACTGGGCTAAAATCTTTGGATACATCATCTCATTTAATCCTCAACAGCAATTCTATGCAGACCATATTTTGATTGATAAGGGAGCTGAGACTCCAGGAGATAAATTCACTAGCCCAACCTCCCAACACTAGTGAACAGCCAAGAAAGACTCAAACTTAATCTGCCTGCCTTCAAAGCTTTTTTTATTTTTTTTTTTTTATTTTTAGGTCCACACCTGCGGCACATGGAAGTTACCAGACTAGGGGTCAAACTGGAGCTGTAGCCGCCGGCCTACACCACAGCCACAGCAACTCTCGATCCAAGCCGCGTCTGTGACCTACACCACAGCTCACGGCCATGCCAGATTCTTAACCTACTGAGCGAGGCCAGGGTTCGAATCAAACCCACATCCTCATGGATACTAGTCGGGTTCTTAACCCCCTGAGCCACAACAGGAACTCTTCTTCAAAACTTTTGATCACAAAGGTTTGATGTGACTGGTAGGCGTTTTTCAGGGCTCAGAAGCCTGCAGGTGAAAGTCATCATCCTCACGATGCTGTTTTTTCTCTCTCTCACCTGGACAGGATCACAACCACAGCTGCATGTATGATGGACCTACGAAGATATCCTCTGGATGAACAAAACTGCACCCTGGAGATTGAAAGTTGTGAGTAACTTGGACAGGGGAGCCAAAAGGAGGGATGCTTGCTTGACCCAATTAAATTCAACCTAGTGTGGAGTAATTGCTACTGGGATATTTTTAGCCACACTACTCTGCCGGCTTGGTTCACAGTCTAGTAACATTTTCCTTGATATTGGACTTAACGTTCATTTCAGTGAAGTTATATTTTTGAACCATTAAGGGAAGTCCACCTATTTTAGCTGGATAATTTATAAATTCACGCTTCCACCTTCTCAGAATCGAGCTTCTCAAAAAGGCCTCCCAATAACCAAGCTGCATTAATAAGAGAGGAAAACTCTTTTAATATGAAAAGACTTTCTGAGATTGTTTTTGGTTCTATAGTCTGTCCACCTGAAGGATTGTAAATTGCTGTCTTTTAGGAAAACACCTTGGTAAAGTCTTGTGTTTGGTAAACACTATGGAATTGTCTTTCTTCATAGGAAGAACAAGATGATAAAATGGTATTTATAAGGCTTGTGGTTTAGGCCAAAGGCTTAATAACTGATTTTGGTTCGTCATCTTGCCTTGTTTTTCACTGATTGCTTTCTTAACAATTAGAATATTTTAGAAACTAGGATTTAATCTGATTGATTACCTTTGTTTCAGTATTTCTTAATCTTCAACACAAGGGCATTTGAGCTCATTTATTGTGAATAAATGAAAACCAGATGAGGCCATTTCCTAGTTTTCAGGGGCACAGAAAATACCCTGAAATTCACAGCATTACAATACTACTTAATGTAATGTGGGAATAGATGTATTTATTTAGGTCATTTAAAATGCTTTCTAGATCTACACATCATAACAGTGATGAAAAATGGGAAAATTCCAGGTGATCCTCTAGTATTCTTAAAAAATAAATATATCCCCCATTGTCTGATTATTAAGTAATTACATTCATTTTCTAGTTTTACTGAATACAAACATAGGAATAAAGATGATTATATAGATATAGGTCCAGTTATAGACATTGATCTATTACCACCTGAACCTGGAAAACATTACTGAGCTATTCTGTAATTAATATTTTAATTTAAAATGCACTTACAAATGCATAGTTGGCTGAAATGTGTTCCTACATCAAAGTATTAATGGTGACATTTGGTTTAAATGACAATGACAAGTACAGGAATGAAATATAAACCAAATCATTTACTGGAGTTCCTGTCATGGCACAGTGGAAACGAACCCGACTAGGAACCATGAGGTTTCGGGTTTGATCCCTGGACTCACTCAGTGGGTTAAGGATCTGGCATTGCCATACACTGTGGTGTAGGTCATAGATGTGGCTTGGATCCCACATTGCTGTGGCTGTGCTGTAGGCCAGAGGCTTCAGCTCCGATTGGACCCCTAACCTGGGAACCTCCATATGCTGCAGGTGTAGCCCTAAAATGCGAAAAAAATCATTTATTAATAGCTAATAATATTTTATAAATAACACAGAACTTTAGCTAAGTAAACCATTAGCTTTTGGAACTGACATGGAAATAGAAGGATAATCCATGAATTGCTCATTCACGTAGGTTGCCTTTTGCCCTCGCCCTCTCTTCCATCCATTGCGTTTTTTTACCCTTGCTTCTATTGGACAATATTAGAATATGACAATCTATCAATATTCCCAGGTCTACATTTACATCATTTACTTAAAGAAGCAATGGATTTTGACTTGTACTTAATTTTAGCACTTGCAATTGATTCTGTGTGTAAATTGCAAGTGCTAAAATTAACATTTTCACCCAAAATGCTTATTTTATTTTATAATGTGTATTGAGGTTTTTCTGCTACTACAGGTTTACATTTTTTTTAATTAGGCAATTTTCTTTATTCATCTTTAGAAAATTGTGACTTTTAGGTCCATTTATCATATCATACAATGACCAAAACTATAAATGAGGAAGAATTAAATATAAATTTTGTGGGGCACGGACTGGGGAGGCCCTAACAGTCAGAGAGTCCAAAGTTATCATAAAATATGGTGTCAGGCAGTACACAGTGACCAAGGCATATGATAATCATTGAGGCAACCAGTTGTCTGGACAGATGGATAAGGAATAGTAACTGGGACCCTAAAAGTCCATTAATACATAGGACCATAGGCAGATAGTGACCATTATCAAAGTGATACAAGAGCGGTTCATGGACCTCTAGTCCCTAAAGATGTTCACCTAAAGCAAAGCAGCAACTCAGGCCTGTAGAATTTGTGTAATGAGGAGTGTATGAAGACAAGAACTTGGGAGAAAGAAAAAAAAAAGTGGGGGGGGACTGCCTTCTATTCATCAGACAAAAGCTAGGCATTGTATAACACCTCTGTAACTGGTTTCTAACAGAGATAATGTATCCGAGGCTCAGAGAAGTTAAGGTAACTTACTCGGGGCCACGAGGCAAGGAGAGTAGTGAAGTGGGGATTCAAACCCAGCAATCTATTCTCTATAAGGGGATCTTGCAATCAACAGCTGAGTAAGGAAGAAGCAGAACAATGATAAGAAGTGTAACAGATATCAGAACCACTCACTCAGCTAGACTGAGGATCCTGAATCAACCAAAGTCTGGTCTATATTTCCTAAATTTATCCTGATAAAGGTTAGAGTAGATCCCAGAAGCTTAAGCAGAATTTAGCTTTTAGGTCAAGGATTAAATGATTACAACTGTGGAGACAACATAATCTGTGGATGCAAGTAGTCCAGGAGTTCCTGTTGTGGCAAGGCAGGTTAAGAACCTGAATAGTATCCATGAGGGTGTGGGTTTGATCCCTGTCCTCACTCAATGGGTTAAGGATCTGGTGTTTCCGAAAGCTGTGGTGTGGGTTGCAGATGCAGCTTAGATCCAGCATTGCTGTGGCTGTGGTGCAGGCCTGCAGCTGTAGCTCCAATTAGATCTCTAGCTTTGGAATTTCCATATGCCTCAGGTGTGGCCCTAAAAAGACAAAAACCATTTTTTTTTGAAAAATAGACATTTCACCATGGAATATATACAGATGGCCAACAAGCACATGAAAATTGCTCAACATCACTGATAATTAGAGAAATGCAAATCAAAATGACCATGGGATACCATCTCACACCAGTCAGAATGGCCATCATTAATAAGTCCACAAATAACAAATGCTGGAGGGGGTGTGGAGAAAAGGGGACCCTCCTGCACTTTTGGTGGGAATGTAAGCTGGTACAACTATGGAGAACAGTATGGAGAGACCTTAGAAATCTATACATAGAACTACCATATGACCCAGCAATCCCACTCTTAGGCATATATCCAGACAAAACTTTCCTTGAAAAAGACACATGCACCCACATGTTAACTGCAGCACTATTCACAATAGCCAAGACATGGAAACAACCCAAATGTCCATCAACAGATGATTGGATTAGGAAGAAGTGGTATATATACACAAAGGAATACTACTCAGCCATAAAAAGAATGACATAATGCCATTTGCAGCAACATGGATGGAACTATAGATGCTCATAATGAGAGAAGTAAGTCAGAAAGAGAAGGACAAATACCATATGATATCACTTATATCTGGAATCTAATATATGGCACAAATGAATCTTTTCACAGAAAAGAAAATCATGGACTTAGAGAATAGACTTGTGGTTGCCACGAGGGAGGCAGATGAGTGGGATGGATTGGGATCTTGGGGTTAATAGATGCAGGCTATTGCCTTTGGAATGGATTAGCAATGAGATCCTGCTGTGTAGCACAGGGAATTGTGTCTGGTCATTTATGATGGAGCATGATAATGTGAGCAGAAAGAATGTAAACATGTATATGTAACTGGGTCCCCATGACATTTTGTTCTAGAAAATTGACAGATAACTGTAAACCAGCTATAATGGAAAAAATAAAAATCATTATATAAAAAAACAGAAAGAAAAAGAAAAAGAAAAAATTAAAACAGAAAGATAATACGAGAAAAAGAATGTGTATATATAGGTATGGCTGGGTCACTATGCTGTACAGCAGAAATTGGCTCAACATTATAAATAAACTGTCCCCTAATAATAAAAAAAAATAAAAAAATAAAAAATAAAGAGGTTTGTATCAGTGCAAAATTTAAAAAGGAAAAAAACAAAGGAACAAAGTAGTCCTGATCCCACTGACGCTATCCCTAAAAAAATAAATTAAAAGCCTCGAATGACAACATTGCTTAGCTCTAATATTTTCCTTAAACTGCAGTCCTTCTTAATAATAGATAAACCGATGTAAAGAGATCTTAACTCTTTGTAATACTTTAAAGGGACAAAGGAACATATGGCAGTAAGATGGAGTCCAAATGAGCTTTGCTTACTCCTGCCTAAGTACATAATCAATATGTTCCTGAGAGTTAATAAATCTGTTATCCATCTATTTTTTAACTCTTCAAGAAGAAATATGTGTTGCAGTATTTTCTGAAACAGCACTCACCAAACTGACATTTTATGAAGACTATAACTTTGCTTGAAAGTGATTACAAATGAGAGGGTCTAGTGTCAGCTGGGGAATAGGAATAATAAACTAAACATTTCGCCAATGTAATCGTACTTCTGTGACCAGTGGAGTAGAAACTTTACCTACCTTACAAAATGTACTAGTTTGTCTTCCCTTCCATTACAAGCTCAAGAATGGGGACGTGTTTTCCTTGGGAGGTCCTTTGAGACAAATTAAAGATGTGTTGCTTTTCTTTAATGTCGTCTAATCAAGTAAAATTAGAAAGGCCATAAAGCCTTGTTAAATTGAAATTTTACTTGAACTTGGAGTGGATTAATAGCTTCATAGCCCTGGGATACTATAAAATGAGTTAATGGCACATGGAAAAAATCAATCAAGGAATTTAGTATTAAGAGGATTTGGAATTTGAAATCAATAAAGCTATCATGTGAAGTTTTGATAGCCACAAGCTTCATGGAAATACAGAAAATATTTGTATCGTGAAGGAGTCAAATGCCTTTTCCTATTTATCTTCTGCAGCAACTATTGATGAAAATCTCAATCCTGGTCTTCCCCTCTCACTATCAGCTGATAATGCTGCCTCTCACTACACCCAAAGGAAAAAAATTAAAAATTAGAAGCCATTTCAGGTCTGAAATCTCTCAGGAATCTCATCCATCTTCTTGTAAATACCCTTCTATCTCACTATTCTAAGTTAGGCCCCTGTACTTCAGAGGCTCTTCCTTTAATAGGCTGCCTGAGCTCCCCTGGGCTCAGAATTTCCATCTCTTTCTTCCTCCTCTGGGAGTTGATTTTCTCAGGTTCACACACACCTCTACCCCTGATCTTCCAGACCCTCAGTCTCACCCTCTCTGCTTTTTTTTTCTTTTCACAGCCTAAAAACAAGCTGAAAACTTTTCTCATGATAAAACACCTCTCCTTGACCCTCACACCTTCCCTTAAGCTTTTTATAATCTCTCTACTTCCTTTTTCTCTAAACTGCTAGTCTATATCTGTTGTCTGTTGCCTCAACTTCCTCTCAAACCACCGTAATCTGGGGCCTGCCTACCTACCCATCTCCCACGTCCACTGACATTTTTCTCAGGAAGATCACAAAGGACCTCTCTTTATTTACCATCTTTATTCCACTGATCTCCAAATGTGTTTCTCCAGCTCAGATCTCTTTTTTTCTTAGCCCCAGATTGATGTGCATAATACTCTGCTTTGCATATCTACTTTGACGTGTCACAGGCATATTAAACTTCATTTGCTCAAAACGTTGACTCTCAGGTTTTCCCTCACAAATGAGTTTCCTCTCCAGCCTCCTTAATCTCACTACCCAACCAGAATCCTAGGATTAACTGTTGACATCTTCCTCTCCCTCGCATTCCTCCCATCCAATCTATTGTCAAGTACCATCCATTCTCTTTGCCAAATATATATTTATTTGCTGAGATATTTATCAAACCCTTTCACTTCTGTCCAGCCCGACTGCCGCCACGCTTCTCCAAACCATCATTACTTCTTGCCTGAATCACTGTAGCAGTCCTCCCATTGGTCTTCTTGCTTTCACTCTTGACTCCCTCTGATTTATTCTCTACCCATTACCAGAGTGATCTTTGCAAGATGTTAATTGAACCATATTTCCATATGCACCTGCAGCATATGGCAATTCTCAGCTTAGGGGTTGAATCAGAGCTGCAGCTGAGGCCAATGCCACAGCCAAGGCAACACTGGATCTGAGCCATATCTGCAACCATGCTGCAGTTTATGGAAATGCTAGGTCTTTAACCCACTGAGCAAAGCTGGGGATTGAATGCCCATCCTCGCGGAGATAGCGTCAGATCCTTAACCCACTGAGACACAATGGGAACTCCAGATCATATTATTCTATGCTTTACAATATTCCAAGACTTCTCATTGCCCCAAGAAAACTCTCCACATTCCTAATTTGACTGACAAGCTTCTGAATGAGGCTCTCCTTCAATATCTCTGTCTGAAGCCATCTTTCCTTTGTTTACTACACCAAATTCCAACACCATAGATTCTTTGTTTCTTACAGACCAATATTTGTTCTATTTCATTGTCTTCACCATCTTGTTCTTCTGGTTGAAATGCTTTTCCCCATGATGGTTCCTTTGGCTTTTCCTCTTCTCATCCTTCAATTCTCATTGAACATACCATCTGAACAAGAGGATTTCCTAGAATCCAGTCTAAATCAGTGAACACCCAACATTTTCTTTCAAAATTCTGTTAGTTTTCCACATTGCACTTAGTAGTGTTTGTTTGCTTCTGTACTTATTGCTATTTCCCTCTGTGGATTAGAAATCCTTGAAGAAAAAGATCATTGTTTTGTTCACAACACAATAATTAAAATCCAGCCTAGTACCTGACAACAGATATTTGTGAAGAGAATGTATGCTAAGTTTCTTGGCTCCAAACTTTTCAAGTCTTTTGAATTTTGAAAGATAAGTATAACTTTAATTTTTTTCAGGTAAGATTTGGGACAGGGATTTTTCTTTTCTCACAATATAATATTCTTTCATTTATATAATTTTCTATTCATGCTTTAAGACTGTCTCAAAAATTTAAGGTTGTATATGTGTTGATCAAAGGCCAGATAAGGGAAAACCTAACATTTTATTTTAGGAGTTTCCATAAGCTGGTAACTGCAGTGAACCATTATGAGTTTTTTTTATTTACGTGAGTCATGAACTGTCTACACCCCTCCCACCTGAATCCCAACCAGTTTTTCAAAAGAAGGTAACATTTAATGATACCCGGTTATTTTTATAGAAAATAAAAATTTTCCTTTATTTTAAAGAAAGATACTTGTTTCTTTTTTGAAAATTTAATTGGAGTATAAACTGACTTACAATGTTGTACTAGTTTCAGGTGTACAGCAAAGTGAATCAGTTGTACATAAACATATATCCATTCTTATTTCCTGTATGGATTATTACAAACTTTTGAGTAGATTTTCTTGTGCTATACAATAGGTTCTTGTTAACCATCTATTTATACAGTAGTGTGACTTGTTTCTTATTTTTAAAAATGGCTTGGAAACTTTTTACTTGGGCATTGTCTTACTGTATTTATTCAATTTAATGAACCATCTATTCAATCAATCTATTAGTCTAAGAATATTGTCATTGTGTTGATTTAAATGTCTTGGTAGTAGAAACATGTGCACAGAAGTCAAGCCATAGTCATGTTTTATTACTTCCAAAATAATTTTTTCTTGTCCATAAAAATAACAAGTGATAAGGAAAATGTATCTAATAAAATGGCCTAACTTAACTACAAAAAATTCTCTGAGAAAATGTGAGGTTTACAGAGTTGAAATGCTAAGTTTTATCTGTACAATGTGTTACTTTAACACCTAGAAATAACATAAGTGTAGTGTCTGGACATAAGGCAGGAGCAGTTCTACAAAAGTCTGCCCTTGTTAAGTCACATGCAGAGAATCACGTCCAGTTCTTAATGTCATATTGGAGAGACCAAGATATTTTGGAAGAAAATTTTAGAGAGGCGTAAGAGCCATTTCTGAATGTTTTAAATGCTAAAATATAGAAGAGAAATCTTATGTTTGGTGTTATCTAGTGTATTAGTAAGAATTCTCTAGAGAAACAGAACCGATGGAATACATATGTATAGAGAGAACAAGATTTATTATAAAGAATTGGCTCATGTAATGATGGAAGCTAATAAATCCCAAAGCCTGCAGGATGAGTCAGCAAACTGATGGTACATTTCCAGACTGAAGGCCAGCAGGCTTGCAATCCAGGAAAAGCCAACATTTCCATTTGAGTTTGAAAACAGTAAAAGACTGATTGCCCAGTGCAAAGGTAGTCAGGCAGGAGGTCAGTCTTTTTGTTTCCATTCAGGCCTTCAACTGATTGGATGTGGCCCACCCACATTAAGGAGGGCAATCTACTTTACTCAGTAGATGCTAATCTCATCCAAAAAACCCATTCATAGGAACACACAGAATAATGTTTGACCAACTATCTGGGCACCCTGTGGCCCAGTCAAGTTGACACATAAAATTAACCATCGCACCCAGAGTGCTAGATTTGAATTCATTCAATTCAAATAGCTTTTTTTGGGGGGGGGGCTTTTTTAGGGCTGCACCTGCAGCATATGGAAGTTCCTAGGCTAGGGTTTGAATTGGAGCTGCAGCCGCTGACCTATGCCACAGTCACAGCAACAGCAATGCCAGATCAGAGCCATGCCTATGACCTGCACCACAGCTCAAGGCAATGCTGGATCCTTAACCCACTGAGTGAGGCCAGGGATCAAACCCATATCTCATGGATCCTAGTCAGGCTCCTTAACCACTGAACCACGAAGGGAACTCTCAAATAGCATTTTTTAAAGTGGTGACCATGAGCCACTCTGTGCTATGTAGGGTCTGTGGATACAGCAGCAACAGAGCAGACAGGGGATGGAAGTTGCATGAAGGTAGATGTAGAATTGAAGAGAAATTCTACCCAATGAGCAGAATTGCCCATTCATGAAAAAAAGTTCCCCCTTAAGAAAGACTTCCCCTCCCACAGAGACATTTCACTTAATTGGAAATGGCCACCTACAGAATTAATGTAGAAGACATTCCTCATTGAGAGGGCTGTTAATTATACAAACCTAAAGATCTCTTTCAGCCCTAAAATCGAGAACTCTGGGGGCATATTCAATTTAGTCACATCACCAGTAAATTCCTTATGTGCTTGCCTATACTATTAGTTATAAAGTGATCCTGATTTACAAAGGATATTAGAACATTAAAAAATGTTATGAATACATGAACACATAAATACTCGCAAGAAAAATTTGAAATATAGGACAATTACAAGCAAAGACTTTGAATCACTGTTACTTTATTGCTGCCTGCCAAACCATTAATTCTGATTTGAAATAATTTAAAAATAGCATCTACAACACACTGCACACTTTCTATTCATGGATGCTAAACACCCAAAATAACAGAAGTAAATTGAACCTCATGAATGATTCATGGTTTCCCTTGCTTTATGTCCGCATTGTCAAGGAAATTAGCAGCATTGGATATCTCCTTAGATAAATTTGATTTTGCCATATTCAGTAGACGACTTAATGAAAATGAATATTTCACATTTATTTTCATAGAAATGTTAATGAATTTTAGTGCCTGTAGCTTTTTTGATGAGCAGAGGGGTGGGTGTAAGGAAGAAGGGAATCTTTTCTGAATTAATTTATTCCTTTTTCCAAGCTGCTTTTTTGAAACTGTGGAAAAGCAGTCTTTCTGAAAAGTCTCTGATCTTTTAAAGTTAGAAAATAAAAGCCAGTGGGGGAATGGAGTTTCTTTTATGAAACTAGTTTTGCAATCAACTTGTCTATAAGTTAGCCTTAGGGCTGTTCACATCTACCCTAAAGACAATTTAAGTTTATTTTCTATACATGGATAAGTGGCTGTGTAGATTGATGAAGAGATGTCTGATTTATAGATTTAGACTTCTGGAAGTTTCTTCTCTTCTTGATGCTCTGATAGATGACCATTTTGCTACTAGCTTCCTAAGAGAAAGTCAAAATAAAGTGTGTTGCTTTGTCTAAAGGTTTTAGGTATTAATCAAACACTTTAAAGAAATTTTTTTTTGTCTTTTTGCCATTTCTTGGGCCGCTCCCCCGGCATATGGAGGTTCCCAGGCTAGGGGTCCAATTGGAGCTGTAGCCACCGGCCTACACCAGAGCCACAGCAACGCAGGATCCGAGCCGCATCTGCGACCTACACCACAGCTCACGGCCACACCGGATCGTTAACCCACTGAGCAAGGGCAGGGATCGAACCCGCAACCTCATGGTTCCTAGTCGGATTCGTTAACCACTGCGCCACGACGGGAACTCCTAAAGAAAATTTTTAAAGGAACTTTGATCTTCTAAAACTGGACACCCTTGCTAACTGAGGGCTTTGGTTCACTTTGGATTCAAACTTGACAATAACAACTGCTAATACTTATTGATTGTATATTAATAGGCCAGGCACTTAAAAATTTCCCATTGAAATGTCACCAAAATCCTATTGTTTTACTCCATTTTAAAGAGGAGTAACTCAAAGCACCAAGGTAATTACTTGCCCAAGTCACAAAACCATAGTGGTCCAAAAGGGATTTGAACTCAAGCAATCTGATTTGAATGTCTAAGAATTACTTCCCCTCCATATGACCTCAGAAAACTCTCCAGCTTCCCTACTGCGTGTGAATTGGTTGTTTTAGGGGTATGCCCTGGATCTGGATCTGGGTGCAAAGCAGACACCCGAGAACAAAGCAGGTTTTGGGGGTTTTGGTTTCTTTGTTTTTTGCTTTTGAGGGCAGCACCTGCGGCATATGGAAGTTCCCAGGCTAAGGGTCTAATCCGAGATGCAGCTGCTGCCCTACGCCACAGCCACAGAAATGCCAGATCCGAGCATATCTGCAACCTACACCACAGCTCATGGCAATGCTGGATCTCTGACCTACTGAGTGAGGCCAGAAGTCAAACCCGCATCCTCATGGATCCTAGTCAAATTCCTTTCCACTGCACCACAATGGGAACTCCCAAAGCAGATGTTAATTGTTCCTTCCCCTCTCTGCTGAATCAGTCTTCAGTTCACTTCCTACATGAGCATTTATTTTCTGACATGCTTGCCAAAGAAATTGTAATTTAAGAGTAATGTATTTTACCAGGTCACTTCTATAATTGCTACAGATCATACAACATCAGAAACTCTCTTTGAAATGACTACAGATTCTCTTCCCCAAATCACTTCAGTAGAGTGTCTAGTTCAGTTCTAGGCTTGACTGACTGCAGTGGTGTTGTAGTTTCAAAGTCCATTCATTACTCATAATTGTTATGCATGAACATCTATAACCTTGAAAATGGACATAGTCTCCTAAGAGGTTTTTATTTGGTTTGTTCTGTGAACCATATCCATATGAGGCAGGCTAAGACCTGGGACCAGGGACACTTTGCTACTGCTTGCACCTAGACAGACATCTCCTCAAGCCACAAAGTACAAAGAAACTATAAGGGACTAAAAATAACTGTGTGCATGCATAGTTGGGGTAAATTATAAACAACAAAATACAAAAAGACTAAAAAGGAAATCAGCTGACTCTTCTGAAGATCTGAGATCAAAAGCAGGGTTCTAGGCATGGCCCCTGAACACAACACTACTGAAAGGGTGGGCAAACCACCTAAGCCACCCTCTGGCCCAATCCCTGGAGCCACCCCTACCCTTACCCCGTATAGGGAAGCAGCTTGCCCCAACTCCTGCCACCCCAAGCAAGCTAGGGAAACTGTTGCTTGTTTTTGCTCCCCCCTGCTGCAGCAGCGACCCCCAATAAAGCCTTGAATTTCTTGCCTAGCCTCTCACCATTTGAGTAAGGAGGCTAAGAACCCTGGTCAGTAACACATAATAGGAACCATGTGTTAATAAAGATAATTTAATTTTCACTGCAGTGTCAATTTCCATGTTTAAATCACTTTATTCTTGTCTTTAAAGATAAAAGATTTTAAAAGGGATGTTTTTAAAAATATTGATACTGTGACACCCGCCTCAGACCGATAATATCAGAATTTGTAGAAGGTAGACCCTTTTTGCAAGCATTTTTTAAGCTCCTCAGGTGATTTTTATATTTTCTTTTAACAACAATGCCCACAGCATGTGGACGTTTCCAGGCTAGGAGTCAAATTGGAGCAGCAATTGCTGGCCTACACTAGTCACAGCAATGCTGGATCTGAGCCACATCTGCGACCTACACCACAGCGTGTGACAACGCCAGATCCTTAATCTACTGAGTGAGACCAGGGATCAAACCCGCATCCTCAGAGAGACTATGTTGGGTTCTTAACCTGCTGAGCCACAATGAGAACTCCTCCCCTGGTGATTTTAATATGCAGCCATGCACGACAACCACTGCTTTAAGGCGGTCATGCTTTAAATTTTTGCTTTTCTCTTTTTCTTTCACCAACTCTTCTAAGAGACCCAGTTTTCTAAATGGGAAAGAGAATGGAAACATAGAAATAAATGAAAGAAAAAAGAACAGCAAAGAACAGAAAATAGCACAATTTCTTGCAGAGAAAAAAAATAATTGAAATGATCAAAAGAAAAAGGTTAAACTATTTTTTCCTTTATCCCCTCTGGCAGAAGGCTCCATTTTTTTTCTTTGCAAGTACATGCTTTGAAATAAATAGGTATACCAATGGACCCATCTTTCACTGGAATTAAGTGCTTCAATCAGATTTTCAAATCCATGTAATAATAAGTCATTGTTACAAGACACTGTTTTAAAAGCCCACATATATATATCAGTGTATATATATATATATATATATACACACACACACACATATACATGTATATATATATACACACACATACATATATATACCATATATAGATAAGAATGCAGTGCAATCAATGAAACATTAATTTGTATTATGATGTGGTAAATGGAGTTAGCTACTTGGGAAAGAGGCATAGGCATCAGATGTTTCAGTAACATTATTATGTTTTTAAAAAAGCTAATTAACATTTTACTCAAATGAATACACAGCAGCTGGCTTTACAGGAATAGTTTTGTTTGTTTGGGGGTTTTATTTTATTTTTATTTTATTTTATTGAGCGACAGAGTCTTTAAATTCTATAGCGCTTTACACTTTTCAAAACGTTCACATACATGATTTCATATAATCCCATAATAATCCTTTTCTCCCCCCAGGCCCTTGTGTTGCCCCTCCCCCTTTCCTCTCCC
This sequence comes from Phacochoerus africanus, assembly GCF_016906955.1. Lineage (NCBI taxonomy): Eukaryota > Metazoa > Chordata > Mammalia > Artiodactyla > Suidae > Phacochoerus > Phacochoerus africanus. Next base: position 37,221,636 of record NC_062553.1, read on the forward strand.
CACTGTTCACCACTAATCTGTTCTCTAGATCTTCAAGTGTACTTCTTTTTTGTCTTATTCACTAGTTTGTTGTAATTTTTTAGATTCCACCTATAAGTGATATCACACAGTATTTTTACAGGAATAGTTTCATCAAAACAACATCGAGCCAGGTCTATGTCTTTCAATCTTAAGAATAAAATAATAATAATGTCTGCACTCATCTTCATCTCCTCATCCTGCCCCACAGGCACTGACTGTACTCATTCAATCGTGAAAAAGGACAGATCTGTCACAAAGCTCCCGCTAGATAATGCTATTGATTCCAAATAGACTGTATTCTTAGTACTGAGATTAGGTAGACCTACATCTCAGACATGAAATTTCACTGAGTAGAGCCAAAGGGTTGCCTGCTCTTACCTTAAAAACTGTCAGAGTGGAAACTCATCACTTGTCTGATACACTTCCCAAGGTGCTTGTCAAAAGTTCACGAGCTTGCAGGAATCTTGTTAAAATGCATTCTGGTTTAATAGGTTTGGACTGGGGTCTGTGACTTTGTGTTTCTAACATGTCACCAGGTAATGCTGGTGTTACCAGCCTATGAACCACACTTTGAGTAGTAAGAAGCTGGAATAAGTTTTAAAAAATAAAAATAAAAAAACCCTGTCTCACCTGTGCTCCTCCTCAATCGGCTTTCCAGCCTGTTTGCTTCCTACTGAGATTTAAATAATTAGCCTTTGTCACACTGATTGCTCAGCACTTGATTCAAGAGAGTTTTTTCTGTTAACTGAGGCAGAAAAGTCATTTTTCAGATGACCTGAATAATTCCCAAACACTGAAATCTGAACAGCTTAGATGCTGTTAGACATCCTGGGTGTGGACATTCCTGGCTTACGAGTTGATATATGGAAGATTTCTGGATGTATTATGTCATTAGTACTCTTAAGCCCACATTAAAAATAGTTGTTGAATATTTTGTACTTGGAAAGGATTTAATTCTAATGAAGGGAAAAATAGTGAAAAATAGTCTATTTGATTTTACTTGACTTTACATCTACAAACTAGAGCTTTTAGTGGGAGGAACATATAATTACACCTTCACTTATCTAAAGATCTAGGATGTAAGGAGTCACTCTAAAGAACTCAAATTTGCCAAATGTTAACTATTTTGAAGCAAGTCTTTCTCAACAGAGATTCTTTTCTGAAGATTCAGGGTCATAACTATAATCATTTTTCATGCTGGGCTGAAGCTCCACCTTCATCTGAAGCAAAGGGAGGTGTGAGGACCAGCGTTCTGATCCCCATAGTGACCTTAATCTAAGACCTGCTTTTTGTGTCTTCCTTGACAAAGTGATGAAAGCCTCTTTCTACATAATTAGTGTGTCAACAAAAGAAATGTCTATCTCTCATCAATTAGGTATATTTTTACAACTCAAAAAAAGGGGGAGGTATTTTCCTGGCACAGTTCTCATTTTAAGTAACATTGTCTCTTCATTAGGGATCAGTAATAGCTCTTTATGAGAGGTTCATTTCAACATGTCAGCCATTGAGTCTGTACTGACTCATCTTATCAGTCCAGATCATCAGTGTCCACCTCCTCATCCTGATCACCATGGCAATGGGTTCTCAGTCACCTGTATTCATGCAGTATCCAGTTATTGAGCTAACATGGGTTTTTTACACATAATGTCCTATTTTCACTGTTGGTACCATTAGTTTATCTCTTCCTCTTTGAAACTGTACATACCATATGCCAAAACAGTACTTCGTTCTGTAAAGGGAAGATATTTTTACATAATTGTCATCTGACTGTGGATGGGAAGTATCAGGACGTTTCTTTCCCAAGAAATGCAAACTGATACTCTCCTCATTGCCCTCCTCATTAATTACTTCAATCTCATCTAGTAGCATAATCAAAGGGTCAAGTTTTAGTTGGCTAACCAGTATTTGGCATTATAGTAAAACAAAATATTCCTCCTGGTTTGCATGAAATTTAAGAAGTATCCTTCTGCCCCACTGATACCAGGTCATAGTTACTCTTCTTAAAGTTTCACTTTGAAGAGAATTTAATTCATAAGCATGAAATATGATTATTACATATTCTATCTTTTGTTCCATTTGGGGCTGAATAATAATACCAATAATAATTTAATGATAACAACAATCAAATACTATAACTACTATTAATAATAATGATATGACCGGAAGTGTTAGGATGTAAGTAGCCAAAGCATGCTGAGAGAGGATGTCTCAGACACTATTTTCACTTGCCAAAATTTAAACCATGAAAAAAGCAATACAGCTGGGTCAAGTCAAGCTCACCTGGAGGCATGAATGCATGCAGAAGGTTTAAACATGACAAAGACAGCATAGGACATCAGCTCTGAGCTTATACATCAGTCCAACAGAATTTTGGGAAGCATTTTGGGTGGAAAATTCTTTCTTAGACATTAAAGATCTACCCCTGTAAGTATGTTGGTCTTCTCTGAATCAAACCTCTGAGAAAATGAACAAATGGACTTGTCATCCACTAAACTGAAGACAGCATCAGGCAGAGCCCAGAAAAGTTTTTAGACATTTTAAATTTGTGTTTCTATTAGGCATCTAAGTGGAGATAGCACGTTCACAGTTGAAAGTCTTGGTCTAAAGTTCAGGGTAGAGGTTACATTTCTCTGTCTGGAAATGTAAATTTACAATTCATGAACTTCTAGATGCATGCATCCTGACATCACCAAGGTAATGTAGTGTAGCTAGAGAAGAGGTTCAAGTGCTAAGTCGTAGTCAAACCAATATGTAGAGTTTTAGGGAAATGATAGAAAACTCATCCTGCAATTGTCAATTGTTATGTACAAGAACACTACATAAGTAATTCATTTAATCTCAACAATGACTCTATCATTAGGTACCATTATTGTTCCCATTTTACCAATGAGGAAACTGAGTCACAGTAGCATTACCTAATTTGTTCATATTCGCATTCATTAAGTGGCAGGGTCAAATCAGCAAAGACTAAGTGGGTGATGGGTGAGGTAGGAGGAAGCCTGGGAGAGAGGAGTATGCTAGAAATAAAGTAAAAATATTTTAGAAAAAAAAAAGGTGATTATATGGGTCAAATGCACATGGTAAAATAAGAAGTGAGAAATGATCATTGGATTAGGCAAAATGGAGAGCTGGAAGAAAAAATCTAAATGCAGTAGATATAGAGGAGATTAGGAGAAAAGAAAGTAGATACAGCAAGTGTTGTAAACTCCTTTAACGAATTTTATTGTTCAGGAGAAAAGAAAAACTGAATGATAGAGAAGAGCATAGGATCAATAGAAATTTTTTGTTTGCTTCTTTGTTTTAAGATATAAACAATAGAAGCAAGTTTGTATGCTGGTGGAAATAATTCAGGGGAAAGAGGGAAATTGACAGTGTAATAGAGGAAAAAATGGTGTAAGACAGATGTCAATGAATGGGCTGGAGGAGATGAAATTATTCAGTATAAAAGTAAAGGTAAAAAAGAGCTCAGACAGTTCATCATAGTAAGAGAACGAGGCACTAATCCTGGTAAATAAATAGATACGATGGTGATACCCTGTAGAAATTTTTGTTTAATTAATTCTATGTTCTCAATGAAGCAGGAATTAAGGTCCTCAACTAGAAGTATTAGGTAACTGAGGAGAAGGTATTGGGGGATTGAGGACAAGGGGAAAGATACAAGACAGGTGTAGACCAGAACAGGAGAAGGCCAGGCTGAGAATATGGGGGGCTCATGAGCTGCACTGAGGATATAAAGTGCTTCTGTTTTCCTTTAGCTGTATTTGGAAGGAGGGTTTCAGGTTAGAGGAGAGTGCAAGAGTGGATTTATCCATGATTGGAGTTTTTCCATGCAGGTGCTGAGAACTAGGATAGGGAAGAAGGAAAATGTACAAAAAGAGTGATTATAAGGCTCATCCATGACATTTGAACTAGGCCAGGAGACAATTGCAGTTATGAGGGGCCGTGAGGGACAGTTTAACTGTGGTCAAATTAATGGGCCATAGAGTCTAATGGGGTGAAAACTAGAGTCAGGGTATGAGAGAATTAGATGAGGAATAGGAGAGTAAGAATTAGATGAGGAATAGAGAGTAAGGTGTAAGAAACTGATTTTATGAAGGCAATGCAGTTATCAGTCATAAAAAGGTCTAGACATGGAAGTGAGTGGCAAGAAAAATGGAAGAAACAATTGTTACAAGAAAACAGCTCAAAGAATTTAAAGTCTGGTGTATAGAAAACTAATGTACATGTACACTGGATTCATAAAAAAGGAACATGTATGTGAAAAGAAGCTAAACACACAGAAGAGGTAGAAGAATTAATTTTTGATTGGTAGATAACAATAAGATAACATGATATTCAAAGTTAGAGGGTTTTATTTTTTATTAGAGTGTAGCTGATTTACAGTGTTGTATCCATTTCTGCTGTATAGCATACTAACCCATATATATATATATATATATACATATATATACTAACCCATATATACTAACCCATAATATATATATACATTTATATATATACATATATATAAATGTATATATATATACATTTTTTAGTATAGCATACTAACCCATATATATATATATATACACATATATATACTAACCCATATATACTAACCCATATATATATATATATACATTTATATATATATACTAACCCATATATATATACATTTATATATATATACTAACCCATATATATATATATACATTTATATATATATATATAATGTATATATATAAATGTATATATATATACACATTTTTTTCTCATACTATCTTCCACCATATTCTATCCCAAGAGATTGGACATGGTTCCCTGTGTTGTTCAGTAGGACCCCATTGCTTATCTATTCTAAATGTAATAGTTTGCACCTACCCACCCCAACTCCCAATCTGTCCCACTCTCTCCTCCTTCCCCAGGCAACCACAAGTCTATTCTCCATGTCTGTGATTTGTTTCTGTTTTGTAGATAGGATCATTTGTGCCATAGTTTAGATTCCACATTAAGTGATATCACATGATGTTTTCTTTCTCTGACTTCATTCACTTAGTGTGAGAAGCTCTAGTGGCATCCATATTGCTATAAATGGCATTAATTTGTCCTTTTTATGGCTGAGTAGTAATCCGTTGTATGTATGTAACACATCTTCTTAATCCCTTCATCTATTGATACACATTTAGATTGTTTCCATGTCTTGGCTATTGTAAATAGTGCTGCAATGAGCATAGGGGTGCATGGATCTTTTTCAAAGTTAAAGGTTTTTAGAAGGGATAATAAGGAACAAAGAGTCACTTAATGCAATTTGCAAGCCCAATGCTAGAGGGGTAGGAGGAACAGGAGCCAGTACTTTCAGAGGGCTGTTGGATAAGCTGTTTTTGTAAGGGGAGCAAGGTTTTAGTGAGGACCAGGACATTGAAGATAAGAGTGGATTTTGCTTATGCTGGATTTTGGGGTCCTACGTAGAGGGAAGGTTTGGAGAACCATGGAGGGCCAGAGGGTGAAAACAGAATAGAAGACATATAGATCCTTATGCAAGTATATAAAGACAATACGCAAAGTGCCTGGTACAGTCCTTAACACATTTTAACTACTCAACATTATCAGGGTACAAGACAGTCAGCTATTTGCCCCCACAGAACTCTGAATTGCTCCGTTTTTTTGTACCAGTTGTAAGTAGTCTTTTTCTTCAGTTTGTTTTGTCACACTTGTCATCACCCCAATTGTTGCTACAGTTGTTGTCAATGTCGTCATCACTCTCCCCTCTTAATTTCTAACCACTTTCTCCCATCTCTTGGCTTTCACCTTGAAAGCTGATTCTGTACATCACTAACCAATCAGAGCCTCTTCTCCTCTGCTCTTGAGCTGAATGATGACACAGTGTCAGGAACAACAGCTTGTCTTATTCTTGTTGGTTCTGGTTATTTCTAGGTTCCCAGAGGTCTCTGATTCTTTCATCACATACAAGTGTTTATTGCACACATACCATCCCCAACACTGTCAGTACTTCTTGGATGACAGGATGACTCTGTCACAGTCTCCCAAAGGCTACATTCCTAAAGTAGCATTTGTACAGATGTATGAACGCCATTCTCAAGAGTTTTTGATTATTAGAAACCAGATCACTCACCAGCAACATTCTATTGCTATTTTAACCTAGCATTAAAGTCCAAAGCATTTTGTTTTCTTGTCAGGTTCACAGGCCAGTGACTCATTTCCTTTTAAGTTAACTTGGGATCAATTGAAAAGACTCGGTGGGGCCATCTCTCTTCCTAACATGGGCAGCTTAAATACAACTACTGGTTTCCACATATTCCTGTGTATCTCATTCCTAAACAGACTACTTTCCAACATTCTTTGGTGTGTTCTGTCAAGCACCATACAGATGGTTGCCCAGCCTGCCCTATAGACACGAAAGTGATGTGACAAAAAATTTGGCCCACAGTTCTTCTCCCTAATTCCCTGGAGATTCTCAGGATCTCCATTATTTGTTTCATTTGAAAATCAGTGGCCTGTGGCTGACTTATGGTTGCCAAGGGAGTGGGTGGTGTCAGAGGGATAGATGAGGAGTTGGGGATTAGCAGATGCAAACTGTTATATATAGAATAGATAAACAACAAGACCCTACTGTATAGCACAGGGAACTATATTCAATATCCTATAATAAACCATAATGGAAAATAATATGAAAAAGAATGTGTGTGTGTGTGTGTATATATATATATATATATATATATATATATATATAATATGAAAAATAATGTGTGTGTGTGTGTATATATATATACATATATATATATATGTAGCTGAATCACTTTGCTGTACAGCAGAAATTAACACAACATTGTAAATCAACTATACTTCAATTTAAAAATTTTAATAAGGAGTTCCTGTCATGGCTCAGTGGTTAATGAATCCAACTAGGAACCGTGAGGTTGCAGGTTCAATCCCTGGCCTTGATCAGTGGGTTAAGGATCCGGCATTGCTGTGAGCTGTGGTGTAGGTCACAGATGCCGCTCATCCCACGTTGCTGTGGCTCTGGTGTAGGCTGGCGGCTACAGCTCCGATTAGACCCTTAGGCTGGGAACCTCCATGTGCCATGGGTGCAGCCCTAGAAAAGACAAAAAGACAATCAATCACTCAATCAATCAATCAATATTTTAAAAATAAAATATTTAATAAAATAAAATACATGAACAACAAAATAGAAAAGAAAGGAAAAGAAGAGAAAAACCATTGTCCCTGCACAACTACAGGTAAGAGAGGAAAGTGAGGGGCCCAACCATTGGTAAATTTTCCAAAAATCTCTTTTTGGTCTAACCACCTCTACCTAAAAGTTTGGGGATCTAGGAGACTGTCAAGAAAACAGTTAATAATTCAAAACTTTACTCACCCACACATTTTCTATAGTCCTTATCATGTATCATAAACTGTTCTGGGCAGAACAGAGTCTGTCCAGATGTACCTTACAATCTGTTATAGAGGGATAGAAAAAAAACAAAAGAAAGTCACTGATATAAACTATAATACATAAGTGATCAGTGTCTTGAAGAACAGAAAGATGGGGTACAGAGATGGAGAGTTGCGAGAGCAGGTGCAAACACGTATGCAAATTGTTTTGGATCAGGGAGTTTAAAAAATACAATAATATTAACACAAGGAAAGATAAAGAGTATGTCTACATTATATAGGCCCAGGTGTTGAAAGATCTATTCAGTGCCACCAAGGCACTCAGCCATTATGAACTGCGGGCTCCTGTCTTCTCCCTTTGCTCTGGTCCATTGCCCTGCCCTGTCTCAGTGCAATGAATAATCAGTATTTGCTTTAAATAAATCACATGTGTGAAATCCTAACCGTGTTAATACAATAAATTCAGGTTAACATCACCGCTGGTGCATATGTGGAATTGGAAGTTATCTCGGTGGCTTTGAGAAGTTTATTTGATTAATGTGTCCTTGCCCACATACCTCAAAATAAAATGACTGCAACAGTGACCTTCCAAGTGGACAGCAGTTTACACCTCCATTCTGAGTGTTGGGAACTATCCTATACTGGAGCCAAAAAAGTTCCTACTCTTGTTACATGGACTCTCAGCACCACAGTGTGATGTCCTCTCTCGGCCACTGCCCTGGATGTGGACAGCCACACTGGGCTAAGTCTCCTGGAGGTGATGTGCATACAATCACCACAGTATTTACACTCAGGAGTAGTAGAAATGCTTCAGTTCTCTGGAAGTTACTTTTTATTGAATATTTATTGATCTTGCATTATTATTTGCAACTAATGTCCGTTCTTCCTATTATAACAAATTTTGTCCTAAACCGAGTTCCTCTAATGGAACAAAATCAGACACTTTGGAAAACTCCATTGACTTTTCTTAGGTCTCAAAGGTGTTTCTGAATGTTGAAAAGCAATTTTTTTACTAAATAATACCTGAATGGCTTTTTGGGGAAAACTTCATTGACTTTCTTAGGTCTCAAGGTATTTCTGATTGTTGAAAAGCAATAGTTTACTAAATAATACCTGAATGGATTTGTTAAAAAAATTTTGTTTCCCCCCAAAAAATGCTAGCTATAACTCCATGTGTATTAATGCATTTTGTTGAACCTTAACATCCTCAAATTTAACATTTGAGATTCTGTTTCTAGTCAAGGTTCTGTCAAGAAAATTCAATATACTCAGTGTATGAAAAGTTTTAATATAGGGAACGAAGAGCATACATGAAGATTGGAAACGCCGGTGAGCAGAGATGAAAGAAATCAACCTCCGCGCTTCCAGGCTGGAACACTCAATCAGGGAAGGTGTTGCAATACTCAGGATCTCTGGGAAACCCATTCCCATTATCTCTGTCTCTAAAGGAAAGTAAAGGTACGCAAGAGCCTCTCAGCAAGTCCCGGTGAATCTCACATCTGCCCATGCATCTGGCACAATGGTCCCCAGAAAATAATGGCCTCTCCTCCTCCAACTTCCAAATCTGGTACCCATGCCTCACTTCAGCAAACTCTAATCTGAAGAAAGAGATTCTGAGAAAACTATTTCCAGCTTTTCTTCAATGATACTTGGGCTGGTGATGTCAAGTTGACAACAAGCCATCTAACAGGCATGTTACAGAGATCTCAGAATTCCATGTCTCACTATTTATAAGTTTTCTGAAACACAACCTGGAATCCTATGCCCTAACTGACATAGGGAAGGAGCAAGCCATACAACCAGAGAGAGCACCTCATCATTCATCCAGCTTTCCCTCCATGCCATCAACAAATATTTGATTCAATCTTTGTATGTGCAGTGAACAGAACAAGCATGGACTGGGATCTTGTGGTGCTTGCATCTTGAGAAGGCTTTGTCCTCATCTCCATGGAAGCTGCATTTGGGGGAAAATTTATACGTTGTTGGATCATTCACAAATTTGGAGAACATCAAGGGACTGAGATTCTCAGCCATCTTAACAACTAAATTTTGCAAAATCAAGTTCAGTCATAAAAGCAATCCAAAATACCCCTTGTGTCATCAAATGTCATTTCTTGATTTATGGCCATGCTCTCAGGAAATTAAGACAATAATCCACAGCATTTATATTTATCAATAAGTACAGCAATTTGTACTTATCGAAAGGTAATCTCTAGTGGTGCCTTGTTTGACCCTCACAAATCACCTTGCAGGTATGGACAGATAATGTTTCTCTTTTAATCAATGAAAAATCCAGGACACAGAGAAGGCAAGTCCTTGTTTATTTAATTAACGTTGGACTTGAAACTAGATCTCAATTCAGGGCCCTTCTACAGCATCCCCTTGTCTCTTTTTGTACTTGCCGGGTGTGAAACTACAGCATTAAAAAGGCCTGGCCCTTCTAAATCATTTTTATTGCCCACTTGTAATGGTTCTTCAAGTTTAAATTCTGAACCAGTGTCTGGAAATGTCCTGTTCTTTGTTAATGGAACAATGAGCAATTCTCCCTTGGACAGAGCCCTTCTTTTTATAGATGTCTTCTATAATAAATAGGTCACCTGGTCATATCCATACCTGTGAGTAGTTTATTAAGGCAGGTCTGTCTTCAAATATCTGTGTCTGGCAAAATCCTTTTAGGGAACATAAGCACTTAGGACACTGAGGACAGAAGCTTAGGAGTAGAGAGGACACTGAAGATTATTTAGGCCAATTCTGTCAGATATAGATGAGGAGAGTGAAATTCTGCAAGTCTTAAGGGCATTGAGGTCAAAGTCACACAGCTAGTTACCCAGAAAGCAGTCCTTGTGCAGAAGTCTGATTTAAACATTCAGCACATGTTATGCTGCTAGTATGTGGAGAGGTTAGGAACATTTTAAGAATATTCTCTGGATTAAAACCAAGGTGTGGAGGCATAAAACAATGAAAGAAGAATACAAGGGTGGAAATAATTGCAAAATAATGGTTCGTAAGCTATCATTGCTATAATTCCCTGGAGGAATATATTTTTAATCTCCGCTTCATTCTACAAAAGACATGAGGCATTTTACACACACACATGAAAAATACTTTTGGTGTCAGAGGATTAGAGTAAGTAGTTGTGGTGAACAGGACAAAGGAAAACTACAGGTAGAAAAATAATAAAGCAAAGCTTCTTATTAAGGTGGACTCTACAGTTAAGAGAAATGGAACCCAGATTTATCACTAAGTTTTCTAATGGCCAAAGCAAGTAAACCCAATCAATTTACAAGATTCAAATTGTCCATAAAACCAAACCTAATTTACTATTCTGAAGTATTTATCCAGTAAGTATTCAGAAAGAGAGTTCAGGAGTTCCCGTCGTGGCACAGTGGTTAACGAATCCGACTAGGAACCATGAGGTTTCGGGTTCGGTCCCTGCCCTTGCTCAGTGGGTTAAGGATCCGGCGTTGCCGTGAGCTGTGGTGTAGGTTGCAGACGCGGCTCGGATCTGGTGTTGCTGTGGCTCTGGCGTAGGTGGGCAACAACAGCTCCGATTCGACCCCTAGCCTGGGAACCTCCATATGCCGCGGGAGCGGCCCAAGAAATAGCAAAAAGACAAAAAAAAAAAAAAAAAGAAAGAAAGAAAGAGAGTTCAGAGTCTTATCCAGTTCTTTCTTATGCAATCCATCAATATAGTCTGTTGGCATAACACCAAACCAAAGTACAATTCATTAAAGCAATTCTAATACATTCAAAATGATGCTGAAGGATCCAGAAATTTGTGGTCTGGCTTGATCCAAAGCCATCACTCAGGGCATGTAGAGAAATAGATTCATTACCTGACTCCAAAGTATTTCTTCCAAAACATTTATGGCAATATGGAAAGCAAGGAGCTCATGGTATACCATTCGTCAAGAGCCAATGGTGTGTATAGTCTGTCATGCTGGTTGATGACTCCTCCACAAGTTAGCTAATCAACCAAGTAGAGTTGAGTATCATTAAGGGCATCAACTGCGAAAATGAAAGAGCCTAATTATCCTATGTAATGCCTTTATAAAGGGCCAAATAATGTTAAAACCACACCTGCCCAACTTAAAATATATGTATACACAGACAGGTCAAGAGCAAAAAAGACCTGAGACCAGGGGTTAGAGAATTGGAATGGCCCCCTACGGGAGATAGGACTTGAACTTGGACAGAGAGAAAACGTGAGGAAATTTTAGGATGGAAGAGTCACAGGATCACAAGGTAAGGGAATTAAAGATAGAAGACAGTTGGTTTGCCATCAAAATGTGTGACTTTAAAATGCAGCAACAATGGAGCGAATCTGAACATAATTCTGCTTGATCTTTTTAATGGAAATACTGTGAGTAGAAAGTTCTTTAAATTAATATGACAGCACTGGTTTGATAGGATTTCGAGCCAGTGAATTCAGTAAGTGGGTTTGTTTTGATGACCTTTGCTAATTTGTTGAATGCTGTGAAAATCCCCTGCAGACTTTCCAACGGTTCCAAAGCTAAAAATAATGACCTCACTGAAGAGTCTGTTGGCTGCCCTGATTCAGAGAATAGCTGAGAATGACCAATGGACTCTGGTTCCAAAATGAGGCTCAGAAATTTGCAGCCTGGCATATCGTGTATACCAGAAAATGATGTCTGCCTTGCTAGGGAGCAAACATAGGGCCAGAGGGAGCCATAACTACTATCGCTTCTAAATAAAAGTTGTGATTACATTAATACTTAATTGTAAGCTAACTCCGCACCAGGTACTGTGTTTCACATGTATATTACATATTTCATGTTATCCTCACGACCTCTCTGTGAAGAAATATCACTAGCTTCTAGATGTGGTAACAAAGATTCATAAGCTTTAGGTAACTTGCTTAAAGTTGCGCAGTTCATTAATGCCAAAGGCTTTGAACCCAAGTCTTTCTGATCTAGAGCATAGAGAGAGGTCTACTCTGAAGATACAAATTTGTGAATTGTCTGAATATTTTGATTATTATAGCTGTGGGTATAGGTGAGTTTCCCTGAAGAGATAATGTGTAGTAAGAAATGAAGTTAGGAGGCCTGAGGAACTCCAATATTTAACAACCGGATAAATAAGAATGGAAAGAAGACAAGAAAGGAACATCCAAAGAAATAGGAAGAAAACCAGAGGGAGCAGAGTCGCAGAAGCCAAAAAAACAGAAAGTACAGTATAACAAAGTGATTCAGTTATACTTTGTTGTATAGCAGAAATTATCACGACATTGTAAATGAACTATATGTCAATAAAACTTTTTAAAATAGGGCGAAGGAAGTAAAATAACTTTGGGTTTAACAAGCTCTAACCTGAATATATATATGTATATAGACATGGCTTTGCCTCATTAGCAACATTGCACAAACTTCTAAGCAAGTTCAAACTGGAATAGAGCAGAGAGCATGGACTTTCAATTCCAGTTCTGATACTAAATCTCAGACCTTAGGCAGTTCAGTCATTGTAATATATTTCTCTCATTAGAATTATGAACTATATCAGAATATGTACATATAAATACACAAATCTTATAGCCCTCTCACCTGTAGTGATCTTTGCTCCTATAAGTTTTTTATCAACTTTAGAAATACTTTTTGACTTTGCGTCCATGAAAATGGTAAGGATGGAATATTATAATCCATAATTTTCAGAATATAAGATACTCTTTTGAAGATTACTGCAATATGCTTCATTGGTCTTAGTGAACTTAATGCTTGAAAAAATATGTGTTTCATTTATTACTTTATATCAGTTTTTATTTTTTCATTTAAACTATTTTCCACTTAGGCTTATATTATAGATACATATAATGAGATTTTAAGGCATTAATTAATATATATCTAAATGATTAAAGGCTGGATTTTTAATACACATTTCAAGTAAAACTTTATGTGTATAATTTTAAAATATCTGGTCTTAATTTAGAAACAAAGATAATGAGTCCTACTGTCAAGCGCCTCTATAGCATAGTTGAAAAGTCACAGTGTAAGAATCAAATATCTCTAGGTTGATCCCAGATTTATTACCTGGGCACGTTATCATTATACCACCTTGTGCCTCGTTTGCTTCACCTATGAAATATGGACAATACTTGCCTCATGAGGTTGCTGTCAGGAAATGTCTGCCCATATAAGTACTCACCAAATGTGAATGCCTTCTTACCATCACAATAATATGATGCCAGAATAGTTGCCTCTAGAAAGAGCGAAAATTGCCCCCTGAAATCATAACAAATTATAACTGTATTATACGTTGTGGAACTGGCATACTTGTCACCCATAAAAATAATCACGTGTATTTTCAATATATTCAGAGTGCTAGGAACTCTGATGACATGATGATAAACAACCCTGGGTTTATGGTCATCTCATAGCTTGTGAATTGAAACATTTCACCATCCGCATCAATGAAGACAGTTAACTTCTGTATGATTTGAGAGAAGAAAATGATGGTTTCTCCTGCACTAGCTTTTAGTAAAAATGCCCAACTAAAGAGGCTTGCAGAGAATCCCTTCAATAATGATGTGCTGAGTGAATGAATAGAGTGAAATGGAGTGAGATAAAAGTTCATTTCCATATTCTAGGAAATGTATAGCAATTAGATATTATGCTGATTTTGCAAACTTCACAACTCTGTGGAAAAATCAGTGCTATACGGGGCCCTGCAGCCATTCATTTACTCAATAGGTAAGGTGCTTTCCTATGGCACAATGATATTAGGTACCATGATGGTCAAAAAAGAATCACATCCATAGGTCTCTGCCCTACAGACCTATAGTACCCAGCAGGAACACCATGAACTGGATAATCAGAAGATTATTTCTGCAATAAAGTAGTCCTCCTCAACTAATCTTCATCAAATCCTTCTATTTTAGGACAAGGGTGTCTATTATGTTTCCCCAACAAAGCGATATCAAATCCAATCAAACTGAAAGCCAAGACAAATTGTTGATTTTGTTTCTTTTAAATTCAACATATAGAAATTATCATGCTGGAGTTCCCGTCGTGGCTCAGTGGTTAACGAATCCAACTAGGAACCATGAGGTTGCCTGTTCAATCCCTGGCCTTGCTCAGTGGGTTAAGGATTCAGCGTTGCCGTGAGCTGTGGTGTAGGTCACAGAAGGGGCTAGGATCCCGCGCTGCTGAGGCTCTGGCGTAGGCCAGTGGCTACAGCTCGGATTAGACCCCTAGCCTGGGAAACTCCATATGCTGCGGGAGCAGCCCAAGAAATGGCAAAAAGACAAAACAAAAACAAAAACAAAAACAAAAACAAAAAAAAAGAAATTATCATGCTAAGTGAAGTCAATCAGACAATGAGACACGAATGTCAAATGCTATCACTTAAATGTGGAATCTAAAAAAAGCACATAATGAACTTCTTTGCAGAAGAGACACTGACTCACAGACTTTGAAAAACTTATGGTTTCCAAATGAGACAGGTTGGGGGGGTGGGGGGACTCGCTGGGGGTTTGGGATGGAAATGCTATAAAATTTGGTTGTCATGATTGTTGTACACCTATAAATGTAATAAAATTCATTAAGTAATTTTTAAAAAAAGATTAGCTACTTAAACAAATTCTACATAGATATCATCTTCTTTAGGATATTGTTTTCTTCTAGATTCTGAGCATTATAGGTACATTCTAATTTGCCTATTGCCTAATCCATATATTGGCACTCACACTTTTTGGTTTACATGTTTAGAATTGCTTGTTTTGGATATTTTGTTTATTTCGTCAGAGTAGTGAGGGCTTAATGAGGAGAAAGTATAAAATGGTCAGAGCTCTTTCTTGGCCTATTTCTCCATCTAGTTCCTTTCCAATGCTTTTTAATTAAGTGAAGACTACTAAAATATAAAAATGTAATAATGAATTTCATCAAAGTTCCTCCCACTTCACTAGTTTCTCCGACAGTAAGGTCAAGACACATTTTGGGAGGTTTCATGTTAAGTGATGCTTTGATATTTCCATCACAAGTACATAATTATTGCTAACTTATTTTAAGGTGAGTGAAGATAATTTTTAATTAATACTTTTGTAAGCCTTCTTGATATAAATGCCTGGGATTCATCTTCTAATATGTAAAAGAATATCCTCTTTCCCAACTTGAGAGATGAATTGATATGTTGTTTTGGCTTCCTTAGAGTAAAATAAGAAGGGCAATACTTACGTAGAAATATCATTGAGGCTGGTACGTAAGAGGCATTCATTTTCTATTTTTATTTTGATCAGTCATACAGGGACAAGGTTTAAGAATGCAATAGTTTCTCAAGGCCCAGTATAAAAACAGCAGTCTCCTATCTCCCTCTGCCCCCATCTCCTCCATTCCCATTAACCAGCAGTCACTGATTTCAACTCTTTTAGTGTGTTTTTTGTTTACATTCACATTTCTAAATAATATCACTTGTACTGTTTATTCTTGGTTTTTCACTTTAGTACTCTGCCTTTTTCACACACCCCCATATCCCCCCACCAACCACACACACACACACACAGACACACAAAATTTCTTTCCTGTTCCTCTCCCTAATATTGATGTCTAATGATCAACCAATATCCACTATTATTAAAATATTGAGATGCTTCCCTTTAGGTTGGAAAATAGCTTTTGCTCTGAAGCTCCTGAGCGACCCACCTCTACCCCATTCGCCCAGCACCCCCAACACCAGAACGCTCAGATATTTTCCTCCCACAATCCAACAATGAAGGGAGTAACACCTGGCTCAGTGGAGTCCACTCAGCTTTACCCAGGGTCCAGTACACCTTTGTTTGTGGCCCATAATAGACCAATAATTGCTAAATATTTAATATGTTAATATAATTCCTGGTTATAGTACAACTTTTGGTTATACTAATATCTAATGCCCGCATTATTACAACTCTGTAATAATGTAATATAATTCACAGAGGAGCTAGTATGCTAAGACTAAATTCACTTTTCTGTACAGTTTAGCCTCTTTTCCATTATTCAGTCATTCACAAACTCTTTGTCTAGGTGTACATCTCTTCTTAAACACACAAATGACTTTACTGTAAACCTGAAGCTAATACAACATTGTAAATCAACTATATCCCAACAAAATTTTTTAAATATGTAAAGTGAAAAGAAATCACACAGATAATCTAACCAGTTTATTTTCTGAGGGATATCTCTGCAAGAATTCCGTGTTCTCTTGCTCCCATCCAAACCTGTTGCCCTCTAGGTCGCTGCTGCATTGCTGTCACCTCAGGATCTCCCTCCCCATCATCCTAGGGACTTCTTGTCTATCTTTTGTATGGAAGCCTCTGTTTTCTAAATTCCACATCATTTTCTTCCTTAATTTACATCCTGGTAGAGCCTTCCCTGCAGCTTTCTGAGCATGGCTTCAGGAAGATAAGCTTTTTGAGACCTTGCATGTCTGGCAATACCTTTATTCACTCCTGACAATTGATTGAATTTTTATGTATATAGACTCTTATGTAAGAAATCAATTTCCCTTGTATTTTCCAAGGCAATATTACTGTCTTCTAGCTTCTGATGTCGCTGCTGAGAAGGTGAATCTATTCTGATTCTTGACTCTTTACACAGGGATGGTCTTTGCCTTTGCAACATTTTAGGATATTCTCTCTGCTTCCCAAGATTATACATTTCATAATGACAAGTCTTATTGTGAGCCTCTTTGATCATGTTAAGTATCATATTAGACTTTCAATCTAGAGACCTCTAGAATGTCATACAGTTGGAATCATAGGCATCTTAGTTCTTCTGGGTTGCTTTAAAAAATACCATAGACTGGGTAGCTTATGAAGAAAGGAAATCTATTTCTCACTGTTCTGGAGGCTGGGAAGTCCAAGATCACCATGCCAGCCGATTTGGTATCTGCTGAGGGCCTGCTTCCTGGTTCACAAGTGGCCATCATCTCTGTGTCCTCACGTGGTGGAGGGGGTGGAGGAGCTCTCTAGAGCCTCTTCTGTAAGGACACTAGGGAGAGCTCTGTTCCCATGGCCTAATCATCTCCCAAAGGCTCCACCTCCCAATACCATCACACTGGGCATTAGGGTTTTAACATATGAACTTTGCAGACACACAAACATTCAGCCTATAGCAATATAGTATGTGATCTTTTCAAACCAGCTTCTTTCATTTAGTAAATATTGGCTCGATAGCACATTTCTTTTTTGTTTTTCTGGGTTTTTTGTTGTTTTGTTGTTTTTTGTTTTGTTTTTGTTTTTGTCTTTTTAGGGCTGCACCCATAGCATATGGAGGTTCCCAGGCTAGGGATTGAATTGGAGCTTTAGCCTCCGTCCTATACCACAGCTATAGCAACACCAGCTCCAAGCCCCATCCGCAACCTACACTGCAGCTTACAGCAACACTGGATCCTTTAACCCACTGAGCAAGGCCAGGGATCGAACCCACATCTTCATGGATACTGGTCAGATTCTTAACCCACTGAGCCACAATGGGAACTTGCGACAGCACATTTCTTTTTAGCACTGAGCAACATTCTATTTATGGAAATGCTACAGTTTATCCACTTACCTACTGAATAACATCTTAGTTTCTGCCATGTGTTGGCAATTGTGAATAAAACTCCCAAAAACATTCATGTGCAGGTTTTTGTGTGGATGTAAGTTTTCTGCCCATTTTGGTAAATACCAAGGAGGTATGATTGCTGGATTGTATGATAAGATTATGTTTAGTATTGTAAGAAAATGCCAAACTGTCTTCCAAGTGGCAATACCATTTTACATACCCAGTAGCAATGAATGAGAGTTCCTTAGCTCCACATCTTTGTCAGCATTTGTTTTTGTCAGTGTTTTGGATTTTTGCTATTTCAATAGGTGTGTAGTGGGATCTCATAGCTGTTTAAATTTTCAATTTTCTAATGACATATGATGTTGAGCACTTTTTCGTATATCTATTTGCCCTCTGTGTTTCTTCTTTAATGAGGTCGGTGCAGATCTTTTGCCCATTTTTTAATTGGATTCTTTGTTTTCTTAGTATTGTGTTTTGAAAGTTCTTTATATATTTCAAGATACCAGTCCTTTATCAGAAATGTGTTGAACACCACTTTATTTTAATTGTTTGTTTTAATAGTAATGCATTTACATAGTTAAAAAATAAAAAAAAATTAAAAGGTAAATGTTGGGAGGTCTCACCCCCCCCAACTCCTTCCAAATTCACCCCCTTTTTCTTCAGCATTTTTATTATTTTCTGATTTATCCTTCTTAGGTCTCTTTACGCAAATACAAATATATTTTACCTTTCCCATTTCTTACCAAAGGTGGCATTTCATATACATCATTCTACACCTGGCTTTTTCACCTAACATGATATCTTGGCATCTCTCCATATATATTTTTTTTTACGGCTGCATCATATTCCATCATGGGGATATACTATGGTTAAGAAATTCTTGGAGTTCCTTTCATGGCTCAGTGGTTAACGATCCCATCTAGGATCCATGAGGATGCAGGATCGATCCCTGGCCTCTGATCAGTGAGTTAAGGATCAGGCATTGCTATGAGCTGTGATGTAGGTCACAGACACAGCTCGGATCCAGCGTTGCTGTGACTGTGGCATAGCCTGGCAGCTGTAGCTCTGATTCAACCCCTAGCCTGGAAACTTCCATATGCCATGGGTTCAGCCCTAAACAGCAAAAAAAAAAAAAAAAAAAAAAAAGAAAAGAAATTCTCTGTTGCTGGATCACCCTGGCTTTTAAAAGTACATTGTGCTCTCAATTGCAGAGGGTTTTTTTGGGGGGGAGGGGGGCACCTCCATAATGGAAATTGGAGTTAAAATTTATTTCCCCCATTGCCAGCTTAGGTACTTATTTTTTGCATGTTTGGGACAGTTTTCTCTTGGTTCCCTGGTCCGTCTGCTTTCTGGTTTCCAGAGTTTCTTTTATTCATAGCATTTTCATCTTCACACTGAAGGAACACTTCCTGGATTGTTTAGGTGTCTGTGAAGTTCACACTCATCTTGTATACTTCTATTGCACTTTTCTGGATTTTGGTCATATCCTTTCAGAATGAAGAGACTCAGTTTTCACAAATGAAAATAATCTTGTAAAGAACTATAAGGTGGGGCATAAAATTATTTCCTTCTTAAGAGACTGAAAAAAAAAACGGGAAACAGTATGGTCTAAAAGACTTTTGGGGTCATTCAGCAAGGCAATAAATTTCTTTCTATGGCTTTTAACTCTCTATATGTGACTATAACTATTACAGAACCATTTCTGTCCCTGGATTTCAACTCAATAGGCTTGATTACTGTTTTCCTAATTTATAGGTACTGTTAGCACATCAGTGCAAATACATCAAGGGCCCTGAGGGAGCGGTAATTCCCCTGCTGTACACTTCAACCGATATACTCATTTGGTTCAGTAACTATATGAGTCACAAGACGAACTTCCCCTGTGAGGCTGCAGAGCAATGGTTCAGTTTGTGCCCTGCAGTCATACAGAACCCACAGCTAATCCACTTTCTAGTTATGCCACCTTCAGCAAGTTACTTAACTCATCTAAACCTATGTTTCCACATATACGAAATAATGTGTACCTCATAGGTTTTGTCAGTAGTCCAGAGCTAAGCAATTCTCCACGACAGCTGGATGTCCTACAACTCAACTCAGTTCTGACACTATTACCCTGGAGATAATGTTGGATCCCACAGGTGAAGGGCTTAGTCCTGCATGCCTGGCCCCCTCCCCCATCCCACTTCAGATGCCAGTCAAAAGTCAGTTATCACCTGTGCTTCTGACTGACTGGCTATAAGTAAGAGGTTCCAATGATCCCCCCATCCTTGGTTTTGATTAATTTGCTAGAGGGACTCACAGGACTGAGGGAAACATTTGGCTTAGTAGATAACCACTTTATTATAAAAGGATATAACTCAGGAACAGCCAGCCTGAAGAGATGCAGAGGTATGAGGGAAGGACACTGAGTTTCCATGCTGTCTGTCATGTCCACTCTTCCTGAATCTCCATGTGTCTACCAACGAGAAACTCTTGAACCCAGTCCTTTTGGGATTTTATGGAGGTTTCATTACATAGGCATAATTGTCATCAGCACTGGTGATTGATTAAACTTCCACCTCCTCTTTCCCTCTTAGGTGGATGGGTGCAACTGAAAGTTCCAACCCTCTAATCTCAGGATTGACTCCACAGGCAACCAGTCTCCATCTTTAGGTACTTTCTCAAAGCCAGTTCATTAACATAAACCAACTGTGGTGGGAAGGGCCTTTTTGAAAATAATAAGACACCTATTTCACCTTTATGGTTTTAGGAACTGAGGACAAAAGACTAATTATGATAAAAGATGTTCCCAGGGCTCTTATCACTCAGGAAGTTCCAAGAGTTTGGGGAGCTGTGAGCCAGGAACCATAGACAAAGCAAAAAATACATAAGAAATATATTTTAGTCATCTGAATGATCAAATATATGTTTCTTCTAAATCACAGTATTTCCATTTGTTTTCCCAACTGGTCTAAAAAATTCCGTGAATAAAGAGATTCTGTCTGGGTTCCTCCTCTTTGTATTGCAGGTGCCAAGTAGAGTGCTTGACCCATAGCAAAAACTGACAAATACTCATGGAAGACTCTTAGAATAAAGGAATGGGCAAATATGTATTAATTCTCAGGATGCAAAAAAAATTTTTTTTCAAGAAAACTATGTAGCACATGTATTTAGGAAAGTCAATTTGCTATTATAGGAAAATTCTTTTTTTATTGTTATTCTCTTCCTCCAAATTTGATCTCCAAACCCTTCTAAGGAGCACATTTTAAACAAACATTTTTTACTGACCAAGGCCAAACAGATACTCAATCTTGTCTACTGTGCCCTCTCAAGCTGCATTTATACTTAAGACAAAAGGAGAAATAGGAAAATGCTGTGTTTAGTAATTGGAATATATCTGTCATAGGTAAGATGACCTTTGTGTCATGAGAGTGCTGCTTTGATTTGGTGGCGGAGTGTGGGTCATAAACCTTCATAAAAATGCCCTGGAAGATGTTGATCTGGTTTTACCTCTTTAAACTGGGACTTTTACCGAGAACATTTCCATCATGTAATGTTCCGTAATAATGTCACCCAGAAAAAAAAAAAGAAACCACTCAAAATAATTGACATTTATTTGTTGTTGTTATGTGGGTAAAATTCTGATAAAATCAGATTAAAAATATTGTTTCATTGGTCTTTTTGATGCCCCTGAAGGCTGTGCTGAAAATCATTACAGGAGGTCCTATTTTTTCCCAGTCCTATGCCACACAACATACATTATGTCTGATTCTCATGAACATCCTTTGGGATCAGCAATTCACTGTTATTCCTGTTTAACGAATGAAGAAATAGAGACCCAAGGTTAAAATCATGCCAGCGATCACTATAATGCTTAGCAGAAAGGCAGTATAAAAACCTTATTCATGGAGTTCCCCTTGTGGCTCATCAGTTATGAACCCAACTAGTATCTATGAGGATGCTGTTTCTATCTCTGGCCTTGCTCAGTGGGTTAAGGATCTGGCATTGCCGTGAGCTGTGGTATAGGTTGCAGAAGCTGCTTGAATCCTGCTTTACTGTGGCTGTGGCTATGGCTGGCAGCCGCAGCTCCAATTCGACCCCTAGCCTGGGAACTTCATATGCTGTGGGTGCAGCCCTAAAAAGAAAAAAAAAAATCTGATTCCAAAATTCATGTTCCTCAATACCTTTCTTGTAATGAGATTTTTTTTCCTTAGCAATCATCATGAAATATCTTTATAGGCAATGAAATGGTAGACCCCTAATGTTACACTTATAACGCCAAATTTCCTAAACCAAGTCAACTCATACAAAAAGGGTAAGAAATTTAGGTGTAAGAGTTTGGGAGTTATCATAGGAGAAGTGGTTAAAGGAGGAAACAGAGAGAGGATTGGAAAAGAACTGTAAAAGATGGAAGAGTTTCTGTGATTAGCGGTCAGCTGATTGTAATGTCTATTCTTACAGTTGTGAAATTTGTCACTCTTTGAACACCCAGCATTCCTAGGTCTTATGTACATAAGACCCCCATCTATAAGGCAGAGCCTGTCTCTCACTATCAAAACTGATCATAACTTTCAAAACTGAAAATACCAGATGCTCATGTTCCCAGCATCCTTGCATCTGGGCATGAGGCAGACCTCAGTGCCACCATTCATTTACTCATACTCATCACAAGCATCAAATCAAAAGTTAGTGGTGTAAAGAAGAAAGGAGCACAGAGAATCCATCATGACAAGAGGAGCCCCATAGTAGCAGTGGCTGGAGTGGGTCTGCTGGCCCCTTCTTGTCTCCAAGCTCAGTGCTGTTGATGGCTGGAGTGAGGTTCAGGGCAGAAGCATGGGGTCTCATGGGGTCAGTTCTAGGGCATCCATTTGGGCAGTCATTCCTGGCTTTACGACCTCAGAGCCTGGTTCACAGACACTCAGGGAATCCGTGAGCTCCCCAACACATTTTAATAGATTCCTTTTTTATTTAAACCTAGTTCCCACTGCCTAAATCTGAAAGTTTAGACTGGAAAAAAAAAATACATACAAATAATAATAATAACAATGATAATAACTAGCATATCTTGAGAGCTTATAATTTAACTCAGCCAAATACTTTAAAATAATTTCACTCCTTAAAGTCTCACTGCAACCCAGTAATTCTTATAGTTCAGATGAAGACACTAAGAGATTAAAGTGGTTTACTCAAGGCATCTTGCTAGAAAGTGGCAGAACCAAGATTTGAACCCATTGTTGTGACTTTGTAAGCTATTTACTCAGCCACTAAACTTGAACATATAATTTAGGAGTGCTTTGTACTATAGGTAGGTGTGTGAGGATTTTCCAAAGAAACAAAACAAACTGGATGGGTGTACAAATAAAAAAGAGAGGGAGAGAGGGATTGGCTTATAAAAGTGTGAGGGCTAGCAAGTTTAATCTCTAGCAGGCCAGAGACCCAGGAAGGGTTAATGTTGCAGCTCAAGTCCAAAAGTGGTCTTGGGGTAGAATTCGCTCTCTTAAGTGTCTATATCCAAACACCTTCTTCTCATAAGGACATCAGTCCTATTGGATTAGGATTCACATTAATGACTTCATTTTAATTTAGTTACCTTACTAAAGACCCCATCTCCAAATACAGTTACGTTTGAATTACCCAAGGTTAGGACTGCAACATCTCAGTATTGGAGGAGACAGAATTCAGCCCATAACAATAGTAATTTCAAACAACAGTTGGAAAGTGCCCTAAATGTACATGTAGCCTCAGGAATTTTCTCAGTTTGGGTGACACCTCTATAGTGTGTTTGGGGACCCCTCAGTTTTCAAAAGATCAGTCCTGCCCATAGCCACCATCAAAATGGTAACCATAATAATTATTGGAAACCAAAGTTCCCTACGTCTTAATTAATGATACTCAGCTACAAGAAAAATTTAAGTTGTATTTTGCACAAGAACTACAAGAATTAGTTGCCATATAGTTTCCCAGTACTTCCACCCCTGGGGAGAATCAAATGAAATAAACTGCAGGAGTTCCCGTCGTGGCGCAGTGGTTAACAAATCCGACTAGGAACCATGAGGTTGCGGGTTCGATCCCTGCCCTTGCTCAGTGAGTTAAGGATCCAGCGTTGCCGTGAGCTGTGGTGTGGGTTGCAGACGGCTCGGATCCTGCGTTGCTGTGGCTCTGACACAGGCTGACAGCTACAGCTCGGATTAGACCCCTAGCCTGGGAACCTCCATATGCCACGGGAGTGGCCCAAGAAATAGCGAAAAGACAAAAAAAGAAAGAAAGAAACTGCACTATGGCATCATCAGACAGCTACTCAAAATATTCTTCTCCTTCAAGGACTGACAGCTTTGGGCTGTAATCACACAACTCTTGCAAAGGTTTCAAACCTCGAGGGGGTCAGACAGCATTGTGAGTTCTGAAGTAGGCACTCTTAGCAGTGAACATCATGATGGGGACATTTGTCATCTTTTCATCTGGAGATTTGTTATTCAGTGGTTGCAAGTGAAGGTGAGTGTTTAGAAAAGCCACCTTAACTCTCCATCGGTTATTTCATAGCAGCAAAACCATCTTGCATTTGCAGAACACTCTGTACTTTTCAAGGTACTTGCAAATGCATTAGTTCGTTTCCTCTAAATGGTCCTTGATTGGCCTAAAAGTGAAATCAGCTTCCCAACATGCCTAGCGCTCTCAGAGGGCACTTTATGAGCTGAAAAAACATGACCCGAAGTGAAGAAATTGCTCTGAAAGTGTTCTGTAAAAATCAAGGCACCGTTATTATACACATTCATAAATTGTGAAGCTACTGTGTTAAATCCTTAAGGGAATTGTGGGGATTAGCCAAAGATTTTCAATCCCTTCCTGTTTACTTTGTTTTTAACACCATTTTCTGTAGGGGTAATCTCTTAAATCCAATGTTACCTTATTAAAATTTTCAGACAAAAACATGCTTCTATTTCCATTCTGGTTTTCTCTTAATAGCCAATACATACATATTCCCTTCAAAGAAAACAGAAGGTAATTACTGTCGAAAGATCCTAAAATGAAAATACTTGTCACAATTAGATGGGGCCTGAATATTTCTCCCTACACAAAGCGGGTGGTGATCTCTCTTTTTTTTTTTTTTTTCTAAGTAAAATAGTGATCTGTGTTCTGCCTGCGTGCCTTCTGCACTAGACGAAGTGAAAATGAATTTTATTTGGTTTCACTCTGGGAGCCTGTTATATTGACCAACATGGGTGGGGGGAGGGAGGGAATCACCTAATTTGTTCAAATATAATCACTCAATCACTCAGTGTACAACAAAGACATTGGTTGTTTTGACTCTCTGCAGGGAAAGCTTTTTAAAAAAAAAAAAAAATAACAGACACAGAATATCTTGAGAATCCTCTTGTTATTCTGCTAGTGGAGTCTGTAGCTAAGGAGACATCTGTGATGAGGGATAAGGAAGATCTTTTTTTTTCCTGAAATACAAAGAGTGGAGTAAAAAGATCATTTTTTGAATTAAAACTTGAGAAATAACCTTATTCTTTACATATATATATATATATATATATATTTTTTTTTTTTTACACAGGAGTACTGAAATTCAGAGTAGATTTTTTTTCTGTTTTTTTTTTTCCTTTGGTGTTAGAAAATAAAAATGGAACTCACTCTCCTAAAATATGTAAGGAAAGAGCTAATCTCATGTAAGAAATGTGGAAGGCACTGCCTGTATTGATAATAGGATGTGTCTCTAATCCTGGTTCTAATAACACTGTGCAACCATGTTTTTGCTGAGGTGGGAGAGCAGATAAAACCTTGCTTCAAAGATACTTTCTGCTATTGATTTGATTAAACAGTTCTACAGAGTAAATCATGATGTCTTTACAGTTAGTCCTACAAATAGCATCCCTCCAATTCTAATATAAAATGTCTATCATTACAATGGGAAGTCTAATGTATTTCCTTAGAATCTGAATTTGAATGATCAAAACTATTCATCAAATACTCTATGTGTTATTACATCAAAGTCAAATGGAGCTTTGAGTCAAGAATCCATACAATTAAGACCCAAAATTCACTTTCACAGGAAGCACCCTGGCAATTCAAGCTGTGCTGAGATAGCAAATAATAAAAACACAATTTTTACTGAGTGCTTGTTATGCACCAGACACTTTTTAAAATGCTCTATGCCTGTTAATTCACTTCTCATAACAACCTTTTGAGAATAAGTATTATTACTTATATTTTATAAAGGAAAAAATGAAGTCATGCAAATGCTAAGTACCTTGACAAAAATCAAACAGCTAGTGGATAGCTGGAATTCAAACCTAGATAATTAGGTTCCAGAATCCAGGCCAGTAACCACTATTTTACAGTGCAGACATCTGAGAAACTAGTGATGAGAAGTAAACATGATACATTATATGGTTCATTGTGTCATACTACATCTAGTCACTGGTGATGGAACATGATGGAGGATAATGTAAGAAAAAGATATATATATACATATATATATAAACATATATACATATGTGTGTGTGTGTGTATATATATATATAACTGGGTCACTTTGCTATACAGTAGAAATGGACAGAACACTGTAAATCAACTATAGTGGAAAAAATTAAACTCATAAAATTAAAAAATAACCCAAGGAGTTCAAGAGAATACCAATGATTTTGGTGGGGGGGGGGTGAAGGGGGAGAGCTCTTAATAACACAAGAAATTTCTTCTGCAGACTTGAAAACATGCCTATGAAAATATCTTATGGGTTGAGAATAACCTAGCCAAAGGGAGGGGGTAAAAAATATGCCAGATTCGAGCATAAACAAAAGCACATGCAACGGCCATTTGGCTGGAGGAAACATGGGTGTTAGAGGAGTTGAAGCTGAAGCCAGTGGCTGAAGGCAGAATGAAGGGGACTTGAGAGAAAAGAGGCTGGAGAAGAGACAGAGTGCCCCACTCAGGGCTGTGTGAGCTATGTTAATGGCCTTGCTCTGTGTCTTGAGAGAAGTGGGAAAAACATTGAGAGAATTTAGGCAGAGGGTTATTAGGAACAGATGCACCCTTTGATATCAGTCACCTGACTGCTACTCTCTGGAAAAACAATTTGGAGAGATCTAGAATGGAAGCAAATAGACCAGTTTAAAAATATTGCAATTGCATCAGCCAAAAATGATACAAGTAGAGCTATCAGTGGAGATGGAGAAAACTGAACTGATTCAAGAGATGTTCCTCTGTTAAATTTTTTTTAAATGATGACAAATTAGACATTGCAGATAAGGAAGAAAATGTCAAAGATGACTCATATTTCTGACTGGTGCAATTCTGTGGATGATAGGTTTAGATGAAAAGATCAAGAGGTCATGTTGAAGATATTGAACTTGAGGTGGCATTAGTTATCCACTGAAGTTGCCCAGTTCACAGTGAGATTATGGGTCTGAAGCTTAGAGGAGAGGTCTAGGCTATACCTATGGTTTTGGCTGTTACCAAGGCAAAGAGATTTTTTTAAAAACTACTGACCAGGATACCTCATCCAGGGGCAAAAATATAAAATAAGTGAGAAGACAGGAAGGCCAGGATCCAGCCTTGGGAGAAGAAAAGTCTACAAAGAATTGTAAGACAGGGTTTCCAGGGCATAACCAGCAGAAGTGGTATCAAGGAAGCTAATGGAGGAGAGTTTCAAGAAGGAAGGCAAAGACAAGGTCAAATGTACTAAGAGGGCCAGTAAAGTAAAGTGAGGACTGAAAAACTGACTATAGCAAAATGAAAGTAGAGTCATGGCTATTAGCATAAAATTTGGGGGATGGGACCAGAGATCAGACCAGAATAAGGCAAATGGATGGTAAAGCAATGCAGGGACAGTGGACAACTCTAGAAACTCTGCTGTGAAACAGGGAGGGGGATTAGAGTGGCAACGAGGAGAATGAGGCAAAGGGAATGACCTCAGACATTAAAATTCAAATCTCTAATGACAGATGGGATCTGCCCACATTTCGAAACTATTGGTCAAACACAGATTTATAATATTTGAACATTTTCAAAGGAAGGAGTAGTTTGAATTGATCATACATTTGCATAGGGTCCATGTAGTTCCCATAGTGCTTCAGCAGCTTAAGAACCTGTCTTGACTCTGTGAGGATGCAGTTTTGACCCCTGGCCTCCCTCGGCAGGTTTAAGGATGGCATTGCCATAAGCTGCAGCGATGGTCACAGATGAGGCTTGATCTGGTTGTTTGTTGTGGCTGTGACGTAGGCCTGAGCTACAGGTCTAATTTGACCCCTAGCCTGGGAACTTCCACATACTGCAGGTACGGCCGGCCGTAAAAGAATAAATAAATAAATAATAAATAAATAAATAAATAAATTAAATAAATTAAATAAATAGTAAATTTGTGGGTCCTTGGAGATGTTTGTCTTTCATATAGGATTCAGTAACCTGGCTACGCAAAAGCCTTGTCCATCTAGATACTCGGAAGACAGAACAGATGCATATTAAAGTTTAAGTATTGTCCATCTGTTGCTCAAGAAATAAAAGGAAGTACCTTTCCCTTAAGGCACCTAGGACATGATTATTTAAAAGCCCTGAGGCATCAACCCTTCATCCTCAGTTTTTGTCAAATATTTATTAAACTTACACTGTGTACTAGTTCCTGTGTTTGATGTGAGAATGTAAAAGTGAAAATATACAACCCCTGACCTCGAGATGTTTATCTAATAAGAGAATAAGTATACATGTAAACAGATGTCACTGGAACATTGTAAAATGCCATACAGAGATGTGCACAAAATGCCATGTAGAAGGGGTATATGAATCACCAGATTGAGTGTATGTGTCTAAGTATATATGTGTGCACCACCCGTGGGGGTCATACATGAAATATAAAACTCCTGAGCTGGTCTTGAATAATAATGATACTTTGTATTTATTGAAAAATTATAATGTGCCAAGTAAGTGGTAAGCACTTTATATCTTATTATTCCCATTTTAGAGATAAAGAAAACAGAGGCAAAAAGAGTTTAATTAACTTGTTGACAATAGCACAATCTAATGAATGTTAGAGTTGGGACTCAAACTCATTCTTCCTCCAGAGCCTGTCTTCTGTACCACCATGTCTTAGACCACACCATATACCATGGCGTATAATCAGACATTAGCGAAGCTTTGTGTGTTGGAAATGAGGGTGAAAGGAGAGATGCCAGGCCTGAAAATCAGTTCATCTTACTCTTCTCTGTTTTCTAATTTCACTCTGATCACAGGATGCTGAAACAGCTATCCCAGGGTTAAAAAGAAGATATGGCCACTTTCCCAGGTCATTTTTTGTAGGCAGAAAGGGGCTTATTATAGCATAATTTATGATTCTGGTCCCCAAATTTGCCAATATAGACTAGAAATAGAATGGACAATTGGTTCTGTCCATTTTAAGTAGTTTGGTAAGGATGAACCGGAGGATAATTTTCTATTTAGGTTAATAAGCCCATCTTGGGAAAAGCAGCTCAGAGAGAAGTAATACTGCTGCTCTACTTTTCTAATAATTCCAAGTTAGAATCCATCAGACCCCCTGGAAGTCAAGGCACTTAGGGCACCATAGGTGATTATACCAATGTAGGTTGTATAGAATAAGTAAACAGAAGATCATAAGGGAGAAAAAGTGTTCACCTTGACAGGGGTAGGTAGACATTAAGATCAACTATGTTTCCAAAACACTGAATCAAGATTTAAAAAAAAAAAAAAATCTGTCTTAGGAGCTGAGGACCTTAGTAACAGCTCTGAGATCAAGGGAGTCAAGTGAATAATCATCTTATCACCAGTGATACTCTTATCTAATCACTGGAGAAAAAAATGATCTAAAGTCACCCAGTCCACATTGCATGTGTGAAGAAGGACAGGAACAGAACAGAAGCTTTACCCTCATGACTTGCAATGAACTGGATGTTTGCATCCCTCAAATTCTTATATTTAAGTATAATCCCCACTATGATGGTATTGGGAGGTGGGGTCTTTGAGAGATGATCAGGTCATCAGTTCTTAATGAATGAGATTCATGTTCATATAAGAGACATCCCTTGCCCCTTCCAGCACATGAAGACATAGCAAGAAGATGGCCATCTATGAACCAGGGAGCAGGCTTTCACCAGACACCCAATCTACTAACACCTCTGGAACTGTGAGAAATAAATATCTGTTGTTTATAAGACACCCAGTCTGTGGTGTTCTGTTATAGCAGCCGAGAACGACTAAGACAGGACTGGAACCAACAGAGAAGGGACCAGAGAGGCTGTATTGCTGTGGACTTTTTCCCTTTGAGAATTCTGGAGGGTGGGTTTGGAGAAGATTATCATTTGATGAACTGAGAGGTCATTAAGGGACAGTAGACGACATGTGGCTATAGGACAGGTCGGGGGAAAAAGACCCCCAAACTATTCTGTTTATTGTATGGTTTTTCTTCATGTTGCCAAACTTCTTACCTCCTTGTGATGACAAAGACAAATTACAAAATAAAAGAAGAAGGAGGAGGAAGAGGAGGAGGGGGAAGAAAAGGAAGAAGGAGGAGGAAAAGTAGAGGAGGGAGAAGGGAGTGGGGAGGAGGGAGGAAGACAAGAATACTATAGTAAAATCACGAAGGCAGAGAAGAAAGTTAAGGGACAAATCAAAGCATAAAATCAAGTACAAGAATAAAATTAAATGATAACAAAATAAAGAAAAAATATACCCTAAAATATATAAAGTTCAATAAAGGTAATACCTAAAGACCAGAATAAAGGAAAAGAAAAACTGAAACCAGTGAGATTAAAAAAAAAAAAAAAATCAAAACACAGAAATAAGAAGGATAAAAGATTAAAAATAAAACCGGCATAAATAAAAAACATAAAAGGCCTAGAACCAGTGAGATTAAAAGCTGGAAACATGAAAGTCAGAGGGTTAAAAGATAAAAGCTAAAACAAGTAAATCCAAGTTAAAAGCAATACTTAGAAGTTGAGCATAAAATTCTTTTAAAGACTGTTTAAAAGTTGTCTTCTTCTTAGAATAGATCAAAAGAATTTGAGATAGAAAGTGAAGACAAGGGAAAAACAAGAATCCTAAAGAATTAAGCAAAACAAACTAAAATAGAAATAGGGAAAAATTAAGTAATCAACATACACCATGGCAACAAGAAATTCTAAAATAATATTGAGATGCTAGTTTATACCTCAGCATATGTTTGATGTAACAAGGGGGAAAAAAATAATCAGTCAAAGAGAAAAAGAGATGGACTATAAAGCACATTTTGAAAATCTATCCTTGGTTCCTGTCCATCCTTCCACCTCTCCAGTCTTCATCTGAAAAAAAAAAAAAAAAATTACTGTTTTTCTTCAATCCTCAGCTCAGCCTTCACAACTGCTTACAGGAAGAAGCATAGAGAAAAAGAATGTGATATATATATATATATATGTATGACGGGTTACTATTCTATATAGCAGAAATTGACACAACACTGTAAATCAACTACGCTCTAATTTAAAAATTTTTTAACTATTAAAAATAAGCCCATTGTGGCTCAGTGGTAATGAACCCAACTAGTATCGATGAGGGCAGGTTCGTGTCCCTGGCTTCGCTCAGTGGATTAAGGGTCCAGCATTGCTGTGGCCGTAGTGTAGGCTAGCAGCTGCAGCTTGGATTCTACCCCTAGCCTGAAACTTCCATAAGCTGCAAGTGAAGCCCTAGAAAAAGTTAATTAATTAAAAAAATAAAATAAAATAAAGCATAGAGAGCTTAAGTATGGTTAGCCCTATATAAAACTGCAGAAGATATAAAGTCTATTTTGGTTTTTTTATTTGTGTGTTTATCCCTTCAATATCCTCTAGCCCTTTAATCTATTATCCATGCATTAATGAATTACCACTTATTTTGAAATACTTTAATTCTGCTATTTCCAGGATAACTCCCATTTTCAAAAAAAAAAAAAAAAAGGTCCATTGGAGAGGTATTTTGGACGGGGATCCTTTCTTATCATTCTGGTTTTTGGTGACTAGCTACCCCACAAAGATTTATGTTGGATGCCTCCCCTTTGCTCGCCCCAACACCACCTCCCCACCCCCACCCCCCACCATCTGTCTCTACCCTTCTCCACTCTGTTCTGTGTTCGGGACATTGAGATTATGGGCTGTGTCCATGAGCTTGTTACTATCGCCTTTCTGGTTTTTACCCAATGAGAGGCATGGGCAGGATATGGGAGAAGGAGTGAACTGAAGTTGTTTTTCTCTGTGGTTCCCTTGCTGCCATGGACTGACTCCACCCCTCCAGCAAGGCCACAGCTCCTGCCTGACTCTTCTCCTGCAGCTTCTCCCTCTGAACGCTGGGCACAGATAATCTGCTCCCTCCTCTTGACCCTTCAGTTTTAGGAGTGGTGGTAACTGGTTCCCTGGCAGTTGCCAGCCCTGGGAGGCTTAATGTCCCCTTGTTGGGTTTGTCTTAACCCGCAGGGTTGTAAATAGCCCTTTTTATTAATCCCCCAACATGAAGTGTGCCATCTCTTTCCAGCTGGGACCCTGATTGACACAGGAGGGTAAAGGACGTATAGGGCAAATTTTAACTTTGGCATTCTCCATCCTAAGCTCAGGACTGTTCATACTACCTGTAGGCTGCCCATAGGTCTCCCATTTTGGCATGCCACCAGGGCTCCCAAAGCCATTGCATATCTAGAATCTGTCTGACTTCCTCCTCCATCCAAACTTATCTGTATATGAGCCTTTTTCCCAAGACTCCGATCTCTTCAGCGTGCATGCAGATGAATCCCTAGAACTCATCTCTGCCAGAAAATGAATTATCTCTCACTCAAGTAAGCAGAAAGTTTCCTAATGGCCCTCAAATTACATCAGAATGAATTACTGCAAAAAATACATAACTGGCTTTTCTTCCTTCAGTTTTGTCCTCCACCCATCTATTCAAAGCACTGCAACCGGATTAATTTCTCTATAAAGACATTTCATTATGCTTCCCACTGATTTTAAAAGCCTCAATTGTTTCTTCATTGTCCATGGGATAAATTCAAGCATTTAAGATCCATAGTCTGGCTCCAAACAAATCTTCAGCTTTATCCATCTCTACAGAGTGTCCTAGCCTTAAGGGAATATTCCAGGTGAAGATGGGAAAGAATATGAACATCACTCTCACTTTCCAAAGACATGTTCTTCTAATTTTCTTGGATAGCATTATGTAGCACGGGCAGACTCCTCCATGAGATGACATTCATAATTTTTCTTTGACTTTAGCTTCTATCATGACAAAAAGGCACAAGGTTTATACTGCCATAGACAAATAGTTACTGTGCCT
The DNA here is from genome assembly GCF_016906955.1 of Phacochoerus africanus. Lineage (NCBI taxonomy): Eukaryota > Metazoa > Chordata > Mammalia > Artiodactyla > Suidae > Phacochoerus > Phacochoerus africanus. Next base: position 37,254,842 of record NC_062553.1, read on the forward strand.
TATAATTCATAATTTGTCCAATTGATTTCATCTGCTATCATGTTTCAAATTCTATTGGCTTTTGGAGGGTATTTTTCCCTATTTTTTATTAAAGTTTGGCTGACTTACAATGTGCCAATTTCCGATGTATAGCAAAATGACCCAAGCAAACATTCCTTTCTTTATATTATCTTCCTTCTTGGTCTATCCAAAGAGATTGAATATAGCTTCCTGTGCTATACAGTAGGATCCCATTGCTTATCCATTCTAAATGTAATTGTTTGCATCTACCAGTCCCAAATTCTCCATCCGTCCCACTCCTTCCCCTTCCCCCTTGTTGTCAAGTCTATTCTCTATGTCTGTGATCTGTTTCTGTTTTGTAGATAGGTTTTATGTGGGATCTAAAATATAGCACAATTGAACCTATCTATTGCCTTTTAACCTATTAAAATGTTTTCTGAAATTCTGTGACATTAGATTGTGGCATTATAAGGGAATTACCACCTGTGTTGCCAAGGTTGTGTGATGTCTCCCAGTCCCACTCCATACATTCTGACTTCCTTCCTTCCAAGCCTCTTTATTCCCTCTCCTGAAATATCTTTTATCTTCCTCTCTACTTTTCCAAATACTGCACACTGTCATGTGCTAAATGATCAGTAGGTATTACCATTGTTATTGCCTGCCATTCCAATTTCATGTCAAGCACTGTTCTCTAGGGACCATACTGTTGACCAGTGAGTTTGTCCTTTACCACGTTATAGCATGTCTCTCTCAATACAGGTCAGGTTTCCCTGATTAGACTCCCAAGTGGCTTTAAGGAGCTATCAGGTCTAGTACCTCTGTGTAGCCCATATCAACACACCACCCCAAGCACTGATAAAAAAAAATGGGTGCTTACTAAATAATTTAGAACTAAAGTCAAAGCTTTCTCTAAAAGGCAGAACTCTCAACCTGACAGAGCTCAGGTTCTTTTATCAGCTCCTAGACATCCAAAAATGAAAGTGTTGATAATTCACCTGAAGAGAATCAACGAATGCAGGAAAAGTCCAATCAGGCAAATGTTATGCCTTCCCTAGGTTCCTTTCCATGGGCTCTTCTTTCCAATGAATCCCTTTGCTGTGCCACTGGGCAGCCCTCTGTAGTTCCCCTCCTGTCTTCACCTTTAATCCCTCAGTGCTCATCTTGTCATGCTGCCATATATATTCCATAGGACACAGAAAATTTGCTAGAACAAAAAACCCTACAATTTACAACACGAAAGATGCTTGTTTCTCTTCTGCCTAACAGTCCAGAAGTAGATGGTAAGCAAGGCTCTGCTCTAAAAGAATGTCCAGAGACCCAGGTTCCTTTCAGTTTCTTGGCTGTGCCATCCCATAAGAAGTTGCGCTTATCCATGTGGTCAAGGCTGGCTCATCACATCTACATTTTAGGTCATAGGAAGTAGGAGACAAGGAAGTGGAGGGCTTCTGATTTCCTTTGAGCCATCTCTGTTATCCCCAGTAAAGTTGTCTTCTTAACTAGGACCCTAGAACCAGGTTGTCCACCATGGTTAGATATGTGCATAGGGAAAGAAGCTTATACCCCGGGAATATTTGCTCCCAGCCTGGTATCATATGACTGCTACCCCCGGAAACCTAGAGCCCTTGTTTGTCAGCACCTAAAGATATGTCCCATGACTAGCACCACAATCCCAGCTTTTAGGTCTTTGCAGCCTAAAAATGAGTTAATGTATAAATATCCTGTAATTGAAGCTTTCAAGGACTGCCATGGTCCCTTTCTCCAGTTTCCTGACCCTGACCTAATTGGCATTTTCTACTCCCCAGCACCCATGGACTCAGACCTAACACCCCAAGTCTGTTGTTCTTCCATTGGAGTACTTCTGCCCTTTAGGGGACATTTGGCATCGTCTGGAGACATTTGTGGTTGTCATAAGTGGAGAGGGGAGGTACTACTGGCCAAGGATGCTTCTAAACATCTCACCATATACAAGAGAGCCCTCCCCACCCATGACAAAGACATATCAAGGACAAAATGGAATGGTGCCAAAGCTGGGAAAATTTGCTCTAGGACAATTCTAATTCTTCTCGGAGTCTTACAGGGAGCCAAGCCCATGCACCCAGGACAGTAGATTCTCCTACCTAGCAATGTGCTTCTTATCCATTCTATGGCCTGCTTGTCTCACCATACGTTGCTTCAGACTCTTAGTCTAGGTGCTTTGTTTTGTTTTGTTTGTTTTGTTACAGCCACACTTGTGGCATATAGATATTCCCAGGCTAAGGGTTGAATTGAAGCTGCAGCTGAGGCCTATGCCATAGCCACAGCTATACTGGGTCTAAGCCACATCTGTGACCCACACTGCAGCTTGTGGCAATACCAGATCCTTGACCCACTGAGTGAGGCCATGAATGGAAACTGCATCCTTATGGATACTACGTCCTTAACCTACGGAGCCACAATAGGAACTCCAGACTCGGTCTTGGTTTTTATAAAAGCCAATAATCTCAGTAGTCTATGACAATTAACATTGTTTAAGTTGGTCTTTTTTAATGAAGTAAAATTTTATTATCTTTTGGGGAATGTTACAATGTGTCCTCAACACTAACAAAGAATGAATAATAAGCAGTTAGGTTAATGGGGAGGACGCAAGTCTGGAGACCACGTTCTTGATCTTGTTTCTGTAGCTAAACAGCTCTGTGGTCATGAGCAAACCATAGACCTGAGCTCCAATTTTCCCTTTCATTAAAATGAAGAGTGGGACTCATTTAAGACATCAGATTATTCTTGCTGTGCCTAGGCCCAGTTGCAATAATTACCTCTTCACTTTCTTTTCTATTTACACACACACACACACACACACACACACACACACACACTCATTTTTACAAAAGGTTAATTCCCTCCGTTAAGTTTACATTCCCTAGAATTAAACCAGTAGCAGTTTTCAACAACAGCTATTAAGCCAACAGGCAAATTTATCCATATCCTCATCTACTTCTTTTTTCTAATTTCAGACTTAGCATTCCTCTATTTAATTGTGTGCGTTCGACCAAGTCTTAATCTTTCTGGGCCTTGGCTTCTACTTGGCAAAGTGAGAGAGTTCATTTCCAAATTCCCTTCTAGTTCTAATATATTTTTGCTATCCAAAACTTTTTCTGGCTTTACCTTGCACCCTCTCAAGCGTGTGTGATGATTCATGTCATGAAAATATAATAACATCAGTGAAGACATCAGCATTTAGTAAAATGGTAGTAGGAAAAATTCTTATTTTTCATAACCTTAAGAATAATGACTGACCATAAACAGACAAAATAGGCGGTTATTTTGTGACTTTATATTTGCAGTATTTAGCTCCCTTTTTTATTATATTTCACAGCTCACACTAGAAGAAACAGAGAGCAAAAAATCAAATTTAAATACTGACAAATCACAGGAGTGCTTCTCTTCAGTTTCCTAAGTAACTCGCCCAAACCTGATTTCCTGTATAGTAAAAAAAAAAAAAAAAAAAAGACGCACACATATAATTTTATTTTTGTCCTCAAGTTTCACAAAAACAGTTGTTTCAAATTTGGTAAGTAAATCTTCCCGCATCCTAGTAACTTGCCTTTAGTTTAAGGATACACGATGGGGGGCTTCCCATGACACTCAGAATAATGATCAAGTTTCAGTTGGCTCAAATTAAGACTAATGATGAAAGAAAATTCACAATATTTGTGACTTCTGGGTTTCTTGGAGGTCTCTATGTGTACCTGGTGATGGGCAGGTGTGTTCTGTGCTCCCAGGCGGGAAAACGTTTCTGGAACATCAGAGACGGAGATCAGTGCTCAGCGGCTTGTCTTTCCAGGGTCCCACTTCCAGTAGAAGCAAGCAGTTGTCTCTAAACTGTGGAGCTTGACCGCCCAGGGACAAGCACCACCAAGCTGCTTGTAAGTGGATCATAATCAGTGGATAGGAACAAGTTCTCCAATGTTCTCCTAACAAGTAAACAAAACTTTCTTCCACGTTCCACCAACTCCATTAAATTCACTTGGTGCAAAGGCATCCAGGCTGTCACTCAGACAGAACTTGTTGGACACAATGTAGAAGTTCTATTCTCCCCCCAGTCCTGGCCCCCAACCTGTTGACAAAGCTCTCTTTCCTATCCTTGCATCTCAAGCCAGTTCCATAAATTTCTAGCAACTTTCAATTATTTACCGAAAAAAAAAAAAAAAAAAACCTCAGCTCTGTTTAAAATTCCAATCTCTTCCCACCCATTCCCCACTTCACACCCTATAGCTCAAAGGAGGGGAGTAGGAGGGAGGGGGGTGAGCTCTGTGCTGTCACCCTGCCTTCCTCTATGGGACTAGATGTTGGGAGGATGAGTGTGCATAAGAAAGAAAACAGATGTTGCTACTGGCTGAGTGATTGCCGACCTGCATCAAAAGTCAGTACTTACCAGCTGACCCAATCTGACCAAACACACCCTCTGTGTGGCCGGCATCCATGGACCGCCTCTTTCTGGGTACATGAGTGAGTTCTGGAGAGAGGTGGAGCTTCCTCATTACATAGTTCCTTGATCAAGAGCTAAACAGCTATCACAACCATCACCTTTCCCATTTTCATGCACATGCATGCGTGCGCACACACACACACTCTCTCTCTCTCTCTCTCTCTCTCTCTCTCTCTCTCTCTCACTCACCCTGACCCTGGGAATCGACAAACTTCTTTCTGCTACGTCCACCTGCCCAGCAGGCAACCCTCATAGATGGTCTACTTGAGCCAGTGGAAACCTGACTTTGCAAATACTGGAGGGCAGGTCCCTCCACTACAGACTCTCTTGTTTTTCTACCAGGGGAGCAATCTCATGGCCTTTTCCTTGCAGGCACAAGGGTATATCAGTGAGTCTGTGCCTAAGCAAATAATCACTGCAGGAAAATGAAGTGCAGGGTCCCTTTCCTGCAGGTATTGACAATCTTTAAATGGTCTTCCCTTTTCTCCTTTTATTTATTCATTTATTTGTTTTGCATTTTAGGGCCACACCCGTGCATATGGAATTGGAACTGCAGCTGCTGGCCTATGCCACAGCCACAGCAATGCAGGATCCAAGCTGTATCTGTGACCTACACCACAGCTCATGGCAAGGCCAGATCCCTAACCCACTGAGTGAGGCCAGGGATCGAACCCGCATCCTCATGGATCCCAGTCCAGTTCGTTATTACTGAGCCGCAATGGGAACTCCTCCCTTTTCTCCCTTTAAAGAAGTGAAGGGAAACCATAATATTCTGTACTAGCTGACCGCTCACACCCTGACAATTTTCTCAATCTATCCTTTCCTCATTTATTTCCTCTCTCTGCATGCCTTCTCTTTTCTATTCTTCCTTCCATTCTTTTTATTTGGGCTGGTGTGGGAATGGTGATTAAAATTTCTTCTGCTGCCTCTCAGGACACCCAGGAAGAGACATGTAGTCCCACCCATTTGTGGTTCTTTTCAGAATGTAAATTACTTGGCCCCACTTTCAGATTCCATTCACCAACTTGAGGACAAAGGGAAAGTCACACTCGCATGAGTTTCACTCTCAAGTCACCAAACCATTTGGCATATTGCAGACTCTGACTGAGCAGTACATCTGTCTACATGCAAAGATGACCATCTGAAGGGATATACCTGAGTTCAAAATCCAGCTCTGCCTCTTAACATGGTGTGTGGTCTTAAGGCAAAGTGCTCAATTAAGGTTCAAGTTCCTTATCTCTGGAATAGACAATTCCAACCTTAAGGTGCCTTGAGCTGTGGATGGAAAAGTGCTCAAAAATATTATTTAATATTTGAATCTTATTTAATACTTGAATCAAACTCACAAGCAGCCTTGTGGCAACAATGTGCAAGACACTGGGTGAGTAAGGTTTGGTGTCTGATATCAAGGCATTCACAATCTTAATATGGAGAATGACATATAAAGACCTAATTATGATAAAATACAGCAAGTACAAAAAAAGATACATAAAAAGTGCTCATGAGGGCAAACTGAACGAGGATCACTGTGAAGCAAAATGTCTAGGAAAATCTGTTTTAATTGCTTCCTAGTCATTCTGTTGGCAGGAGAGGGATCCCTTTCCAGGGTTATGGTGATAGCCGAACATGTGACACCTGACAGCAGTCAGAAGACGTCAACAGCAATTTGTCAGTCAAATTGGGGAGGACACCATATGTCATGCAAGTCCACATGACGATTGCACTCAGGAATAAGTGAACAATTAGGGTCTGCACGATGCAGGCTTTGCAGCATTAAGAGGGTGAGATGCCCCCTGGTTTCCACAGGGTGAGATGGATATGACTGGCTTGGTTGTATAAGTCCACAGGCTGGCAGGGAACCAAAATCTGTTACTCAGGGATATACAGGATCTGTGCCTGGTCTCTGTGACGAGGAAGGTTATCTGTCTAGGGGTCCCAATCCACAGGAGCAGATCAAGGCCCTCCTGACCTCATAAGATGCCAAGTGAATACATCATATTCAGTCTTAATTTTAGGTCTTACATGATTCTTTCCTGCAGCAAACATCATCTGAACTCAGTCTGAAAGACTAATCATAAGTTATATGAGTGACTGGCATGGGGTTGGGGTCATGGCATTCCAGTTGAAGTAAATAGCACGACCACAAGCAAATTTTGTCCATGGACAGTGTATGTAAGATCTGCATACATTTAATGTTGCTGAAGCATAAATGGTGCAGAAGAAGGTGGTAGGAAAAGTAGAAGGGATTGATAGAGGGTGATTGATAGAGCCTTGAGGCCAGAGAAAGAACTTAGACAATACTCTGATATTCTTTTTTTTTTTTTTTTTTGTCTTTTTGCCATTTCTTGGGCCGCTCCCGCGGTATATGGAAATTCCCAGGCTAGGGGTTGATTTGGAGCCGTAGCCACCGGCCTACGCCAGAACCACAGCAACGCGGGATCCAAGCCACATCTGCAACCTACACCACAGCTCACGGCAACGCCGGATCCTTAACCCACTGAGCAAGGCCAGGGATCGAACCTGCAACCTCATGGTTCCTAGTCAGATTCGTTAACCTCTGAGCCACAACGGGAACTCCTACTCTGAGATTCTGATGCTAAAAGGCATTCTTCTAAAAATGACTAGGGTACAGTAATTGGGGATAAGGACCACTTAAAACAAATTATACTAATATCTTTATGTCATTATATTTTAATATCCTGCTGGAGTGCATGTATAAACCTCTAAGACTGTGTGCATTACCACACAATCTTCTTAAATCAGGGGACATTAGTCTTTTAGGAATTTTTTTTTCCCCAGAACATCAATTAATTGTTCCAGGAAACAAAGTTTTAAAATTACTGTTATAGGTAATGAGGGATCATTAAAAGATTCAAGCTGGGAGTGACATTGTCATATTTGTACTTTAAATTAAACACTCTGGTGGATGTGTAGAAGATGAATTTGAAAGGATAAAAAATTTGATTATTATCAGATACAGCTTGGAATAGATTTACAAGGAGATCCTGCTGAGTAGCATTGAGAACTATGTCTAGATACTCATATTGCAACAGAACAAAGGGTGGAGGGGGGGGAATGTATACATGTAAGGATAACTTGATCCCCTTGCTGTACAGTGGGAAAAAAAATAAATTAAAAAAAAAAGAAAAAAAATTGGATGATTTAGCGAACCCAGTTAGGAGGTTGTGCAAGCAACCCAAGAAGGAGACCACAAATAGACATAGGCTAATAAAGGTGGGGAAGGGGGAATTTTGAAAGACATTTTTACCTAATAGATGAGGTAAATGTATTGTGGGAAAGCTAGGTCATGCTACAGTCAGAAACACACAGCAAATTCTCAATGACTTAACAGAGCAAAGGTGTCTACCCCGTTTACCCTAAGGGTCTGTCATAAATGGATGTGGAGGCAGGGGGTTCTGCTCCACAGGCTCATGGACTCAGTTGATGGAGATTTTGTAATCTTATAGCGACACCTCCTGGAAGAGAGCGTTTCTTGGGTCATTACAGAAAGGGAAAGAACTTGGAGATTCTGGCACTGGCTCTGGCCTGAAGAGCCAGAGCTCTTCAGCTGTCATTCTTGGTAAAAGCCCACTGACTAGAATTAGTCACATGGATCTGACTAATTATTGTGAGTCTTGGAAATATGATCTTTCATGTCTCCTAGAATGGGAGGAAAACCAAATATTGGTCCATTGGTTCACAGTAAGCGAGGAAAAGGAAAAAAGGACCCTGAGTGACAAGGTCAATGACGGTGCTATGAACTAGGAGAAGAGGGGAAAATGTTCCAGAGAGGAGATGATGAACATTTTGAGTTTTATGTGAGGAGTTTTTTATCTAGGATGACAGGTAGATTGTTGGAAGTTGGAGGTCTAAATCTCAAAGGAGAATGCAATCCTAGAAGTAAAGATTTAGGAGTCCTCATCAGTAGTTAAAATGAAAAGTGGACGTATTATCCAAGAAGAGTGAAATGTTCTCTAAGGAACATCATAGTTTTTGATTTAAGAGGAAAACCCCAAGAAGAGGATGGGAAACTGTCAGAAACAGATAAGAAGAGAACCCAGAAATGTCATTTCCAAAAAAAATGTGCAAGAAGGTGAGGTTCTCAGAGAAAGCTTTCAGCAACAACAAATACACCTTAGGAATCAGGTAAGACAGAAACTAAAAAGGGCCCAGTTGATTTGACAGTTAGGAAGCCATTGGTCCCACATATGAGATCATATGATATTTATCTGTGTCTGACTTATTTCATTCAGCATAATGTCCTTCAGTTTCATCCATGTGGTCACAAATGGCAGGATTTCTTTCTTTTATAAGAATATAAAAAAATTCCAGTATTGTGTAGTGTGTGTGTGTGTGTGTGTGTGTGTGTGTGTGTGTGTGTGTGTGTGTAATGAACATAGGGTGCAGAGATCTTTTGAGATACTCATTTCATTTCTTTCTGATAATACCTGGGAGCGAAATTTCTGGATCATAAGGTATTTTTTAAAGAAATTCCAGGAGTTCCCGTCATGGCTCAGTGGTTAACTAATCTGACTAGGAACGATGAGGCTGTAGATTTGATCCTGGCCTTGCTCAGTGGGTTAAAGGTCCGGCATTGCCGTGAGCTGTAGTGTAGGTTGCAGACAGGGCTCGGATCCCGCGTTGCTGTGGCTCTGGCGTAGGCTGGTGGCTACAGCTCTGATTAGACCCCTAGCCTGGGAATCTCCATATGCCATGGGAGCAGCCCTAGAAAAGGCAAAAAGACAAAAAAAAAAAAAAAGAAAGAAAAGAAAAGAAAAAAGAAAAAAAAGAAATTCCATAATATTTTCCCTAGCATTTGTACCAATTTACATTCCCACCAACTGTGCACAAGAGCTCCTTTCTTTCCCATATCCTCACCAAAACTTATCTTTTGTCTTTTAGATGATAGCCACTCTGACAGGCAGCAGATGACATATATGTCCTTGTGGTTTTGATTTGTGTTCCCCTGATGATTAGTGATATTGAACACCTTTTCAGGTACCTGTTAGCCATTTCTGTTTTCTTTGAGAAAATGAGTATTCAGGTCCATATTGCCCATTTTTAAAATTGTGTTATTTGGCTTTTTGCTGTTGAGTTGGATGAACTCCTTGTATATTTTGGATATTAACCCCTTATCTAGATATATGGTTTGCAAATAGTTTCTCTCCCATCCTGTAGGTTGTCTTTTCATTCTTTTCTTCTTTTCTTTTTTATTATTATTTTTTTATTTATTTATTATTTATTTTGTCTTTTGTTGTTGTTATTGTTGTTGTTGTTGTTATTGCTATTTTCTTGGGCCGCTCCCGCGGCATATGGAGGTTCCCAGGCTAGGGGTTGAATCGGAGCTGTAGCCACCGGCCTACGCCAGAGCCACAGCAACGAGGGATCCGAGCCGCGTCTGCAACCTACACCACAGCTCACGGCAACGCCGGATCCTTAACCCACTGAGCAAGGGCAGGGACCGAACCCGCAACCTCATGGTTCCTAGTCGGATTCGTTAACCACTGCACCACGACGGGAACTCCTTTTTCATTATTTTCTTTGCTGTGCATTTGCTGTGTGTGTGTCTTGCCAGTTTAAAATCACACCAGGATATTTTTCTTCTTTGTTGAATTGCCAAAAAAAAAAAAAAGAAGAAGCTATTGCAAGAAGAAGTTCATGAAAGAAGGAAAGAGATGCCAGCTAAACTGTTATGATTTGAACGGTGAGAGAGCAGTGAGGAAATGGAAGAGGCAGAGAAAAGTGAGGTTTTATTCCCAGTCTTCTTCCTCAACCTCCATGAATCATTTATTTATTCAACCGATATTTAGTAAAGGTTTATTAGAGAATAAACAATACACATGAGCTTTCTGCTCTTGAGTTGCTCTACTGGATGAGCATTATATTTCCTTCTAGCTGTTCCTGTAACACTTTGTACATTCTTTTATTTTAGCACTTTGAATATTGTGTCCTATGTATTTATTTCTTTTCTCTCTCTTGAAACAATGAACTCATTCAGGATAAAAACAGGATAAAGATTTATTGATCTGTTTATACCAAAAGATCAGCACAATGCCTGGACATAGTAGGCATGCAATAAAAGATTTTCTTTAATTAAATTATTCAATCCTCACAGTTCTGTGAGACAGTGATTAGCCTCATTTCATAGAAAAGGCAGCTGAGACACCGCATGGCTACATCTTAGCCAAGGTTGTAAGCAGTAAATATCAGAGCTGAGACCAGAATCCAGGCTTTGGAGTCCTTGTCTGCTTCTCTCCATCACACCAGAATGGCTTTGACAGCTTTTCCTTCTGGGGTAATAGATTCAATATGACTTATGCATAGCTTGTCAAATTCATCATTCTATTCCAGATTAGAGATTAGCAGGATGGTCTGAGATATGAATAGGGCAAGAGATCAAAACCAGTCCGCAAGAGTTCCCTGGTGGCTTAGCAGGTTAAGGATCTGCCATGGTCACTTCTGTGGCTCATATTACTGTCATGGCAAGGGTTTGATCCCTGGCCCAGGAACTTCTGCATGCTGTGGGCATGGCCAAAAAAAAAAAAAAACATTCCAAACATTCCCATCGTGCTTAAACCCACAATTTTAACTGAGCTGAACCACTGCATACTATTCTATATTAAGATTAACCATATGAAGTGGCTGTCTTAGGTCCAAAAAAAGGTCAAATATCAACACTTTCATAAGGTTCAACCAAATATAGTATAAAGTAATCTCTTCTATTGTATGACACGGAAAAAACGAATGAACTGGTAGTATAAATTAACATGCATGAAAATAGGCAGTGTGGTGGAGAGGAAAGATTTTAGAAAGGCTGCCCTAACAAGGTTTGGGACCATGTTCCTTACACTGTCTAAATCTGTGTCCTAACGATTATAATGAAGATAATCATTTCTTCCTACGTGGCTGTTGTAAAGATTGAACGACATTGTCATGTACATATAAAATATCTCACTCTAGACCTGATCCATAAAAGGCACTAAATCAGTAGCGGTGATAGTGATCACAAGAGGACATGGATATTTTTGCTATAAAGTGCTTATTTAATCACTAAGATTTATTCATTTATATTTGCTTTTTAGGGCCGCACCCTATGGAGTTTCTCAGGCTAGGGGTCAAATTGGAGGTAGAGCTGCCGGCCTACGCCACAGCCACAGCAATGCAGGACCCAGGCTACGTCTGCAACCTACACCACAGCTCACGTCAACGCTGGATCCTGAACCCACTGAGCAAGGCCAGAGATCAAACCTGCATGTTCATGGATGCTGGTCAGATTCATTAACCACTGAGCCACGACAGGAACCTGATCACTAGTATTTATTTCCAGGGTTTATTCTAGAGAAGAATTTCTAAATTGCTCTACATAGTCTTAATAGAAAAAAAAATAACTTCTCTAGAATTTCTTGTGATAATGTGTATTGCTTGCCTTAGCAAGTCAACTGCATGGAACATTTAAACATATATCACATGGAGTTCCCGTCGTGGCGCAGTGGTTAACAAATCCGACTAGGAACCATGAGGTTGCGGGTTCGATCCCTGCCCTTGCTCAGTGGGTCAAGGTTCTGGCATTGCCGTGAGCTGTGGTGTAGGTCACAGACGCGGCTCGGATCCTGCGTTGCTGTGGCTCTGGCGTAGGCTGGCAGCTACAGCTCCGATTCGACCCCTAGCCCGGGAACCTCCATATGCCACAGGAGCGGCCCAAGAAATGGCAAAAAAAAAAGACAAAAAAATAATAAATAAATAAACATATATCACAAACAGTTGCCTGCTACATAATACCTTTTGAGTATTATGCCTCAACAGGGAATTAGCAGCCAAGCAGTGGAGTTTTAAAGATAAATATTTATATGGAGTTTCTCAAAGAATTCTCAAGAACATTGACTACTCTAAACTCTAAAAAAGTAATCTATCCAAAAATAAATGAAAATTAATTACCAGAGTGGCTGCTTCAAAGCATTCTAGATCAGTGGCCACCGTTATCTTCAGTTTCAGGGTTCTTTTGTCAGCAACATAGGGATTAAACCAAAGTATGTCTGAAAAAATCTGAAAATGTGGCATAAAAAGACTATGAGAAAGGATTCTTCTAGTACAATTTTATTTTAAAATCCATGTTTTAGTAACACGAACCTCTGAAAATTGAACACCCATCTGTATAATTGAAAATGGAGAGTCTTTGAAGAAAAAACTTAATCTAAGCTACTTGGGGAGAAAAGTAATCCAGTCTACTCTTAAAGCCGCAGCCATGCTGTTTTATAGGGAATCCAACTGTATATCTTTTGCTAGAGTTCTAATATAGCCTTTAGATATTGTATAGAGGTTGAGAGCAAGAACTATACTTTCATAATCTCTGTAATTTTTTCTTCTAGATGCAGCTAAGACAGGTAAAAAAAAAATTTTCAGTCTACAAACTAAAATGTATCAAAATGCATTCTTTCTTTTCTACAATTTAATTTTAGACAATGAGGTTCAGTCTCATAATTTCCACATACTCTCTCAAAGTCAGCACTTTCTCAGACACTTCAGGTGTTGACTCAGTAACACCAGAATTGTTTCTTTCTTCTTGCTCTTGCCCAGCATTGATGGTGAACTCAGAGGGCACCAGAGTAAATGCCAGGAGAGCGGTGGGGTGGCCTTGGTCTGCACTGTCTCCCCTTTGTGCCCCTCCTCCCTCTGGGGTTGATTCTAAGCTCTGGAGGTGCTTACAGACCCATCCGATACATCATCATGGCGGGGAGGGGCTGGGGAGGGGTTGCTCTACTTTCATGCTCAATCTGTTAGGTCCTGAGTCATTCTCTGACTTCAGAGATAACTTATCCTATCTGGGTCATAGCACAGGTGACATCAGGTCTCACTCCAGTGGCAACCTGATATTCTGTGTGTGCTGACTAGCAGTGTGCCCAAGACTTAACTGAGTTTTTGAGCCCTGGCAGGAACTGTCCATGATGTATCATTTCAATGAGATAATCTTAAGATATCTTACTGGACCACAGGTTCTCTCCTGGTGCAGATCTGCAGCCAGCAACCCTCTCTTATGATGGTGAACACACAGGAAACTGAGATGGACTTGTCACTGGCACTCTGCTGCTTTAACAGAGCATAATGTTCTCCCAAATAGTGGAATGAAAAGCCTTCTTTCTATAATGTTTGCTTGGCTTCACTGTAAAGGCACAAGTTCCACTGCCATCCAGAACCTTAAAGAGGCTGTCTAGTATCATACCTCTACTCCGGAACCCAGCTTAAAGGGGCAGGGGCAGACGGGCTTCCCAAATTCACATCTTGACTCATCTTTCCTCTCTACTTTTCTCTCCTCTCTTCCCTTCCTTGAAGTGTCTTGAACTAGCATATGTCCTTCAGGATGAAAAGGATTCTTTAGAAAGTTCACATATGTAGAGATCCTTATGAATTTCAGGCTGTTATCCTTTAAATCAAAGAGCCAAAAATGTGCCACACTTATTAATCAAGTTCTCCAAGGGTCCCTTTCCCCCCACCCAGCCCCCAGTAGTGTATAATCAAAATCTTACCATCTCGACTTAGGGTGGACCTAAGGTTCTTGGATTATAAGTGAAGAAACTATTTGTGATTTGATGACAGAACAGTTCCATATCTTCCTTTCCCCAAAGAACCATCTGCTTGGAATGAGATGTGGGTAACATCATGAACCACTATTCACATTGCCCATACAAATACTTTTAATATGACCCATTCTACCAAACATAGTACCCACTAGCTATGGACCACAGTTTCTCAACATCAGCATTATTGGCATATTGGGCTGGAAAATTCATACAGAGCACTGCCCTGAATGTTGCAAAACATCTAGCAGCTTCCCTGGCCTCTAATAACTAGATGCTAGTAGCACCCATCCCCCAAGTTGACACAACCAAAAATGGTCTCCTAGTGTTGCCAAATGTCCCTTGGGTGGGGGATGGGGGATCACCCTCAATTGAGGATGATGCTATAAACCCATCCTGAAGAATGTGCAATGCCTGTGTAATGCTTCTAAGTATTTTGATAATAGATTGCTTCTAAGAAACACTCTGTATCTGTAACCTTGCAAAAAAAACAACCTTTTTTATCTTCCCTATGAGTCAGGGACTACAAATTACTGGCCCCATTTCCACAGATAGAAACTTGGGAGCATTCAGCTTTCCCAATCAGGTCATGGAAATCTGGACTGTCATTTCCCCCTTCTGAAAAGTGAAAGATACTTACTTTTTTCCTCAGCCTGAGATCAGGCAATAACATCAGAGCAATGCCCTTTCCTCAACTGCTGTCCCTAAACGTCCACATCAGGCAGCTTCAAAGATAAATTTATATTTGCCTGTCTTCCTATTTCATGGACATCAGAAATAAAGCCCTCAATGTAAATAAAATGGCAGCCAGCCACATATCTCATCACTGTAACTGCCAAGTTACACGGGGTGAAAAATCAATTCCAGCAAAACCTGTAATAATAGGCTAGGTTCTTTTCTCCGTCAGGCCCAGACACAAGGCAATTTTTAAAACACAGATATTAATGTGCCTAACATGCCTACCACAATAACCTCCGTGACACCAATCTAGCACTTGGGCATGAGTGCAGATAAGCTATAGGTACAAACTGAACTGTCAGCTCTGCAACATTGTATTCACATGGGTTTCAAAAGCCAAGAAATTACACAAGAACATATAATAGTTTGTGAGCCATGCAAGCATGTGGCATCCTAGTTGCTAAGGCTATCCAACCTGATCGTAAAGGGAATCCAAAAAGCATGGGCTATCTGAAGATGGCTGAGAACTACTAGGGAAAAAGCTATCTTGTTGGGAAATAAAAGCCTTTTTTTAGATACTAGAGCTTGGTGCCATGTTATTACTGTAGCTTGCATGTAACACATGTGTGAAAACACAGGGCAGGGGCTACATACTTTGCATCCACAAAAAGGAAAGACAGCATATTCAGAAACTGAATGGAGTGGATCTCAATGAATGGCATCTGAGTGTGAGTGATAAGCTATATGAGACCAAAAGACATTGATTACAGCTGAAAGAAATCAGGAACTAGGCAAGTTAGTTAATAAAAATGGAAAATAAACCCTGACCTGAGAGAAGCCTAATTTTTAATTTAATGCATTTTCTTGCTACCAGCTGCATAATGATAGTTACAAATGTGAAGAGTAGGTCCATATTATTTGCTGCACATAGATATTTTTCAACTCATGTGCATAGCTAAAATAGCATAGACTCTTCTTTGGAAGATATCAGTGAAAAGATTAAAACTTAAGCATTAAATATACCAAAACATGTTATTTGCTATGGTCATTGTAGTAACAATTATTAGGGTTGCATGTATTTAAATATAAACATATTTCTAGCTTAAAAAAATGAATTCGTGACTAGGTGTATTAATCAGAATTGTTCTAGTGTTATTTAACATAAATGAATTTTAAAATAAATTCTTGTGAGAATTAGTGATCCAAAGCTAAAATAGTCAGGAAAAATGTAAAACTCTTTCAAGTGAAAGTAATAAAATTTTCAGACAATATCCTCTCTCTGCCTATGAATCTGGAAGGTCTTGAGTGCCCTCTATAGGTCATTCAAATAATTTTCACAGATTTGAAGTTTACTTTCCCAAAATGTATTTAGGCAATTTTTAAAACATAAAAATAATTTACTGGAGCTTTATTTTTAAAAGCATTATCTGTTCACCATGTAAAATTTGTAAATTAAAAGACCCATGATCCTGGAAGTTTCTGTTGTGGCTCAGCAGTAACAAGCCAGACTAGTATCCATGAGGGTGCAGGTTTGGTCCCTGGCCTTGCTCAGTAGGTTAAGGATCTCACATTGTGGTGAGCTGTGGTGTAGGTCACAGACACAGCTTGGATCTCCCTTTGCTGTGGCTGTGGCTAGGCCGGCAGCTGTAACTACAATTAGATCCATAGCCTGGGAACTTCCATATCCCATACCTTCAGCCCTAGAAAGCAAAACAAACAAACAAAGAAACAAAAACATGATCCTAACACCCAGAGATAACTGCTACTAACTATTTTATACATATCCTTGGTTATTATACATGTACACATATATTTTTAAATGGCCACACCCAGGGCATATGGAAGTTCCCAGGCCAGGGATTGAATCTGATGTATGCTGCAGCTACAGCAACACTGGATCCCTTAACCCAACGCACCAGGCTGGGGAATTGAACCTGCGCCACAGCAGTTGGGGTCTTAACCCACTGTGCCACATACTTTTTTATTATGTTTGTTTTATTTTAAAAGTATACTGTAAATATTTTACCATGACTGCTTTGGTTAATTTGGACTGTTTTGTTTTTGGTTTTGGGTTTTTTTTTTTTTTTTTAGTTTTTTACAGGTTCTCCAAAAATGTATTTTATTGACAAATCACCATTTCTTTTCATCAGCATTTCTCAGTCGAAAGTGACCCTCCATACAGTGACTGTCAGAATGTCTATCATCAAAAAGTCTACAAATAGTAAATGCTGGTGAGGATAAGGGGAAAATAGAATCTTTGTATACTGTTGGTAGGAATGTAAATTGCTACCGCCACTGTGGACAACAGTATGGAAGTTTCTCAAAAAAATAAAAATAAAACCATATGACTCAACAATTCCACTCCTGGGTATATACCCAAAAAAACCACAAGCACTAATTCAAAAGATACATGCACCTCTTTGTTCACAGCAGCATTATTTACAATAGCCAAGACATGGAAACAACCTAAATGTCCATCCGCAGATGAATGGATAAAGAAGTATATATATCATGTGTGTGTGTGCATGTGTGTGTGTGTGTGTATGTGTACTCAGCCCATTAAAAAAAGAATGAAATTTTGCCATTCAAAGCAACATGGATGGACTTGGAGGGCATTGTGCTAAGTGAAATAAGTCAGAAAAAGAAAGATAAGCTCTTGTATGGTATCACTTGTACATGGAATCTAAAAAATACAACAAACTGGTGAATGTAACATAAAAGAAGCAGACTCACAGATATAGAGAACAAAACAATGGCTATCTACCAGTGGGGAGGGGAGAGGGGCAACACAGGGGTGGGAGAACTGGAGGTACAAACTACTGGGTGTATTATAAACTCAAGTATATATTGTACAACATGGGGAATATAGCCAATATTCTATAGTAACAGTACATGGAAAGTGGAGGATAATGTTAGAAAAAGAATGTATATATGTGTATACCTGGGTCACTATGCTGCACAGCAGAGTTTGACAGGACACTATAAATCAACTATAATAAAAAAATAAAAGCAAAAATAAAAATTTAAAAAGTTAAAAAAAAAGAAAGTGACCCTCCAAAAAAAAGAAAAGAAAAGAAAAAGAGAAGAATTAAAATGAAACAAAACTCAGTAACTACTCAGGGGTGGACTCATAAGCAAGTAGAATGATTCTTCAAAATAAAAATGCTATGGAGATATTCTGAATAACTTTCCACATTTAGGATGCAATGTGGTCATAAAAATTAAATTAGATAAGTGGGGTTATCATTTAAACTATTAATCTAGAGTTTCAGGCCAATAGTAACATTGCCAGAACAGTAAGGTTCAAATAATATTGCCTTTGAATTAGCTGGATAATTGCCTTGGTTTGTACTTTACTTGTTCTTGATCTTATTTTTCCCTGAAGGTCACTCACTCTTTAGAAAAAAAAAGGCCCAAATGGCATATGAAGTGCTTGTCAACATCAGAGGGGAATCCCTAGTCTAGTTTGGGCCTGATTTTGCTTTTTTATACTTTTGAATAAATCAGCGATGTACACCTTTAAAGATATCAACCAGATCAGGCATTCTTGAATAACAGCCACTCAAATTGGATGGTTAAACAATCTTAGATGACATCTGATATCAACACACTAGTTTAGATCCTATGCTTATGGGGTTGGTTCTTTTTTCATATGTTCAAGTAAATATGGTCATTCTACTCCTTGGAGAAAACAGGCATAGTGGATTTTTCCCCCAACTAAACAACTGTTTCAAAGTGGAGTCGGGTTTTGATCTTCATTTTTATCTGGAGCAGAAATTATGGGCAGAGATGACATCCAATTAGTTGAAGCCAAGACCTCCCTGGAGGTGAGCTGAAGGGCGGGGCCTTCTCCATTTTATAATTTTGGAAAAGAGATTTCCAACACAACTTTGCAAGGAGTACATTTTGTTGTTGTTGACATTGTTGCCATACTGTAAAATTTATCTTTTTGAGAAAGTTGTACTCAGATCTTGGCATAACTTAGGAACAAGCGTTAGCAGTCACAATTTATTTCCATCTTTTGCCCCAGTTATGTTTTTAAGGAGGGAGGGTGCAAAAAATTGGGATGTCATTAACTGTATAAACAATGTAAAAGGGTTTTAAGACTATAAAAGAAAATCTGACCATAGAAAGCCCAGAAAGATCTCCTTTGCAATTAATACAAATTAGAAAACAGATGGATAAGGATTTTTTTCTGAGACATGAAACAGTCACTCCTTTGACTGTCAAGACAAATAAAATGTAGATGGCTAGTAGCTGTTTGTTTTGAAAAAATTTTATTGGTGAAAAACATATAAGACAAACAGTCAATAAGATTTTGGGGAGTTCCTGTTGTGGCTCAGCTAAGAACCAGATATTGCCTCTGTGAGGATGTGGGTTCATTCAATCCCTGATCTCATTCAGTGGGTTAAGGATCCAGTGCTGCTATGGCTGGGATGTAGGCCTGCAGCTGCACCTTTGATTTGACCCCTAGCCTGGGAATTTCCATATGCTGCAATTGTGGCTTTAAAAGGCGGGGGTGGGGGGCAGATGTTAGCATTTCTAGGTATGAGTATCTTTTACTTCACCACTGATTTTGGTGATAGAACAACCCTGATTCTGGTCTTTAACCAGTAATGTCCCTAAAACATGGGCACCTGCATAAACTAATGCAAAATAGCTCTATTAGTGCATATTAAAGGAAGCTGGACATTGTGAAGAGGTTATTACCACGAACATATACCCTCAGTACACCAAATGATTATTGGCATTGATAGAATGGAACACAGTATTCTATGTTCCAGAAGGTAAGAAAGATAAATTCTAAGACACTTAGGCTGATGAGATTGATTCATCTGGGAAAGGTTCTAGCCCTGGATCCCACAAAAGGGGGCTCAGTAATCTATGGACGCAGCTTGATTTCTCCAAACACAAGTGAGAAGAGACCTCATTTCCTTATATGATAGGATTGTGACATCACTGAATCAGGAAGATATAAATATGGAGATACAGAATCCAAACTAAAACTATTACATAAATATTAAATGAATAGATAATGGCTGTCACCCTGCAAAGTGCTGATTAAAGACTCTTGACATCAACCTAGAAGGGTATTGCCAAGAGAGTATTGCAGGGCTTTGTCTTTGTCTCTACCATCCCACAATTGTCTCAATCAAGGCAATAATGATAAAAGGCATGTTCATCAAGTTTGAAGAGAACATGAAACTAAGAGGGTGAGCAAATGATAAAAAAAAAAAAAACACCTCAACAGCAAGTCAAATTGAATTAGATAAAATTAAATGGGGACAATATTAGATCCTATATTTGAGTCCAAAGGGGAAAAAAGACTGTCAAAAAGCTAATTTGAACATGTGCTGTTTTAATAGAAGATCAGTGATTAGAACAAGAAAAGTCCTGCTCTTTGCTAGCCAGCTACACCAAGAATGTCAAAAGTTGGACAGATATGGCAGAAACCACGTAAGAGCCTCAACAGCCTGGGACCAGAAAAATGCTAGAGCAGGTCAGACAGGGTCAGACAGGCTCAGCCTCAGAGAGGGCACCTGAACAATCCAAGGGAACAACAGCTACATGGAATCCAACCTAGCAGGCAGTGTCATCTTGAGAAATTCCAGGTGGTAGGCAGTTTAGAAGTCAGAACTAGCCACAGTCAGAGTCAGAAGATCTGAAGATGGCCACAGGATTCCCACCAGTGGGAAATTCAAGAGGAGCTGGATATACTCCAAAGAAAGAAAGAATGAGAGATCTCCAGCAGGGCACTAGAGCCCTGTTGGTATCCGGGGTCCCACAAAGTCAATTTGCCATCAAGCACTCTAGGCAAAATGTCAACATACTAAGAGTTCTTCAAGGGTCTTAAGTTATTCCAAAATACATAAGGGAAACAACAATATTCAAACTAATATAACACTATGTTAACAAGTCAGCTGCAATCTAGTGCTTGTATAGTGACATGGAAATTAGGTTTAATGTGGGATGGGAATGCATTTTCATGTATTTCATACAGTGTGGAAAGGTGTCTCAAAAGGCAAAAGTACCTGGGATTTAAATGGGAGTCACTAGTGTAAACAGGATTAATGGGCTGTGTGATATTAAGCAGTCAGATATGAATAAGCAGGACTCTAGGAAAGCCATTCTGAAAATTTACACATTGGCCAGATATAGAAAGTGCCAGGGCTTGATTAGAGTAGGGAGAAGCCTAAGAATTTTGACCTTGTTCCTGATGCATCCAGTCCTAGATCTGGCTGGAAATGGGAGGATGGGGGTGGAGGGTGGGCCATCTCAGAGGATGCTTAAGAAATGAGAAAACATGCCTGGATCTAAGACCAAATCTGAAGGATGTGATATAATTCCAAATCTGCTGCTACTTGATTTCTGAATCAGTCAGGAGTAGCTCAGGACCTGGGTGGGATTAATCTTGGAGGTGAGTCAAAATAGGAACAGTTGCCAGACAACACAAAAGGAGGAGATGAGCCAAGGTAGACATGGCCACCTCTCAGTCTGGGGCTCCAGGGCTTCAAAGGGCATAGAAGCAACCTGGAAACAACTGAGAGGAGAGAAACTTCATAAATCAGTATATCCTGGGTGGGACCAGAGCCTGAAGAAGGAAACACTGAAAGGGATCATCAAAAATGAGAGGTGCTGTCACGTAGAAAGTGTACTGGGTTCGTTTTCTTTTAGCACAAGTGGTAGACAAGATCAGATGGTGAATGCTGTCCAAGAAGATGAATTTGTACTAAATATAAGGACATATTTTCTAATGATTACATAGACACCTAATTAACTATTGAGTTGACTGAGAAAACAGTGAGGGGGCTATCCCTAAAGACAGGATGACTACTCAAATGGTAGCTCTTCAGATAGAAATCAATTATTAAGTGGGTTGTTGCACAGATCTGTACCTACTGTTTCTTAATATTTGTGGAAATGCTTCAAAAATCTGGCTTCCACGGTTGGCTTGCTACTTCTTAGGAATTTATGGAGATATAGAGATTGGTGAAAGAGGAATCTCAATAACTTTTAGAATAAATGTTAGAGCAGATTTGGAGCCACTGGAAGGATTAGACCCAATTGGCTTTCTTATCTTCTTCTGAGATGCATCGTTATAAATATCTAATAACCTTATAAAGGGAAGGATCTACACAGCTCCAGAAGCAGAAACCTTGATAAATTCCTAGTATTTCTGCCCTCCTGTGGAAAGAGGAGGGAGTACTAAATTTACTTCAGTAGACCAGTTGAAATGTTTTTTTTTTTTAATTATTTCCTCAATACAATTCTTTCTTCTACTGTACAGCATGGTGATCCAGTTACACATGCATGTATACATTCTTTTTTCTCCCATTATCATGCTCCATCATAAGTGACTAGACTAATTCTCAATGCTACACCGCAGGATCTCATGTTGATCATGTGTGTGACTTTGATTAGGAGCTAGTAGTGACTGGTGTCATTGGCAGGGAAGATACTGGCTCCTATAACTGGACTTTCCACTGGCCGCAGAGCATTTCTTGTTTCTCAACAGCTAAAAGAGAGGGAAATCTTTCTCCTACAATTTTTGAGTGCAAATCCTAGATTCCTCTGGGACTGGGCCATCTTGGGTCACATGTCTATATTCAAGCAATTAATTTGTCCAGAAGACTTCTATGACCTAATTGTTCTAGACCTGGGTTATTGCCTAGCCCCGAGTCAGTCACCATAGCAAAACAGATAGTGTTTTAACAATTGGTTTAAGCCAATCCAGCCCCACACTGTGAAACTGGAGCTGAGGCTATGGCTGCTCCACAAAGGGAAATAATTTACTTATGCCCACTCACGGATTAGAAGCTTAAATCTTTCCATTCTCTAAAACACAGTTCAGTACCATTTTAGACCATCCTCCCAGCTCTATTAAGCACAGCAGGGAGTAATTTTTATTTCCAGATTAGAAACTGCATCCAAAATTGTGTTTCCAACAGTGAAAAGGAGCACTAACATCCAGATACTTCTATATTTGTACGACCTCCATGCATCTTTATCCACTGACATCAACTTAATTTTATCTGTGCTTTCTGCACCACTAAGAAGTCCCCAGGGGCTGAGAGGAATTTTTGAGAGCTTCTGTGTAGTTATTGTTGCTAGGAAACAATATCCGTGGTACCCAAGTGTTCGGGCATTGAAACACTGTGTGAAGTCACTGGTTCATAAAGGAAACCTTTGGTAAATAGGTTGTTTGGGTGTGAGTAAATTGATGTTCGCTCTCTGTGGCAAAATGTTCTTGTGTAATCTTTGAATAATAGTTTATTTCTAGGCTTCTATTATTTCCTTTGGATCCAGCTGCCACTGTTGCTCCCAGGAGAACTCATACTTCTACCTGAAATGGAGTGAGCATTCGTTTTTTTTTTTCTCCCCCCCAAACCATCTGTAATTATCTCAGTGCCTTGAACACTAAGCCTAACGGGTTTTAGTTAAAGTGCAAGTGAGCTTGGGAATACAGACACAGATCACTGACTTTATAAATTGTTGAATACTATTAAACTCTGCATTGATTAATAGCCGTACTCCAGCTCTTTTATTGTGCATGGCATTGAAAGGTTCTACTGCTCTGCAGGAGCAGGAAACAGTGAGAGGTAGTATTTGGGCTCACCCACTGCATTCTCTCTTCTCGACCCCAAACTTCAAACAACTCTGGTCTCTCAACTCTACTTGTTGCTTGTATATTTCTCCCCTGGAATGCTATAACTCAAAGGCTGAAGCTGTAAATTATCACCTAGTTACTCAGTAAGCATAAAATTAAAAAGCAGCTTTTTCCATCTTGCCAGTGCCCAGACCCACCTATAAGGCCCCTGTGAGCAGAATCATCTTAATCAAGGAGTAAATCTAGCTCAAGGATGCTACCAAATAAGTTACCTATATCAGGTTAGCAGTTTGAGGCAATAAACTTAGACCCCTGAGCAGCAAAAAACCTTCACAAATTTCATGTACTCAAAAATATGTATCAGATACTTAATTGAGGACAGAATCTATTCTGGGCATCAGGAATTTTTTTAATGAATAAAAGGACTTTGCTTTCAAAAAGTTTACAGTATTATGCGAGATGGTGGAGCCAAAAGGCAGAGCTAAACACAAAGCTATGTAAACAGATGAAATATTTGCATGATAAGATGTACTATGTGACTGACAGGATCCCACTGGGAAAGCAGAAAATACTCAAGTTTTTTGAAAAAGGGGATTTCATAGTTACAAAGATTGGATGAGCTGGAAAACCAAGAGAGAGAAGGAATAAAGGGCACTAAAGGAGAAAAAGCCAGAAGCTGCTCAGATTCCTGGGCAATTTGAATCCTATTAAAATGCTGTTCTAGTTGTTTGTGGAGTTGCCAAAAGAAGTTCTGTGAGAGCCTGGAATCAACACATTGCCCTAGCAGCAATCACCAGCAACAGCAGAACTACCTCTACCAGAGACAGAGTCAAGCGCCTCCTCCCCCCCTCCCCTTTGTACCTTCTAACCTTCAGCCCCTTTTTCCTAAGGGCAGCATCTAACAGAAAGCCAGAGAGAGTGGGAGCTCCACCCCAGGGCTACAGAACAAAGCACAGAAAGCAGGAAATCAGGCACAGGAATAGCAAATGAATGACTAGCCCAAGCCACAACATAGGTTTTAATGGAAAGCTCTGGTAATCCCAAATCTGGAGCAAATAATTCTTTCCTAGAAGAGAAAGAGAGTGCATCAATCCAGATTCTGTTGCAGATAACAGAAGCCCATTTGGCTAGCTTCAGCAAAGATTAAATAAAAGAAGGTGCTTAGAAAAATAAGAGGCTGCCCTAGTAGGCTACAGGCTGGGCAACTAGAAATGACTCCCAACACCACACTGCACACCGGTCCTCCAAGGGCACTGAGAGCTTCACCATGGTCAGGAAGCAGTAATCAGGTCACTCCTGCCATCATATTGAGTCAGGATCATAGAAAGCTAAAACCAGAATTCCTGGTTCCAGAGCCATCTGACTGTAAGAGCTGCACCAGCAAAATGAGTGCCTCAGATATTACCTTTGACATCACAAGACTTCATTTAATAATGGTACCTAAACCTTATCTACTACCTTGTTGCAAAGGACTCTGGGAAATGTAGTTTTTAGCTTTCCTGAAGATTAAAATACATGCTAAAGAAAGCCGATCCACACAGTACCTGCCACAGAAGGATTTAGAAAGGAATTTTGTGGCGAACTCTGTAACATTTTATATGAAGCTCCAAGAGGGCAGGCGCCATGTCAGCCTAATTCAGCACCATACCACAGCATCTTTCCACCCCCAGCACGAGTCAGCACTCAGTACATACCTACTCATTGAATGAATAATTCATACACACAGGTTAGTGCCTGGTTGTGGAGTTAAGCTTGGTAAGGAGTCTTATTTTTTAGAGTTGCCCTGGATTTTGTGATTTGTTTAACTTTAAAATCACTTTGTCTAGCCAAAACAAAAAGCCCGTTGGTATTAATAGGTAATCACATTAAGCTGTAAATGGACTTATGAGGTTGACTCTTCCTATTCAAAACATGGTGTGTCCTTTTATTTGTTCAAAGCCTCTTTTTTGCCTTTCAAAAGTGTTTCAAAGTTTGCTTCATATGTCTTACCTGTTTCTGATTAAGTTTATTACTAGATACTTCTTGTCTCCATTTTCAAAGAGGTCTTTTCTTCTGTTATATGTTATAAATTGTTTTTATATACGAAAGCTATCTATTTCTGTATAGTAATTATGTACTCCATAACCATACCAAATTCTATTTGTTCGCAAAAGTCATTCACTTAATTCTTTGGGGTTTACTGGAGATACAGTTGTATAATTAGCAAACCTTAATAGTTTAACCAGCAGTTTTCCAACTTTATAATGCAAATTTCCTTCTCTTGTTTAATGCATCGGTTAGTATTTCCAGAACAATGTTAAAAGTAATAGCAGTGGTAATAGACACCCCTGTCTTGTTTCTAACTTTCATGGGAATATTCTACCATTTCCACAATAGGCATGATGCTGGCTTTGAAACTGAGATAGCTATATCTCACCATGTTAAGAAAGTACCCATCTATTTATATTTACTGAGTGATGTTGTTTATTAAAAAAACCAATAGGTTGGCTATTAAATCTTGTCAAATGCCTTTTTAGCACCTGTGTAAATAATCACATATGCTTTTTTTCTCCTTAGATCTGTTAATATATGAAGTGTATTACTAGATTTTCTAATATTGAGCCATTTGCACTCTTAAAATAAACCCCACTAGTTATGCATTGTTATTTTATGTACTGCTGGATTTTGTTCACTAATGTTCTACTTCATTTATGAAAATAATTTGGAAATTTTGATTCTTAGTCTATACTTTGGAACTGTTTAAGGAGGAAACAGAGTAATTTCTTAAATGTTTGAGTCTGATGTTTGTTTGTAGGGGGTGACATCATGCTATTTTGATCTTCTATCTTTCCTGCATTGGGCTTGAGCAAATGGTTTTCTTATCAGAAAATTATCCATTTCATTTGAATTTTCAAATTTGTTTGCAGAGACCTGAGCACAGTAGTCTTATGATTTTTTTTTTTTTACAGTCCCTGTTCCAAAGCACTTTCCATGATGATGTCCTAGTTATCCATCCTAATTCATTTGACTGGAATCTTCCGCAGAATAGTGTCCTCAAACAGGTCCCTGGGTGATCCATTCTCTGATCTTTACACATCTTCTCTGGAAAGAAGTGGTATTTTGCCTGAGAATGAGACTCTTGAATCTCTAAGCTGCTGCCCTTTTGCCTTCACTCTACATGTTCTGTATTGTTATTTTATAATCCTTTCCAGTCTAGAGCTGCACATCAGAAGTCTGATGCTTTTTCCTGTGAGAACACCTTGTACTTTCTATCTGGAAGATTGTAAAATGATTATTTTACCCTTAAAGTTCAGGAATGATATGAGGATTACCTCATATTATGAGCCCTTCAATATGTCAAATAATTTTATTATGTATTATACGTATATTTTTCTGTGGAGGTTTTCCAGAAGTTCTTTTAAGAATTTGTTTTAAGGCAGTTTTAGGTTCATAGCAAAATTGAGGGAAGGTAGATATAACCCTTACCTCCTGACCCCCACTCGTGGATGTCATCCCCTGTTATTAACATCCCCCAACAAAGTGATCCATTTATTACAACTGATGAGCCAACATGGACACATCATCACCCAGAGCCCATAGTTTTACTTTAGGTTTCACTCTTCGTGTTGTCCATTCTGTGGGTTTAGACAAATGCATAATGACATGTATCTGCCACTAATGTATCATACAGAGTGTTTTCATTGCTCTCTAAAGATCTTCTTTGCTCTGTCCATTCATCCCCCCCTACTCCCAACCATGGCAACCACTGATCTTTCTGTCTCCATAATTTTGCCTTTTCCAGAAATGTCACATAGTTGAAATCATACAGCATGTAGCCTTCTCAGGTTGATTTCTTTCACTTAGTACTATGCATTTAAGTTTCCTCCCTATCTTTTCATGGCTTGATATCTCATTTCTCCTTAGCACTAACATACAATTGCCCATGTGTGCCGTAGTATTAAAGGACCGGAGAACATCCTGATTGCTCCCAAGTTTTGGCAGTTATGAATAAAGCTGCTGTAATCATCTGTATGTAGTTTTTGTGTGGACATAAATGATCAGTTCCTTGGGTAAAAACTAAGGCACATGATTTCTAGATCATATGATAAGAGTATGTTTAGTTTTGTAAGAAATTGCTAAACTCTTTTCCAAAGTTGGTGCACCATTTTGCATTCCCACCAGCAATGAATAAGAGTTCTTGGAGTTCCCTGGTAGCACAGCAGGTTAAGAATAAGGTATGGTCACTGCTGTGGCTCTGGTCACTGCTGTGGCATGGGTTTGATCCCTGGCCTGGGAACTTCTGCATGTTTTGAGTGCAGCCAAAAAAAAGTGAGTGCAACTTGCTGCTCCACCTCCTCTCTGACATTTGGTGCTGTCAGTATTCCAGATTTTGACCATTCCGATAGCTGTGTAGTTGTATGACATTAATCTTTTAATTTGCATTTCTCCTACAGCATATAATGAGAAGTATCTTTTCATATGGTTATTTGTCATCTGTATATCTCCTTTGGTGAGATGTCTGTTAAGATTTTTGGCCAATTTTTAATCAGGTTTTTTTTTGTTTTCTTACTGTCAAGTTTTAAGATCTCCTTGTATATGGTGGATAACAGTCCTTTATCAAATTGTCTTTTGCATATATTTTCCCCCAGTCTGTGGCTTGTCTTCTCTTGAGTTCAGAAGGTTTTATCAGATTCTTAAGGAGATGTTAAGAACTACAGTCTTACAGAGCCATACCCAAATTTGGTATAAATCCCCAATTTTCCAATTAGTTTCATGTAAGTTGCTCTAAATCCACTGGGTGAAGAGGGTCTCACAGCCTCTCAGACACTGAAGATTATATCTAGAAATAACTACTTTCTATTATTTCTACGCTACACTTGGCTCATTGTAAAATGGGTTACTGAATAGGAAAGACGACCCTTTGAAGAAGGGGCAGATTCTTGGACTAAAAGACAATAGTTTAAAGAGAAATAAAATACAAATTTTAACATTATAGTCAATAATAACCTCTATAGAGTGGCAAAATAACAAATATAAAACAATTGTGAGTTCAATGAGTTCAGGGCTGAGAATGCAAAAAAAAAAAAAAAAAAGCTTTTTGGAGAGAAGTTACAAATGTTTAAAGCAATCAAGTTAAGAGTTTTATTTCCCCTCAAAAAAAAAAAAGGAAAAATAATATTTCTTACATTCTTTCAATAGTATTCTGATGGTGATCCCTTGGCACTTGGAATTCAAATTTTAGATTTTAAATATATTATTTTTTTATTTATCTCTTGAAAAACAGTCTCTGGTTTTAATCAAGAGTAGGGCAGCAAAATGTCTACCACATTATGTGGTTACTTTTGAAACACAAGCCCTAGTAATTCTAATGGGAAAAGATACGCTGCTTTCTTATTTGAGGCGAATGTAAATAGAAAGTAAACTTAGAAGGTAAACATACTTATACCACAGACCCCTCCCCACCAAAAAGCTCAGGAATTGCCTGAGTACTTTTGCAAGTAGAGATAAAGGTGGGGCTATAAACAGGAAAAGAGACTCTAAGAAATGGTTATATCTCCAGATCCCTTGACCCACACCTCCACCCCACAAAGACTGCGTCTTATCCTCTGAAGAGGGTATAACAGCAGGTCTTCGGGATGGGGGACAGGAATGCAGAGCTTGAAGGTAGGAACACAGGCTGAAAATAAAGGGATTAAAAGAAAAAAGAAAAGACACTTAGAAAGATCTTCATCCCTAGCAGATAGAAAGATACAAATCACTTCTATATGCTTTAAATGATTTTTAGATATTGAGACATATCAATGCATTGTTTTTATGCAAGCTTCCCTAATATATGACCATAATCCAGCTAGACCCCTGGCAAATGGGAGCAGAAATGGAAGGGGGAATGGATCCCAGGATAGACCCTTCTACCACGATCTACAATCCTCTACACGTTCTCCTTAATTAAAACTCATTCTTAAATATTAAGATGTAAAAATAATCAGAGTTCCCATTGTGACTCAGCATGTTAAAAACCTGACATAAGGTCTGTGAGGATGCAGGTCTGATCTCTGCCCTCATTCAGTGAGTTAAGGATTTGGCATTGCCACAACCTGTAGCATACGTTCAGGTTCGGTGTTGCCATGGTAGTGGCGTAGGACAGCAGCTACAGCTCCCAATTTGATCCCTAGCCTGGGAATTTCCATATGCTGCAGGAATGGCTGTAAAAAGAAAAAAAAATCATCAAAAGTTCATATAGTTTCCAAACTTACTGTTTCAAAAAATCTCACCTATATATTAGCTGTAATCAAAGGATATAAATAGAAATGACTAATTTTCTAAAAGAAATGCATATTTTTTTTAATGTCTTGCTCATTGAGTAGGTACCAACTTGGTTTTCCATTATACTCTACCCCTTTACCTTTTCTGTTTC
The DNA here is from genome assembly GCF_016906955.1 of Phacochoerus africanus. NCBI lineage: Eukaryota > Metazoa > Chordata > Mammalia > Artiodactyla > Suidae > Phacochoerus > Phacochoerus africanus. The sequence goes on from NC_062553.1 coordinate 37,284,559, forward strand.
CCTTTTAAAAAATATGTGCTCAGTTACTATACTTGTTGTTAATAATGCATAGTCAAAATCTATGCCCAGGTACCTAGAATCTAGGCATCCCCAGACCTAACTGAAGAGTGCCCACTGATGGACACAATGAGAATAAATATACAGTGGTGATGGCACATTTCATCAAATGATCACAGAGCTTATGTTCACTAAAGCCAGGTGTACCCATCTCTCAATGCGGCCACAGCCAAGCCATCAGAAATAGCACTCAAGGAGTTCCCGTCGTGGCGCATTGGTTAACGAATCCGACTAGGAACCATGAGGTTGCGGGTTCGGTCCCTGCCCTTGCTCAGTGGGTTAACGATCCGGCGTTGCTGTGAGCTGTGGTGTAGGTTGCAGATGCGGCTCGGATCCCGCGTTGCTGTGGCTCTGGTGTAGGCCGGTGGCTACAGTTCCGATCGGACCCCTAGCCTGGGAACTTCCATATACCATGGGTGCGGCCCAAGAAATAGCAAAAAGACAAAAAAAAAAATTAAAGAAAAGAAATAGCACTCAAGAGAGTTCCTGTCGTGGCTCAGCGGTAATGAATCTGACTAGTATCCATGAGGACTCAGGTTCGATACCTGGCCTCACTCAGTGGGTTAAGGATCTGGTGTTGCTGTGAGCTGTGGTGCACATCGCAGACATGGCTCAGATCCTGAGTTGCTGCGGCTTGTGGTGTGGGCTACAGCAGGCCATTCGACCCCTAGCCTTGGAACTTCCATATGCCACAGGGGCAGCCCAAGAAACAAAGAAAGAGAGGGAGGGAAGGAGGAAGGAAGAAAGGAAAGAAGGATTAAAAAAAGACATAGCACTCAACATGGACCTCTTAGGTCATCCTGATTTAAAACAAACTCCTCTGATCATCAATTGCTGGGAAGTTTCTCTCCAGATCCCAGACTGTCTTCAAAATGAGTTTCTAGGCCAACTGAACTCTACTTAACTGTGCTGTTTCTTGGTTTCAGATGGCTATACCACTGATGACATTGAGTTTTACTGGAATGGAGGAGAGGGAGCCGTAACGGGAGTTAATAAAATTGAGCTTCCTCAGTTTTCAATTGTTGACTACAAGATGGTGTCCAAGAAGGTGGAGTTCACAACAGGTGAGGCCATTTCCCCAAAATGAACTAGGGGCGCTGAGAAAGGAGATGGCTCTAACCAAATGGCAATCTGATTTTGTTTTTCTTTCACTTTTTTTTCCACTCAGGAGCATATCCGAGACTGTCACTAAGTTTTCGTCTAAAGAGAAACATTGGTTACTTCATTTTGCAAACCTACATGCCCTCCACACTGATTACGATTCTATCCTGGGTGTCTTTTTGGATCAATTACGATGCATCTGCAGCCAGAGTTGCACTAGGTAATTCATTGCCAGAACTACAGAGCTGGTGGGATTTAATTTCAAACACCAACCAATGATAAGAATTACAGGCAAGGGCCAAAGAATGAGATTATCATTACAGTGCTGGATAATAAAACATCTAAGTGTAAGCACTTACGGGTGAATGTTTTACAACATAATGTCTTTTTATCATTTTACCAAAATTAAAAAAAAAAAACCTTGGAGTACATTCAACACTATGTAAGTTCTTCTTAAAGCATATTTTAAAACTCTCATCACACTAATTTTTACTAACTTTGTGATTTCTTCTTTGGTTCCTGCTTTTTATTGTGGAGAACATTACTGCGTTTTTGTCAAATCGATTTGGAGCCAGCTAAACTTTGTGACCATTATCAAGCTATGTCAATACTATCTTTCAAGTATTAACTACAGTTAAATCATATCTATCTGAGTCTCCTTTAAGTGGAGCTCCCTGCACTTGAATAAGGCACGGACAATTTATCAGCTATATTAATGATCTGTGAGCAGGACAGAATAAAAATGGTTTCCTTCCCAGGGGAACAAAATTCAGAATTAATCTTGCCATGATTGAGTAACTGCTGCAAGCTAAAAGGCTCTATTTGAGACTTTAAAGGATTCCTTGGCAAGTTAGAATATATAAGGTCTGTTTGATGAATCTGGGTGTGTGTGGGTCTGCCTCATTATTTGATCTCAGGGCTAGTTCCGTTATCACTTTCTGGAGCTTATTCACACTCACAAACACACACCCCCATACACATACATAAAAAAGAGCAGCAGCATTTATGACTAAGCTAACGTATACATCTCTTTTCCTCTGAGACTATGGAACTGGATTAGATGATCAGCAGACCCTTTTACCCCTAGACTAATTGTCATCTCCACAGCTCATTTCTATTGGTTGAGTACATAAAGCAGCCCATTATTAACCCTTGAACATTATAAGACTAAGAAAAATAGACAGTTTATCATATCATACATATGTATCTGCACATATTATTTGAATGTGAAAATGTGTAACTGCTATGGCTAAAGAAACACATTGGACAATGCCCACAGCTGAGAATAAGAAATATCAAGGTCCTGAACTGTGGTTCTCTTTACACTTCTATCCTCAAAGCTAATGATATTTGATTAGAAATGTCAACATATAAAGACACTGACTAAACCTGTTCTTTGAAATATAAAAGCTAAAGTATTTAAAAACTTTATCTAAGTGAAAAAAGGCATTTACTTAATAGCCCTTCTTGATTAAAGAAATTGAGCCAAAGAGTAGAAGCAGAAGTGAAATTAGTGAATTTTGTTTCATGTTTTAAAGTTTTATTTAAATATAGTTGATTTATAATGTGATAATTATTGCTGTACAACAAAGTGATTCAGTTATCCATATACAAACATCTATTCATTTTCACATTATTTTCCCATGTAGATTATCTCAGAATTGGGTAGAGTTCTCTGTGCTATACAGCAGGTCTCTGTTGGCTAATCATTCCATATACTTCACTGTGCATATACCAATCCCAAATCCCCAGTCCATCCCTCCCTCCAGCTCTTGTCTCCTTTGGTAACCATAAGTTTGTTTTCAAAGTCTGTGAGTCCGTTTCTGTTTTGCAAATAAGTTCATTTGTCTTTTTTTTCAGATTCTACATATAAATGATATCATATGATGTTTTTCTTCCACATCTAACTTCACCTTGTATGATAATCTCTAGGTCCATCCATGTTGCTGCAAATGGCATTGTTTCATTCTTTTTTAGGGCTGAGTAATATTCCATTGTATAGAATTTTAAATTAATTGTTTCTGTACAAGACACTAGGTAGTGGAGTTCCCATCATGGCTCAGTGGTTAACTAATCTGACTAGGAACCATGAGGTTGTGGGTCAGATCCCTGACCTTGCTCAGTGGGTTAAGGATCTGGCGTTGCCATGAGCTGTGGTGCAGGTGGCAGATGCAGCTTGGATCCCGAGTTGCTGTGGCTCTGGTGCAGACCAGCAGCTATAGCTCTGATTAGACCTAGCCTGGGAACTCCCCATATGCCATGGGTGCGGCCCTAGAAAGACAAGACACTAGGTAGAGCTACATTAGGGGCAATTTAAAAAAAAAAATTTAAGGGCCCCAAATAGTTCCCAGGCTAGGAGTTAAATCAGAGCTACAGCTGCTGGCCTATGCCACAGCCACAGCGATGCCAGATCTGAGCTACATCTGTGATCTACACCACAGCTTGCGGCAATGCCAGATCCTTAACCGACTGAGAGGGGCCAGGGATCAAACCCAAATCCTCATGGATACTAGTCAGGTTTGTTTCTGCTGAGCCACAACAGGAACTCCTGAAATTTAAATTTTTATTCAAATAAATAAATAGGACAACTCATGATGGCATTTCAATATCAGTCCAGATATTTAAATTCATCATTGATCCAAACCATTTTAATTTTTCATGTGGTAGTTCTGACTTCCTACATTATCTGTTCTCCTAAAGTTGAAAAGTCAAATCAGGGAGTCTAAACAGAATTCTCTGCATGGCAATGAAGGCTAAACTATTTTCTTCCCTTTTCATTTTTGAACTTTCATTCCCTTTGCCAGTTTTTCTTTACCTTTAATATCCATTTCCCATTTCCCATTTTTAAAGACCCCATCAAGTTTTAGGATTTACTTTTTCATCTCTCTCTGCCTTTATTTTAAATGCCTTTGCTAACTGCCTCCTTGTTTTTTTTATCCCTAGCCAGGTGAATAACTAATCTCAGAGTTTCTGTTTACTCAGCTATAAAGTGGGAATAATATACTTGCCCTATTACACTCAGTGGGCTGTTATGACAGCCTTATAATTCATAGCTGTAAGTGTTTAAAATTGTAAAAACACCATACAAATGTGTAATATTAGTACTGAAGCACAGTTTAGTATTAGATATTAGTGTCAATTCTTATTTTTCCCAACTATCATTTCATCATCACCACCATCAACACAAAATATTATACAGACACACAAACATTATTTTAACTAAGTGGACAAAGCAGAATCTTCCTTTAAAGATTATAGTCTTAGTAGTTCCCCTCATGGTGCAGCGGAAACGAGTCCGACTAGGAACCATGCGACCCTACCCTCGCTCAGTGGGTTGAGGATCTGGCGTTGCCATGAGCTGTGGTGTAGACTGCAGATGCGGCAGGATCTGGCATTGCTGTGGCTCTGGTGTGGGCCAGCAGCTACAGCTCCAATTAGACCCCTAGCCTGGGAAACGCCATGTGCCGAGAGTGCAGCCCTAAAAAGACAAAAGACGAAAAATTTTTAAAATAAAAAATAAAGATTATAATCTTATTTTTCTTCAGTAAGTTGAATTTTAAGGAAATCTTTTCCAATTTCAGGAAACTAATTCATTCTAGCCTCTGGAATCAACAAACTAGAGGCAATATTTGGGGGAAAAAAGTAATAGAATATATTATATTTAAAAATACATTTGCCAGATACTTAATGAATTTTCTTCTTTTGGTGTTGACTCACTGTGAATAATACATTATAATTTTAAAAAGCAATACTAATCCTGTGACCTGGGTGTATTACAGATTCATGCAATAAAATAGGTCTCTTCAAACTAGTCACCACCTTTCAGTTCAGTAGTGGCTGCTGTGGAGATGAGTATTACAAGGACAGCTCTAGGAGGGGCATGACAGAGATGCTGGAAGAAGGAAGAAGGAGGTGACAAGTAGCAGAATGAGGAACATATGCTACGCGATGAGCATATTGATGAGAATCTGATATTTCCATCCTTTCTTTCTTTTTCTTTCTTTCTTTCTTTCTTTCTTTCTTTCTTTCTTTCTTTCTTTCTTTCTTTCTTTCTTTCTTTCTTTCTTTTTCTTTTCTTTCTTCCTTCCTTCCTTCCTTCCTTCTTTTTCTTTCTTTCCTTCTTTCCTTCCTTCCTTCCTTCTTTCTTTCCTTCTTTCCTTCCTTCTTCCTTCCTTCCTTCCTTCCTTTCTTTCTTTTTTTTTTTTTTTTGATTTTTAGGGCCAAACCCAGGCTAGGGGTTAAACAGAGCTACAGCTGCGGCCCTACACCACAGCATAGCCATGCAGGATCCGAGCCACATCTGTGACATACACCACAGCTCATGGCAACACCGTATCCCTAGCCCACTGAGCGAGGCCAGGGATTCAACCAGCAACCTCATGGTTCCTAGTAGGTTTGTTTCCGCTGAGCCACAGTGGGAACTCCCCCTTTTTCTTTTTCCCTTATGCATTATTTTTTATCAAAAAACAGTTTTCAACCCAGCACTCCCAGAGCATCCTATTTTATGGCTCACTCATGGACTACACAGGGACCTGCAACTTTTCCTTTAAATGATGTGCCCTTTTTGCCCTGTGGTTTATTGCATTACTGCCATCATTCTGGGGCACCAACAAGAGAATGGCATCAGCCCTCTCAGTCTTAAAAAAGGGGACTCGGTGTTCCTATTGCGGCGCAGTGAAAACAAATCCGACTAGGAATCATGAGATTGCTGGTTCGATCTGGTGTGGCCATAAGCTGTAGTGTAGGTCTGGCGTTGCTGTGGCTGTGGTGCAGACCAGCAGCTGTAGCTCCATTTCGACTCCTAGCCTGGGAACCTCCATATGCTGTGGGTGCAGCCCTAAAAAGCAAAAAAAAAAAAAAAAAATGAAAAGGGGACTTAACCAGTGCCTTCAGGTAAGTTGTGTCTTTCTGTTTCCTAGGAATCACCACGGTGCTGACAATGACGACCATCAGCACTCATCTCAGGGAGACCCTGCCAAAGATCCCTTATGTCAAGGCGATTGATATTTACCTGATGGGCTGCTTTGTGTTTGTGTTCCTGGCTCTGCTGGAATATGCCTTTGTAAATTACATCTTCTTTGGGAAAGGCCCTCAGAAAAAGGGAGCTGGCAAACAAGACCAAAGCGCTAATGAGAAGAATAAACTGGAGATGAATAAAGTCCAGGTAATACATTAAATATTCCTAGCAACCTTTGGAAATTGAGCAACAGCATGGTGCTTAGAGGTCTCATAACAGAAAAAAAAATGATGAAATATCAGTTTATCTTTAATAAGGCTCAAACCACCCTTCATCTTCATGTTTGAAAACTGAGGATTGAAGATGTTAGGTTGAAGTTTACATAGATTAATAACATACTTGGGCCTGCAGTTCAACCCCAAGTCCATTATTCTTTATCTTAAAGTATGTAGTTATGAAAGTCTATGCAAAAGAATAATTCCAGATCTACTTAATAAATAGATGATTGATCTAAAGTGAACACGCTCTTACTCCTAAGTGGTAGTGGGACACTATAGCACAGTGGTTACAACCACAGACTGGAATCAAGCTGCCTGGGTTTAATTCCCAGCTCTGCCACTGACTGGCTTTAGAACTTCAGGCATATCAACCCATGTAACTCCTTATCTAACCTCTACTCTCAATATCATCATCCATAAAATGGAGTTTACTATAGTATACCTATCTCTCAGTTAGTGAAGGACTAAAAGAGTTTCCTTATTTTTTTAAGTCTTGTATTTGGAACAATACCTAGAACATAATAAGTACTTAATTGGATCTCAAATCAGGAAACTTGTATTCAAATGAATGAACTTTTTAAAGTTGAATTCCAGTAAGAAAGAAACTCCCTCCATTGTCAGGAGACAAAACACTTAAAGAAAATAAAGATGCATTTTGATCTGTGGAAAGCTAGACTAGGAATGCCACAAATGGTTTTCACAGAAACATAAGTAGACAAATGTATGCCAAAATTCAAAAACAGATCATGTTAAGAGATGGCAAAGTAGTTTCTATCAAACTAACCCTCTTATAGATTAAAAGTTATAAACCTTGAGCAAAATTTTTAAAAATCTACTTGATATGGGAGAGTAACTGAAAACAAGCAAAAATCAGAAGAGAATTAGCCCTCTAACAAAGGAAACTCCACTGGGTGAAATCAGTGTTTATACAGCTTTTCCCCCAAGGCCATGCCTCAGTCTGGGGCAGGGGTGTTGAACAGCAAAACATCAGCAAAGAAAATTGCAGTTTTATTGATCTAATACAACAGAGCATGCAGTTTGATACTTCCAGAGTTCCTGGAAATTTTAGCAAGAAGCGAGTCACAGGAGAAACTCAAAAATCTAAATATAAACTTCCCATGAATCTTTAGTTGATCTCCAAATTACAAATGTATAGATAAAATGCCAAGAAATCCAGAAGGAAAAAAACAAAACAAAACAAAACAAAAACAGCTGAAAGACTGGGTGGGGGGGGGATATAGAGATATTTCAGCTGTTATCCACCACATGGAAGTTAGGATTTGGAGTTTGAATCCAACTATTTAGGACAAACAGGTAAATATATTAATTAGCTTTCCAATAAAATCCCAAAAGGATCATACCTTAGGAGTAAATACTAAGTCACAAGTTTAAGAGATTCCCCCTCGACTTAAGGGAAAAACTAAAATAGACTCACCCTAACAATACATAAAACCAAATCTCTACACTAGGGGATCTATTAGGAATTTAACTGTCTTTTAAAACAAAACCCAAGATTTGTCAGGGAAGATAACAAAATCCAGTCTCTATAGTGCCTTATCAACATGTCTAGTACAATAATAAGAAATTCCTAGACATGAGAAGAAATAGGAAAAAACTGCCCACAATCAAGAGAAAGAAATTTAGTCAATAAAACAGACCTGCCAAAACCTCATATGTTGGGTTAAAAGATAAGGGCTATAATTAATAATAAGAACTATAATTAATATGTTTAGAAGTTCATAGGAAATAGCCAAATATCCTATACTAGGTGAATGCTTAAACTATTATACCTTCACACTGTGGAGTACCAGACCAATAAAAAGTAAAGGACCATTGATACAGGCAACAACTTGGATGAATCTCAAGGGCATTATGCCAAGTGAACACAGCCAGTCTTAAAAGATTACATATTGTCTGATTCCATTTAGATAATACTCCTGAAATAACACAATTATAGAGATGAAGAACAGATTAGTGGTTGCCAGAACTTCTGACCGTGGTGGGGAGGGGAAGATGGATGGGACTGATCATAACAGGGTAGCTCGAGGGAAATCTTTGCAGTGGAAGAATAGTTTTGTATCTTGATTGAAGTGGTGGTTACATGAATCTAACATGTAGTAAAAGTACATAAAACTATACACATTTTATACCAATATCAGTTCCTGGTTTTGATATTGTAAAATAGTTAAGTAAGATATAATCAATGGGGGAAACTGGGAGAAGAGTACCTGGAATCCCTCTGTGCTGTCTATGCAACTTTCTAGAAATCCACAATAATTTCAAATTTTAAAGTTAAGAGTTCCCTGGTGGCCCAGCAGGTTAAGGATCCAGCAGTTATCACCACTGTGGCTCAGGTCGCTGCTGTGGCATGGGTTTCATCTCTGGCCCCCAAACTTCTCCATGCCACGGGTATGGCCAAAACAAAAATTAAAAGTTTAAAATAAAAGCCATAGAAAGAGATTACTATATGAATAGATGGGATGTATCAGAATAGGACTTGAAAACTATATAAAAGAACCAGTGGAAATCATAAAATTGAAAAATTTTATTAGATGGATTAGTATCAGATTTTATACAACAGAAGAAAGAATTAGTAACATTGAAGGTCATGTTGGCATCCTCTCACTTTTTCCATTGCTGCTGTTCTTACTAAAAATACCACTACCTCAGGGATGCCGTAATGGACAGATGCACTGTTGGTTTATACTTGGTACCCTTGTAATTTGTTCTCATGGCATCCTGGGCTTTTCCACCTTAGGAGTGACCACAGTATTGAGTATGTTTTTGTCTGCGTAATTATTTTTGTAACCTCTCTCTGTTAGACTCCAAGCTTCCCAAGGATAGGCACCAGGGTCCTTGTCTATTACGTTTATTGTTCTTTCCTCGGTGGCTAGAAGTGAGATAATTCCAAAGAAGCTTGTTTTGAATGAATGACTGCTAGAAAGGCGTTTTCCACTCAAGATGGGGTCTTAGCTACCACACAACATACTGGATGTTACACTGCAGTGGATTAGTAAATTCTTATCTATTCATAAGTAAGAAAAGGGGGCCATCCATAGTCCAATTTTAGCTTCTTCCCCAGACTTATAGTTTCTATCACTTTGATTTTTGACATTTTCTCAAGCTTACTTTCTATCAGCCTCTGCTATTGAGTCACAATGATATAACATCAGATACATATAATCTTCCAAGAAGTGTTGTGGATGAGATTTTATAAACATCTTTCTGTTTAGATGGAATAATAACTTACAAGGAATTTATAATCATCCCTGTAGCTGCATAAGTTTTCCCGTTCCTAACTTCCTTATCCTCTTCCAAAACCAAGGGCTCAGGCAATGTGACAATAACAAAACAAGTATATTACTTCATCTGTTCTGTGCATCATCTCCAGCAGTGAAGTTAATAGTGCAACCTGTGTGGTATTTTAAAATGGTAGCCCCTGGTTATATTTTAAAAACAGAAAATATTAGATTTTTTTCTTTAATATAATGGTTGGATGATCCCTCCCTTTCATTTTTGATGCTTATAAACAGTCGAATTCAGATGACATACAGGTTCTGGTTCCAGACACTTTTTTTCTGAGGGATGCCTAATACCAGCCTAGAGCATAAGGTGGCATTGACCATTTATCACATATTATTGTGATGGCCCTGGCTGGGCAGTCCTGTCAAGGGGGATCTGTACTGAAGCTTCAGAAGTGCTTGCTTTGTCTTGATTTATATTTCCACCGCTGCACTGAAGCATCTTTTTATATGAGTACAGATGCTCAATCCAGACATTAGGAGAGTTTCAACCTCCAAGGTGATAAAGACTGTAGATTCATAAACCCCTCAGGCATCATTTAAAACTAGAGATGGTATTTAGAGTTTTGAAAGATAGATTTCTTAGTACAGCCAGGCTGTAAGTAAGCTACATCTAGGCCACTTTTATACTAAGCTGGAACATCGATGGTTGTATCTGCTGACCACAATGCCTGCCCATTTGCAAAGAGAACCACCTAAGATGGAATGGTTGCATGGGTGGTCTATGATCAGAGACTGATTCAAGATCATTCTAAGTCATGGGGGACACTGGTGGCATCTGCTGAAGAGTCATGCCCAAGGTAAAGTTGGAACCCCAACTTGACAAGTCAAGAAACAGAATTTTTCCCTTCAGAACCAGAAGCTGATCCTGTGATCTGGTTTCTTTCCTCCCATTCCTATTCTCTATGGTGAATCATCTACACTTTCAGACAACTTTCTAAATGTAAATCAGTTCTGTATTTGATTAATTACAGGATACAAAATGCGTGTGAAAATAGGCTTCATAAAGATAAACAGGAGTTCCCGTGGTGGAACGAATCTGACTAGAAACTATGAGGTTGCGGGTTTGATCCCTGGCCTAGCTCAGTGGGTTAAAGATCTGGTGCTGCTGTAAGCTATGGTGTAGGTCGAAGATGTGGCTCAGATCCTGCATTGCTGTGGCTGTGGTGTAAGCAAGCAGCTACAGTTCCAATTAGACCCCTAGCCTGGGAACCTCCATATGCCTCAAATAAGACCCTAAAAAGAAAAAAAAAAAAAAAAGATAAATAGCCCCATATCACTGCCTTGCCCTTGGCCTTTAATTAAACTAAGCATTCTGACTTAGCATCTTGGATTCTGGAGAAATTCAGGCAGGGCTTTTGATTTCTAATGATAACCTGCACTAAAAGTTCTTGAACTTCTTTAGCCCTCAAACCCCTGTCCACTTCTGGCTTGGTCCATGGTTTGTTCTCTAGTCTTGGTTTAATTTAGCTAATCTCCAGAGTTTTCAGTAGCCTAACAGTCTAATTTTCCAGGAACCCAAAATCAATCTCAATATCCCACCCCCACCCCTCATTTTCCTTCTGGCATCTAGCCTCTAATTTCTTCTATATCTAAACAGCTAGGATTCTTTTGTGAATGAGAGAGAAATCTAACTTACAAGTTTAAAAAATTCCAACAGCTTAAGAAAAAGAGGGGGGAGGGGAATCTTTTGGCCCACACAACTGAACAGCAAAGGTTCTGATTTCACATGTGGCGAAATCCAGATGTTCCAACAATGTCATCAGAAAGCATATCCCTTCATCTCTTAATTCTGCTTTCCTTTATGTTCACTTTATTTTCAGTAGACCTACTCTCATGGTGGTCCCTAAACTCCAAGGTTTATAGTGTCAAAGTTCTTCAACCCCAACACAAAATTACTTTCTTATACTCATGAGTTCCAAAAAAAAAAAGTCTTAAAGGAGTTACCATTGTAGCATGGTGAGTTAAGAATCCAATTGCAGTGGCTTGGGTCACTGCAGAGACACAGGTTCAATCTCCAGCACAGCACAGAGGGTTAAAGGATCCAGCATTACCACAGCTGCAGCACAGTTCACAGCTTTGGCTCGGATTTAGTCCCTAATCCAAGAATTTCCATATGCCGAACTGCATATGGGTGCAGCCATAAAATAGAAAAAAAAATCCTGGATAAAGTCTTTGGGGACCAGCTTGAGTCATAGTCTCATGACTCAGAAATCAGTTCCCTTGACCAGGAAGATGGAAAACCCTATGTGCCCAGGTCTAGATTGTATGTCTGTCCCTAGAGCCTGGAGAGTGCAGTCGGGCACCACATTCAACAAGTGAATGTCAAGGAAGTGTTGTTGGAGGAAGGTGGATTGGAATGAAACAGGTCTAATCAACACACATCCACCACAACCCATCCAGACCCTTTGCCTAAAGTATATATCCAGACTCCTTAACGTGGGATCCAGAGCCCAGTGCGTTCTCATTCTGCTTTCCTCTTCTACCTCACTTCTCCTTCCTCTCCCCACCCATTTTTTTTTTATTTATTTTGTGTGTGTGTGTGTGTCTGTCTGTCTGTCTGTCTTTTTCTTTTTAGGGCCGCACTTGCAGCATATGGACTAGGGGTCCATAGACTAGGGGTCTAATCGGAGCTACAGCTGCCGACCTACACCACAGCCACAGCAACACCAGATCTGAGCCATGTCTGCACCCTACACCACAGCTCACTGCAACACTGGATCCTTAACTCACTGAGCGAGGCCAGGGATCAAACCCGCAACCTCATGGTTCCTAGTCGGATTCGTGTCCACTGCACCACAACAGGAAGTCCAGGATCCACCTCTTAACTGATCTGTCTCCTCATTCCTCAGGCTGATTTGGTGCTCCTCTGCTATCCCTCTACTGCACCTTATGCTTAGCTATTTTCTTAATTTATCGATTATTTAATGAGTTTATACTATGTGAATCCCCCCTAACCATTGGGGATACAGTTGGCAATAAATCACACAAAAGCCTACATTTGAATGAAAGAGGCGGACAATGACCATCACAAACACACAACTATATCACACACACAGACACACACAGAGTGCCAGGTAATAATAAATGCTATAAAGAAAAAAAAGCAGAACTTGAATGCAGACACTGTATTTCCGACTTTGGTGTTCCAATGCCTCTCACAGAGTCTAGCACAACTCAGACACTTACATGACTTTTAAAATAACAAGGCAACTAATGAAATGATTGTAAAACCAAACAGGTGTAACCTCAGAATTCATGTGTAGTTGGGAACTTTTTTCCCATTATAGTCCAATGATTACAAAATCAAATTTTAAGCCTTTTCCCAAATGAAAACTATTTGGTACTTTTTAGAATTAAATAATATATGCAAGAAATATTTTCTAATGAAGGACGTTTATTCCAATTAGGGGCAGTTAGTGGTAACAATAATGTGTGTTATTAACACATGGATTTCAACTTCTGTTTAAGTGGCCCTCACAAATCTTTTCCCAGTGAATCCCTTCTTAAACCCTTGTATTGGAATCTAAGCTGATTGATAACCCACACTGCTTTTCTTTCGTCATCTCTAATTGGGAGGAATAAAGCATAGAAGTGTTTGTGCTGATTAATTGAGGAAACCCTGGCTTATTTCAATAAGAAGATTCTACCTGTTGAGATGCAGTAACAAGAACTCATGCACTTAGGTGTGGTATCCACAAACCCGAAGCTGTTCATACATAGGTGGACATTCCACGTTCTAAATAGCTCCTTTACAGCCATGTGAAAAACAATCATTACTCTGGCCCAAATCACTCAACCATTCTTTTCTATACTTGAAGAGCAAAACATCAGTGATGACATTTTAAATGAATAATTTAAGGAGATTCACTGAAGGTGAATCAGAAAAATGGCCCTGGGAGTTCCTGTTATGGTGCAGAGGAAATGAACCCAACTAGCATCCATGAGGACGTGGGTTCAATCCCTGTCCTCACTCAATGGGTTAAGGATCTGGCGTTGCTGTGGCTAGGGTGTAGGCTGGCAGCTGTAGCTCCAATTCGACTCCTAGCCTGGGAACTTTCATATGCTGCAGGTACAGCCCTAAAAAGCAAGAAAAAAATTATACATATAGGTATACACACACACACACAGCTGTTTTGTTTTCTTCATAATGCTACTCAATATTTAAAAATGAATTTTATTACCTGTTTTCTTTATAAGAATGTGTAAAAGCCCACAGTTCAGGAGCCATATCTCTTTTACTCACTGCTATCTTCCCAGAACTGTTTCTAAATTCCCAGAATTTTCAAACAAGCTCTTGTGATTGGTTAGCACTGCCCTGCAGGAAAGGAAGAGAGGGTTCTCCAGCTGGAAGCCACCTCTCCCCACCTCAGGTCTTTACGCAGTGAAATCGCAGGTGCCCCTGTGTATATGAACCCCTCCAAGATTTGCCTGTGGTCAGGAGAATCTTCAGGATGGACCTTCAGGAGGGAAGATGAGAGAAAACATCAGGAGGCAAGGAGAAGGTGAATCACACAGTCACAAGTGAGCACATTTCAAAAAATCTATTAGGAGAACTAATAACCTGAGTTTGAAAGAGGTTACAGTATTTGCCCAATAAAACATGTAGAACCAGTAAGAGATGGGGGCAGTCACAGTGCTTGTACAGCAGAGTATAAGGTTAAAGGCCTTATTAGTCGAGATCTTTGAAATTCTAAAACGTGAGACATATTGCTTATGGGGGACTGGTTCCTTCATCAGTGTCTGGAACAGGGCCTGGCACATAGTAGGTACCTTTTATTGAATAAAAGGATGAGTGAATGAAGGAACTATTAACATTTTAACTTTTTCCCATTATAAACCTAAAAATAACTCTTCTAGCCCATAAATATACCTAATAGGAAGTGGGGTGAGGAGGAGGGATTAACAAGCTCTTAGGGCTACAGATCTAAAGCCGTGTTCTCCGCTCCCCTTTATTAGACATCTTGCATTTGGATCATCTATCTGAATGGGAAGAGAATGAGTTATTTGCCCTCCTGAAGCCTTAAAAATATTTATATTCTGGAGTTCCCATTGTGGCTCAGTGGGTTAAGGATCAGACATTGTGTCTGTGCAGATGCGGGTTCGATTCCTGGATTTGCTCAGTGGGTTAAGAATCCAGCACTGGAGTTCCTGTCATGGAAAAGGAACATGACTGGTATCCATGAGTACACAAGTTCAATCCCTGGCCTTGCTCAGTGGGGTAAGGATCGGCGTTGCCCTGAGCTGTGGTGTAGGTGACATATATGGCTCGGATCTGGTGTTGCTGTGGCCGTGGTGTAGCCAGTGGCTGCAGCTCAGATCCAACCCCTAGCCTGGGAACCTCCATATGCGATGGGTGTGGCCCTAAAAAGACAAAAAAGAAAAAAAGAGAAAGAAAGGAAAGAAGGAAGGAAGGGAGGGAGGAAGAAAGAATCCAGCGTTGCCCCATAGGTTGTAGATGCAGCTCAGACCCAGTGGTGCCATGGCTGAGGCACAGGCTGCAGCTGCAGCTGCAGGTCTGATTCGACCCCAGCCTGGGAAATTCCATATACCACAGGTGTGGCCATAAAAATAAAAATAGCAAGAATCATCATATTCACTTGTTCTTAATTTAGGGTCAGCAATGCTTTAAACTTAAAAACGAATCAGTGATGTCAGTTTAACAATTACGTGGTTCATCACGAAGCCATTGCCCGGATAGTAGACAGACTTACCTCCCCAATTATCAGAACCCCGAACAACTGCAGACCTTACCCACCAAGGCAGCAGTTCAATATGCACAGCCCTGACTGGACTGCACCTTCTCCAGAAGCAGATCAGAGGAAGAGAAGAGTCCAGAAGGCCCAATGCCACATATGCCTGCCTCTTTCTTCCAAATTTGCCCATGAGATGGGTCAATGGGAAGAGTGAAAGAGGAAAAAGAGAAAAGAAGCCAGAAGTGTTCCTCCAAGCTTGTCTCCTGGAGGCTGGAGAGGAAAGTCCCTTGCTGTACCGCAGCCTGCAGGGCAGGGAATGGTTATCTCACTGAACACTTATTCCAACATCAGCAACGCAGTAGGAAGTCCCTTAGGCTGTGTCTGCCCTAGAAATCCAGTGTGCTGACATCTTCATTTGCCTTACGTCCTTCTGTTCCAAGGGTTTAAAACCTCCGACATCTGGATCATGCCCAACCCAGATGTCAATATTTCCTTATTAAATTAGGCAGCGGTTGACCATTAAAGGTGATGAAGCAATGCCCAGCATAGCTCCTTGTTGCTTCTGAAGATGTGAAGAAATGTGGCCACTTTCCCCGTGGATGTTATTTTTGGGAAGCTGTGCCAGTCATGGATATAAGGATCTCTTGGGTGTCCTTATACAGTTGAGGTGAAAGGAAAACCACTCTTCTCCAAAGGGCAAGAGTTAAGGCAGAGCCAAAAAGAAACCTGCTGGAGTCAGCTGGAGTGTGGTTACTATACACCCACCTCACTAGGCAGCAAAATCTTGGAGGATGGAGAATGAAATGTCACACCTCTGAGAAATGCTTGTGCACACCATCTCACACACACACACAGACACACTCACTCACTTACTGTACCATCAACTTTTAGGATACATCCTAGCTTATGTAGGAGACAGAATGGAGATGGGCAATAATGGTTATACAACACTCCTTAATTTTCTCTTTTTTTTTCACTCCTTAATTTTCAAATAAAGAACATGGTAATGTTCAACTATGCAGTAATGAAATCAACTTTCATGGGTAGCTGCACAACTGGATTCATTATTTTATATGTCAAACCACTTAAAGCTATGATTTCTTGTCAATGACGAATATTTGGAAGGTTATGCAGGAACTAATAAACACCATGCAATTTATAAGCACCTTTGAGTCTGCACCAAGGTTAACCAAAATATCTTCATAAAAATGTACTTTGTTTGCCATGACTTCTGTTTAATGAGAAGCAACTGTACACTTCGCTGGCTGATTCTAAATTCTAGCTTGTTTACTTAAGAGAGATTTTGTGATAATGTAACATAATGATGCATCCAGTACAGGTCAAGTGATTCCGTTTTACAAGTGTTTTTTTGTTTTTTTGTTTTTAGCATGCTGTGTCTCAGCCTGGAATAGTCTCTATGATCAAAGTCAGTGAAAAATCAGAAACAAACCCGTGAGATTACCTAGTGAAAACCTTTCATTTATGGATGAGGAAATCGAGTTAATAACGAAACTAGGATGAAAACAGTTTTCAACTCCCAGTCCTTTGTTCTATCCTCCTCCCATCCTTTAAGATTCAAGACAAGCCCCACCTCCTCATGAAGCCTTCCATGAACCCCAATGATTTCTCACTTTTGTGAACCCCTAATCATGGTCTATACTGTCCTACTTAGCATTTGGTTAAAAACTCTTTTATCATTTCCAATATTATGTCTTATGCTGGTATCTCTATGGAAATTATTATCTCAAGGACAAAATCATGTTTGATGATTCTCTGGACTGTTCCACAATACCAGGCAAAATCACTTGCATCATTTTACCTCCCAAAGTATTTGCCCCTTCTCTAATGAATCTAGAACTCTGGTCTTTGTCACTTCAACCCTATCATCCTCTTTAGTAACATGGACTTCCATAGGCATGATTTTCAACCACAGAAATACACTACTTTATATATATTCACACCCTTGACACATAGCACAATAGCTGGTGACATAATAAGTAGTCAATAAAGGTCTGGGGAGAAAGAGAGAAAATTCTTGAGGTTACTGTGACCAGGAAGGTCCACAGAGGAAGTAAAATTTCAATTGAGCTTGAAGAAAACACATTGATTAATGTGCAAAGAGGAGGGGAAAATGATATTTGAAACAAAGCGTCTCCTATGTTTGAATTCCAAATTTGTTTAACCTTAGGCATTTATTTAACCTGAGCCTCAGTTTTCCCATCCGCTGAACTAGGATGATATTATATATTTCAAAATGTTCTGAAAAATAAATTTCTGAGAAATGTATCTGATAAATTACACAGTAGGATTGATAAGTAGTAGTTACTAACAACAATAACAAAAATTAATAATAAATCCCTGAATAAAGAAAGCAATAGATGAGCCAGCATAGTGGTTAGCCAGGTTAGACAGAATGCTTCACAAGGGTAAATGACGATCGGTGAGAATGCAGAGAGAGACAGAGGCCAGATTCAGTCACCATTTCTCTCTCCCACTAATTCAAAGCTTAAAGTTATCAATCGCATCACTAAATTCACTGCAGGATGTGGTAATGGCCAAGGACTATGAAGTGGTTCATTCTTAGTTAAAATCATATGAGCTTTGAATCAGACAGGACATGGGTTGTAATCTAAGTTCGGGCACTTACTGAGATGTGACCTTGAGGCAGTTGTTGTTGTATTAAACAAGTAATATCTATGAAGCACCTACCATAACACTAGGCACATGACAGACACAAAAAATCTGAGCTATCTCATCTGTGATGTCCCACCATCACATCTCACCCTCTGCACTTTTCTTTGTCTTTGCTTCCTCGTATGCTTTTCTCTATCTCTTTCTTCATCACCAGGTTCTTTGCTTGCCCACCCAAATCCTGGGCTTTCACAAGTGTTGACTGAAATCAGTGTCATTTGAAAGCATTTATAGAGCACATATTATAAGTCAGACACTGTGCTAGTAACTCTAAATTTAAATACAGCTGCCTGGATTGCCCTTGGAAGTACTTCAAATTCTTTTGCATGAATGAGCCATGACCTCCCCAGGGAAATCAGTTTGCAAAGTACATTAGCATGAAGTTAAACAAAGCCTTTAAAAACATATATGAGCCCTAAGGTACTCACAATTTCTGTAGCTCCAGAAGTGTGTGTCTGGGCATAGCATAAAAAAAAAATCAAGAAACCTGGGATAGGTATCACCAGAGTGGTAGAAGCAACAGTGAACAGTGGTGGAGACACAAAACTTAAGTCTAGCCAGGGATATTCTTTTGACCCATGAACCCATCCCAACTTCTGGCAATTTGGCCTGAAGAAATAATCATAGATATGCACAAAGATTTAGCTAAAAGATCTTCTTTGTAGGTTTGTTTATTTAATAGTAAAAAAAAAAAAAAAGCAAGCCTGAACATCTAGTACTCGATTGATTCAGTTATACTTTATTCATTTAAGCTATGAATACATGATATCACAGAGGACTATTTATTAACATGGAAAAATGATCGATCAGGCAATACTACTAACTGACAAAAGCTGATTGCAAAGCAAAATATACTAGGTGAGCCTGTGTTTGTAAGTATATACAAACAGAAAAAAGACTGGAGGTTTAACAAGATATTAGAAACAATGGACACTGAAGATGAAATTGACTTTTTACTTTTTTTGTTTCCTAATTGTTTCTAGTTTTGATTGTTTCTGTTTCACTTTTGTAATAAGCAAACAATTTTTGGTTATTACAAAATATATATATACATGTAATGTATATCCATAGATTCAATAAATGATAGCTAGTAAAAACAAAATTATATAATTTTATATATTTATGATAAATATTATATGTAATATATATTCCACCCACACATACACACACACACACAAAACAGCACTACACACACATATACATAGTGTTTAGTGAATGGAGATAAATGATGGATAGTTTGGATTAGATAATAATGGATGGCAGATTGATAGATGATGGATTAGATCATAGATAGTAATCACATTGATTGATAGATGATGGATTAGATGATAGATCAATGACAGATAGATATGATAGAGAGGATAGATAGATGATGGATGGATGGATAGATAGACAGACATCCAGGATGCACGCAAAGCTAGATGTCTAGCAAAACACTATGCAACGAGCCCCTCGCGGTATCCTCAGTTACAGGTTAACAGAAACGAGCTCAAGTCAGTTAAGTGGTGCCTGAGCCTGTCTTTTTATCCGTCAGGTCGACGCCCACGGCAACATTCTCCTCAGCACCCTGGAAATCAGGAATGAGACCAGCGGCTCGGAAGTACTCACTGGCGTGAGCGACCCCAAGGCCACCATGTACTCGTACGACAGCGCCAGCATCCAGTACCGCAAGCCCATGAGCAGCCGCGAGGCATACGGGCGGGCGCTGGACCGGCACGGCGCGCACAGCAAGGGGCGCATCCGCAGACGCGCGTCGCAGCTCAAAGTCAAAATCCCCGACTTGACTGATGTAAATTCCATAGACAAGTGGTCCCGAATGTTCTTCCCCATCACCTTTTCTCTTTTTAACGTCGTTATTGGCTTTACTATGTACACTAAGGTCTGTCCCAGTGGTTCATAAATGACTACTTTCCTCTTCTCTTGGTTTTTAACCCCACAGGTCCCCCAGCAGCGATACTGCTGTGCTTTTTGAGGTAAGAGATTCAGCCATCCAATTGGTTTTAGGTCTTACATATCAATTTTATTACTGCACCATGTTTACTTCAAAAAAGAGAGAAAAAAACAAACAAAAAAAAAAAACCTCTATTTTTTTCCAGTCTACTGTGGTCCAGGTTATCGGCTCTTTCAGAGCTCTGTTAATTGCCATGTTTACAAACACACACACACACACACACACACACACACACACACACACACACACACAAAGAAAGAAATTAGATAGGTAGCTCTTTAGCAGTTCTAGTTGCCCTGGATTTTATTGATTATTTTTTAAAGGAAAATGAAAAGAGGACTTAGCTCTCTGTGCGCGTTGCTTCCTGGTAAACTGTAACAATCTCATGCTGCCAAAAAAAACCACACAATTTCCAGGATCTCAGAAGAAAAAAACAAAGCCATTGATAAGTTACAGATTTCCAGGAAGAAGGGAAAACAAAAAGGAGCCCAGAAAAGGGAGGAAGACGCCCCCTCCACCCTCAAGTTGCCCTAGGTCCACTGGAGAAGGGGTCCCAGCTCCATGGAGGAAGAGGGAGAGACTGGAAGCACTGATCCAGGTTAGGCCAAACCAATCTGCCATCTTCACCTCACCATTAAGCCAGATATTCTTTTTAAAAATACATCTTTCTCAGACCTCCAGGTAGACTTAAAATCAACATTAGAATCCAACTTGGTAGCCATTGCGGCCATTTTTCTTTTCCTGTTAAGAATAAGGGGGGATGGGGCGGGGGGGGGGGGGGGGACGGTGATCCTTTTTTAAATTCTTTCAAATGAGCAGCCCTGAACTTATTTCCTTAGCCTGGAATCACTTGATGTGGTGCCATGAAGCCATGGCATCACATTTCCCCAGTTTCTCCTTCAGAGAAATTGAGAGAAGGGGGGCTAGGGCGGGTAGGCTTTAAAGAAGGGGTTGGTAAGACATTTTTGCTTGAGAAAAATATTGCCCTTTCCGTAAGGAAGGCAAGATTTATGTGCTGTGAAAAGGGTGCCTGGGCAGTTACCTTAACTGCCAAATCTTTAATCAATAGTATATATTTCTTAGCCTTCCAGAGAGCAGGATCAAACAGGACAAGCTGGTTGCATGGTGCTAGTTCCTCAGCTAGCGCTTTACGCAGCTGCTCTCTGAGCTCTGCATTCCAAAACATGCAATGAATGCTTCAGGAATTGCACATATACCCATTTGGTACCATTGTCCTTCAAGGCCAAATTTCTACTTTAAAGAAAATCTTCAAAAATAGCAAAACCACAGATAACGACAACAACAACATCAACATCACTGAGCCTTCAAATATTTACAACAGCCCCTCAAGTACAGACCTTGTCTACAGTCATGACTGCTTCTGCCTTATCTCTGCTCATGAATTACTTTGCTCATCACAGAAGGAGCATCCCTCCGTAGCTCAACACACAATTCTAAACATATCCAACCCACTACAGTTGAGATTCATCTACTTCATGTCATGAAAGCCTTATTATTTGTGTGTGTTCAGCCTGAGAATATAAGAATTCTATATGTTCATTTGCAAGATTGACGGAAATCCATGTTGACCAACCATTTATAAAGGCGATTTGGGACCTGATCTATGGATGTGATAAAAGAGGTGAGGTAACAATAGGGATGATGACCTTGTTTGATAATCTGGCTTTCTCCCTAAGGCTGTGATGTGGGTCCATGTTTACAACAGCTTCAGCTGCTAGAGATTAAAATCTTAATTGAAAAGAGGAGGCTGAATTCTGCTGAGAAACCCAAAGAGAGAGAGGGTTGAGGTGTTCTTTTAGAAAGGAAGAGGAAAAGAGAATCCCAAAATAAACAAATGGATATGCTATAGATATTATATGTTTTATGAAATGCTAAATCAGAAACAAAGTATCTGTTAATCTATGTTTCATAACAAAACAATTCTCTTTACTTACCTGTTTAGATCATTCTTCTTGGAAAAGATCGAGTAATTTATAGGGAGTTTCTGTTGTGGTTTCAGTGGGTTAAGGATCCTGGTGTTGCCATGAGCTGTGGTGTGGGTCGCAGATGCAGCTTGGATGGGGTGTGGCTGTGGCTGTGGCTTAGGCTGGCAGCTGCATCTCTGATTTGACCCCTATATGCCGCAGATGTGGCCATAAAAACGGGGGGGGGGGAGATTGAGTTATTTATAGTTTTATCATGATTATCTTGCCTTAAAAGTCTAAAGAATGTGATGCTTGTAATTTTAGATGTAAAGCATCTCTAAGAAAAAAGAACATTTTGAATTCTTATATCTTAGCCTTTGTAAAATGTAAAACTAGTACCTGAATCTACCATCAGGCACAAAGTGGTGTCACTGCATGCCCTTTTGGATGTAGAAAGTCACAGCTAGCATTACACAAATCCTGTTAGGTAGCTCTGATTTTAGAGGCAACAGCAGTCAGGAAAATGGAAAAGCTGCCATATTTCCAGTTAATGACCTCTGTCCCCACTTCCTTCTTCTGGACACCTTCTAGCCAAATCCTCCCCTCCTTGGCCCCCACCCACTCTCTTTCCAGGCTGAAGAGTACACAGATCAAAACCCTTCCTTCTCTGCCTCTCTACCCCTGTGTTGCCCAAATTGATGTACATAAAACATAAATGTTGTTAGACATTCTTAAGTGCCCTCCAACTGGTCCCCATTCCTGAAAAATTCACATCATTCCATCAGAGAGGAGTTACTTTTTAACCATTATTGGGTTGTTTTCTTTTAGCGATGAAAATAGCCATAATCTCCTGCATTACCGAAGTGGCAGCAGAGGCTAAAACTTGCTCAGACACACTCTCTTATGCCACAGTCATGTCCAGGGGACCCCATGTTCACAGTTCATAATCTGTGATGTAAATTGTGTCTCAGACTTACCCTGTGAAGACCCAGCAGAAATCCCATCATTCATCAGACAATAACTACACATGCATTCCTACCGGTCATGTTTCTTGACTTAAAATATCAGGGGTAACATGTGCATTCCACTTACCAGCTTTGTGAGGCAAAACCCAGGTGAAAGACACGTCTTTGGTTTGAATTATCCAGGATTGTTGCCTCAATCCTCTCCATTGCCAAATAGAAACAGCAGACTGGTTGTGAATTCTGCTGACTAAATGATAGGTGTTTTCATATATATCATCTTTATCGTGCATTACAATCAATGAAGGATCTTGAAGATGCAAAGAGAAAATGTGGTGCAGAGAATAAAGTTTGGTTTACGGATCCAAGGACAGGCATTCCTTAAACAAGCATTATGTACAATACACAGAACTGTGGACTAAATTCCATCTTTGTAAAACCGATGACTACTTTATATTCATTTCAGAAGGAGCTCCATCACAATTTGCCAAGTGAAACAAACAAACAAAAAGATCTATTTATAATGTTAGAAGGAAAAGACCTCCAAGATTTCTAATACGGACAATTTTGAATAGTATTTTACAAAGGATAATGTGCCACAGTTTTGTTTTGTTTTGTTTTTCCTAAACAAAGTGTAAGCATATATTTATCCCCGGAGGGAGGGTAAAGGAATGTGTGAGGCTTTGTTCATGTGGGTTCAATCAGCAGTTACTGGGATGAGGAAGACAGAAAAACAATCAAAAATATCTGTTGCTTAAAAGCAAACAGTCAACACAGAGGTCAAGTTTTTAATGGAATGTAGAATATTATGTAAACTTCTTTGTAAATTCTGTACATAGTTCATTGAATCGTTCCCTGTTGTGTGGTGGTCTCAGCTTTGGGTGGATGTTTGAAAAATCTGAGCATTGTAAATAATGTAAGCTTCCAAAGCACTTGCTTTTATTCATGAAGTGAAATGACTAGTGATTTGGACCCAAACCAGACTCTTTTTTAGCTCTTGCTCTTTCTCTGCCATTTTCGTGTGTGCAGTTGTGTAATTCTGCCAGGTGTCTGTGATCACTGCCTCATGCCCCAACCCCTCTGAAAGGCACTGGAGCTGCCCAGAAGGCTGCACACCTGTGGGGCTCGGGATCAGCACACCAGCAGAGACAGGAACCTTAGCGTGATGCTTCTGGAACTGTTCCGTGAAAAGTAGATGTGCTTTCATCACTCACTTGTGGCCACGCATATATTCAGAGACAGAATTATCCATGCTGTTGAGAGGGTCAGGAATGGAAGACATGATCAAAATCCACAGGTAATCCAAAGCTTCATTTGCACCAATAGCCTGAGCTTCTACCTTCTTTCCTTCCACAAGGTTTCCCACGACTTCTAACAAGAATAGAAATGGATGGATGGTTGATCAGGGTAAGCAAACAGTCAAATGGGCGAATGGTAGGAAGGAGAAAAGGAAGAGATAGCCTGCGACACTGATAACACCAACTGGCTGATTCATGCCTGAAAGATCCAGAGGTAACCATGCCACTGGTTTTGAAAGGTAAAAAGAAACATTCGTATAAATAGATTGGATCCTAAGTATTTTTCCACTGTAGGCCCGGGACGTGTTTGATATATGCTGGTTAAACTTAAAAGAGAATCTGGCAGTTAAACGCTCTTAAATATATTTCTTCCAAGTCCTAGTATTCTTGAAAAAGTCTTCAGAATGGTGGGGTATTATGCCATGAGATGTGTTTCCATGCAAACTGGCGGTCCCAGAAAGGGTGATGTATCCACAGAAATTCTGACTGTCTAAACAAGTAGGGATACAGATTGGTTTCCCAGCAATATTTAGGAGTGAACAAGGTCTTTCTTGGAGGTAAGAACTCAGCAAGGCAGGGCTTTTCTTGCCAGCATTTTAAATGCCAGGAGAGTGCAGAGAGCCACCACTGTGAGACATTTTGGCTCCAAAACATGCCAATGAGGGTCCACCAGCAATTGAATAAGAAAAATGCCCTGTTGGAACTAACAAGATCAGTTTCTAGGTCCAGAGCACATTGTGTGCTTTTGCTTAAACCCTGCTTTTCTTGATAACGGAAATCAACTAAACCAACAGAAAACTTCATTGTTAGAGGCTGCAGTTTCACAAACATTTGAAAGGAAATCCTTTTCAATAGAAGATTTGCAAACCAGAAAAGACTGACTTCCTGGAAGGATAAGCATAGTTTTGAGTTTGTTTTTATTTCTCCAAAGCAAGAATTTTCTTATTCAAACCAAAGAGGTCTAATGATTGGTGGTTTGGTTTGGTGTTTCCTACTTTGAATAGTCCTTGGTACATTGAGGAATAGGCAACCATTCCTGACTGGCCCCTAGATGCTTTGCCCATCCTGGAGCAACTGGCCCTCATTACCAAGGCTTCAGTAGGAATTTACTGTGGGAAAAGGGAGACTCTTTCTGAACCAGTTGGGAAAGAAAACCAATCTCAATAACATCTCTACCTGCATTTCCTGAAGACAATGGAAAAATAAATCAATAAAAACAAATCCATAAAACAGAGGCCAAATAACATTATGCAATTTACCTTCAGTCCACAGGATTACAGATTCACCAGCTTAAAACAGCCCCAGTTAGCAGCTAAGGACAAATAAGAGAAATCAGTGTTGTTGTCTGGGTCCTACTTCTCCCTGAATTTCCTTTTAAAGAAAAACAGGGAAGGGGGACCATTTTCCAATATAATTTTTATAGGTGTAATTATTAAAATATGTTCATGCATCTTGCAACTTCGCCAATGCAAAATAGATGACCTCGGGTGTGTCCGTTCCTTCCTAGCACCATATGCCATCCTGCCTCGTGCCTTAAACCCAATGAAATCAATTCAATTATTTTTTCTTTCTCATCTCTAAACCTCATAAACTGTCTCGCCCATGAATAGCTGAAAGCTTAAGCTTCTTTGGACTCCTATTGTATATCTTCAACTGAATACACAAAACAACGAATTTTAATAATTTCCCCAAATACCTACTCCTCTTACCTTTAAAAGATCTTTAGTTTGTGTAGTCACAGTAGCCTCTTCTGAAATGCCTTGGGTTATTTTTCTTTTCTGCTTTTCTGTCCCTTGTATAGAGAGTACACGCTAAACTAAACCTTCTCTCTCCCAATCTAATTCAAAACAAAATGGAAATAAAAATCATTAGCTCAAACCTAGGATAATTACATTATCTACACCTAAGTTTGATGATAAGACCATCTCTTTACAGTATATTGTCGTGAACCCAAGCTTTATCGATCTTTTCATCACACTTATTCATACCTGTCTTCAGTCTGAATTGTACACCACTTAAAAATCTATTATTATTCCTCCCAGAATGGCTTATCATCTACACAGCACATCTAGACTATCCTCTAGGAACTAGACCTGCTTCATCATCTCTGTATCTTATGTCTATTGCAGATTCACACCTCCATACATTATCCCACCTACTTCCTCTTAACTTTCTAGCAGGCATTAAATGCAATAAATAATTGGGCAGGTCATAATGCGAACTGGCTAAATTTCCCCTTTAAAATCTGTAGAACATCTTTTTCCTCCAGGAAGCATTTTTTTTTTTAATTTTTTTTTTCATTATAGCTGGTTTACAGTGTCCTGTCAATTTTCGACTGTACAAGGAAGCATTTCCATATTTAGAGAACAGAAAGTTCTCTAAATACACACCAAGCAATGTGTAGCTTAACCTTAAAAAGTTAACTATAAATGAGCCACATGGTGGGAAGAAGGAAATGACAATGGACAGAAGACACCCTGGAGTTAAGATTTCATGCCCTGGCTTCACTGCTGTCACTACCACTGCCCAGATGCGTGACTGTGGACACACTCCAAGATGACCTCCAAGTTCCCTTCCAGAACTAAATTTCAAAGGGGATTTTAGAGGTGTTCATTTGTAAAAGAGGCTACCAGAAAGACAGAAGAGTCCTGTGCCCTCTGCTAACACAGCCCCACAAATTTGGTAATATCCCTTGTTGCCTGTCTTTGGGAGTAAGCTATCTGGTATAAAGTGAACTGAATTTATATTCCTCTTTAAAAAAGACACACAGAAGGTAAATTTTCAGGCAAATGGCAAAAATATATATACTTTATGATTTTAGTCATGGTCTGCACTACAATAATTCCCATTAAGAGCATTGGAGAGTCTTGGCTAACATAAATCAGCCTGGTCTCTATTTTCAGATCTCTGGAAAGACGTGGATCCCTTAGGCCATTCTATCTCAGTCAGGAATGGCCATGAAATGCCCCTCCTGAGTGGAAAAGCCAACTTTTAAGCAGCATCTGAGCAGAAATGCTGTTGCAGTGCCCTTCAGCATTTCTTCCCATCTGAGATGCCATCACTGTCCTGTGTCCTGTAAGGGGAATAGCCCAGAGCATCAAGCTCTCCAGCAAGAAGCAGCCTCCCATCTATTGGAAAAGGTCTTTAGAACTTTGTTATCCATTCTCTCTGACCCACTTCTCCCACCTTCTTTCATCTCCTCCTTATCTGGTTAAATCTGCCAAATGTTTTCGGCACAGCCATGACAAAACTGAGAGTTTACTGATTAAATTGTGATCAGGATTTCTAGCTCTGGACATTTTTGAAGCATGCATCCTCCCATTCCAGTCTCTGAACACCATCCCCAACACGATTCCTGCACCCAGATGTTCTCACTCTCTTTTTTAAAAAGATACCTTTCAACGCTAAACCTTCATGGTTCCCCTGAGAACCCCTGACCATTCAGAATTGCTAGGACAGTGCCTAGAAATTCCTCCCTCCCATCATAGGCCAGTCTCGTTTTTGTAGAGTTAGCCTAATAGTCTGCCGTTCGACTTCACACGCCCCACAAAAACTTAGGTACAGGTGTATTCATCACTCCTCTTAAGGTAGTGAGATAATAGTTTTCTTTTTCTGGTTTCTCATGCTTTTTGTCAAAAGATGGTTTCATATTTAATTTCATTGTTTTAAAAACAGAGGAGGCATTCCTAAGTCTTCAAATTTGCACCACTTTGAAATTAGTACTTACTAATATGTATATTAATTAGGACCCATTCAGGTGCAAGTAACCAAAAATACAACTAAAAGTAACTTTCATAATCAAACTGTTATCTCATATATCAGTAACTTAGAAGGGAGGAAATTACTGGGTTAATTATTTCAAGAGTGCAATGATGTCATTCAGGACCCAGGTCCCTTCCCTAAGCATTTCTTTTTAACTCTGAAGGTTATCAGCACCCTGCTATGGTTGCAATGTAGCTATACTCACACACTGGTTATCAAGTGGAAGAAATAAGGACAAGTCCTGCCTTGAGTTTCTTTCTAAAAGCAAGGAATTCTTTTCCCCCCAATTCCTCCAGCAGTCTTCTCTTTTGTCCCATTGGCCAGGGTTGGATTACACATCCATGCTTGAATCGGTCTCTGATAAAAGGAATGGAATTATCAAGATGGGTTTGCAACACTGACCACAGAGCTTTCCAATGCCTGGGGGGGGGGGGGGGGGGCTGGGGTGACATGTTAACAAAGGGAGGGAAGAATGGCTTTTGGGTAGATATCCAATGATGACTGTCACACATTGGTCTAAGGCATCAGAAACACTTTTCCACACGTAATTCCAGGATCTGACCTTCACTGCAAGCCTGTGAAGTTATGATGACAATACCAATATCTGGAAATAGAAGCTCAAATAGGTTAAAAATGATTTACCCAAGTTTGGATAATGAGTCAGTGATGGAGTCCACAGTCAATTCCAGTTTTTCTTGGCTGCAAAGGCAAAGCTTTGTCCCACTCCGCTATTCTGCCTGGATTTAATCTTTTTACCCTGAGGATCCAGGTACTGGGTAGTCCAGAGATGAGTGGAGCATAGGAGCTAAGAGAGTAATTTCCTCTCTCAACAGCTAGAAATTCTGCCCAGCAAATACTCTTGCACTTTCCTTTCTCCTTCTCCTCCATCCTCCCCCACCCAACACACAAGCCTCTCAGCCTTTTCTCTTTGGGGGAAAATGTAGAAAGAGCAGCCTATGCAAAAATAGCCTGCAGGGTGCCCCAGTCTGCCTGAGGTAATGCAAGTGTGTAATCATCAGGAGAGCCACTTTTCACTCTCAAAATTGTCCATTTAGGTAATAAATGACGTAGTCATGCTAATTATGGGGACTCATAATTCCCATACCCGGAGCAGGGAAATGTTAAGAATATTAGCACCTTGGAGAAGATGTTTCGGTTCCGTGAGAATCATTTACTCATGACTGACCTCAGTCTTCTCCATCACACACACTCACTTTATTTCTCGTAGTTCCCCTCGCGCAGCTTCAGACAAACTAATCCTCAGGCCTTCCCTACCCTTCCACTGCAGCAGCCACCTATTGTCCCCGAATGTTCTCCTTGCTGTGCTTGAATTCTGAGATTTTTCTCTCCATTGCCCAGATCTGCCTCCTCCTAGCCCCTCCCTAATGCTGGAGTATGAATCAGGCCAACATCATCCAAAAAGCCATCATGAGCAACCATCCCTCATTCTGTTCACTCTGCTTCCCTGCCTCCCTACTCAATCCTTCTGGCCATTTTGTCCAATAACAGTTATTTCACTTGTGTATTTTCCAGTAGCATAAGGTCCTTGGGGGCAAATGCCCCATTTTCTAGTTCTTTTGTATTCCTCCAAACATCTATTATTCTGTTCATGATAGACAGTCTGTACCTGCTGATTAAATAATCTATGTTGGTAAATGCAGCAATAAAGAAGCACATTTCCAAAACGGATGTAACTTCAGGATTATAGATACCTTGCAAGGCAGGTGTCCCCTCCCCACCCCCCAAGTTATTTTAGTCCCATAGAGCCTATGTCTACGACCCTAAATGGATTTTTTTTTTTTTAATGCAGTCAGTCAAAGTTACAGTTGAACCCAGTTGTGCCAAGTGGTCATTGAGATTTTCTCCATTGCTTATGACTAAACAAACTGAATCCTAATACCACCATTCTAGATTCTGTCGGTCTAGCAGAATTGGACTTTGCATGCTAATTATTACTGCTTTTTACGGAAAAAGGAAATTTTTTATTTAAAGTTTCATTTTCCCCTCATTTATCCAAGTTTGCCTTATTAAAAGCCTTTGAATCTAGATTCTACAGGGTGTTCACTCTTAAAGCTGGGACTACACTGCGTACTGA
Source organism: Phacochoerus africanus (assembly GCF_016906955.1). Classification (NCBI taxonomy): domain Eukaryota; kingdom Metazoa; phylum Chordata; class Mammalia; order Artiodactyla; family Suidae; genus Phacochoerus; species Phacochoerus africanus. Next base: position 37,314,634 of record NC_062553.1, read on the forward strand.
AACACTCCCATGTGAATTCTAAGAGAATCCTCCCAGAGAATACTGCACACCAAATTTCACATCTGCCAAGAAATAAACAAAGTTTAGAGCTATCTATGGCAGATGGACAGTTCCTGACAATCACCTCTTATTGGGCAGTGAATAAAACAGATTGCATAAAATAGATGTACGAGGTTGCATTAAATAGATGTACAGAGGAGTTCCCGTTGTGGCTCAGCAGTAACAAACCCAATTAGCATCCATGAGGACTCGGGTTTGATCTCTGGGCCTCGATCAGTGGGTTAAGGATCCAACATTGCCATGAGACGTGGTGAAGGTCACAGATGCAGCTCCTCTGATCCCACGTTGCTGTTGCTGTAGCTGTGGCACAGGCCGGCAGCTGCAGCTCTAATTCGACCCCTAACCTGGGAACTTCCATGTGCCACAGGTGCAGCCCTAAAAAACAAAAAGAAAAAAAAATACATGTACAGAGAAATACCTTTTCTTCTTCCCCCTCCCGTTAACTTTCTTGCTCTCCTGTTGTGTATATTATTTAATTATTTGCATAAAAGATATCATTTGCAAGCCTTACCTCAAAGTGGCAACCAGCCGCCCTAGTTTTACTAGATAACATATTTTTCTACTTGATGTTTCCCCCAAATACGTTGAATTACAGTGTATATGCTTTTTCCCTTTTTTAAGCTCATCAATTTCATGTTAATCTGTTTCCCACATCTTTTTAAAATACTCACTGGATAAAGCTTGAAATACTTCTATTTTGCAACAATGCTCCTGAAACATTTCGGGGAAGCCCCTTGATTATTCTAACCCCTGCAGTGTCGTGGAAAATAGAATTATATATACAAGCGATATTTCATATTCAGAACATCCACTGCTCTTCTAAGTATGGAATAATCATGATTAGATATGCATATATTCACTGTGTTGCTCAACTCCTTATTTTAGAGAGGGCCAATAACCCTCTTGATAAAAACTACAATGTGGCGTTATTACAAAGTCAAGATTGCATGAAGGTTTTGGAAATTCCAAATGATATAAATGTTTACAAGGACCAAAATTTTTTTTGACATCTTTAAATAAGCTTTTTATTTTTGACCACCAGGCAACATTTTGTGTCATTGTGATGGGAACCTAATGACTACTGTGAAATAACGCTGTCGTTTCATCTAAAAGATTCGTGGAAATGTAAATCGGAAACTTTAATACTGTATAAATCCAAATAAAATTGTTTTTGAGAGAAACTCAACTGGGTTAGGGTGGCTTGCTTGAAACATTCTCTTGGCTGTCCATCATTTCTGAGTAATTATGTCCTGTCTCTGACTTTACCCAAAGAGACTCAACCTGAGGCAATGATCTTTACATAGATATTTAGGTTTGGGAAAGAGGACTCATTAGGCTAAAAATGGGAACATTACTATCCTGCCAGCAATAGAACACCTCTTTGGCTACCACCTCACTTAAAACTTGATTGAATCCAAAAATTAACTGAACTTTCTAAACCAGTCTCCCACTATTGTAATTGACAGCATCCTATACTACACAACTGGATCTTTCAAAAGCAGGTGCTACATGTACACAGAAAGAAATTCATATCTTCTGTTGCCTCTCAAAATCCGTTATGCTAAACTCACCAAATATGTTAGATGTTAAGTGTTTTGTTCCATGTGTCTTTAATCTCCACTAATCAATTTGATGAACTATTTACCCTCCTACTAAACATGAATTAGCTAATTCATATCCTGAATGGTATCACACAGTTTTTGTAAATAAAATAATCCCCCTCTCCCTCTTTATTTTTCAGCAGGCAGAACTCCTCCAATTGCACAGGTACATAAATTACAATAGTTTAATGTTTTTTTGCTCTTTTGACATAAGCATTTGGTTTCTTACATAAGCAGCGACTACTTTTGTATGCCTTCCAGACTACTAAAAAGCTAACTGGCCAGAATGAGTATTTCTGGAAACTTACAGAAATTTTAATGAGACAGGTTTAACAAATGCCAAGAAAGAAAAGGTAGACTCCTTACTTTTATAATTCAAGTTTCTATTTTGTATCACTGTATGCTGCATTTTCTGACTGAAACTGCTGTCCTAATGAAACTTGTGATTTTCTGTAGCTGCTTTTTACATGTGATCTCAAACTTTCATACAGTGTGCTTGATTTGTACCCTTTCAGTTAGGAATTTGATTAAATATCCTAAGGGTTTCATTAATTCCTTTTTACACGCTTGAAAGTATTTGATGTTATGCCTTCGCTCTCAAAAACAATCTGTGGACAAAATCCACGAAGCCTGTAGATGGTGATTTATACACAAAGGAAACAGATTTCCTTCTAAGCAGTGAATCAGTGACAAAGAAGTTGTTCAGTGTCCTCTGATTCCTGACCCTTTTACCTTTCATGGCCTTTTTTCTATTCATCATTCATTGAGTAACCGTGAATTCTCGTGAAATGCAAAATCAACTCACATGCAATCAGGTATGGACACAAGAAATGCTTGTGCTCTTGATTTCAGGACTCACAGATTCGCTACCAGTCACAGGACTGTAGTTTACTCAGTATTTTGTTAATAGTGTGGCTTTGCTATAAAATAAGTTGTTTTCTTTGCTTTGGTACTACAAGATTTTAAATGTTGCAGCAAATGAAAGAAAACACGTTTGAAGGCTGGTGTTGAAAACCATCAGCTATGCTTACAAAAGCCCTTGTGCAGCTTCTGAAATGTAGTTTATTGCTGTAAATATGTACAATTTATGTTAGCCTGTTTATTCCTAAAACATAAATAAAACTTTTTTAAATTAAAAATGCCTACACATAAAAAGCTTACTTTGTACTATGTTTTAACAATGCAAGATTTCAAGCGTATCTTTTTATAATCCTTAAAAACGTTTAGAATTCTGAATCTATCATTTGAGAGAGTTTACTACAAAATTTAATGCAAAACAAAATCCCTTTATTTGAAAGAAATTCTTTGCAGTATTATCCAACAATTGGGGGAAAACACCAGCACTTTTCCAGGAGCTTATTTCTATATGACTTTTTCTTTTTAATATTATTTAAGATAACATGCTTTACAAACATTTGAACATATAGAGTGTTTCTATATTAGGACATTAGAAGAAGAAATGAAGTCTCCTTGTATTCAAAAAATGCCTAAAATGGACTTTAATAGCATCCATTTGTGAGGTGCATTCTGTCACATTTCTTTTTAAATTCTCCACTGTAAATATGAATAGTAGAGTCGGCCTATTTGTCAGTCTTTCCTTATTTGAAGACTTGCAACCTCCAAACTCATTCTCTCCCTTCAGAAATGATATGTTGACAATAAAATAATGAACAGATAAAAGGTGTGAAGCTCATTTATCCATTAATTGGTGATTAGTGGAACAGCTTTTCAAGAAGAGCCTAAATTCAGGCCTAGGAATGACTTTAACATCCATCCAGCAAAATACCTGGGAACCTGCACTTTATCAGCAGAACCTTGGCCTGCAGAGCTACCAGGGGTTGGGACACCCTACACTTGGCTACTATTCCCCGACGACTGTGTTATCAAATGGGAGAAACAAATGGCCATCCAGGTTCGTTTAGACTAGGAAGGAACAGGTATATATGTAGTGTGTTTGGGATTTGCTCTAATGATTACAGATAATAAATAAAGAGAGTGTTTGTGTATCTGTGTTGTTACTAGTTATCTGCCAAGGATAAGGAGAAATGAGGACCCCTGGGCACCACTGGGGGGGAATGTAAAATAATGTCACCGCTATGGAAAACGGTATGAAGATTTCTCAAAAAAATTAAAAATAGAACTACCATGTGATTCAGCAATCCCACTTCAAGGTATTTATCCAAAGAATTGGGAACAGGCTCTTGAAGAGATCTTGCACTCCTGCGCTCACTGCAGCATTAGTCAAAAACGGCCGAGAGGTGAAAACAACTTAAATGTCCATTAACAGATGAATAGATAAAGAAAATGTGATATACACATAAATTGGGATATTATTTAGCTTTAACAAGAAAGAAAGAAGGAAGGAAGGAGGGAAGGAGAGAGAGAGAGAGAGAAAAGAAAAGAGCAAGAGAAAGGAAGGAAGAAAAGAAATCCTGAGGACATTTTAAGTGATATATGCTACTTACGGAAGGGCAAAGGCTACATGATTCCACTTACATGAAGTATCTAAAGTAGTCAAATTCCAGAGTTCCCAATGTGGCTCAGCAGTAAAGAACCCAACTAGTATCCACGAAGACAAGGGTTCCATTCCTGGCCTCGATCAGTGGGTTACGGATATGGTGTTGCCATGAGCTGTTGGTGTAGGTCGCAGACACAGCTCAGATCCCACATTGCTGTGGCTGTGGCATAGACCTGCATCCGTAGCTCAGATTTGACCCCTCGCCTAGGAACTTCCATATGCCATGGGTGCAGCTCTAAAAAAAAAAAAAAAAAGTAGTCAAATTCCTGAAGCAGAAAGTAGAACGGTGATTTCCAGGGGCTGTAGGAGGGAGAAATAGGAGTTGCTCTTTGAGGCTAGAGTTTCAGTGATAACAGGATGAGAAAGTTCTAGAGCTCTGCTATATAACAACATACATAGAGTTAACAATTCTGTACTGGACACTTAAACATTCTGTTAAAAGAACAGATTTCACGTTATGGCTTTTCCCACAACTTGAAAGAAAGAAATGCAAAGTGGTACAGCCACTTTGAAAAAGTTGGGCAGGTTCTTACAACATTAAACATAGTTGTGCAATATGATCCAGAATTCACATTCCTAGGTATTACTCATTTAATCTGAACACTTGAATCCACATAAAAACCTGCCTGTGCATGGTTGCGGGAGCTATATTCGTAATTGCCAAAAAAAAAAAAAAAGAAGCAACTTCCCTCAATAGGTGAATATACTGTGGTACATCTATACAATGAGATAGTATTCAGAGAGAAGAGAGAAAGGAGTTATAGAAGCAAAAAAAAAAAAAGTGGAGGAAAATGCACACTGCTGAGTGAAAGCAGCCAGTCTAAAAAGATGACAAACTACATGATCCCAATTATATGACATTCTGGAAAAGGCAAAACTATAAAGTAATTAAGAAAAATGACTGTCTGGGGTTCGGAGGAAGAAGAGTAGAAGTGAATATGTATAAAGCATAGGGGATTTTTAGGATGTTGAACTATTCTGTAGAGTCAACACATGTGCTAGTTCACAACCTCGGGAGTTTCCCAAGTGTAATCTGAAGCCAGTCCAAAGAAAGAGGTGAACCACTCAAGACTGGTAGGTGGCGATCTGAATAAGCAAGGGAACTGACAAGGCTTGTCTTGGGCGGCTGCAAGAAAAACAGACCTCCACAGCAACCCACTCAATCCTGAAAGTTTATATAGAAGCCTTAACTGGACTCCTTCACATAATATTGTTCAGAGAGTCTCAATACCACATTATCATCTCAAGGCAGTATCCTTGGGGCAGCTTCTGGGAGTGGAAAAGACAAATGAAACACACATCCCGAGGACAAGAGAGGGGGCAGGGAACCTCCCACTGCCGGGGTCCAGCTCACAGGTTAACAGGTGGTCAAGTCCTCTTGATGCCCTCCCCCACAAAACATGACACCACGCATTTGTCAAAGCTCAGAACTGTTCAACACGACAACTTTAATGTATGCAAATTTAAATTTAGGAAGTTGGAGGATCCCAGCAAGGAAGACAGACTGTGGCCCAAAAATATCTATTACAAATGTATAAAACAACTTCACCAAGGAAAAATGGGAAAAAAGGTAATGACCCAAATAACTTGGAAATGAGTGGAGTCTGTAAGACTAAAGGCAAAAGGAACTGCAGATAAATCCTTCCTAAAAGACAGTTTTTTGTCCACAGGGGTAGAGATTAACAACTTGGATACTGCTCTATATATAGTTTGGAACTGAACAATTAAGTAAATGGATGGTGGATGGTGGGAGTCAGGATTCTCACTTGCTCAAATGTGGATTTACAAATAAAGGAGGGTAGCAGGTTAGAATGATCCCTCTGGTAATGGATCAGAGTTGGAGTTATCAAGATGAACTCATGAGCAGCGTAACATACACATGATTATATAAAGAAACATTCATAGATATGTGTATATGGACAGGTGAATTTACATGCACATATTTCTTTGTTCTGTCAGCTCAGGGGGTCCAAAAGAAACAACAGCCCCATAGCAGTTAGCACGCCTAGTTTGATTTCTAATATCATTCTTCAATAAATTGAACCAGGGCTTCTTGGAGAAATGCTTTATTCTAGGACTGAGCAAGAAATAGATAAGGTTAGCCTAGTGCATCTTGCATTGCCAGAAAGCTGAGGAGGTCATATAAAATAAATAAAAGCCACTTCCACTGACGGGGTTGTCTTCAAGAGCTCCAAATGGCCAAAGCTGGAAAAAATTTGAGTAATAAGTGCCCTATTGTATAAAATACAATAACCCAAAGTATAACATAAGTATCTATGGAGTCCATACTCTATATGTAAATGGTAAACAAATTAATAAATAGGAGAGGAGACAAATCTATGCAGAAGAATTCTAAAAGATTTAGCCTAATTCCTTAAGTTTGGGCTACACGTAGCGACTGCCTTCCAAAGAAGACAGTGTGGAAGGAGGAGAAATAAAAACTTTACAGTGAAAAAAAACCTGAAACACTACCTCAGCCAAGTGATCAAAGTCAATGTCAAATCAGAAATCTTGGTAACAGTATGCATCCTTGATATGATGTGATGTAAATGGCACTTCACCTCTGTGATCTTGCTCCCCAAAACCCATAAGCCCAGTGCACATGCAAGAAAAGCATTAAATGCCAACAGAGAAACACCCTATAAAATATCTCCCCCACATTCCTCAAATTGTCCAGGTCATCGAAAACAAGGAAAGTATAAGAAATTTTCACAGCAAGAGAAGCCTAAAAAGACATGACAGCTAAATATAAAACGGGATCTTGGAATAGAAAAAGGACGTTGGGCAGAAACTCAGGAAATGTGAATAAACTATGGAATTTAGTTAATAATAATGTATTGATATTTAATTCATCAATTATAACAGAATTTTTATAACAAAAATTATACTAATATGATAAAATAGTGGAAACTAGATGTAGGGTATATGAGATCTCTTTGTACTATCTGCTTGATTTTTCTGTATATCTAAAACTGTCTTAAAATTTTTTTTAAAGAAAAAAAACGTAAGTCATAGATTGGGAGATAATACTTAAACACTTTCAAGGAACATATGTGATCAAGACTTGTATCCAGGCTATACAGAGAATTCCCAAAACTGAAAAAAATAAGAAAACAATCCAATTTAAAAATGGGCAACAGATCTGAACAGGCACTTCACCAAAGATACACAAATGGCAAATAAGCACATGAAAAGATGCTTAACATCATTAGTCATTAGGGAAATGAATATTATTAAAAACCACAATGAGATACCGCTATACACCTGTTAGAATAGCTGAAATTAAAAAGACTGACCGCACCAAGTGTTAGCAAGGAGGTAGAGGCGGACTCTCATAGACTGTGGTATAGAACATAAAATAGTAAATTCACTTTGGAAAACAGTTTGGCAATTTCTTAAAAAGATAAACACACACCTACCATATGATCCAACCATTCACTCCACAGTATTTACTTCCAAAAGAAAGTATGTGTTCATACGAAGACATATACAAGAATGTTCTGTGCACTGTAACAGCCAAAAATTTTAAATAACCAAAACATCCATTAACAGATGAACAGATAAATGACGGTAGAATTCTACAACAGAGTATTTCTCAACAAAAAGGAATGAACTACTGATATATGGATGGACTCTAATGATGAAAGAAGCCAGATCACACACACACACAAAGACATAGCGTATGATTCCATTTCTATTAAACTCTCAAAAATGTGAACACCATTGATAGCAGCAAGAAGCAGATCAGTGGTTGTTGGGGCACAGGGTGCAGGAGCAGAGACTACGAAAGGCAGAAAGACACTTTCAGTGGTTCAATGGTTGGCTGTTCACCACTGCCACTGAGGTGATACTTTCGTGGGTGTGTATATGTCAAAACTGATCAGACTGCCCACTTAAATACGTGCAGTTTACAGTATGTCAGATTTTAATAACACATTTAAACATACTAATGTAGTGAGAGAAGGACTAAGTACAGAACTTTTTTCCCCTTCTCAAAGGAAGGACCACATAGAGGGTTGAAATGCAGAAAGACCTTAGATCAGTATGATTAAAAGTGCTTGCCCACAAACCGTTACTGGCCCACAATGACACAAGGAACTTGCACAAGAAGGTAAAATCAACTCCTTCCCTAAGCACACTGGTTAGTTCAGCTGATTTTTTTTTCTTTCATAGCCAATATTTCTCAATGAAGAAAGCAGGATGTTGATGAACCTCCTGGCACAAGCGCCTCACCTGACCACAGAGCTGTAACAACAGTTCACAGAGTGGCATTAATCTACTGACACATTTTGAGCAGTACCGGCTAGATGGTGCTCACGTTTATTAATCTCGCTAAAGCCTATCTTCGTCTGTAAGATGAGAATAATAATTGCTCTGGACACCTTGAATAATAGTCTGATGCTCTAATGATGTATAAGGCTTGCAAACAGCAGGTACCAGTGATGTGTTATTGTGTTATGGAGGAAGTCATCTGAAATAAAGCAATAGATAAAAATGAAATATTTGTTCAGTATGCTTGTTTTTAAAGGTAACTGAGATGAAAAAATGGTTTGTTTTCCAATGGAGTTGTTAACATCCAAAACTTCATTAAGATTTTATAACAAATTAAGAGTTTATTGCAAATATGGACCTATATAGAGTCTTAGCTGATATTTGAACAGCAATATATACACTATTCAATGACATGTATTCATTTTATCAGAGCAAACTTTCCTGATCACAGACATAGAGAAGTAATAGTGTTATTTTTATCTATGTTCTAATGTAAGAGTTTAGTTTCTAGAATTCAAATCTCAAAATTCTTCACACAGATTTTTTTCTTATTCACATCTGAAGAGCCTCTCTAAGAAATTTTACATTTTCCAACCTTTCCTTTGAACTATGAAAGACATGGAATCTCCTGAGTACAGATGCAGCTTATACATTCTTTAAAAGTTATTTTTTTTAAATATCACAAATTACCAATATATATCCATAACAAACATCCTTGCCATCCACACAGTTAAGCATTATCCAAATATATTTGTGCTTGTATGTTTACATTACTTTAGAGCCTTTTTCAGTTTTCAATAAAACTCTATATCTATAAAGAGCTCTCAAATATTTAATAATTGAAGCAAAACAGTCACTATGAAAATATAAACTATTAAAGCCTTTCCATCTTTCATGTTTTTACGCATTTCTTGTCAACCATATGATTTTCTGTTCTTTAGGGAAGCTGATAAATTGTCTTTGTAACCTCAACACTGCTGCTTTCTCAGCTTGCCAGAATAGTACAGTGCAGGTTTTCTGAACACATGATATTCATTCTGCCACATCACTTGTAGCAGTGGAATGTGATGATGCTGGTATTCGTCATTTCCAGTTATTTCAACTGCAGAACCACCTTAAAACACACAAAAGTGGGGGAAGTCAGTTTATACCAGAATGATGCCAGTATCTGCTGAATGAGATGAAGAAGACAACTCTGAAGAAGAGCCTGGAGAACTGACATTAAGTGCAAGGCACAGAGGGCACCGGTCTGCCAGGATCCATGGCTCAAGATTCATTTAACACTCACACCAGGCACTGCCACACACCCTTTTCAGACATGTAGCCCAATCCTAAGGCAGGGTACCAGCTTGTTACTGGGCATGTGGACCAGTCATCAAGGCATCATGATGGCCAAGTAACTTCAGAGCGTGAAGGGAAGATGAAGTACACCAGGGTTTCAAAGAGATCGAGCCAAGAAGATTGGATTGGTGGCAAGAGAGGTTGGTAAGAATAAGTGAGTTTAACCCTTGAAACCCAATCACTGGAGAGAACACTCAGCAACAGGGAAAGCAACATACACAACAGTTATGTTTACATCCCACAAAGCAGCAGCTTCTACCGTTTAAATATTATTTTTCTCATTAAACACTCAGAATGATCACCATTATTTAGCCATTCCTTGGTAAATGTAAAGCTTTTATCCCTTCATGAGTTCTATTCTGTCTTAACCTGATTTCATTATAATAACTACAAGCCATATTTTGTCTCCTGTACTTAAAGCAATTTCCTATTTGCCCAGTTAAATAAGCCAATCTTTTCTTCAAGATCATAATTATTTTTAATCATGAAATCTATTCAGAATCAATTATTTACACAGCCCCAAGTGAAAATTTTTATTTTTTTATCATTAATGAGCACTGGAGCAAAACAAATCTAGCTGTTATTCTTTCAAAACTAATTACTTGATAAATTATGTTCTATTAATGTAAATTAAAATTTATAATATCTAAAACTAGAGAGGCAGAACATAACAAAGTATTTTCTGTGCTTGACATAAAATATGAAGAACAAAAGAAATACTAAACATGAACAATTAGTTTTCCTTCTATTGCTCTAATGGTATCACAATCAAAACTTAAATATTTTGAACCATTCAACAAAATTAAAACACATACCTTATTAGCTGCTTCTAAGGAATTTATTAAATTCTGCAGCTCTTCTTTACTCATCTCAACAGAATAAGGTTTGACTTCACCATTTTCTTTCACATCTAGATGAAGGTTTAAAAGTGGCATTTGTAATGTAGCAATCTTGTCACTTGAAAGTGCAAGCTGTTTAAAATGAGGGAAATGGTAATTAGTAAGTTGTTTTAAAAAGTAATATATTAAATATACATCAGCACTTATGAACAACACACTAAAAAAAAAAAAAAAGAGTACTCCTTTTTGCTATGAAGTCCAGGGAAATGTGAAAGAAATACAAGAAATTAAACCATGCCAACTCAGCACATACTTGAGGAACAGAAAAAGAAGAAGAGTGAATAAAAGAGAAGTAGGTTAGAGAGAAAAGACAACCAGTCAGCATTCTCTGGTAGGTACAGAAATCTAGAGTAGAGTTGTGGCTTGGAAGTACCCAATGATCCAATGCATCAAGAAAGATGGAGAATTCTTAAAGAAGTGTAAAGATACCAAGAGGATGAAAGTCCAGATACAACAATAGAAAAACACAGGTAAACTTCAGAAATTAAGACCCTTAAATCATGAGCAGCTAACCATCAACTAAACTATTGATCAATGTTGTCAGGATACTGTCTTCGATTAGAGACACTCAACAAAAACATCTGATGCTTTGACCTCTTCTACTTTCTGCCTAAAGAGGAGAGAGAAGGACCAGATGTTTATAACACTAACAGTTTCTGCACCAATCAACCACAGCTTCATGGGCAGATGGCAAGGAGAAACTCAACTTTCCTGCAATCTGAGCCAGGACACTCTACAATAACTGGATTTTGCGTGCTGCCACTTGAAAATTTTACTTGGACAATGATAAGGACTCCTTCCCTAACAAAAAACCTGAAGCGACACCCCTGTGGCACGTACATTACAGAATCAAACAAAACCCCACGCATCTCCTTCATTTTTTCTCCAAAACCCAGGACTCACAGTATCTGCAATTTCTAAGTATCACCTTCAGGTTGTCCACATCATGAATAATTCTCCTCAATAGTTCCAATAAGTGGTTTCTCAGCCTATGCTTGAATACCAACAATGTGGAGGAGTGTTCTATCTCGAAAAGAGGTGAAAATAATTGCCGGATACTCATAGCAGTTGAATAATTATTCCCTAGCTTGAATCAAACCCATCTTGTTACAAATCATATGTTAGCTTTTGTCCTACCCTCCAAAGTCACAAAGCATAAATATATACATATATTCCTTCATCCATATGGCTTTTAGTCCTTTAGTAACTTACTTATTATCCGTGTAATGTTATCATATATGGTTTGGATATCTGTAGTACACTTAGTGAAGCCCAAGTTAACACAAAAGATGTAATTTTAATTATCTCCAATACTTTTTTAGTAAAATGTATTCTCAAAAATAACAGAAATCGGAGTTCCTGTCATGGCTCAGCAGAAACAAATCTGACTAGCATCCATGAGGATGCAGGTTCGATCCCCGGCTTTGCTCAGTGGGCTAAGGACCATGCATTGCACTGTGGCCATAGTATAGGCCAACGGCTATAGCTCCAATTTGATCCCTAGCCTGGGAACCTCCATATGCTGTGGGAGTGGCCATAAAAGGGCAAATAAATAAATAACAGACATTTTAGATTTATATTATAAAAACAAATCTATTCAACAAATGAAAAAAAGCAAATACTCATAAATAAGCATCTTCTTACCTTTAACTGCCAATCAAAATCCTGTAGCTGTGCTGAGGAAATACCAACTATTTCTTCTAACAGAGCCTGCTTGATTTCATCTTTTCTACTTTTTAAGCATTTCATGATCGCTTCTTGATGAGATGAATTCAACTGATTCAACTGCTGAGATATCTGTGAAAATAAAAATGGTTAGAATATATGTAAAAAGGGCTTTCTGTTCAAGACGTAAATATTTACACTCTCCTTTCACATACCCCTTAAGATGAGAGTAAATGATAAAAATAGAATACTTCTGTAACTATAAAAAGAATAAAATGAAATGCAAAACCAGTAAATGAGATTTTAACAAATTTTTGCAAAACAGAAAGTAGAGGAAAAGGGCTGACTGATGAAGCAGTGTAAGAGTGAATACACTTGGAAACCACTAAAGCTGGTATAGTTAGTTATATTACTGTATCAGACAACATAGTCTTTAAGCCAGTAAGAATTATAAAAAACAGAACAGGACGGCAAATGGGTTGTTCGACAGAACTGTATAACAATCATAAATTTGTGTGCACCTAATAATATAGCTTCAAAATATATACTCTATAAAACAGCAAAACTTGGCAGAAAAAAAGAGAAATGGGTAAGTCAACTTTCATAATTAAGAGACAATACCACACCCCTCAGTAACTGATAGAAACCAAAAAAAAAAAAAAAATGATTAAAGACATAGAATTGAAAAACACTTTCTTTTTTTTTTTTTTCTTTTTTGCTATTTCTTGGGCCGCTGCCGCGGCATATGGAGGTTCCCAGGCTAGGGGTCTAATCGGAGCTGTAGCTGCCAGCCTATGCCAGAGCCACAGCAACACAGAATCCGAGCCGCATCTGCGACCTACACCACAGCTCACGGCAACACCGGATCCTTAACCCACTGAGCAAGGGCAGGGACCGAACCCGAAACCTCATGGTTCCTAGTTGGATTCGTTAACCACTGTGCCACGATAGGAACTCCGAAAAACACTTTCTACTTAACCTAATCTACATGCAACAGCTGTAGAATACATACTACCATCAAATGTATATGGAACGTTCATGAAAAGGAACCGTATGTTAAGCCATGTAGCAAATCACAACAGATTTCAAAGGAATGGAATCCTACTATACGTATTTTGGGGCCACTGTGTAAATAAATCATAACTGAAAACAAAAAAAATCCCAAGAATTTCAAAATTAAGCAACATGCTAACACAGTAGTAAGTGACAAAAGAATAAAATTGATTTCACATAAAATCTTCCAGAGAAAAGGAAAACTTCCTAATTCACTCCAGGAGAATGGAAAAATACATAGATATACAAGTGGATCTCTATCATTCAAATATAGATGGAAAAAAACCCTAAATAAGATACTGGCAAAACATATCAAAAGATACATAAACAGATAATATATCATGACTAAGTGGGGTTTATTTTTGCAGTGCAAGGTTAGCTTTACATTTAAAAAATCAGTGTAAGGCATGGAGTTCCAATTGTGGCTCAGGGGTAACAAACTCAACTAGTATCCATGAGAACACAAGTTCAATCCCTGGCCTCGACCAGTGGGCTAAGGATCCGGCATTGCTGTAAGCTGTGGTGTTGCTGTGAGCTATGGTGTAGGTTACAGATGTGGCTCAGATCCTGCATTACTGTGGCTGTGGTGTAGCCAGCAGCTATAGCTCTGATTCGACCCCTAGCCTGAGAACTTCCATATGTCTGGATATGGCCCTAAAAAGACAACAAGCAAAACACCTAGGTGAGGCATCACATTAACAAAATAAAGGTGAAAAATAATAAATTCAGGAAAAAAGTGTTTCATAAAATTCAGTATCTATTAATGATAAAAATTCTCAGCAAAGTAAGAATTGTAGGAAGCTTCTTTAGTCTGATCATGAATAGCAGCTATAAAATCATACAGCTAACATACTAAATGGTGAAAGAGTAAACACATACATTTTCCCTAAGATTAGGAACAAGGCATGGCTTTCCCCCGACCCCCAACACTATCCTAAATATGTTAGCCAGTGCAATAAAAAAGTAAATAAATAAATAAAGGTAGTAAAACTGAAAAAAAAAAAAAGACTGCATACAAAAAAATTCAAAAACCATTAGATACAGTAAATAAACTTAAAATTTTTGTTGGGTACAAAGTATATAAAAATCAACTTTGTTCCTACATACTAGCAAAGAACAAAATTTTAAAATATCAGAAATACGTTACTTAAAAATAAATCCAATAAAATAATTGAAAAATACAAAATGTTAGAAAGAAATTGACGCTAATCTAAATAGGTTTTACCATGTTCATAGATCAGAGGGCTCAATACTGTTATAATGTCAATCCCACCCCCCCCAAATGATCCAGGGATTCATTGCTATGGGCCATGAATTGTGTTCCCTCAATATTCATGTTAAAACACTACCCCCTAAGCTGATACCTGGAAATGGGGCCTTAGAGAGGTAATTAGATTTAGATAAGGTCATGATAAGAAACACCAGAGTTTGCTCTCTGTCTCCACCCCTCACCCACAACAGCCATATGAGGTCAGGGGGAGAGGGCAACCATCCACAGCAGGGAAAAAAGCCCTCACCAGGGGCCAGAATCAGCCAGTGACTTAATTTTAGACTCCCAGTCTCTAGAACCATGAGAAATTAACTCTTCTTATTTAAGCTATCCACCCTCAGGTTTTTGTCATGGCAGCCCAAGCTAAATTCCCTATCAAAATTTCAGCAGGTTTTTTTTTGGTTAAAATTGACAAGCTGATTTTTATATACACCTGGAAATCAAGATGATCTAGAATAATCAAGGCAATCTCAAAGAAACATAAAGTTGAAGGTCTTCTACCAGATATCAAAACTTAATGTAGCTTTAATTCTACAGTAATAAAGACACTGCCGTATGGGCAAATACGATGGAGCAGAATAAGAGCCCAGAGGAGTTCCTGTCGTGGCGAAGTGGTTAACGAATCTGACTGGGAACCATGAGGTTGAAGGTTCGGTCCCTGGCCTTGCTCAGTGGGTTAAGGATCCCTACTTGCTGTGGCTCTGGTGTAGGTCTGCAGCTACAGCTCCGATTCGACCCCTAGCCTGGGAACCTCCATATGCCACGGGAGCAGCCCTAGAAAAGGCAAAAAGACAAAAAAAAAAAAAGAGCCCAGATATAGCCTCATACAGATATTGTCACCTGATTTCCAGAAGGACTGCACAGCAATTCTATGCAGCAAGGATGGTCACTTCAATAAATATTACTAGGTCAAGAAAACATCATATGGAAAAATCTGAACATGATCTCTATATGCAAATACTCATTCAAAATGCATCGGTGACAAATGTAAAAGCTAAAACACTCAAGCTTCTATAAGAAAATGTATAAAAACAGCTTCATGACTCTGCAGCACAAATGTTTCTTTTTTTTTGTCTTTTTTTTTGGTTGTTGTTGTTGTTGTTGCTGTTGCTGTTGCTATTTCTTGGGCCGCTCCCGCGGCATATGGAGGTTCCCAGGCTAGGGGTTGAATCGGAGCTGTAGCCACCGGCCTACGCCAGAGCCACAGCAACTCGGGATCCGAGCCGCGTCTGCAACCCACACCATAGCTCACGGCGACGCCGGATCGTTAACCCACTGAGCAAGGGCAGGGACCGAACCCGCAACCTCATGGTTCCTAGTCGGATTCGTTAACCACTGCGCCACAAATGTTTCTTAACACAGCATTAATATCACTAACCATCAAAAGAAATATTGACAAATTGGACTTGATTAAAACTCAGAACTTCAGCGTTCCTGTCGTGGTGCAGCAGAAACGAATCCAACTAGGAACCATGAGGTTGTAGGTTCGATCCCAGGCCTCGCTCAGTGGTTTAAGGATCTGGCATTGCTGTGAGCTATGGTGTAGGCTGCATACGAGACTCAGATCTGGCGTTGCTGGGCTCTGGCATAGGCCGCGGGCAACAGCTCCAATTAGATCCCTAGCCTGGGAACCTCCATATGCCACGGGTGCGGCCCTCAAAAGACGAAAAATAAATAAAATCCAGAACTTCTATACATAAGACACCGCTAAGGGACTGAAAAGGCAAGCAATACAATAGAAGACACATAAAGTACAAATATCCAAGAACTCATATTCAGAATATCACCCAAGTCAAAATGACAAACATACTCACTCCATTTTTCCCCAAGTGGACAACCTACACAAACATGCCCAAATAATGTGGCAAAGGTACAAAAGCAATTCAATGGAAGGATACCCTTCAAGTTCACTTGAAGATGTCTATCCTAGAAAAGCTTGCCCATATGTGTATGCGTACAAGAAGACAAACACAAAATGTTTCTAGCAGCACTATTCATCACAATAAAAGGCAATGATCCAACATTCATCAGTAGGGGAACAGAAAAATAAGTTCCACTAATTTCTATCATCAAATACTAAGAGGGATTAAAACATATAAAGAAGATCTACATTTTTCAACATTAATGAATCTAAAACACAATGTTGCAGAAAAATTACAAATGGATGCATATGTTACCATTTACAAGTTACACATTTAAACAGCTCAAATAATTGCATACATATCGCTTAAAGATGCAAACATTCATACAATATAGAATACAAAACATGCACACAATTCACAAGTGGTAATCTCTAGTGGGAGGGTGATATTTATCTGTAATGCCTTCTTTCTAAAACACACACACGAACCTGAAATACATAAAGTAAAATGTTAACAACTGTTCAATTGCGGTAATTGGAATATAGATGTCATTTGCATAACGTTTGGTTTTCTTCTATGATTCAAATGCTTCACGACTTAAAAAATACAATCAAAACCCAAACTACAAAAACCCAGAACTTTCAGATTTTCCACTTCCTCACAATTATGACGTTTTCTATCAGACATTTACTGATGATGGCCCTTGTACTCCATAGTGCCCTAAAGACCAACTTCATCAAAAAAAAAAATCTAAACACAAATTATTTATTTATTTTATCATAAGACATAGAAACTCAGAGTGCAGTTACCTCTTCATCAGTTAAATTTTTACCAACTACAGCTTTGAAAAATTCAGTAATGTCTTCTAGAACATGCATCCATTCTGTTGAATCCCAAACACTCTGATAATCCTTGTAGAGTGGATAAGTTCGACCACAAAAGCCATCAATTATTTTGTGAAGAAGCTACAGAGAGAAAAAAGGAGATTAATTAATTATAAGTAAAATCATGGGAAGCTCCCTGGTGGCCTAGTGGTTACGACTCAAGAGCTTTCACCACTGCAGCCCATATCCAACCCCTGGACTGGGAACTGAGATCCTGCTTCAAGCTACTGCACAGAGTAGTTTTTCACTTTTATTTTTTTTTTGGCTAACATCATTTTATTAAAAGTTAGTGAGTTCCTGTTGTGGCTCAGCTGGTTACGAACCCGACTAGTATCCATGAGAATGTGGATTTGATCCCTGGCCTTGATCAATGGGTTAAGGATCTGGCGTTGCTGTGAGCTGTGGTGTAGGTCGCAGATGGGGCTCAGATCTGGCATTGCTTTGGCTGTGGCATAGGCCAGCGGCTGTAGTTCCAATTCGACCCCTAGCCTGGGAACTTCCATATGTCACAGGTGCAGCCCTAAAAGCAAAAAAAAAAAAAAAAAAAAGTTAGAGCTTCACACACACAAACCAAACCTTCTGTAATTTTGTTGACCTTCAGAAGCTAAAATAATTTTATAGATACACTACTGTTTTTCCAAAATTCCTGAAAATAAAATGGTGAGAATAAAAGTTTCTCCTTAGGATTCCTTAGACATTGTATTTATATCAATAACCAAAAAACCAAAAAACAAGGTGACTCTTAGATCAGAGTCTTTTAAAATGTATATATACAAACCCCTTCTCTCCATTTTCCACAATATCCACACTGACTTCTCCAAAAAAGACCTCAGTGTCTTTCTTTTTCTTTCTTACATTCCTTTCTCTCTACCCTACCTTAACGCCAAATGGAAATCCTAACACATATAACTGAGCATAAGAAGATGGTGGATTGTGGAGCAAAACTGACTAGTCTGAGTCCTATTTCCACTACTTACTACTTTAGTCAAGGTATTTAAACATTCTGTGCCCACTTCTTCATAGTAAAACAAAGACATCATCTACCCCCATAATGCTGTTGTAAGGATTGAATAAGAATATATGTAAAGCACTTGGACAATTCTGGCATTAAACATTGCTTGCCATTGCTATCCTTCTTCTTCTTGTTATCATCACTATTACTAATTACTATTGCTGGTACCATATTTAATGCCTTTTAACATGTATTAACTGAGTATGTGCTATACCAGCACTTGAACCACCCCACTTAAAGTAATTCTCCCAGTTTTTGGTAGCATTTAGCAATATTTTTTTCTGTCGCCCTCAAGGCAGTAGGATAAGCTTCTTTAGGTCATCAAGGTATCCCCAGCGCCCAGCACTGCGCTTGGTGCAGAGGGGAGCGTTCCGGAGGTTTGTATTGAGTGAATGAATGAAACAAATAGGCTGCAAGCTACCGCCTCCAGGCTGTGAACTTTGAAAAACTACGTGGCCACTCCCCCAACCCCCACCCCCGCGGTCTCTGGAGCTCCCGGCTGCGCGAGGAGGTAGACAGACAGTTTCCCAGCCAGGTGCGGGCACCACCGGGCAGTGTCTACGCGCCAAGCCTCCGGAGGGGCGCCTCCAAGCCAGGTCCCCGGAAGTAGTACCCTGAGCCCCTGCCTCCAAGGCTCGCTAGGGTAAGCAGGGGCGGGCCACTCCGAATCAACACCTCTTCCCTCTCCCTTCCCTGGGAAGCCTACGCGAGCCTGCAGCGGCTCGTATCTGCCCCAAAGGCCTGGCCGCCCGGGAGCCGGCCTAGCACAGCCATCCTCTGCACCCTCCTCACCTGCGGGCCCAGCTCCGCAGGCAGCTTCTGGAGCCGCCACAAGGGCGTCCCTTCTTCCGGCTCCATCCCTGCGTGAAACAGAGGCTCGGTCACGTGACAAGCTTCAGAGTTTCCTTTGGGGGCCTGCGCCTGCCCACGTGACTCCCTCGGTTCGGGCGGGGTGGGGGGCGGGCGCGGAGACGCAGGAGCCCTTGTGCGCGTGCGCAGAGATGCTGCCCACGCTTTCTCCGGTAATTAAGGAAAATTCTTTAAACCTGATACGACTTTGCTTAAACACCCTTAGAAATTGCAAGAGAAGCACATTTGGCCCAGTCGATATAGTTCAGCTGGGCGAGCGTTAGACTGAAAGCACGTTTGCAATCTTTCAAAGTAGTGTGCAATTTTGCTGGGAGTTCTGTTGAGCTTTTTCTGCACTCTTTAGAAAACCATCTAAAAGGGGTAGCCACATTTAGGGGTGTGCCAGACTCATTTTCCTGGAGGTTTGGCTTATGTCTATTGCTAGAGTATCCTAATTTGAAAGGCAAATTGAGAGTTTCCATGCGGAGAGTCTTTATATAGATTTCCTAAGAAAATACTAGTTTCATCCCCAATTCCAGGTAACAAAATCAGAGAAGTTCGTAGCGTTGTCAGATGTCCAGTTAAATATGAAATTTCAGATTAGCAACGAATGTGTCTTATAAGTGTGCCCTAAATATTGCATGGAACATACACTAAAAAAGTGTTCATTGAAATTGCTGTTGTGGCACAGTGTAAACGAATCTGACTAGGAACCATAAGGTTGTGAGTTCAGTCCCTGGCCTTGTTCAGTGGGTTAAGGATCAGGCCTTGCAGTGAGCTGTGGTGTAGGTTGCAGACAAAGCTCGGATCTGGTGTTGCTGTGGTGTAAGCTGGCAGCTGTAGCTCCGATTAGATCCCTAGCCTGGGAACCTCCATATGCCACGGATGTGGCCCCAAAAAGGGCAAAAAAAGTATTACTTATTTATCCAAAAGTTTAACTGGGTATCTTCTATTTAATCTGTCAACCCTAAAAGTCCCTAAAAACCTGAGCTAAGTTAAGAGCACAGCCTGAAGTGAAAAAAAATCAGTCAGACTCTAGAGTCACACTCAACGTTGGGCCAAACCTAAAACCCAGCCTTTCTGTGATTTCTTTCGTTATTACAGCTGTTACTTTAATCAAGTTCTGAAGAATTCAGTAATGATAAGACGTTCCCTGACATCCAGAAGTATGTGCAGAAGCATAGTAGGTTGGAGAGAGAAACAGGAATTACAATCCAATATAAACTTAAAAGTAGTGCAAGGTGATAAAGCATACCACAGGAAAGAAATTTTATTTTAGTCTGTGGGCTATGCATAAAAACACTACCCAGTGACATCCTTCAAGAGTTAGCACAAATGCTTTTTCTCTACCTTACACCCACTTCTTGAATTTTCATGGATGTCCCTCTCTTTTAAAATTTGCCACTTTCGGCGTTTCCGCTGTGATGCAGATGGGTTAAGAATCTGACTGCAGCAGCTCAGGCCTCTGTGGAGGCATGGGTTCCATCCCTGGCCTAGAAACTTCCATATGACACCAGTGGGACCATAAAATTAAAAAAAAAAAAATTGCCACTTTTTAGTTCTTTAGGTAGGTAGGTACAATTTTCATGGTCGCAGTTGAAACATAATCGTCTTAACACTTCATCTTTATGCATAGGTGCTCCCAATAAATGAGAAGGTATCTGGAAAAACACCTAATCTATGTCTGGTGGTAAATGTATGGAGCATAGGGTCTGTTTTCTAAGCAAACAACTAAATTTTATATGTTGTAACAGAATAAAAATATTTATGAAACATCTCCTATATGCCAAACAATTTATGGATTATATCTTAATGATCCTCCCTATAAACATGTGTGGTGGGTATTATCCTAACTTGAAAAATGAGGAAATAAAACGTAGAGAACAGACATGTTTCCTCATTTTTCAAGTTAGGATAATACCCAGCACACAAGGTTGTAGGAAGAATTAATAGATACAACAGGGAGTGGGATGGACTGGGAGATTGGAGTTGGTAGATGCAAACTATTGCATTTAGAAAGAATAAGCAATGAGGTCCTACTGTACAGCACAGGGAACTATATCCAGCTCTTGGGATAGACCATGTGGAAAGACAGTATAAGAAGGGGCATGTATGTATATATATGTATGACTGGATCTGTCCAGCAGAAATTGGCACAACACTGTAAATCAACTATACTTTTAATTTTAAAAAAATGAGAAAACAGGAGTTCCCGTCCTGGCGCAGTGGTTAACGAATCCGACTAGGAACCATGAGGTTGCGGGTTCGGTCCCTGCCCTTGCTCAGTGGGTTAATGATCCAGCGTTGCCGTGAGCTGTGGTGTAGGTTGCAGACGCGGCTCGGATCCCGCCTTGCTGTGGCTCTGGCGTAGGCCGGTGGCTACAGCTCCAATTGGACCCCTAGCCTGGGAACCTCCATATGCCGCGGGAGCGGCCCAAGAAATAGCAACAACAACAACAACAAAAGACAAAAAAAATGAGAAAACAAGCTTGGTGAAGAAATATTGAGCGTGTATCGAAGGTCACATAAGCAGTACCTATGATCTTATTTGCATCTGTGAACTGGTAAGGCTTATACCTTGAATTATTCTTATGATCCTAATGGCAAAGACTAAGGAGCAAAATTGTAAATATAAGGTGAAATATTAGTGAAAATCTGAAACAGGCATTCCCACATTGCTGTTGAAAATATAGATTAGTGCACTTTTTTCTGGAGAATTGCAGTTACATGCACAAAACCTTTAAAATATATATAACTCTTGAACCCAGGAATCCAGTTTTAGAAATATAAGAAGGAAATGTTTAGCTCTAAGAAGAGTCATTGATACATTAGTTACTATAGTAAATAGCTAGTAATGTATTATTGGCCTAACAAATTTTGATACAGCATAAAATTAATCCACAAAAAAGGTGATTTTGTAGAAAAAAATACTTGATAAAATATAAACTTGCTCACTCTACACTACTGGGAAAAAATGTAGGTTTCAAAACTACTTGTACTGTACAATCCGTGGTGTGAATTGCACGGATACTTGTAGTGTGTAAATTCCTGGCCTAGGAATATATTAAATATATAGTAATGGTTATCTTTCATTTCAGGGATTGCAGGTGAATTTGATTCTTTTTTAGTTTTTCTAGATTTTCTATTCAAAGGTTTATTTAAAATGTCCTAATGGTAGTGCTGATAAATTATGATTCCATCTATTCCCTTTAAATTTTGACCTGAAAATTAGCCAAGTCATACCTGAACTCATTCATCCCTTTCTTCCAACATCTTGCTAAGCGCAACCAATAACAACCAATATACGTTGATAATTGTCTTCCAATCCCATTGCCTAGAATTATAGTCTCAGCTGGTGTAGATTCTGCCTTCCTAATTGTCAAAGGCTCTGTGTAACATGCATCCTAGCTTTTCAGCCCACTGTTGTCCATTAAGCCAACCACATACTTTAGGTTATTATACAGTTCTTCCCACTCTCATACCAATTTCTGCATCGATCAAAATTAACTGCTTTAACAAAACAACACCAAAATTTTGGTAGCCTAACAATATCTATTTATTTAATAAGTATGTTATATGTACACCAGTTTAATACAGATGTAGGTGGTAATGTCCCTCTTTTATTTCTCCAAGACCTCAGAGTTCTTTTGTTGTTGTTGTTGTTGTTGTTGTCTATTTAGGGCCACACCCAAGGCATATGGAAGTTCCTCGGCTGGGGGTCGAATCGGAGCTGTAGCTGCCAGCCAGCCTACACCACATCCAGAGCAACTCGGGATCTGAGCCACGTCTGCAACCTACACCACAGCTCACGGCAACAGCAACATCGGATCCTTAACCCACTGAGCAAGACCAGGGATTGAACCCGCATCCTCATGGATGTTAGTCAGGTTCATTAACCACTGAGCCATGACTCCAAGACCTCAGAGTTCTGTCTGTTCAAACAGTGAGTGGGAAAAGAGACAGTGTATGCAGGATCATAAAGAAGATTTTTATGTGCGAGATCTAGAAATGAACAGCAGGTCTACACATTTCCATCAGCCAGAAGCCAGATTCATGGCAGCACCTAGCCATAAGGGAATCTTAAAAATATAGTTTAGGAGTTCCCATCGTGGCGCAGTGGTTAACGAATCCGACTAGGAACCATGAGGTTGCGGGTTCGGTCCCTGCCCTTGCTCAGTGGGTTAACGATCCGGCGTTGCCGTGAGCTGTGGTGTAGGTTGCAGACGCGGCTCGGATCCCGCGTTGCTATGGCTCTGGCGTAGGCTGGCAGCTGCAGCTCCAATTCCACCCCTAGCCTGGGAACCTCCATATGCCGCGGGAGCGGCCAATAAAAAAAAAAATATATATATATATATAGTTTAGCTGTGTGCCCAAAAGAAAAAGAAAACAGAGTTTGGTAAACACAGTTATCTCTACTACACTCATGGTTTTTTAAAAGGCAATTGAAAACTTCTAATAGGAGATACAGCAATCCTGTGAACAAACATCCACTTTTCATATGGAACAATCACGCTTGACAACCTACTATTACCACCTGCAAAGTATAAAACCAAGCTTCAACTCATATTTCATGCCTGCTTCAAATTAGTATTCCTTCAGGTTTGTATTCGGAGAAGGATCTGAGAGGTGAATAATTCAATCAACCCCTTTGTGTGTTATTGCCACTATCGGGTTAGATTAAAATCCGTGATTCTAGAAGTTATGTCTGAGAGAAATTAAGGAGGCAAAACTGCCTGGTTGTTTAGGTAAAACTGAATTATACTAATTTAGAACTATTATAAGGAAAGATTCAGTTTTCAGGATTTTTTTTAGGTTCCCCAGACTCTATTCTGTCATTTCACTCAGAAGATATTGGCTCACGATAACTGAACTTTCAAGAGTCTGATTGATTACACAAGAATGTCACACAATAGGAACTGCTTCTCCTTCGTGTATTCTTTCTTGAAGATAAACTTTTCTTTGACGCTCCTTTTCATTAAATGCCACCTTCTTATTGCTTATTAAAAATTATTGACCAAGATTTAGGAAATATTCTGATCCAGAGGGTAATCCTGAGAATTTCTATTTCCCGTCACTGTGGGTCAATTCTTACTAGTAAATTTCAAATGATAACTTTCTTTTATTCCTAAATTCTGGGCTTCCTTCTTTCAGCCATGTACTGACATTAGCTTCAGCAATTACAATTTCTGACAAATATTTGAGGAATCAAGAAAAGCTATTAACAGAGTTCCTCTTGTGTGTCTCAGCAGTAGCAAACCCAACTAGTATCCAAGAGGATGCTGGTTTGATCCCTGGCCTCACTCAGTGGGTTAAAGGATCTGTCATTGCCATGAGCTGTGTTGTAGGTCACAGATGCAGCTTGGATGCCACAGCGTTGCTGTGGCACAGGCCAGCAGCTATAATTCTTATTTGACTCCTAGCCTGAGAACTTCCATACGCTGCAAGTGCAGCCCTAAAAAAGACCAAAAAAAAAAAAAAAGAGAGAGAAAGAAAATAAAAGAAAAAGGAAAGAAAAGCTACTAACTCATTATTCAGAGTTGAAGGCAATCTTTATTAAGAGAAATTTTCTGTAGCTTTCCACATCTATTTTTCAGTTCAAACTTGCTTTTCAGATTATCCTATGACTTGAAGTTGACTAATTTGTTCACCTTAACTAGATATGTTGCAATATAGATTTGTGTAGTGATTTGCATTGCAATCTATGTAAAATTATTCCTGTTCATAAATTTTTGAGAGAAAAGGACCTTCAAGGTTAAACGAATTTAATTAGTCTTATAACCATACAGGATATATTTAAATGTTACATTGACATTGGTTCTATTGCATTGAAAGAAGTTATGGATAGCTAATATACAAAGATTTGAAAGATACTGGGTTTCATTTTGTCTGTGTAAACTTAGATTTGGCTGCCTAGGAAACACTTTCTTAGAAGTCAATTATAAATGTCTCATTTCATTCTAGTGAATGAACTTAATAAACAGAAGGCTTTTGCCTTTCTTTTTTGAGCTTTATATGTAATTAAATGCTTTTAACACTTCCTTATGACATATATTCTTTATCAAAAAAAATAGTCTGTTGCTTAAGCTGAGTTCTGCATTAAAGTGATCTTTGAAACAGAGACATTTTGACTTTAAAAGGGCAATAAAAATTGTACATAAGTTATTTCAGTGTAGCACTAAAGAATACAATAGAGTAAAAGCTCTGAAATTGTTCTGTTAAAGTGAAATACTTGAGTGAACTGCAATTTTGGCATTTAGACCTAAAGCACTCTCTGTCCTGGGGGTTGGCAGTCTTTTAAAATGGTATGTCAAGTGCTCCATTAGTCTTTATGAGGAAGGTTCTGTGCCTGCAAGACCTCCCTCTTCTCAGTTGCCACCTCTTTTAATCACTGTACCCAAAGCCTCCACATCTGTGAGCTGTCAGGATTTTAGCCAGTGGTTCTTAATCAAGATAGCTCATTAGATTCACTCCAGAGAATTTTTGAGTGAGTGATTTTTCACTTTAAATGTGCTAGACTTTTGTGGGGTTTGTTTTGTTTTTTGTCTTTTTGTCTTTTTGCCTTTTCTAGGGCTGCTCCCTTGGCATATGGAAGTTCCCAGGCTAGAGGTCTATTCGGAGCTGTAGTTACCGGCCTACGCCAGAACCACAGCAATGCCAGATCTGAGCGGGTCTGGGACCTACACCACAGCTCATGGCAATGCTGGATCCTTAACCCACTGAGCAAGGCCAGGGATCAAACCCACAGCCTCATGGTTTCTAGTCAGATTCGTTAACCACTGAGCCATGACGGGAACTCCTATACTTTTGTTTTGAATAGCTTTGTGATTTATATACCATAAAATCCTGGCATGTAAAGTACAGCTCAGTGGAGTTTACTAAATTTATACAGTTCTGCAATCAACACAATTTTGAGATCACTACCATGCCCCAACCCCTCAAAAATGTCCCTTGTGACTATTTGTAGATAGTCATGTGGAAGCTTTCCAAAAATATAACAGCCAGACCTCAGCCCCCAGACCAATAATATCAGAATCTCTTTGTGGGTAGAACACTAACATTTTTTGTTGTTAGAAAAACACCCCAAATGATTTTAATGTAAACCAGTGTTGATATCCACTAATTTGAACGAAACTTTGCAGAAAAGATGAAGGTTGGAAAGTGTAGGCATGACCCCTTACTAACCAGGAGATTTGGGCCAACTTGGACCAATGTTGTCTCATCAAGAACAGCAGAATAACAAAGACCTTTAGAACATTTAGAGAGTGATGAAGAGCTTTGGATCACTCTGGTTGTATTCTGTTGTTTACTTTACCTAGAATCTTCTCTCCAGCCACCTGCAGCTCTCTCCATGCATATCTAGTAGGCCTGGGGAAGTCAGACACATTCCCCAGAGAATTTTAATTGCTGCCTCATGTGTTTCCATAACTCTTTTAACTTCTATTATAGTCTTTATTGCATTGCATTGCAGCTGTTTGTTTAATGTCTGCTTCTCCCATTATTTTGTGAGAGCTCCTTGAAAAGCAGAGGCCATGGCATATTCATTTTCATATTCTAAACAGAGTCTGGCATGAAGCAGATGCTCTGTAAGTGTTTGGTGAGTTCAGAAAAAGAAGAGGTGATTAAAAAAAGAAAACTATGAAAAGCTTAGGCTATGATCCAAGTGAACCTTGACTACAAATTAGAATCAACTGAGGATGTTTTTCAAAATCCCTGTGACCAAATCACACCCAGACCAATTAAGTCAGAGTCTCTAGGGATGGAACCCACAACTTCCCATGTGATTCTCCTAAATTGTAGCCAAAATTGAGAACCAGGAGGTTAAAGCCTTAAAAGATGGTCCAAAATTGCCTTCTTGACCAAAATAGTTTTGCTCTATTGCCTGAAATATTTAAATTATTTGCTGTTACTGCCTGAAGAGAGCTCAGAAATGCAGGTGGATTTATATCTGTTTAAAATATATAAAGCCCATAGCAAACCCAAGAAAGGACATTGGGATTCATATAGTATGAATTACTGAAGTCTGACCATTTTCTCCTGACTTCTCACTTGAAGAACCATTATGCAAACTACTGCATTTGGAGTGGATAAGCAATGAAGTCCTGCTGTATAGCACAGCGAACTATATCCAACCACTTCTGATGTAACATGATGGAAGATAATACAAGAAAAAGAATGTATATATATGTATAGCTGAGTCACTTTGCTGTACAGCAGAAATTGACATAATATTGTAAATCAACTATAATAAAAAAATAAAAAAAAAGAACCACTGTGAAATTGGAATCTTAACTGGGGTAGAAATTGAACGTATCAAAGTGAATTGCACTGAACAATATTTTTAGGTGAGGAGGACTTTAGTCAAGGCTTTCAGAGTGGAAGAGAGACCAAAACTCAACTCCTCTGCCACAAAGGGCAGGAGAGTTTTAAGTGGGTGTGAGTGAGAACACAGGACATCTGCTTTTGCTAACTGGCTTGACCCACAGGAAAAGTAAATTTTCTCATATTTCTTTTTGGTTGCTTTTTTAGGGCCACACTGCTGCATATGGAAATTCCCAGGCTAGGGGCCGAATGGGAGCTGCAGCTGCTTGCCTATACCACAGCCACAGCAAAGCCACATCCAAGCCACGTCTGCAACTTACGCCAGAGTTCACAGCAACACCCGATCCTTGACCCACCCAGCAAGGGTTCATAACCTAGAGAGCCACAATGGGAACTCCCATTTTCTAGTATTTCTGGGTGACAAGAGACAGTTTTACAAGCTAGAGCAAGACAGCCATGCAAATTAGGCTCCTACCCTTCCACAAAGACTGAGAGATAAGGTTGCTGAGTCCTTGGACGGAGGTAAGTCTCACAAGCTCTTGAGAAAGATATTCCTCAACTGTCAAACTGGCAAGAGACTTTAATTTTTTTTTTTTTTATTTTGTGTGTGTGAAGATTTCTATCTGCAAGGAGAGAGAAAGTCATCATAGTTACAAGTTTTCTAAAGAAAATACTATCTGAACGTGGAGGTCAAGGATTGAGTCAGGAGGAAACTTCACTAAAGTGAGCCAAGCTGGGAAACTTCAAGGCAGTCTTGGTCAAAAGATAATTCTGAAATTTCAACAAGATAATTTTGAAACCTAGAGAGTGATAAGGAAGCCCAGAAAAGCTGCCCAAGAAATGCCTCCACAGCTTTCAGCAGCCATGTTTAGTATGAGGATATGGGATCATTGGATGGTCCAAACAGAAAAGCTAGAAAAGGACTTCGGGAATTTTGGGAAACACAATATGTTGCGGGTTTTCTCCTCCATAGCCTGGTTGTGCTGTCAAAGAAAAAGAAAAAGGAAAGGCTTCTTTCATCACATTCGTTTTCCAGAAGGAACTCTCAGGCTTACATTCCACCCTACCCTTCAGCTACGAAGGAAAACACCCACAGCTGCAGTCACCTACTGACCTGAAAAAGTCATTCGAACTGGTTAATTCATTGACTGGGTGAGGCCCATGCCACTGTAGCTTCTCTCCTCACAGTCTCTGATTATTCCAAGCTTGGTGTGACAATTAAAGGAAGCCACAGAGAAGTTTGCCCTGCACTTGTCCCATAAACAGTGTGAGGTATAACTTGGGGGGACTATTTTTGCTTTCATCCCAGAATCACTGGGTTTTTTAGTTTTTTGTAGGTTCTGATTTTTTCCACCTTCTATCCCACTTCTTCTCATTCCGTATGACTCCCACTGCAGAGGGAGTGTGTTAGTTTTTAGACTGTAATCAGCTTAATCATTCCCCAAACACAGGTCTCTGTCTTCAGATATATCCCCATTTTTTCTGCCAACTTACTATTCTTTGCATTGGCACTTAAAGGTATTTTCTTATTTTAGTTAAAACTAAATTGAGTTAACTAAGAAAAACACTATTTTTGTGTTTCTTCCTGGATGGGGGGAGATTAATTTTAAAATATTTTTGAAAATTAAGAAAGTACAATGGAGATTTCTTAAGTTTTTTTTTCCCCCACTGTACAGCAAGCAGATCGAGTTATCCTTACATGTATACATTTTTTCCCCCACCCTTTGTTCTGTTGCAACATGAGTATCTAGACATAGTTCTCAATGCTACTCAGCAGGATCTCCTTGTAAATCTATTCTAAATTGTGTCTGATAACCTCAAGCTCCCAATCCCTCCCACTCCCTCCCTCTCCCATCAGGCAGCCACAAGTCTATTTCCCAAGTCCATGATTTTCTTTTCTGAGGAGATGTTCATTTGTGCTGGATATTAGATTCCAGTTATAAGTGATATCATATGGTATTTGTCTTTGTCTTTCTGACTCATTTCACTCAGTATGAGATTCTCTAGTTCCATCCATGTTGCTGCAAATGGCATTATGTCATTCTTTTTTATGGCTGAGTAGTATTCCATTGTGTATATATACCACCTCTTCCGAATCCAATCATCTGTCGATGGACATTTGGGTTGTTTCCATGTCCTGGCTATTGTGAATAGTGCTGCAATGAACATGCAGGTGCATGTGTCTCTTTTAAGTAGAGTTTTGTCCGGATATATGCCCAAGAGTGGGATTGTGGGGTCATGTGGTAGTTCTATGTATAGATTTCTAAGGTATCTCCAAACTGTTCTCCATAGTGGCTGTACCAGTTTACATTCCCACCAACAGTGCAGGAGGGTTCCCTTTTCACAACGGAGATTTTTTATAAGCCAATTACCACAGTTTAAGGGCTCCACGTTGTAGCACGTCATCAATAGAGGAATTATAAATTAAATGACATACATCGAATAACAAGATGCTGTACACTCTCAAAAGAAATGAAATACAGAGTTCCTGTCGTGGCTCAGTGGTTAACGAATCCGACTGGGAAGCATGAGGTTGTGGGTTCGATCCCTGGCCTTGCTTGGTGGGTCGAGGATCCGGTGTTGCCGTGAGCTGTGGTGTAGGTCGCAGACACGGCTCAGATCCCACATTGCTGTGGCTCTGGTGCAGGCTGGTGGCTACAGCTCCGATTAGATCCCTAGCCTGGGAACCTCCATATGCCATGGGAGCGGCCCAAGAAATGGCAAAAAGACAAAAAAAAAAAAGAAAAGAAAAAAAGAAATCGAATATATCAGTGAGAACAGATCTAGATTTTTTAAAATAATGTTCAATTAAAAGATGTGAAACTTGTTGACATACCACATACAGCCATGTATATTAATTAAAGTATATTTTAAAAAGTAATGGCAGCATATATATATATATGTATATATATACACACACACACACGTATATATGTACTTTTTTAAGGATCTGGAAGTTTACACAACTTATACATGTAGCTTCTGGAAAATTAGGCTTGGAGTAATGTTAAAGAGGGCATTAGTGATAGCTACAAAAAGAAACCAGAAGTTTGTGTCATGGCTCAGTGGTTAATGAACCCAACTAGTATCCATGAGCACGTGGATTTGATCCCTGGCCTCACTCAGTGGGTTAAGGATCCAGCATTGCCGTGAGCTGTAGTGTAGGTGGAAGACGTGGCTGGGATCCAGTGTTGCTGTGGCTGTGGCACAGGCTGGCGGCTGTAGCTCTGATTCAACCCCTAGCCTGGGAACCTCTGTATGTTGTGGGTGTGGCCCTAAAAGGCAAAAAAAGAAAAAAAGAAAGAAAGAAAAAAACATCAGATTGGCGGTACATAATCCAAAATGGTTAACTGTTAACTAATTCTGAATAGTAGGATAGTGTATATTTGCTCCATTATTTTTGTACTTTTCTAGATCACTTAAATTTACAAAAATAAAACCAAAGTAAACGTAAAGATCGCATGCTAGATCTAAGCCAGGAATTTAAAGAAGGGAAACTCACTATCAAGGTGAACAGAGACATTCTGGTAAAGGAATAAGAAGGATTTGGAAGATAAATTGAATATCCATAGGCAGACATGGATGAACACAGTGATTTGGCTGCAAGGAATCATGCAAACCAAAAAGGCAGATAATCAATTCCAATGTCAGGGTGTATCCAAAAATTAGTAAAATTTTAAATCAAAACTCGATGCCAGGAATAAAGACATTTTGATATACAGTATTATGAGGACTACTCAGCTCCAGAGTGAAGCAGATAGTTTTTCAAAAAGCTAGCTCTTGGCATTGGTGGCATGGTTACTAAATGATACAGCAGAACAGGAGGAAGCAAGAACTTGGTCAGATAATTACAGTGTTAGAAGCCAGACTAATCTTAGAAGACATCTAATTCAACTTCCTCTTAGAGAAGAGGAAACTCTGAAGTTAATCAGCAGCAGTGGTCCAGCCCAATGCAGCCTCTAACATCAGCATCACCAGAACAGTTCACATTTTGACTGTCTTTGATGGTAAAACAGAGTAAACCAGTTGACATGCTGAAATATAAGGCGAATGATGAAAAAAAAATCATAATGATTGTAGTGTATGCTCTAGACATTATGATTTTAAAATTTACAGATTAAACAGACACTTTTAGACATTCCTTTTTGTTAAATTCATTTTATTCTAACCTAGTGTTAGGCAAAGAACGATCATTTTAAAAATCAAAGAGGTTTTAGCAGAGATCAGGTGCTGTAAATTGAGCCTATAAAAGGGTAGGAAAGCCCTGGGTTAGCATCTATAAAAGCTGGTTTAATGAAAGGTACAACGATATTTTAAAGAATTCTTATAAAAGCCCTATGCCGATGACAGCAAATGGATTTTATGCAAACAGTGACAACCTATCAGGGGACCATGTGAAAGATCTTTCAGGGCCTGTATAGCGCCCTGCACATCTCTTAGTACCTTCTTTTAAGAAAAGAAACATTTGAAAAATTAGATATTGTAATAGGATTCATTACTGGGCTCCTTTAGTAATGAACTTCTCTAGGGCTGGGGGAATAAAATAAAATTGGACTCGGGGAAACTCAATGAACACAGTATTTAAGAAATATCCTTTTGGTAGAGATAAAAAAAATACACATATTTATTGATATTTGTCTTGCTCTGCATGACAGTACATGGGTTCAGAAAATGTGTTTCATCGATGACAGATGGTCCAAATTAGTCTGAACATTAAACATTATACCCTGGACGGACTTAAGCAATAACTGTTTCCAGAAGAGCCATTGACACCAGCATGGGTCAAAAGCAGCAGTCTCAGACACAGCAAGGGAGGAAGCCCCTTGGGGGCCTAGCCAGCCTTCTTTTCTGCCTCTTAATTCTGCCTGTCTGATCCACAGAGGCAATTGTTCAAGATATGTACATATTTTTTTCTTTTAGGGCTGAACCCAAGGCATATGGACGTTCCCAGGCTAGGGGTGAAATCAGAGCTACAGCTGCCAACCTAAACCCTAGCCACAGCAATGCCAGATCCCAGCTGCATCTGTGACCTGCGCCAGGAATCAAACCTGTGTCCTTGTGGATACTAGTCAGATTGTTTCCGCTGAGCCACAATGGGAACTCTAGATTCTTCCCTTTAGATATCAACTAATACTTTAGCATATGCCCTGAACTTCCAATTGGGAACAACTTAACAACCTTCTGAATCAATTGGAGGTGAAATGTGGGCCAGGACCCAGCATGTGAGAGCAGCAAAGGGCCAGCCCATCTCTTGCCCTTCTGTTTTGGCAGTGCTTGTTTACCTATCTGATCCCCTTGCATTCTTGCAGGGCCTTGTTTTGTGTTATCTTTTTCTTTAAAGTCTTTTTTTTATTATGGTTTGCTTACAGGGACTTTTACACCTGTCTTGGCCAACCTTGGGATCTTGTATTCCAAACTCTAATTTTAGTGTCTAAGAGAAAGGAAGATACTGTCTTTTCTTTAAATTGTTTTTGTTGTGCTTTTTAGGACCACACCTGCAGCATATGGAAATTCCTGGGCTAGGGGTTGAGGTGGAGCTTCAGCTGCCAGCCTACGCCACAGCCAGAGCAGTGCTGGATCCCTAACCACTGAGTGAAGCCAGGGATCAAACCTGAATCTTCATGGGCCCTACCCAGGTTCTTAACCTGCTGAGCCACAATGGGAACTCCTGACTTTGCTTTAAATCTAATTTTTAATATATATTTACAGTTTTAAAACATAATGAGAGGAGGACCCATGTACCCACTGTGATGGCTCATTTTATGGGTCAAAATGGCTAGGCCACAAATCCAGCTATTTGATCAAACATTATTCTAGGTGTTTTTGCCAATGTTATTTTTTTAGATGAGATTAACTTTATTTTTATTTTTCTTTCTAGGGCCGAACTCTTGGCATATAGAAGTTCCCAGGCTAGGGGTCAAATCAGAGCTACAGCTGCCAGCCACAGCCACAGCCACACCAGATCTGAGCTGTGTCTGTAACCTACACCACAGCTCATGGCAATGCCGGATCCTTAGCCCACTGAGGAAGGCCAGAGGTCAAACCCACGTCCTTATGGATACTAGTCAGATTCATTATCACTGAGCCACAATGGGAACTCTGAGATTAACTTTAAATCAAATGACTTTGAGTAAATCAAATTAACCTCCATAATGTGGCTAGGCCTCATTCAAGCCATCGAAAGCCTTAATTGAAAAAGCCTGACCTCTCCCGATGGCGAGAGAGACAGGGACGGAGACAGAGATTCTGGAACAGACTGCCTTTGGACTCAAACTGCAACATCAACCCTTCCCCAGGTCTCCAGCCTGCCCACCTCCTTTGCAGATTTTGGATTTAAGAGCTCCCACAATCACGTGAGCCAACTCCTTAAAAATCTTTCCGTCTCCCTCTTTCTCTTATGTTTATTTATGTACATCATATCAGTTCAGTTCTGTTTTTCTGGAGAATCCCAACTAAATGACCACCGTTGAGTTTAAGAAACTATAGAACATCCCCTGAACCTTGTGGTCCACTGTGTGCTCCTCCCAGATCCTATTGACTTTCTATTCTAATTTTTCTTGGTAATGGAGATGCTTGATCAGCAGCATCACTCCAGGCACTTCACCCAGTAGATGGCAGGAATGTCACTGCATTCAGCATGGAAACTTGCACTAGGCTTAATGAAGCACCTAAATGAATGAAAATGTCACACATCATCCATCAGACCAAAAACACAGCAGCTAGGATTCTGCTGGCCTGCCTCCCCAGGTTGGGGTTCTTCCTAAGAGCTCAGGACCCCGTGACATGACTGACCCCATTCTTTGGAGCAGAAGCATTCCTGCAAGCCACGCAAGCTTAGCTGTCATGTAACAGGGAAGATCAGACCGTGCAAAGATTCTTGAATGCACTGCTTCCTTTGTACACCCTTGCCAGTTCCTTGTTCTGGGTCTTCATGTGATCTCTCTCCCACCACAGTGTCTGCATTAACCGTCACTTTTAGATGAGTTTATTATAGCACAGCTCTGCCCACAACGCTCCTTCTACTTGAAAATCTACACGGTGGAGTCATAGTTCTCATGCTCTCCTTCCCTACCATGCACTGGTCACCTAAAAACTAAAAACAGCCTCAACTATGCCATGTACTCCAACGTTTTTATGTTTTCCCTCTTACTTGTTTGCTGTTTTGTTTGTATGTTGCCAGAG
Source organism: Phacochoerus africanus (assembly GCF_016906955.1). NCBI lineage: Eukaryota > Metazoa > Chordata > Mammalia > Artiodactyla > Suidae > Phacochoerus > Phacochoerus africanus. The sequence continues at coordinate 37,349,421 of NC_062553.1, forward strand.
ATCTTTATTTTTCTGAGGGCATTCCTACTCAGAAAGCCCACTCAGGAGTTCCCGTTGCAGTGCAGCGGAAACGAATCCAACTAGTATCCATGAGAACACGGGTTCAATCCCTGGCCTCACTCAGTGGGTGTTGTCATGAGCTGTGGTGTAGGTCACAGACGAGGCTCAGATCCTGTGTGGCTCTGGTGTGGGCCGGCTGCTGTAGCTCCCATTTGACCCCTAGCCTGGGAACTTCCTCCATATGCTGTGGGTGCAGCCCTAATGAAAAAAACCATTCAAACGACATCCTATATGAAACTTTTATGAGTTCCCTATCCCACGAGAAGAATTAACCCCCAGTCGGTTACACTCCCATAGCACCTGATTCCTACCTCCATCATAAACACTTATCCTATTAGCCCCTTACAAATTGGTATTAAAGTTCTGTGGTGGTATTTAAGGGAGAGGGCAGAAGATGATTCTAAATCGAAAATGTCATGCTCTACTTAGATTCATCCAGCCTTTACAAGGGTTAAGTTTTTTGCTAGGGGACTTTTTCTAAGAATAATTTCAGTCCCATGAGGTTCCTGGGTCTCAGTCTAAGAAGCTTCCGCTGTGCTGCCCCACTAGTTTGCCAGAGCAGCCTGGCATGACTGAATCCCAGCTGTGGACATCTCACAGCCTGGCAGGAAATAGGAAGGAGAAAAGGAAGCAGCAGGTGTGAACGATGGGCACACAGCATTGGAGGTATCAAGATGACAGTGCTGTCAGAAGCAAGTGGTTGGCAGACAACGGGAAATGCACAAACAAGACTCAGGAGCGGGCAGAAAGGAGTTTGAAAGTCCTCAGCTCAGAGACCAGGACTAAGTTCATGAAAATGAATGAGGTTACTGGATTAGTCCTTAGAAAGATCACCTACATCTGAAAAAAGCAGAAGTTCCTGCTCCAGTGCAATAGAATCGGTTGGTTAGATCCCTTAACCTTAACAGTGGGTTAAGAATCCAGTGTTGCCTCAGCTGTGGCTTAGGTGGCTTTGGTGACAACTACGGCTCAGATCTGATCCCTGGCTGGGGAATTCCATAAGCCGTGGGACGGCCAAAAAAAAAAAAAAAAAAAAAAAGCCAGACAAACAAATGATTTTTTTTTTCCTCTTTTTGCTTTTTAAGGCCACATCCACAGTATATGGAAGTTCCCAAGCCAGGGGTCACATCACAGCTACAGCTGCCGGCCTACACCACAGCCACAGCAATGCCAGATCCAAGCCTCACCTGTGACCTGCACCACAGCTCATGGCAATGCTGGATACTAAGCCACTGAGCGAGGCCAGGGCTCGACCCCGAAACCTCATGGATACTAATTGAGTTCCTTAACCACTGAGCCACAACGAGAACTCCCAGATGATTTTTTTAACTAAAAAATTTTTAAAGAAAAGAGCCAGCAAGAACATGCAGAAACTCAAGGGAGTTCCCAGTAATAGGGAGTGGTTATCAAAGTCAGTTTGACAAGGGAGAATGGGAGAAAGACACTTGAATTTGACAGAATTGTGATCTTTGCTAAGTTTCAGGGGAGAAAAAGAAAGCAGACGAAAGGGGCTTACGGAGTTAACAAATCTTTAAGACCTGTTGTAGCGAATTTTGTTAATCTGGTAAGGAAAGAGATAAAATCATTTGATCTGAGGAGATAGCAAGATCAAAAAAAAAAAATTCTCTTTTTTTTCCTCTCCTTTCCTTCTATAAACTTCCTTCTCTCCTTTTTTTCTTTGTCTTTCTCCTCCTCCTTCCTCTAAGTATAGAAAACATATATATTCATCTCTAAATTAAATATCTATAGGCTGAAGGGAATAATCACATGAAGAGAAATGAAGTAAGATTTAAAGAGAGATAATAATTGATAACATAACCCCCTGGCCAAGAGCTGGCAGCCAGAGATAACTGACTTCAGAGTGAAACAGAACTCCTTTTTCTAAAGAAGGGAGGACTGCTTACGTAGAAATGTAGGAATTAGTGAGATTCATACATCATGATGGCTTGTTTGCATCTCACTATGTTGCATAATCACCTGTCCTGGGTGGAGGTGCTAAGTCTGGGCTTAGACTGGTGCCTGGCACTTGGTGGGCACTCTGTAAATGTGTGTTTGAAGAGGAGGGCTTGGATGAGAATGTGTTAAGGAAATAGTTAAAGATAAACAAGAGTTCATCAAGGGTGTGGATTTGAGTTCCCTGGTGGCTCAGCGGGTTAAGGATCTGCCCTTGGCACTGCTGTGGCTCCAGTAATCTGTGGCACGGATTTGATCCCTGGCCTGGGAACTTCTGCATTTCATGGGCATAGCCAAAAGTAAAAAATACAAAAAAAAGAGTGTGGATTCCATTGAGTTAACTAAAATCTTCAGGGGAAACATTTGGCTTATTTTCATAGTATTTTCCTGCAACACAACCCAGAAACGTATGGAGAGAGCAGCCAGAAGTCCTCCCCAGGGTTGAGGATTGACAAGGTAGACTTGGGTAGGAAGAAGTGGAATAGGAGCTGACTGTGATCATGGAGGAGGCCCTTGAGTTATGGAGCCACAACCGTGAAACCATCATGGAGATGGCCAACCTAATCAGACCAAAGCCTCTAATACCCGGGAAAATCTCCATGCTGGTGATATGAATAGAACATTTAAATCCCAAACATGGCACCCTCTTATCTCAAGATGTCTGAAATCTACAATGTTTGATTCCCCCACATACTGCGCATTGAATGTGTCACTGAACTACCCAATAAGGATAAGAACATCCAGGCTAGACAGCAGGTGAGTTCTTCAGAGAGTTAATGAGGGGGTGCATAGAAGGATGTCTGAGTCTGTGGCTACAAAGAGTGATTCTCAGAGTTCCAGGACTTGGACCTTTCCACCTCCAGTGTTGACAGGATGATGCAAACTATGTAGTAAAGTGTGATGGTTCTGTGAACTTCACTTTGAACTTTGAGATCATTTTTTATTTTGGTATTTTTGCAAGATTCCATAGAGATACTCAAGTAAAGACCCAAGTATTTCTTCTTTTTTTTCTTTTTTTTGTCTTTTTAGGGTTGAACCCATGGCATATGGCAGTTCCCAGGCTAGGGGTAGAATCAGAACTGGAGCTGCTGGCCTAGGCCACAGCCACAGCAATGTCAGATCCGAGCTGCACCTGTGACCTACACCACAGCTCACGGCAACGCTGGATCCTTAACCCACTGAGCAAGGCCAGGGATCAAAACAGATTTGTTTCCACTGAGCCATGATGGGAACTCCCAAGACTGAAGTATTTCTTGAACCTTAGTAAAGTATATAAATGAGAGAAAGAAAGCAAAGAAAAAATGTATAACTGTGTATTTCAGCAGCAATACTATAAAAGGCTTCTATATCCCAGTAGACTTATCTTTTTTTGTTTGTTTTTGTTTTGTTTTGTTTTGCCTTTTCTAGGGCCGCTCCAGTGGCATATGGAGGTTCCCAGGCTAGGGGTCCAATCAGAACTGTAGCCACCGGCCTATGCCAGAGCCACAGCAACGCGAGATTCGAGCCATGTCTGCAAACTACACCACAGCTCACTGCAACGCCGGATCGTTAACCCACTGAGCAAGGCCAGGGATTGAACCCGAAACGTCATGGTTCCTAGTATGGATTCATTAACCACTGAGCCACGACAGGAACTCCCCTAGTAGACTTATCTTTAAAGGAATATCCTGCTTCTGAACTATTGATGCCAAGTGCTCAATTGTCAGGTACTGAGGCACGTGTGAAAACTCTGCTATCCTGACACACACACATTACTTTCCCTCCCTGTGAGGGTCAGCTCTAAGTAACGGAAGCAACAAATCATTCTGGAGATGAGCAATAACCAGAATGATTAAGCAAGTTCACTCTCCTAGTTGCTCAAGCCCAAACCTTAGGATTATCCCTGACTCCTCTCTTTGTCTTAGAACTCACACACAATTTATGAGCAATCCTGTTGAATCTACCTTCAGTAAATACCCAGAAGCTGCTCATTATGTTCACAGTGACCATCCTGGTCTAAGTCAAAATCACGTCTCCCCTTGTTTATTAAATATCACCTCTTGACTCTCCCACCATCAACCATTGCTCCTTAGAGTTCATTGGTTTTTGTTTTTGTTTTTTTGTTTTTTTGCCTTTTCTAGGGCCACTTTCTGTGGCATATGGAGGTTCCCAGGCTAGGGGTCCAATCAGAGCTGTAGCCACCGGCCTACGCCAGAGCCACAGCAATGCGGGATCCGAGCCGCATCTGCGACCTACACCACAGCTCACGGCAATGCCAGATCCTTAACCCACTGAGCAAGGCCAGGGATTGAACCCGCAACCTCATGGTTCCTAGTCAGATTCGTTAACCACTGCGCCACGATGGGAACTTCGAGTTCACTGTTAATCGTACAGCTAGAATGATCCTGTTAAAACATTTGTCAGACTGTATCAGTCTCCACTCAAAACCTGTGTCCTTCTGATCTACTAAGGTAGCATCCAAAGTCCTCACAGAAGACTGTGTAGCCTTCTAGGATTTCTGCCTCTGATGTTACCTTCTCCGACTTCCCACTGCCACCATGCTGTTCCCTGAATTACAGTGCCCTAGTCATGCTGGCATTGTGCTGTCCCTACAACATTCAGGGGTACCCCTGCTTTTGCACTGAATATTCTCTTGGCCTGATATGTTCTGTCTTTGGTCACCCTTATGACTTGCTCTCTTACCTCCTTTATTTACTTATTTATTTTTAGGGCCACACCTATGACACATGGAGGTTCCCAGGCTAGTGGTCAAATTGGAGCTGTAGCTATTGGCCCCTATGCCAGAGCCACTGCAACACCAGATCTGAGCCATATGTGTGACCTACACCACAGCTCACGGCAATACCGGATCCCTAACCACTAAGCGAGGCCAGGGATCGAACCGGTGTCCTCATGGATACTAGTCTTATTCATTTCTGCTGAGCCACAGTGGGAACTCCTCTTACCTCCTTTAGATCTTTGCTCATGTGTCACTTTATTGGAAAGAACCATCCCCCCACCCCCACCCCCAAATTAAAGGTTATGTTCTTTCCCACTGTTTTCCCTATGGCTATTACTACCATCCAACATATTAAATATTTTACATCCATCCAATGAGGACAGGACTTTTTGTCTTGCTTACCCCTGTCTTCTTGTACCTGGAATAGTGCCTGCCACAAATCGAGTGCTCCGTTAATACTCATTAAATGAATAAGAGACTGAATAAGCAGAGACGTGGGGTTGAAACTGAAAATGTCATTCACTTTGCTCTTTTTCTAGTGATTGTGAAATTGACTTGTAACCCAAGTGTCTCCAATTCTGCCTGCCTTCTAAGGCCACTGTATCCCTCAAAACTCAAATAAAACAGCTACAACTCCCTCTTGTTTACAAGAACTGCTGGAGAAAGGGGAGTTGATCACTTCTTGGCCTGTGTTTGTGCTCCTCTAGAATTGCAATCCCAGGTGATCACATTGCCTCCCCTTTGCCATTTTTTCTTTGGCCACCCCTCCCCCTCAGGCATAGACAGTCCTCTTCAGTCCTCAAATTCTATTAAAGGAGGCCAGGGAGCATAACAGACTTTTTTTTTTTTTTGAAGTTTTGAGGATAATACAAAGATTTTCATCACTTTTCATGTGTTGGCATTCATGGAAAAATAATAATATTGGTACATCTTAATGGGGTAAACTAATTTGATCTGTAAGGGGCTTGGTATGAAATTTCACTGTATTTTTTGAAAAAAAAATTATGACAGAATCATAATAAATTTTAAAATTCCAAGTATTGAGGAAGTTGTTAAAAACTTGGACTATATAAAATTTCCTTACGAAACATTTAACATTTTTTATTGAGTATCTCCGCCCCACTTTGATGCACATTTTTTCTCTCATATGGTTTTTTTTTAGTTGGGATATAATCCATGCACTGTAAAATTCACCAGTTAAAACATCTCTTTTATGTGTTTTTAGTGGACTTGTACAGCCACCACCAACTCTCTATTTCAGAACAGTTTTCTCACCCCAGTTAGAACCCTTGTGGCCATTAGCAGTCACTGTTTATTCTTTCTTCCCAGCCTCTGGCAACCACTACTCTACTTTCTGTCTCTGTGGATTAACCTATTCTGGGCATCTCATAGAAATAGAATCACACATTATGTGGCCTGTTGTGTCTGGTGTCTCTCTAGGAGCATTTTATTTTATTTTCGTTTTTTTAAGGCTGTGCCAGCAGCACATGGAGGTTCCCAGGCTAGGGGTTGAATCGGAGCTGTAGCTGCCAGCCTACACCACAGCCATGGCAACACTGGATCCTTAACCCATTGAGTGAGGCCAGGGATCAAACCTGGGTCCTCAGGGATGCTAGTTGGGTTTGTTACCTGCTGAGCCATGATAGAAACTCCTCTATGAGCATTTTGATACACGGTTTTATGTTTGAAAGGGCTACATATAATTTTGGATAAATGTAAGGATTGCTTCAAAGTCTTGGTAATTACCATCAGTGAGAAACTATTTTCATAACCATATCAGAATTTGCAAGAGTTGCAATTTTATTTAAAGACTCTAACAGCCCTTCCTTTATTTAGTTTAACCATGTGAAATTGCTATTTTGGATACCAACACTGGTTGAGAATTTCCCATCATGGCTCAGCGGTAAGGAACCTGACTAGTATCCATTAGGATGAGAGTTCGATCCCTGGCCTCACTCAGCGGGTTAAGGATCCGGTGTTGCCATGAGCTGTTGTGTAGGTTGCAGACGAGGCACAGATCCCATGTTGCTGTGGCTGTGGCGTAGGCTGGCCGCTGTGGCTCTGATTTGACCCCTAGCCCAGGAACTTCCATATGTTGCGGGTATGGCCCTAAAAAGACTAAATAAGTAAATAATAACTGGTTGAATATTGGCAGTTGCATATGGATCAACCTCCAATTTCACCAAGGAATGTAGTATCAAAATTCTTCCTGATCTGATTTCACATCCAATTCAGTTTTTCATGTCAAGCTCTAATGTGCAGAGCATGTTTTAGGGAACAACAACAGTCCCTCACAGCTGGAAATGGAAAGAGGTATCCAAGATATATGAAAAGAGAGAACTGGGGCCAGGGTGAAGCTGTGCTTGCTTAGCCTCCTCACTAGCCCCACCAAACAGTCCCTCAGACTGGTCACCACGTCTTTGGGAACTTGGAACACAGCCTCTTTCATCTGCTCTGTGGATACCTGTTCCATGATGAGCTCTAGACTCTTCAGGTCCTTTGCAGCTACCCAGGGGCCCAGAGATTGTTATCTTGCAGTATGACTATAGCCTGTTATCTAGGGAGCTCTGACTTGTAAGGAATATAGCACCACAGCAAAGGCAACCACTTAAAAGTGGATATTAGACATCAATTTATTAAAGTCCCTCAGCCATAGCTGCTCAGGGAATTTGTCATTGGCCTTCTTCCCCGTCTGGCCCAGAGCTTGTATGCCCCTCCTTAGAGACTGGATACTATCTTTTCTCTCTGTTATCATCCATCCTTTCACCTTTCCAAAGCCCCCAAACTCCTGCCTTCTCTGGCCAGTAGAGGAAACAGCATAATATCTAGAAAAATATATACTTCCTCTCAACTACATCTAAATTCAGACAAAAGCTCTGGAGGTTTCGTCTAAGTAGAGGAGTGATGAACTATCTTTCTGAAACGACAGGGCCATCAATCCATGTGAGGAATTCTGCCACTGTCCTATTAACCATTTTTCATCACATTACAAACTGGATCCAGAAGGAATTAATGGACATATCTAGAACTCAGGGACAAGCTTGAATCTCTGCCATCACGGAGATTCCCTTTCTGACATTCTGTGTTATTGCATTCCAAGGGTTTTTGTAAGATTAAAAGCCAATCTGTTCTCATATGGAAGAAAGTGATTCAGTGGATATAAACGGAAGGAAATGTAATTCCTCTTTTTAAGAAATGCACACGTATACAGTTAAGGCCTGTTTACAACCAGCAGTAATGATGTATATATTCTTCTTTCTTTAAAAATATATAGAATTTCTACTCTCAATAAGGCAGTAATGGTCATAGCAATGCTTTACCCCTGACCCCAAATCATTGAATATGCACCTTCCTAATTAATTGAAAGCTATGCTGAAAAGTCTACAATAGAATGTGGATTCTCAGGTCTTTCAGCTCCTAGCTGTGCAGTCATGGGCAAGCTGCTTTATCTCTCGTGTCTCAGATTTCTTATCTCTAAATAAACACTGAACTCCTGGAGCTGATAGGATTAAGTGAGGAATAGTTGTCAACTACTTAGAATAGTACCTAACGTAGAAATGTCTTATGAGTGCTCATTAAGCATCAAGGAAAGAAAAAAAGGAAAAAAATACAGTGATGATATTACTAGAATTAGGGCTCATCTACAATGCATAAGCCCTTACTGCTGGAGGCATTGAACTCTTTTTTTTGTCCGTAAGTTAGAATTCCACTCCTGGGACGGATTCTCATCTATGCCTGATTCACACTTGTTAATAAGTAATACAGAGAAAAAGAAGTGTTTAATATGCATCATGAAAAATCAGCTTATGTGTTACCTTAGGAAACACTGTTATATGGAAAATATTTGAAGGCAAACAAAAAATGAAAAACACATTATTTTATGTGTTCCTTTAAAATAGTGGCCTGAAAGAATGAGTTTTTTTTCCCCCCCCCCCCGCATCTAATTGGATAAGAAGTATCATTGGTTCTAGGAAGAATCACGACTACTGTTCTACAAATCATGTTTTCTGAGTTTACTGCTGCTGCCATGCTAATCTTGGAGTATGTTTAAAAAAAAAAAAAAAAGAGGGAAAAGCAGAAGTCAGTGAATTGATAACTATCATTTATTGAACCTTTATTTGTTTTACATAGTGACAAGCACTTCAGTTATGTGAATTGATATCAACTTATTAGCAGTGAGTTAGATAATATTGGATTCATTTTGCCTATGGTACTTAGAGACAGTACCCAAGAATATACATCTAAAAATTTGCAGAACTAAGATTTAAAGCCAGGTCAAACCCAGGCACTTCACTGTTATGCTATGTTTCCTACTGGCAATTGCGAAGTTATTGATGTTGAGATACTAATTACAAATAACTACTAATTACAAATTTTCTAGTTGAAAAAGATGAAATTTCCTGGCATCTATACTATACACTTTGAATGTTAAGGTTTTTTCTAAAATGTCCTGAGAAGGTAGGCACATAACAATTGAAAATAACTTTGAAATTACAACGAAGTAAATATACTTTAATTTTGGCAATGGTATATGGATTAATACTTTCATTTTGGTAGCCAATGTATTAACTCAAAGATTTCATGGATTTTTTGTTTGTTTGTTTGTTTTCTTTTTTTTTTCTTTCTTTTTTTTAGAGCCACACCTACAGCATATGGAGGTTCCCGGGCTAGGGGTTGAATCAGAGCTGTTGCTGCCCACCTATGCCAGAGCCACAGCAACACCAGATCCGAGCTGCATCTGCAACCTACACCACAGCTTGCAGCAACGCCAGATCCTTAACCCACTGAGCGAGGCCAGGGAGCGAACCCACAACCTCATGGTTCCTAGTTGGATTCATTTCCGCTGTGCCATGACGGGAACTCTGGATTTTGTGTTTTTTTAATGGCAATAACTCTTATGAGAAATGTTACATATTAGAAGAATGTAAAAACAAACTGGAGCTCTCTTTAATAGTGATTATTTGCAATGATATTCATAAGTATTAATTTTTCTTCCAAATTTATTGATACAGTTGACATACAGCACAGTAAGGTGCACAACATAATGATGTGACTTCCACATAGATAAAATGATTATGACACCATCATCTAACATAGATATAAAATAAAAGAAAAAGATATTTTCCTTGTGATGAGAACTGGTAGGCTTAGCTCTTAACAAATTTCATATGTGTAACATCTAGCAGTGTTACTTATTTAAATCATGTTCATCACATCCCGAGTACTTAGTTGTCTTATAACTGAAGAAGGTTGTATCTTCTGACCACCTTCATCACCAAAGCTATTACATTATTACTGACATTATTTCCCACGCTGTACAATTCATTGCTATGACTCATACATTTTTTAACTAGAGGTTTGTACCTCTTAATTCCCTTCACCTATTTCACTCAAAAGTGTTCATTTTAAGAACTTGACTAAGTTATATTTAAATCATAATCTGGACACAGGCTCCTTTCATTCAGCCAGATGATACAGAAAGCTAGTAAAGTTCCCTAACTCTTCTATCCTTTCCCACTCAGCAATTTTGATGTGTATCTTATCATATTTCCATTAAAATATATAAATACATAGAGAATATACATTATATATGTAGGATACATTGCATTATGAAATGTTTCACACCATTTTGCTACTACATTTTTTTTTCTTTTAACCATAATGTAGATTTTCCTCTAAGTCAATAATTTAAATCTTAGCCTGCAATTGCCAACCTTTGCTACAGATGAGAATCACTTGGGGAGCTTAAAAAAAAGAGAGAGAGATTGCCAGAGCTTCACCCTCAGGATTCCGGTTTAATTGGCTTGGGTGGGGCCTTGGCATCAAGCTCCTCAGTTGAGTCTGATGTGCAGCTTGTTAGAACTACTGAGTTAAGTAATCCAAATAGGCTGCAAATCTCAGCTCCCTGCCTGAATTGTCCTGGGATGCATTCTCCCAAGAAGGCTTCCCACTGAAATGATTTCAGCAGAGGTGCTGATATGAGAAATTGTGGGAGCCCATCTTACATTTTAAGTCTCCTTAAGAAGGTTGCTTAATCAGATGGGAAAATTCTGTCATCTTGTATACCATGTTAGGGACAGTCCTGACAGCAAAAAGGGCTACCAGGGCCAGCGATTTCAGAGACAACATAAAGGATAGTCTCTTCTCCTGGGCTGGGTTTATTCCCCAAATTGACTAAACTCTATAGAGATTTGCCCTTGCCTGCAGAAGGAGTTTTCCAGAATTGGCCATCACAGGAAGCCACACCCAGAACTTGTTTCTCCCGGTTTGGGAGAGGCACCTACTCAGTGGGTGCAGGAACTTGTTTGGCCTCTCCAGCCTGGCCCAGGAGAGTCTGCAAGTTTCCTAGCTCCATAGGTCTGTCCCGGTGGGCTCTTCAATGTTAGAGAAGCATTCATACGATCGTTTAGTTTTCTTCACTCTTGCTACATATTTAAGAAACACTTGAGAAAATGGAAGCTAGATGGACAAACAGAGCCTTGGAGAGTTTTGCCCCTTCTCCATCTTTGTGTCAATGGGATAATGCAGTTGACACCCAGTGATTCGTACTATTTGATAGCTTACTATTATTGCTGCTGTTGGTTCTGTGTTCTCTGAAACCTTTCTCGTTCTTAAAGCACTTAGAAGTTTTGAGAGACCAGATGGATTGCTGGAATTTACTTAAAATATATATATTTTTAAAGCTGTGAATTTTAAGCTAACAGACCATGGCAGGTGAATGGAGAAAGCCACATTATACTGGCTCAAAACAGGGAGTAGAAGGACAAGGAGTGAGAAAAAGACCAAGTCAGACTTTGTGGTCTTTTTCTCCATTTCTTTTCTAGTTATACATTAAATGTTTACAGATTTAATCCCTTTATCCTCCAAAAACTAATTGCCAAGCGTTTCAAGTCGAGGGAAATGAGTGAACTGTTAAACAGAATTTCGGCAAAATAAGAATAAATCAAACCCCAACCTCAGGCAATCTGTGCTGTAACATGAAAGCCAAGAGGAGGAACTACAAAGTCTTCGGTCTACTGAGGTATCTGCACTAGGCAGACGGGAAGCTGGGTCCACCCGCTGGAGCTGGGAAGCCCCCGGGCGGCCAGGCCCCGCCCCTCCCTGACGTCACGGGAGGTGGAGCGGCGAACGATTGGCCAATCCTGGAAGCTTCAGCTGTTCTGCATCTCCGCGGAGAGGGAAGAGGAGGAAGAGTGGGGGGAAAGGAGGGAGGAGGAGGTTGCCAGCTCTGCCTGAGCTGGTCTCCGGCTCCTGCGGCTGAGTTTGGGAGCTGTCTGAGAAGTGATGTTTGTTTGTTTGTTTTCTTTAAAGGCAGATGGCTAGCGTAGAAACAGAAACTGCCTCGTCTCTTCGGATTTGTGCAAGGTTCTTCTTTTGCGTCGTGGGACTGGTGATCATCGTGCTGTGATGTGTGTCCAGAGAGGAATTGGTGAGGGTGAACCAGCGAACCTCTTTGACGGTTTCCCTGCTTTCCGTTTCATTACCCGCCCTCTTTTCCTCTTAACTCTGTTTCTTCACTCTCTGTGTTTCTCTTTTCTCTCCCTCTCCCAGTAATTGTGTTCAGGTTGGACGAAGTGCCTCAAAACGGGAGTTTAGGGTTTTTGTTTAACTTTTTAAAAAGAGAGGGAGAGAAACTTACACCGTTTTCAGTCATTTGATTTCAGGATAGGGATTATTTTATCTATTCTGAATGTTGGGTTTTGTGACAAGATAAATTATGCACACACACCCTTTGTCATCTTACTGTAAAATCGAGCAGATTAAAGCAACTTTGGCTCGTCTCAAAGGTAGTGAAGAAAATGGGGGTTGAAACTATAACCCGGCAAATAAACCACGGGTTGATTCCTAAGGAAGAAAGAGGTGTTTGTGTTGGAGCGTGCTCAGAAGTAGTTTTTACAGGAATGCTACAAAAAAGCATGCGTTTTTTCCCCTGCTAACGCTAACTTTGCAGAACTTAATTGTTATTTAGGTCACCTTCATCTTACATTATAAAACATGTAGTTATACTTTGTATTGGCAACAGAGAGGCATCTGTTTAGTTAGTGAAACCTTCCATTCCGGAGAGTCGAGCTTCCTGTACCTTCGGAAACGGTATATTTTAACTCCTAATTATAAGGACAGGTTAATTCGAGTATTTAGAATGTTATCTAAATAAGACCAAAGTTTCTTCTTTTTTTCACTTTCGTTCTTAACAAGGAGAAAAACAATTCCATAGTCTGAGAGCAAACCTCTGACTAATCAACCTTGAAAGACAACTAATCAGCCAGAAGACTAGGGGGCTCCTTATCCACCAAATGTTACTGTCTTAGAAAAGATAATTATTTTTACATTAGATTAGGTCACATTTCTGTGAAGAGCATCATCATACAAAGATATTTTTTGACTTATTTAGAGCCAGTCTGTAACACATGGTCACTGTAACAGGGTAAACGTGTTCAGTGCCCAGGTGAGCCCTCACTCCAGTCTATCCCAACAGGTAATGTCTGCTCCTTCTATTACAAATGCGTATTACTTTACATTGAGATCTCTTTTTTTCAGTCAAAAGGAGGTCATTCTATGTATGTTGAAAAACAATTCTCGGAGTTCCCGTCGTGGCGCAGTGGTTAACGAATCCGACTAGGAACCATGAGGTTGCGGGTTCGGTCCCTGCCCTTGCTCAGTGGGTTAAGGATCCGGCGTTGCCGTGAGCTGTGGTGTAGGTTGCAGACGCGGCTCGGATCCCGCGTTGCTGTGGCTCTGGCGTAGGCCGGTGGCTACAGCTCCGATTCAACCCCTAGCCTGGGAACCTCTATATGCAGCGGGAGCGGCCCAAGAAATAGCAACAACAACAACAACAAAAAAGACAAAAAAAAAAAAAAAAACTCTCCAACATTCAGAAAGTTTTAGACAGTTTTAAAGAGTAACACTGTAATTGCTGATTTAACATTTGTTAAACTGTATGAACAAGATGGAGAATCTAAGCATTCTGAAACAGGATAATCAGGACTGTTTGACTTTGCATTGCAAAAACAATACTGGTACAATGCAGTTGCTTAGTGACTAAATAGAATTTGAAGAGGATATCATTTATTTGGATGTTGGTAAATGAAGGAAATGCTTAACATTTAATTTGCAGTGGAACGGAGATGACTCATCTGTTCAACCAGTGTACTTCTTAGAATTTAAAAAATAAGAAATTAAAAAATGTCCACATAGTCAGGCCTTCATTATGGGTCTTCCTGTCTGTTCTAGATCAAAGTAGTCTTTTTAATGAAGGAAAAAAATAAATAAATAAATGACGGAAAATCAGAGAAGATGCTACAAACAAGATCACATGGGAATTCTCAAAACCCAATGCATTAGTGAAGGTAAATTTAATAGCTTGTTAGTGCTTGAAAAAAGGTGAATCTAATTGTCACAATTTTGTGTGTGATGGATGCCATCACCTCTTCTGACCAATAAAGCAGGCTAGCAGCTTTCCTTATCACCCAAAAAAAGTTTGTTGTGTGTTCTCTTAAAACTTCATTCCCTCCCTGTGGAACCAGAGGGAGTTCCCAGTGGTAACGAACCCAACTAGTATCCATGAGGATGCAGGTTTAATCTCCAGCCCTGCTCAGACGGTTAAGGATCTGGCATTGCCTTGAGCTTTGGTGTAGGTCACAGTCACAGCTCAGATCTGGCATTGCTATGGCTGTGGTGTAGACTGGAGGCTGAAGCTCCAATTAGACTAGCCTGGGAGCTTCCATATGCTGCAGGTGTGGCCATAAATTTAAAAATAAAATGGAACCAGAGAGATAGAAAAGTCTCACCTGTGCCTTCTGATGTCCCATTAAGGTCTGATTTACCGAAAACTGATAAATTGGAATTTTCTTAAATGTTAGGAAGTTATATCAGTCTTGGAACATTTTTGCTCATGGTTTCAGAACAAGAAATGTAGAAATGCACCAGGTCAGGTTGGTCTCAAAAAATGAACTGAATTGAGTTTTGTTTATATGCCTAGACTGGTTTTGTCAGCTTGGGGAGTTTTCAAAGCAGGTTTTCATTTGTTTTTACTTTAACAGAACCTCACCAAACTCTGCCCTTTTCACATGTGCTGCCCATAAATACAACCTATCCAAAACCCTAAATGGACTCATCTGTAGTTTGCTGTAGTTTGTGTATCCTGAATTGAAATTCCTCTGCTATTCCCAAATAAATCGTCTCTTTGAGCTTGCCTCAGTTTACCTCTTTAAGTCAACACTACTGTCTTAGATGGGTTTATTTCATTTCAGAAATCATCTGAAACAATGCTTTGGTTTTTTTTTATTATATGGCTGCACTGGTAGCATATGGAAGTTCCCCAGGCCAGGGATTGAATCCAAGCCACAGCTGTGACCTATGCCACAGCTGCAGCAATGCTTGAACCTTTAATCGGCTATGCAAGAGAAGGATCCAACTGATCCTTCTCTGTGACCTCAGCCACTGTGGTCAATTCTTAACTGACAATGTCCTACTTTTGGGGAAAAAAATCCAGTCTATCCACACAAACTATTTGTGGAGAATAAAGCAAATGTTAATAGTACTTATGTTTGGGTGGTGGGATTAAAGATTTCTCTTTTTCTCATGGTATTAATCTGTAGTTTCTACAGTTTCTACCCTGAATATATTTTAGTTAGCAGAGAAAGAAGTCACTATCCCAATAAAGCAATTTGCCCTAGATGAAGAGCCCATAGACAGTGTTATCTTCAGCTCCTTTGACAAAGCCTCCACCATCTCATTGTGTGTAATTCCTTGTCAGGTGTCATTGTTTCTGAATTATACTTGCTGGTGAGAACGTTTGGATTGTAAGGGAAATCGCAAGATAATTCTAGTGGCATTCACTCTTCTGCCCTCGGCGGTTTTCTGAAATAACAGGCAGTGTTGGACTGATTTGAGTTGTATTCCTTTTCATTTCCTGTTGATTACATTTGTAAGGATCTCGTGCTGATAAGCCTTAATTAAATACTCAATTTATTTTGCTAAAATCTTATTCCATTTAAGGACATTCTGAATGAAGATGAGTACAACTACATTTCTGTTAGTCAAATAGACTTAAAAATCTCAACTCTTTATGTGGATAGCTAAGATTTTTTTGTATCTTGGTTATAAGGAAGGTGAAAATCAGCTTTAAATTATCCAAAAATGTGAAGTCTTTCTCATCATTTTATAGTACTCATAATTACTTAGCATTATCATTCCCCTTACAGACCGTAATATAATATAGAAGGTTCTAGTAAAAATGTAATTATCCTTTCTTCTTTGCTAAAGTTTTTCATAGACTGGTGTTTTCAGATGTCCTTATGACAAAGGTTCTCTTTACTGATTTGCGATGTCCTTCAGCCAGCAAATTAACATTTCTACCTTGCCAGGTTAGAAAAATTTCTGAATCATTTTAAAAAAAATTTTTATTGAAGGAATTCCCATTGGGGCTCAGCGGTTAACGAACCCGACTAGCATCCATGAGGACTCAGGTTCAATCACTGGTCTCGCTCAGTGGGTTAAGGATCCAGCGTTGCCGTGGGCTCTGGTGTAGGTCGCAGACCCAGTTCAAATCCCAAGTTGTTTTGGTGTTGGCCAGCAGCTACAAATCCAATTGGACCCCTAGCTTGGGAACCTCCATATGCCACGGGTGTGGCCCTAAAAATCAACAAAACAAATTTTATTGTAGTTGACATACAATATCATATTTAGTTTAGGTGTATAACATAGTGATTTGATATTTTTATACACTATGCACCACACAAAGTTATTACAGTATTACTATATCACCTTACTGTATATTATATCTTTGTGACTTATAACTGGTAGTTTGTATCTCTTAATCGTTTTCACCTGTTTCATCCCCTTTCCTCTGGCAACCACTAGTTCTCTGCATCTGTGAGTTGTTTCTACATGGTTATATTTGTTCATTGGTTTATTAGATTCCACCTATAAGTGAAAGCAGATAGTATTTTTCTTTTTCTGTGTTATTTTACTAAGTATAACACCCTCCAGGCCCATTTATGTTGTCAGAGATATCAAAATTTCATTATCTTTTTTTATGATTAAGTAATATTCCATTACACATATATACATCTTTCTTATCCATTCCTCTGTTGAACATTTGGGTTGTTTTCATATCTTGGCTGTTGTAAATAATGCTTCAGTGAATACTGGGGTGCATATATCTTTTGAAATTAGTTTTTTTTTTTTTTTAATGTGGAGGGGCTAAATACCCGAAGTGGAATTGCTGAATCATATGGTAATTTTTAATTTTTGAGAAAACTCATATTGTTTTCCATAGTGGCAGTGCCAATTTATATTCCAACCAACAGTCACAAGTGTTCATTTTTCCCCACATCCTAAGCAGCACTTTTTATTTCTTGTTTTTTTTGTTGATAATTGTTCTTACAGGTGAGAGATAATATCATATTGTGGTTTTGACTTCCATTTCTCTGATTCGTGATGTTGAGCATCTCTTCATGTGCTGTTGGCTATCTGTATGTCTTTGGAAAATACCTGTTCAGATTCTCTGCCCATTTTTAATCAGATTGGCTTTTTTTTTATATTGAGTTTTGTAAGTTCTTTATATATTTTGGATATTATCCCCTTATCAGACATAGCATTTATAAGTATCTTCTCCCACTCAGTAGGCTTCATTTCTCTCGATGCAATAGCTTTATCATTTGATGTGGTCCCACCTATTTATTTTTGCTTTTTTGTTGCCCTTGGTTGAGACAGAGCCAAAAAAATCTATATATCACTAAGCCTGATGTCAAAGAGCTGTATGCCTATGTTTTTTTGCTTGTTTGTTTTTTTTGTGTCTGGCCTTACATTCAAGTCTTTCATTCATTTTTCAAATATATGTACATTATTTTTTTGAGAAAATGGTCTAGTTTCATTCTTTGGCATGTAGCTGTCCAGTTTTCCTAACACCACTTATTGAAGAGGCTATGTTTTCCTCATTGTGTATTTATGCCTCATTTGTCGTATACTAATTGGCCACGTGTGTGGGTTAGGGGCTCTCTATTCTCTTCCATTGATGTGTGTCTGTTTTTGTGGCAGTATCATACTATTTTAATTACTATATCTTGGATTATAGTTTGATATCAGGAATCAGATCTCTAGCTCTACTTTTTTCAAAATTGCTTTGGCTAGTCAGGGTCTTCAGTGGCTTCTTACAAATTTTAGGATTATTTGTTTTAGTTCTGTGGAAAGTGCCATGGATGGATAGATAGACATCGTATTGAATATGTAGATCTCTTTGGGTAGTATAGATATTTTATCAATATTAATTCTTCTGATCCATGAGCACAGTATATCTTTCTATTCATTTGTGTCAAGTTCAATTTCTTTTATCAACGTCTTAACATTTTTTAGAGTACAGCTCTTGAAATTCCTTGGTTAAATTTATTCCTAGGTAATTTTTTCTTTTCAATGGTGATTGTAAATAGGATTGATAGTTCATTATTACTGTATAGCAATGTGGTAGATTTCTGTTTATTAACTTTGTATCCAGTATATTAACTTTACTGAATTCATTTACTTTTTTTTTTTTTTGGTGGGGGGGGCCCTTAGAATTTTTTATATGTAGTATCATGCCATCTGCAATTAGTGACAAGAGTTACTTCTCTCTCAAAATTTTGATACCTTTTATTTTTTTCTTGACTGACTGCTGAGCCTAGGACTTTTAGTTCTATGATAAATAAAAGTGGGAGAGTTGGCATACTTGTTCCTGATTGTAGAGGAAAAGCTTGCAGCTTTCCAATGTTAATTATAATGTTGGTTGTGGGCTTTTCATAAATAGTCTTATGTTGAGGTATGGTCCCTCTATACTCACTTTTTAAAAAATTTATTTTATTTTTTTTTAATTTTGTCTTTTTGCCTTTTCTAGGGCCGCTCCCGTGGCATATGGAGGTTCTCAGGCTAGGGGTCTAATTGGAGCTGTAGCCGCCAGCCTATGCCAGAGCCACAGCAACATGGGATCCAAGCTGCGTCTGCGACCTACACCACAGCTCACAGCAATGCCGGATCCTTAACCCACTGAGCAAGGCCAGGGATTGAACCTGAAACCTCATGGTTCCTAGTTGGATTCGTTAACCACTGACCCACGATGGGAAGTCTTCTCTATACTCACTTTGTTAAGAGTTTTTTATCATGAACAGATGTTGAATTTGTCAAATGCTTTTCTGCATCTGTTAAAGTAGTTATATAATTTTTAAAATGTATTTTATTGAAGTATATTTGATTTACAATGTTTTAATTTCTGCTGTACAGCAAAGTGATTCAGTTATACAGACACACACATATATATATTTTTTTAAAAAATATTCTTTTCTGTTATGGGTTTATCACAAATATTCAATAGTGTTCTTTGTGCTATACAGTAGGACCTTGTTGTTTCTCCATTCTGTATCATTCTATATATAATACTTTGCATCTGCTAATCCCAAACTCCCAGTCACGTCCATCCCTCCCCCAATCTCCCTCCCTCTTGGCAACCACAAATCTTTTCTTTATGTCTGTATGTTCCTTTTTTGTAGATAAATTCATTTGCATTATATTTTAGGTTTCACGTATAAGTGATAGGATATGGCATTTGGCTTTCTCTTTCTGACTTACTTCACTTAGTGTAATAATCTGTAGTTCCATCCATGTTGCTGCAAATTTAATCCTTTTTTATGGCTGAGTAGTATTCCATTGTACCTAACCTTCTTTATCCATTCATCTGTCAATGAATATTTAGGTTGTTTCCATGTCTTGCCTATTGTGAATAGTGCTGCTGTGAACATACAGATGCATGTATGGTTTCTAATTATAGTTTTGTATGGATATGCCCAGGAGTGGGATTGCTGGATCATATGGCAACTCAATTTTTAGTTTTTTAGGGAAGCTGCATACTGTTTTCCATAGTGACTGCACCAGTTTACATTGCCATCAATAATGTAGAAGGGTTCTCTTTTTTCCACACTTTCTCCTGCATTTATTATTTGTAGATTTTTTGATGATGGCCATTGTGACTGATATAAGGAGATACCCCATTGTAGTTTTGATTTGCATTCTCTAATAATTAGTAATGAAGGAATTCCCGTTGTGGCGCAGTGGTTAACGAATCTGACTAGGAACCATGAGGTTGCGGGTTCGCTCCCTGCCCTTGCTCAGTGGGTTAACGATCCGGCGTTGCCGTGAGCTGTGGTGTGGGTTGCAGACGCGGCTCGGATCCTGCGTTGCTGTGGCTCCGATTTGACCCCTAGCCTGGGAACCTCCATATGCCGCAGGAGCGGCCCAAAGAAATAGCAAAAAGACCAAAAAATAAATAAATAAATAATAATAATAATTAGTAATGTCAAGCATATTTTTATGTGCTTTTTGGCCATCTGTCTTCTTTGGAGAAATGTCTGTTTAGATCTTCTTACCATCTTTTAATTGAATTGTTTTTGTTTTTTTTTTGTTTTTTTTTTTTTTTTTTGAAATAAAGCAGTATGAGATGTTTGTATATTTTGGAAATTAATCCCTTGTCAGTTGCTTCATTCTCCGTTTTTTTCCCCCATTCTGTGGGTTTTTTGTTTTGCTAATGGTTTCCTTTGCTATGCAAAAGCTTTCAAGTTTAATTATGTTCCTTTTGTTTATTTTTATTTTCATTACTCTAGGAGGTGGATCAAAAAAGAGACTGCTGTGATTTATGTCAGAGTGTTCTGCCTATGTTTTTCTCTTAAGAGTTTAAAAGTATCTACCCTTACACTTAGGTCTTTAATCCATTTTGAGTTTATTTTTGTGAGACTGTTCTCATTTCATTATTTTACATGTAGTATCTCAGATTTCCCAGCAAAACTTATTGAAGAGATTGTCTTTTCTTCATTGTATATTCTTGCCTCCTTTGTTGTAGATTAATTGACCATATGCGTGTAGGTTTAAATCTTGGCTTTCTGTAGTGTTCCATTGATCTTTATGTCTGATTTTGTGCCAGTACCATGCTGTTTTGATTGCTGTAGTTTTGTAGCAGTCTGAAGTCAGGGAGCCTGATTCATCCAATTCCTTTTTCTTTCTCAGGATTGCTTTGGCTATTCAGGATCTTTTGTGTTTCCATACAAATTTATTTATTTATTTGTTCTAGATCTGTGAAAAATGCCATTGGTAACTTAGTAGGGATTGCACTGAATCTGTAGATTGCCTTAGGTCATATAGTCATTTTGACAATATTGATTCTTCCAGTCCAAGAACGTAGTATATCTTTCTGTTTGTTACATCTTCAATTTCTTTTATTGGTGTCTTATAGTTATCTGAGTACAGTTCTTTTGCCTTCTTTTTGATGTGATGGTAAATGGGACTGTTTTCTAATTTCTCTTTCTGATCTTTTGTTAGTGTATTAGGAATTCATGAAACCTCTGTGCATGTCTTTAGATTTCCATAGATTTTTGAAAAGTTCCTTTTGCAAATTACTGTGGTGACTAATCCAGAAGATAATTGCCCTATTAATGTATAAAAAAGAGTTCTACTAATTATTTGAATAATTGTTAATTATTTAAACAATATAATATATACACCATTGGGATAGAAATGAAAAGTTTAATAAAACAATTTTTAATAATTCATGGAGAAAATTATTTAGAAATTAAAAATAAATCTCTGCAAAACACCACTCAGACACAGAAAACTTATGATTACCCAAGGGGAAGGAGTCGGGGGAGGGATAAATTAGGAGTATAGGATTAACAGATTCACAACTACCATATATGAAATTGATAAACAAGGATTTGCTGTGTAGCACAGGGAATGATATTCAATATCTAATAATTACTCATAATGAAAAAAAGATATATATGTATATATGACTGAATCACTGCTATACATCTGAAACTAACACAATATTGTAAATCAACTATACTTTAATAAAAAAATTTTTTAATGTGCAAAATAATAAAGTCTCTCCAGAGTATATTTGAATTGCTCATGTCACTGGTTTTCAAAGTCAAGTACCTAGACCAGGAGCAACAACATCACTGGGACACGATAGAACTGCAGATTCATAGTCTCTGCTGGATACTGATTGAATCAAAACTGGGGAGAGTGGGGGAGGGAGGGAGGGAGAGTGGGACAGTGTGTGTGTAGCCTGTGGAATCTGTGTTTTCACAAGCTCCAGGTGATTCTGGTCTATGGTAGTTTGAGGACACAAACTTTGGGTAAATACTTCCCTCTGTGAGCAGGCCATACTCACTGGGATTTGGCAGGAAAGTGCCACCTGGTTTCCTTCCTCCCTTCCCTCCTTCCTTCCTTCCCCATTTCTCTCTCCCTCCCTCCCCCTGCTACCTCCTCCCTCCCTCTTTCTTTTTCCATTCCTCCTCTTTTCTAGTCTCTCCCCTCTCTTCCCCTCTCTTTTCCCCTCCTCATCCATCTTTCTTTCTTTCTTCCCAATGCACAGCATGCAGAAGTTCCTGGGCCAGGAATTAAACCCATGCCACAGCAGTGACAATGTTGGATCCTTAACCCACTGAGACAGCAGGGAATTCCATTTCTTTCTTCCTTTCTTCCTTTCCTTTCTTCCTTCTTTCTTATTTAATTTTTAAATTGAAGTACAGTTGATTTACAATATTTCAAGTGTATAACAGTGACTCAGTATTCTTATAGAGTATGTGGCATTTAAAGTTGCAGTTTGTCTGTTTTATACATAGTGCTTTGTGCCTCTCAATTCCCTAACCCTGTCTTGCCCCTTATCCTTTCCTCTTCTCACTGGTAACCACTACTTTGTTCTTTATATCTGTGACTCTGTTTCTGTTTTATTATTTTCATTCTTTTTAAAAAAACTTATTTGAATTCCACATTTAAGCGATAACATACAGAATTTGTCTTTCTCTGCCTGACCATGTTGTTGCAAATGGCAGAATTTCATTGTTTGTTATGGCTGAATAATGTTTCATTGTGTGTATATTTATATATAAAAAAACATATATACATGTGTGCGTGTGTGTATAGGGGGAGTGTGTCTATACATAGACAGTTTATCTACTCATCTTTTGATGGACGCTTAAGTTGCTTCCATGTTTTGGCTATTGTATATAATGCTGCTGTGAACATTGGGTACAGGTATTTTTTGAATTAGTGTTGTCATTTTCTTCAGTATATACCCAGGAATGGAATTTCTGGATCATGTAGTAGTTCTATTTTAAGTTTTTTAGGAACATCCGTTCTGTTTTCCAGAGGAACCGAATGAATTTCATCCCCACTTTCAGTGTACTAGAGTTTGCTTTTCTCCACATCATTACCAACATTTGTTATTGGTAGAGTTTTTGACCATAGCCATTCTGACAGTTCAGAGGTGAATACCACATTGTGGTTTTGTTTTCTGCTTTTTGTGAAAATGTCCACATGTTTAATGTTGGCAACTTTATTTATTTATTTGCTTTTTAGGGCTGTACCTGTGTCATATGGAAGTTCCCAGGCTAGGGGTAGGATCAGAGCTACAGCTGCTGGTCTACAGCCACGCCAGATCCTCAACCCACTGAGCGAGGCCAGGGATCGAACATAACATCCTCATGGATACTAGTCAGATTTGTTTCTGCTGTGCCACAATGAGAACTCCCCGAATTGTGGTTTTAATTTGCATTTCTCTGATGACAGTATGTTGCATATCTTTTCATGAACCTGTTGGCCATCCCCATCTTCTTCAGAAAAATGTATATTCAGGTCTTCTGACCGTTTTTTAATTGAATTTTTTTATATTGAACTCTGTGAACTGTTTATGTATTTTGAATATCAACCCCTTATTAGTCATATCAGTCAATATTTTATCACATTAAGTGTGTGGTCTTTTCATTTTGTCGATGGTTTCCTTGTTTGCAAAAGCTTTTAAGTTTAATTGGTTCCCATTTGTTTATTTTTACTTTTGTTTCATTTGCCTTAGGAGACAGATCCAAATAAATATTGCTACAATTTATGTCAGAGTGTTCTGCCTGTATTTTCTTCCAGGAATTTTATTGTTTCTGGTCTTGCATGTAGACCTTTAATCCATTTTGTTTATTTTTGTATATGGTATGAAAACATATTCTAATTTCATTTTTTTATGTGTAGCTGTCTAGTTATCCCAGCACCACTTACTGAAGAGACTGTCTTTTCTGCATTGTATCTTCTTACCTCCTTTGTCATAGGTTAATTGACCATAGGTGGGTTTATTTGGGGGCTCTCTATTCTGTTCCTTTGATCTGTATATCTGTTTTTATGCCATTGTCAGGCTGTTTTGGTTGCTGTAGCTTTGTAGTAGAGTCTGAAGTCAGGGAGCCTGATTCCTCCAGCTTTGTTCATTTTTCTCGAGATTGCTTTGGCTGGTCTACTTTAAAGGCTTCCAAGAAAGACAATTCCATTGGCTTTTCTATATACCATTTCAAATATCTTGGTATTATCCCTGAGCTGGCTTCAAAAGCCATTATTTTAAGCTTACAAAACTGTCCAAAAAGACGAGATTTGTGTTGGTTGGTTTTATGTTGTTATTTACTTCTTGGAAACAGATTCCCTTCCACATGTTTTTGTAAATATTTTCATGAGGGAAAAAAGAGGAATATTTTTTTTCCCATCCTTTGATATTTTTGGAGGATAATTAAAGGAAGCAAATACGAATCCTTATGACTCTCAGTAGAGAGTTTGTGCCTAGGAAATCGTTTTCCCCGAGTGTCTTTGCAGAGGTGGGGAATAATATTGATTCCTACCATGTGCGTTGAAATTGTTATCAATTAATTCTATATAGAGTTCCAGCATAAAAGCGTTTATTGCATCTGTACATATTCTTTTAATGTACTTTGGACTTAATCAGTTTAGATTAAGTCTCTCCTTTAGTGCTGGAAATTTTGTTTGTCAGCTTTATGCCAGGCCCATGTGACATGAACGTGGTCATTTCAGAATAACGTACACTGGTCATGTTGTGAAGATAATAGGAATCAGCAGAAAGAATCTTGAAGTAAGTTCTCAAGTAGGAATTAGGAACCTTCTGATCTATAAGTGCTTTTCTCCTTGACTGACTGTAATTTCTAATGTAAAGAGTGATGAAGGTGATATTTGAGAAGCATAACAGACAATTTGAGGCTGCTTTGATATCTAGAATTGTATATTATTTGCATAAGAATAAAATACTTTAATAATTAAACTTTCTTTTGCAGAGTATCATTTAAATTCTATTTCAAATCTAATTTTCCTTGAGAAAACACTCCCAAAACCATCTGGCTCTTTAAGTAAGCTATCTCTTAAAATTTAACCAGCTATATCTATGAGGCATTTTTAGTGACTATCTTTTGTCCAAAAGAAACCTGAATGATTTAGTTGGATTTGCAGCATTTTTAATTACATTCAAAGCTTCTTGGCAAGGATATGACACATAGATATTCCCTTAATGATGAAATTTATATACTCAATTTTGCTTTTTCTCTGATGTAATATGGAATATTATTAGAAATTCATACCATGCTGCTTATGGACTTGGATGTGAATATTCTTCAGTGTTGAGGCAGCATGCTTGTTTTGCATTTTATAAGGCTGTTCTTAAAAACTTAAAGGATTGTATCTTTTCCTTATATTTAGAAGAAATACGTTAACTTCTGTGTATGCATTTCTCTACCATAAGCATAGGCATTGTGATTAAAGTTGAATAGGTTTTGTGTGATTATAGTTTTGGGATAGTTTTTGATTGAAATAAATATCTGTCTTCTAATTATAAAGTAAGAATACATGTTCATGGTAAAAAAAAAAAAAAAAGGAACAGCTGCAAATGATACTTTAAAATCACTTACTAATGTACTACCTCAAAATAGCCAGTATTGAAGTTTTAAAAAATGTTTAATTCCAAATTTATATATATGTGTGTGTGTATTCTAGTTGAGATCATAGTTACAGACAGGTCTAAATCATGGTTTAAAACCTTATAGACTTCAAGCATTTTCTTATAAAATTTATTTGAAAATTAGTTTTAATAAATGCACTATATTTCCATTTAAATATAACACAGTTTAACAATTTATCTTTTTCTGGAAATTTGAATTAGTGCCCTTTCCAGTGCTGAATTGATGGTCTTTCTACTCAGGGTCAAAGAGAATGAACACTTTTAAGGCATATTACCTATTGGTTTCAGAAAATTAAGAGGCTAGACTCCCCAAGCACTATATGAAAACTTGCCTTCATTCAATACCCTGAAATAAAGAAACCCCTTGCTACCGTCAAGAAAAAAAAATACTAAATCTGCTTTGTTTTTCTTAGATTGGTTGTATAGTAAGTATATATAAAATATATGTATAGTTTTCTACATATTTGCACTTCATCAGCTTCTATGTATTTGTTGATTAGTCTTTGCCCAAGTATGTTCTTTTTGTAAATGTTTAAACCAGAAATGAGTAATTTCTAATAATTGCTTTTACAAAGTATCACTATTAAAAAAAAAATAGGCCATTGTGAGTAATAATGGGACTCCTTACCGTGACCTTGAACCAATAGGACAGATCCTACAAATTAGCCGTGAAAGTTTTCAGATAGATACAAATCTGAATACATCTTAGTTCTTCTAACATCTCAGGATATTGCCATGTTCAATTTTAGCGGGCATGAAATGTATCCCAATTGAGTTAAATAATTTATGATGCATTCGTAATGACATACTTTAGACATTAACAAAAAGCCTTAACAGTAGATGTATGAGTACTAAAATCATAGTGGAGAGAAGAGTTGGATTATATTATGAACTGCCACTGACTTGATGTGTAATATTGGGCAAGTCATTGTCCTGAATCTCAGTTTTCTTGTTTATAAAATAAAATATTTAGTTGGATACTTAAGTTTTTTGGTTTTTTTTTTTTAAAGCTTTAAAATTCTGGTTTTCCTATTTAAGTTGCTAAGCCTTATCATCTTTAAAATACTTTTCTCCTACCTGGCAGAAATGTTAGCATCCAGTGATTAAAAATTAGTGCACTCAAAACAGTAAGAATAGCTGCGCTTAATTATTCTATTATGTGTCATTTACCTTTCATATAGTCTCATTAACTCCTTACAGTAAACCTAAAGAGGAGGTCTTATTTTGCTGGTGGGGAAGCTGAGGGTTATACAAAGTCCCACTGGGGCTGAATGGTTAGTCAGAATTTGACTCATGCATGACAGAAAAGCTCCTCCCTCCACTCTGCTAGTTACCTGTCTTTTGAAGAAATGGCAGTGGCTGTGTAAACCAGCATTTTCACCTGTGGCATTATTGGCATTTGGGGCCAGATTAGCATTTGCTGTGGCGGGCTATCTTGAGCATGATAAGAGCATCCGTGGCATCTATCCGTTCGCACTCACA
This sequence comes from Phacochoerus africanus, assembly GCF_016906955.1. NCBI lineage: Eukaryota > Metazoa > Chordata > Mammalia > Artiodactyla > Suidae > Phacochoerus > Phacochoerus africanus. The sequence continues at coordinate 37,376,432 of NC_062553.1, forward strand.
CTAAAAATGTCTCTGGGCATTACCAGAGGTTCTCCTGTGTATGGTGAGGAATTACACCCAGTCAAGGATTGCTGATGTAATACAACTCAAGTCATCAACAGTCGCAGGCAAAAATAATTGTTATCTCTGGTAAAAGTCAGGGGCTTTAGGCCATTTTGGATTTCAAAGATCAGGATGGAATTGACTAAGAATCCCTGTGAAGAACCCTGCTCCATCATTCAGCAGTATTTATACGTTTTTGATTGCTTGACCTTTACCTACTTGAGATTTTTCTTACTGAAGAGTACTCATCCCCTGGATGCATAGTACACCACCATGAACCTGACTGCAAATTAGTTAATTTATTGTAAAATAATTATTGAGTACTTGCCATGTGTTGGGCATTGTCGAGTTACTGTACCTGGTTAAAGCAGTGAGCCAGGTTGTCCTAGAGAGGAAACAGATATGAAACAATTATAGCTCATTCCCTTTCTTTTCTCTTTTTTTCTTTCCTTTCCCTTCTTTTCTTCCATCCTGCCACACTTGCAATATATACAAATTCTTGGACCAGGGATCCAACCCGTGCTACAGGAGAAACCAGAGCCACATCAGTGACAATGTCAGATCCTTAACCTACTGAGCCACCAGGGAACAACACCTCATTCCCCTTTGTTTCAGATAATCTTTTTAAGCACATCTTTAGGATAACAATATAATGTGTTTATCATATTTAACACACACATGCAAATACAAACACAGCTAATCACATAGGGCTAAAGTTTGCCCTCTTTCATATGAATGAGTGAAGATAGCACACACTAGGAAATTTGTGTTCTACCAGTTTAAAAAGATACTTGGGCTCTGGTTTTCAAAACGAGTACTTATCTGGGGTCTGGCTCCATTTCAGAACTGACTTGTTGTTGTAATACTCTTAGTATTTGTGGCTTTGAAACCTGGCCATAAACATGTCAGAGTTTGTCACACAGGGCTTAATCTCTGAAGTAGTCAGTTAATGAGGGAATCTCATGAATTGCATGCCTGATCTCTCTCCTGAACTCTGTATTCTACAAGGACAAGAACCACAGATTTTTTCATTGAATTTTGGTTGCAGTGCCTGGAACAGTACCTGGCTGAGCCATGGTAGCCTTTTGGTACATGTTTATTAGGTGTGAATATGTACCAAAGGAACATACCTAAGGAAACAAGATCTTTGAACAGTGAAAATAGGTTTCACTAAATAAGTCGTCTTAAGTTTCTGTATTCTCCCTGAAGACCATTGAGATTGTTAACTCCATTTGTTTCTTCTAAGCTAGTTGAAAGTCTGAGTTCAGTCTTGATAAAAGCAGATGTTTGGGCAGCCAAGAGAGACACAAACCTATAAACTCAGACGTGAGCGTTCAAAACAAGGAGGTCTTCACCCGCTGGATGAAAGCTTGTGGATATGCCTCCGAAGACCCGGAAGGAATCCCTGTAGAGAGCTCTTGGCAGTAATGGGTGTTTTGAGCATAGGTGCTGAACTCTCATAAGAAAATTTATTTGGAGTGCTACATAAAACGTAGGGAAATTGAGAACACATTCAAAAGGGTTTCTGTCATGATGAAATTATACTGATACTTAAGGGATAAAACCTTAAGCCTTCTGGAAAAAATAGGTTCCTGGGAAGAACTTCCTTCCTGATGATTTTAGAACAGTGAAATTCAAATGCTTCAGCTATTTTTAAAAATAGATTCTGTTTTGTTTCCTTTTTTTACGTCTTTCTGTTGCAGAGTCTTGTTAGCTTTACCTGCTGTAGCTCTTAATATGAATAACTTCAGCTTTTAATAAATAATAAAAGCTATAATGAGATACCTAAGTTTTATCACTTCTAGAGTTGGTGTGTGTAGCATTGTTAAAGATGTTTGGTCATTACTACATATAAGAGGGTTATTTTATTCATTCATTATGTCCATTCCACAAATAGGTATTAGGAGTGTGCTCTGTGCCTGATATTGTGCTAAGCCTGGGTTACATCCGTAGACAAAGGAGATAGAAATTCCTACTCTCGTGAAGGGGGAAGGCAGCAAGACCTAAAATACAAGTATAGTTATGTTGTTAGTGACTTAAGAATTCTACGAAAAATAAAAAAGGAGAGTAGGGATTACTGAGACAAGGTGATATAGTGATGGAATGAAGGAGGGGAGGAGTAAAAGCTTGAAGAAGACATTGGGAGGCAGGTATGTGAAGCACTGGTGGCTATTAAGATGGGAACCTCTGGAGGATTTTAAATTACGGGATTGTCAGGTTGTAACTTCAGTGTTAACAGGACAGGTAATAGTATTGGACTATGGTGATAGTTGTGGAGGTGATGCCAGGTGGTGAGAATCCAGATGTATTTTCAAGGTAGAGCCAGGAGTTCCCTGGTGGTTCAGTGGGTTAAGTTGTGGAACTTCCACATGCTGTGTGTGCAACCAAATAAAAGTAGAGCCAGTCATATTTGTTGGCTTGTGAGAGAGAGACGGGACCCGGGATGACTCAAAACCCTTTGGGCTGAGGATCTGGAAGGATAGAGCTGAATCCACTACCAGGGCCAAGTCTTTGAGGAAAGTGGATTTTGGGGGAGCTCCATTTTGCACATTTTACCACTTGGGAAGGAGCCCGCATGAGATGAGCTGTCTCATTCGGTCAGAAGTGCACATCTGGAATTTAGGAAGAGGTCTGTGCTAGAGGGCGGTCACGTGGAGGGACCCTTTAGAACTTCTCTTCAGATAGCTTTGGTTTTCTCAGTCAGGTAGAAACTTGGTCATCAGCAGGAAGAAAGTTGAGAGGGAGTTGTGGAAAATTAGAGAGTCAGAAACAGTTGTCTTTGTGGGCAAGTGAAGAGACTAGGAATGCTGTATGAGTGAGGTCAGCATGTATGGCCAACCATGGTTCATGGTCGAGAATTTAAAGGGACATTCCATGTGCTGGAAACTTCTTTTTCACCATATCTTTGCACGTATTTTTACTTATTTTCAGTTCCCTGGCATTTTTTTTTTTTTTGGAAAGTGTTGCTGCCCTTATGAGGGTAAAACATTAAAACAAAGGAGGTGACATTAATTGGGACGTTATTTATTTCTCTCAGCCACTTTCACCTTGTAGGTATTAGAACAGAGTATGTAGGGTTTTAGATATAACTGCCTTGAGTATACTAAGTTAAGGGTTTTGCCAAGAAAGAAGTGAAAGTGGAGCCAAGGGGTTGAGAGAATATATAATACAGGGAAGTGATAGCAGTGTTGACGTAAAATTCAAACTGTGAGCAGGGAAATGAGGCCACCCAAGAATGAGAAGCAGTGAAAAGGTGGTGGTGGGTCAGTTGCTTAAAGGTCCCTGTGGGGTCAGAAAATATTGAAATCAGGTTAAAAATGGATCATTTTATGTATGTATTTATTCATGCATTCATTTATGCATGCATGTGGCCACAGCATTGAGAAGTTCCCAGGCCAGGAATTGAACCCATGCCACAACAGTAACAATGTCAGATCCTTAACCACCAGTCCCATCAGGGAACTCCTGAATCATTTAAATGTTATTCTTAAATAGTGAATCATATTTCAAATACATGGAAAGAGTTTTCTACTGAATCCATCTAATGATTTTTTTCAACTTAAGCACAAGTAGTTGAGTTCGTTAACTTTAGTTTTTCTTGTTTAAAAAAATTTTTTTTTAATCTTTTTGTCTTTTTGCCTTTTCTAGGGCCTCTCCTGAGGCATATGGAGGTTCCCAGGCTAGGGGTCTAATCGGATCTGTAGCCGCCAGCCTACGTGCCACAGCAATGCCAGATCCGAGCTGTGTCTGCGACCCACTCCCAGCACAGTGAGTTCAAGGATCCAGTGCTGTTGCAGCTGTGGCGTAGGTAACTCAGATCTGTCCCTGCAGAGAGGCCAAAAAAAGAAAAGGATGTCCTGGATAAGTGGCATGTAATTCAGTACCTCTGTCATGGTACTAAGGCCCGAGATACGTTTTCCCCCGGGGTAATCCGTGTTCACATTCCTAGAAGTAAAATGACCAATTTCATGCAGCACAGTATAGACCAATGATGTGTTGGAATGCGTTTCAGTGAAAGCAATCCTTAAAACTTCCAAAGTACTGGAGTCCCAAAAATAGCTATCTGAAGACTTAGCTCGACCCACACACTGTGATTCTAGAGGAATTGGTTATCTTCATATTCTTACTAAGACAAAACTTTGCAGATACTTAAGTTTTACTCTGACAAGCTTTAAAAGTGCAGTGTTACACTTTACTTGAGGTAGGGAGTTCCCATTGTGGCGCAGTGGTTAACGAATCCGACTAGGAACCATGAGGTTGCGGGTTCAATCCCTGGCCTTGTTCAGTGGGTTAAGGATCCGGTGTTGCCGTGAGCTGTGGTGTAGGTTGCAGACGCGGCTCGGATCCCGAGTTGCTGTGGCTCTGGCGTAGGCCGGTGGCTATAGCTCCAATTAGACCCCTAGCCTGGGAACCTCCACATGCCTGGGGAGCGGCTCTAGAAAAAAAGGCAACAGGACAAAAAAAAAAAAAAAAGAATGGCTAGCTTTTCCCGGGATGGAATAATGCATCTTTATATATATATATATATATATACATATATACACACCCCAGTTATATTTTACACCTCTGTCTTCTTCCCAAAGAAACACGTTGTGTTTAAACATTCTAATTTAACTCTTCATCATTGCTGAAGATGTTTTCATCAGCAGTGATATAAGCCTGTCACTCTTTTCTGGGCAGGGTCCCTTCCCACAGTCTGAATGAGAGGCCATTTCTGTGATCCCGAACAGTGTCTTTTGTTTCTATTTCCCTGGTATCAACCATAGTGTATTTTTCAGGTCATTGTTGTTGAATGAGTTGGGAATGAGTGAGCCTGGTTTAAGCCCTCTTTCTAAAAAGGGCTATGTGCCTGAGTAGAATTGACCTTTTCCCATTTAGCATCCTAAAAATGATAAAACACCAGAAAGATTGGGTATTGGTCAATGTGAAAGATACTGTGACTTAGTTTCTCATATACCTATCCAGCACTTCCTTTCATGATGATAATCACCAATTATCAGTTACTTTAGTTCAGTGTTTTAGTTCCATTGCACTTCCTTCATGATGATAATCAATTATCAGTTACTTTAGTTCAGTGTTTTTGGTGATGTATTACCTTTGCATGATCTCTTGTTTATATCTAAGATACAGACTGTGTACTTCTACTGGGGACTTGGTTCAAGAAGTTCAATTTAACAGGAAATTTTAAATAACATGCAGAATTCCAAGAGGACTTTAGTTGGCAAATCTGATTCCTCCCACTTATGAATGAATGATTTCCTCCCTGAAGATTATATGACTTTATTATTGAAGAGCCATACTTTTTTCATTAAGTAAATTGAACTTTGTCATCACCAAAACTCGTATTAGATACATCTACCACTGTTCGTATTTATCTTCTTTTCCAAAGATCATGGTGGGTAAAGAAAAACACTTTCTCTTTTTTAGATAGCAGGACAACAGTTACTAAGAGAGTCAATGTGTCACCCTGACACCTGACACAACAGTGAAACCCGCAGAAATAGCAAATGAGCTTGCTGACATCATTATTCCCCGTCAGATAAGGAATCGGTCTCCTTGTGGTAATAAACTTCGTAGAGTTCGGCAAGTCAGAGATGACCCAGATTGGAACAAGCTCAAGTGTTATCAGGGCTCACTGTGTTTTAGGGAAGGTTACCTCTGACTTTCAGGTCAAGGAGACTTTCATATCTTGAGTCTACCTTAAAACAGTTTTTATCTTATTCTCAAAAACCCATGGCTATAAAAATTTCTCAATTTTTTTTTTGACCCTGGTAGATAGCTTCTCATTCTTCCAAGGTTTGGAACATATGAGAACTTTGATGTTGTGTTAGTGTTTTCTCATCTTGATCAATAAGGTTAGAAGTCTGTCAAGGCCAGGACCCATTGTTCTTCCTTGCTGAGCTTTTGGAAATGATTGAAGTAGATTATGAGTGTATCAAACCTGCTGAAGAAAAAATCCATCCTGAAGGCCTTGTCATGAACCTCTGGGGATTTTTTTGTGTAAACTAGACCTTCGCTGTTTTAGTTTATTTTAGTCTTAGATGTGGGGATCAGCATGCATCAGCTGTCAAGTCATTGGTACGTAGCCTTGGTCTATACTCTGAAAGGAAGTGGGCTTCCGTAGACAAGAGTGATACCTAGTAAACTGGTCACTCTTAATTTCAACTTTACATTTTGGAATAAGGTTATTGAGCACAGAGTAGTTGTTCTCAAAGTGTGGCCCCAGCACCAGCAGGAGCAGCACTACCTGGAAGCTTGTTAAACATGTTGATTCTTGAACCCCACCCCAGACCTGTTGAATCAGAGGCTGTGGAGGGGTAGGTGTGTGGTTTAGAACACTCTGATGCATGCTGGGATTTGACAGACACAACAGAGCATCTTGAAATGACTGTACATAAGAATGTTTTTCTTGTTAAAACAGGTGAGCTCATGTATGTATTTCAAGTTGTTTGTTGGCTGGTGATGACCTCAGAAAACTTTAAATACTAACTGGGCCCAAGGAAATTCATTATCCTGTATTTACCTTTGGTAATCTGCCCTACTGCAGACTTCATTAAGCATTCATTAAGGGAAACAGGATTTTTTTTTTCTTTCTAGGGCTGCACCCACTGCATGTAGAAATTCCCACACTAGCAGTTGAATCAGAGCTACAGGCGCCAGCCTATACCACAGCCACAGCAATGCAAGATCCAAGCCCTGTCTGCAACCTGTACCACAGCCCATGGCAATGCCAGATCCTTAACCCAGTGAGCGAGGCCAGGGTTCAAACTCGCAACCTCATGGATTCTAGTTGGTTCGTTAACATCTGAGCCATTGAAGGAAACTCTGAAACAGGGTTTTTGAGAACTGTCTGCTTTCAAGTACATTGGTGTCCAAGTAGAAACATAGAATGATAGGTTATTCTAGCTACACTCTCTTATTGAATGATTTTAGTTTTCAATATCTAGAAAAAATAGACCCGTTAGAAATAATTTAGTTTCAAATGATTATATTTGATTATTTTTAATTTTAGATATAAATACCATTGTATAGTCAGAAAGGTATGCCTTTGGAGTCAAATTGTGTGCCTCGAGTTTTCAGACTTTCTTTGACTTTTTGTTCTTCTGAAAAGTGGAAATGAAACTCCATACCAAGTTGTGAAATTTAAATGACATGCAGAACATAGTAACAGTTTATAATCATTAGAGAAGTGTTAGTACTTATTCTCTAAGCAATGTTTGGTTTATATTTATTTCTGAACATAATTGATTTTATGCTTAAAATTGACAGTTTATAGATATAAAATTTTAATTTTTTTCCCCCCAGCTTCTGTGAGTGAAAGGAATACTGGGTCTTGTAATATTGTATAGATGTAACATCAAGGGCAGCATTAGACTGTTTAATTGCTGTTAATTCCTACTTCTTTCTTAAAAAACTTTAAAAAAAATTATAAATCAGTACACTTTCACTCTAACAAGGAAAAGTTAAGCTCTTTCTATTTTTATTCTCAGCTTAAGATAGTATTTGTAGCCTCCTATGAATTATTCTATACTTTCATTCATGTCCTTGAAAATGTATGTAAACATAACACGCATCCAGGCAGTTTGTGTTACTAAGGGAAGTGAGCTAAGGCCAAGTCAGTTGTAGATTCTGCAATGCAGTAAGAAATAGAACCTAGACCTTTGGGTCTATGGTATAGGAAACAGTCCTTGGTTCCTGTTTGGTGGACCCTGTGTCATGTCCCTCCTCTTCCAGCCTGAGTTTGGAATGGCAGTGGGTTCCTCATTCCCCACAGTTGGCAAATGACTAAATGGTCATATCTTCATGAGGAACTGGGCAGGTGATGGGAGCTGCATCCACTCATGTGCATCCTAGATCTTTGCAAATCCCGTTTACTGATTAGGTAGTAAACCAAAGTGAAACTTAAACTGTGTCCAGGTTCTCATTCTCAACATTCTTTGAACCCAGGTTAGTCATTTTGGTCTGTTCCTTGTTCATTTTTACAAATGTTGGATCATTATATTTACATTTCTGTCATTTGCTTTTGTTGTTGTTTCAGTATAAGTCATCAGTCTGTCAGTGGTTGGGGAGGTGTCATTTTTAATAGATGCGTAATATTTCATAATGTGGCTGTGTTACACTTTAGTCATGTGATCTCCACTTGAAAGACTGTCAAGCTTTGAGGTTATTGTTGGTACCCTTCCCCCCTAAGAAAACCAACTTCATTTATAGATCCTTGTACATATAATTCCAGATAAAACTCTCCAAAGTGGAACTACTGTGTGAACAGAAATTTAAAATTAAAAAAATTTTAAGAGATGTATTTAAAAGTATGTATGTATTTGAAATTTTAAGAGGTACTGTCAATTTGGGGGGTGGGGATAGGGGAGGATGGTTATGGAAATTCACACTCCCTTTGCCAGAGAGGTTTTTCTCCCTGTCCTTATCAGCACTGGCTATACCGATTTGTTTTAATATTTATCAGTCATACCGAAAAAGCAGTATCTCCAGGATAGCTTCAATTTGCAATCATCTGGTGACTGGTGAGGCTGTGTGTCTCTTCATGCTTATTGGCCCTTTAGATTTCCTCTTCTGAGAATTGCTTATTCACATTCCTTGCCCAGTTATATTAGGCTTTTCCTTTTGTTCTTATAAATTGGTATGAATAATTTGGATATTAGGAATATTGAGTTTGCCAGTCATTATGAACTGTGCTTATCTCTTGTTTTATTGATGATTTTTTGCTATATAAGATAACAGATAAATGAATAGTTAAAATAGTTCTTTACTAACTTCTCTCTTTCTTAGAAAGCTTTTCCCAGCTAACAGTAATAAAATATTGTTCTAAGTTTTCTTCTGGTAAATTTATAGTACATTTTACGTTTAAGTTTTTATTCTATCTAGCGGTTTATTTTTTAATTTAAAAGTTATTTTAAAAATTCATTAAAATATTTTAATAAAATATCTGTTTTTAATGTATAAAGTAGAAATTTAACTTTGTTTTCAAGATGGATGACCATTAATTTCAGTTATTAAACAAATTGCTGTTTTCCCACTGAGTTGAAATTCTACTTTTGCCGTGTATTACATTCCTATTTATACAAGGATCTACTTTTGGACCCTCTGCGTTAATTTTCTATAAGTTACCAGAAATTTAGTGGCTTAAAAGAACCCTGACTTACTAGTGTATAATTCTGTAGATTGGAAGTCCAAGAACCATGAAATTGTGTTTTTTGCTCAAGTTCTCAATGGTGAGATTAAGATGTCATCCAGGCGTTCCCGTCATAGCTCAGCGGTAACAAATCCAGCTAGAATCCATAAGGGCATGTGTTCGATCCCTAGCCTTGCTCTGTGGGTTAAGGATCTGGCATTTCTGTGAGCTGTGGTGTAGGTCACAGACGTGGCTTGGAACCCACGTTGCTATGGCTCTGGTGTAGGGCAGCAGCTAAAGCTCCGACTTGATCCCTAGCCTGGGAACCACATGCTGTGGGTTTAGCCCTAAAAAAAAAGGCAAAAAAAAAGTCATCCAGACTGAGTTTTCCTCTGAAAAGTCTGGGGAAGAATCTACTGCCAATTCATTCAGATTGTTGGCAGAATTCAGTTCCTTGCAGTTTTAGGACTTTAGTCTCTGTTTCCTTGCTGGCTGTCAGTCGAGGATGCTCTGAACCCCTCAAGACTACCACCACCATTCTTTTGAGTTGTATTTCATTTACTAATAGAAAATTGAGTTTTTATAGAGTTTTTCGTCAACATTGATAAATTGGTTTGTAATTTTCTTGTGGCAATTATAAAGAAGTTTATACATATTTTTAGTACATACAGATATTTTTATGATTATAAATGATGATTGCAGTAAAGTATTTTTTTTGCCATTTAGTTGCCTTGCTATGAAATAGTATTTGCCAGTTGGGTGTATGTAGTATTGGTTTGTATTAATCCTATATCCAGTCCCTCTCTCAGTATTAACATGCATTAAGAATTTGGATCTTTGCAATCAGTGGTCATATTAACTTTTAGATTCCAGATAAAATGCTGATGGCAGTTGCTTAAAGCAAGGTGCCCAGAGTCAGGCGGCCTTTGACATTGCATTTCTGGGTAGTATTAGGCTTCAAGTGGCCATGCTGAGCCCGGGAACATGCAGTTAATCTTTCATGTAGTTAATCTTTAATGGTATTTTCCCATCACTAACCAGCAGTAGGTTTGCTGTAATCTAAATTTTCATATAGTAGTAGTTTGCTCTTGGACTAAAAATGAAGTTAGGAATGGAGACTTTAATAAAACCATATAAACTGTTGTCTTTTTTTTCTTCTTTTTTATTGAAAAACCTCCATCTTCTTCCTACCTTTAAGGACAAAAGCTCATTCAGGGTAGTGTATCCAGATGAAAAACATTCTTTCTTATTCCAAGTTGTGATAATTGACCTTTAAGCACTTAGTTCTTTGTATACTTACTTTTTTTTGGTTAATTCTCTCAGGGTTCCAATCAGTGGCAGATTATCAGATCAAATAAAGCATGGAGCCATTTGATTTATTAGCAGCAAACCATGACAGATCAGCTCTTTGTGGAGTGGGTTACATCTTAGAATTATGAATGATGTTCTTGAAAGACCCTAAAAATGCTTCATAACAAGTTGCTCATTACAGCTTTTGTCTGTGAGGTTGCTCTTGTTTACACCTGGGAACAGTTGAGAGCGTTTTGCTCTACTCAGCCAGCTGGTTGCCTGGCAGACTGTTCAGCTCAATGAAAAGCCGAGTTGCTAAAGCTGCATGTGACCAGGTGGGCAAACGTGAGTTACATATACTTTAAGAAATTAGGAGTTCCCGTGGTGGCGCAGTGGTTAACGAATCCGACTAGGAACCATGAGGTTGCGGGTTCAATCCCTGGCCTTGCTCAGTGGGTTAACGATCCAGTGTTGCCGTGAGCCGGGGTGTAGGTTGCAGGCGCGGCTTGGATCCAGCGTTGCTGTGGCTCTGGCCTAGGCTGGCAGCTACAGCTCCGATTAGACCCCTAGCCTGGGAACCTCCATATGCCGCAGGAGCGGCCCAATAAATAGCAAAAAGGCAAAAAAAAAGAAAAAAAAAAGAAATTAAACATAGGTGGGTGGCTGAGTGTGGTTGTTACTATCAGTTCTGTGCTAACGGATTCTCAGTTAACACTTATGAATAAATACGGTAGTTGGGAGAACACTATCCAGAGTATCACCACAGTTGTTAATCTTTACTTAGCACTTCCTATGGTGCACACACTGCTCTAAGGGCTTTACATATATTAACTCACTTAATCCTCACAACAACCCTTTGATCAAGGTTAGTTGGCAAGTGGAGGTGCCAGAAATTGATGTTGGTGTCTGGCTCCTGAGTCCATGCTGTTCATCACTATTATACTGCTTATTAGTCTTGGCAATTTATTAAGAAAACAATGGTTTCTGCAGACGTCTTTTCAGGCCTGGAGAAGCAGATTCCTTCTGTTAATAAAGGTGTAATGATGCAATCACAAGCTGAGAGTGACTGCATCTGTTTCCTGAAAGTTTTGTCTTTTACTTCTGCTTCTATTGAAAGGACCGCCAGGCTGAGCCATAAAGATGAAACAGGGTGTTTTTGTTTCCATTTCCTGTCCTGCTACCTTTCTATAAAATTCAATGCTCAACAGCCATTTGTTGATCATCTCACACTGGCCAAGCGTTAGTTTCTGGGGAGTCTGGAAAAGACTTAGCTGTGTTCCTTGACTTTGAAGAAAGAAGTTAGCTCTAGTGTGCTGCAGCAAGTGCAGTAACTGAGCCATGCCCAGGACTGTAATGGGAGCAGAGAAGGGAATGCCTTAGGGGACCTCCTGTGTCAAACCTTCTCAATGTTCCCCACTCTTAGGTAAATCTTAAACAGCCTAGAAGGTGAAGAGAAGCCGATGTGGTGAGTGGGCATATGATTGACCAGCCCTCCAGAAAGATAGGGCAGCATTTGCAAAGGTGCCAGGTATAGGCTATACTTGGCAACCTCCTTGATAGGTCACCTGGGTACTTATTAAATTTTGCATTCGTGGGCCTGTATTCTGTATCCTCTGAGTCAGCATCTCCAGGGGGAGTGCCCTCAGGGACTGTGATTAACAGGGGCCACAGAGGGTTCTCATCTATGGAGCTTAGAAAACACTACACACGTGACATACAGTTCATGAACATAGAATGAAATTTGGAGAGAATGAGGATGAGATCAGGTGGCATGAAGGTCATTTTATGTCATGTCTGGCTTTTGTGGTGGTTTGCATTTCTGTTTGTATGCTACTTATTGCTACTTTCCTTCTCAAGTATCAACAGATGTATTGAACAGAGCATTTATATAGACCTGGAAAGCTTAATTTGAAAGCAATATATTGAAAGTTGGGACTTCAGCCCAATTTACAGGGTTTCCAATCTTGACTTAAGCTGAGAAGCAGCCAAGGAGGAGAGTGGGGAAAAGAATGAACATTGTTCATTCACAGTGTGCCCGTGACTCTATTAGCAAGCGGAGGCCAAGAGGTTAATTACATAGGCCACATAGCTAGTAAGTGATGCAGCTGATACAAAAACCTGGGTCTGTAGAACAGGAGGGACTTGATTTTTTTAAGAGTGGGGATCAGATGGCTCTCTTATTCAGTGAAAATACATGTACCAGACAATGGAGGGTTAGAGTTAGGGGCTATAGTAAAAGTTTTGACATTGGTTACATGTGAAAACATGTGCCCAATATTCTGTATTTTTTTCTTTGTGAGAGAAGCTAATTATCAATATTTTATATGAGTTTATCTCCATTTAAAAATATCGGCCCTATGTTAAAAAAAACTTAGAGTGTTTGCCAAAACCATTACAAAATACATCATTGGGTAAAATTTTGCTTAAAGACTATTGGTTTGTGACTTTGAGATTATATAATCTATAAGGTCTAAGCTTTAAAATGTCATGATTCTTGCTGATTCTTGATGAGGTAAGATGTGTTGTGATTTGTTTTCCTTTCATATTTGAAAGAAATTTTTCCTGAATAAGTATGTGAAATATTAACAACAGAGCCTTCTCTAAGCATCAGTGGACTTTTAACTTTGCGGTGAAGATGAAGCGGTAACTTGCTTCTGGCTTAAAGTGCTGTCCTCCCTTGGGCCTCTTAGTCCAGCTTCTGTTTTTCAGTGCCTTTCTTCTATAAAAGGAGCTAAAATGGGATCATCTACTTCCACGTGTGCTTTCAACCCACATGGAGCCACGTGCAGTCAGTGTCTTTGCAAAGTATGTAGAGCAACATATTAATGAACCTTGAAACCAATACAGCTTGGTTGGTATTAAAATGAGAGACTGAGAAAGAATAGAATAGCATAGCATAGAATAAAATATGCACCCATTGGAAGTAGGAAGGGCAAGAATTGTTGTGTAGGACTTTTGATTCAAGTGTGCATGTGTGCGTGTGTGTTCCAAGATATATCATTGAATGTATTTCTTACTGGCCTTGCAATTAGCAAATTTTAGAGCACTGAGCCAGAGTGACTAAGTAGATCCTTGGTCATTCCCCCTGGATCTAAGATGGTATAGATTCTAAGCTGGAAATTTGAAAGGATTTTTACCATGTGTGAATTACTTCTACTCCTGGTCTTTTTTCTTCAATCTCTTGAAAATGCTAATGAACTTTCTTGTCTTGTGTAGATCAGTCCTTTGGTCCAGCAATCACTTTTCAGGCAAGGGTGGAAGTGTGGAAGGGAGGGGGAGTCATTACAAGATGGTAAGGCATGTGGCTTTGGAGAGTAGAACAGAGAGCGGAAGAGAGACTCCATGGCCGAGAAGGATGCTGAGGAGCCCAGTCCCCGTTCCATCTTCCCTGAAATTCCTTGAGAATGAAAAGGGGGAAGGGGGAAGACAATGCATGAGTGAATAGAGCATCTAATTAAAGTTTAAGAACACTGAAAAGGCATAGAGGAAGGTGAACCTCCATTTGTAGATTGGTCTCTTTGAAACTGAGTGAGTGGGGAGAGGAGGTTCTGGAGGAGGTCTGTAGAATGAAAAGCTGATTGTTTTTGTGAGCCAGGAAGGATAATTGCTTATGTGAGGTTATTAGTTAGATACACCATGAATTACCTGACACCTCCCATGGGTCAGATTTGTTTATTCATTTCTTTTTTTTTTTCTTTTAGGGCTTCACCTGTGGCATATGGAAGTTCCCAGGCTAGGGACTGAATTGGAGCTGCAGCTGCCTGCCTACACTACAGCCACAGCAATACCAGATCCAAGCCGTGTCCGTGACCTACTACACCACAGCTCACAGCAGTGCCGTATCCTTAACCCTTTGAGCAGGGCCAGGGATCGAACCTGCATCCTCCTGGATACTAGTTGGGTTTGTAACCTGCTAAGCCCAATGGGAACTCCCTTTTTACTCATCTCTAAGTTTGTGTTCTCAAGAAATTGTATTCTGAAGTTTAAAGAATGAAGTAGAATCTCAAGGGTTGTATAAGATCATGGGCCATAGAGGGAAACACACTCCTCTATCTTCATAAGACTCTAATTGCAAATGAAAACTTCTCTTTTGAAGTTTTCAGAAATAATATTAAATTGTACTAATTTCAAACTTCTGAAAAATAGAAGATTTATCATAATGACCAACTGATGGGGTGAAATGAATGAAAAACACTTAAGTAATTTACACTTATGTTGATTCATGGATAAAGCACCATCTTGCATCCTGATTCTGGGGGAGATTTCCAGATAAGTTAAGAACTATTTGAATAACTCAAGCTCTCATTACTAGGTATAGGTTAAGATGCTGTTTTTATATATAGTTGACCCTTGAACAATGTGGGTTTGAACTGTAGGAATCCACTTACACAAGGATGTTTTTCCAGCATAAGTCTTACAGTGTTACTGAATCCTAGTTGGTTGAATCTGCAGATGTGCAGGAACCGTGGAAGTGGAGGGTCAAGTGCAAACTACAGGTGGATAACCTACTATGAGGAGGGTTTGCCCCCCAGTCTCCACACTGTTCAAGGGTCTGCTGTACTGAAGTGAAAAGTAGGCTTCACAAATTACTTTCAGAGATAGATTTTAAAGACATTATAATGAAAAGATTGGATTATTTGACCAATTGGTCTACATTGATTCAGCTCTCTATGAACAGATATTTGAGAGAAGAAACTTCAAAGGACAAACCTGATAGGAGTAGAACTTTTTTTTTGGGGGGGGGGTCTTGTTTCCATTACTAATATAAAACTGGAAAAACTTGGGATATTTTCTCTCACCGAGAATAGATGCTGTGTATTGTGGATCTAATGTCCAGGCACAAAATACACACACTTGGAGACTATTGTATTCTTCCCATTAAAAGTAATTTTTTCATTTTATTTTTATTATTTTGCTTTTGATCACATAAGTATTAAAGAGCTGATAGTCTTATAAGACTATTAGTATTACTGTTATTACTATTATTATTTTGCTTTTTAGGGCTGCACCTGCAGCACATGGAGGTTCCCGGGTTAGGGGTCAAATTGGAGCTACAGGTGCCAGTCTGTGCCACAGCCACAGCAACAAGGGATGTGAGCCACATCTGTGACCTACACCTCAGCTCATGCAATGCTGGATCCTTAACCTACTGAGTGAGGCAAGGAATGGAACCTGCATCCTCATGGATCCTAGTTAGGTTTGTTTCTGCTGAGCCAAAATGGGAACGCCAGGATTATTATTTGTGATTCAATTTATTTTATGTAAATGCAGTGACAAAGTGATGCTGTGTAACTGTAATCTCTAGGATTGCTTAAGGGTCAGTGTAGAATAAACAAGTGTGTTAGCTAGAATGGATTATTAAAAATACTGACTTTTCACTAGAATTACTAGAATGTAAGTTTGGACCAATCTTCCAGTGCTGCTTGGTAATGATCTATAATTTCCTATCTGTGAAAGCTGGATACAATTTTGATGTACTTAAGGGGAAACTGTTAGGTTTTGGTTAGTATAACACTTTAGAGAAAACAAGCAGTAGACTTGTTATAAACTTAGAATGAACCTGAGGAAGGAAGCAAACTTAAAAAATTTGCCGAGATGACTTCAGTGCCTTGGACATTATTTTGCACTTGGGATTGCATTTATATATTTACATGCCTATTGCCTTGCCTAGACCCTGAGATCCTGGAGAAGGGGACCCAGGTCTTAAACAACCCTATATTCCTAGCCTAGTGTAGTTTCTAGCACATAATCTGGTTTTTCTCCAGATGACATCATGGACCACTGGAATCAGATTCATCAGGGGAGTTTTGTCACCAGTTCAGATTATCAGGATGCACACAGATTTGCCAAATAGGAATCTCCAGGGGCAAACTCCAATTTTAAATGATTGAGTAAATGCATTGTCATTGATAAAGCAAGGATAGAAAGCAAGGCCTCCTGACCTTGCCTTCTACACACTTGCTGACATGCTTAGAGCCTCCTGGATGAACTTCTATTGGGCCACTTACTTCTAGTAAGTGCCAGCTACTTTTTTGTTTTTTTTTTTTTTTTGTTTGCAGCCCTTTTTTAGGTCTGTACCCATAGCATATGGAGGTTCCCAGGCCTAGGGATCTAATCGGAGCTACAGCTGCCGGCCTGCAGCATAACCACAGCAATGTGGCATCTGAGCAGCATCCGCAACCTACGTCACAGCTCACAGCAACACCGGATCCTTAACGCACTGAGCGAGGCCAGGGATTGTACCCACATCTTCATGGATACTAGTTGACATCATTTCTGCTGAGCCACAGCAGGAACTCTCAGTGCCAGCTACTTTGAAACACAGTAACAGTTAAAAGTAGAGTGTAGGATTGGAAAGATTTGATGTGAATCAGCTTTGTCAACTTAATAACTACATAAATTTCAACAAGTTACTATACTTCTCTAAGCCTGTTTTCTCTTTGATAAAATAGAAATATGACTGTGTCATAAGATTGATGTAAATACTAAGAAAGCATAGAAAATGCTTTGCAAAGTGCTTGGAGTACAGTGTGCTCTTAATGTTAGCTTTTTCTTTTGCTTTTTTTTAAAAGCTCACATTCTAGGCAGGGCTGAATGATTTGAAAAAGTAAAAACTTGAAAATAATCATGAAAGATTGTCTAAAGAGTTAGATTTTTACTTTATATCAAATCACCCCAAAACTTGGTGGATTGGCAGTTGGGGCTGAGCCTGGTTGAGACAGCTCATCCCTCTTCCAAATTGGGTCACCTGGGCTCACTCATGTGTTAGTGGCCTCTCTTGCCTTTTGACTGGAGCCATGGTTGCTAAGTGGGTTATGAGTGTTCCAGAGGTGGCTCGGGAACATTGTGGAGGCCACAGGTTTCTCCAGAGGAGTGGGAAAGAGGCAGTTGGTGGGAAACGATGAGCAAGCACTTTTCAAGCCCCTGCTTGTATCAGGTTTCCTCGTGCTTCATTAGCTAAAGCAAGATGCATGGCCAAGCCTAGATTCAAGGGATCCTTCATTGGAGTGCCCATCATGGCTCAGAAGAAACAAATCTGACTAGCATCCATGAGGACACAGGTTGGATCCCTGGCCTCGATCAGTGGGTTAAGGATCCAGTGTTGCCGTGAGCTGTGGTGTAGGTCACAGACGTGGCTTGGATCCCGTGGTGCTGTGGCGTAGGCCAGCAGCCACGGGTCCGATTCAACCTCTAGCCTGGGAACCTCCGCATGTCGAGGGTCTGGTCTTAAAAAAAAAAAAGACTTCATCAATTACTAGTGGAGGGATGTGCATAGAGGGGTGGAAAGAAGTTGTGGCCATTTGTAAAATCTGCGAGGAATGGGTTTTATTGGCTGTTTACTCCATGTATCAGGCTTTCTGCTGGGTGATTTAGAGGTTTTTCCCTTAATCCTCATAACAATTTCCCGACATGTGTGACAGTTCCATTTCAAGGATGAGAGGGACTGATGATGAGATAAATTGAGACTTGTACACATGAAGCCCGAAGTATTTGCCTCAAGTTGTGGAGAGGCCTTTTAGGTGCTGTCTTTTGTTGCTTCGGTGATCAGATGATCAGCCCAGGAGGCATAAGGTGTATGATCTCTTGCATGAAAGTTTGGTCAAAACCAAGTTCCAATGACTAGTTTTACTTTCACATTCATACCTTGAATCATTAGGTCATTGATTGACTTGTTTATTTATTTTTCTACTTAGAATTTTTATTTTTTTATTACTCAATGAATTGTATGACATTTATAGGTGTATAGTGATCATCACAACCCAGTATTATAGCCTTTCCATCCCAAACCCCCAGCGCATGGGCCATTTATTTAGGATACAAAAAAAATTTCATTTTACTCTAACGACTATTCTTGGAGACTCCAGAAACTTAAGTATGTTTGAGTGTGTTTTTCTTTGTTTTTTTTTTTTTGCCAGATCAGCTGCACAACCTGCATCTCCCCGTGTTTTGGACATGACCGAGGCTCTTCAATGGGCCAGATACCACTGGCAGCGGCTGATCGGCAGTACAAACACGGATGATGATGAGAGACCCTACAACTATTCCTCTCTGCTTGGCTGCGGGGGCAAGTCCTCTCAGACCCCCAAAGTGGCAGGAAGGCACCGGGTGGTTGTCCCCCACCTCCGGCCCTTCAAGGATGAATACGAAAAGTTCTCTGGAACCTATGTGAATAACAGAATACGGACAACCAAGTACACGCTTTTGAATTTTGTGCCAAGAAATTTATTTGAACAATTTCACAGGTACTGTTATTTAAAAAAAAAAAAAAAATCTTAAGAGTTGTTCTTGGTCATTTCTAGTCAATGTATAAGATTTTTCTCTTTCTCTACCCTGCCTGTTACTTCAGCCTAAGGCTTGTGACATTAGCTTTGCTGATTCTGGTAGAGTCTGTTGTGGAATGACGACCCCTTACATTCACATAACACTTTACAAATATTTTTTACTTTTTTGCTTTTTAGGGCCACCCCTTGGCATATGGAGGTTCCCAGGCTAGGGGATGAATCAGAGCTGTAGCTGCCAGCCTATCCCACAGCTCACAGCAAAGCCAGGTCCTTAACCCACTGAGCAAGGCCAGGGATCGAACCTGCAACCTCATGGTTACTAGTCAGATTCGTTTCCACTGTGCCATGATGGGTACTCCTGCTTCACAATTAATAAGATGCTTTCTCAGAGTTCCCGCTCAGCAGTAATGAACCCAGTTAGTGTCCATGAGGGTGTGGGTTCGGTCTCTGGCCTTGCAAAGTGGTTTAAGGATCCAGTGTTGCTGTGAACTATAGTGTAGGTCGCAGACGCGGCTCGGATCCTATGTTTCTGTGGCATAGGCTACATCTCCAATTTGACTCCTAGCCTGGAAACTTTTCTATGCCATACCTGCCCCCCTGGGGGAAAAAAAAACAGCAAAACAAAAAAAGTTTAAAAAAAGATACATTCGGGGAGTTCCCATTGTGGCTCGGTGGTTAATGAATCTGACTAAGAACCATGAGGTTGCGGATTCAATCCCTGGCCTTGCTCAGTGGGTTAAGGATCTGGCATTGCTGTGGCTGTGGTGTAGGCCGGTGGCTACAGCTCCGATTAGACCCCTAGGCTGGGAACCTCCATATGCCACAGGAGCAGCCCAAGAAATGGCAAAAAGACAAAAAAATATATATATATATATATATATATATATACTTTCTTGTGACAAGAGAAGCCATTTTTATCTTTTTATTACAGAAGAGGGAACTAAATTTGGCATTGTGGCTTAGCCAATGTCATGCCAGTGATAAGCCTGGGAGGGGCTATATACTTGCTTTTATGTTCTTTCCATTACCATCTGAATTGTAATTTTAGCTTTTTCTTCTTGGTAACGGAAATGGAGCTCTGAAGCAAATGCAGATGTAAGCTATTATTAGGTGAAAGAATGACATAATTCAGTTTAATGTGTACATATCAAAGCCCTCCTGTGATGTTAGGTATTGAAGGAAATGCAAGGCTAAATGGTGCTCCTTTTCTTTCAGAGTTATATTTAGCAAGGGAAAAAAGATCTGTATCCAAACAGTGAAAAGTAGAGTTCCTGTTGTGGCACAGCAAAAACAAATCCGACTAGGAACCATGAGGTTTGGGGTTCGATTCCTGGCCTCGCTCAGTGGGCTAAGGATCCCGTGTTGCTGAGAGCTGTGGTGTAGATTGCAGATGCGGCTTGGTTCTGGAACATTGCTGTGCCTGTGCTGTAGGCTGGCAGCTACAGCTCCGAGTAGCCCCCTAGCCTGGGAACCTCCTTATGCTGTGGGTGTGGCCCTAAAAAAAAAACAACACACACACAACAAAAACAGTGAAAAGATATAGTGGATGTGTTGAGTGTTATAAGGTGCTACCAACTAGGATGGAAGCCTCAAAAAGAGAAACATTCCTACTAGCTGGAGCAATGGAAGGGAAGTGGCATTTGACCGTAATTATGAAGGGTGAGATTTTGAAGCCAGAAGTGTCTGCAAAGCACATTTCAGATGGAGGAAGGAGAATAAGAAGAGGCAGAATGGCAGCAGCATAGAGGGTTTACCTGAGGCCTGGTAAGTGGTCCTCTGCGATGGACAAAGAGGCAAATAGAAGGCAGAGAGGACATAGGAAGATGCTGTATATGTGCTGTGATGCAAACCTGAATTTAGAACAATGTGGGAATGAGAAGATTGAAAGATAATCAATTATAGATGTTATAGATTCTTACTAGATGTAGGGAACTGAGTGAAAGGAGTAGAAAGATGATGTGAACAGGTTGAGTTGTGATGACCAGGAGGTAAGAAAAAAAGAAGCTTGGCTAGAAGATTATCTTGTTTTCATAAATGTTGGGTTTGAGAGGCTAATGTCAGTATAAACATGCTCAGCATTCATTATTCATTCCACATATATCCACTCTCAATTTGCCTTTTTTTTTTTTTTTTTTTTTGCCTTTTAAGGTCATACCCTGGCATAAGGAAGTTCTCAGGCCAGGTGTCAAATGGGAGCTATAGCTGCCAGCCTACGCCACAGCCATAGCATTGTGGGCTCTGAGCCGTGTCTGCAACCTATACCACAGCTCACGGCAACACCAAATCCTTAACCCACTGAGCGAGGCCAGGGATTGAACCCGACTCCTCATGGATACTCTTCAGGTTCATTACCACTGAGCCACAATGGGAACTCCCACTCTCAATTTTAATTCTATATACATTTATTTAACAGTGGATAGGTTTAAAGTACATATGTGAGTTTGTTGAATTAATGGCTTTAGATGCAATGGGTGTTTCTGTCTTGTATGGAGTTTGCAATCTTGTGTGCTTGATGGAGTTAGAACCTGGCTCTTGAATAGTTCAGGGTCCAGCACTGTAGATGTAGGTGCAGTTCACATGGAAATAGTTGAGGCCACAGAAATAGCAAAAAGGGCTAAGAAAAAAATTGCTGCATAAAAGGAATTAGAAGTGAGGAAGGAGTATGTATAGGTTATTTTGAGAAGTTTCGTGGGCCATAGGAAAAATGTGAGGAAAGTTAAAAGAGGCATGCAAGATGGAGGTTTTGTTTCTTTTAAGGAAAGAGGCTGCTTGGAGTTGGGCAGAGTGGGTTAAGAACCAGACTGCAGCCCTCGGACCCCTGCAAAGGTGCAGGTTTGGTCCCTGGCCTGGCTCAGTAGGTTAAAGGATCTGGCATTGCTGAAGCTGCAGCATAGGTTGTAGCTGTGGCTCAGATTCAATCCCTGGCCTGGGAACAGTTTAAAAAAAAAAAAAAAGTTATAAACAAAGAGGCTGCTTGAATTTACCTTATGAGTCAGTCGGGAAATACTTGAATATATAAATTAGAGGAATTTCCTTGGAAGTGGTTCTGAATAGCATAAAAGTCCTTCAGAAAGAGAAGAGTTTATCTCAGGGAAAAATAAACCCTCACAATTTTCTTTTTATACTGAACCTCGTTTGAACCTAATGTTTGAACAAGCAAATTAACACCTGAAAGTTAGAGGGTTGGTTCTTGGTTTTCGCTGTTTTGTTTTTTAACTTGTTAAACACCAAATTTAACTCCTTAGCTCTGATTTTACTCTTAAGTTTTTTGAACTTTTAAAAAGAAAATAGTACTTCCTATCGTGCTTTATAGTATGTGTTATGCAACACACTCCAACACTTATGATTACATATTTAATAAACCATGCCTCATATTTATTAAAGTGTGTCCAAGCCACATGTCTACGGCAATAATAAATGGTTCATTCAGATTTGTTAGATTTTATTAGTTCTCTCTGTTTTGTAGACGCCGAAAGCAACAGATAGAAACTTGTAGGAAAATGCCATCTAGTATTTTGCCTCTTTTGCTCCAGGCTTTTATACGATTTGTTAACACCTCCTTGTGTGTGTTTGGGTTGCAGAGCCGCCAATTTATATTTCCTGTTTCTAGTTGTCCTGAACTGGGTGCCTTTGGTAGAAGCCTTCCAAAAAGAAATTACCATGCTGCCTCTGGTGGTTGTCCTTACAATTATTGCAGTTAAAGATGGCTTGGAAGATTACCGAAAATATAAAATTGACAAAAGGATCAACAATTTAGTCACTAAAGTTTACAGTAGGTAAGTGTAACAGGACCTATGCTGGGAATACACATGTATCATTTAGAAACATGCAGAAAGTTACTCCGCCCCCCCCCCCCTTAGGTGTGACCAGGATCCTTTTGGTGGTTGGGGTAGTAGTTTCAACTAATATTTATTAAAGTCCTACAGGGAAATTAATTCAAGCACCATAGGAAAACTACAATGTACAAACCATTGTCAACCCAGGAGTTGATAAAGCAGAAACTTCTATAATTTAGGCATAAGTGGAACTGAAAGAGTTAAAATTCAAGCCATAAGAAGGAAAGCAAGCAGATAGTTATCCTGGGTGTTACAATTTGGGATTATGAAGAGGATGTGGCAGGGGAGTTCCCATCCTGGCTCAGTGGTAATGAATTCAACTAGTATCCATGAGGACTCAGGTTCGATCCTTGGCCTCACGCAGTGGGTTAAGGACCCCCAGCCTGGGAACTTCCATATGCCATAAACTTTTTAGAGTCTGGCCCTAAAAAGCAAACAACAACAACAACAAAAAAGATGAAGAAATAAAACTGAATTAATCAAAAAAAGAAGTGGATGGATTTGAAAAATATGAATGACATGTTTTCCTTTCATTTCATTCATTCATCTTTCATATGGATGTTTTTCATAAAACAAGGTGGGATGTGAATAAAGGGAAGATGAGCTTCCGGTAGAGGAAAGGGGATTGTGAGAAATGGAGAAGTGTATTTTTTTGGTGTGTACAAAGCTGGAAGCCTATAAAATCCTTCCTGTTACAGCAACAACAGAGGACATTCATAATAGGAGGTCTTTTCAGGGGCATATTTGCTCAGTGGGAGATGGGTATTTCCAGTGTTTATGAAATAGAACGCGTGTGTAGCTAAGAATAAAGTCCATTAAGGTGAGTTTTGAACTGAGCTATGTATTAATGACTACATTTGCAAATGCCACAATGCTCATGTCCAGAGACAACTATTTATAACGCTGTGATGTACTCCTTCAAGTCATGCGCATGTTGTGTGTTGTGGGTGGGAGATGGTTTACCAGATTGGGATTTTATTAATATATTATTTTATCCCAGTTCTTTTACCCTAATATTACACCATAAATATTTCCTATGTCTTTACCCTTTCAAGAAAGTATTTTTAATAGCTGCCTTGTCTATATTATGACTCTAAGGTAATTTAAGGTAATATGAAAACTGTCCCATACGTATATAATTTTGAGAATGTATGCTTCAGTGACTGTTCCTATACCAAAGTGTTGAAGATCTGTGATTATTTCAGCATTGTAATTAGAAATGGAATTATTAGATCAAAGAGGGAGGAATATATTGAAGTCCTTAATTGTGTGGCTTTTATGAAAATGAATTAAAGTTTATAGTGTGAATTCTCTGGAGTACCCTTTAATGAGAAATGTACCTACTTCCTAAGAAGTCATTATTGGGACTAGATCTGCAAGCTGCTCTTCTTTTGTTTTTTTTAACTTAATGAATTTTATTATACTGATAGTATACAAATATCACCACAACCCAGTTTTACACCATTTCCATCCCAAACCCTCAGCACATTCCTCCCCAGCAACCTGTCTCCTTGGTAACCAGAAATTTTTCAAAGTCTGAGTCAGGTTCTTTTCTGCAAAGAAGTTCATTGTATTCTTTCTTTTAATTCCACATGTAAGTGATAGCATACAATGTTTGTGTCTCACTAACTTCATTTAGCATGATAATTTCTACGTCTATCCATGTTGCCGGAAATGCCATTATTTCATTCCTTTTTATGGCTGAGTAATATTCCAATGTGTATATTATGACATCTTCTTTATCCACTCCTCTGTGAAAGGACATTGAGGGTGTTTCCTTGTCATGGCTGTTGTATATAGTGCTTCAATGAACATTGGAGTACATACATCTTTTTGAGTCATGGTTTTCTCTGCACAGATGCCCAGGAGTGGGATTGCTGGATCAAATGATAGTTCTATTTTAAGTTTTTTGAGAAATCTCCATACTGTTTTCCATAGTGGTTGCACCAATTTATATTCCCACCAACAGTGTAAGAGGATTCCCTTTTCTCCACATCCTCTCCAGCATTTATTGTTTGTAGACTTTTTGATGATGGCTATTCTGGCTGGTGTAAGGTGATACCTCGCAGTAGTTTTGATTTGCCTAGTGATGTCGAACATCTTTTGATATATTTTTTGGCCAGCTGTATGTCGTCTTTGGAGAATTGTATGTTTAGATCATCTGCCCATTTTTTGATGTGGTTTATTTTTTTTGGTACTGAGCTGCAGGAGGTGTTTATATATTAGGAAGATTAATCCCTTGTCAGTTGCTTCGTTTGCAGATATTTTCTCTCATCCTGTGGGTTGTCTGTGAACTGCTTTTCAACCAAGTTTTTGGCATCACTTTTTCTCACCTCAGACTTTGGAAGGCTAGGGAGTTTTCTGAGGACAATGAGTGTGTTAACTGGGCCTGAGGGAGTAACCAAGTAAAGTGGCAGTGATGAGAAGATAAAGTCAGGGCATCAGAGGCCTGCTGTGGAGAGGGACTTCATTACCAGGCTCCCCCTTAGACATGGATGAAGACAGTCTTCCAGAAAAACAGAATCAATAGGAAGAAGATGTGTTATAAAGAATTGGCTCATGGGGTTATGGAGGCTAAGAAGTCCCACTGTCTTCCATCTGCAAGCTGGAGGCCCAGGACATCAGTATGATTGAAGACCAGAGAGCCAATGGTGTAGATACCAGTCCAGGTCTGAAGGCTGGAGAACCAGGAATGCCGAGGGCAGACCCATGTCTTCCTTCACCTTTTTGTTCTATTGAGGCCCTCAGCGGATTCGATGGTGCCCACTGGAGAGGGCCATCTACTTTCCTCAGTTCATCCATTCAAATGCTAATCTCTTCCGGAAACACAGACCCAGAAATAATGTTTAACCAGGTATCTGGGTATCCTACAGCCCGGTGAAGCAGACTCACAAAATCAAAATAAAACAACCATCTCAAGTGTTTTCCTTTGGTGGTAGAGAATCCATCTTTTGAGCAAAGAAGTAATGGGGTGAAAGTTAGGCTCTAGGAGTATTGGTTCACTTGGATCATGAGAATGGCTTCTATATAGATCTGCCTCTACGAGTCAATCCAGGGCACTGCTGGAAGGGATTCATAGAGGGGATACTGTGAAGACGAGCACGATGGAATTTTGGTGAACTTTGAAGTTTTTTTTTTTTTTTTTAAGCTTTTGGAGGATAAAAGTACCACTGATAGAATAGGCAGCATTAAATTCATCTCAGAATGAACTGGAAATGATAGCAAGACAGACATCCAGGTGGAAATGCCCAGTGGGCAAATAGGAATGTATTACAGAAGTTCTGGAAGGAAGGAAAGGCTGTAGAGAGAAATTTCAAACTCATCAATCCATTTAAAGGTGATTTGAAGTTAGGACTTTGACTTATTTACTCAAGGGGAAAAATGTGAAGAGCTAAAAAACTGAGCTTTCAGTCCAAAGGTAGGCACCTGCTTCAGCCTCTGGGATGACTTCACAGGCTCTGCTGGACAGATGCCGTCGCTCTGAGATCTCAGAGCATTTGGTATCTTTCTTGGGTTGACTTCAGTGCTCTGATATAGACTCAGATTTCATAAGACAATAATTCTTAATTTGTCATACCAGAGATTCTATTCTATGTCTAGTTTCCAAGTTAGAACAAATGATAATCGAGGTTTAAAAGTTTAGTTTAGGACATTGCTGTTGTAGCTCAGTAGTAATGAGCCTTACTAATATCCATGAGGATGTAGGTTTGATTCCTGGCCTCATTCGGTGGATTAAGGATCCTGAATTGCTGTGAGCTGTGGTGTAGGTCACAGGCACGGCTTGGATCTGACATTCTTTGGCTGTGGCCTAGGCCAGCAGCTATAACTCTGATTCAACCCCTAACCTGGCAGTCTCCATATGCCACAGGTGGGGCCCCAAAAAGACAAAAAAAAAAGTTGATAGAGTCTCTGCCCTCAAAGAATAGCTCTAAGAATAGGATTTTACAGTGATTATAAGATTAACAAAATCCATATTTTGACCAATTTTAAGATTACTCACCCAATGCCAAATTTAGCAAATGGTGAGAATACTTCTTATATATTTTTAAATACAAATTCTTATAAGTAAATAATTTCTGAATTTTTTTTCTTTTTTGGCTTTTTTTGGGCCACACCTGAGGCATATGGAAGTTCCCAGGCTAGGTGTCTAGGAATTGGAGCCACAGCTGTGTCTGTGACCTACACCACAGCTCACAGCAACACCAGACCTTTAACCCACCAAGCAAGGCCAGAGATCAAACCCACATCCTCATGGATACTAGTTGGGTTCATTTCCACTGAGCCACAATGGGAACTACCAATAATTGCTGATTTTTAGTGCTAGTTTAGAATTGATACTGTGCGTGTGTTTGCTTTTTTAGGTTCTTCTAAAAAGTTCTAACCCTGATTCTCTCACTTAGTAGCTTTGTAGCCTTGGGCAGATTATATAAACAAGCTAAATTCCAGTTCCTTTCATTATGAATGAAAGTATAAAACCAGTAAGCACAGTACCTAGCCCTTTCTAAGTACTAAGTAAAAGTTTGCTAGTGTGGTTATTAGAGGTTAATAATAACTATAAGCTAGAGTTATGTTTGTCACATAATCAAGTCATTTAATCAGTATTTGCGAACTCCTTAAAAAAAAAATCAGTGTTTTCACTGTATGATTTTTTTTTTCTTTTTTCTTTTTAGGGCCACACTTGCAGCATGTGAATGTTACCAGGCTAGGGGTCGAATTGGAGCTGCAGCTTCCAGCCTATACCACAGCCACAGCAATGCCAAATCTGAGCCATGTCTGCGACCTACAATGCAGCTGGTGGCAATGCCAGATCCTTAACCCACAGAGCAAGGCCAGGATCAGAACCTATATCCTCATGGACACTATGTTGGGTTCTTAACCTGCTGAGCCACAATGGGAACTCCTGTATGGTTTTTTAAATACCAAAATTTCCTAATGGGAGACGGGTAATTTTTTCTTTCCTCAGTTATCCTTTTAGACATAGTTGGGATTTGTTTTTGATGTTTTGCATCTAATCTTGAGGATGAGATGCAGTATTCTCTTCAATTGCTTAGGATCTAGTCTGAGATATTACTTTATGGTTTCATTTCATAATAGAATCAGGTAACTCTTTATGTCTTTTCATGATATTCTGTGTAATTTGCTTTTTGTTCGTTGTTGTAGAAGAAATAATACTTACATTATGACCTCCCTCATTGTTCTTGGAACAAATTATAAATAAATGAAGGTGGGCTATAAGACCTTGTCTCATTGATTTAAGTTAATGTACTAACTTAAATTCCTATGAAATACAAAGAAGTTACTTTAGACGGCAAATTATTTCTCAATAAAATTAAGTTGAAAGTATGACCCATTAAATTTTGTAAGCTTTTGGGATAAGCATATTACCATAAGCAGATAATTTGGTTCTTATTTGTAGTATGTGGACTTTCACAAGGTGCTGGATTTTATTTGGGAAAGTATCATAAGGAAATAAGCACTAGTATGGAAATTAAACATTGAAACCCTATTATACTCCAATTAAGTTAGAATAAACTATTGAAAACTTTTCTTAATATTGCCTTTAAAGTGGCAGCCATTTGTGAGGTTTTAAGATTTGCTTCAAGGATGATAGAAGTATGTTGAAAATAAAGCTATAATCACCCAGCAAATTTAAGTGCCTACCATGTTGTAGGCACCTAGAGATTTGGAAGCTTAAGCAAAAAAACATAAAATACATGACCCCCCCACTTCCGGAACTTAGGTTGTTTTCTGATCTTTAAAAATCACCATATTGTTGCTGTTAGGAGTTAAATACTAACTAATGTTAATATTTTAGACTTGTCTCGTATATCCATAGAATTTCTTGATTCTTGAAATGAGACTAAATATCAGTGGCTTTCTAAGATACTAACCGTATTTATACATGACATTTTTCCAAAGCACTGGTTCTTAAAATTCACATTCTAATACACAATTAAACCATGTTTATTTGGTGGTCACTAGTAAGTTGCTGTAGCTGGGAGCAAAGTCTAGTATTTGAGAGTTGGACTCTGGCAAATCCCAGGTCTACTTAGGAACTGTGCAACCTTGAGCAAGGGACTTGACCTGTCAGAGCCAGCTTTTTCTCATTTTGAAGAGGTGGGAGAGTGGGGTGTAGCATAGTCAGAGTACCAACTGCCTAACATTGATACAAAAATTAAATGAATTGATGAATATAAAGTATCCAATAAATCTTAGCTGCGCTTGTGTCCAATGATTATTCATTATTTGCTTGTTATAAATTGATTTTAGTGTTTTATTGGAAAAATATTAAAGAGGATTAAAAAGAAAATTTTATTCATAAGCCTACTCTTTCTCTCTTTAAACTTGTTTAAGTAGGAAGTAGAAGTCTGTATTTTCTGCCTTTTATTCTAACCTCTCTTTTTCCTCCCAACTCCTAGCCCAGTAGAGTCACTGTTAACAACAGCCAGTGTATTCTTCCCAACGTTTCCCAATGCTGATGTTGCAAAGCTGTGTGACACTGAACTCTTTTAAAGAAGCAAAATGGGTCTAGGAATTTGCCTGAAGTTGGGATTATGAGAGCTCTGTCCCGACCAGGAGAGTAATACAGAAGCACAAATAACCAAGCAGATGCAAGAATTTCTAGTACAGTTAGGCTGTAGAAGAACTCCTTTTAGTAGTTTTAATTCTGTATTAGAGAAGGAAATACAGCCTTTTTGTTTTTTGTTTTTGTTTGTTTGTTTTTTCTTTTTGCAGCCCCTCCTGCAGCATATGAAAGTTCCTGGGCTTAGGGGTCCAATTGGAGCTGCAGCTGAGCCTATCCCACAGCCATGGCAAAACCAAATCCGAGCTGCATCTGTGACCTGTATCACAGCTTGAGGCAATACCAGATCCTTAACCCACGGAGCAAGGCCAAGGATCGAACCCACATCCTCACAGATACTATGTCAGGTTCTTAACCCAGTGAACCATGATAGGAACTCCTACAGCCTCATTCTGAGTCTACCACAACTAAAAATTTTTAAAGCTAGTTAAAACTGTCAGTGAGCACTATCAATTAGCTTGTCCTTTTTTTCGCACTCCACGCTCCCCCACACCCTATGTCACTGTGCCTAGACCCTCAGCATAAATTCTCTACCTGAGATGCTTATTGTCCTACCTTTGTTCTCCAACTCACTCTAGATCATCCTGCAGGACTCACTTCTTCCAGAGCTGAATGTACCAGCTCTTTGCTTCCATACTAGTCTATGCACATCTCTCCCTTAGGAGTATCTCTTTTGCAGCTGTTGATCATAACTTCTTTAAGATGGTGACCCTATCTTAGTTCCTTTTGTATTCTTAATGCCTAAACTGATAGCTGGCATAAATACAGACCAGTATATGTTTCTTGACCTGAACTAGCTAGCTGTTGGTGAAATGAGCTGTTTGAAAATAAAATCCTAGTATGGACTCCAGATTGGGAAAAGTGAAGTTGATTCATTTATGAAATTGGCTTCATTTGCCCTCTGTTCCAATGTAAATAAATGGTGTGCCTCTGAGGGCTCCTACTTCTTAGGTTTGAGAGAAAGATAAAATCCTTAACCCTAATATTCAAATCTGTTTTCTCCCTACGTTCATAAGTTCTTGGCAAATTTCCTTATAGCTTCCTTCATGGAAAAAGAGGCCATTAAGCACGAATTTATGTACCTCAGTGCCTTCTTATATCATCCACATCTTCTCCTACTTTCTTCTGACCTTACATGAAGAGGTAACTCCCTTCCTTAAAACAGTAATCCTTTCACCTATATTCCTAATTCTCTCCCATGTTGCGTCTCCATAGCCTCCACCAATGCCCCCGACTCTGTCCTCTCTCTTCAACTTTGCCTCTCTGTGCACTTCTTCCTTGCAGGCTGTGTGCATGTCCAGTTCTTTCATCCTTTCTGTGCTTTGACGTACCTTCCCTTGCAGTGGCCACGTTTACCCTTTTAATCCTTTCATAATTAAATGTCATGAAGTACTGTACTTCTTCAATTCCCAATCATTCCTTGATTCACTGGACAATTTGCTTTCTTCTTCACTCTCCCCATCAACAATTTGATCTATTAGCATAATAACAAACATCTTAATAACCACATACCATAGACATGACCCCTTTGTGGCTGTTTTGTTTTTTTTTAACAATGATGACTCCTGTTTTGAAATTCCCTTTTTTCTTGATTTATCTAACATTTCCTTTTGAGTCTTCTTTTATTTCTCTATCACTTTGAAATCTTTTTCCCTAAGGGATCTCATTTCTCTGCCTGGTGTCAATGGCCCTCTGTGTATCTAGGACTTTCAACTTTAAATTTCTCCTTATGAACTTCAGCTCAGAACAGTCAAAACTGCTGGAGCTCTTCAATTATTATATCCCACTTAAAATAAAAACTTTCCTAAGTAAATTTATTCCCTGTGATGCAACCAGTTGCTCCTAAAATTGGGGTCATGGTAAAAGGCACCATTCATCATACAAATCAGAAACAATAGTGTCATCCTTGGTGATTCCTTTGTGTGGAATAAGTCATCATACTTGGTTGTCTCTAGTATCCACATGTGCCTTGATTTAATCTCCTTTCATCTATCTTTTTTGCTACTGCCTTTATTCTGTCTTCATTCCTCCCCTGAATTATTTCAATAACTTTCCATTGGTTTGTTGGTCATTCCTATTCCTAACTAGCCTGCAACCCAACAAGGAGAAATAGGATCTGATCCTTCTGTGAACCTTTATTGATTTGCCATTTTCTATGGAATGAAATCCCTACTCCTAGATATGGCAGTGGGACTGAACCTTCAAAATGGACCCCTGCCTACCTTTTGGATCTTCTGTTACTTCCCGCCATGGAAGAATGAATTGGTACATACAAACAGTAGAAAAAAAATTGTTAAACCATTGATTTATCTTTCTCCATACAATGACAAACTTTTTAGGTGATTAAGGGTTTCCTTTAGTTGAGTTTAACTTGGTGCATTAGGTAGTGGGGGAGAATGTCATAAAAATCTTAGATAGCCCTTTAGGCTAAATATTTCTTTTCTTTCTTTTTTTTTTTTTTTTTGCCTTTTCTAGGGCTGCTCCCGCAGCAGATGGAGGTTCCCAGGCTAGGGATCTAATCGGAGCTGCAGCCGCTGGCCTAAGCCAGAGCCACAGAAACGTGGGATCCAAGCCGCGTCTGTGACCCACAGCTCATGGCAACGCTGGATACTTAACCCACTGAGCAAGGCCAGGGATCGAACCTGCAACCTCATGGTTCCTAGTCAAATTCGTTAACCACTGCGCCACGACGGGAACTTAGGTTAAATATTTCTTGAAATATCTAATTCCATATGGCAGAAGTCATATAGGTATCAGCATTAGATGGCATTTCTATTTAATATGATGTATTCATTTTTAATATATAGGTCATATAGCTTAGAATATAACTATCTCCTAGGCTTCTTTAACAATGAATTTGAATATTTAGCTCCAAATATGTAATAGAAGATAAATCTTTACTTTTAAAATAAGTGAATTTTTATAGCAAATAGCAGTTCTTTGAAGCTATTTGGGAGGAAATAGGGGAAACGATACAGACCTTCCTAACACCGGCTGGCCGTGTTTTATGTGAAATGCTGCTTGACTCGTAATCGATATTCTATGATACAAACTAGTCTAAGGAGAATGCTTTGTGGAGCCTAATTTATGCCATTGAAATGAAAATGCATGAGAGGCTTGGCAAAGGCTTTAACATAAAGCAGGGTATTTGGGGCAAGTCAACCTTGATTGATGTACCTTTCCTCTAAATAGGATTGAATATATAGAATGGGAAAACTACACTTTTGAAACAGGTTAAAATTGGCCCTTCTCCTTTCTAGGGATCAGCTGCAGCTAACTCAGTACTGTTACAACCAGTTATTTCTATTAAATGATAATTGGGGTCTTGTATGTGTTTAGCAGTATCATGATTTTTAAAAATGTTGTCTGGGTATTTTTTCTGTATCTTTTGGGTTTTCTTTAATTTATCCATCCTACCTGCCAGATGGGAAGCTCTCTGAGAGCAAATAATGTCTTGTGCACTTTGAGATCCTTGCCACCTGACCGCAGGACAGTGCACAAGGATTGCTTTGTATATGAACAAAACTCATCCAATGTTAATTTTAATTTTAGACCAGAATTACTCAAATAGCATAATGGTTCCAAATTTCACAGGAAAAGAGCTGAAAAATATGTTTTGGCAGCTTAATAACTACATTTTCAGGTGAATCAATTTTTGGACTTTTTTTTTTTTTTTACCAATTCTCTGGCTTCCCTTTTAGCTTTTTTTTTTTTTTCTTTTTTAGGGCTGAACCTCCAAGTATATGGAAGTTCCTAGGCTAGGGGTCAAATCAGAGCTGCAGCTGCCAGCCTATACCACAGCCCCAGCAATGTGGACTCTGAGCCGTGTCTGCAATCTACACCACAGCTCATGGCAACACAGGATCTTTGACCCATTGAGTGAGACCAGAGATTGAACCTGCACTCTCATGGATACTATTTGGATTCATAACCTGCTGAGCCACAATGGAAACTCCCCCTTTTTAGCATTTTACAGATTAAAATTCACCCATGGAGTTCCCTGGTGGCTCAGGGGGTTAAGGATCTGGCCTTGTCACTGCTGTGGCGTGGGTTCTATCCATGGCCTGGGAACTTCCACATGCTGTGGGTGTGGCCAAAAAGTTCACCCTAACACTTTAAATTATATACTAAAATTTTAAAAAACTTATGTGTATTTTGAGCTTGATATTCTTTTTAATTTTTTTATTTTTCCAATTTTAGGAAAGAGAAAAAATATGTTGATAGATGCTGGAAGGATGTTACTGTTGGCGACTTTATTCGGCTTTCCTGTAATGAGGTCATTCCTGCAGATATGGTTTTACTCTTTTCCACTGATCCAGATGGAATCTGTCACATTGAGACTTCCGGTCTTGATGGAGAGAGCAATTTAAACAGAGGCAGGTGGTTCGGGGCTATTCAGAGCAGGTGAGTAATGTGTTCTCTGTTGATGGCTTTAACTTTTTCTTTTCAGATGATGACTGAGCTCATTTTCACATGTACAGATAAAGAGATTTTTGAATTCATTTTTACCTTTACAAATGGAATGACTGAGCTCATTTTCACATGTACAGATAAAGAGATTTTTGAATTCATTTTTACCTTTACAAAATGGAATTTTAGAGAGCTCTATCCAGTTCCAGATATCAGTGGAGGTGTGCTGTAGTTTATAGATAAAAATATACAATGCCTTTGGAGTAAACACTTCGGTCTGGCAAGCATATATTTTTTTGGAATTGAATTTAAGGAACCTAATAGTTTGGGAAATTATTTTGCAATAGAAATAATCCACTTCTAGTTTACTTTTCTTAAACTTAGATTTTTATGTTAGGTTTTATTGAAGCTGGAAATACCAACTGGTCATTGTTCCTAAAATCTGTAATTACTTATATACCAAGGCCTTTTAGGACTTTTGTAACTTCACATGCCTCCGAGCTGTGAGCCTTCACCACACTGTGGTGAGGGAAAGAAGAGTTTTGATGTTATATTAACGTGAGTTAGAATGAATCCCAGCTCTGCCATTTAATTGCTGTGTGACTTTGGGCAGGTCACTTAAACACTGCTTCAGTTTCATTATCTTAAAGTGGAAATGATGATGGCTCTCTCACAGTCTTATTGTGAGACTCAAATGAAGTAATATATGTAAAAACATCATGCAAAATACCTGAATATTGATTTTCATTTCCTTTCTCTAGAAGCACTTGAGGTGAGATATTTTAAAATGTAAGTTTTAATTAATTTGTTTATTTTTGGCTTTCTAGGGCTGCACCCATGGCATATGGGAAGTGTTCCCAGGCTAGGGGTCAAATAGGAGCTGCAGCTTCCAGCCTACACCACAGCACAGCCACAGTAATGCAGGATCTGAGCTGCATCTATGAGCTACACCATAGCTCACAGCAATGCCAGATCCTTAACCTACTGAGCAAGGCCAGGGATTGAACCGGAGTCCTCATAGATACTAGTTGGGTTCATTACCACTGAGCCACAGCAGGAACCTCCCTAAAATGTAACTTTTTTGGAATTCTCTTGTGGTGCAGTGGGTTAAGGATTGGACATTGTCACTGCAGTGGCTTGGGTCACTGCTGTGGCACAGGTGTGATTCCTGGCCTTGGAACTTCCATATGCTGTGGGTGCAGCCAGAAAAATAATAAAATAAAAATATAAAATGTAACTTTTTTATTTGAACTATCATTAGGTTAGGTTTCTCATAAACCAAAAATAGTTTAGCCTAATAACATCCTTATCTTTGGTAAATTCTACCTTGTCACATTAAGTCCATTCTTTCTATATAGATTCATTTAGATCAGTTGTGATTGTTATGCCCCTCAGCTTACTGTAATGGTCATATTTGTAAGCATTCTTATACCTAAAGCATTGGTAAAAATCTTATACTACTTGGAATTCTGTTACATACCACTAAATGTTTACTTTGAGGACGATACCAGTTGTTAATCAGCATACTTTGCTTTCAATCAAAGATGAGCTTCCTAGAAGCTGATGACCTCATTTATAAGCCTGGCTTTAAACACTTTCTTGGTTTGAGACCTTTAGCCAATTACTGATCCTCTGATCCTCTTTGTGTATCTCTTTCTTCATCTGTTAATTAGGCCTAATCATAGAACCTAACTCATAAGGTTGTGAAGAAGAAAATAGTTAAGATATTTAAAGGGCATAATATAGATTCTAGTTCATCAGAAGAAGTTGGTAAATATTCATAGCAAATCATAGGGTCATATTCCTCATGTTTTCCAAATGTTTGCTGATATACATATTAATACTTTGAGATGTGTGAATAGCATGTATCTTATTAGCCAAAAAGCCACACAAAAAAGGAATGAGATAAGGTTGATGGGGCTTGTTCTTGGTGAATCCACGCCTTAGAGAATCCATGCCTATTTTCTGTAAGAACACTTGGCTTATTTACTCATTGGTTTTACAGAACAGTCTTAAATTATTATTTGATCTATTTGAGAATTTTGTAAGATATTGATAACAGCATATTTTAACTTTTTAGATAAAATTTGCTGAGATCAAAGGTATATGTGCTCCAAGTACTCATATGTATGTGAGCATATGGATATATATACACACGCATACTTAATCTCAGAAATTACCTTTATGGTTAAAGAACAACAACAGAAGTATTTTCAGCTCTTCAGTGTCTTCAGATAAAAATGAGCACTGTAGGAGGAGAGCTTTCTTCTGTGGGGAGAACCGCATGGATTCCAATAGATAATTCAGACATTCTCATTACCTGAAGATGTTTATTAATACTCTAGGCCCATTCTGATCTCATTTATTTTTCCTGTACATTAAATTTTATGCCTTAGTTTTATCTTAAAACATTGGCGAAAGGATAAATAACTTAAATCTCAAGATGTAACCTTGTATTTTTGTTTGGTGATTTTTTAAAAAAATATTTTTAGGACTCTGAAGTTGATCCTGAGAAGTTCTCCAGTAGGATAGAATGTGAAAGTCCAAACAATGACCTCAACAGATTCCGAGGCTTTCTGTGAGTGATACATGTCTTACCTTTGGGGATGTGAATAGAGTTGTATGTTGCAATTATATTTAACTCAGAACTTTTGTGTTCTCATACCCAAGTTAAATCACTAAAGGCTATAAATTAAGCCACCTTGAAATTTGGCTTATTGTAGTTATTTGATAAATATTTAAGTATGTAATTTTTTTTAAAACAACAGCAAAATCTTGTTCTTAGTCCGAGAATCTCTTTCAGTGGTATGTGAATGTCTTACATGAACTCCACGTTAAGCCCAAGGCATATTCGTTACTTGGAAGACAGTGTTTGGACAGACTTGCCAGCTTAAGTGACATGATAGAATGAGGTCCTTCTATCCTATTAGGATTATCAGGTGGACAATTATGTTGACAAAAGTTATCTAATGATTTTGAAATATATCTAAGAAAAGTATGGGAATCCACAACAGTGTTCATTTTAGAGGCTTCCTGTTGGATCTACATCCCTTTTCAAGAGCAGCTAGAATTTAGGGTCTGTCTTGATTTCAGACTGGTTTCTGCCCCTTCAGTGCTTTATTTCAGGGGCCAAGTTATTTACTCTTTGATCCTTCCTGATTTTTAAGAGGAGTCAGTCAGACTTACTTTATAGTGGTGGTCTTGTGAGAAAAACATAAAAGAGAAAAAAAGTTCCCAACTCATTGTTTGAGATGAGAGTTATCCTGATACCAAAAGAATATAAAGACATTTAAGGGAAGATTAATATCCCTCATGAACTTAGATACAAAAATATCTACTCAGAATTAGAGCAAATCAAACCCAACAGTATTTAAAAAGGATAATACATAATGCCTCAGTGGGACTTAAACTAAAAATTCAGGATTGGCTTAACATTAGAAGATCAAACAATGTAACTCACCATATTAACAAAATGTAATTAACAAATTGAAAAAAGAAAAACCAGGTGAGCATCTCATGGACATATAGAAAAAGCATTACGACAAAATCGACTTCTTAAAAACTGAAAATAGAAGGGAACTTCTCAACCTGAGAAAGGGCATCTACAAAAACCCCACAGTTTAAAATCATACTTAAATGGTGAAAGACCTTTTTCCCTAAGATCAGAAACAACACATGGATATTGTCTCTAATCACTTGTATTTAAGATTGTGCTGGAGGTTATAGCTAATGTAAAGGAAGTAGAAGCGTTCAAATAATAATAAATAAAACTGTCTTTTATTCATAGAGAGTGTGGTGGTCTTTGTAGAAAAATCTGATGAAATCTACCAAAAAAAAAAAAAACTAAACTGAGTTTAGCAATGTTGTAGGAAACAAGATCAATATACAAAAATTAGATTTCTGTATACTAGCAGCGAACAGGTATTGACATTTAAAAAAATCAGTTTATAATAGCATCAGAAAAAAAATCTTAAAAAACAACCTGACAAAAGATATAAAAGGCCACACTTTTGAGAGAAACTAGAGACTTAACTAAATGGAGAGACACATGTTCATGCATTGAAAAGACTCTGTATTGCTACGATGTCAGGTTTTCCCCAAATTGATCTATAATAATCCCAGTTGAAATCTTAGCAAGTTTTTTTTTTTTTTTGGAACTTAAGTTTATTCTAAAAATGTTTGTGGAGATGCAAAGAACCAATTTAACTATAACAAATTTGAGAAAGAAGAACAAATTTGGAGGGTTAATACTACCAGATTTTGTTTTTGGCATAAATATGGACCAGGAGGTCAATGGAAGAGATTACAGAGTACAGAAATTGACCCAGACCTTTAAGGGAAACTTGCTTTTGACAATTTAGTGACAACTGGCAGAGGCTTAGTGGAAAAAGATTAGTTGTTTCAACAAATGATGTTGCAAAACAAAAAATTATGTGGCAACAATTAGACATCTATATTAAAAAAAAAAAACCCTCCAATCCAGACTTCTCACCACTTAAAAAAATTGACTAAAAATTGATCCTATACTTACATGTAAACCTGAAATTATAAAACTCCTCAAAGAAAATGTAGAGGAAATCTTTGCCATCCTGTGTTAGGCAAAGATTTCTTAGATACAACACCAAAAGCACAATTATTAAAAGGACAAAGTAAGTAAAGACAAAATTTTCATCAAAATTAGAAGCTTATTTTCTTCAAATCACACTGCTAAGTGGATAAAAACATAAGTCACAGACCAGAATAAAATATTTGCAATGCATGTATCTGAGATAGGGCTTGTACTGAGAATATATAAAGACATTGTGAAACTTAGTAATAAGTAAATAATACAATACTTCTGTCTTTTTTTTTTTTTTTAAAGGGCTGCCCACGCAGCATGTGGACCTTCCCAGGCTAGGGGTCCAATTGGAGCTGCAGCTGCCAGCCTACACCACTGCCACAGCAATGTGGGATCTGAGCTGCATCTGTGACCTACATTATGGCTCACAGCAATGCTAGATCCTTAACCCACTGAGCAAGGGCAGGGACTGAACCTGCATCTTCATGGATACTAGCTGGGCTTGTTACCACTGAGCCACAATGGGAATGCCAAACAATACAATTTTTTAAATGGTCAAAAACTTGAGCAAACCCTTAACCAAAAAAGATATATGAATGACAAATATCTATGTGAAAAGAAGCAAGTTAAAACCCCAGAGCTACAACTGCTAAATTAAAAGGACCAACTATACCAACCCTTCAAAAGGATGTAGAGGAATTAGAGCACTCATACTGGTAGGAACGGAAAATGTTACCACCACTTTAGAAAATAGTTTGGGAATGTCCTAAAAAGTTAAACACATGCTTACCCTATGATCTGGCCATTCCACTCCTAAGTAGTTACCCAAGAGAAAGGAAGCATTTATCCATACACTAACCTGTACACAAATACTCAAAGCAGGTTCAAGGAGCAGCACAGGTAATGGCATTAAGGCCTGAGACCATGGTGCATTTGCAGAGTCGTGAGTGAGTGGTTAAGTGTGTTGGAAGGGTAGATGAGAATAAGGTAGATCTCAAAGAGGCGGGATCATGAAGAGATGTTAACTGATGGTCCTGTCTTCAGAAATGTGTTCATAAGCCATCTCTTAGGATTAGTCCTTTTTTAGTAGTAGTTCCTCCAGTTGGCTGACAATTTACAAAATTTCCTCTTGGGTGGAAAACAAATGTATGATTATCAAAGGGAAGAAGTGAGGTGGGAGAGGGATCAATTAGAAGTTAGGGATTACCATAATACACACTACTTTATCAAAAATAAGATAACCAACAAGGACCTCCTGTACAGCCCAGGGAACTATACTTACTATTTTATAATAACCGATAAGGGAGGAGAACCTGAAGTGTGTAACAATCACTGTGCTCTACACCTGAAACTAACACGATATTGTAAATCAGTTATACTTCAATAAAAGTTTTATTCCTCTTGTCAGTGTCAGATTTAAGGGCGGCCATTTTTTGACCTGAACTTCAGCATCTGAAAAATCAAAAAAAAAAAAGTCTGAGTACAGTTTGTGCAGCCCCCTACTGGGAATGCTGACTCCCCTGACAAACTTAGGCTTGCTTTCTGGCACAATTACAGACAGGAAAGAATGGGAACTTTAGTTTATCACTGCGTGGTCTGCAACATAGAACTCTGCACAGACTCTGACTCAGAGCATGTATATTTAGTAGAGTCCACCTAGGTGGATACAGTAATTTTTTGTGAAACTGTTTTATCTGCTGAACTAGCTCCTTATCCTTTTCCTGCTGAGTGGCCTATTTTCTAAAATCAACAAAAAACTTGAGATGCTCAAACTCACTCTGCATGATTGATGGCCTCTCTGACCTTCTTATTCTCAGGCAGCACTGACTTCTTCCCTCTTTGTACCACATCATGTGCAGAATATCAGATTTCTATCATAATAACTATACTACTTACACTTAACACATTACCATATCAGTCACCTCCTGTTCGAGACTACAGGAGCTGAGAAGTTTTTCTGTTCTCATCATCCAGATGGGAGCATTGGGCACATGGTAGATTTTATGTTGGCTCTTGAATGGATGAGCCTACGTAACATCTGGGAATGATGGATATGTTTATTTTCCTGATTGTGGTGATGGTTTTGCAGGGGGGAAATGGCAAAACATCACATCTTGACATGTTTGTGGACAGGTCAGTGTCTCGTATGGAATCTGAAGGTCCCACACTGTTTAAGTGCCAAATATCACACGCCCATCAAGGGTCAGATATGTTTACAGTTTGGAGCAGGCATAGTAAGGATAGAAGCCTGGCTTTGATGTAATGGTGATAATCTAGAATGATGTAATGGTAAAAAAGAAGGATTCCAGGAGAAAAAAATCTTAATGCACTAAGGAACTTTGGAACTGATCCTTTCATATGTTATATCTGTCCCTGTAAAAGGTCTAGGGATCACAAATGCTGTGTTAATGAGGACTGTGTGATGCATGCCACATGGAAATGTAAATGTTGAAACTTCGTTCCCTTATCTGTAAATCCAGGAAGTAGAATTAGATGAAACCCAAGGACACTGCTAGTTCTGTCTATGACCCAAATATTCTATATACATTTATCTGAAGCCATGTAAACATACACCTTTTAGAAGAAAAGTCCTTTACAAATTAAAGGCGTGAAATGACAAATCTGTCTCTTTTCCTCCTCCTCTGTGGTAGGAAACTTTCTGAAGAGCCTTTATTTTCTTTTCCTTGTAATTCCAGATAGCAAGGACAGCAGAGACGACGATAATTTTCCTCTATGTAACAAAGAAGAAACAACTAGTAGACGGAAGTATATTGCTTAGACAACCATCTAATGTTACAGCTGAAATCAATAATGCATTTTCACAAAATAGATGAAATACATTACTTTTGGTTTATTTAAAAAATTTTCCCAAGCTACTAGTGTAATTTAATCAAGTGATTGCTTTGATAATTTTAACACTGTTTATTACAGAAGATTTCAAACATGCAAAAGTAGGAAGCAAGAGTGCTATGAACACCCATGGGCCCTCGCTCAGTTTTAACTCTTTCGTAATTTTGCCAACTTCGTTTCAGTTATCCTCCCACTTCCTTCCCCATCCCTATATCACATCATTCACTGTAAACGCTTCACTGTGAATATAAAGCAGAAAAGGACTTTCTTAAAATGCAGTAGCCATAGCATCATCATCACATTGAACTAAATTACAATTTCTTGCTAGAATCTAATACCTAGTCTTTGTTCTGATTTCTCAGTCTCAAGAATATTTTTTTTTTTTATGGTCAGTATATTCTAACCAGTCTCAAAACAAAATTTTTCAATTTATATTTGGTTGATATGTCTCTAAATTTAGCCTCCCAAGACATTGGGCCATTGAGCTTGCAGAATTTACCAAAGTCTAGATTGAGCTGATTGCGTGCATCCTGCTTTGGGTCCCCCCACCCTGCCTTTTCCTCCAGGCCCCTCATTTGTCAGGTAGACTGGGTCATTGTGCTTACGGAGGTTACCACTGCAGATCTGGTAGCTTTGGCCAACGGCACCCTTGTGGTGGTGGTTAACATGTTTTTCTTTTCTTTTCTTTTCTTTTTTCTTTTTGTCTTTTTGCCATTTCTGGGCCGCTCCCGCGGCATATGGAGATTCCCAGGCTAGGGGTTGAATTGGAGCTGTAGCCACTGGCCTGCGCCAGAGCCATAGCAACGCGGGATCCGAGCCGCGTCTGCAACCTACACCACAGCTCACGGCAACGCCGGATCGTTAACCCACTGAGCAAGGGCAGGGATCGAACCCGCAACCTCATGGTTCCTAGTCGGATTCGTTAACCACTGCGCTACGACGGGAACTCCAACATGTTTTTCTAGTCTTGTTTCTTGAAGACTGTCCAGAGGCACTTTCAGAATCTGATGAAAGAAATAGCTTTTTCTCCGTAGAAAATGACAAGTGCATATGCACTCACCTAGACACACATGGGGAAATGTTATAGTTTCAAAGCCTTCACAGATCCCCTGATTGCTCTCATAGAGGCTTGATTAGATTCACAAGGAAATGGACACTTTCATCTCAACACCTAGAGGACTGTGATGTCCCCTCATCAGTTCTGTTGAGATCTGTGTTGTTAGCTTTATTTCATTAGAAAGTTCCCCAGCCTTCCACCTGATAATTTTAGCAGCCATGGATTATCATTGTTAAGAATAATCCTTGATTTCACCAGGGTCTAAAACGATAATTTTCTAATTCCATCAAGACCTTTCTTTTCATCAGCTATTGAGTTACCCTGAAATACAATTTCTGTAGTAGAAGTGGATACCTTATTTAGAATATTTTTTAGTGTTTGTGTTATTAGAAGTTGACAAACAAGGAATAATAGAAAACAATGTTAGAAACTTGTTGCATCTTTTTTTCAAGCCACAGTGGGTAATGCAACTCTGAAATAAGAAAAGCAAATGTGTCAGGGATTTAACACGTTCTCTGTGAACTGCGTAACTTCATTCTCCAATGGAGAAAACTCAAAAGTTACAATTTTTATTTTTACGTCTCCATTTTTGCTATTTTAAAATAAATCTCTATGCTGTCTTTCTTATAGAGAACATTCCAACAAAGAACGTGTGGGTCTCAGTAAAGAGAATTTATTACTTAGAGGATGCACCATAAGGAACACAGAGGCTGTCATGGGCATCGTGGTTTATGCAGGTTGGTTACACTTCGAACTTTTCACCATTGTCTCCTCTGTGCTTTTTTGCAAGTTAACATTTTCCATTTACTCAAAATGCAGTCTCTGGAAGCAGGAAAGAAATGTCGTCTTGATAACCTTAATTGTTGGTTTCTTTTTCTAAATGGATCAGAGATGCAAAGTAAATTAACAAAATCTATTACATAATTACTTGTCATTAAACTATCAGCTGGAGAGATTTAAAAATAGGGTATTTTTTACCTGATTTTAATGTGCCCATTTTCTGACATACTTTGTTACCCATGTAGGTCATGAAACCAAAGCGATGCTGAACAACAGTGGACCAAGGTATAAGCGCAGCAAGTTAGAAAGAAGAGCAAATACAGATGTCCTCTGGTGTGTCCTACTTTTGGTTATAATGTGTTTAACTGGTGCATTGGGTAGGTGGAATTTGATTATTTGCTGACATCTTTTCAGCAAGATACTCATTTAGGAATATTTTATTTTCAAAATGATATTTATGAATTTAAGTTTGGCTTCTGAAAGGGAGGTTTTATTTGCCAGTAATTTTTTTTCTTCACATCTTTAGCTCTCTCATTCTCTGACCTGAAAAGCATTAATATTGAT
This sequence comes from Phacochoerus africanus, assembly GCF_016906955.1. Lineage (NCBI taxonomy): Eukaryota > Metazoa > Chordata > Mammalia > Artiodactyla > Suidae > Phacochoerus > Phacochoerus africanus. The sequence continues at coordinate 37,419,814 of NC_062553.1, forward strand.
CATATCCAGTTACACATGGCCACAGTACTAAAGGGACTTGGAAAGAGATGTAGAAAAAGAGAGGACAGGAGTTCCCATTGTGGCTCAGTGGAAATGAATCCGACTAGTATCCTTGAGAACGTGGGTTCAGTACCTGGCCTTGCTCAGTGGGTCAGGAATCTGGTGATGTTGTGAGCTGTGGTGTAGGCTACAGGCACAGCTCGGATCCTGCATTTCTATGGCTGTGGCACCCTAGGCTGGCAGCCGTAGCTCTGATTCAACCCCTCGTCTGGGAACTTCCATATGCCTCAAATAGTGCCCTAAAAACCAAGAAAAAAGAGTGAGAGACAGGAGAATATGTGGCCTTGAATTTGAATTTGTTTTTCAAAATAAATGATTGGTGTTCAACCAAAATAAATACTTTCATCCTCTTTCTTTCTTTCTTTCTTTCTTTTTGTCTTTTGTCTTTTTAGGGCCACACCCGCAGCATATGGAGGTTCCAAGGCTAGAGGTCTAATCTGAGCTGTTGTTGCCAGCCTACACCACAGCCACAGCAACATGGGATCCGAGCCACGTCTGCAACCCACACCACAGCTCACGGCAACACCAGATCCTTAACCTGAGCAAGGCCAAGGATCGAATCTGCAACTTCCTGGTTCCTAGTCGGATTTATTTCTGTTGCGCCAAGATGGGAACTCCTTCTCCTCTTTCTTAGGAATAAAGTTCTGTGTTTGCATAATAAATATGTAAGCATCCTTTTGATGTCTCTGTGTTTTTTGAAAGGTCATGGAATCTGGTTGAGCAGATATAAAAACATACCCTTTTTTAACATCCCTGAGCCTGATGGCCATGTCACATCACCAGTGTTGGCAGGATTCTATATGTTTTGGACCATGATCATCCTGTTACAGGTAATGTCTTTTGAGCGCATCATAGAAGTTTGATCTTTGCTACGTAGACACCTATATTTGGTTTCTCATCCTTTCTTTTCCCTTTTGACATTTCTTTTTAACTGGCTCTTTTTTAGGTCTTGATTCCCATTTCTCTCTATGTTTCCATTGAAATCGTGAAGCTGGGACAGATATATTTTATTCAAAGCGACGTGGATTTCTACAATGAGAAGATGGATTCTACTGTTCAGTGCCGAGCCCTGAACATCACTGAGGATCTTGGACAGATTCAGTACCTCTTTTCTGATAAGACAGGAACTCTCACAGAGAACAAGATGGTTTTTCGAAGATGTAGTGTGGCAGGCTTTGACTACTGCCATGAGGAAAATGGTGAGTGTTGAATTTCTGTGAAAACCATTCTTAAGACTGGTTAGTTTTGCACCCACCTAAAGGTTTGGTAATTCTGGCGTAGAAGTGCTGTGTTTCAGCATTGACTACTTAACTCCTCCAAATGTGCATTAAGCTTCATTGTTTCCCCTTTGAAAGTTAGGAGGTCAAAGAGTCTACCACCATGGTTTCTTTTCTTTCCTTTTTTTTTGTTGTTGTTGTTGCCCTGGTTTCTCTAAAAGGAAAGTAAATTACCAGCAGTTGTGTGATTGGCAGTTGGATACAGTGACAGTGGTAGTGCATCATAGATACCGTTGAGAATCTGATGAACCTCTATGGACCATCTTCCTGAAAAATACTTTGAAAATAATTCCAAAGGATGGCAGTCTCCTCCTTATCCCATCATTCAGCCCATAGGTATCCACTGGTCCTTGATTAAGAATATCTAGTTTAAGGAATTCCTGTTGTGGCTCAGTGGGTTAAGAACCCGACTAGTATCCATGAGGATGTGGGTTAGATCCCTGGCCTTGCTCAGTGGATTAAGGATCCCGTGTTGCCGTGAGCTGCGGTATAGGTCGAAGAGGCTGCTAGGATCTAACATTGCTCTGGCTGTGGCATAGGCTGGCAGCTGCTAGTTCAACCCCTAGCCTGGGAGTTTCTCTATGTCACACACATGGTCCTAAAAAGACAAAAAAAAAAAAAAAAGGAGTATCTAGTTTAAGAAGAAATAAGTGAGCTGAACTTCGAGGCTAAGGAAGTAAATATATAAATGGCAAGTTTTCTTTAAAGAGTTGAACTTACTAATTTTGTTATTTATAAAAGTAAGAGCACTCCTATGGAAACGATTCTGAGAAGTGTCCAAATTAACCTAGAAGTTAACCACTGTTAATAATTTGAGAACTATATAACCATCTGTTTCTTTATGCATATTCCTATATATGTGGACATAAATAGTTGCAGGTTTTCCCTATTATAACATTTCTGGGCAACTTGCTTCTTTTATTCAGCAATATCTCAGGGACTTTTCTTCTAAGTCAGTTCATGACTTAAAACATTAAGTGCATGGTATTGCATTGTATGCGGTCAAGCTTGGTTGCTACCATAACGGCACATGTTTTGTGAGCTCCTAATATGTAGCACGAGTCCCTGATCTCATGTAGCTTAGAATTTAGGTGAGAAGGGAGACGATTAAAAATTATGATAAATAAAATTCATCATGCAATATTCGTTTTGTACATACATGTCGGTATAATTATTTTTATCAGATACATGTCCAAAATTGGTATTGCTGAATCCAGAGGTATGCACATTTAAAATCTGTATAGTGGAGTTCCCGTTGTGGCACAGCAGAAACGAATCCGACTAGGAACCATGAAGTTGTGGGTTCAATCCCTGGCCTCACTCAGTGGGTTAAGGATTCAGCATTGCCGTGAGCGGTGGGGTGTAGGTCACAGACAAGGCTTGAATCTGGCGTTGCTGTGGCCCTGGTGTAGGCCGGTGCCTACAGCTCCAATTAAACCCCTAGCCTGGAAACCTCCATATGCCACGGGTGCGGCCCTAAAAAGGACAAAAGACCAAAAAAAAAAAAAAAAGAAAGAAAAACTATATAGACCCTATACAATTTGTTTCTAAATATTGTGATAATAATTTATAGTCTTACAACCCAGAAAAATAGTTTTTCACATATAGCTGTAACGTGTCGAAGTTACTCTTTTGAATTTGTGAGTTTTGTAGACATAGCACTTCATTGTTTTAATTTTTCTCTGATTAGTAATGAGATGTTTAACTTTTTCTATGTTTTTTGGCTATGTGAATTTCCTTGGTGGAATGATCATGTCTTTATAAACGAGTTTTTCTTTATAATATTTAGGAGGGTTTTGTTTATTAAGGCAAGGTTTGTGTGCCCCAGTCCAGGTTGTCTGTGACCCATGTCCATTTTCATTTATATACCTGTATTGAACCAGCTGTTAAAAAAATTAGAATATCAACCCTGATGGTATTCTTTTCTTCTACATGTGGCATGTATTTTCCTGATTGATCATTTATCACTGTATTAGTTTTCTATTACCACTTAACTAATAACTACACATTTGGTAGCTTCAAGCAACACAGATAGACTATCTCACAGCTTCTGTGGTGCAAGAGTCTGAGTACAGGTAGCTGTGTGTCTCAAAGCCTCTCACAGGCTGAAAATCTAAATGTTGGCTGGAGCTACCATCTTATCTGAGGCTCATAGTCCTCTTCTTAGTTCCCTGGTTTTGGAGTTGTCAGAGGCTTGAGGTTGTAGGACTGAGGTGCCTGCTTCCTTGCTGGCTGTCTGCCTGGGGCCATTCTGAGCTCCTGGACATGGCCCACTGTTCCTTGTTACATGACCTCTCCTCTTCAAGGCAGAATCTCTAGCTTTGCATCTCTCTGACTTCAGGGAAGTCCTGGCACCTCTTTAATCTGATGAGGTCATGCCTACCTAGTATGGCCTTCTTTCACATCAACTCAGATTCAGCTGGCTAGAGACTTGATAACATCTGCCAAATCCCTCTGCCGTTTTCATGTAATGCAATTTAATTACAGTTCTTTTGAATCATTTTTATTAGATTCTACATATAAGTGATGTTATATGATATTTGTCTTTTTCTAACTTAATTCACTCAGAATGGAAATCGCTAGGTCCATTCATGTTACTGCAAATGTTATTTCATTTTTTGTGGCTGAATAATACTCTTTTTTTTTTTTTACAATTTTAAATGAATTTTCTTTTTTTTAAATTTCCCCAATACGTTATTTTTTCTACTGTATAGCATGGTGACCCAGTTACACATGCATGTATACATTCTTTTTTCTCATATTATCATGCTCCATAAGTGACTAGACATGCGTAATATTCCATTGTATATATGTTCCATGTCTTCTTTATCTATTCCTCTGTTGCTGGACATGTAGGTTACCTCCATGTTTTGGGTGCTGTAAATAGTGCTGTAGTGAACACTGAGGTGCATGTATCTTTTCAAATTGTGGTTTTCTTAATAATAAAATTTTTAGTTAAGAATAATTTTAGATTTACAGAAGAGTTATAAAGATATTGAGAATTCTGGGATGCCTAGTTATCCCTATTATTAATGTCTTACGTTAGTCATAAGATACATTAGTCTTAAGTAATGAGCCAGTATTGACACTTTACTATTAACTGAAATCCGTACTTTATTCGGATTTCCTTGGATTTTTGCCTAAGAACCTTTCTTTTTGTCTCATGATCCCATCCAGGGGGCCACATAACAGTCATCATTTCAGTTCCTCTAGATTTGACAGTTCCTTTGACTTTGACTTTTCCTTTTTTAGGTGATCGTAAGAGTTCTGAGGGGGCACTGTTCAGGGATTTTGTAGTGTCCCTCAGTTTGGGTTTGTCTGGAGAGTGCCTCTGTGTTGCATAGTTTGTGCATTTTTCTACATGGCAGCATTTAGTAGTTTCCGAGAACAAGGATTTTGAAGTCAAACCTGAATCTGATTCCCATCTTCACCACTTACAGATTGTGTGACCCTCGGCAAGTTATATAATTTCTCTGGGCCACAGTAGAAAGCTTTAGTAGTATCTTCTCCTCCCTCAGATGGTTAAGAGAATAAGAGAAGATAGATCATGAAAGGCACTTAGAGCATAGCACAGAGTAAATTCTTTGCAAATATTAGCTGTTGTTATTGTCACCATTGTTGTCAAAATAAGAAATAGACTTGTCTTTTGAGGAACTCGTGGTCCAATGTGGGAGACAGACATGGAAACATAAAAATACATTTTTAAGTATGGTAAAATTAAAGTCAGTGTTTTCTTTGTGTATTGTTTTCATTTTCAGGCAGTCCGTTTTGGAGGTGGATTTGCAGTGATCAAGTTTTATGGCTTGGAGGGTATTAGACAAGAGATTCTTGAGATGCTGGAAATGTATGGAGAATTAGTTTAGAGTAAAAAGTTTTGTGTCAAGGATTTGTGGATGATACAGTTGAAAGAAACTCAGCTGAGTGTGCTATTTACAAGCAGGCAAAGTTGGAATGCTGGAAATCTCTGGGCAATTAGCTCATAGCACAATGTTTGATGGAGGCTATGTGGATGATACAGTTGAAAGATGTTGATCTGAGTGGCCTGTGCTGTTCACCCTTGTGTTTGGCCCTTTGAAGAGCACATTGGAAAGTGTGATAGGAATTCTCTTGTGGTGCAGCAGGTTAAGGATCTGACATTGTCAATGCAGCAGCTCAAGTCACTAGCTTCGGTGTGGGTTTGATACCTCGCCTGGGATTTTCACATGCCATTGGCATGGCAAAAAAAAAGAGTGTGATAAATGTTTTGTACCATTGTCTTATGCTTACTTCTCCCAGATATAAAATAAATGTGACTAACAATACCTTTTGTATACAAATGTTCACATCAGCATTATTTATGATAGCCTCAAACTGTAACTATATATAACAGGCCATGAACAGGTTACTGGATGTTTGAAGGGGAGAATTGGAAGAGGGATTAGGATTAAATAAAAAAGCGAAATAAAGTAGTTAATGTAGTACCTACCTTGAGACAAGGGAAAGATTACAGACTTTGTATATTTTCTTATGAGCTTGAAGGCAAGAATTTTTTTGCCACTTGGAGGCATTTGTGGAACTAATCAGGATCTCCTTTAAGAGACATCCTAGAAGTTTTCATGAGCATTTGGATCGATTTTGATTTTCAGTAAATAACAAGCCTTTGCTTCCAATACCCAATTTTTAAATGGTTTTCAGAGTCCAAAAGTATGGCTCTAGTAGTTTTGTTTTCGGAATCACATTGTAACTTTGCATGTTTACTTCTTAAAGCATTCCACAAAATGATTAAGATTGAGTTACCCCCATATCTTTTTGATTTCACTCTCGCAGTTCTACCTATTGAGCAAGATTGTCCCACAGTAATAGCTCAGCTGTCTGGCATTGTACTAATTACAAAGTCGCATGATGACTGGCTTCCTTAGTGATGCCTATGAGAAATTCCTAAAGTATAGCCTTCGTGTTTATATATGTTGTATAGCATTCTGATTATTTTTAAAATGATATCACATCATCTTTAAATTTCTTTAGCTACTCAAGGATTGCTCAGCTTAGCACTGTTGACATTTTGGGCTGGATGGCTTTTTCTCCTGGGGGGCTATTTAAGATGTTTAGAAGCCTCTTTGTCCTTTGCTCACTACATGCCAGTTTCACCCCTCTCCCAGTTGTAACAACCAAGTTGTACACAGATGTTGCCAAATGTTTGAAGAGGGACAGATGCACCCCTTGTTGAGAATCACTGAGCTAACCTCTTATACCCAAGTAACTGCTAAGGAGATAAAACATAATGGATACTTGTACTGTTTTGGGAGCCATGAAAGCCCAAATTCAAATCCCAACTCCAACTCCACCCCCACCAAACTGTTCACTGTCTTACTCTCCTCAGCTGCAAAGTGGAGCAGTGATAGTTTCTACCACGTAGCATTATTTTAAAGATAAAAACAAAATATATAGATATAAATACAGTTATATGTAATTGTTTCTATGAAGGCCTTAGCACAGCCTGCACAATCAGAGGCAAAGGCCCTGGCCAGGTGGCCAGGGATTATCAAAGTAAGCTAGAGGAAATGTGAGAAAGGAAGGAAAAAATAATCATAATAAATTTTTAAAAAGTAAAGGACCTAGCTAGCAAGGTGCTGGATGAAAAGGAAATGCTCAATAAATGTTAACACCCTACCCCACAGCTTTCCCTTGATGCTAGGGATATTTTAGTTCTATGTCTATTCATAAATTTCTTCACTCTTCGTGTAATATTTTAAAACTATAAAACAAGCAGAAGATATTGACTGGTGTAAAATAAAGAATCAAGCAGAAGATATTGATTATGTGAAATAATAAAGAATAATACAAGCAGAAGATATTGACTGAAATAATAAAGCAGAAGATATTGACTATGTGAAATAATGAAGAATAATAATACATGTTAACTTTGGGGGCTATATTTAGAAACAATTGTAGCATGAAGACTCAGCCCAGGCTGTGGAGTTTCATAGAACTGAATAGAAGACTGACCTGTATCACTTTTGTGAGATGGGGAAACTTCGTTTCAATTTATTTCTAAAGTTGAGGTATTGCTAATACCTGCCTCAGAAGTTCTAGTGATTAAATGGGGCAAATGTCTGGCACATAGCAACATTCCCTAGGTCATAGAAGTTATAATGTGGTACCAGTGAGTGGTATGGATTGAGAGCCGGTGCAGTGACAGAGGTCTTCAGTGAGGAAGTAGCATTTGAACTAAGCCTTTAAAAGCTTTCAGGATTGATGTGAGTAGAAAGGAAGAGAATGGATATCGTAAACAAAGGCAAGCTGAGAAGATGGAGTGCTTCAGAATGTTTGGGACACAATAAGTAGATGGGTTTTTGAAGCTGAAAGGTCACACAGGGAAACAGTCTCTATTTTTTTAGGGAGAGATATAATGAAACCCACAGAATTGGAAAGGACCTCGAAGCCTTTGAGTCCAAATTGTTCTTTCTGACAGTAAGAAAAGAGGGGCCCAGAAGGAGCAAGTGAATTGTTGAAAGCCTCTTAGTCTTTGGAAGAGTTAGTTCTAGCATCCAAAATCACCGTGTTACCTCTTAGCCTCTCCTGGAAAAAATAAATAAAATAGATATAGAAAAAATACAGACAAAAACTGTTAAATAGGATATGTAAATACTCTTTATTTTATAAATGAACTTGCCAAAAGCCTTACTTTATTCAGGGTAGCTAGACTTGGCCTGAATACAGACAGCTAGCAATCCAAATAAGCACATATTTTTTGATTGTCTACTCTGTATTCCAGATACTGGATATAAAGATAAACCCGACAGGCACAGCCCCCGCTGTCACAGAACTACTTCCGGAGGACGTCATCACCTATAAATTAATTTTTATTTATTTATTTTTTTGGCCTTCCCATGGCATGTGGAAGTTTCTGGGCCAGGGATCAAACCCTTGTCACAGCAGTGACAATGCTGGATCCTTAACCCACTAGGGAACTCCAAATTTGTAATAAAACATATTAAATAGTGAAAAGTGTTTTGTAGAGGATTAAAATGAGGGTGATATGGGAGTTCCCTGGTAGCTTTCCCATGCCCGGGGCACAGCCAAAAAAAAAAAATAAGGTGAGGTGATAGGATGTAGAATGATCAGCAAGCTGCTTTGAATTGGGCAGTTGGGCAAGGCTTCTCTAAGGGAGATATGAAAGCCTCCATCTGAAAGCCTAGATCTGAATGACAAGGTCTTTGAATTCAGGGGTAAAAGCCCGTTTCGTCAGAGAGAACAGGTAGTATACAGGTCCTCAGACTGAAATGAGCTTGTCAGCTTTCAAAGCAAAGAAAAGACCAGTGAGGTCGGTTTTAGTACAGAAGGGGAAGCAACAAAGTTAGGTCAGTAGGGGCCAGATGATTTTGAATTAGGTAAGGATAAGGGATTCAGATTTTACTTCAAGTGAACCGTGAGGCCACTGGAAAGTTTTTTGTTTGTTTGTTTTGGGGGAGGGGGGTACGCTGGTCTGATATGCTTTCTCTTTTAGAAGATCATTCTAGCTGCTATTTCAGGAATGGATTCCGGAGGGTAAAGGCCATTTAGGAGGCTGATGATAATGGTGGCTTGAATTAAGGTAATGTAGCTGGAGATAATATTATTATTTAGATATTTGGTATGTATTTTGGATGAAGAATAGACAGCTATTAGTGATGCTTTGAATATGGGGGGTGTAGGGAAGAAAGGAGAAATCAAGGAGAATCCTAGATTTTTCTTATAAATAGCTAGGTACGGAGTTCCTGTCGTGGCGCAGTGGTTAACGAATCCGACTAGGAACCATGAGGTTGCGGGTTCGGTCCCTGCCCTTGCTCAGTGGGTTAATGATCCGGCGTTGCCATGAGCTGTGGTGTAGGTCGCAGACGCGGCTCGGATCCCGCGTTGCTGTGGCTCTGGCGTAGGCGGGAGGCTACAGCTCCGATTGGACCCCTAGCCTGGGAACCTCCATATGCCGCGGGAGCGGCCCAAGAAATACCAAAAATAAATAAATAAATAAATAGCTAGGTAGATATTTAGATGTCATTTACAAAGATGAGAAAGACCAAAGAACAAGTAATGTGGGGGTGGGGGATGGCTAGGTGAAGAGAGAAAGCATCATACGTTTACCATAGCCAATTGAAGATGCCCATTATTTATTCAGCAAGTATTTATTGAGTATCAGCCACTGCTTTTAGTTCTAGGAATATCATATTTAAAAAAGACAAAATTTTCTGTCCTTTTAGAGTTTATATTCTAATGGATAATTAAAAATAAGGTATGAGGCAGCAAAAAATATATTTAAATTTATCAGTGAGCTGGCACTTTTGGTCAGTATAGGAAATGATCAGCCATGAAAAGGAATGAAATAATGCCATTTGCAGCAACATGGTTGGACCTAGAGATTATGACACTAAGTCAGACAGATAAAGATAAATATCATATGATATCACTTGTATATGTAATCTATAAAAATGATACAAATGAACTTATTTACAAAACAGAAATAGACTCACAGACATAGAGAACAGACTTGTGGTTACCAAAGGGGAAAGAGGAGAAATAGGAATAAATTGGGAATTTGGAATTAAGAAGTATACACTACTATATGTAAAATAAAACAAGGACCTACTGTGTAGCACAGAGAACTATATTCAGTATCTTGTAATAATCCATATTGGAAAAGAATCAGAAAAAGAATATACATATATATGTATAGAAAACTGAATCACTCTGCTGTATACCTGAAACATTGTCAATCAACTATACTTCAATTTCTAAAATATAGGAAATGAAAAAATAAGATATATGATGTACACACAGTGGTAAGTGCTGGGGTAGGATATATAATAAACTGTGTGGTTAGATCTGGGAAGTCTTCACTGACAAAGGGACAGAACAGGAGGCTTGAAGGAGGTAAAGGAGTGAGCCATGCAGATACCTGTTGGAAGAGCCTCCTGGACATCCAACTGGAAATGTCAAGTTGAGAGCTGGGTAGATGAGTCTAGATTTAATTAGAGGTCAGAGCTGAAGGTATAGGCTTGATGGTCGTGTGCACAGAGATGGTCTTTCAAGGATGGGACCAGATGATGTCACCAACGAAGAGTATGTAGGTAGTGAAAGGAAAGAGCTCCTGCAGCCATCTGGTATCTGCGGAGAACAGGAGACACCAGGAAAAACTAAGAAGCAGCAGCATTGAAGCAGGAAGAAAAACAGGTATATGTGGTATCAGAGATACCAAAAGACATTTGAAAGAAGAGAAAATAGCAGATACTGTTAAGAATTCCAATGTGATGGGAACAGATACAGGCACTGGGTTAGGTAACATGGAGCTAGCTCTTTGGCAACCTTGACAAGAGCAATGTCGGTGAAGAGATGGGGACAGAAAGTCATGAGACTAGTGGCGGAGAGACTGGTGTAGGTGAGAGAGGGGAGAGTTTTAAGAGTGAAGTCCTTTTGAAGCCCAGAGCAGGGAAGCAGATCACAAGGGGAGGATTGGCCACTTGAAATGTTATCCATGGTAATAGGGAGAGCAGAGAGTCTGGGGACAGATGCAGATAGGTTGGTAGATTTGATCATGGGCCAAGTAGGGACCTCTCTGATTGGTTCTGTTGTTCTTCATGATGTAAGTTCATTAATGAGGTATATTGGATGCCAGGTTTAAAAAGGAGGAGGTGGTATATATGAAACAGCTATTTACGGAAATGCCTGACCTACTCAACTTGCAAGTGTTGCCTCTCAGATAATGACCTGGTGTGATTTTTATCCCTCAGCCAAAAGGTTAGAGTCCTATCAGGAAGCTGTCTCTGAAGATGAAGATTTTGCCGACACTCTCAGTGGCTCCCTTGGCAATATGGCAAAGCCAAGGACCCCCAGCTGCAGGACGGTTCACAATGGGCCTTTGGGAAGTAAATCCTCGAATCATCTCAGCGGGAGCTGTTTCGCTCTAGGAAGTGGAGAAGGAGCTGGTGAAGTGCCTCATTCCAGACAGGCTGCTTTCAGTAGCCCCATTGTAAGTGTGAATGCATGACTCGAATCTTGTATGTCCACAATGAATAATAGTAGAGCCAAACACTGTTGTCTTTTCTATGTGAGGAGAGACCATAATTGCACACACATTCACAATGGCCTAATTTTGGAGATAATTCATTGTTGAGAGACAGTATATCATTTCTGTGGGAAAAAAACAACAAAACTATGTTTCTGGTCAGGGTCGGTCATGTCTGAGCCTGTGGGGAAAGCTGCCTTGGTTTCAGGGTCATGGCTCACTTTCAGAACTAGCAAAACTTTCCAGAGGTATCTCACAGACAGGTAAGTATGTCTAATTGATAGGCAAATTTGGAGGCCTCTTGGTATCCTCCAAGGCATTTTTTTTTTCTCTTTGTAATCTTTCCCTAAACCCCACCAAATCTGTGTCCTCTTCCCCATTCCTAGTCCTCAGAAGGCCATACCTCAGGGTGAGTTCTTGAGTCCTGAGGGAAAAACCTAGAGGAAGGACCACATGGAAGATGAGAAAATATGCTTGTATCAAAAAACTAGAGATCAAGTTTTGCTCTACTTAAAATTACTTCTGTTAAAATGTCAGCTGCCTTCTCTGCCCTCCCCATTTCATTATAACTCTCCCGTTTGGCCAAAATGAGGATTCCCCAGACATGAGTCTGGTACGTGGTTGGTGACCTCTGATATAGGTGACACAACAAGCAAAGAATTCACTTCGGGGAAACTTTGTGTTTCTAAGTTGAATTTATTGTATGAATTTCATAGTAGATATATGATCTGAGTAGACCCCAGGGGTCTCATTTCTTCTGGAAGGCCTTGAGGGGAATCTGACTCTTCTCAAAGTTCCAACAAATGGGGGATTTCAGCAACTAGGATGATCATTTCACTGTAACTTACCCAGACCATTCCTGTGGCTCTACGGATGGAATATATGTTAGAGTCTTTATCCTTTGTCAGGTGATTATCAACATCTGGACTTTATTTTTCTCCAGCTTCTGAAAAAAGGGGAGGAAAGAATGCACACAACCTCCTCTCTGTATGCACTTTCAGGCCGTATCAGAAATGGTCTATATTTTCTTGTGTTTTTGTCAAGTTTGCCCATTCTTGTTCTGATCTTTTACATTTCCCATCCCCCTGAAGGGAACCGTATGTTGACTCCTGTTTGGTTGGAAGTCAAGGATATTAGCAACCAGGGAGCTCTACCATGGCCTCCCTTTGTTTCCTGATCCAGCCTCGCTCTCTTCCTGGAGCAAAGGTTTATTTCCCAGTTTAATGTCATCCCGATTTTAATCCATTTCCCCCATCTAAAATTTATTCCCCTCTTACAACTTGCCTCTGTCTACCAAATGTGCTGAAAAACTTCTTTAGGCATCATTTCTTCTAAAGACTTCTCAGACTCTTTTCTCATCTTCCAAGTTATGTTTACATACTCGCTCCTGCCCTGTAGTCCCCTGGTCCTTATGACATTGGCTTTATTTCCACCTCTGACATAGACCTCGCTCCTTGAATCCTCAGCATCTAGTCCAGCATCTCGCATGTCATTCTCAGTGAGGCTGCTTAGTATGCTCAATCTTCCCATTCAGCCTGTTTTCAGTTGCCCTGTACTCCAATGCCATGTGTCATGCTGATTCTCTAGATGCTCTGGGGTTGCTGTTTTGTATCTTCTGTACCACCCTCTTATATATAGGATAAAGAGGTCTTCCTTGCAATATGAGACCATTTCTTACTCTTGCTCGAGAAACATCAATTCTATCTTTCATGGAGGCCAAAGTTACTTTGAGCAAGGTGTAGATCCTTTGACCTGAAAAATTAGCATCTATAAAAACTTGGCATGCAACTCTAAAAGTCCATCCTTGGAGCCCAGATTGAGAACACCAGCTTGAAAGCACACTGAGAGCTGTGATGGCCAGAAGTGGAAGCTCATAAGAGAGCGCCCTTCGTGGGGGAGGCAAGGTGAGAGTCACAGAGCTAGGATCCAAGGCAGGGAGCAGGCAAAGGGGTGCCAGCTTGGGGAGTTAGAATGTCATTGAAGACTGTGAGTCCTGGGTTCTCATGACCTATTTTGGAAATAGAAACCTTTCCTTTATAAGTCAGTGTTTTTTCTGCTTCTTTAACCCTCCAAAAGTTTTCATTCAGCAAGTATGCCATTCATTCTGCCTGGAGTGCTGTCCTCTTACACCTTTTGTGGCTGTTTTCTTTTTTTCACTGAGGTCTCAGCTCAGATGTCAACTGCTCACCACTATACAATCCAAAGTACATTCCATCACCCCTACTCTTGTCTCAGTCTAGAAGCATCTTGTTTATAGGTTAGTGTTTAGGATCTGCTGTCTCCCCCACCTAGATGTGGGTTCCATGCACCCAGGATATCATCTGTTCTGTGCACCCCACTTTCCTTGAGTGCCTGATACCTTAGATCAACAATAAATATTTGTAGGTTGAATGAGTGAATTAATGGATCAGTGGAAGACAATGGGATAATACTAGACACTTGGGTATAAAATGAGTACAACATGCCCCCATCTTTCAGCTTTGTTCTAGGTGGAGGGGATAGACCTATAAGTAAATAAATATAATCCTGTTTAAAGATGCAGTAATGGTAGTTAATCCAGAGTGTAGTGTGGGCATGAAGAAGGGAGTAGTCAACTCTAAGAGGGGGTGAAAAGGGAGCAGGAAAGGCTGCCCAGGAGTTCCCTTGTGGTGCAGTGGGTTTAGAATCCAGTGTTGTCACTGAAGCAGCTCAGGTCATTGCTGTGGCACAGGTTCAATTCCTGGCCCAGGAAATTCTACATGCTATGGGTGGCCAAAAAAAAAGAAAAAAAAAAGGCTCCACAAAAGACACAAAAGAGGTGAAACTTTATCTATGGTTAAATTAACGAATAGGGGTTTGCCAGGTAGAAAAGGAAGGAAAGGGACTTAGGGTAGACAGTGTGTGGCATGTATGAAGGCTCAGAGCCACAGGACCAGAGAGAACAGCTGGTGGAGGGGGAGCATCCACGTGTCGTCATTGGCTTTTGTCTTTTTCCATCAGGTCTGTGGTATTTAGGAATCTGAGGGAGAAGGCATTTGTATCAATATTTAAGCCAAAGTTGTCTTGATGGAGTGGCCAGTGGGGAATGAAATAAAAACCTCAGGTACAGGCGGAACTGGGGCAGGAGTAGGGCACAGAATTAAAGCCTGATAAACTTTATCTCCCACGTGAAATATCTTTGCCCATTATTAAACCGTGGACATTGTAATTTTGCATAACCAATTAAAGTGGGTCTCTTTCATTCTCAGTTTTAAAACTGAACAATCAGTATATAGTAAGGCTACCCCAAAACTTTGGCAGACAACATGAGAAGGCAAGGAGAAGTCTTGGCTTATTTGCCAAGAGAAGTATTTGCTTATTTAATGTGGATTCATATGGGGGCAGGCAAAAACAAAACAAAACAAAACAAAACAAAAAACAAAGAAAAGGGAGGGGGAGAGGAAGGAAGGAAGGAGGAATGTGAAATCTGCAACCTGGTAGGAAGGCACATCATGAATCACAGGGGCAAATCTAAAATTTCAAGTAGCCAGATGGTATCTAAGATGAGGACAAGGATGTTGGACTCTCAGCATGAAACAGATGAGGCTTAATTTAGTTATGGGAAGCTGTCCACGTCATGCCCTGTGTTATCTAATTGGGTATATGTTTTTGCCACACTTTGAAAAAAAAAAAAAAAACCCTTCTATTTATATCTGGACTCTAATATATGGCACAAAGGAATATATCTCTAGAAAAAAACAGACTCATAGACATGGAGAACAGACTTGTTTTGCTGAGGGGGAGGTGAATGGAAGGGGATGGACTGGGAGTCTGGGGTTAGTAGATGCAAACTATAGCATTTAGAGTGGATAAGCATTTGCTGTGTAGCACCCACCGGGAACTGTATCTAATCACGAGTGATGGAACATGATGTAGGATAATGTGAGAAAAAGAATGTGTGTATATATGTATAACAGGGTCACTTTGCTATAGAGCAGAAATTGACAGAACATTGTAAATCAACTACAATAGAAAATTTTTGAAAATGTCTGTTTGAGGCCAAGTTGGTGGTGGTGGTAGGGGGTTTATGTATTTGTTTTCTAAAGAGTAACATCTTTTTAATTTGTTTCTCCACTGCTTTGCTTAGGAAATATAAAACCAGCAAGTGTTCCATAGTAATGCGCAACTGTAAACTCTTATGACTTCTCCATGTGCCAGGTACTGAGTTAAGGATTTATAAGGTATGCTCGGGCATAAAAATGAATGAAATAAAGCCATCTGCAGCAACATGGATGGGCCTAGAGATTATCCTATTAAGTGAAGTAAGGAGACAAAGATGAATACCATATGATTTCATTTACATGTGGAATCTGAAAGAATGATTCAGATGAGCTTATTTACAAAACAGAAATAGACTCACAGACATAGAAAACAAACTTACGCTTACCAAAGGGAACAGGGAGGAGGGATAAATTAGGAATTTGGGATTAAAAGATACAGTATTATATATAAATAAACAGCAAGGACCTACTGTATAGCACAGGGAGCAATATTCAATATCTTGTAATAACCTATAGTGGAATAGGATGTGTATAATTGAATCACTTTACTGTACACCTAGAACATTGTAAACCAACTATTCTTCAATTTAAAAAAAAATATGTAAGATGCAGTCCTGAAAGGAATTTACCCTCTCTGTGTGAGAGGAGTGCACCTTCATGGAATCATTTAAATCAGGATCGTGTGGACCTGGTTCCTGGTTCCTAATAGCTGTTCAGAGAAGGCAGGAGCTGTCCACCACAGAAAAAAGCAAGTCATTTTTGTAGTACAAGGTCTCCTTGAGAAAGATTTGGATCTTAGGAAAAACACTTGTAATACAGTCTATGATAAGAATTGCATGTGAGGAGTTCCTGTCATGGCTCAGTGGTTAACGAATCCGACTAGGAACCATGAGGTTGCAGGTTCGATCCCTAGCCTTGCTCAGTGGGTTAAGAATCTGGTGTTGCTGTGGCTCTGGCATAGGCTGGTGGCTATGGCACTGATTAGACCCCTAGCCTGGGAGCCTCCATATGCCACGGGAGCGGCCCTAGAAAGGCAAAAAAAAAAAAAAAAAAGAATTGCATGTGATAACACTATATTTTCTCTTCATTTTATCATCTAAATGTCTTAGTCACTAGGGATTAACTTATTTTAGAGATACTAACTGAAGTGGAAGAATATTCCATTCCTGCCACTTCGTTTTGACATGGATCTTCAATCTTCTTCTCGGCCTGCCTACCTGCCTGCCTGCCTTTTTTTCTTTTTAGGACTGCACCCATGGCATATGGAAGTTCCCAGGCTAGGGGTTGGATCAGAGCTGAAGCTGCCAGCCTATGCCACAGACACGGTAACGAGGGATCCAGGAATACAAGCCGGATCTGCGACCTACACCATCACTCACAGCAACACCGGATCCTTGACCCACTGAGCGGGGCCAGAGATCGAACCCTAAACCTCATGGATTCATTACTGCCAAACCACAGTGGTAACTCCTGGGCTGCTCTTTTAGATATTATTTTATGATGCTTTTAGGGTCTTGTTGGTCCTGAGTTCCTCACATTTATTTTGACAATACTTTTTATATACACAGTTTTGCTGACCAGAGCCCCAGCTTTGGTCAGTAACAGTATCTGCTTTTCTTCTCAATGGTCACAGCACAGGTTCTTAAATTCCCCAAATGACATATTAGATTGACTTAATGTCAATAGTGAAAGTTACAAACCTTTCATTAGCCTTAAATTAACTTCGAAATGAAGTAGAGTCCTTATGTTCTGAAGCCAGTTATTCATCAATGCGGAGACCAATGGCACAATGAAATCACTCTTAAGGTCTCTACCTCAATCCTAATCATGTTCTGAAGAATGAAGTTTTCTTATAAAAAATAGCCCTGGGGAAACCTGTGCCTACTAGCAGCTGCTTCCTGGTACCCATTCAAGGCTCTGAGAAGAGCTACAATAGACCTATTTAAACATTTCTTAAACTTATTGCAGTAGGGAACTCTTTGGAGATTTGCTTAACATGTATAAAGGCTTCAAGAGGGCTGCCTCTGGCATCTCTCAGCAAGATTCGCAAGTGTCAAGTGAGAAAGAGGTCTCAGACGTTGCCACTCTCTTCTGACTTGGGCAAGGAGGTCCTCAAGGAAGGGGTGGTTCTCCGAGCTGCTGAAGACCCAGTACAAGCACCAGCTCAGTGTTACTGCAGGAAACATGGCCACCTTGTTAATGAATGGCTGTCAGATCCACTAAGATTCAATTAAGTGTATTAAGATTCAATACGATTCAGGAGTTCCCATTGTGGCGCAGCGGAAACGAATCCGATTAGGAACCGTGAGGTTGCGGGTTCGATCCCTGGCCTCTCTCAGTGGGTTGAGGATCTGGCATTGCCATGAGCTGTGGTGTGGGTCGCAGACATGGCTTGGATCTGGTGTGGCTGTGGCTGTGGCATAGGCCAGCAGCTGTAGCTCCGATCCGACCCCTAGCCAGGGAAGCTCCATATGCTGCAGGTGCGACCCTAAAAAAAAAAAAAAGAAAAAAAAAGCCAAAAAAAAAGATTCAGTAATATTCAATTTTTGCTAAGTCAAATATCCCAGAACAGTAGAGGCAGATGCATTGAGATGGAAATTTAAGAATGCTCTGTGACAGGAGAAAGCTGGGACCTTTGAAAGCCATTGTGGTCCAGGAAACCTGCCTGAAGATGAGTATATAATTCAAGAAGGAAAAGGAACATTACATTATTTGGGTTTCTGCTGTGCTGATCACATCTCACTTGTTGTCCCATTTACTTTATTTATATGGCCACCCTATGAGGTAGGTGCACTTTTTACCATTATTCAGAAGAGGAAAACAAAGCTCAAAGGGTTAATAAGTAAGCTGCCTGAGGCCTCCAGGATGTAGGCAGTGGGTCTGGGACCTGAACCCCAACCCAAATAATTTCCAGCCTCTGCTCTTTTCTTATTGTGCCTGTGTGAAACCTTACCAAACTCCTAAGCATGAACTATGAGCCACAGTCATTCTGAGTCTAATATCACACATCTCTGTGTTTTATTCTGTTCTTTTAATCCCCTCTCCTGGCTTTTCTTGCCAGCAGCCAAGACTGCTCGACAATACAAGGGCACTTTTGTGAAAACTTGATTCAGGAGAGGTGGTCCTTCTTTTGACTTGTCTGAAACATTTCTAAAGCAGTTGACTACCTGTTACAGGATGATAAACAGATTTCTGCTGCAACATTCTCTCTTTTAAACCCATACTTCTCAAAGAGCATGAGAAGTATTGTGTTATACAAGATGAAGTTTTTCCCCCCAATAATCGAACTTCTTAAAACCAACTTGTAAAAGAAATTAGATAAAAGAGAAGGACATAGGGCATCGTTGTCAAATATCTTTGATGATGAGAAATCCTAGAGGAACCCTTGGATATTAGCGTCTTGTAGAATATGACTAGGAAATGCAGAAGTCCTGTTAGCCTGCTTATAGTAATTTTTATTTTATTAGAAGAGATTTTATTTTATTTTTTTGTGTTGAATTTTTTAAAGTATCGTGGATTTAGAATGTTGTGCCAATATCTGCTGTACAGCAAAGTGACCCAGTCATACATATATCTACATTCCCTTTCTTATATTATCTTCTGTCATGGTCGATGGAGGTCTGGTTTTTAACAATAGTAGTGACTTGAGCCATAAAGTATTTGGTTAAAATGGCATGGTATGGATAACACTACATTTTAAAAAAATTTGCTCTTCATCAGTCGCTGTTGGATGAACCTACGCCCAAGGTAGAATCCTAGACACAATAAAATAGAGCTTTGCACCGTGTATTTCAAAATAAGAAAACAGCCATTCAACTAGATTTTGGTGAAAGGCATTGTTCCTCTCTCTTGCTTGGTTTAAGATAATAGTCAAGGTAAGTCTCCCCCAATATTATGCAGTCTGGATTTTCCATTTAATTTTTTGTCTTATTTCCCTATTCACCTCCCATAGCACCATGTACATTAAGTCTTTTTTAGACGAATAATGTTTACTGCCTCATGCTTCACAGATTCCAGTTAGAAAAGCTACTTTTCCATGTAAATAAAAACTCTTGTTTTTAGGTACTTAATGTAACACTCCTTTGTCTTACTGGATCTTCAGGAAACAGATGTGGTACCAGATACCAGGCTTTGGGACAAGTGTAGTCAGATTACTCCTCAGCTCTTTACCCCACTGGATGATGCTGTCCCAGATCCGCCACTCGAGACTCTGTACATCATCGACTTCTTTATTGCATTGGCAATTTGCAACACAGTGGTGGTTTCTGCTCCTAACCAACCACGGCAAAAGGTAAGGTCCCTAATGCAAGCAAAGGTTACCTTCTGGAAGAGAACTTTGAGCTTAAACATACTTGTTCTTTGAATAGTAATTAATAATTGTAGCAGCTCACATTTGTACATCACTTAATCTGTAGTCTCAGTTTAGGATATTCTAAGTGATTTACAGCTATTAATACATTGAATCCCTCTCAACAGCCCCATGAGTTAGGTACTAAGACCCTACTATTCCCCATTTTACAGATAAGCTTAAGTAACTTCCCCAGGGTCACAGGACTAGTTTGTGGGGGAGGTAGGATTGAACCCCAGAAGTATGGCTTGGTGCTACCATACTGTTTTGCCTCTAAAAGGATAGCTGAGGAGAGCAGTTCTTAGGAAACGTGACTCTATTCATTTTGCTTGTTTCCTTACCAAATTAAAGCTGTCTGTGAGACTTCTGAGACCACCAGTGCATGCCCCACATCAAGCAAAACCTATTGGATTCGTTATCATGTTTAATGATAATGTACCTTTTCACGTACCAGTTGGGTTAAATGTAAACTCAATCACTCTCAAATTCAGTACATCTATAATATACTGAAGTTCTGCAGCTCCCATATAAACTGGATTTTTAAAGTCTCTTTGCAGCTTAGAACTCATGGACAATTCATTTTCAATTACAAGGAAAAAGTTGTTTTCGAGATCGGTGATTGACCTCTTGCTGTGCTATCTTCCTTGAGTATAACTATCTCTCCTTTTGCACACATCCACTTAAAATTCTATTTGCAGCACAACCCAGTTAAATTTAAATTTTTCATTAGATCATTTTCTCTCGGCAACTTCAGAAGTGGTCGATTTTAACAAAAAATAATTTACTTCCCATTAAGCTCCCATTTGATCAGAAACTATATTTTTGTAAGATTTCGACTAGAAATGTGCTCTTTGAAAACTGATTATGTAGTTAGGGGATAAATCACTGAATGTTCTGTTTTTCTCCCCATAAAACACTGTTTCGTACATATCTGTTTCCAGTGCAGACAACTTTTGGTGTTTTCTGCTTAAGAAATGTTGTTGCCTTATCCCCCCCTAAAACATAATATTCAATGGCCTGAAAAAATCTCAATAGGCATGTCAGGTCCTAAGCTTCATGCTAGTTCAGGGTAATGATAGAAAAGCAGTGAATAAAGATCTACTTAGAATTCATGTGTGTTACAGAAACCTTATCTCTGGTTGAATTTTGACTTGTTTCTGAGTTACCAGCAAGTTTGAAAACTGACAAGCATGAGTCCCTCAGATTGTCGTAAAATTAAGAATTATTAGAAAACATTTTAATTCCCTTGAGAATTAAATGAGAAGATTTAATTTTTCTAAATGAGAAAATGTTAGGATTCATTGGTCTCCCCAATTAGTATTAAATTCTAAATTTAATCACTGATAAGAATGAAGATCTAGAAGAAATCAAGTTATGAACAAGAAAAAGTTCTATAAAAATAGAAATTTGAATTCATATTGTGATGCTGATAATTCTTCCATATACTACTTTATTTTTTTAATTCATATTAACAACCTCTTTTAGCATCTGGAAAATGAAAGGAAAAAATAACGTTTCATCATCTTCTTTTTTTACTGCCACACCTGCAGCATATGGAAGTTTCCAGGCTAGGGTTGATTTGAAGCTGCAGCTGAGGCCTACACCACAGTCATGGCAATGCCAGATCTGAGCCACATCTGTGACCTACACTGCATCTTGAGGCAATGCTGGATCCTTATCCCACTGAGTGAGGCCAGGGATTGAACTCATACCCTCATGGAGACTGTGTTGGGTTCTTAACCCACTGAGCTACAGTGGGAACTCACATTTTGTTCATCTTTGATTTACTTTCTTCCAGTGTTTCAAACGTATATTATTATTAGTTTTTATACTATTCATACTGTTTTTATAGTTTTTTCAATATTGCCCTGTAATCTCTATAAACTTGATCTTTAAATATTATAAAACATTTTTAGAAGATGTTTCTAATTTTCTATTGTTGCATATTTGCTTGTAATTTTATTTATTTATTTATTTTTGCTTTTTAGGACTGTAGCCATGGCATGTGGAAGTTCCCAGGCTAGGGGTCGAGTTGGAGCTGCAGCTGCCAGCCTGCATCACAGCCACAGCAATAAGGGGTCTGAGCTGCATCTATGACCTACACCATAGTTCACGGCAGTGCTGGATCCTTAACCCACTGAGCGAGGCCATGGATCAAACTGCATCCTCATGGATACCAGCTGGTTTTATCTCCACCACACCACAACAGGAAGTCCCCTTGCTTGTAATTTTAAAGTGTTATTGCTAAGACGCACATAATACCGATTATTATTTTTTTACACTTTGAGTTATTTCCTTAGAGAAATTTCGAAATTTCTATTGAAAAATTATTTCAATAGAAAAAATGTGCCCACTGCGAGCAATATTACCATTTTGTCTGTTGCCATCAGTTGTCAGATTGCTTCTTAAACTGTTGGAGAAATTCATAATGCCATCGACAGACATTAGCGCATCTTTTCATTATGGTTCTTTTTATTTTTATGAATGTTTTCTGCAGCAGATGTAAGTGTGAAGCAGGCTGCTGGTCCTATAAGAGTGGCATGTCTTCATATCTGATTTTTTTTTTTACCCTAGTTTGACTTCTCATTTCTTCTCAATACTGCAACCGTCCCATGTTATCTTTCCTAGATCAGACTCTCTTCTCTGAGTGGAATGCCCATTAAGTCTTTGGAAGAAATTAAAAACCTGTTCCAGAAGCTGTCTGTCCGAAGGTCAAGTTCGCCATCTCTTGCCAGTGGGAAGGAGCCATTCTCTGGGGTCCCAAACGCCTTTGTGAGCAGACTTTCCCTCTTTAGTCGCATGAAACCTGCTTCTCCTCTAGAGGAAGAGAGCTCCCAGACGAGTGAGAGCCCCCAGGGCCATGGGAGCTCAGCTTGTCCCACAGAAACTGAGCAACAGAGCAGTGATGAGGGCATCACGGACGGCAAGGTGGGATCCCCGCCTGGACAGCCCTCGGCCTCCAGCCTGTGTTACGAGGCCGAGAGCCCGGATGAAGCAGCCCTGGTGTATGCCGCCCGGGCTTACCAGTGCACGTTACGGTCCCGGACGCCAGAGCAGGTGGTGGTGGACTTCGCTGCTTTGGGACCATTAACATTTCAACTCCTGCACATCCTGCCCTTCGACTCCGTAAGGAAAAGGATGTCGGTTGTGGTCCGCCACCCCCTTTCCAACCAAGTCGTGGTGTATACAAAGGGTGCGGATTCTGTCATCATGGAGCTGCTCTCTGGGGCTTCCCCAGGTGGGTTCATCCAGGACTGAGAGGGAGGAGATGGGGAGGGCTCGGAGAGGAAAAGCCCACTCTCCGTGGTTTGTTTGTCTTGTCTTCTAAAGGCAAACAAGCAGATTTTGGGGCATCAGTCGCACTTGGTGAAGTAGGGAAGGGTGCCTGGGATTTGGTGAGAAAGCATGTACATCTGGGGGTTACACAGACCAGGTTTCAAATCTGGATGCTGACATTAGCTGTGTCTTGATAATGTTATCTAACTGTTCTCAGCCTTTGCCTTCAATAAGTCAGGATTATGGTTCCTGAAAGTTTGTTTTTGTTTTTTGGGTTTGTTTGTTTGTTTGTTTGTTTGTTTTTAGGGCCACACCTGTGGCACATGGAAGTTCCCAGGCTATGGGGTTCGTTGAATCAGAATTGCAGCTGCCAGCCTACAGTACAGCCACAGCAACCTGGGATCTGAGCTGCATCTGCGACCTACATAGCAATGCCAGATCTTTAACCCACTGAGCGAGGCCAGGGATTGAGCCCACATCCTCATGGGTCCTGGTTGGGTTTGCTACTGCTGAGCCAGTGAGAGATCTGGTTCCTGAGGGTTTTAATAATATACTGTATACAGTATATGCAGTGCCTCCAACCCAGAGCCCAGAGAACGGTAAATGCTCAATGAGTGACAGCGTTATTGTAATCATTGTTATTGTCATTACTGATGATGTGGCTTTTGTAATAAGTTCTTAGTATGTTTCTCTCCCAGGGAGAAAGAAACAAGGGAAAGATTTATTCTTAAGGGTCACTTTTATTTTGTATTATTATTATTATTTTTTTTTGGCAATTTCTACAGCATGCAGAAGTTCCTGGGCCAGGGATAGAACCTGAGCCACAGCAGTGACAACACTGAATCCTTAACCACTAGGCCACCCAGGGTTCCTTTTATTTATTTTTAAAATAATTATTCTTTTTATTTTCACTGCCCTTTTTTTTAAAAAAACAATTATTTTTTATTTTCTTTTTACAGCTGTACCTATGGCATATGGAAGTTCCCAGGCCAAGGGTCAAATGGTAGCTGCAGCTGCCAGTCTATGCCACAGCCACAGCCATGCCAGATCTGAGCCATGTCTGCAACCTATGCTGCAGTTCGTGGCAACACCAGATCCTTAATCCACTGAGTGAGGCCGGGGACTGAACCTGCATCCTCACAGAACCAGTGTTAGTTCCTTGACCTGCTGAACCACAACAGGAACTCCCAGGGGTCCCTTTTATAAAGGCACATTTGGGATTCAAAACTACAGGGCCATTTGTTTGTTGAGATTTAATTGGGCAGACTGGTGGGGAACACTTGTGTTTGTGAATTATTTCAGATGGACCAAGTCTGGAGAAACAACAGATGATGATAAGGGAGAAAACCCAGAAGCACTTGGACGACTATGCCAAACAAGGCCTGCGTACTCTGTGTATCGCAAAGAAGGTGAGGCTGCTTAGTTCACCCACTGGCTTCATTCCTTCCCATGTTTGACTCTCATTTAATGAAAACTAGCATGTATTAAACACCATCCAGGCATCAGGAAAAGGCATTGGGCCAGTAGCTCTCTTTTCATAGAGCTTCTTTATTCCTTATACATTAGTTGGTTGGAGTTTGTTCCAGAAAGGTGCCTAGAAGTTATATTCTCTGAGTTCTCACATGTTTTAATATAGCTAAGTACTTTTGTGTAGAAACTACAGTTGGGCTGGGTATAAAAATCCCTGGATCCTCCTTTCTTTCTTTGAGAACCTTGTAAGTGTTACTCTCCTGTCTTGCAGCATTAAATGTGCTTTGAAAAGAGTGAGGCCAGAGACTGGTCTTCCATTGTCCCCTTATATAAGTTCTTGATATTTTTTTCCTGATATGCTCCTAAGTCTCTATCTGCACATCCAGGTAAATTTACTAAATATTATCTCAGTATTGATTATTTTCTATTGAGAATAATTCTGCGACATAGTCTTTTCTTCCTAAATAAAAATGGAGGTAATAACAAAGAAGAGAGAGCTCTAAGAAGTAATTTGAGGGATGGGAGAACAGACGGATACCAGAACCACCCCTGTGAGGGCACAGGAGAAACAAATATATGGAGCCTTTCAAGAGTGAATTGGTCACGTGTTTGGTGGTCAGTTTTATGGCTTAATATTGACCATATCAGGCTGCTCAGCTGTAATGAAGCTCTGCAAGGCCTCACATCCTTATGTTACCCTCCCTCATTGATAAGCCAAGACATCCCCAGGCCCTTCCCTATAGCCATGGCCACAACCACATCCCCAGCTGCACTTATGGACCATGTTTCTTCCATCAGTGCAGACCCAACTAGCTCACTGTTTGAGAGTGGAGCTGTGGCAGAAGTTGGAGACATCTACAGAGGTGGAGAAGGAGCATCTAGTAAGAGCTCATGCAAGGGAAGCAGTTTATGGGAGGAGGGACAGCAGTTAGTTGTAAAGATAGGACAGAGCTTTGATGAACGTTGAAGGACAAGCAACAAAGAACAGTCAGCCCATGGGGATAAAACTGGAGAAGAACCGAAGAGACCACCCCTGCTAGCTCTCTCCCCACTTCTCTGTAACTACCTCCCCCTCCCCAACACCCCTTTCTGTCGTCTTCTCCCTCCCTGGCTCTGAGTCCTGTAGCTAATTTTTGCAGTGCTGGAAGCCAAAGTATTCATTTTCCCTCCTTCATCCTGGGCTGTAGCTAATAGAGAAGATGGGAACATGTAGATCAAAGCATCAGTGCTTAATGGCTGTCTAGTAATTGCCAAACCATGGAGCTCCTGGGGGCCTGAATTGGAGGCTGTAGCTAGGGCTGGAGACCAACATCGGGATCTTTCATTTCTCACCAAATACTAGCTCTTGGGAACTGCCTTAGGGAAAGTGGAGCCTTTTGTCCACTCTAAGGCTCTTACTCAATCAGTGACAGGAAGCATCAAAGCCTGCCTCACACAGGATCAAAACAGAACCTTCTGCCTTTTTGGTGGAGTGATCCTCCACTGATAAAAATGTAGCCCAACAGATAGGAGACTCTCCCAAATCAAATTACCTTATGGGCAAGAATGAGTAGATAGAGAGGTTGCCTCATGTCCTCCACTCCATGCTGCTTTATAAAAACTGAATGGAGATCTCTTCCTCTAGGGCAACCTGAAGACAAAGGGAAAATGTATCATTGGTGCCTCCTCTAGGAATTCCACTTCATTTTTTGTTTGGAACAGGACTTCCTTGCTTCACCCATACGGCCGCCTCTTTCTTTTTTAAAAAAAATTTTTTGAGGAGTTCCCATCATGGTGCAGTGGTTAACGAATCCGACTAGGAACCATGAGGTTGTGGGTTCGATCCCTGCCCTTGCTCAGTGGGTTGACGATCCGGCATTGCCATGAGCTGTGGTGTAGGTCGTAGACTCGGCTCGGATCCTGTGTTGCTGTGGCTCTGGTATAGGCTGGTGGCTACAGCTCCGATTGGACCCCTAGCCTGGGAACCTCCGTATGCCGTGGGAGCGGCCCAAGAAATGGCAAAAAGACAAAAAAAAATTTTTTTTGAAATTATAGTTGATTTACAATGTGTCGATTTCTGCCATACAGCAAAGTAACCCAGTCATACATATATATAGTCATATATATATATATGTATTTTTTTCTCATGCTAAGTAACCCAGTCATATATCGTCATATATATATATTTTTTTTCTCATGCTATCTTCATCATGTTCTATCACAAGTGATTGGATATACTTCCTTGTGTTGTACAGTGGGAGGCCTCCTCTTTCTTTTAACCTTTGCAAATAACTAATCCCATAAACCAGCTGTTAAAAGAAATCAAAGGTGTTGCTAGCTATATAATATAGTGAATAGTCCTGACACCATTTTCTCAACTACACTATTAGAATCTCCCTGAATTTAACTCTGAATTGGAGACTTTTCCCAACTGCATACTCCCTGCTTTAATTAAATAGATCAACCCACTTGCATCACATGTGGTGCTTAGAATTAACCAGAGATACTAGTCTCCAGGGTCCATCCCTCATCAGCATGACTCTAGTCTGATTATAGAGCCGGTGAAGTTTGTCACCAAGTGGTATGAGGATAGGGACCTGGCCTGGATGTACCCAGAGAGAGGAATACCTAAAGCAAGTTCATGGCTTGACATTTTTCCCGGATTGGTCTTTACAGGATCATCATACAGCCTAGCCTCATAGCTCTTTTCTTCCTCCATAGATCATGAGTGACACAGAATACGCAGAGTGGCTGAGAAATCATTTTTTAGCTGAAACCAGCATTGACAACAAGGAAGAATTACTCCTTGAATCGGCCATGAGATTGGAGAACAAACTAACTTTACTTGGTAGGTAGACTATGCTGTATTGTCTGAATGGAGAATTTTCAAAATGAAACTCAGTGTCTCTAAATCAGTTACTTACCAGTGCCTTTTTTCGCTCACTTCGATCTAATAGCTGTGTGTGGTTCTACCCACCCTGTCCAGTTTGATTTCTACCCAGCTTCCAATCCTTTCCATTCCATTGTCCACTCTAGTGAGCTAGACTTCATGTGTGTGGGGTCAGAGTGGTCATCTGAAAGATGATCATTTAAAACTTGAATGCTTGGGAGTTCCCTGGTGGTCTAGTGATTAGGATTTGGCCCTTTCACCACTGCACCCCAGGTTCCATTCCTGGTCTGGGAACTGAGATTCCACATCAAGTTGCTGTCAAAAGCCAAAATAATAATAGTAATAAAAATTTAATACTTAACATGGAGTACAAAGTGAAATAAATACCCTGGTTCAAGAGAAGAAAGGTAGTTTCTTGCAAGGCATTGGATAAAGTATTTAATGTATGCTGTCTTTTTGAATCCATATAACAAATCTCTATTTTATTTTGGAGAAACGTGGAGCAGAGAGCAGTTTAATGACTTGTTCAAAGTCACAGGCCAGGTACTGGCAAAGCTAAGAGGAAGCTCAGATCTACTTCCCTCTAGGCTCATATTCTTTATTCTCTGCCTGCAACTAGACTAAGGAAATTTATTTCTCTCTCACATCCTGGTTTCAACTAGAAGTTGCACAACTGACACTGCTTGTCTCAGATTGAGCTGCATCTTAAAATCCCCTGCAGCGCTTTAAGACGCACTGATGCCTCCCAGGGATTCTGATTCAGTCCATCTGATGTGTGGCCTGGGTGTTTGAATTTTTCAAAGCTCCCCCAGTGGTTCTGAGAGGCAGCCATATTTTGGTTGTTGTTTTTTGTTTTTAGTGCTGCACCCGTGGCATATGGAAGTTCCCAGGCTAAGGGTCACATCAGAGCTGCTGCTGCCAGCCACAGCCACAGCAACGTGGGATCCAAGCCACTTCTGTGACCTACACCACAGCTCACGGCAACACCTGAACAAGGCCAGGATCAAACCTGCATCCTCATGGATACTAGGCCGGTTCATTACTGCTGAGCCACAATGGGAACTCCAGCAGCCATGGCTGAGAAACACTGCCTGAGAGTCTGAACATCTAGATCCTAAGCTAAGTGCTTACCCGCCAAGACAACAGCTCCTGAACTCCATTTCTCTGGTTCAGACAAAAGCAGCCGTCCTCCCTGGACTCTGGCCAATAGAGTAATGATCTCACTCCTAAGTCGTTTCTCCATGACTGTGTGAGTGGAATTAATCCACATTTCCTCATCTGCTGTTCCAAACCCAAAACTGCTTTGGACATTTAGTGCAAAACTCATTCAGCAGCGAGAGCAGGCCTGATGTGATAAGAAAATGTACAGTGTTGGGAGTTCCACTGTGGCGCAGTTGTTAGCAAATCCGACTAGGAACCATGAGGTTTCGGATTCGGTCCCTGGCCTTGCTCAGTGGGTTAAGGATCTGGCATTGCCATGAGCTGTGGTGTAGGTCAAAGACACGGCTCGGATCCTGCATTGCTGTGGCTCTGGCGTAGGCCGGCGGCTACAGCTCCAATTAGACCCTTAGCCTGGGAACCTCCATATGCCACGGGTGCGGCCCTAGAAAAGGCAAAAAAAAAAAAAAAAGAAAATGTACAGTGTTTATTACCTTAATTAGTGTGATTGTTGTCATTTGTAAGGTTTGCTGAAGAAATACTAATATGCTTGATGACCGGATATTATAAACTATGTTAGATGTACCATCTTAACCTTTTAAAATCTGCGAGACATTTGGATTCCAAAATATATCTAGCTCCAATTATTTTAGGAAAGGAAATTATGGAGTTCATTATGAAAGAGCATTAAAAATAGACATTGTTTTCCTCACCAGAACATTCCTAGAAAGCCAACCCTAACCCTTGAGAGTAGCATAGAATTATAAAATTGTGGAGTAAGGCTATATATGTATCTGAAACCCCCTCAGCTTAAAGAGAAGAAAGCTAGCTAAAAGGAGAGCAGGTAAGTTTGATAAATGCATTGATTTCTAGGGCTTCCTTCCCCAAATATGGCTTTGTGTATGATTTTGGTTGGGTTTTGACACTTACTTTGGGTCCCTCAAAGCTGCCAGAGTAGTGTGGGTTGGCTAACACATGGGGTTCAACTATAGCATAGGTGCACTTCAGCTGGCTTTGGTTATGTACACGTCCTGATGCACTTGGGGTATTTTTAGGTGCTACTGGCATTGAAGACCGCCTGCAAGAGGGTGTCCCCGAGTCTATAGAAGCCCTTCACAAAGCTGGAATCAAGATCTGGATGCTGACAGGGGACAAACAGGAAACAGCTGTCAACATTGCTTATGCGTGCAAGCTCCTGGAGCCAGATGACAAGCTTTTTATCCTCAATACTGAAACTAAAGTACGTACGCTGAGATTAATCCCGTCTTTCTGTTTGGTTTTGTTTTTCCAAAGCCAATGGAGTACATGTGATTTGATGGCTGTAAGGAGAAAGATGCACCAGTAACCATTAGCTCCTTGATAATTAGATCTTCTGTCCAGCAGCCTAGCATGTTTAGTTCTTATGAAGGCTTGGGAAATAAAATGATTCAAAGGAATCATTGCTGAAAAAAAGGCGTTAAGTGATAGTTTTCTTTTTACTTGCTCCCCACCATATTGGATTATCAATGATTTGACAAGACTTAAACCGTGATGACAAAATATGTCAAGCTCTGGGACAGGAATCTACCCTCTGTTCAAACTGAGGGGGAAGTGATGATTTTTATTGGAAGCAGGTGAATAAATATTTTCATGGTAATTCTAAAATTAGGCTCAGGGTTATCCTGCCCTCTAGTGGTACATCTTAGGTAGTGCACCTGAGAATATCAAAAGTTGGAAGACCTGGTTAAGGGAAGGGGAAAAAAAGGTTTTGTCTTCCTTCTTCTAAGGA
This sequence comes from Phacochoerus africanus, assembly GCF_016906955.1. Lineage (NCBI taxonomy): Eukaryota > Metazoa > Chordata > Mammalia > Artiodactyla > Suidae > Phacochoerus > Phacochoerus africanus. The sequence continues at coordinate 37,450,077 of NC_062553.1, forward strand.
GAAGGAATTGAAGAGGTTAGGACTCAGCCTACTTTTTCTAATGCCCTCCACGCCTGCCACTAATCTCTAACACAAATGTTGTAATCAGTTAAATAGACATTTTTTTTTCAGAAAATTCCTAGTATAGAGATAGTATGATTTGTGCATATTATTTAATTTGCTTGGAAAACCTTCCCCTTTCCTTCCTCAGTTGTCAGACTTAATCAGTGACAACCCTTCTGTCACAAAAATCTGCCTCTCAGAAATCCCCTGGAGCTTCTTACCCGGATCACACCTTTGTGGCAGGCTGCCACGTTTGGTTAGCCATGTTTTTATGCTTAGGCATCAGTCAGTACCCCAGGAGAAGGTACATGTGGAGGAAAGGGAATTTTCCTTATTAACACAGAGTGAGTTCTCCTTGGCTGTGGGCCCAGGGACCCACAGACACAACCACCAGCCAGACCCCAGTGTCAGCTGAGGAGGGAGCACAAGAAAATGCTTGGTCATTGTGGTCACTCAGATGGATGTGCCCTCAGTTCAGATGCTCAGGCTGCCAGTGACCCAGGTGTGTGACCTTGGGGTTTCCTTTCTAAGTCATTTTCCTTACTTGCAATGTGAGGATAAGTGGTACCTATTTCATAGGGTTGTTGCAGGCATTCGATGAGAAAACATAAACTGACGAATGTGGTGCCTTGCAGATGAACGGGGCTCAGTGAACCTTTAAAAGTAAAGACAATAAATCGTTTGTGTTTCATTTTGGCTTTAACATTTTTGTGAACAGTAAGATCCTTAGGATTCTGGAATTTATTTGTAAATATACAATTTATGGTTAAAGGCATTTGAAACTCCCAGTTGAAGAAGTCTTGGTGGAGTATCTGCTGTGGACTGTTCTAAGTACAAAAGCTTTTTTTTTTTTTTCCTTTTTGCTATTAATAGCTATTTTACCTCGGAATTTTTCAGATAACAGAACACAGTGAGTGAACAGAATTTAGATTTTTAATGACTCAAGTCTATGCATATAAAATCCCAGGTGCATAGTGGGGGATCAGTCACTGTCACTCTCCGCGCCTCAGGAGATGCTGAGAGTTAAGAATGGAATTGAGGATCATGGAGCTCAATTTGTCATTTAGTAAAGGAATTGCTCTTGTGACATTTTAACTGGGCCACCTGGCCACCCACGCCATGATGTGACATCCAGTCATTTCCGTAGTGTAGTACCTCAGCTTTACAAATTGTCATCCACTTTGCCTCTTAAATTTATAAATTAGGTTATGGTAAATGGGGCCACTTACTTTACATAATCTCCATTCTCGTAAGTTTCAATTCTTTTTTTTTTTTTCTTCTTGTCTTTCAAGTGCTATACCTGGGGCATATGGAGGTTCCCAGGCTAGGGGTCAAATCGGAGCTACAGCAGCTGGCCTACACCACAGCTCATGGCAACACCAGATTCTTAACCCACTGAGCGAGGCCAGGGATTGAACCTGTGTCCTCATGGATGCTATTTGGATTTGTTTCCACTGAGCCTTGATGGGAACTCCTCGATTGTTTTTGTTTGTTTGTTTTAATATAATATCGTCCTGAATTATTTACTACCTTTTTTTAAAATCTCATTTCATTTAAAATTTTCTCCTGAGAGTGTAACTCTTTATTTTCCTGTTTCTTAGAATCTATGAAAGGCTTTTTCATACATAATCTCATTTGGCTATTATAACAAGTAGAGCAGAAAAAATTATCCTCATTTTGTACCCTGAGACTCTAAAAGGTTGTGATTTGTCTAAGTACCTATGGCTTATTACTAGTCAAGCATGTTTCTGTATTCTATTACTTATTATATGTAATCTATATTATATATAATCTATAATCTATATTATATATAATCTATACTGTATCTATCTCCGTATTTACACATTATTCCCAGAGTAAGTGCTATAAAGTTGCTACAACACCGAAATAGTAAAAACTGAACCATTACCCTTATGGGAAAAAAGATTAGGTTCCTGTGAGCCTCTGGTCACAACATTTTTGTCAACAAATGAATATGTAACCTTGTTTCGTGTTTCTTTTTAAAGACACATTATTATTATTATTATTTTGTCTTTCTTTTTAGGGCCACACCTGCAGCATATGGAGGTTCCCAGTTTAGGGGTCCAATAGGAACTGTAGCCGCCAGCCTACGCCAGGGCCACAGCAACGCGGGATCCGAGCCGCATCTGCGATCTACACCAGAGCTCGCAGCAACACTGGATCCTTAACCCACTGAGCAAGGCCAGGGGTCGAACTTGTGTCCTCATGGATACCAGTCAGGTTCATTAACTACTGAGCCATGATGGCAACTCCCTTAGAGACACATGATTGTGTGTGTGTGTATGTGTGTGTGTGTGTCTACAAAACTTGTCCAACATCTTCTCCCTAAGGCATATCACAACCTCTTGTGTGTAGGAACACTAGACAACAGTATTCACTCCCTGGGGTTCCCTTGATGCAGCAGTTATTAAAGAATAACAATGATAAATCTAGCCGGATATGGCCACCGAGGGTGCCCCAAGGCTTAACTGTCTTTGCTTCTTGTTTCAAGGATGCCTGTGAGGTGCTGATGGACACAATTTTGAAAGAGCTTCAGGGGAAGAACCCAGCTGCTCCAGAGCGAGGACCATTAAGCGAGGATTCACAGCAGCCTCCTGGCCCCCAGGACCCAGGGCTGCGCGCTGGACTCATTATCACGGGGAAGACCCTGGAGTTCGCCCTGCAGGAGAGTCTGCAGAGGCAGTTCCTGGAGCTGACTGCTTGCTGCCAGGCTGTGGTCTGCTGCCGAGCCACACCCCTGCAGAAGAGCGAGGTGGTGAAACTGGTACGCGGCCATCTCCGGGTGATGACCCTGGCCATTGGTGAGTTGGGTGGAACCCAGCACCGCGCTTCTCCCTGTGATGTCACGCCAGAGGCCGATCCCCCGGTCTGTCCCTCCTTCTGAACATGTCTTTATGCTTCCGTCGGTCGGCCCTTTCCTCCCCGCTTTCCCTCCCTTCTTTCTCTCAGTCCCCCCACCCCCTCCCCCTTTCTGTCCATGATCTGTTTGGCTCGCTGCTCTGAACCAGGTGATAGAGATGGGATGGGGAAAATAATATAATAGGACTCTTTGGGTTACACATCAGATTCACAAACCACCTGGATTAAGGAGGGTAATTACTGAATCAAGGAACGGCAAAGTTCACGAGTTCTAACTTTCGAGAAAGTTAAATTGAGGAATATGGACAATGCATTTATTTATTCACTCAACACTTATTTATTGAGTGCCTTCTATGTCCCAGGCATTTCTCTAGCCATGGAGATACACAAGTATGTAAAACTGACAGAGTACCTTGTCTTAAGGAGCTTATGTCTAGTAGGAGGGCGGTACAGTTAAAAAAAAAAAAGTGAAACAAAAAAGTGTAAAGATAGAAGGTACCATCTCGTGACAAGTGCTGTTGAAAAAAATAGGGATACAGCACATTGGGAAGGGAGAGGGGGCTGCTATTTTAAATAGGTTTTTGTCAGAGTCTCACTGAGAAGGTTGAGTGTGAGCAGAGGCTTGAAGGAAATGGTAAGATGAGCCATAGGAGATCTGGGGGAAGAGCATTCCTGGTAGAGCAGGAGGTGAAAGGAAAGGCCATGGACCCTGCTTGGTGTGTTCAAACCCAAAGCAGGCTGAACGCAGGGAAGAGTTTTCTGCAGGTCGGTGAAGGGTTGAGAGGCGGCAGGTGGCCAGATCGTGTAGGGTCTTCGAGGCCTTTAGGGATCTTGGCTTTTGTCCGAAGAGATAGGGAGCCCCAGCAGGTCTGTGAGCACTGGAGGACCATGAGCTCCCATGAGTTGAAAAAGATCATGTTGGCTGCTGTGTTGAGTAACCACTGGGTTGTAAGGACATAAGGAAGGAGACCAGTTGAGAGGCTATTGAAGTAATTCAGGGAAAAGAGAATGGTGGCTTCAGAAGAGGTGGTGGGTCGTGGTCACGTAGTAGACATGGTTTGAAGAAAGAGCTGGTGACGTTTGTTGACAGACTGGTTATGTTATATTCTGGGAGGGGTCAAGGGGGGGGATGTCGAGTTTTTGTCTGTAAGAGCAGAAAGGATGGAGCGGCCGTTTGATGAGATGGGGTCAGGGCAATCAGGAATCGGCCTTAGCCTCTTAACGTTGGAGAGGTCCACTAGATGTCTAAGCAGTGATGTCAAGGAGGCAGCTGGGTATAAAGTCTTGGAATGCAGCCGTGAGGAACTGGCTAGAGGAGATGAAGCTCTGAGATGCCACAAAGCTAAGAGATTGGCAAGATGAGACCTCAGGCATCTCTGACAGTCTCTCTTTTCACTCAGGTTGTCTTCAGTCTCAGGTAGCATCTCCCCTTGGGGTGCTGATGGAGCCACCAGAAACTCCCACCTGCATAGCCTATCCCATTAGCAACCTGAGTGAAAGGAGAGCACCTCGTTGCAAGTTTCTGGAATTAAGTATCAGGATTAGGGTAGAATTCTGTTCAACTATCTCACTGAGTAAATGTATAAGTGACTGATTTTTTTTTTTTTTTTAAGGGCTGTGCCCTAGGCATATGGAAATTCCCAGGCTAGGGGTCAGATCAAAGCTGCAGCTGCCAGCCTGTGCCACAACCACAGCAATGCCAGATCTGAGCCATGTCACAGCAATGCTGATCCTTAACCCACTGAACAGGGCCAGGGACTGAACCCGATTCCTCATGGATCTTAGTCGGGTTTGCTACTGCTGGGCCACAGCGGGAACTCCTGAATGAACTATTCAAGCCCCTGGATCCAGATGTTCCTGAAGCTAGGGCCCCTGGGCATGGAAATTATATCAATGAAGCTGAAACATGTGCACATCTCTTAACCAATCACTAAGGCCAGGGAACAGCAATGATAATTTCCCAGCCCTGAGTCAGTTACCCATCATAAATCTGAGAGTTTGGGTTCATCCTAACAAACCACGTGGACTCTGAGTTCCCACAGAAAATCAGGATGCTGTTACCAAAAAAATCAAGTGAAGGTTGGTGGGCAGTTGGGAACAAGAGATGCTCATTACCGGCAGGAATGTCATACCTCCTCTTAAGCAGCTTCCCGTGTGCTGGGGAGACAGAAGTCTATAGCAACCACAATACCATGTGATAGATATGATAGAGATTCACAGGGGTACTTGGAGCCTAAGGAAGGGGCATTGGGTCTAAAAGGAATATGAGAAGGGTTTCCCAGAGGAAATGATAGCTAAACGCACAGCAAGAGTCCTTGAAATCTAGCCAGTGGGATGGGGGTGATGAGGACAGAGTTATAAGAATACAAAAGAGCACGTACAGGAGCTGGAAGGAGCAGGTAAGCAGCAGGAACACTGAAGGTAGAGTGAATATCATAGAGAAAGGGGAGGTCAGTCCAGATAGCGGTCATAGCACGAAGGACATTAAGGTAGGGTGGAGTATGGAATTCTCCCTCATGACAGTGGACGCCATATTGAATTTCTGCTCATCTAGCTGCCAGGCAACTTGGAGACGTGGGATACAATTTGAAGGATTTGTTTGTTGGCTTAAGTGGCCACCATCGATGGGCACGATGGCATCTTTTCTCTGCTCGTGTTTCTTACCTTTTCTTCTATCTCATGAAGGTGATGGCGCCAATGACGTTAGCATGATACAGGTGGCAGACATTGGGATTGGGATCTCGGGTCAGGAAGGCATGCAGGTGAGTGGCCGTTGTGCACCCACATACCATGAACTTGACCTGCCCTCCCAAAGGCAACATTCCCCATAGTCCAATCGCTGTGGTAGAGCGAGGCTGTCTGTGACTAGCTCAGGAGTGAGTGACAGGGCATTTAGCCATTCATTGTTGGTTATTTACTGGGTGAGCACTGTGGGATTTTCCTGGGCAATTAATTTTAGCTCTGTGGCTCCCTTGTTCAGTTAACAATAAAACTTGTCTAAATCATAAGAACATACATATTTAGCCCCCAATAACTATGTGACTTTGAACACTGATGAGAGCTACTAAGGATCTCAATGAAAGACCTTAGGATCCGAAAGAGCGGGAGAGGGGGAAAGAAGAAAAGAGAGAGTAAGGGGAGTTCCCGTCGTGGCGCAGTGGTTAATGAATCCGACTAAGAACCATGAGGTTGCGGGTTCGGTCCCTGCCCTTGCTCAGTGGGTTAATGATCCGGCGTTGCCGTGAGCTGTGGTGTAGTTTGCAGACGCGGCTCGGATCCCGAGTTGCTGTGGCTCTGGCGTAGGCTGGTGGCTACAGCTCCGATAGACCCCTAGCCTGGAAACCTCCATATGCCACGGGAGCGGCCCAAGAAATAGCAAAAAAAAAGACAAAAAAAAAAGAGAGAGAGAGAGAGAGAGAGGGAGGAGTTCCCACAATGGCTCGGTGGAAACAAATCTGACTAGTATCCATGAGGACCCTGGCCTCAATCAGTGGGTGAAAGGTCTGACGTGGCTGTGAGCTATGGTGTAGGTCACAGATGTGGCTCGGATCCTGTACTGCTGTGGTATAGGCTAGAGGCTACAGTGCCAATTCGACCCCTAGCCTGGTAACCTCCATATGCTGTGGGTGTGGCCCTAAAAAGACCAAAAAAAAGGGGGGGGGAGAGAATGAGAGATGTAAGACTGTCCTATTTGTGTGTGGGGGGGGTGGGGGGATAGTGGTTTTGTTTCTTTGTTTGTTGTTTTGCCATACCCCATGGCTTGCAGAAGAGAATTTCCTGGGACAGGGATCAGACCTGTGCCACAGCAGCAAACCGAGCCACAGCAGTGACAATAATGGATGCTTAACCCACTGAGCCACCAAGGACCTCCTGGATAGAGTTTTAGTCACAGAATTCAGATAGAAGCTCATCCAGAAGACTGCTTGCCAGGTGTACACAGCAAATCCTGCCAAAGGAAAGTGGAATGGGAGGCTTAGGGTTTCCCAAGAATTGTAAATAATGACATCTCTACAAAGATGAGACATGCAAGATACCTCTTTGCCTGACACATTATACGAAGTCACACGAAGTCATGACTGTAATTGTCATGACCGTCTCTTCATGGAGGAGAAGCAAAACGCACAAAGTAATGGGCCCAGTTCTTGCTAAGGGAGCTGCTTTCTAGGAGACATCACTTGCTGAAATTCCATCATGAGGGGTAGCCAAAGAGAGGTTTTGTTTCATTGGACCATTTTGGAAAGCAGAGTGGTGACGCCAAGCAACCTAGCCAGGCTTGTATTCATGGGGCTTTGTCTTAGTTTCTTTTTTCTTTTTCTTTTTTATTTTTTTGGTCTGCATGTAAGGTTTAAACCACACATTTGGCCAGTCTGAGCCTGCTGAGCCAGGCTGCCCTGCTGTTCTAACATGTTAGTTGCTCAGGGTGACACACTCTCCTTGTTGCCTCGGCAGGCGGTGATGGCCAGTGACTTTGCCATTTCTCAGTTTAAACATCTCAGCAAGCTCCTCCTCGTCCATGGGCACTGGTGTTACACCCGGCTTTCCAACATGATTCTCTATTTTTTCTACAAGAACGTGGTATGTAGCTCCAGGGAATCCACCCCTCCCGCTTCCCACGTCCACTCCTGCTCGCGAGAGGGGCAAAGAGGAAGAGCCCCACGAGGGGCTTGCTTATTGATGTTTGGAAAGCAGCCGGGAACACTCCTGCTGTCTTACCAGGGATAATCTGGGAATGTGCTGTGCTTCAGCTGCTGACAGCAAATTGCAAGGCTTGTCCATCTGCTAGCATTGTCTATTCCCTATGCATTTAAATTCAATTAAGCCCTGTCTGATTCGTTTAGAATCCAGCTTTTGACCTTCCCTAAAAAGGTTGTGACAAGCAGAATTATGAAATGTTTAATGCTCTCTGTCAGTAGGGAATGAAAAGGTTTGCCTCCCTTTTACGGGAGATACCAAAAAAAAATACCTGCTGTTCCCCAGCGGCTGTCCCACGTGGTATGTTGAAGACACAGATATAGCCGAAAACCCCGTATTGTGCCTCTTGGCCTGCAGCTGGGTCACACTCCATGATGCAGAATTCTCTGGCCAGCTTGTGAAATGTGTTTGCACATGATAGCTGTGTGATGGTCAAGAAACTTAATTTCGACCATGTAATTCCTAAAGGGCAGAATTTGATTTGTAGACATCCTGGCCTGTGATCTTCGGCATACCGTTTAAATTTCAGTCTCCTCTTTCAGAAACTCAGGTTGGCCTTTGATTGCTTCACCTAAATCCCTTCTAGGCACAGTGATGTAAATATGTCACAATTTTCAGACCAAATTTATTCTTGGTCTTTAAAGTCCATGAGGAGCCCGTTAGTGGCAAACGTGCATTTACATCATGCTATTGAAATACCGTCTTTAGGAAAAAGATGACTTTAACGGGTCATTTTTAGGATATCCCAAATGTATAATGTAGATCTGTGCATAGGTGTGTCTGTGTGTCTGTCTATCAGCAGGGACATTTTTTTTTCCCCCTATAGCACAATGAGCTTTTTAGGATGCTCTCAGTACTTTTACTAATTAGAATTGGCACATTTAGCCAAAGTTTAAAAAAACTTGGATACTTTATGATCACATTTGAAATGTACAACATCTCTGGCTGAGTGTGTGATTCTGGAGAACGCTGTGACTTGTTTAAAATTCCAGAATTTAGTGGTCAGTGACTTTTAGAGAAGCACTCCCCCCGCCCAGGTTTTTTAAAAATGCTTTTTCTACCTTCTATTATGACGCAGCCCACTGCATCCTCTCCCTCTCCCTTTTAACTCCAAATTTCTAACTAATATTAGAAAGAGATGCCGCTTGCTTTTGGGGGGGGGGTGTTCATTAGTAGCAACTGCATCACCAGGGAGTAAGGATCCTGTGTTCCTTTTACTCCGTAACCCTGGATGACAGTGATATTCTCTCAACTTATTTCTACCGCTTTTCCTGTCGGGCCAAACAATGCATGGTTTGTACACTGTGGAGATCAGGGCCAGTATCAGAAACTGTTGGAGGAGCTTAGCTTTCTGGGGCCGTAGTTCTTGGATCTTGGACAACTTTTGCGATAGTGATAAAGACTGTGGATTCAGTCTCCAGAATAGTTTCCCAAATACACGTACCCAAAACTGATAGGTTTTCAGGAGGGAGGCATGATGCCTGTCATAAACTCTCGTCTGAGGATCGTGGCCCCTGTCTTAAGGTCTTCCAATGGACTGTGATGCCACTGATGATAAGTCCTGCATCAGCTAATGAATACTCAGGAAAAAGGCACTTTCTAGGTCATGAGCACTTTCTAACTGGATCTTGATAGTAAGCCCTCATGTGGCATAATTTTCAATTTCCAGATAGAAGAGCCAAAATTCATAGACGTTAGGGAAATAACCTCAAGTCATGTAGTCAGTTGGAAGTGTCCCCAGATTTGGAACAAGACTCCCTAAATCTCAGTCCCGTGTCCTTCCCTGCGTCCTGCCTTCCTTGGGGGCACAGAGCGCTTGCTATCATGGACTTAGATTGCCAGAGACAGAATACTGAAGAAAACACTCTAGAAGGTATGTGCCTGGCTTGTAGGGTGACCGCCTGTCCTGATTTGGGACTGTCGTAGTTAGAGTCCCAGGTCCTGGGAAACAGCTCAGTCCCAAGCAAACTGGGATGGTTGGCCACTCACTGGCACCACCCACTTCACTGCGAAAAAAATAATTGTGAACCCAGAAGGGAAGAGAATGAACATTCGTTGTAGGCCTGCTGTGTACCAGACCCAGGGCTAGTTTCTCATCTAGAGCTGGAACGAACGCCTCCATTTGAATACTGGCTCTGCGGCCGAGTAGCCTGGTAACTTCGGGCAAGTTCCTTAGCCTCACTGTGCCTCATGTTCCTCATCTGTAAAATGGGAACAGCACTAATTCCCAATTTATTACGAAAATTAAATGTGTTATTCATAAACTCCTTAGAACCGTGCCAGCTCCACACAGTAATGGTCTGTGTATGTGTGTGCGTTTGTGTGTCTTAATTTACTAAGACATTTCCCCACAGCAGCTGCAAGGTAAGTTGTGGCCTTCGATTCTGTGAGAGAGGAAGCTGTCCTGAGGGAGGGGCTGAAGTCGCACAGCTCAGGATGCAGCGGGTGGCATGAGCGGTCGTAGCACACACTGCTGACTCTAAGACATGCGTGTCCCTCTTTGTGTCCCTAGGCCTATGTGAACCTCCTTTTCTGGTACCAGTTCTTTTGTGGGTTTTCAGGAACATCCATGACTGACTATTGGGTCTTGATCTTCTTCAACCTCCTTTTCACATCCGCCCCTCCCGTCATCTATGGTGTTCTGGAGAAGGATGTGTCTGCAGAGATGCTCCTGCAACTGCCTGAGCTTTACAGGAGTGGCCAGAGATCAGAGGTGGGTGCCACAGCAGCACTGCGCAGACTGATAACACACCCCTTGTCAAAACCAGGGCGTTTTCCAGTCAGATCGGCTCAAGTGTGGTCATGTATTGAAAACAATTTGAATGTGTGTGTGTTTCCAAAGATCTCTTGTGACACTGCACATAAAATTCCTCACTTCTGAGACGAACACACATAAAAGCATGAAAGACCCGAGGTGCACATAAGAAGACATCTAGCCTTTGGACCTTACAACGAACAATATCTAGTTTTTACCAAACCGCACGGTGCCTTCTGTTGTGCAGACTACGAAGTACGCTGGTCCCATTTATCTCCACAAAGCACTTTGAGAGAGAACGTCTTCCCATTCTAAGAGGAAGCATCTGAACTTCAAAGGGGCTACGTCATTTTCTCCAAAAATTTCACAGCTGAAAAATGGCAGATCCAAGATGGGGGCCTTCCGAGTTTGTTTCTAAAGGCAAAATTAAATTCTTCAGGTGCCACTCTCCCTTAGAACAGCGGAGTCCTCTTAATGGCTCCCTCTCCCTAAGACCAGCCTCACCTCCACTTAGATGCTCTTGGTCCTGTCCGTGCACCTCTGATGCATCCTTTATATCAGCCCTCCCCGCCCCATCCTTCTCTCTCTGCCCTCCTCAGCTCCTACCTAGAGGATTGTCGTCACTGATTAATTAAGCCAGCTGTCCTAATTCATCTCTTACAAGATTAAGCATAACCAGCATTGAGATGGCCTTATGAATGTTTATGTAATGCCTCCTGTATGCCCGGTACTGTTGTAAGTGCTTAACATATATAAATCTAATTCTCAAAGTGCCCCTGCAGGATAGATGCTATCATTATCCACACTGTTGATGAGGCAAGTTGGGCGCAGGGAGGTACCTGAAGTAATCTGCCTGTGTCACCAAGCTCCTGAGTGGTGCAGGTGAACCCTGGTTCCTGAGCCCATGCTATGCTGCAGAAAGAACATCGGTGTCATCTTTGGTCCTTAGGTGCCTCCCACCCCTTTGCTGTTTAATGGCCAGAAATCCAAAGTGTGCTCATTGGTCCATTGTTGGGATCATAGGGACTGAAATGGACCAACAACCTATAGACACCTGTATGTGGGCAAGGCTGAAGGGTCAGTCTGGTCAGATAATCTAGCCTTGAGAAGAGTCTTCCATTAGGACGTTTTCAGTTGCACGTGATAGAAACCCAGTTCAAATTGGCTTAATAAAAAAGGAAAATGTTTTGACTGTCATAGCTGCAAAATCCAGGAATAATGGTGACGGAACACCGTTATTCTTTAAGCAACCCTAGATGTGCTGGTTATAAATCATTGAGCCCCTCTTGAGTCCTTTGCTTTTCCCTGTATTTATCACTGTGGCTTGAAAGATTGTTTTCTCATCCACCAGGCTGGGGACATAGATCATTCCCCAGGACAGAGCGGGGACACGTGGACAGGATTGTCAAGGAGGGTTTCCTGTAGAAGAACTAGACAAACAAAAATGAGACTCTGCAGTTCCCGTTGTGGCTCAACGGAAACGAAACTGACTAGCATCCATGAGAATGCAGGTTCAATCCCTGGCCTCGCTCTCTCAGTGGGGCACGGATCCGACGTTGCCACGAGCTGTGGTGTAGGTCATAGATGTGGCTCAGATCCCGCGTTGCTGTGGCTGTGGTGTAAGCCAGCAGCTACAGCTCCGATTCAACCCCTAGCCTGGGGCCGTGGGTGCAGCCCTAGAAAGACAAAAAATAAAAATAAAAAACGAGACTCACTGTAAGAAATCCATGTATTGAGCTTTACTGGACTCATTGTTCTGAAGATGCTGACCCAGATGAGCACATGTTAGAAATGATGGGTTATGTTTAGCCTAAGTTTAAATTCGGATTCTGTGGTGTGTGACCTCATTAAGTTATTTGACTTGCCTGTACTCCAATTTCTTTACTTTATGGAGATGATACAAGGATTAATATGTAAGTTCCAGCCATATTAAACTCTCAGTACATTGTTTTTACCCCACACTCACATTTAACCAGAAATTCGAGGAAATTCTGAATTTAAAATGATGTGTTTTTGAGTTTCCATTGTGGTTCAGTGGGTTAAGAACTCAGCATAATCTCCATAGGATTTGGGTTTGATTCCTGGCCCCTCTCAGTGGGTTAAGGATCTAGTGTTGCCACAAACTGTGGTGTAGGTTACAAATTTGACTTGGATCCAGTGTTGCTACAGTTGTGGTGTAGGCCTGCCGCTGCAGTACTGACTTGACCTCTAGCCTAGGAACTTCCACATGCTGCAAGTGCAGCTGGAAGAAGAAAAAAATAAAATCAATAAAATGACTTGTTTTTGTCAATCCAGCTTTATTCTGTCTTAAACTGCCTTTCCAGACTAGAGAGTAATTTAATGTCCTTAGGCTCATGGAGCAGCCAACACAGAGGAAAAGTCAGCTTCCAGGCAAGTAGAAATCCTTACAATCCTTTAATGTCATCCAGCCCATTCAGGTCAAAGAACCACATGGGGTCTTCCTAAAAACGTCCAGTCCAACTTAAAAGTTCAAGGCGAGGGTGCAGGAATGTGTGGTTGATATTAATGAAGGTTGTTCTGTGCCCTAGGCCTGAGTTGAATTCCACATTCATTGGGGAAAGAGGAGTAAAAGGGAGATTCTGAAAGTTTTTTATAGCTGATGTTTCAAAAGCCTATTTGTACAGCCTGAAGATTGTAATTGGTCTTAGAAGAGTTGAGGTCATTGCTTCCTGTTGTTGAAACATGCTATCTTTTGCACACACTATTCTAGCAAGCCGGCCAGTTTTATAATACACGGTAAGAGTGAGCAGATTTCCAATATGTGTCCACTGATAAAAGGTGATGGATTTCATTGACGTTACCTTCCAGAAGAGTTGTCCTTTCTTTGAACTTGGCCTCCACGCAAATTCATTTTTATACTTGGGCCATTTCCTGTCTTTGTCCTTAAATATACTTTCCAGGGTTATAGCATCTCCCTCCTTGAAAGGAGATGGGTCTGGAAGGCTGCAGTCAGAGGCATCCTTTCCAAGAAGCAATAGTGTTGCCCATCTCTCCATCACCCACACAGTCTTCTTTCCTGGCTTTTACTTCATGTCCAGATTTTCCCTCTCAGTTTCCAGGAGATCCCATGAGTTACTCCCTTTATTCTCTCATTTGTCTTACCCTTGACCCTTCTCTACTCCCAAGCCCCCCCACTCACATGACCAAAGAGAAAGTGTACTTGTTACCTTTTGGTGCTCGGTTTTTTGAACACCCTCTGCTCCCCCAGAAGCCGGAAGCTGTATTTTAACTTATTCTAAATTGTTCTCTCTCTTATCCGGTGACATTTTTGTTGCCCCTTTGACTCTGCCACATTCTCTTCCACCATTTGGTTGTGCTTTGTTAGAATCGATTGTGCACCATTAAGACTTTATGGACACTTGCGTGAAGAAGGGCCAGGTAGAAGATTCATTTCCAGTGAAAAGAATTGTAAAAGAAAATACAGGGAAAAGTAGACTGGAAATGATGAATCTTCATTGCTTTAATTTTGCAGAGGACAGGGATAAAAAAGAAAAAAAGGATAGGTGTAAAACTTCCAAGTATAGTCTTTTGAAGAATGGAAGAAGGTATATGGCGAGTTTGTATATTTTTAAAGATTAGTTCTTCAGGAGACCATTAGACATTTTCAAGGAAATGTTAGCCTCTTTTTGCATTTGAAAGGGAATAAGACTATGAACACCTTAAGAAAAGGGAAGGCTAGTTAAGGGATGTGATATGTGTGTTGCTGTTTTTGTCCATGGCAGACATCACTTATAACCTGCAGCACTCCAGCCTTCCTGAATGGGTCTAAATGGAGCCTTCTGCACAGAGATTATCATTCATCAGAGTTATCTCTTGTGAAAACCTGTTTTCCACCACTTGACTAGTGTGTCTACTTGATCTTTCTCTCTCTTTCTAGAAGATGTGGTAGGAAGCAATTGAGCACATGAAAAGTTATATGACAATAGTTGATTAAGCCAACAGATAGTCGTGAAGTACCTGCTATGTACCAGACATGGTTTTAATCACTTGAATAAAAGAACCCAAGTCCTACTCTATGAAGTTTGCACTCCATTGAGAGAACATAGGAAATCTTTAAGGAAATATTTCTTTGTCATTGTTGTTTGTTTTTTTTTAGGGCTGCACCTGCAGCCTATGGAGGTTCCCAGGCTAGGGGTCAAATCAGAGCTACAGCTGCCAGCCGGCTCCACAGCCACAGCAACACTGGATCCAAGCCATGTCTGCCACCTACACCACAGCTCATGGCAACGCCGGATCATTAACCCATTGAGCAAGGCCAGGGGTCAAACCCACAACCTCATGGTTCCTAGTCGGATTCATTCCCACTGCACCACACAGGAACTCCAAGGAAATATTTCTGATGGTGGTGAGAGACTTCTCAGGAGGCCGTGGAAGTAAATGATTAAAGGCTTGACATTTAGACTGATCCAGGGGTCTATGCCTCTATGAGGAAGTGATCTTTAAGTCAGGATAGGAATAGTAAGGAGCTGATTGGGAAGAGCAGGAAAGAATTTCTGGCAGAAACAACAGCACAGGTTAAGCCCCAAGGAAGGAATGGATGTAGCATATTTGAGAAATAGGATGAAGTCTGTGGGGAGGATGGTGAAGGAGGGTGGGAGGAGGGGGCGGGGTGACCCAGGAGAGCAGGGGCTTCAGTGGGCGGACCACGAAGGACCTTATAGGCCATGGGAAAGAATTTAGATTGTATTGGAAACACTGTGAAAGTCATTGGGGTTTGGGAGGGGGGCCAGTTTGATTAATTAGGGAGATGACCTGATTTACGTTTTTTAAAACTGGCCGCTATGGGAAGACTGGTTTAGGGCCAAGAGAATAAGCCAAGAGGCGGGTGGATGGCTCTCCAGTCATTCATAGAGAGTTGGTGGTAAATTGGAATGAAAGAAGTAAAGGGGAGAGAAGTGGATGAATTTGGAGAAGTTTTTGAAACGTGGTCAATAGGAAGTGATAATACTGCTATCCCTGTTTCAGGCAGATTTAAGATTGTTCCAATGAGAAAAGCAAAACAAGCTGAAGTTTCTTCAGTGATTTTTCTCTTTCACCTGTGAACTTATTCAATTATCACCCTTCATTCCTACACAACTATTTACAAATCCTACCTGTTTTGTGAGTGAGAGAATTAAAGGAATAGAGTTTTCTCTCAGAGAAGCAAAAACAAGCACTGGTTTGTGTTGTTCTATGATTTCACTTTGACCCTCGTTAATCTTGCTCCCTCCCCAATATCTGTTTCATTTTTAGGCATACTTACCCCACACCTTCTGGATCACCCTGTTGGATGCCTTTTATCAAAGCCTGGTCTGCTTCTTTGTGCCTTACTATGTAAGTCCTTGTTCCCTCAAAGGGTTTGTTGTTAATGAAGTAATGATGCTTCTTTATACTTTGTCACTGGTATCGGCATAGAGAATTAGGTATATTAGGGTAGATTGCTCACACAATCAAGTCGATTATTAACTGACTATAACACCCCTCCCAAATAGGTTAAATTTGGAGAGAGGTTCCTAGCTGAGTCCTCTTGGGTCTCTTTTTCTAGGTATAGGTACTGATTGACAGTTTTCATCAATGACTTGAATAAAATTGGAGGTCCACCATATGATGAGAGGAGTCAGAATCAGAGAGGCAGAGTAAAATAGAAATGCTATTGTTAGTTAACACTAGGCTAATTCTATCACGATGACATTCAGAATATTGAATTTAAGTGCTCTCCCCAAAACTAAAAAAAAAGCAAAAAAAAACCCCACCAATATGTTACACAGGTAAAGAATGGAAGATATGTGACCAAGCAAGCAAAGACTGTGTAAAATTAATTTAAAAATTTTAGGCCATCACCAAGCACAAAGCAGCACAATACAGTTGTCCATCCACACATTTCTTCCTGGAAGAAAATATTAATTCGATCATGGATGGTTAACAAAAGTTCAGCAATAAGAAGGAGAAAGGTAATCGTCTCTAAGGGAAGAATTGTTATTCTTTATTCAATTAAAGTTATTTGCACTCACCCAGTTAGAATATTCTAGGTACACTGCATTTCTTTTCATTTTTTAAAGTTTCATGGACATATGGTTGATTCACAATGTGTTAATTTCTGGTGTACAACACAGTGATGCAGATATATATATATATAAACATATCCTTTTTTTTTTCAGATTCTTTTCCTAGGTAGGTTATCACAGAATATTGAGTAGAGTTCCTTGTGCTGTACAGCAGGTCCCCACTGACCATCTATTTCGTATATAATAATGGCATATGCCGGTCCCATTTCAAGAGGAGTATGGATGAGGCAGTCTGAAGTATAATTAGAATAGAAATACTAGAATTGTCAAAGATCAGAAAATAGTGTCATTTGAAGAATACTTTAAGGACTTGAAGACATTTACATGTGAGAAGGATGGATATTTGTTAATAGTGGTATATACTCAGGTTAGCCATAGTACCTGCTTCAAAGGTTTGCAGCTCTGTTAAGTGAAACTCACACTGCTGAGTAAGAGGTCACCAACTCTTACCCTCTCTCCGTAGACCTACCAGAGCTCAGACATTGACATCTTTGCATTCGGGAACCCCCTGAACACAGCTGCTCTCTTCATCATTCTCCTCCATCTGGTCATTGAAAGCAAGAGTTTGGTGAGTAGTTTTCCTGCCTCTGAAGCAGCCTGAAACTATTGGTGGGGAAACATGCTCCTGCCTAGAAGACCAGTGGTGATGAGAAGAGTCATGACCCCATTGAAGAAGGGTAATTCACAGCTACTCTTGGTGATTGTTGAGTACCATTATGCTGAGGTTGATGTACAGTCATGGAGAACCCCTGCCTGGTCCCCTTGGCGGTTTCCATGGTGTGGCTGGTTCATAGAGGTGAGTCAAGCTGGAGAAACAATTACCCTTCTATGGCTGGCGTTCTTCCAGACCTAGCTGATGCCTTTCAACTAAAAGAAAAACAGGTGTTTTTATAAATCCGGGTATACTGACTTTTGTAAGTGATGATTTTATGCTTTTCTCATAATACCAAAAAAATGTATCTTCATCTGCTTCCAGAATGTTTCCCATTCATTTAATTCTAAGGTGTTTTTTTTTCAAACTTAGTTGCTGAGTTAATGATAAAGTTAAGTCTTCTCATAAAAATGGCAGGGTGGCTCTGCAGCAAAGCTAATACGTGGAATTCAGATAAAGAGCACTTTGCTGTAAATTCTCCTTTGCAGGAGAAGACCATCCTACCCATGTCTGGAGAATAAACTGCCTCTGTGATGATATATGCTGCTCTCTCACTTCCACTGTCATTGTCTCTGCTGTAGGCAAAGCCTCACTGTCATCTCTCCCTGAACCATGGTTATAGCCTCCCTCGTCTTTCCACCTCCTACGGTTGACTCCCTGGCCCTCTCTACAACACGATCAGAGTCATCCTTTTGAAATATGAATCAGGAGCTCCCATCGTGGCTCAGTGGTTAACGAATCCGACTAGGAACCATGAGGTTGAGGGTTCGATCCCTGGCCTTGCTCAGTGGGTTAACGATCCTGCATTGCCATGAGCTGTGGTGTAGGTTGCAGACACAGCTCGGATTGGCATTGCTGTGGCTGTGGCGTAGGCCGGAGGCAACAGGTGGGATTAGATCCCTAGCCTGGGAACCCTAGAAAAAGGCAAAAAAAAAAAGACAAAAAAGAAATATGCACCAGACATTTTTGCTCTCCTTTGGGTACAACCCCTCAGTGGCTTCTTATGGTACCTGGAATAAAATCTAAAAATCCTAAGATGGCCTGATAGGCTTCATGTAGTGATGCCTTCTCTCTCTCTCCAACCTCATTTCCACATATTTATAGGCTAGAACCACACTGTCCCTCCTCCAGTTTCTTAGCTGCAATAAACTCATTACCATGTCAGGGCCTTGGCATTGACCATATCCTCTGATGAAAATATTCCTAGCTCCTTTTTAGATCTCTGCACGTTACCCAGCTCAAGTGTCATTTTAGGTTTCAGCAAAAAAGCTGCTTCCCCAAGAGCCCTTCCCTAACATCCATTTTTTCATACCATCCTTTTTTTATTCATAATCCTAGGATTATAATTAATTATGATTATTTTGTTCATGTTTCTCTTCTACATTAGACTATAATCTGAGGACAAGGTTCATGTTTATTTTGTTCACCACTGTATGTAGGTCAAGACAGGCACATAGTAGGTGTTCAAAAAATACTTGAATGAATAAATGAGTGATTAAATGACTAACCAATGTTTGGGGTATATTTAACATCCTGGTGGTGATGCATTTGAAACGGGAAAACAGCCAAATGAATTCTTGTTTTAAATGTGATCTGAGGTTATGTTATGAGATTATTTACAGTCGCAAGTCGAGCTGAATATTTTCGACATCACTTGCTTTGCTTATAACTGGCTGTAACCAAACCTTACAAGCCTAAATTGTTGTAAAAGGTTAATATCTGCAAACACCAGATGGGAAGAGCAAAGGGAATTCTGTAACTAAAATATTTGGGCTTGTTCAAATATCAGTTTACGTTTTTAAGCAATTATGTAGGTATTTTTCACTGCTGCCTAAGGAAGCGTCTTACGTTCTGACACTGATGAATGTTCTGCAGGCTCTAACATGTCAAATATCCACTTGGGTTCAGTGGTTGTGAGCCACAGCAATCTATTTTGGCTAACCTGAGCAAATAGGAAAGCTATTAAAAATATATTGGAGAATCATCTAAAACAAGTAAAAAAAATATATATCCTGGGGATCCAGAATGGCTCTGGAGATCTAGGAGTTGGAAACCTTGAGCAGGTGGGTGGGGATGGTCCTCGGGTCTGGATTGGCCCCATTTTCTTTTCTGCCCTTGCCTTGTTCGTGGTCTCCCAAGTTCAGCCTCTGCTGACAGATTTCTATTTCCTTGGCTCCAGAGGCTCTAGCAAGAGGAGAAATATTTCGCCAAGATTGTGCCTGATGCTGAGTGTCCGCACTAAGAGAAGCGGAGTAAAAGCTGGGTGCCAAGAGCAGTGACTGCTGTGTGTAAAGGGTGAATCATTAAAGAATTGTCACACCAGGGGAGGCTAGTACTCATGACCTTGGGAGGTCACTTGTCAGTAGGAGTTGACTATTCTGAGAATTTGAATTGGTTTCCCTTCACGCCTTTGCTCACCATCTCATTGCCACCTCTCCCATCTCCCTGGTGTTTTTTTTTTTTACCCATTGTCCCATTGATTTAAATGTGTCAACTCCATCGAGTCACATCTCACTTCCCAAAAGCACATCTTGGAAGGAAAAAATTTCAGGCAATAGGGCTCTGTGGGAAGGAAGGACAGTTGAGAAAGAAAAAAAAAATCATTGTTTTAGAGGATAAGAATTGAAATTAAAGATTTAGCCAGCATTTTCTGAGCATTTTGTGCATGTTTACAGAAAGTGAGCAGTCTCTGTGACTCTCGTTAAGACATCTGCCCTGGGGAAGTACGTTGCAAGGTGAAGAGGAAATCGGAGAAAATTGGATCTTGCTTGAAAATGATAGCCTTAGAAAATAAAAAAAGATTAATAAAGCAATGCTTCCCCTGAAAGAGTAACATGTACCACATGGTATACACAATGACTTTGGGTGATACTGTACATGGCTCTAAATAATACTGCATAACCTACCATATAACACGAGGGCAATTCTCTTTTGTACATTGCATGACATCAAAATAGCAGCCTGTTTGGGGCTGTTATGTTTTATCGCAATAACTCTTGCTAATTTCCCTTCATAACAAACATAGGTCAGACCCCAGACTCTGCACTGTTAATGACAGGTAATGCTGATAGTACATTGAAAGTAGTGATCTGCTTTTTTTTTTTTTTTTTTTTCCTGTCTTTTTGCCATTTCTCGGGCCGCTCCTGTGGCATATGGAGGTTCCCAGGCTAGGGGTCTAATTGGAGCCGTAGCTGCCAACCTACGCCAGAGCCACAGCAACGCAGGATCCGAGCCGCATCTACGACCTACACCACAGCTCACGGCAACACCGGATCGCTAACCCACTGAGCAAGGGCAGGGACCGAACCCGCAACCTCATGGTTCCTAGTCGGATTCGTTAACTACTGCACCACGACAGGAACTCCTTGCTTTTCTTTCTAAATAAAGTTATTAAAGAGTGGGACAGTTTACAGCAAAATGTTAAGAAAAATAATAGTGCAAGCTCTATGGAGATATGAAGGTGAATAAGTTATAGTGTGATACAGGGATTTACTTCTTGCTCATGTAAAGTTACTAAGGTTCCAGACAGCTCTAGAGAGGTTGTCCTCTGAGGGGTGGCTCTGTCACCCAGGCTGTGTCTTGTCACGATACCACCTGGAATTATCCCCAAGAAGAACTCCTTGGTCAACATGGAAAGAAAGGAGACAGCATGGAAAATTGCACAGCAGCTGTTCCTTGCCTCTGACTTGAAAGTTTTACACATCTTTTCCATTCACACTTTATTCGTCAAAGCAAGATGTGTGGCCATGCTGAATTTCAGGGGGGTGGAGAAATACAGTCCTCCCATATGCTTGGTTTTAGGTTTTTTTTAATCTTTTTAGGGCCACACCCACTGCATATGGAAATTCCCAGGCTAGGGGTCACATCGGATCTATAGCCACCCACCTACGCCACAGCCACAGCAATGCAGAATCCAAGCTGCATCTGCAACCTACACCAGAGCTCATAGCAGCACCAGATCCTTGACCCACGGATCAAGGCCAGGGATCAAACCCAGGTCCTCGTGGATGCTAGTCAGGTTTGTTAACCACTGAGCCACGACAGGAACTGCCCAAATGCTTATTAGGGGAAGAGAATGAGAAAATGATGGGTCGCAGTAATGTCTACCACCTCCTTAAAGGAATAAAGTTTGAGGTTCACTGGAGTAATGAAGAAACAGACCAATGAGTGACTCTGAAAACAGTAAGGAGAAAATCCAAACAATGCAAAAGAACCAGTCATCCACATGACTTTTTGGCAGCTGACTTAGCTTTATAGGTTTAAACAGTGATATGAATTATTCACGAAGATGCTCTTGGCTTATCTCTTCAATATTTGGCATTTTGCTCACCAAGGTTTGTTAACAGCAGTCACCCACTGCTTACATGTGACAGCTCTTCAACAGAGCAGATTTTGCCAGGCTGCAGAACTCTCAGAGAGAGCTTGTTCATTTCCCCTGCTCTTCTTGTTTTGCAGACTTGGATCCACATGCTGGTCATCGTTGGGAGCATCTTGTGTTATTTTCTCTTCGCCTTGGCTTTTGGAGCCATGTGTGTAACTTGCAACCCACCATCCAATCCCTACTGGATTATGCAGGCACACATGCTGGATCCAGTGTTCTACTTAGTTTGTGTTCTCACAACCTGTGTTGCTCTTCTGCCCAGGTATGGCATTTGTATTTTCATCAGGAGAGTAAGTGAAATCATAGGCTTAGAATTTTTTTTTTTTTTTTTTTTTTTTGCTTTTTAGGGCCACGCTTGTGGCATATGGAGGTTCCCAGGCTAGGGGTCTAATTAGAGCTGTAGCTGCCAGCCTACACCACAGCCACAGCAATGCTAGACCCAAGCTGCATCAGCAACCCACACCACTGCTCACAGCAATGCCAGATTACCCCACTGAGCAAAGCCAGGGGTCAAACCCACATCCTCATGGATACTAGTTGGGTTCATTACTGCTGAACCACAACAGGACCTCCAGGCTTAGAATTCTTTAAGCAGCTACTGAGAGTGGATGGTACACCATCCTGTTGAGGAATAGAGAAGTCTGTCTGTGTACTTGTTAAAATACTGGTTTTTAACTCTTTTACCAGAGAACAGAAATGGCTTAAGCAAACGGAAAGCTTTATTTCTCTCTCAAGAAATGTTCTGGTCTGGTTGATAGTCCATGGGGATAGGACAGCATTGTTTCATCCAGTCTTGGTCGCTGCATCCCTTTCTCACTGCCTGCATGAGGCAGAAAGAGCAGATGGGAAAGAACAGTTTTCTAGCCTTCCTCTTTTTTGTTCTTCTTTGTATTGGCATGATCCAGATGTGGCACATCATTGCTCACATCCCATTAACTAAAACCTGAGTATGTAGACTCTGAGTGGCTAAAAGCAGGAGGTTTCTAAAAAGAAGGGGAAAAGGGGTACTAAAAGACACGTATCAGTCTCTACTACAGTCTGTAAGCACTGAAGACTATACCTCCCTTCTTTGATTTCACTTATTTTTCCCATTTTAATTGAACTCGATGTCTCATATTGCATAGGATGGAAATGGGCAAGAAGTATGCATGGGTTTATAATCTATAGATTCTTTGAACTCTTTAAAGTTCTTCCTCTCTATAGTTTTATAAAATCTGTTTAGCTAGAAACACTGTAAGCAAATAGTTGTGCTCCCCTTTTAAACATAATAGGAGCATCACAATGGCAATTTCATATTATTGTCTAACAGAGTTGACAAATTAGCTCACAGGTCAATTTGGCACACTGCCTGTTTTGTAAATAAAGTTTTATTGGGACACAGACATACTCAGTAATTTACTTACTATCTGTGGTTCTTTTGCACTATGACAGGAACACTGAATAGTTCCAATAAAGGTTACCTGACTTGCAAAGCCTGAGATATTACTATCTGACCGGCTGGACAAAAGTTTGCCAACCCTAGTCTGTAACACCATCATAAGGCATAATGGACACAAACCCTTTGTTACTGAGTCATTCTCCTTTTATAGTTGTATACATAACAGTAGGACTGTTAACCTGAGATGCTTCTGTAGTGTTCATTCTTATTACCAGCTTTCGGATTGAAAACTGACAGATGAACTTGTAGAATTTATGAAGAAATAATTCCCCAAAAGTTAAAGCCTGAAAAAAAAATACCTCCAAGAGCATTAACAGTACAGTTCTGATAGTGATGAGCTGAAAAAATGACCCCCTAAAACACATCAACACCCTAATCCCTGAAGGCTGTTAATGTTTTTTTTTTGGGGGGGGGGGCATTTTTTAAAAGTTTTCTTGTAGTTGATTTACAGTGTTATGATAATTTCTGCTGTACAACAAAGTGACTTAGTTATACATGTACATACATCCATTCTTTTTCAGATTCTTTCCCTATATTGATTATCACAGAATATTGGTTAGAGTTCCCTGTGCTATACAGCAGGTCCCAGTTGGTCAATCATTCAATACACCTCAGTGTGTATGTGCCAATCCCAAACCCCAGTCCATCCCTTCCCACATTATCTGTCCCCTTTGGTAACCATAAGTTTGCTTTCAAAGTCTGTGTCAGTTTTTGTCCTGCAAATAAATTCATTTGTATCCTTCTTTTAGATTCCACATATAAGTGAAAGCATGATGTTTGTCTTTCGCTGTCTAATAACTTCACTGAGTATGATAATCTCTAGGTACATCCTTGTTGCTACAAATGGCATTATTTCCTTTGTTTTTATGGCTGAGTAATATTCCATTGTATATATATACCACATCTTCTTTATCCAGCCCTCTGTCAGTGGACATTTAGATTGCTTCTTTGTGGTAGCATTGAAAATAGTACTGCAATAAACATTAGGGTACATATATCTTTTCAAATTACGGTTTTCTTTGGATAGATGCCCAGGAGTGGGATTGCTGGATTGTATGGTAATTCTATTTTTAGTTTTTTGAGGAACCCCCATACTGTTTTCTATAGTGGTTGTGCCAATTTATATTCCAAAAAACAGTGTAAGTGTTCTTTTTTCTTCTTGCCTCTTCAGCATTGATCGTTTGTAGGCATTTTGATGATGGCCATTCTGGCTGGTGTAAGGTAGTACCTCATTGTAATTTTGATTTGCATTTCTCTGATAATTAGCAATGTTGAGCATCTTTCGAGTGTTATTTGGCAATTTGTATGTTTTCTTTGGAGAAATGTCTCTTTAGATCTTCCCATTTTTTTGATTTTTTTTTTTTTGATATTGAGCTGCATGACTTGTTTGTATACTTTGGAGATGAATCCCTTGTCAGTCACTTCATTTGCAAATATTTTCTTCCATTCTGTGGGTTGTATATTTGTTTTGTTCATGGTCTCCTTTGCTATGCAAAAGCTTTTAAGTTTAATTAGGCCCCATTTGTATATTTTTGTTTCTATTTTCATTGCTCTAGGGGTTGGATCTCTGAAGACAATTGTTGTAGTTTATGTCAGAGTGTTTTATGTGTTTTTCTCTAAGTGTTTTATGGTATCCAGTCTTATATTTAGGTCTTTAATCCATTTTGAGTTTATTTTTGTGTATAGTGTTAGAGAATGTTCTAATAGCATTCTCTTAACATGTAGCTGTCCAGTTTTCCCAGAACCATCTTTTTGAAGAGACAGTCTTTTCTCCATTGTATATTCTTGCCTCCTTTGTCATAGATTAATTGACCATAGATGCTTGGGTTTATTTTTGGGCTTTCTGTCCTGTTCTGTTGATCTGTATTTCTATTTTTGTTTCAGTACCACACTGTATGATGACTGTAGTTTTGTAATATAATCTGAGGTCAGGGATCCTGTTTCCTCCAGTTCCATTTTTTTTTTCCCTCAGGATTACTTTAGCTATTCAGGGTATTTTGTGTTTCCATAGAAATTTTAAAAATATATGTTCTCATTCTGTGAAAAAGGTCATTGGTGATTTGATAGAGATTGCATTGAATCTGTAGATTGCCTTGGGTAGTAGTTATTTTGACAATATTGATTGTTCCAATCCAAGAGCATGGTATATCTTTCCATCTGTTTGTGTCATCTTTGATTTATTTCACTAGTGTCTCATGGTTTTCAGAGGTACAGGTCTTTTGCCTCTTTAGGTAGGTTTATTCCTAGGTTTTGTTTTTTGTTTGTTTGTTTTTTGGGTGTTTTTTTTTTTTTCGGTGTGATGGTAAATGGGATTGTTCCCCTCATTTCTTTTTCTGATCTTTCATTGTTAATGTATAGAAATGCATGGGTTGCTATGTATTAATTTTTTATCCTGCAATTTTACCAAATTCATTGATGAGCTATAGTTTTCTGATAGCCTCTTTAGAATTTTCTGTGTGCATATCATCTGCAAAGAGTGATAGTTCTTTTATTTCTTGTTCTTCTCTAATTGCCATGGCTAAGACTCCCAAAATTTTGTTGAGTAAAAGTAGGGCAAGTGGACATTCTTTTATTGTTCCTGATCTTAGAGGGAATTCTTCAGCTTTTCATTGTTGAGAATGATGTTAGTTGTGGGTTTGTCATATATGGCATCTATTACGTAGAGGTAGGTTCCCTCTATGCCCACTTTCTAGAGGGGTTATTATCAGAAATGGATGTTGGATTTTGTCAAAAGCTTTTTTGCATCTATTGAGATGATCAAGTGGTTTATATTCTTCAATTTGTTAATGTGGTGTATCACACTGATTGATTTGCAGATATTGAAAAATCCTTGCATCCTTGGGATAATTCCCACTCGATCATGATGTATCATGCTTTTAATGTATTGCTGGATTTGGTTTGCTAGTATTTTGTTGAGGGTTTTTGCATCTATGTTCATCAGTGATATTGGCCTGTAATTTTCTTTTTTTGTAGTATCTTTGGTTTTGGTATCACAGTGATTTTGGCCTCTTAGAATATGTTTGGGAGTGTTGTTTCCTCTGCAGTTTTTGGAAGTCTCAGAAGGATAGGTGTTAACACTTCTCTAAATATTTGCTAGAATTCTCCAGTGAAGCCATCCAGTCCTAGACATTGATTTCTTGGAAGCTTTTGAATCACAGTTTGAATTTCAGTACTTCTGATTGGTCCTTTCATCTTTTCTTTTTCTTCCTGGTTCAGTCTTAGAAGATTGTACCTTTCTAAGAATTTGTCCATTTCTTCTAGGTTTTCCGTTTTATTGGCATATAGTTGCATATAGTAGTCTCTTATGATCCTTTGTATTTCTGTGATGTCCATTGTAATTTCTTCTTTTTCATTTCTTTTTTCTCTTTAAAGGCCACACTTGTGGCATATGGAGGTTCCCAGGCTAGGGGTCAAGTCAGAGCTGTTGCCACCAGCCTACACCACAGCCATAGCAATGCTGGATCCGAGCCATGACTGAAACCTATACCACAGCGCATGGCAATACCAGATCCTTAACCCACTGAGCAAGGGCAGAGATCAAACCCACAACCTCATGGTTCCTAGTCAGACTTGCTTCCACTGCTCCACGATGGGAACTCCTCCTTTTTCATTTCTGATTTTAATGATTTGAGCCTTTTCCCTTTTTTTCTTCAAGAATCTGGCTAAGGCTTTATCAGTTCTTCTCATCTTTTCAAAGAACCAGCTTTTGGTTTCACTGATTTTTTTTCTTCTGTTTTGTTCATTTCTTGTTCATTTATTTCTGCTCTGATATTTATTATTTCCTTCTACTAACTTTGGATTTTGTTTGTTCTTTCTCTGGTTGCTGTACATGTAAGTTTAAGTTGCTTATTTGATGTTTTTCTAGTCTCCTGAGGTAGACTTGTATTGCTATAAACTTCCATCTTAGAACTGCTTCCGCCACATCCCGTAGGTTTTAGATCATTGTGTCTTCATTGTCATTTGTCTCTAGGTATTTTTTTTATTTCCTTTTTGATTTTTTCAGTGATCCATTGGTTATTTAGTAGTGTATTATTTAGTCTCCACATGTTGTGTTTTTTTGCAGTTTTTTTTCCCTCTTGTAGTTGATTTCTGGTCTTAGCATGTTATGGTTGGAAAAGATGCTTGATATGATTTCAATTTTCTTAAATTTACCAAGGCTTGTTTTGTGGCCCAGAATGTGATCTATCCTAGAGAATGTTCCATGTGCACTTAAGAAGAATGTGTATTCTGCTGTTTTCAGATGGAATGTTGAAAGTCCGTTAAATTCATCTGGTCTAATGCATTTTTTAAGGCCTGTGTTTCTTTGTTGATTTTCTATCTTGATGATCTGTCCATTGTG
This sequence comes from Phacochoerus africanus, assembly GCF_016906955.1. Lineage (NCBI taxonomy): Eukaryota > Metazoa > Chordata > Mammalia > Artiodactyla > Suidae > Phacochoerus > Phacochoerus africanus. Next base: position 37,477,321 of record NC_062553.1, read on the forward strand.
GTAAGTCCTCCAATATTATTATGTTATTGTCAATTTCTCCTTTTGTGGCTGTTAGCAGTTGTCTTATATATCGAGGTGCTTCTACGTTGGGTGCATCTATATTTACAATTGTTATATCTTGTATTGATCCTTTGATCATTATGTAATACCCTTCTTTGTCTCTTGTAACCATCTTTATTTTAAATTCTAACTTGTCCGATACGAGTATTGCTACTCCAACTTTCTTTAAATTTCTGTTTGTATGGACTATCTTCTTCTATCCTCTCACTCTCACTTTGTATATGTCCCCAGAACTGATGCAGGTCTTTTTTAGACAGCACATATATTGTATCAACTCAGCCAGTCTCTGGCTTTTGGTTGGAGCATTTAGTCCATTTACATTTAAGGTAATTATTGATACATATGTTCTTATTGCCATTTTAATTGTTTTGGATTTGTTTTTGTGAGTCTTTTTTCTTCCCTTTCCCTTTTGTTCTCTTGTATTTGATGACTATCTTTAGAGTTGTGTTTGGATAGATTTTTCTTTTTTGCATGTGTATCTATTGTAGATTTTTGGTTTCCAGTTACCATGAGCTTTTGATATAAATCCCTCTCTATACACACACACACACACACACACAGTTGTTTTAAATTGTTTGTCTCTTAACTGCAAATGCATCTCCAATATTCTGTATTTGTACCCTCCTCACTGTTGCTAGTTTTTATCTCATATTTGTGCGTGGATGATTTCCTTTCTTTACTTTATGTTTGCCTTTACCATTGAGCTCTCATTTGTATTTTTTTCCTTTTTTTTTTTTTTAGGACCACACCTATGGCATATGGAAGTTTCTGGGCTGGAAGTTTAATGGGAGCTGCAACTGCCAGCCTATCTCACAGCCACAGTAATGCCATATCTGAGCCAGTGCTGCAGCTTGCAGCAACACTGGATCCTTAGCTCACTGAGTAAGTCCAGAGATTGAACCTGAATCCTCATGGATGCTGGTCAGGTTATTATTCTGATGACCCACAACAGGAATTCCCTCATTCATAATTTTATTGTTCCTAGTTGGGGCCTTTTCTTTTCCACTTAGAGAAGTTCCTTTTTAATTGTTGTAATGCTGGTTTGGTGGGTGCTGAATTCTCCTAGCTTTTGCTTATCTGTAAAGCTTTTGACTTTTCCTTCAAATCTGAATGAAAGCCTTACTGGGTAGAGTGTTCTTGGTTTTAGATTTTTTTTTTTCCTTTCATCACTTTTATATTGTGCCACTCCCTTCTGGCCTGCAGAATTTCTGCTGAAAAATCAGCTGATAACCTTATGAGGGTTCCCTTGTATGCTATTTTTGCTTTTCCCTAGCTCCTTTCAACATTTTCTTTATGTCTTTAATTTTGGTTAGTTTGATTAATATATGTCTTGGGGTATTCCTCCTTGGGTTTATTCTATATGGTATTCATTGTGCTTCCTAGATTTAAGTGAGTGATTCCTTTCCCATGTTAGGGGAGTTTTCAGTTATTATCTCTTCAAATATTTTCTCCATCCCTTTCTCTCTTATCCTCTGGCTCCCCTATAATGTGAATATTGGTGCATTTAAAGTTGTCCCAAAGTTCTCTTAGACTGTCCTTATTTCTTTTCATTATTTTCTTTATTCTGTTCCATGTCAGAGATTTCCATCAGTCTGTCTTCAACCTCACTTATTAATTCTTCTGCCTCCTGTATTCTGCTATTGATTCCTTCTAGTGAATTTTTATTTCTGTTACCGTGTTTTTTATCTCTGCTTATTTAATCTTTAAATCTTCTATTTCCTTGCTAAATGTTTCTTGTAATTGATTGATCTTTGCCTCCTTTTTTTTTGTCTTTTTGCCTTTTCTAGGGCCACTCCCATAGCATATGGAAGTTCCCAGGCTAGGGGTCTAATCTGAGCCTATGCCAGAGCCACAGCAATGCAAGATCTGAGCTATGTCTGCGACCTACACCACAGCTTATGGCAACACTGGATTCTTAACCCACTGAATAAGGCCAGGGATCAAACCTGTAACCCCATGGTTCCTAGTCAGATTTGTTAACCACTGAGCCATGATGAGAAATCCCTTTGCCTCCATTTTTTTTTCTGAGACCTTAGATTATCTTTAATATCATTATTCTAAAGTCTTTTTCATGTAGGTTGCTTATCTCTACTTCACTTAACTGTTCTTCTGGGGTTTTGTCTTGTTCCTTCACATGGCTCATATTTCTCTGCCTTTTCATTTTGTAAAGCTTTTGGTGTGGTCTCCTTTTTGCAGGCTACAGGGTTGTAGCCTCTCTTGCTTTTTGTGTCTTCCCCTTGTAGGTGAAATTGATACAGGGACTTGTGGCAGGCTTCCTGATGAGAGTGTCTGTTGCCTGCCCCCTGGTAGGTGGAGCTAATTCTTTTTCCTCTGGTGCATGGGGGTTTTTCTCTGAGTGTGATTAGAGATGGATGTGTGCCAGGGAGGACTTTACATAACCTGTTTGCTGACGGGTGGGTCTGTGTTCCCACTCTGTTTATTGTTTGGCCTGAGGCTTCTCAGCCCTGATGAGTAGGGCCAGATTTTTCCAAAATGATAGCCTCCAGGAGAGCTCACACCAATGATTATTCCTGAGACCTTTGCCTCCTATGTCCTGCCCCCACAGTGAGTCATAGCTGCCCCCTGCTGTCCCAGGAGACCCTCTAAGACCCACAGGTCTGACCCAGATTCTTACAGAGTCTTTGCTTTGCCCTGGGATCCAGTGCACATGAAACCCTGTGTGCATCCTCCAAGGGCAGAGTCTTTTTCTCCCCAGTCCTGTAGAGCTCCTATACTCCAGCCCCACTAGCCTTCAACACCAAATGGTACAAGGGCTGCTCCTCTAAATTCCAGATGCCTAGGCTCAGGAACCTGATGTGGGGTCTTGAACTCACACCTGTGGTAGAGCTTCTGCAATTCAGTTATTTTCCAGTCCTATACCCAGTGGGTATAGGATTGCTGATATTGTGAAAGTACCCCTCCTACCATCTCATTGTGGCTTCTTCTTTGTCTTTGGGTGTAGGATATCTTTTTTGGTAGCTTCCAGTCTATTTTGTTGATTGTTGTTCAGCAGTTAGTTGTGATTTTGATGTTTCCATGAGAGGAGGTGAGCTTGAGTTCTTCTCCTCTGCCATTGTGTTTCTCTCTTGGAGGGTGGTTTTTTAGGGTTTTTTCTGCTCATGTGGTAAAAAAGGAATTTGTAGATATAATTAAGATAAGGGTCTTGAGACAGAGAGGTTATCCTGGATTATCTCTGTGGGCTCTAATGCCATCACAAGTGTCTTCATAAGAGAGAGGCAGGGGGATATTTGACTCAGACAGAAGAGGAGGAAGCACTTTGGCCATGGTAGCAGCGAGCCCTTGGTCACAAGCCAAGGAATGCCAGAAGCCAGAAGCAGCAAGGAATGAATTCTCTGGCACCTTTAGAAGGGAACTGGCCTTTCCACCACCTTGATTTTTTTTTTTTCAGTGAAACTTATTTCAGAATTTTTGGCTGACAGAACTGTGAGAGAATAAGGTTTTGTTGGTTCTAAGCCATCAAATTTATGATAATTTGTTACAGCAGCCATAGAAAACTAATACAGACTTTGATATCAGGAAGATGGTACTGATATTTTTAGGTACTGCTACTACCTAAAAATGTAAAAGTGGCCTTGAAATTAGATGATGGGCAGAGGTTGGAAGAATTTTAAGACACATGATACAAAAATACTGTATTCCCTTAATCAAGCTGTCAGTAGAAATATGGACATTAAAGTGCCTGCTGATGAGAATTCAGAAGAAAAGTAGGAAGCATGGGTAAAGAAAGCCATATCATTTTAGAAAATACATGAATGGTCATAAACAGGTAGTTGCTAGAAATATGAATGTTAAAGGCTCTGCTAGTGAGGTCTTCGAAGGAATGAGTAACAATTTACTGGAATTTGAGGAAAGCAGATTTTTGCAGTAAAGTGGCAGAAAACTTACTTGAATTATGTTCTACTGCTATGTGGAAAGCAGAATTTTTCAAGGATGAGCTTGGATATTTAGCCGAGGAGTTTCCTAAGCAAAGAGTTGAAGGTTTGTTCTGGTTTCTTCTTGCTGCTTATAGTTAAACGTAAGAGGAACGATGGAGGGAAGTACTGTTAAGTACAAAGGAACTAGATTCAGGAAATTCTCAGCCTATCCATATTTCAAAAGTTGTAAAAATTAGAAGATTGGCTATTGAGAAGATTGGCTATTAGAAGATTGGCTATTGTACTAGAGAGAAGGCTAAGAGTTTGGCTGGACAGCCTTTTGCTAGTGCTGAAGAGACTAGGGGTGTGACTCATTGATCCTCTCAACCATCTCAGCAGCCACCAAGAAAGGAGATGGGATAAACAGGAAAGATCTATGGAGGACCCTCTATTTTATGGCATAAACACCTATGACATACACTGGAGACCCACAAGGTTTTTGAGACTTCTATAGCAGCATAATTATTGCCAGCTTGGACTGAAAGGGACAAGTTTGTGGTAATTTGTTATAATAGCCACATGGTAGGAAACTAACACCTAGCATTTAAAAACATACTTATTATGCCAGTACTCTGTGTGTTGTATATTATCTCATCTAACTTATCATTAAGCCTCTGATGCAGCTCTATTGGTATCTCTGCTTTTACATATTTATTTTCTCAGTGCTTTAAAAATATTAATTTAATATTGTTATTATCTCTACTTTATAGTTCACTTTTCCTCCCACTTTACCTCAAGACGGGCCACCAGATCCTTTACATTTTCTAATTGGTATTTCTTGTGTTCCTTAATGCATTTGAAGTGAATGTAATTCTGTATTGCTTCTTGTAATCTAGATTTATATACAGAGTTCTTCAGGGATCCCTGTTTCCATCTCCAATTCTGAGGGCTAAGCACTTTGACAGACTGACTGCCGAGGAGAGGAAGGAAGCTCTCAAGAAGTGGAGAGGGGCTGGAAAGATGGATCCAGTGACATCTAAGTGTGCTGACTACTCAGCTGCCAAGTCAGAGAGAATACCCATTTCGGACCCTCCTGCTGTCTTTACAGTGATGTCTTCAACTTCTTGTGTTTTTGAGCATGGAAACTTAGCTGTATGTGAAACTGCTATAGACTCAGACTCCTCTAAAACTAAGGTCTCAGGGATGGCTGGACCCTCAAACAACTGAAAAAGTAGGATACCCTCCTTGGAGTTCCAAGTGTTCCTTCAAGTGTGGAATGGGGACTTTGAAGAGGCTCCTCTACCAAGCAAGAATGACTTGGATTTTTCCTTAAGGGACAAGAGCATCTTGTTCTTGAGCTCAGAAAAGCTAAAGTGATGACCTTTGCTGTATGTTTGTACATACATTTTTAAAGGAGGTTAAAGTTGGGCCTGTACAGAGTTTAAAGAAGTGAAATATTTAATTCAGAATCAAATGCTTTTATGAAACTTTTTGGATTTTTGTGAAAGCATTTTAATTGCCTTAGAAATGCAGACATTTTCAAGGAGATTCATTTGAGACAAATATTTATTTTATTTTCTGCTCATTTCAGTGTTCTCCCAAGGTGGAGCCTTCATTCGGAAGGGGCACCGGGGGTCCCAGGGGTCCACAGAGATGTGTTCTCTCCGCTTCCAGTCAAAAGAAGACTTTATGAGGTCTGCCTCTGTGCAAATGTTGTCAGTTGAGAAACAGATACAGAATGTTGGTAAGGAAGACAGAATCAGTCGAGTCTAGAACCCATTTGGCAATTTCCTGTATTCTAAAACTGACAATAGCCTGATCCAGATGAGACAATCAGTTTCAAAGAGTCTTCAGGAGACCATTTGAGGGTTTGTAGTCTTGAGAGTACCCTACAATTTTTCTGGTTGTGCAGCCTCTAAAAATGAGATATTGTGTAGTGAGACTGATACAGGTGGTTCTCAGGAATTTTCTATGACGTTCTTAGAAAAATTAATATTTAATACATTTTAGGACAGGAATGGCTATACCAAGTTAATTGCTGTTACAAATCATGTATGCTGGCTTTGGTTGGAACAAAGAAACCAGTTGCTACCCAAACTGCCAGGTATTATTATAAAATCATGTATTCTTGCTGAGTTCTTTTAAAATTTTGTATCTATTCATCTGAAAATTGTCAGCCCTCCAGAATTCCCTTTATGAAATCCCCATGCTAATGTTCCGTGTCTATATCAAGGTCATCCCAATGACTATTCAGCTATTATTCTCAGGGCCTACTCTTCTATCTGCTGCTCCTTTCCTGGTCTCACATTTTCAGTAGCCTTCTTATATTGTTGCAGATGGTCTAGTTATACAGACTGTTTTATACAGACTGATTTTAGAACATTCAAAATCCCACATGGCTAATGGAGGTAGCTTTCTGCTTTCTTACAATTTTTTTTAAAAAAATAAACTGTTTAATAAGCAACATATACAAAAAGCTGTCATCACTCGTATAGGTATTCACCAAATGCAACAATAATTGGTACCAGAACTCAGAAGGAAAATCCCAAAGCATACCTTTTACCAGAATATTTTTTGACCTTATATGGAAAATCAGTGATGTCATATTATCTGTTATCTGCATAGCAGCTCGCATGCATTCCTTGAGAACACCATCTTGCTGATAAATAAAAATTTAGGACATATTTACTTGTAAATACAGGATTCGAATCTAAGGATAAAAAGAATGAGTCCAAGAGTTAAGAAAAAGTTCAGTGTCCAAGATATAAAGTGTCTCTACACATGAGTAAAGAAAGGTCTTGAGTCTTCATGTTATGGGTTCAAAATCTCCTATCCACAATTGTACAATCCCAAGACCTCTGAAAACTGAAAAAGTTTCGTAATTAGGCACAAATTCAATGTCTTAAATAGAGGTAAGTCTGTTTATTTAACAAAATTATTCATATATTTCACCACAAAAATATGAATAGATTTTATTAATGGGTGCTAAACTTTTTAATATCATGTCTTAAACTTTGTTTTTTGCTCTTTAGGGTCATACAGCATATGGATGTTCCCAGGCTAGGGGTTGAATAGGAGCTACAGGTGCTGGCCTACACCACAGCAACGCAGGATCTGAGCTGTGTCTTCGACCTACACCACAGCTCATGACAACACCAGATCCTTAACCCACTGAGCCAGGGATCAAACCCACAACCTCACGGTTCCTAGTCAGATTTGTTTCCACAGCGCCATTATGGTAACTCCTAAAAATATTTTTAAATTCTGAATTTTGAAACCCATCTGGCCCTCAGGGGAAAGAGATTTTGGATCTGTATGAAGCTTTTAAAAGGTCTCATTTACAAGTGAATAACTCTTACATAAGTTGCACAAGCTGTTGTGGTCTGTTGCACGTTAGCATTCAGCGTATTTCACCATGGGGGAACCCAAATTTGCTCCTAGTAGCCAAGAAAAATTAATTAACAGTATACATTTTGCAACATAATTTACCCCAAAAGATGTATTAAAGAATTAGTTCAGATTCCCAAAATGTGCTTTAGACATTAAACATCCTTGCACTCTTACCAGGGCTAAAGTTTTCCTTGGACAGTCGATGAGTGAGCTGAGACTTACAAGCACCCTCTGATTTCAGACTAATCAGAGAGCTGTCATCTAACATAAAAGACCATATTCTTGTTAAGAATGAGGTATAATACAAGTCAATTTTGATTGGTGGGGAACCTGGGTGCCAACTAGTTGTAGTGGGAAACAATTTCCTGGGGCTTGTTTCCATCTTTTATATCCATTAAAAAAAAATTATGCCTTTATATTTGTATTAAGGGTTATTTAAAATACACTATGTACATTTCACTGAACGTTAAGTTGTCCATAAGTTGTTAGGTACCTATAGTTCTAACAAAACTGATGCATATTCTTAAAGGTTCGTACAGTTATGACTACAATTCAGCTGCTGGATTTTACATTCTCAGTAGGCTTATACAGAACAAGAGATGAATAACGTGAAACATGTCAAGACCACTTTTTGAATGTTCTATATGCACACACATACAGAAGAGTACAAAAAGATGTATAAAATTGCAGGTGGTCTCTGGAATGCTGAAGCAGTCCAGGTTGCTGGTGGATGGAATCCTACTTGTTCAAAAGGCTTCTGGATGTTGCAAAATAGATGCCTGACTAATTCAATTAGGTGGGTATGAAGATTGGTGTTTTGAAGCTTTTTAGTGGGGAAAAATACTTTAATCACTAATTACTTCTGAAATGTATGTGTGTAAAGTAGCCTAGGACTTAAAAGCATCTTTAAATTTTGTTTTACTTATCAATGGGAAGAACTGGCAATACCGGATACTGAACATCTTTCAAGGAAAATTATAAAATGTTTTACTCCATGCAAAGTTTTACTGTGCTTTGAGATACATTTCCGTGATTTTATTGGTATGGATGAACACAGGAAAACTGGAAAATATTTAATTAGAGATGGGGTGCAATTTAATTTTCTTTTTTAAAAAATTGCTTCTCACCACTCTAAAAGCAAGTTCTCCTTTGGCAAAGTTTGATCTCAACTTCACTGTCACACAGGCAGAATGAAATAGTCGCCACACATATTTCCCTAGTTGTTGAAATCTCACTTGGCCAATTGATACATAGTGAACAAACCCCAGCTCAGCTATAGGAAGGTTCTATGGAGACTTGTATAAAATTACAGCCTTGATTTAAATTCAGAATGGGCGGTCCTCTAATATCAGGTGCTACTATTGATGTCAGAAGAGTTTTGGGCTTGGTGTGACTTGCTATTTCAGCTACCTAAATGGATGCTCTGAAGTCTTCTGCAAGCTCTCAGAATTATGCAGACTTTAGAAGAGTAATGGTAAATAACTTAAGCATGTAAATTCTCTTGGCTTTCAGTGAATCAAAAGCAAGTCTCCAATGTTAATATTGAAATTTGCTACTAGTCTATTGTGCTTGAGAAGCAAAAGCTGGCAAAGATTAGTTAGCCTGGATATCACTGTCCTTTTTGTGGCAAGACAAAAGAGAACTTTCTCTAACATTTCACATTACAGTCAAGGTTAGGTCTGCCTGGCAAAAGAACAAGCCGTTTTCCTTTGTTTTTGTTTTTTGGGTTTTTTTTTTTTTTTTTTTTGAAGACTTTCCTTGAACTTCAAGTCAGAGAAAACTGAGATTGAAAAAAAAAAAAAAAAAGCCGAATAAAATTAGACTAAGACAAACATGAACATTTGCAGTGCGAGGAGAAGCATCCCTGTCCATGAAAAGTGCTTCTGTACAGCTCTCTGCAGGAAGTTCGCCACTGTCTAAAAAGCCATTTTCTTTGAGTATCGCTGGCAAGTCTCTCTCTGATCATCTTTGGAATTAGTTTAGGAGAAAGGTGTGGATGTATATTTGCCTCTCAATCCATCCACGAAGTATGTCACATTGCTATAAACTCCAGGCCCCAGGACTTTGGAAAAGCAGACGGAGCCCCATGAAGTTAAACCAAATAATGTCCATTGTCCTCCAGGCCGCTCACACACAAGAGGCCCACCACTGTCACCCTGTAACGAAGAGCACTGGATGTTAGTCACTGGCATTTCAGAGCCCTCATGGTTGGTAGCCACGCTATCCAGAGGGTAGAATAAAGCCAAACCCAGCTTAACCAATAGGTTGAAAAATTTCATTGAAGCTTTCATTGTCAACCTGTGGAGGGAACATGCTTTCCACTTAAATTGACTTTCTCTTTTTTGGCCACGCCCCAAGCATGCAGAAACTACACAGCCAGGGACTGAACCTGCGCCACAGCAGTGACAATGCCAGATCCTTAACTCCTGAGCCACTTAGGGAATGCCTCAAATGAACATTTTTAAACCCTGATCTTTAAAAGAATAAGGATGGTTTGGAAAAGAACTATTTATTTTTCTCCCACAAAATCAGAGGACTTTTGTCATTTCTTGCACTTAAAGGTCATAAATTTTTAAAATTTAGTGTATCAGAACTGATTCTCTCCTAACTGGTCGCATTCTTTAATTCTGATCCATTTTATAAATGTAGAACATACCCTAAATGCAACATTTAAGGATTGTTTCCCCACCAGGAAAAAAAAATGCTAGAAAAGTATTCTAAAATAAGTCACTACCTTCAAGACTCTTGCTATGTGAATAAATGGATTAAAGTAAAACACACTCAGGGACCACTCACTGTATTTCTTAATATCAAAAAATTAACCATGCTTGGATAGAAAATACATAAGAATTACAGTATTTATAACCTACATTTTGTTTCACTTGCATAGAGGCTTTGTTCCTGTTGTTTTCTTTTTTTTTTTTTAGAACCGCACCCAAGGCACATGAAAATTGCCAGGCTAAGGGTCATATCCAAGCTGCAGCTGCCCGCCTGCACCACAGTCACAGCAACGCCAGATCCTTAACCCGCTGAGTGAGGCCAGAGATTGAATCCACGTCCTCTTGGTTACTAGTGGGGTTCGTTTTCTCTGAGCCACATTGGGAACTCCTCACATGCATAGAGATTTTAATTCTTGATATTTAAGTTTTAGGTATTACAATTGAGTTGTATTCACTTTTTTGTTTTTTGGTTTTTTTTGGGGTTTTTTAGTTGTTGTTGACATGTAATAGACCCTGTGGCTTTCAAAATGCTAGTATTTGCTACATCTGAAAAGATGGTAATAGAGGTGTATCCTGCACGGCCTCAAAAGAGAAAGCTTGATACCCTAGAAAACAAGTATGTGAACTCATGGCAGAAATTTACAATATGCTTTGCCCTGCAAGAATTTCAAAGGTGGAAGATAATTTATGGTTCCCACTTGGTAATGTTGGAGAATAATAGTAATCATGTTTACTGATGCTCTCCTAAACACTTTCCCTGTATTAGCTCATTTAATCTGCATGAAAACCCTCCATGGTAATAGTAATAATTATTATAATTATTATGACATGTTATACTTTATATAAATATATCATAATTATCAATCTATTTTGAGATAATAAAACTGAAGCACAGTTCTATGTTTATTAGCAAAGCTAATATTTAAACCCAGTCAGTCGAGTGCATAACTCCAACTCTATAACTACTACGCTGTCTTGTTTCTTAGAAATGTTAGTGAATAGAACTGCTATTAAAGCAAAATTGACTTTGATTGTGTTTATAGTTTTATAGAAGTGTTGATTGTTTAAGTGAAAAATAGTTGAGTTACAAGATTGTGTTTCAGGTGTACAATAGAGTGATTCAGTTTTTTTTCAGATTACTTTCCATTATAGGTTATTTTAAGATATTGACTATAGTTTCCTGTGCTATACAGTACATTTTTATTGCTTATCTACTTTATGTGTAGTAGTTTGTATCTTGTAATCCCAAATTCCTAATTTATCTCTCCCCTATCCCCTTTCCCCTTTGGTAGCTATAAGTTTTCTATGTCTATGAATCTGTTTCTGTTTCATATGTAGATTAATTTGCATTATCATTTTTTTTTTACATTTTTAGCGCCACACCCACGGCATATGGAGGTTCCCAGGCTAGGGGTCTAATTGGAACTACAGCTGCCAGCCTACACCACAGCTCATGACAACGCCAGATCCTTAACCCACTGAGCAAGGCCAGGGATCGAACCTACAACCTCGTAGTTCCTAGTCAGATTCATTTCTGCTGTGCCACGATGGGAACTCCAATTTGTATCATTTTTTAGATTTTACATATAAGTGATATGAGGTGTTTTTCTTTGTCTGACTTACTTCACTAAGTGTATAACCTTCTCGAGGTGCATCCATTGCTGCAAATGCCAACATATCATTCCTTTTCATGGCTGAGTGATGTTCCATTATACCATATCTTCTTAAGCCAATCATCTGTCGATGGGCACTTGGGTTGTTTTCATGCCTTAGCTGGGGTGCATCTATCTTTTTGAATTAAGAGTTTGCATTTTTTCTGCATATATGCCCAGGAATGGGATTGCTAGATCACATGGTTGCTCTATTTTTATTTTTTTAAGGGACCTCCATACTGTTCTCCATGGTGGCTGCACCAATTTACATTCCAAACAACAGTGCAGAAGAATTTCCTTTCCTCCACACACACTCCAGTATTTCATTTGCAGATTTTTTGATGATGGCCATTCTGACCAGTGTAAGGTGACACCTCATCGTGGTTTTTTATTTGCATTTCTCTCATGATTAGTCATATTGAACATGTTTTCATGTACCTGTTGGCCATCTGTATATCTTCTTTGGGGAAATGTCTACTTAGGTCTTCTGCCCATTTTTGATTAGGCTGGGTTTTTTTTTTTTGATATTGAGTTGTATATGTATTTTAGAAATTAAGTCCTTGCCAACCATATCATTTGCACATATTTTCTCTCATTCTGTAGGTTGTCTTTTCACTTTCTTAATGGTTTCTTTGCTGTTCAAAAGGTTTTAAATTTGATTAGGTCATATTAGTTTATTTTTGCTTTTATTTCTTTTGCCTTGGGAGACTGATCTAAGAAAATACTGCTATGATTTATGTCAGAGAATGTTTTGCCTATGTAATCTTCTAGGAGTGTTATGGTATCATGTCTTATATTAGGTCTTTAAACTACTTTGATTTTATTTTGTATAAGGTATGAGGGAATGCTTTAATTTCTTTGATTTGTATCTGTTCAGCTTTCCCACCACACTTGAACAGACTATCTTTTCTCCATTATATTCCTACCTCCTTTGTTGTAGGCTGATTGACCCCAGGTGTGTGCACTTATTTCTGGGCTTTCTATCCAGTTCCATTGTTCTCTATTTCTGCTTTTGTACCAACATCATGTTGTTTTGATTACTGTAGCTTTGTAGTATAGTCTGAACTATGGAAGGGTTATGCCTCCAGCTTTGTTCCTTTTCCTCAGGATTGCTTTGGCAATTCTGGGGTGAGTGTTTGTGTGTGTGGTTTCATATAAATTTTTGGATTATTTTTTCCAATTCTGTGAAAAATGCCATGGATATTTTGATAGGGATTACATTAAATCTATAGATTGCTTTGGGTAGGTAGTATGGCTATTTTTACAGTCTTCTTCTAATCTAAGGGCATGGGATATCTTCCCATTTTTTTGAACTATCTTCAGTTTCCTTTACAGTATTTTATAGTTTTCAGCATATAGGGCGTTCACCTCCTTGGCTCCTTGGTTAAGTTTATTCCTAGGTTTGGCTTTTTGGGGGGGTTGTTGTTGTGAAAGCAGAATGTAAGGGTTATAAATAAAGGAGTCTTTGAAGGACTAAGAGGTTACTTTCATCTGGAGGGAAATACAGTGTCCCCTTAAGAGTGTCTAACAGAAACTGAGTCCTGATAACTTCTTTAATTTTGTGGGAATTCAGCACTGTGTTTTGAGCTAGGCTTAATAAGGCAGGTGGACATCTGTCAGTTGGAAAACAAGAGGTGTGAGGGAGCAGCAATTCAAAACAAAAGAGAGATTAAAGCTAAAGTCAGAGTTTGATTTTTTTTTAAATGTCCTCTTTTCCTCCTTGTAATATTGGGCTTTAGGTCAAAGTTTGTGTTGGTTTCAATGTTGAGCTCCATGATCTGCAGACCTTAACAGAGGACCTGTGGCTTCCAGTGTGTCCTGTTGATGTAATTAAGGAAGATAATGAGAGTTCTGGTGAATAATCTTGTTCCAGGCCTGGTAAAAAGTACACTTGGGTTTTTTTTTGTAACTGGAGGTGTGTTAGCCAGCATCTGGTATGTTTTTTAAGGTACCCAACAGTGCTGAATTCCTACCAAATTAAAGAAGTTATTGGGACTCAGTTCCTGTTAGACATTATGATATGAACATGCCTGTGTGTGTGTTGGACTTTCACTTCTCTTTCAAAGAATCACCTTCCTTCCTCTCCCTTTAGCAGTTACCAAGAGATGAAGTGGCACTGGTTTTTGGTAGACCTCCAGATCATGATGGCAACAGGGAGAAATGTATCCACATTAATCATTGCTAATAGGATAGTGTAGTGACCAAGCACTTGGATCCTAAAAGCCAGACTGCCTGAGTTCATATCTTTATTCTACCACCTTAATACTAAGTGATATGAGGTAAGTTACTTAACCCTCTCTGGCCCCACATCTTCTTGGTCTGTAAAATAAGAAAAACACAGGTACTACCACAAGAGATGATTGTGAGAGTTGAGTGAGTTATTAGAAAGTGTTTAGAAGAGATCCTGGAACACAGTAAGCACCACCTGAGAGATGTTAACATTCACATAGCTGATGTTCATTACGGGCATATGCCAAACACCATATACAGATATGCTGAAAGATGAGGCCTTTCAGATACATTAACTCATTTAATCTTTGTAATATCCTGCAAATTAGACAATAAGTCCCATTATTTGAGAGAAAACTTTCTAGAGATGTGGAAGAATTTATCCAGGTCATATCTGCCAGAGATGGGATCCAACCCAAATCTTTCGGGTTACAAATCACATGTATTAAGCCTAACACAATGCTGCTTCCTAAAATACTTTTTTTGGGGGGCTTGAACTAGCAAACTAGGCCTCTGGCATGGAAGGCAGGGATTCCTCTACCACAGCCCACCTAAACTAGATAACATGTGGTCAGGGAACAGAAGGGAAGGTGACTCAATGAAACGTCAAGCTCGTTCTTTGAAAAGATCAACAAAATTGATAAAACTTTAATCAGACTCTTCAAGAAAAAAGGGAGAGGGCTCAAATCAATACAATTAAAAATGAAAAAAGTTACAATGGATATCATAGAAATGTAAAGGATCATAAGAGACTACTATAAGCAACAATATGCCAATAAAATGGACAACCTAGAAGAAATGGACAAATTCTTAGGTACAATCCTCCAAGACTGAACCAGGAAGAAATAGAAAAGATGAACAGACCAATCACAAGTAACTGAAATTGAAACTGTGATGCAAAAACTTCCAGCAAACCAATGTCCAGGACCAGATGGCTTCCCAGGCAAATTCTATCAAACTTTCAAAGAAGTTAACATCTATCCTTCTGAAACTATTCCAAAAAATGCAGAGGAAAGAATACTTTCAAAGTGATTCTACAAGGCCACCATCAGCCTTACCAAAACCAGACAAAGATACAACAAAAAAAAGAAAACTTCAGGCCAATATCACTAATGAACATAGATGCAAAGTGAATCCAGTAACACATTAAAGGATCATAACCATGATAAAGTAGGATTTATCTCAGGGATACAAGGATTCTTTAATATCCACAAGTTAGTGTGATACACCACATTAACAAACTGAAGAATAAAAACCATATGGTCATCTCAATGCAGGAAAGGCTGATGACAAAATTCAACATCCATTTATAATAAAAAACTGTATAGAAATGGGCATAGATGGGTACCTGCATCAACATAATAAAGCCCATCTATAACAAACCCACAGCTAAAAATTATTCTCAATGGTGTAAAAGCTGAAAGCATTTCTTCTAAGATCAGGAAGAAGGCAAGGATGTCCTATTCTGCCTTTTTTGTTCAACATATTTTTGGAAGTCCTAGATACAACAGAGTAAGAAAAGGAATCCAAATTGTAAAAAAAGTAAAACTATCACTGTTTGCAGATAACATGATAGTATACCTAGAAAATACTAAGGATACTACTGGAAAACTACTAGAGTTCATCAGTGAAATTCACAAAATTGTAGGATACACAATAAATACACAGAAATCTATTGCATTCCTGTACACTAACAACAAAAGATCAAAAAGAGAAAACAATCCCACCCAACAGCCAAAAGCCAATCAATCAATGGAAAAATGGGCAAAAGACCTGAATAGACTGTTCTCCAAGGAAGATATACAGATGGCCAACAAACACATGAAAAAATGCTCAACATCGCTGATTATAAGAGAAATGCAAATCAAAACTACCATGAGATACCACCTCACACCAGTCAGAATGGCCATCATTAATAAATCCACAAATAACAAGTGCTGGAGAGGGTGTGGAGAAAAGGGAACCCTCCTGCACTGTTAGTGGGAATGTAAACTGGTACAGCCACTATGGAGAACAGTTTGGAGATACCTCAGAAATCTATACATAGAACATCCATATGACCCAGCAATCCCACTCTTGGGCACATATCCGGACAAAACTCTACTTAAAAGAGACACATGCACCTGCATGTTCATTGTAGCACTATTCGCAATAGCCAGGACATGGAAACAACCCAAATGTCCATCAACAGATGATTGGATTCGGAAGATGTAGTATATATACACAATGGAATACTACTCAGCGATAAAAAAGAATGACATAATGCCACTTGCAGCAACATGGATGGAACTAGAGAATCTCATACTGAGTGAAATGAGCCAGAAAGACAAAGACAAATACCATATGATATCACTTATAACTGGAATCTAATATCCAGCACAAATGAACATCTCAGAAAAGAAAATCATGGACTTGGGAAATAGACTTGTGGCTGCCTGATGGGAGAGGGAGGGAGTGGGAGGGATTGGGAGCTTGAGGTTATCAGACACAATTTAGAATAGATTTACAAGGAGATCCTGCTGAGCAGCATTGAGAACTATGTCTAGATACTCATGTTGCAACAGAACAAAGGGTGGGGGAAAAAATGTATACATGTAAGGATAACTTGATCCCCTTGCTGTACAGTGGGAAAATAAAAAAAGAAAACAATCCCATTTACCACTGAAAAAGATTATAATACCTAGGAATAAATGTATCTAAGGAAGCAAAAGACCTATACTCCAGTAACTAAGACATTGATGAAGGAGTTCCCTTCATGGCTCAGCAGTTAATGAACCTGACTAGAATCTCTGAGGATTCAGGTTTGGTCCCTGGCCTTGTTCAGTGGGTTAAGGATCCAGTGTTGCCATGAGATACAGTATAGGTCACAGTCGCAGCTCGGATCCTGCATGGCTGTGGTGTAGATTGGCAGCTGTAGCTCCAATTGGACCCCTAGCCTGGGAACTTCCATATGCTGTGGGTACAGCCACAAAAATAAATAAAACAGCTGAACTATATGCTAAGAAAAGACATTGATGAAAAGTTGAAGATGACAGAAACAGATGGAACACTAAACCATTGTCTTGGATTGGAAGAATTAATCTACAGATTAAACACAATCCCTATCAATTTACCAATGGCATTTTTCATAGAACTAGAATAAAAATATATTAATTTGTATGGAAATATAGAAGACCCCAAATAGCCAAAGCAAGCCTTAGGGGGAAAAAAAAATGGAGCTGGAGGAATCGGGCTCCCTGACTTCAGACTACACTACAAAGCTTTAGTCATCAAAACACTATGGTACTGGCACAAAAACAAAAATATAGATCAATGGAATAAACTAGAAAGTCCAGAAATAAACCCATGCAACTATGGTCAATTAAACTATGATAAAGGAGGCAAGAATATACAATGGAGAAAAGACAGTCTCTTCAGTAACTAGTGCTGGGAAAACTGGGCAGCTATATGTAAAAGAGTGAACTTAGAACATTCTTAATGCCATACACAAAAAACTAAAAATGGCCTGAAGACCCTAAATATAAAACCAGATGCTATAAAATTCTTAAACAAAAACATAGGCAGAACACTCTTTGACAGAAATTGCAGCAATATCTTTTCAGACATACCCCTAGAGCAATGAAAAGTAAATAATAAGCAAATGGGACCTAATTAAACTTAAAAGCTTTTGCACAGCAAAGGAAACCATAAACAAAATGAAGATAACCCACAGAATGGGAGAAAACATTTGCAACACAGTGATCAACAAGGGATTGATCTCCAAGATATAAATAACTCATGCAGCTCAATATCAAAGAATGAAAAAAATGTCAGAAGACATAATTGGGTATTGGCTTCTTCAAAGAAGCCATTCAGATGGTCCAAAATCATAAAAGATGTTCAACACCACTAATGATTAGAGAAATACAAATAAAAACTACAATGAGGTATCACTTCATGCCAACCAGAATGGCCTTCATCAAAAAGTCTATACAAATAATACATGCTGGAGAGGGCATGAAGAAAAGGGAACCCTCCTACACTGTTGATGGGAATATAAATTAGTACAACCATTATGGAAACAGTATGCAACCTCCTTAAAAAAAAAAAAACAACTAAACATAAAGCTACCATATGATCCAGCAATCCCACTCCTGGGCATATATTTGGAGAAAACCATAATTGAAAAGTTATATGCATCCCAATAATCACTGCAACACTAGTTAAAATAGCCAAGACATGGAAGCAACCTAAGTGTCCATCAGCAGATAAACAGATAAAGAAGATGTGCTACATATATATATACAATGGAATATTACTTGGCCATCGAAAGGAATGAGTAGTTCCCACTATGGCACAATGGGATTTGGTGGTGTCTCTGGAGCACTGGGACACAGGTTTGATCTCCTGCCTGGCACAGTGGGTTAAGGATCCAGTGTTGGCATAGGTCGCAACTGTGGTTCAGATCTGATTCCTGGCCCAGGAACTCCATGTGCTTTGGGGTGGCCAAAACAAAAAAAGTAAAGAAGAATGAAATAGTGCCATCTTCAGCAACATGGATGGACTTAGGGATTATCACACTAAGTGAAGTAAATCAGAGAAAGACAAATATCACTTAAATGTGGGAACTAAGAAAAAAAATGATACAAATGAACTTTTGGCAAAACAGAAACAGACTCACAGACTTCAAAAAACAATTTAAGGTTGCCCATAGGGAGAGGTGGTGGGGGAGAGATAAATTAGGAGTCTGAGATTACCTATTTTATATAGAGTAGTATGTAGATTAATCAACAAGGACCTTCTGTATAGCACAGGGAGCTCTACTCAGTATTCTGTAATAACCTCTATGGAAAAAGAATCTGAAAAAGAATGGACATATGGATATGTATAACCGAATCACTCTACTGCACACTTGAAACTAAGAGCATTTTCAATCAACTATACTCCAATGTAAAATAAAAATTAAATTGTAAAAAAAAAGACATTCTAACAATCAAGTGAAGGCCCAGACAATGTCCGTGTGATGAGTTCCTGAGACAGAGGTGGTCCTATCACACAGTCCAGAGGTTTTGGTGTTGTCTGTGCTTTAGTGCTATCACCCTGATAGCCGAGTATGTTCTAGGTGTCTGTCCCTCTGCTTCTTAGGGCAGCCCAATTGGAGCCAAGGTTACTAGCTGCTCTTAAAATCTTGTGTGTCCTAGCCACTAAAATGGTCCAATGAGATGGACCAGAACAATCCTCCTGGTGCTGACCCCGGGTGATGTTCCCTAGGCAGGAGGTGAGAAAGCAGAAGCCCACCTGAGTTAGGGGCATGGAGGTAATTCAAGGGATTGCTTGGGTCCTGGATGAAGGAAAAACCCCTGTGAATAAACATTTAGTAACAAATGATGTTCAAAAGGGCCATACGTGAATAATACTGAGCTTATACAGACCCATGAAAGCTATTGCTGAACGGAGTCTCCTTGGGCACCGGAAAGCAGCTTACCATGCACGAGTCGACGGTGCCAGACTCGTAGCCGGCACAGATCATCCGCGTGGTAATGGTCTTCATGTCAAAGTAGGACTGACACTGCTCCAGGGAAATAATGCGGACTTCGCCCTCTTGCAGCTTAAAAGGCACTAGATTTTTTTTTTTTTTAAAGAAGGAGAAATAAAATACATCAGGGTAAAACGATGCACAAAGGAGGCTAACCATACATGAAAGGACTACATTTTCTACCAAGAGAATCACTATTAAAATTGAATTTCAAAGACAAGGCCTGTCTGGAATCTGAATTTTCCAATCAGAGGTGCTGACGGCAATCATTTGGTCCAACCCCTTTGTTTTGTTAATGAGAAAAATCCAGGCACAGGCTGGTGACATAAGTTGGTTAGGTAACCTGGCACATGCTTTTCCTCTCTTATTACATGTGGCAACAAAAACAGGAGCTACTACAAGGAAAAGGAAGATAATCAAGGCAGAGCACTGCCTTAGATGGGGGCTACCAGATGGGTGACAGCTCAGCATGGGGGCCCAGTTCTGCCTACGTTCGGGTCACCTGTTCAGTCCAACAGGGCAAGGGTTGCCTTATCTTTGGTTTAAACAATATGTCTCACCATATATTACAGTAGCCATCGTTTGAGATCAGAACTTTACTCGGAAAGGATGTTTTAGGGCAATGTTGAAAGGGAAGAGCCATCCCTTCATGTCAGCAGAGAGAATGTGTGAATTACATCTTGCTGGAAATCTCTCCCAGAATAACAATGGATTTCTCAAAGCCAGACAGCAAGAATCCCTCATTGTTCAGCGACTCTACAAAATATACACACTGTTCTCCTTTTAGATAGTGATGGTGAAGCAGGGTTTATGTTCAGGGTACCTTGTTGGAAAAAGGAATGATGTTTGGAAAAATCAATGCAATGCAGGAAGTTGTCAAAAGAATGGTAGGAAGAACCATGGATAACATTTCCTGGGTATCAGCAGTGGGCCGGGCTCCTGAACTCAGCATTCCCTGGGCCTGTTGTCTTTAATCTTTACAATATTCCCGTTGAGTTAGTCAGCTGCTATTATTTTTTCCATTTTATAGTAAGCTAGAAAGTGGTGCAGCGGGATCAATAAGATCTTCCTCACTGAATTCAGACCCTTGCTCTTCCTGCTACATTATAAATGTGGTATTGTGTTACATATCACACAATTACTATGAGTTTAATGTGGATACTGAAAACAATACGAGTAGAGGCCATATAAAAAGATTCTGCTAGAATTCCCATTGTGGCACAATGGAAACAAATCCATAAGGACATGGGTTCGATCGCTGGCCTTGCTCAGTGGGTCGGGGATCTGGCCTGGCTGTAAGATGTGGTGTAAGGTGCTGATGTGGCTCAGAACCTGAGTTGCTGTGGCTGTGGTATAGGCGGCAGCTACAGCTCCAATGGGATCCCTAGTCTGGGAACTTCTATATCCTGCAGGTATGGCCCTAAAAAGCAAAAAAAAAAAAAAAAATAAAAATAAAAAAATAAAAAAATTCTGCTCACATATATCACAGTACTGTTTACAGGCTTTGTTTTTGATTTTTAGGGCCACATCTGTGGCAGCATATCAGCATATGGAAGTTCCCAGGTTAGGAATCAAATGAGAGCTGCAGCTGCTGGACTACACCAGATATGAGCTGCATCTGTGACCTACACTGCAGCTCACAACAATGCCAGATCCTGAACCCACTGAGTGAGGCGAGGGATTGAACCTGGACACATGTTAAGTATTTGTGGCCAAGGCTGGGAGTTCCCTGGTGGTCTAGAGGTTAGGGAATGGGAAACAATTATTGCCCAAGGCTAGAAAGTACCCTAGGGTTTTCTAGTTACGACCTGTAAGGCATGTGCTCCTTAGGCTCCTGACTTACTTTTGTTGCCCATGTGTCCCCAACCTGTGATATAGCAGTACGTATCTGGTTCCAATGATTGCTCTGGGCTGGGTAGGCAGACTGGCCGGACATAGCTTGTTTCATTGATGTCTTCGCTTAGCTCCACTATGCTGATGTCATAGTCCACCACCATGCGACTGTAGCGAGGATGCAGGATGATAGATTTCACGAGGCGCGTCTGCATGAATGTTGACGGGTGGTCCAGGTTATTGATGCCAAACACCACTTTCCAAACAGCAGCATTCTCTCTCCTAAAATAATAATTCAAGAGCTATTGGTGTCTTAAACTCAAGGTTTATCTTTGAAAATTTACATATGATTTTTACAATATTTATGTAAATGATAGCTCTTTCCATGCCCATCTCCCATGTATTCATATAAGGAGCATTTCTATCATGCCTTGAGCACTTTGTAAATATTGCATTGTTGTGGAAGGCAGAGCTCAGGCTTGTGAATGGGGCTGTTCTGGGAAATAAAACTTGTCCCGTTTGAAAGGGAAGCAGAGTAGTTACATGCTTCATTGAGTAGAAAGATTATGACAACATGAGAACAAGAGAAAGGAGACGAGAAAAAAAATTTAAAAGAGACTCAAAAGCCAAGGCTGGGAGTTCCCTGGTGGTCTAGAGGTTAGACTTTGGTGCTTTCAGGGGTTCAATTCCTGGTCAGGAAACTAAGATCCCACATTAAGCCACTGCACATTGTGGCTGAACAAACAAAACAAAACAAACAAACAAAAAAAACAGGAAAAAAAAAAAAACAAAGCTGAGAGAGATTCCTCCAAGAAGGATTTCCAGTGCCTCAGAGAAATGTCAAGTTTTCAGGGATGGCTTCTGAAAATTTCATGGCAGGGGTTTAAAAAGGTCACTCCCAGCTTCTAATGGACTTCATTGTTTTTGAATACTTGTCAGCCATGTCTAATCAATTTTACCTTAAAAGACTTCCCATTCAACATCCAGGACTCTCCACGCTCCAGAATTTCCTCCCATCTCTGGCAACCCCGCTTGTCTGTCTTCTCTGCTGGATCCTTCTGCTCTGCTCCACTGTCTATACTGAAGTGTCCCAGGGCTCTGCCTTCAGTCTCCTCATTCTATACTCACCTCCTTAAGGATTTCATCTAGTCCAGTGGCATTAAATGCTACCTGTAGCCTGGTACCTCCTAAACCTGTATCTCCAGATCCACCCTCTCCCTTGAGCTGCAGACTTGTACCCTCAATTATCCATCCAACACGTGCACTTGGATGTTTGATACTGGCTACGATTTATTAGTGTTTACTGTGCATTTGGGGATGGTCTAAGCATTCGGAATTCATTCTAGTCATCTGACGTTTATAACCACCAGTTATGCAGTTGAATCACCTCTCTTATACCCAACACTGAATGCACCTGTTGGTGCTTAGAACTTTCAAATATACTCTGAATCTTGTTGTCTCTCCTTCTGCCACCACGACAACCCTAATCTAAGCTTCTCTTACCTCCTAAATGGTGGCTCTTCTTTTACTCTTAGCCCCTACTGCTCTCCTCACAGTAACAGAGTGATCTTTTAAAAAATAAAATTAGGAGTTCTCTTTGTGGCTCAGTGGTAATGAATCCGACTAGTACTCATGAGGATACAGGTTCAATTCCTGGCCTCACTCAGTAGGTTAAGGATCTGGCGTTGCTCTGAGCTACAGTGTAGGCTGGTATGGCTGTGGCTGTGATGTAGGCCAGCACCTGCAGGTCCAATTCAACCCCTAGCCTGGGAACTTCCATGTGCCAAGAGCACAGCTCTAAAAAAAATAAAAAATAAAAAATAAAATCAGATTACATCCATTTCCTGCTCATAAATTTGCAAGGACTTTGAATCACACTCGAGACAAACTGTAGACTCCTATCCATGGCCTTCGAGGCCCCACAGGACCTGCTCCATTGGAACCCCAGGGACTATGTATTTTTGGACATGTCAAGGACACGAACAATTCAAGTTGTGCTTCATTTGTTCCCTCTGCTTTGTTTGTTCTCTCACCTTCCTTTGCTGTTCTCTCAGCTCTCACCTGCATCCCAGCTTTATTCCTCTCTTTACCCAGGTCCCAGCTCAAACATCACCTCCTTAGAACTGTCCTCCTTGACTGCCCCATCTAGCCTTTACCGCATCACTCTCTACACTTGACTCAAAAGCCCTCATTGATATCAATGACATTGACATATTTGTCTCAAAAGCCCTCATTGATATCAATGACATTGACATATTTCTTTGTCTATTATCTGTCTTCTCCGAGAATATAAGGTCTGTGAAGGCAGGGACTTGGCTGATATTCCCAGGACCTAGGACCTGGCATGCAGTGGGTTTTCAACAAGTGTTTGGTTAATAATAGCTCAATGGATGATGTTTCAAAATATTTATTAATGCCCAGCTCCAACCACCTAAGCAAGGCCTGTTCATCATCACTGCCTCCATCTCCCCCCTATTCTCAGTTTCTTTTCCTCAACAGTGGGCCAGGACCAGAGGCATGGACATTTAGTGACTCACAGTGTTGCAGGATGGAGCTTTTATTGTGGACACTCCCTCACACTGTGGTGATACACCAGCCATGCCATCACTGTCCCCACTTGCAAGCTTTTCCAACTCACATATGCTGATTTGACCAGACTAGTTGTTTTCAAACCGAGGCTGAATATGGAATCATCTGAGGAGCTTTCATATATGGATTGTTTTGGACATCACGCCAGATCACCTGAAAGTTTGGGGTGGGGCCTGGGAATTTGTATTTTATTTATTTATTTATTTTTACCTTTTCTAGGCCCGCTCCCATGGCACATGGAGTTCCCAGGCTAGGGGTCTAATCGGAGCTGTAGCCACCCGTCTACACCAGAGCCACAGCAACTCGGGATCCGAGCCACATCTGCGACCTACACCACAGCTCTTGACAACACCGGATCATTAACCCATTGAGCAAGGCCAGGAATCGAACCCATAACCTCATGGTTCCTAGTCGGATTCGTTAACCACTGCGCCACAACGGCAACTCCGGAATTTGTATTTTAAATAGTTGCCTGAGGAATCTAAAAAAAAAAAACTACCCACCCTCCTTTTTCTTTGGCATGCCCTTTTTCACCATTTTCTCATGCATGGAAAAAATTCCAAGGACTAAAATTTCAGGAGAGTTAGGGAAAAAGTGTGCAAAGCCAATATTCACCTGTTTTTAGCACTGTTGGGTTCTTAGACCAGACTACTAAAAGATTCTTCTATACAGCTAGGCATTCTGTCCTTTTTCCATTGTAAAAAAAAAAAAATACAGCTATCAAAATTGATGTCATATGGAAACAACCTAAGTGGTACATCAACAGATGAATGGATGAAGCTGCAGTATGTTATATTAAGGGATATGACTCGGTCACAAAAAAGAATTAAGCTTACCATTTGCAACAACACGAATGGACTTGGAGAGTATTATGCTAAGTGAAATAAATCAGAGAAAAACAAATACTGTATGAGATCATGTATATGTGGAATCTAAAAAAATAACCTAGTGAACATAACAAAAAAGAAATAGATTCACAGATATAGAGAACAAACTAAAGGTTGCCAGCTGTGAGAGAGAAGGGGAGAGGGACAAGACAGGAGGAGGGGATGAAGAGGTACAAACCACTACGTATAAAATAAGCTACGATGATATGTTGTACAGCACAGGGTTATAGTCAATATTTTTTTTTGTCTTTTTGCCTTTTTGAGGGCTGCTTCCCGCGGCATATGGAGGTTCCCAGGCTAGGGATCTAACCAGAGCTGCAGCCGCCTGCCTATGCCAGAGCCACAGCAACGCGGGATCCGAGCCGCGTCTGCAACCTACATCATAGCTCACGGCAACGCCGGATCCTTAACCCACTGAGCAAGGCCAGGGATCAAACCCGCCACCTCATGGTTCCTAGTCGGATTCGTTAACCACTGTGCCATGACGGGAACTCCCAATATTTTTTTAAAGTATAGTTTATTTACAATGATTCAGATGTACAGCAAAATGATTCAGTATACATTCTTTTTCAGATTCTTTTCCATTATGGGTTATTGTAAGTTATAACTATTGAATATAGTTCCTTGTGCTATATACTAAGTCCTTGCTGTATAGTCAATATTTTATAACTATAAAGGGAATATAACCTTAAAATTGTGAATCATCATGTTATACACTTGAAACATATAATATTGTACTTCAACTATACTCCAGTAAAAATTGATGTCATTATTTGAATATATATATATATATATGTCTGCATATGTAGAGAGAAACATACACTCACACACATACACACATATATATGTTGTGCCAGGGATTACAATAATAAAGACATGATCCCTGCCTATACAAACTTTAGAACTGAGTGAAGATGAACAAGTAAACAATTATAATAAAGTGCAGGAAATGCTATCTAATGAACATTATGGAATAATTATTATAATAATTATTTTTCATCAAAGTCATCACTCAAAGATCATGCCTGCCTGCCTACCTACCTGCCTTCTTCCCCTCTTCCTCCCTTTGGCTTCTTGTTCCTTCCATTTTTTTAGTCTAGAGGAATAAGTACATGAACATCTGAGAAATTCAATATTCACTTGAGATTCTATGGTTTAAGACATCTGAAATTGAGCAATTATTAATTTCCAATGTCTAGCTATTTGATAGCTTCTTGCCTTGAATTAGCTACTCAGTTTTGGTTACAAGGACTCACCTGTCTGCTTAAATCACAAGCAATATGACAGACAGTTGAACAAAGCGAATTATTTATAACAAGGTGAAAGAGTGTAAAATTTTCAGACTTAATTACTATATTGGGGCTAATCTAATTCTAAACAGCAAAACGTAAGTATCAATAAAACCGCTAAATATTATTAACTCGTATCCAGCAATCTCTTATGACACAAGCTATTGTTCCTATGGCATTAATATCCACCAAAAGAAAAAAAAAGTACATAGGAAATTCATATACTTGTGTATTCAGTAAGGAAATTGTTCTATTTTCTTTTTTGTCATGGGTATAAAGGGGAAAATAAAGTCTCTTTAAATATTTTTTCCCCAAGCCAGGAAAAACAATAACCTGTTGTTCAAAAGGGGTACATGAAGATATATATATATATATATGGAATATTGGTATAGTAAGCATATGCTAGAGAAAATGAGTCACCTTATCTGGGTAGAAGGAAAAAGAGGGTAGAGGATTTAGGACTGACTGCATGAAGGCCATAGGATCCTAGTTTCGGCAAAAAGTACCCACTAGAGAAACATACGGGAACAAACTATGTTCATGTGGCCATATTAGCGAAGAGTTAATTTGGGCTACAAAGAAAAAAAGCCAAATATAGCAGCTGGAAATCATCAGCATCAAGGGGATTTTCTTCTCAGTCCTGTCGGACCTCAAAGCAATCGCAAGGATACGTGACACATCCTTAAAGAAGTTTGTGCAAAGATCCTCACTCAGAGTGGGTCAGCAGCCACAGTGAAGCTGGGTGAAAATCCATCGACAACGATGAAAGTGGCTAAGGAAGATGTTAAGAGACCTTCTCCTTGCATTCTTGTTCTACATGGTCTTTCACTACCAGAAAGTCACATTTCATTTGCTTCCTGTTTATCCTAGTGTTTGAATAATGAATATACCTGATAGATAATGTTGAGAGAAAAGGAATTCAACTTCCAATTCTTCAGTCATCACTCTAGAGAGAAAACACAGCTACTTACATATCTCAGGTGCATCAAAGCATCCAGGGAAGTTTATACAGAATTGCAGGCACAGGGTCTCTGGACACAATAACCAGTTTCAATTTGCAATCTGCCACACTCAACTTTAGTTTAGATATGAAAATGTCTAAATTTTCACTTAATTCAGCTAGAGAAGTTTAGAGATGTTCTATCTTTATCTCTTCTTAAGAGCACAAATTTTTCCCTCCTTTTACTCTTTCTGATTTTTCTCCAAATATTTTATATTTACTATTTTCCTTTTTTAAGAAAATTAATGTAACATTTGTGATAGAAATCATACTATGTTATGAGACTTACTCCAGAAATGGCACAGTCAAGCAGTAACTTGGAAGTAGTTCAAAATTTACCATATTTGCACTACGTAAAGAAATGTTACAAGAAAACTTCATTGCTTTCCTACCCATCTTAGGAAACTCTGACTTGTCATATTGCACCTGTCCTGGGTATTTTTAAAGAATTCTCTGTTAGGAGTTCCCATCATGGCGCAGCGGAAACGAAGCCGACTAGGAACCCATGAGGTTGCAGGTTCTATCCCTGGCCTCGCTCAGTGGGTTAAGGATCTGGTGTTGCTGTGAGCTGTGGTGTAGGTCGCAGAGGTGGCTCAGATCTGGCGTTGCTATGGCTGTGGTGTAGGCTGGTGGCTACAGCTCCCATTAGATGCTTAGCCTGGGAAACTCCACATGACGCAGGTGTGGCCCTAAAAAGACAAAAGACAAAAGACAAAAAAAAAAAGAATTCTGTTAACACATGCAATGAATAGACTTTAAAATAATGTGACCACAAGGTAATTGCACAGAGAGGCTGGGTGTAAGTCAATTAAGCAGAAGACATCAGACCACTAGACTCCCCCATCTTGAGGGCCATGTGCCCCTCGGGGCCTGCGATTGCTCAAGTGTTGGGAGGACCACTGTGACCTTGACCTTCTGATTATTTAAGGGAAGCCAAAGTTCTGGATTTCATGTAAAGTATACATAGTTTTACATGCTGGCTAAAAGTTTAAAAATGTATCCAACGAGTGAAAAGAGATCAAAGCTGCATCCTTCATTAGTATAAAATCTCTACAGTTTCCAAGTATCTCTTTATACTCATCTCAAACGATCTGTTCACCAACCGTGAGGTGTAAATAGAGAATATTCTTTTTAGAGAAGAGAAAGCAGTGACTCCTAGCAGATGAGTGACTCATGTAAAGTCACAGAGATACTAAATGACGACAAAAGACCAGAAACCTAGTCCTTTGAACACTTATACCACATCCTTCCTACTAAACTTCTCGGAAACACAGAGAAAGGTCTGAAGGCATCAACGCTGGAATCAGGTATTGGCCATAGCAGGTAAAGCATGAAGGATGGGTGGAAAGTGCCTGGTGAGTGATAGGATGGCAGATCGCAAGAAGATACCTTCTCTTTCCTGAACACATCCCCCAGATATGAGGGAGAGCTAGACATCAGTGATGCAGTTACTGAAATTGTCCGTGAAAGTGGACAATTCTATTATCCCAGGGTCCACGAAAGCAAGAGAAGAGCCTAGTCAGATACACATCCTAGACCTTCAACAATCAGATTTAAAAATGTTTTAGGGGAAAGATAGGATAATATGTCTAGAGACTCTTAAAGCAAGTACAGCTCAACAGCGATGGGAGAGTTTGAGTGCCAAATTCTGATTTACCATCACAAATGATTACAGTAAGAAAATGCAGTAAGGAAGTGATTTAAATCAGCTAAAAAGTAAATATAACTACATAAGGGTCCTAGACCTTTGAAACTGCTAAGTTTATCATGAAATTGTAGCGACTGTCAAAAAGTCTTGGTCAGAGTCAAAGCAGGGGTTTTTTCCAAAAGGAAATACAGGCAGGAAAAATAAAAATGGCTTATCGGCAAAAGAACATGGGGGAAGAATAAGAAAAGAGGACATTTCTATTTGGGGCAAATAATTTAATATTAGCAGATAACTACAACAAAGCAAAACTATTTGAACTTTACTTCTAATTTCTGCTTTCAAGGAGAATGATTTTTTGGACAACATCCAGAAGATTCATCTTCCATGTGATAAAACTTTTAAGTGCTTAAAACACTGAAATTTTGAGTTGGTTTCTGGTCT
Source organism: Phacochoerus africanus (assembly GCF_016906955.1). Classification (NCBI taxonomy): domain Eukaryota; kingdom Metazoa; phylum Chordata; class Mammalia; order Artiodactyla; family Suidae; genus Phacochoerus; species Phacochoerus africanus. The sequence goes on from NC_062553.1 coordinate 37,506,449, forward strand.
AAGATATAGGAGGGGTCAGGAAAAGATCACTGACCTTCTGTAGGTGAGTTAACACTTCTAGTTCCAGACAAATTACAGCTCTAACTACTCAAAGAACTACAGACGTGATTACTAAGAAACACCAAGAAGGGACTGGTTAGTCAGTTAACAAATAGATATTGAGAGGTTGCTATATTCCTTGCTGAAGGAAACAATGTAAAATACAAAGGTAAAGAAGACAGGTTCATGCCCTCATTGAGCTTTCAACCTACTGGGCTAAATTTTTAAAAAATACATGTATATATAAGCAAGATTATCTCTGGTAATTAGGAATGAAGAAATAGGGTAATGGGATAGAGATGACTGGTATGTGATAAAATGACTGGTCATTTTAGCTAAGATGGTGATACCTTCAACAAAGTGACGCTTTGAGACTTGAATCAGGGGATGGAGGCAGCTTTGTGACTCTATAGGAGTGTTCCAAACAGCAAGTACAAAGGTCCTGAGGCAGGAATGAGCTTGGGGGCAACTTCAGGAACAAAAAGGGGAGATGTTTGGAGCCCAATAAGTGATGAGAGAGTAGGGGGGAAATGCAGAAGTAGGACTAGATATTTAAAGCCTATGCTAAGAGAATCTTATTCTTGCTACAATGAGAAGCTATTGTAAGGTTCAAGCAGAGGTGGTGACATGGTTTGATTTACATTTTTTTTTATCATACTGTGTGTAGAATAGACAATGAAGGAAAAAGAGAGTAGTCAAAAAACGGGAGACTTTTTTTTTTTAATGGTCTTTTCTAGGGCCACACCCACAGCATATGGAGGTTCCCAGGTTAGGGATCTAAATGGAGCTGTAGCTGTTGGCCTACACCACAGCCACAGCAATGCGATCCAAGCTGCGTCTGTGACCCACACCACAGTTCATGGCAATGCTGGATCCTTAATCCACTGAGTGAGGTCAGGGATCGAACCTGCAACCTCATAGTTCCTAGTCAGATTTGTTAACCACTGAGCCATGACGGGAACACCAACAGGAGACCATTTTAAAACTTGTTATGAATTGTTTATGTCCTCGCCCCAAATTTCATATATTGAAATTCTAATTCCTGGTATATTAGAACAAGATCTTATTTGGAGATAAGGTCTTTACAGAGGTAATCAAGTTAAAATGAAGCCATTTTGGTAAGCCTTAATCTAAGATGACTGGCATTCTTATAAAAAGGGAAACTTAGAGACAGATGCACACAAAGTGTGAAGATTAAGGCAAAGATCAGAATGACACTTCTATAGGACAAAGAATGCCAAAGATTGCTAGCAAAACACCAGAGAAGCATTTTTTCTCTTAGCCCTTAGAAGGAACCAACCATCCCAATACCCTGATCTTGGATTTTCAGCCTCCATAACTGTAAGACAATGAACTTCTGTTATTCAAGCCACTCAATTTGTGGTACCTTGTTATGGACACCCTAGGAAGCTAATAGATCCGATATGATGGTGGCTGGATTAGGATTATAGCATAAAGATGAAGAGAGGTAGTTGGGTTCAAACTATATTTTGGAAGAAGATTCTATAGAATTTATCACTAGTAAAGGTGAGAGGAATTAAGAAGGACTCCAAGGTTTGGTGTATTAGCAAACCAATGGGTAACAATGCCTTTTACTGAGATGAGGGAAGTCAGTGAAGCATACAATTATTGCTCAATGAACAAGGTAAGGAATCAAGCTTTGTTCTGGATACATAAAATAGAATACTTATTACACATTCAAATGGGCACCTCATCTAAGCATTTAAGTATGTTTGCAGTTGGTAGGTAGCAATGGTGGTTGGGAGAAAATCTGGGCTGTGCTAGAGATATAAATTTGGAATACATGATATTGAGCTGTATGAACTGTCTGTATATTTTGGAGACTAATCCCTTGTCAGTCACAATCTTTGCAAATATTTTCTGCCATTAAGTGGGTTGTCTTTTAGTTTTGTTTATGGTTTCCCTTGCTGTGAAAAAGCTTTTAAATTTAATTAGGTCCCATTTGTTTATTTTTGTTTTTATTTTCATTACCCTAGGAGATGGATCCACCAAAAGATATTGCTATGATTTATGTCAAAGATGTTCTGCCTATGTTTCCCTCTAAGGGCTTTATAGTATCTGGCCTTAGATTTAGGTCTTTAATCCACTTGGAGTTTATTTTTGTGTATAGTGTTAGAGAGTGTTCTAATTTCACTCTTTTACATGTAGCTGCCCGGTTTTCCCAGCAAATTTTATTGAATGGACTGCCTTTTCTCCATTGTATATTTGCATATTCTTGCTTCCTTTTTCATAGATTAATTGACCATGGTGCATGGGTTTATTTATGGGCTTTCTACTTTGTTCCATTTATCTATATTTCTGGTTCTGTGTTTTGTGTACCATACTGTTTTGATTACTGTAGCTTTGTAGTATAGTCTAAAGTCAGGGCGCCTGATTCCTCCAGCTCTGTTTTTCTTTGTCAAGCCTGCTTTGGCAACCACTACTGAGAATGGTACAGAGGTTCTTTAATAAGCTAAAACCCTACTCCTGGGCATATATCCAGAGAAAACCATAATTTGAAAAAGTCCACTATTTACAATAGCCAATACATGGAAGCAACCTAAATGTCCACCAACAGAGGAATGGATAAAGAAGATGTGGTACATACATAGAATGGGATATTACTCAGCCATAAAAACAAATGAAATAATGCCATTTGTAGCAGCATGGATGGACTAAGAGGTTATCATACTAAGTGAAGTAAGCCAGGCAGAGAGAGACAAATATCATATGATATTGCTTATATGTGAAGTCTAAAAAAAAATGATACAAGTGAACTTATATACAAAACAAAAGTTGGCCCACAGATAGAGAAAACAAACTTATAGTTACCAAAGGGGGAAAGGTGGGGAGGGATAAGTTAGAGTTTGGGATTAACATATACACACTACTATACATAAAATAGATAAACAACAAGGACTACCTGTATAGCATAGGGAACTATACTCAATATTTTTGTTCCAACCTATAAAAGAAATGAATCTGAAAAAGAATCTATCTATGTATGTCACTTTGCTGTACACCTGAAACTAATACAAAATTTTAAAGCAACTATACTCCAGTAAAAAAATTAAATAAATTTGGAAATCACAAAAAATATTTTATACTAATATCAATAATTAATATTCATATTTGTTAAATATAATCAAGTATTTGAAATCATGTGATTAGAGAATTGTAGACAGATAAGAAAGCCAAGAATTGAGACCTTATCTCAAGGACTGTTATAACAAATTACCACAGACTGGGTGGCTTAAACAACAAACATTTATTTCTCACAGTTGTGCAGGCTAGAGGCTCAAGATTAGGGTACTAGCATGGTCTGGTTCTGGTGAAGACCCTCTTCCTCACTTACAAATGTGTCTTCTTGTTGTATTTTTATATGGTAGAGGGCAAGAGGGCTAGCTTTCTTCCTGTTCTTATAAGGACACTCATCCCATTATGGATGTTTTGCTCTCATGACCTAATTACCTCTCAAGGGCCCCACCTCCTAAAACCATCCTGCTGGGGGTTAGGTTTTCAACATATGAAATTAAGGGGACACAAATGTTTGTAATAGTCCTGGGGGATTAAAACATTCAGTAGCTTAAAAGGAGAAGTTACAAAAAGAGGGGAAAAAAAGGGAAGGTCAGTGATATAAGAAGAAAATAAGAAATTTTTTTTAAATAAAGTATTTCAAGAAGGATGTAGTAATCAAATATTGGAGAGGTTTCCAGTGAGTTGGAAACTGAAAATTCACCATTGGATCTGGCAAGATGGAAGTCACTAAAGACTTCGGTAAGTGGCCTTTCTAAAGCAGCCTTGATGAGAGCAAAAGCAGAGTGCCCCGAGAGAGATACAGAAGTGTAAAAGTGGAGAGAGTGACTGTAGGAAATGCTTTTAGGACTTACAGTGTGAATACTAGCCAAAATAGAGTGATATTTGAAGAGGGATGTGAAGTCAAGACAAGGTGGTTTGAGTTGGTGACATCACAGTATGTTTGCTGAAGGACGTGATCCAGCCAAAAAGGAGAAAGTGAAGATGAAAAATAGAAATGATGATTTAAAAATTTAACTCTTTGAAAAGGTGAATGGGGATATGACTGTCCCTAAACAGGAGCAAGGACACATCCTCCATCACCGTAACTCAAAGGAAAAGAGACAATGTGGCCATGGGTATGGGTAACTTGTTGGAATTAGGGGTGAGACAAGGCAAAAAACATAATGGTGTCTATTTTCCTCATGACCCATGGAAGTGAGACCAGTGGAGAGTGAAGGAGATTTGGTGAGAGAGGAGAAGATGTCAAATAGTGGCTTTACTCTGAGCATATATTGGATGGGTACCATATTGTTAGAAGCTCATTTGAGATTCATGATTATACATTTGACATGAGCTCCGTTAGCAGTCGGGTGTATGATGTTCTCTAGTGCTGGTCAGCTGTTCAGGTGCAGATATAGAGTACTTGAGTTATAAGATTAAAAGGAACAAGTAACTATAAAGGTTGAAAGGGGAAGAACTCCCAGTTTCTCTGAACCCCAGAATCCATGGAGATTGGCCCAAAGTTTAGGCTAATTGCTGGCTACATCTAGACCCAGATATTTTCCACTTGAGTGGGGAGGATGGCAAAGAATGTCTCCCCAGGGAAGCAGGGCAGTGGGGAGCATGGAATGAGGCCAGAGTCACCTAGAGCTTTTTAGAACCACACTTAACTCCAATGATACTGAAAAATGGCACCCCAGGGGAGGTATGGATCCAGAGTGGAGAATTCCTGTTAGTAGAAAGAACAGTAGATAAATTGGTACTTGCTGGGAATGGATGAAATCTCTCAAGTTCATAAAATGTAAAGAACAAATTGTGAATGACTGACCTGCTTTATAAGCACCTAGAAGATAAAGAGGGTTAGGATACAGGATAGGCTCAATAATAAAAAGTCAGACAGAACCTCTCACTTCTTGAGTGTATTAAAAGACAGATCAGTACAGGTGGGTGAGCACATGGTTTTGTTCTCTGAAGAGACAGGGAGCTGTCCAGAAATGGATGAAAAGATTATTGAGTAATATTAAGGGTCCAACAGGTGCTGAAAGTCAGGCATGACACTAATCTACATCCTTGGGAAACCTTAGTCCAGAAGAGCATGAGATAGGGTTGAAAACGTGATATTCACATTGACTCTGCACTGGAGGTCTCTCTGGTGGGCATGGCTGAAAGATCTAGGGACAAAGAAGTTGAAGGTTCTGGTAGGAGGACCCCAGGACACTAGGTTATCTGGGGAAAGAAAAGAGATGAGGACCAGAGGGATGGACTGAGATAACAGAGGAGATGTGCAGACCAGCAACCCCAAGTCTTGTTGGTGTGAAGAGCTGGTGTGGCAGAAATCGAGACACCGGTGACCTGGAGGGTTAAGGGCTGTGATCATATAGTGAAAGCATAGTTTTTCATGCAGGTTTCCTGGAGAGGAATTAAACACTTCTGACAATGACTAGTTATGTGCTAGCCTGGGAAGTTCATGCTTACATCTTACAGAGGTAGAGGGCAGCAAGAAAACTGCTTATTAAATTACTTCTGAAACTCAATGTCTCTCTTCCTTAGGGCTGTGGAAGTTCAGTTGTTACTTGGGCACATGGGACTTCATCTGATCAACTTAGCACCGCATATTTTCAATTTTCATTTGGGATTTTCAAATACCTCTCCATAGAAGAGCAAGACACATTTGTCTTTTTTCCCATGAATATAATTAAGAACGACAGGCTTGAAAAGACCTACAGATGGGTCACACTGGGGCTTGCCAAACAAAGTATGGGACCAGGATATGAAGTAAATCCCATTAATTGCAGCAATCGATGGCTCTGGCAGAGAGTAAGGCTTACAATTAGATGTTCTCAAACACTTTCAGTGTCACTGGAGAAATGGTAAAATAGAATCAAAGTTACTAACTAGCACACATCTAAGCAAAGAACTTGTTTGAGGTCGGGCAATTTCTAACTATTTAAGGATGGGCCAGGCCCCATGTGATAGTTCTGAGAAGTCTAGTGTTCCATGAAATTTCACCAAAGCCTTTGACAGAATATCCATCTCCTTAATTACAAACACATATTTCTTCTCTATTGCAAGACTTCTCCTTAACCTCACAGCTCTGTCAGTGAAAGAGGAAAGTTGGACACGACATGTGGAAATGACAGAAGTGGTGCATGAACCTGGATGAACTAGCACATAAGGGTATTGTTCCCTTAAAGAGCTGTTGGATTCATTTAGGTAATCACATTTTGATGAATGTACCCTTGCTAGCACAATCTTCTGCTTATCATGGAGTCATAAATCAGACCTGGAGAAGACATCTGGAAACATCTGGCCCCTTCTGAAGCAATAATGTGGCAGTGTATTTCATGACAGACTACAAAGGCTCTTCCAGTCATCTCAGGAGGAGGTACTGGTTTTATTTTTTAAAATATTTATTTTCCCAAAAAGGGCAATAAGATAGCTCAATACACACATTTCCACTTTATCATCACTTCTCATACTCTAATTTTTTTTTTTTTTGGTCTTTTTAGGGCCATACCTATGGCCATTCCCAGGCTAGGGGTCCAATCAGAGCTGTAGCTGCCCGCCTATGCCACAGCCACAGCAACTCAGGATCCAAGCTGTGTCTTCGACCTACACCATGGCTCACGGCAACACAAGACCCTTAACTCACTGAGCAAGGCCAGGGATCGAACCCACGTCCTCATGGATACAGGTCGGGTTCATTAACCACTGAGCCACAATGGGAAATCCCTAATCATTTTTTAAATGTCTGTCTCCTCACTAGGGTAGCATTCCAAGGAAGAAATGTCTTCATCTCTGTAACCCTCATCTGGAGCTGAAGATATGTGCTGGGACCCTACTCTGTACAAACAAGACCACTAGTAGTTGAGTAGCTTTATATAAGAAGCTGTATTACAGTATTGTTAAGGTGGTAGCAAACCAGAACTAACCTAAGTTTTCATCAACTGGGGAATAATAGAAAAAGTCATGGCGACTCTCTGTGATGCAATATCATATAGCTTTGAAAAAGAATGAGCTAGAACTATATCCATTAATTTGGAGGGATGTCTGTGATACATTGCTACGTAGGTAAAGCAACTTACTTTAGAAACCAAGTGTGATTTCCAACTGAAAAAATAAATGACTCCATGAGAAAAATAAATGTTTATAGCTGTGGAAGGACAATAGCTAGGGGTTACCTTGAGGAAAATGAGAAAATAAAGGAAATAGTGCTAGCAAAATGCAAAAATACCCTTGTCATAATGCTAAGGGAAAAGTTAGAATGCATGTTCTTAGTAATAATATTGTAAAAGGAAAAAGACTGCCTTTTACTGACTGGTGTCAGGCATGGCTTTTAAGGCTTTGCATAAATGACCTCACTTGTGAGCAAGGGTCTGTTTTTTCTTTCATTTCACAGATGAGGACACTGTGGCCAAGAGAAGTTTATAAATGGACTCATGGTCCCAGAGTAATGGCAAAGCTGAGGAAAAAATAATAATAGGCAAATAGGCACTAAAAAAAGGAAACTGCATTTTTTAATGCAAATTAGCCAGATCAAATGAAAACAATCAATTTAATGAAGCAATTGAACTGAGTTAATATGTTTTAGCTTTTCGCTATTTATTATTACTGTTAAAGTAAAATTATTAAAATTAAAAAGAATGAAGTGTGTAGGATGGTGTTTTGTTTTGTTTTGTTTTGTCTTGTCTTTTTAGGGCCACATCTGCAGCGTAAGGACATTCCCAGGTTAGGGGTTGAATCGGAGCTAGTGACCTACACCACAGCTCATGGCAACACAGGATCCTTAACCCATGAAGTGAGGCCAGGGATCAAACCTACATTCTCATGGTTACCAGTGAAGTTTGTTACCACTGAGTCGCAACGGGAACTCCAGGATGGTGGTTTTTAAAACATGTCTTCAAATACTCTGCCACGCCTCTTGGTGACAGAAGAATTCTGTTTCTCCCCTTGGAATCTGGATGGGGCGTGGGATGGCATTCATCAACCCTCAGCGGAATCGAATCAATATATGTCTTTGGAGCCTGGATCAAAAAAGGACACCACTTCCTCCTGGATCCTTTCTTGGGAATCTCACGCTGGGGGATTCCAGACACCATGTGGTGAGTCCCTTTTGGAGAGGAACAAAGGCCCCTGCCAACATGCAGCATGCACTGCCAGACTTCACATGGTTCCAGCCCCCAGAACCTTAGAGACTTCCAGAAGAATCCCCAGACTCTGTCGAGCAGAGACAACCAGCCATGACCTGTCTGGAAATCTGACCTCCGGAGTCTTCCGTGACCATAAAAAATGATTAGGTTCTGTTGTTGTTTTTTTATTGTTTGTTTTAGGTGTTTTTGGTTTTGGGGTTTTTTGCTCCTTAATCACACAACAACAGTTGAACCAGATGAGGACCTTCTGCAATAATGGTAGGTTTCCTCTTGGTATTATTTTCCTGCTCCCTTTGGATCTACTGTGATAATTAATTTTATGTACCAAGTGGCTAGACCATGATGCCCAGATATTCGGCCAAACATTTTTTTGGATGTTTCTGTGAAGGTGTTTGTTGGATGAGATTAACATACAGAATGGTGGACTAATGTTAGTAAAGCCGATTACTCTCCACAATGTGGGTGGGCCTTACCCAATCAGTTGGAGAACAGACACTGAACTTCCCAGAACAGGACTCGAACTGCAGCTCTTTCCCAAGTCCCCTGCCTGCTGCCCCATTAGATTTTGGGCTCACCAAGCTTTCAGTAGTGTTTGCCAATTCCCTGAAAGTAATCCCTCTCTCTCTTTATCTCCTTGGTCTGTGTCTCTGGACAATCCTGACTAATACACATATTGTTTTCACTCTGCTTCCCAAATGCCTCACCAATTCCTCCAGCATCCTAACCACACTACGTATCCAAGTAAAATCCCCTCTGTTTAACTTCCTATGCACTTGATGTATTTAAGGGGCTAGAAAAGAGATGAATTCTGGCTGGAGAGTCCACCTTCTAAACTGTTTCCTCCTCGTTCCTCTTTAGGACATAAATTATAAGCGACATACATCTGTTGCCAATAAAGGAGAAGCACCCACACAGAATGATAACCCTGAGGGTAGAAAAATCTAAGCAGATAAAAAAGGGCTGCGAAGGAGATCCACTGTGACTTGTACACTGAAGCAGCTTCACAAAATTACCTATGCCATTAAAAATGTCCAAGTGGGAATTCCCATTGTGGCTTGGTGGAAATGAATCTGAGTAGTACCCATGAGGACGCAGGTTCGATCCCTGGCCTCACTCGGTGGGTTAAGGATCCAGCATCACACCATGAGCTGTGGTGTAGGTCACAGACTTGGCTCAGATCCCACGTTGCTATGGCTGTGGTGTAAGCTGGCAGCTAATCACTCTGATTCAACCCCTAGCCTGAACCTCCATATGCCGTGGGTGCGGCTCTAAAAAGACAAAAAAAAAAAAAAATGCCCAAGTTGGGTAGACCATGATGAAAGATAATATAAGAAAAGGAGTGTGTGTGTGTGTGTGTGTGTGTGTGTGTGTGTGTGTACATATATATGTGACTGGGTCACTTTGCTGTACTACAGAAATTGGCACAACATGTAAATCAACTCAACTTTAAAAAATGTAAAACAACAACAACAATAACAACCAAACGAAAATGCCCAAGTGACAAAATGATGAGATCCAGGCAAAGTAAAAGAAAAGGTGCAGCTTACCCCTCGAAACAGTGGGCGACAGTCAGAACCCATTTCTTGGCAATGAGGACGCAGCCGCAAATGTGTCCACTGGGTTCACTCTGCAGGGAACACTGCCAGGGCCACCGTCCAGGGCGACTGGTCCGACCCCCCAGGATCCTCTTGTTCATTCGGGCAGCAGGGCGGCGCCCACAGTCTCTCAAGGAGCAGAAAGGACAGTAAGTGACTCACCACCCAACCCAGCAAGATGCCTGCGTCTTTGCTGTCATGTCTAAGTGATCATGTCCCCCCAGTCTAATCCAGCTACGTTAGGTTCAGAGCCCACTGTGACACCACCAATTCTCTCACCTTGTTTAGCACATAGAAGAGAAATCTTACTTCTGCTGTGACAGGACTGCCTGGATTTGGAAACATGAAATGGCAGAGTATTCAGTTACACATTTGTTGTTCATTTCAAACACATTCCCAGTGAAAAGCAAGACACGGATTATACTTAGGATAGAAATTCTCAAGGCAAGGCAGGGTCAGATAGCACCTGAGGGGTGTGGATATTTGAAGGGTGTACTTTTTTTAAAGTGTATTTAACATCATCATAATACAATTTCACATTTGTGGGAAGAGAAACTGCTGTTAGCAAAGTTTCCCACATCATTTCAATGGGTGGCACCACCCAGAAAACTGCGTCAATCAATGATTTTCCAGGTAGGGAGAGGAAAAGGGAAAACATTAGTTGGCTTCTTAGCACCTACGCTGAGGAGGGAGCACGGCAGATGTTGACGCTTATGGAGAGGACATGTCCAAAAAAAGTTGAGAAATAGTTTGAATGAAATAAAATATTACTTCAAAAAGTCAGAGAACAGATAAAGTATTTGGACTGGAAAAGAAGCTGGCTGAGACTTTGTTCTATGATCCTTTTTTTTTAATTGCAGTATGGCTGACTTACAAGATTGTGTTAGTTTCAGCAAAGTGATTCAGTTTTTTTTTCTGATTATATTCCATTATAGGTTATTATAAGATATTGAATATAATTCCCTGTGCTATACAGGAAATCCTTGTTGCTTATATATTTTATGTATAGCAGTCGGTATCTGTTAATCCCATACTCCTAATTTATCCCTTCCGATTCCCTCTTCCCTTGGTTAACCATAAATTGCTTTCCATGCTGCTGAGACTCTCAATGCTAAACTATGTATCTATGGTTAGCTGACAGGAGGGAGGGGGGATTAAATCTGTGCCCTGTATATGGCAAGATCAGAACCAGCAAGGAGAACCTATAGAAAGAGCAAGTTCAGGAAAGGAAGAACTTTCTAAAAATCAGAGTTAAGCTTTGAAGGTAAGAACATGGCCATACTCAAGCATCTATCAATGTGGCTGCACAAGAGAATTCACTTCAGGGCATGCTAAGTTTTAATCACCAAGTTTACTCTCAATGTAAATTTAAAGAAAAAAAAAAACCCACTTTGGGACTGTCAAATATACTATGATGTGCTTAGAATCCTAGATCTCTCAGGGAAAAACAGCTCTAAACATGCCATTTTCACATTCCCTTTTGAAGATTTACTATATTTTTATTTCTTGCTAAATTTGCACAGTGATGTGTGTAACTAAAAAGAGACAATAAATTACATAATACAGAAAAAGCACATTTGCATTTTGCTTTCCCACAACCTGAAGTTGTATCTCCTCCTTTTTCTCTATCTCATTGTTCTTAGTCTCCTTGCAGCACTTCCAAATATCTGAAATTCATTTTGTTTATCACTAGCTTATAGTCTCTCTCTGTCCATCTCTACAATGTATGTTTTCTGAGATCAGAGTCCTTGTCCTTCTCATTCACTTCTACAACCCCTCAGAGCTTAACACTGAATCCGACATAGAAGAAATACTAACAATTTGTTATTATCTGTTAGATCTTAAAATCATAGCTTTTAGGGAGCGGGAAAGACCAAAGATCTGTTTCAACTCTTTATTTTTTACTTATTTATTTTTTATCTTTTTAGGGCCGCACCCGTGGCATATGGAGGTTCCCAGGCTAGGGTTAAAATTGGAACTACAGCTGTAGGCCTACACCGCAGCCACAGCAATGCAGGATCTGAGCCTCATCTGTGATCTACACCACAGATCACAGCAAAGCCAGATCCTCAACCCACTGAGCGAGGCCAGGGACCAAACCTGCATCCTCATGGATACTAGTCAGATTCATTTCCTCTGAAGCACAATGGGAACTCCTCAACTCTTTATTTTAAAGGAAATTGAGGTTATGTAGGATTGCACAACTAGTCAGTAAGCCAGAATTAGAACCAGGTCCACAGATTCCCAATTTAGAATGAGTTATCTATTCTATTCAGCAAGTGGTGCTGGGAAAACTGGACAGCTGCATGTAAATCAATGAAACTAGAAAACATCCTCATACCCTACACAAAAACAAACTCAAAATGGCTTAAATACTTAAACATAAGACAAGATACCATCAAACTCCTAGAAGAGAACATAGGCAAAACAACTCTGATGTCAACCCTACAAATGTTTTCTTAGGTCAGTCTCCCAAAATAATAGAAATTAAAACAAAAATAAACCAATGGGACCTAATCAAACTCACAAGCTTTTGTACAGTAAAGGAAAGCAACAAACAAAAAACACAAAAAGACAACCTACGGAATGGGAGAAAAGTTTAAAATGATGCAACCAACAAGGGCCTAATCTTCAAAATATAGGAACAACCCATACAACTCAACAGCAAAAAAAAAAAAAAAAAAAAAAAAAAACCAATCCAATTGAAAAATGGGTAGAAGACCTGAATAGATGTTTCTCCAAAGAAGACATACAGATGGCTAACAGGCACATGAAAAAATGCTCAACATCACTAATTATCAGAGAAATGCAAATCAAAATACAGTGAGTTACCACCTCACACTGGTCAGAACAGCCATCATTAGTCTACAAAACAAATGCCAGAGAGGGTGTGGAGAAAAGGGGACCCTCCTACACTGTTGGTGTGAATGTAAATTGGTATAACCACTATGGAGAACAGTGTGGAGGTACCTCAGAAACTAAACATAGAACTACCACATCATCCAGCAACCCCACTCCTGGGCATATATCTGGACAAAACTTTCACTGAAAAAGATACATGCACCCCTATGTTCATTGCAGCACTATTCACAATAGCCAAGACATGGAAACAACTTAAATGTCCGTTGAGAGATGAATGGATTAAGAAGATGTGGTGCATATACACAATAGAATACTACTCAGCCATAAAAAAGAACAAAATAATGCCATTTTCAGCAACATGGATGGAACTGGAGATTCTCATGCTAAGTGAAGTCAGAAAGAGAAAGACAAATACCATCTGATATCACCTATATCTGGAATCTAATATATGGCACAAAATGAACATATCTACAGAAAAGAAACAAACTCATGAACATGGAGAATGGACTCCAAGGGGGAGGAGAAAGGATTGGGATGGACTGGAAATTTGGGGTTAGTAGATGCAAACTATTGCATTTGGAGCAGATAAGCAATGATCCTGCTGTATAGCATAGGGAACTATATCCAATCACTTGTGATGGAACATGATGGAGGATAATGAGAAAAAAAATGTGTATATAACTGGGTCACTTTACTGTACAGTGGAAATGGACAGAACATTGCAAATCGACTTGATAAAAAATTTTTTAAATGAGCTATCTATCTATATCTATATCTATCTATCTACTATCTATCTATCTAGCCTGACTCTTTTGGCAATCACAGTCTGGGGAAACAACTCACTCTGTTGAAAGATTCAGGTCATTGTTTTGGAGTGTGTGCTTTGGTTGACAACTCTTCAGAAATTTGGCTGCCAAGTTTGGTCTATAGGAAAAATGTGAAGACATTCTAAATAGAAATGTTCCACCTTTAGTCTTCTTTGGAATTTTTAAGAGGTGGTTTCTCTAGCATTTATTAAAAGCTTTGGAGTCAGATAAATTTGAGTTGAGTTCAGAGACTAGCACTTACCATCTGTGGGCTATAAGTTTTGAGCAAGTTATTTGAACATTCTACAGCTATGTTCCTATAATACAATAAATACAAAATAAGTATTTATTCCCTCAATTTACCTTTCTCCTTCACCTTTACCCACAGATGAGGAACGCAATGTTGACGTGATTTCTTAGGGGACATTTTTCAGAAGTATATTTTCAAGGCTACTTGATTATCATTTCATTTTGTGTCTGTTTTTTTCCCTCAGCCTCTCCAAGTTTTATCAGTTGTCATTACATCAATTTCCTCTGTTAACTAGTTCCATGTAACATCTGTAGGAAGTGTGGACATTCAGAATCTATTTCAAATAGGATGTGATAAAAACTGCATGATTAGAACCAAAATTCCTCCTCTTTCACCATGATAGTTTCTGCAATCATCATTAGAAAGAAATGTAATTACCAAGGGAAAAAAAAACCTATGTCTACAAAGAAAAACAAAAAGGCAAATGATGTTGAAATGGAAAGCCCCACAGCTATTGTATGGAAGTCTTTTTTCATGTGGCAAATTTGGATTATCTTAAATTAGAAACATAAGAAGGGCCCTGAAAACAAGACTTTTGCTCCATAATCCACTCTACACAGCACTTGTGATGGGTGTCTTACCCTTCTACCAGTAGTTCATGCAAAGTGGTCCCATTAAGCCTCTCCCAGCCTGAGTGTAACGTCAGCCACTGTTGGTCTTGCTCCTGTTGTTGTATCAATTTGGTCACAGATGGTTCTCTGATAAAAGGGCAAATACCACATAAACATTCAAAGCACAATGATCTTTGAGCAATATCTTTATTTAGCACTCATTCTCTTACAAAAAGAAGCATTAAATTATCAGTCAATACTTCAAAAGGAGGATTTAAGTACTGAAATAAGTTTGGTAGGGAATGTGACCAGCAAGAAGGGAAATATCCTAAAACAATAAGATCCACATTGTTACAAGCTGTTTTAGTCATTCTTTCTGCTCACATGTATTTGAACTTTGTAAGGTGTTGGAATGCTAACATACATGATCTAAAAGTTCCAATACCTAAAACACAAGAGCAACTTCGGGCAGGGATCAAAAGTAAAATAAATGATCTGCCTGGAGTATTTCTTCTCTTTTCTTGCCTAATATAATCCTTCAAATAAAATAAATAATAGGGAAAGAGAATGAATGGCTATTGCATGTCGTTCAGACAATATAAAGTTGTAAGCAGAATTTTTTTCAACATACTGAAAAATCTCTATGCACCAAAAATCAAGACGACTCTAGAAAGCAGAGATGGAAGTTAGACAATGTCATTTGCTGTTTACCTATCTTCTCACCACCTATACTCTCCAGGGAATGTCTCATTAAATCTCTCAAATAAATATGGTGGCACTCTACCCAACATTTAAAACCTTAGGTTTCAGAGTTCCTGATGTGGCTCAGCAGATTAAGGACTGGACATTATCTCTGCGAGCATGAGGGTTTGATCCCTGGCCTCGCTCAGTGGGTTAAGGACCGGCTATGCCAAAACATGCAGCATAGGTCATGGATGCAGTTCAGATCCGGTGTTGCCATAGCTGTGGTGTAGGCCTCATCTGCAGCTCCGATTCAGCACCTAGCCCAGGAACTTCCATATGCACAGGTGTAGCAATAAAAAGAAAAAAAATAATCTTCAGTGTCAAAAGTGTTTGGGTTTTTATATAAAACTTCCTATTCTGCATGAAATGGTCAGTTCATTTAATCAATCTATATATTTTTTATTACCCCCCATTTTTTTATATAATGATTTTTATTTTTATTTTCCATTATAGCTGGTTTACAGTGTTCTGTCAATTATCCTCTGTACAGCATGGTGACCCAGCTACATGTACATGTATACATTCTTTTTTCTCCCATTATCATGCTCCATCATAAGTGACCAGACATAGTTCCCAGTGCTACACAGCAGGATCTCCTTGCTAATCCATTCCAAAGGCAAGAGTCTGCATCTATTAACCCCAAGCCCCCAATCCGTCCCACTCCCTCCCCCTCCCCCTTGGAAACCACAAGTCTATTCTCCAAGTCCATGATTTTCTTTTCTGTGGAAAGGTTCACTGGTGCCGTATACTAGATTCCAGACACAAGTAATATCACAGAGTATTTGTCTTTCTCTTTCTGACTCACTTCGCTCAGTATGAGAGTCAATCTATATTTGAAGAAAATCTTGGATTTTTAGTGCCCAGTGCTATCATGGGTAGAAGAGATGGAGTGATTCATTTTAAACAAGAGGAGGGAGGGTTCCCCTGAGCCCAGGGGGAAGCAGGAGAGAAGGAAGCAGATACTCAGTTGGATTTGGAGAGGGGAGGAGAATTCCAGTGAATTCACCAAGAGAATTCAAATCACACAATCAGATAGCCTCTACTTTTCAAGTAGGAACGGTAGCTCCTTGTATGAAAGCTGTAGGGGGTGGCGGAGGTGCATGATGATGAGGAAAGTGATGTGTGTGTGGAACTGTTGCCTAGTGGAAGTATTGGAGAAATGCCTCAAAGATAACTTCACAGAACGGCAAGCAGCACTGAGGATTCACACTAATCTGGAAATTCTGAAGTGGCAGTAGCATCAAATCTACCAGTTTAGCAACTTTCTATTTTGATCATGGAATGCCAACGTTTTGGCGAAAATGGGGGGGGGGGGAGCACAGGAAGGGAAGAAAAGGTAGATTTAGTGGCATTGAAAGAAAAATGATCGTTTCATCTAATTATTGATTATTTTAAAACTACTGCAATCACACAAGAGGAAATAAAACAAAAACCTCCTCACACCCTGTTATTCTAAAAAGAATAAAACCCTCTCAAGAAAAGCCTTGATGATAAGAGCCAAAGATTAAAAACAAAATAGTCTTCAATAATGATTGGCTTATAATCATTTGATTTTGAAACAAATGGCACAAACCCTGCCCACACTTTAAGAGGTGTTGTGAAAGATTTAATTTATTTAGAAACTTGAATGAACTGTTTGATTTTTGAAGATGTCGCAAAACCGACAGTAAAATGAGAATTTTATTTTCCTTAACCAAAATGAGGGTCTGGCTTTCTGTCAATCCCAGAAATGCTGTATGCAGAGGCAGAGTGGGACAGAAAAAAAGTACAAGTCAGAGGCCACACAAACCACTCATGGTGTTTCTCTTGATACTGTTATCCTGAAAATTCCTTTCTGCAACAGAACAACCCATGGCCTCCTAAATCCAGGCATTTTACCAGCAAAAGGTCAAAGAAAGATCAGCTTCAGATTTGTTATTTAATGAAATCATTCTTTAAGCAAATAGTCATAGGGGACAATGGAGATTTGCATGAGGACAGTTCAGCAGGGGATCTGCACTGATGCTGAAGAGAAAAATCATTGTCAGGGACACTTCAGCCTTTCAACTCACAAGGTCCCTTTAGCAACCTCAAGGGACTTTTCTGTTTCTCCAGTTCATTCATTAGCCTCCAACAAGAAAGGCAATTTAGCCTAACTCTCTCCGTTACATCAAGAGGAAAATCTAAGAAATTCATCATCAAGAAGAAAGGAGTATTATTACAAAAATCAGTTTTCCAGGAAATTCTTACACTTCTCATGCACAAAAATAAATCTGTCAGCACTAGAACTGTCATCTTATATATGGCCCATTAAAAAACTTCAGAGAGGTGAAGTAGAATTCATATGGTTCTACTTCTGCCATCATAAAGATTCTGAGCATCTGTGTGCTTTTGAATCTTAATTTTTCTATAAATTAAAAAATAATAATGTTAACATTTGCACACAGAAGAAACCCAAACATTAGTCAATGAAAAAATAGTCTTCCCATCCAAGATGTATAAAAAACCACTGTAAAAAGCATTTGAGTATTCTTGCCATGTTTCCTCTGTTACCCTTGTGTATATACCCCTATTTTTTGGTCTATAAACATTGTTGTGTGTGGTTTTGATGATATTTTCACTTAATGATTTATTTTGGAAGTCTTTCCATAGTAATAGCTAAATGATATGAAGATGATGATGATAAATTTTCCATAGATTCAGCACTAAAAGACTTACTTGCTTTTTTGGTTTGTTTTGTTTGTTTTGTTTGTTTGGCTGCACCCAGGGCATATGGAATTTCCTGAGCCAGGGATCAAACCCAGGCCACAGCATCAACCCAAGCCACTGCAGTGACAACACTAGACCCCTAATGTGCCACAAGAGAACTCCAAGACTAAAGTGTGTCTATATTATTTAATCCTCTCAACAACTTTGTGAAGTATGCCTTTGGGGGGGGGGGGGGGCACACCTGCAGCAAATGGAAGTTCTCAGGCTAGAAGTCAAAGTCAAAAGTCAAATCAGAGCTACAGCTGCCAGCCTGCACCACAGCCACAGCCACGCCAGATCTGAGCCGTATCTGTGATCTACACCACAGGTCCTGGCAATGCCAGATCCTTAACCCACTGAGCAGGGCCAAGGATCAAATCTGTGTCCCCATGGATACCAGTCTGGTTCATTACTGCCGAGCCACCATGGGAACTCCTAAGTATGCTTTACTATTATTCTCCATTTTGGAGGTGAAAAAAATGAGGCAAAGAGAGAATAAGTAACATGCCCAAGGTTACACAGCGAGTAGATGGCAGGGCTGGTATTTAAGTCCCTGTGGTTTGATGTCAGAATACCACTTCTAACACTTTGGATACTACACAGACCTCCTCTATTAAGGGCACACACCATGCTCTTTTCGCAATTGCATAGAGTACTATTATATGGAAGTACATTTACTTCACCAATCCAGTATTACACACAGGCAGGTGGTTTCCAATTTGGGCTATAACAAAAAAAGCAGCAGTTAACACTTTTAACCATTCAGCTTTGCCTACATACACAAAGGTGACTTTAGAATAACTTCCTGGAAATGAAATTACCAAAGCAAACTTTAAATTTTTGATGAATAGTAGGACTCTCCCCTTCAAAGACCGATGCCAATTTACATACTTGCCAGGAGTAAGTGTGTCTATACTTTTTAATTTGTATAACTACATATATAATGTAAATCATGGTATTAAAAATGTCTCCGGGAGTTCTCGTCGTGGCACAGTGGTTAACGAATCCGATGAGGAACCATGAGGTTTCGGGTTCGATCCCTGGCCTTGCTCAGTGGGTTAAGGATCTGGCATTGCTGTGAGCTGTGGTGTAGGTTGCAGACACGGCTTGGATCCCGAGTTGCTGTGGCTCTGGTGTAGGCTGGTGGCTACAGCTCTGATAGATCCCTAGCCTGGAAACCTCCATATGCCGCAGGAAGTGGCCCTAGAAAAGGCAAAAAGACAAAACAAACAAACAAACAAACAAAAAAAACCCAAAAAAAAGTCTCTGGAACATAGCTGCTCAAATTTTGTTGAACGATTGGGAATGCATTTGCCTTATCTTCTTCCGTATCATATCAAGAAACAAAGAAGTCCTGTTGGGTAAAGAGCAAAAGGGCAAAAAACATCTTGCCAGTAGCTAAGCACTGAGAACTAGAGATGGGCACCTGCCAGCTGCCTCTCCACAGACTGAATCATGAGCCACCGCAGCTGCTGACCCTCGACACCCCCAAAAGGAGCTCAGGGTGGAGACCAGGAGTGAGGCACTCTGCACTCTGGGAAAATGACAGAACAGGTCTTCAGATAAATATTCTCAGAAGATTTTTTGAGCCCAATTCTTGCATCTCCTCGTCTTTAGAAAAGCACTGAAATCCTTCATGGTGATGTCTGCCCCCCGTAACCTTCATGAGACAAGCAGCAACCTTCTGTAAAAATGTGTGCTTAGTTGCACGTACCTCCCCCTTCACTAAAAACATATATGCTGACCTTCCCCCCACCTCTTTGGAGTGGTATTTCAGGGCTGTCTGAAATGCTGCCTCCTGGGCGACAGTCCCTATTTTGCCCCAAATAAAACTTAACTCTCAACTTTTAAGTTGTGTATATTTTTTTAAGTCAACTGCATCAAAGTCACTGTATCCTGAGGGAGTCCGTGCAGAGAATGCCTTCAGATCCAAATGCTTCCATAGCAGCCATGAAATCATACACAGAGGAGGAAATGTAAGCAACAGGCTATTCCAATGCCCTCTTCTGTGGACAATGTGAGAAAACAGAAACACTGACCTAGACCCATCCCAAACATCTGTGGGTCCCAGAGCCAGAGGCCCCCCTGTGCTATATGTCTTTATATAGAGATGCTGTAAATTAAGTTAACAAGCTGTTAGGGAAAATGCATTCTATCTTGACAAACATATCTTTTTTGGCTGCTTTGCTTTGCTGTACACCTGAACCTAACACAACATTTTCAGTCACTTATACTCCAATAAAATTTACTTTTTAAAAAACCAACATGGAGTTTCCACTGTGGCTCAATGGTAACAAATCCAATTAATAAATGAGGACATGGGCTTGATCTCTGGCCTTGCTCAGTAGGTTAAGGATCCCATGTTGCTGTGAGGTGCGAAGTAGGTTGCAGCCATTGCTGCGGCTGTCTACAGCCCTAAACTCAAAATCCTTCATCTTTGTGACCAAAAATGAGAGACACCCTCTCTCCCAGGTCCACTTAAAACAAATCTTATTGAAGAACTTTAAGTATTACAAAATTAATCACTGTGGCCCAGGAGAGAATTCCTTTGATTAGTCCAGCTTGGGTGAGATACCTACCAATGAACCAATCACTGAGGCCAAGAACCGGGGGTCATGTACAAAGATGGCAGCGCCCTTTTGGATCCCAAGGACAGAATGAGAAATGAAGCAAGTCCTCAAAATGAAGGGATGCAGGTCCCAAAGGAAGGAAGGAATGCAGAGAAACAACACAATAAATGTCTGCTACAAGTGACTTGACTTGAAATTTTTTAGTTCAAAAAATTATTATGCCTCAGAGTCAAGATCTACATGATCCTTTGTTAGCTTTTGGAAGATGTAGGAAAGGTCAAAGACTGAGTAGAAATTAGACTTGACTTATATTCATGAATGACACAGTGGGTTAATCAGTGAGGGTTCAGTAAACTCAGTTTACTCATTGCAGAAGGAATATTTCCCTGGAGGAACTCAAACAAATGACACAGTCAGATAGACAAGTGTTAAAACTCATTGTTAATGAGGTTGATATACCGGAATGGAAACGGAGACCACACACTGGTGTTTTATCAGATGGAGTCCCTCCTTCCTCGAGGAGCTATTACTTTAGTGAGAGGAACAAATTACAAAGATATGAAAAAAATAATAATTTCTGGTCCTGGTGAGAGCTTTGAAGAAGACCTAGTAAGCAAATAGAGAGTGCCTTGGTGAGTGTGAAAGCTGTTCCCATTAGGACTGTCAAGAAAGACCTTTGTAAGTACTTGATATAAAAGCTGAGACAAGAATGATGAGATGGAGGGGATCCTGTTAATGTCTAGAGATCAGCCTTCCAAACAAAAGGAACAGTGAAGCCAACGCTCCCGAGATGAGAATAAGTTTATAGTCCTTGAATATCTGTAATGAGGTCAATGTGTCTGAAGTTTGGTGGACAAGTGGAAAGTGCTAGGAGATTGGGTCAGACGGAGGCAGGTGCCTGATGATGCTATACAGGCTAGTGTAAGAAATTGGATTTTGCCTCCAGACTGTACAAGTAAGAAGAAAAGACCAATGGGTCTGGCATTTAGATAATATTACTGACAATCAGTCTGGTCTTGGGAGTGAAAAAGCAAACCAAATTGCAGTTAAGTTTCAAAGACAACATGAAGGAAGGTAAGTTATCACCAGGAGTCTCAAGTGTACTTCCAAAATGGGGCTGGTACCACGTAAGGACTTCTAACAGAACAACACAAGTCTTTTTGGTCAATTCCTGATGGATTCTCAAATGGTAACTCATATTCTTATTTATCCAGGGTCCATTCTTATTCATCTCCAATAGAAATGCATTTTGATGACTCGAGAATGTGATGCCCCCAGAGGCTTTACAGATATTGATTCTTCCCACTCCAGCATCTTCATACTCATTGTTAGCCCTGATATTTTTGGTAGAAAGGTGTGTTTTGACAGTACTTAAATCTGGAGAATCCATGGAAACTATCTTTGATTTTATAAATTCTGGGGTGAATCTATTTTTAATGAACATTTTTTTTACCCCAAAATGAAATGTAAGAGAATGAAAGAAAAATATAATTAATCCAGGATCTCACATAGTTTTATTCCAGTTAATAATGGTGAATTTCTCTATACCACTGAGAAGTTTCTAATTTCATAAATTATTCATTAACCTGACTGATACAGTTTGAGATTCAGTTTGCTGACAAATATCTGCATTTTTGGCAGAGCCAGCTGTTTGTGATCATGTGGGAATGCCCTTAGGATAACTGTGGGCTTAACCTTGCTCTTGCTTATCAAAGCCTCATACCTAGTGGTCTCATGGAAAAACTTAAAAAAGATTTCCCCTTCCTTTAGTATTTTTTTAGGAGAATTATTTTTCTTTTCATCTTTTTAGGGCCACACCTGCAGCATAGGGAAGTTCCCAGGCTAGGGGTCGAATTGGAGCTGCAGCTGCTGGCCTACACCACAGTCACAGTAATGCAGGATCTGAGCCATGTCTGCGACCTACACCACAGCTCAAGGCAATGCTGGATCCTTAACCCACTGAGAAAGGCCAGGGATCGAACCTGCATCCTTATGAATATTAGTCAGGTTCATTACCGTGAAGCCACAACAGGAACTCCAGAGAGATTATTTTTCTCTCTTATCCCAGAATAACATGTTCCAGGGAATCCTTCACTTACACATTGGACTTTGTGATTTTCTTCTCACCCAGGCAGTCATTTAAGCTGCAGCTTCTTGGGAATGTGTTAAGGAATTAATTTCCCATGCCTGAGATACACGTTTGCCAGAGAAGCTACAAAGCTGTGTATGAAGGAAAATAACACTTTGTGGATGGGCTTCGGTTGACTTAAACTTACAATATGCCAAGTATGTACTTATTACTATATGACTTTTCAAAAAGTGAAAAACGCTTTGGATCACGGCCCTGCTTGATGAATTTGCACCTCACCACCTCCCCACTGCTACCCACTTAAACATTCTACAATGATAAGATCACCAGGCGCTAAGACTTGCCACATGAATTCCTGCTGTGGTGCAGCAGGTTAAAGATCCGATGTTGACTCCATGGCGGCACAGGTTTGATCCCCAGCCTGGCACAGAGGGTTAAGGATCTGGCATTGTCACAGCTGCAGCTCAGATTGAATTCCTGGCTTGGGAAGTTCCATATGCTGCTGGTGTGACAAAAAAAAAAAAAGAAAGAAAGAAAGAAAGAAAAAGGACATCATGTCGTATTGGTTTTTAAGTACTCCAGGAGATTCAGGTGCAAAAAAGCTCAAGAAAATGAGAAAGGTTTCATGAAAGACATGAGGCTTGAGTGAGACCCTGAAGAATTGAGATAGGAAATGCAGAGAATGATCATCTATGGATACAGAGGCTGAGAAGAGTGGTTTCCTACTTAGAATCTGAAATCACATACAACATGCACCCATCCTCTAGGCTATAAAGATTACACGTTGTTGGGGGTTCCCACTGTGGCTCAGTGGAAACAAATCTTACTAGCATCCACAAGAACCCAGATTCGATTCCTGGCCTCTTTCAGTGGGTTATGGATCTGGCATTGCTGTGAGCTGTGGTGTAGGTCACAGACACGGCTCAGATCTGGTATTGTTGTGGCTGTGGTGTAGGCTGGCAGCTATAGCTCCAATTCGACCCCAAGCCTGGGAACCTACATATGCCTCAGGTGCAGCCCTAAAAAGAAAAAAAAAAAGAAAAAAATAAAGGAAGTGAAAGAAGACATTTGACAGAAAATGATTTATTTCTGCCTTCAGACATTCAGGCCTCTATAACAAATTGCCATAGCCTGGGTGGCTTGTAAACAACAGAGATTTATTTCCCATAGTTGCAGAGGCTGAGAAATCCAAGGTCGAGGAGGTGGCCAATTTGGTGTCTGATGAAGACCCACCTCCTCAATCACAGTTGGCCGTCTTTTTTGCTGGGAAATCACAGGATGGTAGGTGAGGGGGAACTCTGTGAGGTCTCTTGTATAAGTCACTAATCCCATTCTTGAGAGCTCCACTCTCATGTCCTAACCACCTCCCCAAGGTCCCACTGCTTAATACCATCACACTGGGGATTAGGATTTCACATATGAATTATGGGAGGGGGTACATAAACATTCAGTCTATATAGCAATTGAACATGATATTTGTCCTATAGCAGGTAGGGCTCTAGCAGAAATTCAGTCATGGACTAGTGAGAGCTTTTAGAGAAATGGAGGCACCAAAGATATCCTAGCCCTAGTTCTCTCACCAGTCACTGCCCATATTACTTTGCTTCTCTTTTTCCCAAAATTCTGCAAAAGAAAGTGCTACACTTCCTGCCTCTAATTTCTCTCTTCCTACCCTATCTTAGGCTTTTGCCCCCTCACTCTGCCAAAAGTGCTCATGTCCATGACATGCACATTGTTGAAATCAAGTCATTTTCAGTCCTCATTTTACTTGACTTCTCAGCAGTCTTTGCTACAATTGACCAACACCTCTTCCTTGATATATCTTCACTTTCCAGGATATCACATACTTCCACTCCATGGGTTTGGTTCTTTGGTTCATCTCCTTTGGCTTGCTACATTGCTTTTCCCATCGTCTTAATATGAGGGCTCCCTTGGGCTTCTTTTCTTCTTTACATATACTCACTCTCTTGATCACCCAGATTTAAAAAAATGAACAGTATCATTTTTGAACACATTGAAGGCAGACAATTAAAAATATGAGCAGGACCAAGTATAGGTGAGAAGATGGAGAAAATTGTAACTCTCATGCAATACTGGTAGAGTATAAAATGGTGCAGCTCTTGGGAAAACAGTTTGGTAGTTACTTAAAAAATTAAATGTTGAGTTCCACTTGACCCAGTAATTCTAGTCTTAAGCATATACCCAAGAGAGTGGAAGACATATTCATACAAAAACTTGTACATGAATGTTCATAGCAGCATTTTTTATAAGAGCCAAAAGGTGGAGATGACCAAAATGGCCACCATTGATAAACAGATAATCAACTTGTGGTTATAGCTACACAACAGAATATTACTCAGCCATAGACAGGAATGACCGATGCATAGTACAACATGGATGAACCTTAAAAACGCTATGCTAAGTGAAGAAGACAGACAATAAAAGCACATATTGCATGACTCTATTTATGTGAAATATGCACAATAGGGAAATCCATAGAGAAAGAAAGTAAATTAGGATTTTTTTAGAGGTTAGGGGAAGAGAAATGGGGAGTGACTGATAATGAGCATGGGGTTTGTTTTTTGAGTGATGAAGATGCTCTGGAATTAGACCATGATGATATCTACAACTCTGTGAACACATTAAAAGCAACTGAATTACACACTTTTTTTTTTTTAGGGCCGCACCTGTGGCATATGGAAATAACCAGGCTAGGGTTGGAATTGGAGCCACAGCTGACAGCCAACACCACAGCCATAGCAACATCAGATCCAAGTGGCATCTACAACCTACACCAAGCTTGCAGTTATGTCGGATCCTTAACCTACTGAGCAAGGCCAGGGATCGAACCTGCATACTCAAAGACACTATGTCAGGTTCTCAACCCACTGAGTCACAATGGGAACTCTGAATTGTGCACTTTTAAATAGTGAATTTTATGGTATCTAAATTCTATCTTAATTTTTTTGGTCATGTCCACGGCATGTAGACGTTCCCAGGCTAAGGACTGAACCCAAGCCACAGCAGCAACCCAAGCCACTGCAGTGACAATGCTGGATCCTTAACCCACTGTACCACAAGAGAACTACATTAAAAAAAATTGCAAAGTTTTGAGCTTTATTTCCATGATTTACAAGTACAGGACCAGCAACCTGGGCTAGACTGACTGGTACAGAGCCTGAATCTGTCTCTGAGCTTCATGAAAGTCAATAAGAATACCATCCTGGGCTAAACAGTTCTTATATGACAAATGAAATCTGAAGTTAGAAACTTTGTCCTGGAGTACTCTTTAGGAAAAAATTACAATGTAAATTCTAATATATTGTATTACTATGAGGTAGTACAGTAGGATGTTTCTTCTACTGTCCAACTCCAAAAGATTGGGGCATAAAATCAAATTGCAACTAACTCTATAAAAGGATTGTTGCCAAAACAGTAGAGCCTGTTTCTAGATGACCTAACTTTTATAGAAATAAACTTATGAAGCCAAGAGACACAGAGAATCACCTTCCCTTAGTCCAGCTTCCTCAAATATCAGATGTCTCTCAACTGAGCATGTGGCAAGTATTAGAGGGCAGTCCAAATTCTGATTTGTATTGTTGATTCAATAAATGTCCAGATGTTTTTGATACTGGACACGCAGGTAGCAAAGTCCATATACTGTCAGGAGAATTTAGGGGCTTGATTTATACCCTTGTCTAACCAAATAGTCATCATACTTCCAGCTGGGGTGAACTCTAGAGATACCTACAGATGGGGGTAAAATGGTTTTCAGATTCAGAAAAGAACTCTGAATCTTCTCATTTAGACAAGCACTTAGTCAAGAGCCTGGCATTTCTGCTGTTCGACAGGGAAAGCATAATTTGGGGCCGAAACACTCGAAGTGCAGGTGTTTTTAATCAACTGCTTCTTACGTGAAAGCATCTCAGTAGAATCCCTGTAAAACATGTAATTTTGGTATAGATCTGCAATTTTAACAACCTAGCTCCAAAATATACCTCCTCAAGTAGATGAATGATCTACTTGATGTTCAGGTATGTTCATCATGTACAGAGCTTTTATTTATACATGCCGAATGAATGAATTTATATTATAGTATCAAGATAATTTTAGAAATGAATGTTTTTCTTATGTAATTTGAATAGGAATGCCATGTGCTATGCTATAAATGAACCTGTCTCAGATGACAAAAAGTCTGGATTTTTTTTTCTACCTTTACATTCTTGATTGTTCACGCATATGTCTTTCCCACTATAAGTGTTTTTCTGTTTTTTTGTTGTTTTTTTTTTGCTTTTTAGGGCTGCACCCATGACATATGGAGGTTCTCAGGCCAGGGTCAAATCAGAGCTGTAGCTGCTGGCCTACACCACAGCCAGAACAATGTTAGAACCGAGGTGTGTCTGAGACAGCTCATGGCAACACCAGATCCTTAACCCACTGAATAAGGCCAGGGATCAAACCTGCATCCTCATGGATGCTAGTCAGATTCGTTTTCACTAAGCCATGATGGGAACTCGTGCTATAAGCTCTTTGATGATGCTGTTCACCTTTGCAACCTCCACATAATGCCTACTCCTATACGAGAACCCACAGGCAGATACTTAAAAAACAATGAGAGGGAGATACTAAATAGAATTCAATGGGTTTTTTTCTTGAACTTCAAGTTTCAACTGCAGAGTATGTTTGGAGGTATGAAGGTAGGCCCATGCAGTGGACACTTCACTCCAGAAGCTAAAAGAGGCTAGTTCTTCCCTCTCTCCCCTTCCTCTGGCAGCTGGAGTGTAGGTCAATGCCTAGCCATGGCCAAACGGACCTTCGTTTTAGGGACTTTGAATCAGGAGGAAAGGACTCAAAGGTGCAGGGTTACTTAGGGTTAATTTGAATCATCAGAGGCAGAACTGTGAATCTGCAGCACAGCAACCAGTCTCCAGGGACAGTGGTACAGAAGCTTCCTAAGCATCCCATTCTATGGCAGGAATTTGGCCTCATCTTGCCCACTATCTTTGTTCCTACTCTCCAGATCTATATCAATTCATGAGCCACCCACGTCAACTGAAGAGGAAACTTGAATGCAATCAAAAGTACATCAAAAAACTAAGACTACCTTTCCTACCCATTTCCTTGGAAGATGAAGCACTTCTTACCCATTAACTCAGTCAAATACACATTACAGTTTTCCAACCATACTGCTCTCACAGATTTTCCTAGCTCTCCTGTGAAAGAAACTTATCTTTAAAAAATCTGAATATCTATCTCGATTTTAAATATTTAAGACATTTCAATGATATTTTCCCATATATTTTCCCCTATATTTTCTCCATAAGGAAATGGAGCAATGGAATAAAAAGATTTAAAAAAAAATTCCAATATGTACGTAATAGCCAAGGGTAAAAACTACCAAAATGGATGAATACATCTGTGAATGAGTAGATTTTAAAATATGGTGTATCCATGCAATGGAATATTATTCAGCCATAAACAGGAATAAGGTACTGATACACAGATCATGAAAACCTTATGTTTAGTAAAAGAAGCCAGATAACGGTGATGGTTGTACAACATTATGAATATACTAAATGCCACTGAATTGTACACTTGAAAATGGTTCAAATGGTAAGTTTTATGTTGTGTATTTTACCACAATGAAAAAAATGAAATCCAATATCCAAAAAATTAAAAGAAATGCAAAGTAGAAGATTTTAAACCTGACCCCTTCTACTTGCAAAAGAACAAGGTAGCTTGTCAAAATAATTTTTCTGGCTATAAAATCTTTGTAGTTCCAACTTTCCCTCAGAACTCTCACTGGAGTTATCTATCATTATGTAACCAAGTTTTCATATTAAGAAATAACCTTGTGTTTTGGTAAGAAGAAAGTGAAGTTCATTCAACAGGCTTTTAATTAATCTCTGATCATAATCACATCCCCTTTCATTTAGACGCAATAAGGAAGTTGCAAAAAAGAAGTATAATTTAATGGATTTGGGCAAATATAATTTTTTCACTCTGGCAAAGTTTTAAGCTCTTTTATTATATCATCTGTTACCCAATTTTCCAAAGATGTAGGGCTTAACATGGGAAATATGGGCTGAAGATGCTGGTATGTATAAAATTCTTCAAAATGGGATAAAAAAGGGAGTTCCCACCATGATGCAGCAAAAACGAATCCGACTAGGAAACATGAGGTTGTGGGTTCGATCTCTGGCCTCACTCAGGGGGTTAAGGATTTGGTGTTGCTGTGAGCTGTGGTGTAGGCCACAGATACGGCTCAGATCCCGCGTTGCTGCGACTGTGGTGTAGGCTAGCAGCATAGCTCCAATTACACTCCTAGCCTGGGAACATCCATATGCCACTGGTGCAGCCCTAAAAAGCAAAAAAAAAAAAAAAAAAAAGGGGGGGTAAGAGAAAATGTGTTGCTAGCTGCTATTCCATAACTGGATGGCTCTTTATTGTTAAATTATTTCAAGTTTGATCAATGGAATTCTGGGAAGTGACATTTACTCAATTTTTATTCTAGAATTTTATAACTCCTCTAGCTTTTATTTCTATCATTTCTATATTTGCCCCAAGTTTCACAATATCATTGAGAAAAGGAAAAAAATGTGTGTGTGTGTGTATATATATATATATACACACACACACTAAGACGCTTCAATTATTATTTTCCTATCCCAATAGAACTGGAACAGAAAACTACCCAGCAAGTATCCAACTTTCAAAGTATTGATTTCAGCATGTTTGTATCAAAGACAGTGTCTTTTCATTCTAAGACGCAAAAATGGTGAACTAGTTCCTGATTTACATTTCCTGCATTACACAGGGTCAATTGAAATGCCAGCAACTTCAAGTTCTACATCCCAACTTAATAAAAAAAAAATACATGTTGCTTGAAAAGGAATTTTCAATAACCTCTTGGGGGGGAAATCGCAAGATTTTCAATCTTCCCAGCCAGGTTTCTTGGAGGAGACCGCCTTAATGCTTTTATAAATAATAAAAGCGGTTCATTTCAGAAGTCCTTAAACTGCAATTACTTGATTTACTTTTAGAGGCTTTATCAAAGTAGGTTTTCAACCCACACTCTTCAGAGCAGGTGCCTGTAATTAAATCCAGCCCTCTCACCTGATTCATTTCCCATGCTTCAGAGGGCTCTGTCTGAGAGCACTCACTCACTCTGCCTTCATAAGGAAGACATTATTGCCAAGCTCCACAAAGCCCTTGGAGAAATTCATCCGTGCTACAAACTACTGACCTTACCCTAAACCCATCTGCTTGCAGGCCAGCTGACTCAACGTCTCCTGCCAGCCATCCGCACACACGTGGTGTTCCACAGCAGATCTGTGAGCGGTCAGCAATGAAGAGGAGTTCACATTTTTAGAGAGGGTCACTGAGGAGGGGAAAAAAAAAAAAAGGGAAAGTCTCATTTGAAACATTTCTTCTCAGGAACCCAAATAAAACATACCTTCGCTTTACTTGCAGACATTTCATTTTTATTTCTTTTTGCTAAGAACCACTTAGTGAATTCTTACCCTATGCAAATCACTGATCTCCATGTGGTGGAGGACTGAAAAATGAATTAGATGTGTTCTCTGCCCTCCAAGAATTACAGGCTCTAGCGAAAGAGGCAATTCTTTTTTTTTTTTTTTTTTTGGTCTTTTTGTCTTTTCTAGGGCTGCTCTGGCGGCATATGGAGCTTCCCAGGCTAGGGGTCTAATTGGAGCTGTAGCTGCCAGCCACAACCACGGCCACAGCCACAGCCACAGCAATGCAGGATCCAAGCTGCATCTTCAACCTACACCACAGCTCACGGCAACGCCAGATCCTTAACCCACTGAGCAAGGCCAGGGATCACACCCGCGACCTCATGGTTCCTAGTCGAATTCATTAACCACTGCGCCACGACGGGAACTCCAAGGCAATTCTTAATGTTATGCATTAGAAGATGGCCAGAGGCAGGTGCCATTCCCATGAGTTTATCCAATGATTTGTATAATTAGAGGGGGCCAGTTGTAACTTCATTTTAACATCACCCTTCAAGAAAGCCTATGAGTACGCAAGCATCTGAGGGTGATGGTAATGCAAGACTGATTTGGCATACGCACTGATTCCTATTTCACAAAAGGGCATCCTCTGCCCTTCATAAACCCGCAGAGTATTTGTGGAAACATTGCACAATGAATGACAATACACATCATAATTGTGATTTAGCCAGGTGACACAAAGGATTGAAATAAGAACCAAGGGAGTGACAGGGAACTACATCTAATCACTTGTGACGGAACATGATGGAGGACAATGTGAGAAAAAGAATGTATACATATGTATAGATGGGTGACTCTACTGAAGAGCAGAAATTAACAGAACACTGTATATCAACTAAATTTAAAAAAAGACTAAAAGAACCAAGGGAATGGAAGGGGTGATGAGCATAGGACAACAGAAGATATCAAACTCAAGGTTAGAAACTTTAACATTGGGATACTGGTGGGAGAGGCTTTCAAGTCCTCTTCATTAAGGGAGCGGACAGAAGTCTCATCTGGATCTGGAGCAGGAGTCCTGGGAAGATGGAAGGCCCACTTTAGTGTCCTGGGCCAAGAGGTGTCAAGGATACAAGAATGACCGACCACTGATAACTGTTCAAGCTGGGTGATAGTGAGTTTTTAAAAATTATATTCATATGAAAAGTGATGTGGTTCTAAAAATTTGAACCCAAATATATTCACATATATCATAGACATCTCAAAGAGAGAAGTAACTTGAGGTGAAGGGTTCTGGGAGATGGAAATAACATGTAGGAATCACCACTATCAGCTTTTATCGAAGTAAAGAAGAATAGATGAACTTGGTTAGTAAGATCCGTGAAGCCATTTAGGATCATTCAGCCTAAGTGGCTTGACAGGCGTTAGGACACAGAGCAGATGGGAGAAACAGGCAGCTCACCACAGTCCCATTCATCTGAGCTGTCTACGCAGTCGACTTCACCGTCACACCACCGGTCACGTGACACACACTCATGGTTCGCGCATTCTAACTCATCATCTTGGCAAAATGCTGGCAGGGAAACAAGAAGTGAGGACACAGTTTTAGGAATTACTGTGATTATCACTAACAGGCACATCATTGTCCTCCAGCCGCAGTGTGGAGGGAGGAAAAGATGTGGTCACTGAAGCTTCCACACAGGTGTCAAGATGGTAGAGCAGAACTGGTAAAAATCTCATTTCAGAGAGGTCCATCCATACCAAAAGCAAGTATTTAAGCAGATCGACCATCTCCAAGTGACTAGATTCTCTAGTTCTAACCACAGGTTCGAAAACGTGGTGCCCAGAGCAGCAGAAATACCAAGGATGAGAACATAGAGCTAAAACCTGCAGTGGTATGAGCAGAGCACGGGGCATGGGAAGAGCAAAGTCATTCTAGGATGAAAACCAGCTCTGTCCACATTTATGGATTATTTTATTTTATTTTATTTTATTGTCTTTTTGCCTTATTTCTAGGGCCGCTCCCATGGCATATGGAGGTTCCCAGGCTAGGGGTCTAATCGGAGCTGCAGCTGCCAGCCCATGCCAGAGCCACAGCAATGCCAGATCCGAGCCGAGTCTGCAACCTACACCACAGCTCACGGCAATGCCGGATCCTTAACCCACTGAGCAAGGCCAGGGATCAAATCTACAACCTCATGGTTCCTCGTCGGATTCGTTAATCACTGCACCACGACAGGAACTCCTGGATAATTTTATTTTTAAAAATTTCTCCTATGAAATGACTCTCTGAGTCACATACTCATTCTCTCTTGGGTTTTAAAAAACTATAGCAAAACTCCTTGATTGCCTGCCTAGGATCTATTTCCTTTCTTCCTCCCCTTCTAAGGGAACCTGATTTTATTCAGGCCCCCACACAAGCCGCTGATCCAGAGGAAGATTCATTTAAGCAGGAGATGGCATTTTTCTGGCTACAATTCTTTCTTTCTTTTTTGTTTAAGGATTTATTTATTAATTTATTTTATTATTTCATTTTCTTTTTGCCATTTCTTGGGCCGCTCCCTCGGCACATGGAGGTTCTCAGGCTAGGGGTCTAATCAGAGCTGTAGCCACCGGCCCACGCCAGAGCCACAGCAACGCAGGATCCGAGCCGCGTCTGCAACCTACACCACAGCTCACGGCAACGCCGAATCGTTAACCCACTGAACAAGGGCAGGGACCGAACCCGCAACCTCATGGTTCCTAGTCGGATTCGTTAACCACTGCACCACGACGGGAACTCCAGGCTACAATTATTTCTTTCTGAGCACATCATGAGCCCAGGAGTACATGTGTGATCACCAACATCAGGGTCTTGGTCTGTGGTTTTGTGGGTTGATTTTTATAAGACGGTTCCTGCCCAAACCCTCCTGGCTAGGCCACATGTCCTAGCCTGACACAGGGGCTGCCTGGAGGAAACAGCATCTTTTTCTAATTGGTTCTCCCTAAGGGTACTTCTTTTTGCAATTCCGCTCTTTAGGTGGCATCTTTTGGAATCCACACACAGACAGCTGACTGCTAGCTGGGACCTGGATCAAAGTTAGCCAATCGGAGTGAATCCTTAAATGATGCTGCAGAGCTGAGGACAAGATTTTCGTTCCTTCCCGGTAGGTACAACCAGGGAAGCGAGGTGCCCCAGGTGCTCTTGGCAGGATCCATCTTTGGACCCTGGTAAGAGTCAGCCAGAGGTCAAGTGAACTCAAAGGATCACAGAAGAGGTGGTGAACTCCTGAATCCAGCCTCAATAATCTACCATACACTTGACTTGTGATATGATAAGACATACTCCATATACAGGATCACAAAAGATAATAAATGTCTTCATTGTTTAACCCAGTTTGAGTTAAGCTTTCTGTTACCAGTCACTGATGCATCTTAGGAGGGTTTTTCCCCCCCTGATTTTAAAACTACTGACTATTCATTTGGAATGTATAGAAAAGGTAAACAAACACAGAAAATAATTCAACCACGGAGGGATTATAATTATAAACTTTATGCTCTTTTGATCCTTTTCTGTATGTAGGTATATGTTCTTTCAAAACTCAGCACACAAAAAAACAGCATACATAATTCTTTATATTTTGTTTTAGCCATCTAATGTTACATAAGGAACCCAGGAGAAATTATTCTTCTAATTTGATTTTTAATGCTTGCACATTATTTCATTTTATGTTTTTTTTAATGTTTCCTATTCTTGGATATTTGGGGCATTTTAATTTTTCCATGTTATAAATAATGCTAGGCTAATATAATTATGCATATATTTTACATGTTTGATTGTCTTCTTGGCATATATTTTTACAAGTGGGGTTTTACTCAAAAGGTCTAAACATACAAAAAGCTTTTGATAGATAGTTTCAAATTTCTGGCTTACATTTAAAATGAGAGGTGGGAGTTCCCATTGTGGCACAGTGGTTAACAAACCCAAATAGGATCCATGAGGATGCAGGTTCAATCCCTGGCCTCGCTCAGTGGGTTACGGATCTTGCATTGCCGTAAGCTGTGGTGTAAGTCACAGACGCGGCTCGGATCCTGAGTTGCTGTGGCTGTGGTGCAGGCTGGCAACTGCAGTTCTGATTCAACCCCTAGCCTGGGAACTTCCATATGCTGGTGCGGCCTTAAAAAGCAAATTAATTAAGAGGTAATTCGTGTTCAAACTGTCAGGCTGACAATTTCACACAGGCACTTACAGCAATTTTTTTCATCCATGTTATCAGGACAGTCTGGGAACCCATCACAGATGACTGTGTGCTTCAAACATTGTTTATTGGATGGACATTCCCAAAGGTCTCTCTCTTTACATCCTGGAGACAGAAGGAAAGGTTATTTGCAATGGATGTGAAGGTGCAAATGACAAAGGCTTTGATCACACCATGTAAAAAATTATAAAGGTATGATCTCTTTTTTCCTAATGAGTTTTGATTCCTGAATTCTCTGGAAAATGTAATTCTGAAAGTAGAAATGCTCAGTAATCTCCATACTGCATTATAAATAGTACAGCTCCCCTAGGAGAAGATCAAAAGTGACATATGGGAAATAGGAAAAAAAATGAAAAAGCAACTGTACATTAACGTTCATCTTTAGCTGTTCCTTTTGCTTTCTGAGCCAATTTGCCACATATAAGACTCATCTACAAAACGATGAGTTACTCTTTTAAGCAAATATGCCAAACTCTAGAGATCTAAATGCACGTTATCTTAAAATATAATTTAAATCAACAAACAGGGAAGCCATCTGCGTGTTTAGCAAGAGACGCTCCTCCTATGCCAGCCAAATAGCTACAAAACTAGTTTAAGACCCAGGTACAAAAGCCATCATGTTACTTTTGTAATGTAGTCAGAGATCAAAGGTTAGAAACTTTATCAATTCCGATGAGATATGATCATAATTTGCATAAGATCAAGTCTATACGCTTGAACTGTAATTTACCTATAAAATAGCAAGCATTTGCCATGAACTTACGAACGTCACTTTATCTTTTTAGAGCCACACCCGAGGCATATGGAAGTTCCCAGGCTAGGGGTTGAATCAGAGCTGCAGCTGCTGGCCTACACCACAGCTCACAGCAACGCTGGATCCTTAACCACTGAGTAGGACCAGGGATCAAACCCAGTTCCTCAGATACTAGTCTGATTCATTACCACTGAGCCACAACGGGAACTCCACCAATGTCATTTGATTCACATGAAAAGCTATATATGTGTATTATACGTCCACTAAAACATGCCAAGTGTTTGTTGAAGACCCATGACCTTCACCAGCTATGAGCTGTGTGAAGGAAGAGACGAGGTGTTCTCATCTTCAAGCATCCTGAACCCCGCTGCCCGGAAGAGCAGCTAGCCCCTAGCAGGGCCTCAACACATGTGAATTTTAAATGGAACTTCATTTCACGTAAGAAACAAAAAGTCTCTCATTCTCAGGAAAAGGTAATGTAGTTTAAGGTGACAGAAATGTCAAGCAGTGATCAAATGAGGAGTTTCCTTAAAGGCGCTATTTCTCATCTGATCTGGCAAAAATAATTCAGAGAAATGTCATAAATGGTTGACTTGGGTTTCTTAGAGTCCCTTTGAAGAAAAAAAAATCCGCTTAAAAAAAATTCTCGGCAATCCTTGGTGGCTCAGCAGGCTAAGGATCCATCATTGTCACCACTGTGGCTTGGGTTGCAGCTGTGGTGTGGGTTTGATCCCTGGCCCTGGAACTTCCACAGGCCACGGGTATATCCCCAAAAAAATTCTCATGGAGGAGCTCCTGGTGGCTCAGTGAGTTAAGGATCAGTATTGTCACTCCTGTGGCGTAGGTTTGATCCCTGGACCAGGAACTTTCACATGCCACTGGCATGGCAAAAAAAAAAAAAAAAAAAGAAAGTTATCAAAATAGGCCACCAGTAGAGAACTTTTTATGAGCTAAAATTAGATTTAAAATATTTCCAGTTCAAAAATATAGGATCATGGTAGAGTATTTGATTGTAAAACTATAGGAAATAGTGAGAATCCTTCATTAGCTGTACATCTGGAATGATCTTGGGCCCATGGACATCTATTCTAAGAACTCATGGGGGTATCATTTGGAGTTTTCCGATAACTGAGGATACAGACGTCACCTGGAAAACTCTGACAATGAGCATCGCATCACAAACCATATCACTTGCCAGTAGAGGATGAGAGAAAACAGCATGAGCCTTTCTGACTATTCACAAGGCACCATTCCTTAGAGTAGAGAGAAGAATTTGGATACTTGGAATGACCTGGTACAAGACGACAAAAATCGATCTACTGGGACATAGGACCTGTATCCTCACAGACAGCAATGATAATAATAAGAGATGGCGTTCCTGTCGTGGTGCAGCAGAGACGAATCCAACTAGGAACCATGAGGTTGCAGGTTAGATCCCTGGCCTCGCTCAGTGGGTTAAGGATCCTGTGTTGCCAAAAGCTGTGGTGTAGGTCGCAGACGCGGCTTGGATCTGGCGTTGCTGTGGCTCTGGAGTAGGCTGGCGGCAACAGCTCTGATTGGACCCTTAGCCTGGGAACCTCCATGTGCCATGGCTGCGGCCCTAAAAAGACAAAAGACTAAATAAATAAATAAATAATAAGAGGTAACATTTATTATTGACTATAAAGCCACATTCTAGATATTAGTTTCAATTCTCATAATAATACCACAGTGTCAGAATTACAATCAGCATTTTCTAAGTAAGGAAACTGAGATTTGGAGAAAATGAATAAACTGCTCCAAATCCTGCCTTAGAGAGGAAGATCCAATAGGGAAGCAGGTGCAAACCTTCAGTTGCATCCCTCTGTTAAATGGGAATACACAGCATGCATAAGGTGTATGAGCAAGGGAAACACAGCTCTAGAGTCAGCCATCTGGATTTGAACTCTAGCTCCAATCTCATTAGCTGTGTGACCTTGGGTAAGTTACTTAATTTCTCTGAACCTCAGTTATAATCGCTCTAAAATAGTAACAACACCCGCTACAAAGGGTTGGTATAGAGATTAAATGAGTACTCTATAGATGGTAGTTTCCCTCCTGTAGCTTCTCTTTTCTAATAAAAGTTTATGTGACCTAATGCCTCCTTTGTGGAGTTATGATGAGTGTACATGAAATATGAAAAGGCCAAGAGATTAGTCACATGGAAGATAGTATTATGATTTTGTGAAGCGACTGCTCTCTCTCTCTCTTTTTTTTTTTTGTCTTTTTGCTATTTCTTGGGTCGCCCCTGTGGCATATGGAGGTTCCCAGGCTAGGGGTTGAATCAGAGCTGTAGTCACCGGCCTACGCCAGAGCCACAGCAACGTGGGATCTGAGCCGCGTCTGCAACCTACACCACAGCTCATGGCAACACCGGATCATTAACCCACTGAGCAAGACCAGGGATCAAACGCGCAACCTCATGGTTCCTAGTCGGATTCGTTAACCACTGGACCATGACGGGAACTCTAACTGCTCTCTCTTTAAAGCAGTATTTTTGGTGTAATTATACTTTAAATGTATGCATTAAAAGGAAAAGCATTAAAACTTAACCATTCAAAATTAAAAATAGGTATGGATTGGATGGGATATTTAATGCAGCTATAGGTCATGAAACCAAATAATTGTTGATGTCAGCAAAACTGCCACCCCCCACCCCCACTCCCTGCACAGACATAACAACCACACCCATCTGGAGGCCACAGTGTGTTGCCATAGTGACTACATCTTTCCCAGTTTTCCCAGGACTCTGCAGGTTTGCCCACTAAACGTCCCTTCTTCTAAGAACCCCCTCAGTGCTGGGCAAACCGGAAGTGCGCTCAGCATTCTGCTGGGTTCCTCACTTTCTCTCTCATTTTCACAAAAACTGTGAAGCAAGCTTTCCTGCCAGAGGCAGATTCCATCCGAACTGGGGCACCTGTTTCTTCCATCAAAAAAGCTGTCACTATAGGTGAAGACCACAAACCACCTTAGAGCAGATGCTCCTTGCACTAAGAAGCTCTCAGTTGTGCAAGGGCAGGGTAGGTAGGTCTGCTCATAAGGGCTTTTAATTTGAGCTCCACAAACTAAACAGTATTATCAGGGAGGAACTGGTCACAGAGGAAGGGAGCAAGGCGATTCTGAGTCCTGGACAGACGGATCTGAGGCTAAGACAGATCTAGCCATCTTGGGTCCACAGCCAAGCAGGGACCCTTAGAGCAGGGCTGAGCCTTGACGGTCAGAGCTGGCAGGTGTGAAGGCCCCTCCAGAGTATGTGACCCTGAGCCATGGAGCCCCAAACCTCAAAGAACCGGTGCAGCACCTGTAGTTGCAGTCGAACAAAAGACCTGCCTCACCCCCACCCACTCCCAGGACTCCAGCCTAACAGCCAAGAGTAGTGACAGCAGCACAAGAGCTCCCACCTTTGACCAGAAAATCTCCAAATTTCTGAGTTACTTCCCCCTCTGAGGGGCACCATCCCCACATCATCCTGTCACCCTCTTCAACATGTGCTGGTTCAGCACCCTGTGAAGAGGCAGGACGAAGAAATGGAAAGGGCTTCGAATCACAGGGTGGGGCCACCCTCAGTGACTGTGATCCCGGAGGTGGGGACATCCGCTGGAAAACAAGCACTACCTCCAGCTCAAGGCGCCAGCCCACTGCCCATGTTTACTCTGTGAATCGGGACCTCGCCCAGTCCACTCTCCTCTGCCATATAGAAGATCTTGGTCTGTCAGAGACCACACCAAGCTAGATAGGATTCCTTCCCTTGAGGGACATCCCCGGGGCGACATCTGAGGGGACTTGCCACCTGGATTTCCTAACGCTATGGCAGGTGGCTCTTAGTTACTGCCTTCTAAGGACTAAATATAGCATGTTATAAGCATTCCAAGCTGTGAAGGATAAAGTAGGTTTCCCTAAATTTTACAGGGGAGAAAACTGAGGTCCAGAGAAGTTGAGTGACTAGCCAAAAATCACACAGCCTCTAAGTGCTGACAGGGATTCAAATCCAAGTCTAGGGCTATACAGAGCACCCTCTGCCATTCCAGGCTGTCTGCCCAAGACACCAGCTGAGAAAGTGGAGAGTTTACCATGTGGCAAAATATCTAAAGGGCAGGAGAATATTTCTCCCTTAACAAGAAAGAATTAAGTGTAATCAGAGATCAATTCTAAGACTCATCCTGAAAACACACATGTGGGTATGCAATATGATATAAACCCAATGACCCTTACACTGTCTTCTAGTCACTTAAGTCAGTCCCTTCTACAAGCAAAGAGAAAAGAGAAAAAAGGACACTGGCTCTCTGGAACCTTCCACGGGTTTATGGAGAAAGGGAAGGCCACTTAATAGATTTATCAGGGTGACATTTTACAAACAAAGGAAAGGAGATCAATATAAAAATAGCTACATGAGAATAGGAATTTGGTGCCTATAGTAAAACACAAATCATATTGACAATGGTTTTTGTTTTGTTTTGTTTTGTTTTTGGCTTTTTAGGGATACACCCTTAGCACATGGAGGTTCCCAGGCTAGGGGGCTAATCGGAGCTACAGCTGCCAGCCTGCACCACAGCTATGACAACACCAGATCTGAGCCATGTCTGTGACACACCACAGCTCACGGCAACACTGGATCCTTAACCCACTGAGCGAGGCCAGGGATCAAGCCTGCAACCTCATGGTTCCTAGTCGGATTTGTTTCCACTTTGCCCTGATGGGAATTCTTACAAAGGGTTTTTCTTTAGCAATAATTAATACTAAAAGCAATGCAGAAACTGCTCAAACTAAAAGGAATATGTAAATGTATAAATGAATCACTTTGTTGTACAGCAGAAATGATCATAATATTTTAAATCAACTGTACTTCAATAAAACTTTAAAAATGAAAAAAAACTAATAGTAAAGCCCTTCTTTGTGAGAAATACATATATATTATTAATGAACCCCTAAACTTTTAAAAATCAAGCTGTAAGACCCACAAATATCAGAGCCAGAGGCTTTAAACACAGACTAAAGGGATTCTGGCTCCAAGAAGAGGTTCACTTACGATGCACCCAAGAGGAGATCAAA
The DNA here is from genome assembly GCF_016906955.1 of Phacochoerus africanus. NCBI lineage: Eukaryota > Metazoa > Chordata > Mammalia > Artiodactyla > Suidae > Phacochoerus > Phacochoerus africanus. The sequence goes on from NC_062553.1 coordinate 37,546,441, forward strand.
GAGAGATGATGGAACGGTTTTTAATCATGTAAAGACAAGCCCAGACACTTACAGTCAATTAATCTTCAACAAAAGAGGCAAGAATATAAAATGGGAAAAAGACAGTCTTTTTAGCAGGTGGTGCTGGGAAAACTGGACAGCTGGATGCAAATCAATGAAAATGGAATACACCCTCACACTATGCACAAAAATAAACTCGAAATGGCTTAAAGACTTAAACGTAAGACAAGGCACCATCAAACTCCTAGAAGAGAACATAGGCAAAACATTCTCCGACATCAACCTTACAAATGTTTTCTTAGGTCAGTCTCCTAAAGCAGCAGAAATAAAAGCAATAATAAACCCATGGGGCGGACCTAATCAAACTGACAAACTTTTGCAGAGCAAAGGAAACCATAAAAAAAAAGAAGAAGAAGAAGAAGAAGAAGAAGACGACAACCTAGGGAATGGGAGAAAATAGTTTCAAACAATTTAACTGACAAGGGCTTAATTTCTAAAATATACAAACAACTTATACAATTCAACAGCAAAAAAAACCCAACAACCCAACTGAAAAATGGGCAAGAGTATTGTATAGACATTTCTCCAAAGAATACATACAGATGGCCAACAAGTACATGAAAAAAATGCTCAACATCACTGATTATTAGAGAAATGCATATCAAAACTACTATGAGGTACCACCTCACACCAATCAGAATGGCCATCATTAACAAGTCCACACGTAACAAATGCTGGAGAGTGTGGAGAAAAGGGAACCTTCCTGCACTGTTGGTGGGACTGTAAATTGGTACAACCACTATGGAAAACAGTATGGAGGTACCTTAGAAAACTATACATAGAACTACCATATGACCCACCAATCTCACTCTTGGGCATATATCCAGACAAAACTTTCCTTGAAAAAGACACATGTATCCATATGTTCACTGCAGCACTATTCACAATAGCTGAGACATGGAAGCAACCTAAATGTCCATTGACAGATGACTGGATTAGGACGATGTGGTGTATATACACAATGGAATACTACTCAGCCATAAAAAAGGACAAAATAATGCCATTCACAGCAACATGGATGGAACTAGAGACTTTCACACTAAGTGAAATAATTTAGAAAGAGAAAGACAAATACCACATGTATCACTTATATCTGGAATCTAATATATGGCACAAATGAACTTTTCCAAGAAAAGAAAATCATGGACTTGGAGAACAGACTTGTGGTTGCCAAGGGGGAGGAGGAGGGGGAGGGAGTGGGATGGAGTGGGAATCTGGGGTTAATAGATGCAAACTATTGCCTTTGGAATGGATAAGCAATGAGATCCTGCTGTATAGCACTGGGAACTGTATTTAGTCACTTATGATAGAGCATGAAGGAGGATAATGTGAGAAAAAGAATGTATGACTGGGTCACCGTGCTGTACAATAGAAAATTGACAGAACACTGTAAACCAGCTATAACGGAAAAAATAAAACTCATTTAAAAAAAAAAGAAAAAAAAATCATGTGAAGACAAACAGAAAGGCCCTTAATGACACTCAGACATTTGTATTGCTGTCCATCTTTCTCTGTATGTTGAATACCCTTTTATATAGAAGAGTGCCCACTTAATAGTTGGGATGTATTCATGCAATGAAGGGTTTCATTTCTTCAGCAGATATAAAGAAACAGAGCTATATTCTCATTTAACTGCCCCATTGAGAAGACTTGCTGGTCACATCAGAGCCCAGATACCACCTTGCTCCCACTGGTAGTTCATGCACTTGTGGGCACAGGTCTAGCAAAAGTCGAACCTCAGTCTCACAAAACAAATTTATTGTGTGAAGGCAAAGCTCAGAAATATAATCCTATTTTATTTTCTTCAGATCGCCTTTCATTATGTCTTTTTTTTTTTTTTTTGGCTGTGTCGAAGGCATGTAGAAGTTCCTGGGCTACAGACTGAACTCATGCCACAGCAGTGACCCAAGCCACTACAGTGACAACACTGGAGCCTTAACCAACTGCTGCACAAGAGAACTCCTCCTTTCCTTTATGTCTTTCTTGTTCATTTCTTTGCCCAGATCTTCACCTTTTTTCTCCATTGCTTAGAAGTCATTGCTTAGGAAAGGTTAAATTGAAGATAAGTTCCTTTCATTGCTAGATTTACAGCCAGCTTCATGTATACAGTAGAGGTTCATTTAATGACAATCAGCCTTTAAGACAAGAAAATGCTTCTGGACCAACACAGTCCTGACTGTGCAAAACCCTTCCATCTTCTAGGCTTCCCTTCCATGAAGCAATTCTGGAATGACGTGTTCACATAAATATAAAGAATTATGTAAACATAATTCTTCCAAACACTTGTTGAAAACATTTCTAATAATTGTTTACATTAACTATTACACAATCAGTACAACGTCAACAAAGATTTACCAAAAGAGAAGGAGATATGTCATATCAACATTACTCACTGCTAAATGCTTAATGCAAATATTTAAAAAGTGTATTTATAGTGTGCTTTGATTGCCATGCTTTCATGCTGCAGAAGTGTCAAAGAAACAGCGTAAATTTCCAAGCCACCAAATTATTTTATAACTAAATTAAAGATGTACTGTTTTGAGGGGAAAACCCAATAATGTTGTTAAAATTTCTGGAGGAGCTGCAAATGTGTGAAAGTGAATAGTTAATTGCCACATTATTCAGTAAAGCCCAAGCATTCAAGTGCCTTCCACTCCGCAATGGATGGAATAAATCAGAAAGACTTAAGGCTTGGAGTGAAATCCAGCTTCACTGGAGCTGGTATCTGCATTACCAGACGGTATGGCTATATACACCCAGGCAACAGGGACAAACTGAGCAAGGAGGCAAAACGGGAACTGGATTGTGGCCATTGTCCCCATCAGGCCTTCTTCTACTACATGACTTCCTTATCTGATTTTAAGTGCTGTGTTCCTCCCCAGAACATGTGACATGACCATTCAAACACATGCATGTCTCCCAAAGGGGAATGTACACAAAATGTCTATTATCAGTCGCTTTGGAAACCTTTTTTCTTCTTCCTTCCTTTTTTCCTTCCTTCCTTCCCTCCCCCCCCTTTCCTTCCTTCTTTCTTTCCTTTTTTTTTTTTTTCCTTTTTAGGGCCACACCCACGGCATATGGAAGTTCCCAGGCTAGGGGTCAAATTGGAGCTGCAGCTGCCCGCCTGCACCACAGCCACAGCAACACGGAATCCAAGCTGGATCTGTGACCTACACTGCAGCTTGTGGCAATGCCAGATCCTTAACCCAATGAGCAAGGCCAGGGATCAAACCCACATACTTAGGGATACTAGCCGGGTACTTAACCCACTGAGCCACAAAGAACCTCCCACTTTGGAAAACTTAAAGACAGTTTTCTCATAAATTAATACTGTTGAGGGCAATTAATGCTCCTAAACTATTCATTTATTACTAACTTTTAACATTTCTTAACCAGAGCTGAGTAGTACCATCAGTATTTTGAGTGTTTTGTAGAAATTGGACAATCTATTCACAACTTCTGGTGAACCTTTTATTGAGAGATTTTAGAGCACTGACAAAACTCATTACTTAACTAGAAATCTGACATTTGGGGGGTCATTTGTATCCAACAGTGCTTTAAGTTTCTTGTTTGCAAAATATACTCTAGAACTCAGACCATTTAGTCTTCATAAGCCTTTTTTCTTTTACTTTTTTAATTATTCAATGAATTTATTACACTTGTAGTTGTACAATGATCATCACAATCCAATTTTATAGTATTTCCATCCCACACCCCCAGCATATCCCCCCATCCGCCAAACTGTTTCCTTTGGAAACCATAAGTTTTTCAAAGTCTGTGAGTTAGTATCTGAACTTCTTTGCATAAGCCTCTTTTTGAAACTAAGCTTTTACATTTCTCAAATATTTAGTCCCCTACTGCAAATTTTGGTCTAGCCAGCCATCCGGGTATCATGTAACCTCTTTGACTAATCTAAGATAATCTGTTTTAAATTGTATCTTAGGAGTTCCCATTGTGACGCAGTGGAAACCAATCTGACTGGTAACCATGTGGTTGCGGGTTCGATCTGTGGACTCACTCAGCGGGTTAAGGACCCGGCATTGCCATGAGCTGTGGTGTAGGTTGCAGACGTGGCTTGAATCCTGAGTTGCTGTGGCTGTGGCATAGGCCAGAAGCTGTAGGTACGATTATAGCTACAATTAGACCCCTAGCCTGGGAACCTCCATATGCCGTGGGTGTGGTCCTAGAAAGAAAGAAGGAAGGAAGGAAGGAAAGAGACTTAAAAAAGTGAATCTTAAAATAATACAGCCCCTAAAAGCCATAGTTCAGTGAAAAAATCAAATAGATTCTCAATAAATCACTTATATAAAGGATATTTAATAAGTTTTTATTTATATCTTTACATAGAGACCACAAACAAACAACAGTAGCTTCTCAAAACACTGTATGTTCCTCCCTAACAAAATTACCCCTGGTCATTGTACCATCGTTCTGACAGCTCTGATTTTCTAGAAGATGCACTTGTCCATATTTAGAGCAGCTGATAGGATTTTAGCTGCTTGCTTGTGACATTTTGTCTAGACCAGAAGGGCAATGTCTACTATGGGAAATTCATTTTGGGGAGCACAGAAATATGTCATACGTCAAAGGGCAAAAGAATAAAATGATTTTAAAAGATGCATTGCTTTATGTGCTTTCAATGGCAAAGAAGTGTCAATTTTTAAAAGCAGAACAAGCTAAATAATCATAACCAATTATTCTTTGGACAGCCCTTCAATCATTTTGGTTTACTCCAGAATATTGCTTAGTAAAGAGGTTGTCTGTTTTCCATTCCCTGACACATTTTGAAGTTACAAGTACAAAGGTCTACAGAGAAATAACATGAGAATTAGCTTCACTTAAATTACCATTGGTATTTCTAGCTTTCCCATTGGTGATTTTGGAGCTCAAAGGCAGAAATGTCTGGAATTTTTCTCCTTTGTAGATGGAGACAAAATCAGAGAGGGCATGAAAATAAATCCCAATTAAATTTGAATGTTGAAGGCTGAACTCTTTCTCTGTGTATCTAGATGGGAATTATAGACAAAGACACTATTATTCTGACCTTAAAACAGATGACAAATGGCTTTAGAATGTGTGTGTGTGTGTGTGTGTGTGTGTGTGTTTAGGGCTGAACCCATGGCATTTGGAAATTCCCCAGGCTAGGGGTCAAATCGGAGCTGCAGTTGCTGACCTACGCCACAGTCACAGCAACACCAGATCCAACCTGCATCTGCAACCTACCCCACAGCTCACAGCAACACCAGCTACTTAAGCCACTGAGTGAGGTGAAGGATTGAATGTGAGTCCTCATGGATACTAGTCAGGTTTGTTAACTGCTGAGCCACAACAGGAACTCCTAGAATTTCTTAACAAAAATAATCCCTTACATTTGTGAAGAGCTTCTTCTTTAACTAAGGGTTTGTACGCACGGCATCAAGATGATAAACAGAAGTGTAGCTTTGAGAAAATCAACGGAATTATCAGGAAAAACATTTATAATTCATGCCTCACCATTTGAGGATTTAAGAAGTAAATGCCTTAGCCTTTAATCCAAGTCACTACTTATGACTATCAGTGAATAGGTGACATATTTTAACACGGTCCCTAATCCTAACCACTTACTGTCGTACATTTAAGACAAGTGCTGTCTCACATACATACCACAGTTCTCTTCATCACTGTCATCATCACAGTCGGCCTGGCCATCACATCTTCTGGAAGCCAGGACACACCGTCCCGAGCTGCACTTGAAGTGGCTAGGTGAGCATTCTGTTAAAAGCAATGGACCACATTACTGTCAACAGACTGAAAACTCAGAACCATCAGCTAATTTATTCATGCGCATGTCGATGTTGAGGAGAGGTTATCACTGAAGATAATATGGCCCTCCACCAAGCCGAAATGGTCACAGTTCACCTGGCTTTCTTCTATCTGCCTGTCAGCACCTTTTTCCTTCATCCTTGGCATCACCTCTCCAGATCAACTGTTCTGTGTCTTTATGCATTCCAGGGGTTACCTCTTTTGCTGAATGGACAACTTAACAAGTGCTGGAGGCTGAAAAGACCTATGAAAGTCAATGTGTCTAACTATGCTGCTGTTTTTCCTTTAATGTGTCAAACTGTTTCCCATCCTAATCTCTCCACCTGGTGGGCAGGTCCCTGATTGCACTTCTCTCCCTGAAGAAGTTGCCAAGGTCTCTGAATGCATTGCACTTGAAGGAACCAAGGTTTGATCTTCACCTTTGCCTTCAGGACCCCCTAGTCTAAAAGAAGCATCCATATTTAATGGGCTCTGTGAGTTAGATGTAAAAATAAATACCTGGAATATTAATGTCATCCCTGTAATGTATTTATTTATTTAGTTTTTGGCTGTGTCTGTGGCATGTGGAAATTCCTGGGCCAGGGATCAAGCCCATGCCACAGCAGCGACCTGAGCCAGGTCCTTGACCCACTGCCCTGCCAGGGAACTCCTGCAATTTATTTTTAAAATGAAGGCCATGTCTAAGAGATAAGCATCAACTTCCTCAGTGTAATCAAGTTTACAGATTCACCACCTATGCGGCCTTTCTATTGGCAACTAAAGAAAAACAATGACAAAAGAGGAACTTCTAAAGGTAGCTGATAAATCCATCCATGTTAGACATCCCGCTATAATTAATTTAAAAATTAACCTTCCACATCTGCATCAGGCATCAGGCAGGTTTGATTGTCTGAATTTTCCTCTGGAAACTGACTGCAATCGGTATCTTCCGGCCACTGTAGGCCCACAATCCCAAGAACGGACTCACAGCGGTCTTTGGAGTGCTCACACAGAGCTCTGAAAGCAAGAAAGACAAAACGTTACAAACAGCAACCGTACACCTGAGAGGTACATTAGGCATCTGTGCAGGGTGTTCACTCTGCATGGGTGTGGGTCGGTGTGTTTATGTGCTGTGTAAATGGTGTGTGTGTATCTATAGATATGGCTGCACATATACCTAAGAGGTGTTTGGGAAACCAAAATAAGTCATATCACTACAAGGGGGTACCTTCCAGAAATATACTTGCACCAAAAGAAACTTCTTTTCAGAAACAGAAATAGAGACATTCCCAGGACTCAGGATGCCCTTCTCACTTTCTCTTCTTTCAGGCAGACACACCCTCCCACATTTTTATTTCAAGCAGGGAAGTCCCCCACATCACTCTGGACAGTCTGCCCACAAGAGTCACGGAATCTGCACAGCACCCTCAGCCTGGACTCCTTTTGTGCCCTGTGATGCCCTGTGATGTGGGCCACTTCACTACCAGCCTGGCTCACCTGAGATATTATCTCAGCTTATACCAATGCTATTGAAAACCTTGGTACTTCTCCCAAACCCAATCCATGTTGAGCTCAAGTTGGTAAAAATGAAGTCTGTCGGGTTTTATTAAAGACACTAAGCACTGTACCAGTTGCTTTCATGGGTGTTATCTCATTTGTGCCCAGAATATTTTATTTTTTATTTTTTATTTTATTTTTTGCTTTTTAGGGCCACACCTGCAGCATATGGATGTTCCCAGGCTAGGGGTCAAATCGGAGCTACAGCTGCTGGCCTACCCCACAGCCACAGCAACATGGGATCCTTAACCCATGTTAAGGCCAGGGATCGAACCAGCAACCTCATGGATACTAGCCAGATTCATTTCTGCTGCGCCACAACGGGAACTCCTATACCCAGAATATTTTTAAACTGAGGTATCAGCATGCCTCAAAGAACACACCTTTACTTCCAATGGAAGGGGGGCATAGTTTGCCTCCATGTATAGCAACAAAATTAGTTTAAACAAATTATTAAGTAGACATAACCAAGATAAGTTCCTAAGGTAAATTTATTTCCTTTTAAATACATTCTCATTTCTTAAAAATTTCAAACTTTAAATTAATGACCTAGTTAATTTCAATAAGGTAAAAAATGGTTAGTAATTGAGTGGAGAAGTTTCAGAAAAGGCTCCACCTAGATTTAAATCTGTCTAGATTTAAGTTAAGACAGAGCGTGACTTGATCCTGGTTTAGCCTAGGAATTTGGGGCAAAGACAAAGCTGTGGTATTCCCATATTAAGTTTGCAAAAATGGGAAGTTCAACAGTGTTTCGTAACTCTCTGTTGGACCAAACGGTTCTGTTGTAGATTTACTAAAAAACAAAACAAAACCAAAAAATGTGTATAATTCCATTTCCCACTGTGGCTCAATGGGTTAAGAATCTGACTACAATAGCTCAGGTCGCTGCAGAGGCATGGGTTCTATCCCCAGGTTCGATTCCCGGCCTGGCTCAGTGGGTTTAAAGGATCCAGCGATGCTGCAGCTGTGGTGTAGGTCACAGCTGTGGCTCAGATTCAATCTCTTCCCTGGGAATTTCCATGTGCCGTGGGTGCGGCCTTTAAAAAAAAAAAGGTTCCACTGCTGCTGTTTTAAATTCATTGAAATATACTAATTTAGAAGGAAGGCTGTATAGTGCCTGACTCTACCAGTTTTTTTCCCTATAAAATGGAAATACAACCTGTCCTATTGGTAGCAGCTTCTCCAAGAGGTTATTTCGAGGCTGAGAATTACCTCAAAGTATTTAGCACATCGTAAGGGCTTGAGAACCTTAGATTTTTCCAACTCATAACAAAAACTAAATGATAAGATCAATAAGCAAGCTAGGTAAAAGCAACTATGTATTACTCCATGAACATATTAGTATATTATTCTTTTCATAATTCAAAACATTTTTCCTTACAAATATCTAAATGTAAAATTCATTTTGAGAGCCACTGAAAATGCAAGATGTATGTGCAAATCTGAGTCAAAACTAAGTATCTAGAAGTTCAACAACTGTTTATTGAATAATATTTAATGATCAGTCTCATCTTAGGCATTTGGATATGAATCTAAAGTCCTAAAATTATCAATTATGTGTAGATGTAAATTTGTTCCCTGAGTTACAGAAATTTTTTGAATGCAAAGTCAAATACAAGAATTGCTAAGTACTATGAGAAGTAATTGTTCACTATCTGGGAGTTCCCGTCGTGGCGCAGCGGTTAACGAATCTGACTAGGAACCATGAGGTTGTGGGTTCGATCCCTGGCCTTGCTCAGTGGGTTAAAGATCTGGCGTTTCATGGGCTGTGGTGTTAGGTTGCAGACGCAGCTCAGATCCCACGTTGCTGTGGCTCTGGCGTAGGCCAGCAGCTACATCTCCAATTTGACCCCTAGCCTGGGAACCTCCGTATGCCTCGGGAACGGCTCAAGAAAACACAAAAAGACAAAAAAAAAAGGAATTATTCGCTATCATCAATTGCTTACCAAAAGTGGAATAAGATTAAAAATGGATTGTTAGCATAAAACTGGTAGATATTTTATCAGTGATACTTTAAAAGGCATTTACCAAAAATTTTCTGAATTATGTTTGTATAAGCCAACATTAAGTTTTATTCTATTTGTATAATTTGTTCAGTTCCCCAAGTCACTTTGAAATTTTATTGTTTCCTGCCCCAGCGCTACAGATGCCTGTACCTTGTCATCTATTTGATATTCAGTGTATAATTTATTGTTTTCCCATCTGACAATGGTATTGATATTATTGCTCTTCTGATCCCAACATATGGTTTCCAGAGTTACCACTCACACTTAGGCAGGTGCATCTGTGTGTTCCCCCTTTGATGGGAAACAGCCCTGAGGAGAGCATCCCCCAGCTCAGTGTGAGTTTGGTCCCTCTTCTATGTTGTGTGTCCGGAATGCAACATAGAACAGGGACCAAACTGCCCCAGAGCAGTTAGCTGTGCTCCAATCCGATCACAGGAGCTCTGTTTATTCTGGTCTTGCAGACAATTGGCAGCACTTTATACAGAGGTACATTTATCTGATCTCACAACAACCCAGCCCAGCAACCATCATGCTATCTTACAGGGAAAGGAGCTGAAGCTGGGAGAGACGAGGAAACTGTATGAGGCTATAAGCAGCTACAGAAGAGCCAGGACTGGAGAATCAGAAGTGGACTCCAGAGTCATATGCGTAACCTGTAGGACATGACCCACATCCTAAGTCCAAGCCACACCCCTGAAATGCTGTCTTATATTTTATCCAAGGAGGTACAAAAACAGTGACACTGGGGTTCCTATCATGGCTCAGCAGTAATGAACCGCACTAGTATCCATGTGGACAAGGGTTTGATTCCCCAGCCTTGCTCAGTGGGTTAGGGATTTGGCACTACCATGAGCTGGGGTGTAGGCTGCAGACAGGCTCAGAGCTGACATTACTGTGGCCATGGTGTAGGCTGGCAACTGCAGTTCTGATTTGACCCCTAACCTGGGAACTTCCATATGCCACTGGAGCAGCACCCATGCCCCCCCCACAAAATAAAAAACAGTGATGCCCATCCCCCAACCATCCCATGAGTCTGCTTCCAAGTGTCCTTTGGGCCACTCTGTGTAACATCTCCTAACTTTGGATGTTATTGGAAGGTGGCATTTTAAACACATTAATGTTACCAGAGAAAGCACCAGAAACACCCCTTCTGCTGACTCACATTTTTAAAAGTGCTTCCTGATCCATCAAAATGAAATATGTGTGATCTTATTTGATCCAAGTCCATGAATGATGATCAAAGTTCTTGTTTGGTACTTCGGGAGTGAATTCTTACTCAGATATTCCCTTTAGAGTTCCTACTTCTTTACCTTTTAAATACATTATTTGTTAAATACAGAGATTGGTAGCAAAATACGTACTCAGTTTAAACTGTAAATAAATCTTCCTTCCCTTGGTTCTCCCTGAGGGAAAATGAGGATGCTTAGAAGAGACCCCACTGTCTTACCTGCAAGGGGGAATCCGCTGGCTTGTGATCTCATCACACTTTGGTACCAAGATGGTACAGGCAAAGAACATGAGGTATTTGTAACAGTTGGTTTGAACAAGTGCAGGGAAGAGAGAGGATTCCCAGCTGATGGATGCTTCCTTTTGAGTCCTATGGCCAAGGTAATTTGGATAATTTGTATAGTTGTAGGGCAAATTCATGCAGAGTTCCAACGTAATTGGCTCACATTGACCTAACGAGAAAAAAAAAAAATCACACACAGATACCTATTATTTATTTTTCAATTTCACATGTAAAATAATTTCTTAAAAACTTAAAAAATTAGGAGTTCCCATTGTGGCTCAGTGGTTAACAAATCCAACTAGGAACTACGAGGTTGCGGGTTCGATCCCTGGCCTCGCTCAGTGGGTTAAAGATCTGGCATTGCCGTGAGCTGTGGTGTAGGTCGCAGACATGGCTCGGATCCCATGTTGCTGTGGCTGTGGTGTACGCTGGAGGCGACACCTCCGATTAGACCCCTAGCCTGGGAACCTCCGTATGCTGCAGGAGCAGACCTAGAAAAAGCAAAAAGACAAAGCAAACAAACAAACAAAAACTTACAAAATTAAAATCAATCTTACCCTCTTTCTTTAATGTAGCTAGGACTAAAACATAAGTAGTATATAAGCTTGCCATCAGGGAGTTCCCGTTGTAGGACAGTGGTAGTGAAGCCAACTGGTATCCATGAGGATGCGGGTTGGATCCCTGGGCTTGTTCTTTGGGTTAAGGATCCAGAGTTGCTGTGGCTGTTATGTAGGCTGGCTGTTGCAGCTCCGATTCAACCCCTAGCCTGGAGCTTCTATATGCCACAGGTGTGGCCCTAAAAAGCAGGAAAAAAAAAAAGATTGCCATCAAAAGAGAGACAGTGTGGCTAGTGAAGTTTCTTGAAAAGCCAAGATTCATTTCTGCACATGTAGTTGTGCACAGCATGCATGTTTTAGCACTGTGCACAGCATGCATGTTTTAGAATACCTCTCATTTTTTCCCTTGGTTCTTCTCATCTGAAAGCAACTCCCTTTCCTGATTCCTTTTATTCACTTTAATTTGTCTTCTATTTCTGATTTATCTTTACTTTTTTTTTTTTTTGGTGGCCACCAAGGCAGCATATGGAGTTCCCAGGCCAGCCACAGTTATGACCCAAGCCTCAGATTCGGCAATGCCAGATCCCCAACCCACTGTGCTGGGCGGGGGATCAAACCTGAATCCCAGTGCAGAATGCTACCAAACCCATTGTGCCACAGTGGGAACTCCTTTTTTTTAAAATCTTAAAAAAAAATTTTTTTTTTAGGGCCTCACCTGTGGCATATGGAAGTTCCCGGGATAGGGATTGAATTGGAGCTGCAGCTGCCGGCCTATGCCACAGCCACACCAACGCTGGATCCTTAACTCCATTGAGTGAGGCCAGGGAACAAACTCACATCCTCATGATCACTAGTCAGGGTCTTAACCTGTTGAGCCATGATGGGAACTTCCTATCGTTTACTGCCAAACTAGTATATCCTCCAACATCTTCACAGCCATTGAAAGAGAATCAATGAATTTGGCTATATTGGCAATTAGATGACTTTTTCTATTGTTTTATTATTTTTTTTGTCTTTTTTTTGTTGTTGTTGTTGTTGTTGCTATTTCTTGGGCCGCTCCTGCGGCATATGGAGGTTCCCAGGCTAGGGGTCAAATCGGAGCTGTAGCCACCGGCCTACGCCAGAGCCACAGCAACGCGGGATCTGAGCTGTGTCTGCGACCTACACCACAGCTCATGGCAACGCCGGATCGTTAACCCACTGAGCAAGGGCAGGGACCGAACCTGCAACCTCATGGTTCCTAGTCAGATTCGTTAACCACTGCGCCACGACGGGAACTCCTCTATTGTTTTATTATTGATCGATGTATAAGGCTACATCTTTCAGGGCAAGGGTAGGCTGAGGTCTGTTAGATAGCCATTAGACATCCATTGACAGTGAAATGATTCCTAACCCAAGGCTATTTCACAGTCCAGATCACAGCCTAACTTTTCAGCCTCATCACCTATGACTATCTCATCAGCAATAGTTCCTTGGCAACATGAGACATTTGAAGGACCACGTGCCTTTGTGGGTCTTGTTAGCTTTTCTCTCCTTCTTTCCTTCACATACTTGTCATCACCCCTCAGATGCAATCATGGTTCTAGCTGCCGGGTACGTAGTGCACCTGCTGCCTGGAATAATCCTTTCCCATCTTCCCCACCAAGCTAACTTCTCCTTGGTCTGCAGCACTCAGCACAAACACCTCTCCCAGGAAGCCTTCCATGTATATTTATATGTATATATACACATATACACACACATATACATATTATATAATATATAATAAATATATAATGTTATTTATTTGTATGTTAATATACACACACATTGTATATAATTAATTCTTTTTCAGATTCTTTTCCATTATAGTTTATTATAAGATATTTTATAGTTCCCTGGAAACCTTATTTCTTGATCTCGAAGCCTGCGCCAAGCATTTTTCGAGAATTAGGAAGGAGAGGAGGGGAGAAAACATCAGAAGCTATCCTGGGTCCTTTAAAATATAACGAAAGTCCCTGTCCTTGAGGCCAAGTCTCCAGAGGAAGAAAGACACACGTGCAGGTAGCTGTGGTATTAACAGGCTAGGAGGACAGTGCTGAACAAAAAGCTAGAGCCCCCAGGGGAGGGAGGGACAAGGTGGACACTGCAGCTCCAAAGCCTTCCCAGGATGAGTGAGATTTGCAGGAATGTGGTAGAACAGTTCGCTGTTCTCTGTATTCGTAGACGTACCACATTCCCAGGAGAAAGGTAATCAAGGGAGTGTCTTGCTAAAAAACAGGCCAGGCCCACCAAAGACTCCAGGGCTTATTAAGAGTAATTACTTAGGAGTTCCCTGGTGGCTCATCAGGTTAAGGCTCTGCTGTTGTCACTGTGGCTCAGATCGCTGGTGTGGCACAGGTTTGATTCCTGGTCTGGGAACTTCTATGTGCCAACAGGTGAGGCCCAATAAAATAAATCAATAATTCAAGTTAAATTGAGTTATTTGACTAAGAAGTGGCATGCAGGCAACTAGATTAGCAGTAAGGACTGCAGTGAAATATTAAAACAGCCCTGGGACTATTTCTCGTCTAAAGGATCTGAGGGCTTCACAGAGATTATGCTGATAAGGGGCCTGACATTGGCCAGATTAAAAAATCTCCTGGACCAGGTGTATAAGACTCTCAGTTTACTGGGGAAGAAGTAACAGTGTAAAGCCAGCATAATCCTGAGAATTTCTAGAGGTTGAACCGAAGGAAAGAGATGGAGCAGGTATGGGGTTGATTCAGCTTATCCCTTCTTTGATTTGTGAAAGAGGAGCAATACTGAAATGTTTTGATTTCCAATTACACCAAAAAAAAAAAAAAGAAATGCATCTTTCTTGTAATAATAAAAAACAATACAAAGGTGCATTTAGGAAAAGTTCTTCATCTCCCTACCTCCCTTTCTCTTACCTTCCTTCAGAGCAAACAGATGGGTTTAATCCTTCCTTCCACTTGCTCATATTTACACACAAGCATTTACACACTCAGGCAGAGATTTGTCTTCATTTGCTTTTGCCAAAGCAGAGCCATCCTATTCTCATTACGATGCAACTCTCTTTGTCGCTTGATTACCTTGCAAATCAATCCAGCTCAAACCCTACATCTTTCCTAATTTAATATATTTATAATTTATAAAAATGGGATGATTCACATGTATTTTGATGCAGTCTTTTTTTCCCTGTAGATTTTTTTTCTCTCTCTTCCGCAACCACCCTATCAAGTTTTAACTTTTTATCAGTTTATTTCATTGAGATGACTAATAGACATTTCATATGGATAACTTTTCTCTCTTTTGATATGCACTTTTAATCTGAGATAAGATATAGCCTTTAAGTGTTTCAGAGCTAAGGGAAATGAAAGGATTAAGTTACAATCATATATTATTCTGAGACCTTTATCGAATGTGATAAAGTTGGTTGAATCTTGTGTTTTGTTGCTTAATAAAGGCATTCTTCACAGAGTGCTAAGCAAGATAAACTCTCAATATATCTGGTAACCTCAAATTCTATGATTTATGATATCAATAAACTTTCATCTTAAGCAGGAAAACGCACTCACAAGCCTGACTTACAACAGCCACTAGAGGGCGATCGCGTCACAAACATGTGAGGATGTTGCGCTGCCTCGCGGCTGTTTTCAATGAGCTTTTGAGGCAGTGCCTGGCAGGGCAAGCTCAACATAGATGAGGTGTAATAAATATCTATGGAAAAAATAATCAAAATGATCATGATTGAGTCTCAATTGTAGCCCACCTTTCGAAGTCTGAAACAAGATTTGTTAATAAATACAACCTAAAGACAGGATTGTTAACGAAACCATGTTACATCTCTGCCCCAGAGCCTTTGGAAATCATGCAACGGATGATAGTCACCAACATGAGAAAATGTCACTTCCATCATCCACTGGCATATATACAATTCCAAGATTCAGCTTTGTCTCAAACTTTAAATCTCTATCATTATTTTTAATAATCTGAAGAGCTATTGTTATAAGGTAAACAGGCTTGTAACCACCACCCAGGTCAAGAAATTGAACTTGGATTTTTTTTTTTTTCTTTTTTGGGCACCCCACCACATGTGGAGCTCCCAGGCCAGGGATCCAATCTGAGACACAGTGGCGAATTACCCCGCAGCTGGATCCTTTAACCCACTATGCCGGGCTAGAGATAGAACTTACATCCTGAAGATGCAGAGACACCATGGATCCTGTTCCTCCACAGAGGGAACTCCAAGAAAAGGAACTTTGCCAGCCATCCCAGGTGGCCTTCCATATACCCTGTCTGATGCCAGCCTTCTCCTTTCCCCAGAGGAACTACTGAGCTTCAGAGCCATCACTTCCTTGTTCTTCTTCACAGTTTTATTACCTAAGTGTGTGCCACACACCACATACTATGCTTTAAGCTTACCCACTTTTGGAAACCTATCTTAAGTGTCTTATAATATCTGTATCCCCCCTCCCATCTTTTTATGTTTCCTTAATGTTTGACTAGAGAAGAATCCGGGGACTTGACCTGCCAAGTGTGCCAGGGCGTGGATTTTGCTGACTATACACGCCTGGTGAGGTTGAACATGCTCCCCTGGGTTCCTTGTATCCTCAACACTGGCAGCTGAAGCTGGGGGCTGATTAGGTTTCATCTCTTTGGCAAGACTCTGCAGTGCTCTTTCATCAGAAGACACGTCTGGAGTTTCCGCTGTGGCTCAGTGGTTAATGACTCTGACTAGGAACCATGAGGTTGCGGGTTCGATCCCTGGTCTTGCTCAGTGGGTTAAGGATCCGGTGTTGCTGTGAGCTGTGGTGTAGGTCGCAGATGCGGTTCAGATCTGGCATTGCTGTGGCTCTGGCGTAGGCCAGCTACTACAGCTCCGATTCAACCCCTAGCTTGGGAACCTCCATATGCCGTGGGTGTGGCTCTAAAAAGACAAAAGACAAAAACAAACAAACAACAACAAACAAAAAAAAAACACATCTGTCTGTTGACCTCTCATAACGTCCACAGCTGTATAGCCACACTCCATGCCTTGGCCCATTTATTCTCTTGGTTACCAAATGGTAACACTGCAGCTCAGTCATTTATTTTTCACTTACTAGTTGGGCAGACTTTTAGAAAAAGATCATTCCTCTCATCTATCACTTGTTCCCAAGAACTAAAGTCCTTAACCGTTACGGCGTTTGGCTTTTTGACCATACCCCTATGCTATCTGTTCCTTCCAACTAGAAATTGCAAAGAGAAGGTGAGAAATGGACAGACCACTGAGAAATTATTCGAAGACCAAAGCTGTTCATTTTCTCCTGGAGGTAACTTTTCAGCACAAGGAACACAGTGCTATCTCCCCATTCATGTATACAACTTCAGTTTTCTTTCTAGGTTCTCTTCAAATATATTCAGTTTCCCTAGTATCTCACAGTCTCATCAGCTTCCTCATTCACCACAGATGTTCTCTTCATATATACTTAGCAAATATTCAAATACCCTCTTTTCTGAGTGCGGCACTGGACTAGCCCCTGATCCTCATTCCTTCTGGGCTATTAAAAATAAGGGTTTCGGAGTTTCTGTGGTGGCTTGGGGGTAGCAAATCCGACTGGTATCCAAAAGGATGCGGGTTCCATCCCTGGCCTTGCTCAGTGGGTTAAGGATCCAGTGTGGGCGTGAGCTGTGGTGTAGGTCTCAGATATGGCTTGGATCTGGCACTGCTGTGGCTGTGGCCTAGGCCAGGCAGCTGCAGCTCCAATTGGACCCCTCGCCTGGGAACCTCCAGATGCTGCACGTGTGGCCCTAACAAACCAACCAACCAACCAACCAAGTGTTGGAGGAAAAAAATGCATTCGTGCACATGCACAATTAAAGAATGATGGAACCCTACGGGAAACTTGGGAGGGTCCCTGAGGCATGGCAGTCATACCCGGCTTGCTGTGTAGTGATCACGAGCACAAAGAGGTGGGACACAAGCCCGGGGGGTGGCTTGTTCTGCCAGGTTCCCCGAGCTGTCCAGATTGAACAGGACAAGGTGGAAGTGATGGATCAGTCCATCCACAACAGTCCAAGCTGAGAGGACATAAGATTCCTGCTCCTACCCCCAAGGCAAGGAGATGGCTGCACTTTGCCTCCCAGCAGGGTGCAAATGTGGTAAAGATTCTGGGCTTGAGTGAGTGTGGTGATACCAAGATACTTCAAGCCTATCAGTACACAATGTCATCTGTTCTTCAGGCTTTTTTAAATTATAGGCATTTCTGGGAATCTGAGATAAACATGTCCCTTCTTCATTGAAAAGTATGAAAACCGTGAATGTCATCCAGTTTCAGGAATGTCATTGACCCCAGCAGCCTGGTCAGGCCACTAAAGCCATCATTCTCCATCTTGGCTGCACATGGGGTCACCTGGGGAGCTGTAAAAATACTGAGGCCTGGGTCCCTTCCAGCATGTCTTCAGGGACCATGAAAAAGTCATATAGGAGTTCCCTTTGTGGCTCAGCAGTTAACGAACTTGACTGGGATCCATGAGGATGCGGGTTCAATCCCTGAGCTGGCTCAGTGGGTTAAGGATCTAGCATTGCCATGAGCTGTGGTATAACTCAAAGATGCAGCTCGGATCTGGCATTGCTGTGGCTGTGGTGTAGGCTGGCAGCTATAGCTCCGATTTGATCCCTAGCCTGGGAACTTCCATATGCTACAGGTGTGGCCCCAAAAAGCGGAAGGAAGGAAGGAAGGGGAAGGGAAGGGAAGGGAGGAAAGAAGGAAGGAAGGAAGAAAGAGTTGTGTTATATAATATTTTATGGGATGGCAAGAACCATTGTCTTTAAGGCTAGCCTCCCAGCCACTCCAGTGAGAGGCTGACTCTACCAGGCAGAATACCCACATCCTCTAAACTAATTTTCCCATTGGAAGGGAGCCAGAGAAAGACAGTGCTCTTTGGTTGTCTCTAAGCATCTATATAACAATAGTCTGTGACAGTGGCAAAGACCTTTAAACAATTAATGACATTTTCAAGTGCATGAAGAGTTTTCTGAGAGGAGATGCCACTTGCCCATATTTACAGAGAACCAAGTTCACACCTACCATCCTGAAAAATAAGGAACAACATCTCTATACTCAAGGAGAAGGTAGGCACATATGCTGCTTTTATTTTTTTATTTGCTTTTTGTCTTTTTAGGGCTGCACCTGCAGCATATGGAGGTTCCCAGGCTAGGGGTTGAATCGGAGCTGCAGCTGCCAGCCTATGCCACAGCCACAGCCACACCAGATCTAAGCTGAGTCTGCCACCTACATCCACCACAGCTCACGGCAATGCTGGATCCTGAACCCACTGAGTGAGGCCAGGGATCAAACCCACGTCCTCATGGATACTAGTCAGGTTTTTAATCTGCTGAGCCACAACGGGAACTCCCATTTACACTGCTTTTAATAACACAGAAGGAAGGGGGACCAGTGACTGGCATAGTGCCTGGAATTCAGAAGGAGTGAGGTGTTCAAATGTTTGTGGAATGTATACACAGAGAACCTGGCAAGATCATCTGTGAAGAAAGAGGAAGCTGGTGAGACAGTGAGATGCTAGGGAAACTCTGAGTGTATTTGAAGAACCTAGAAAGAAAACCCATGTCATATACCTGAGTATTTGGCAGATGATCCCCCTGCTGAAAAGTTATTAACAGAGAGGCTGGAATCATATCTCCTTTCTTTGCCATTAAAGTGCCCTGTGCCCATTGCCTGCCTGGGTCATCACAGGCACACTGTCAATACTGGGTGGATATACATATGGGCTGAGTTATCTGTTGCCCTCCCTACAAGCTCTTTCTTTGACAGGTGATATTTATTTTTTTTTAATCTTGAAATATTTGAAGGGTAGAAGAGACAGAGCAACATAAACCCTGTTACTTCCCGCCTAAATGTGACATGGGCAAACATGGCTCTTTTAATTTTTTTTTTTCAACATTTAACAGTAAGTGCCATTCCATGTCAGACAAAACTGTAGTAAGATACACATGTCTGAGACAGCATTGTCACTGTTCCCAATTCTGCAGCCCAAGTTCAAGGTGAAGTAAAAAAAAAAATGATTCTGGGAGGTCCTCTTGTGAATGAGTGGGTTGAGAACCCAACTAGTATCCATGAGGATGCAGATTCAATCCCTGGCCTCGCTCAGTGGGTTAAGGATCTGGTGTTGCCACAAGCTGCAGTGTAGGTCACAGACGCAGTTTGGATCTGGCACTGCTGTGGGTGTGGTATAGGCTGGCAGCTGTAGCGCTGATTCAACCCCTAGCCTGGGAACTTCCATATGCCACAGGTGCAGCCCTAAAAGGTAAAAAAAAACCCAAACAAACAAACAAACAAACAAAAAGATTCTGAAAGTGTTCCAGCGAGGATGGGAAGATGAGCAAAGTCGAACCATATCCACATACATATATATAACCATATACACATTCATACATACATACATACACACACACACACACACACCCACACCCCTATACATATACGCATCTATGTAATCAGTTTAGACAGAATAAAATCGTAGTGCATCTTAGTGATCAGATTGATAACTACCTGCACTGTTCTCTCCTATAGGAAATGGAGGAGGGTTGGATATGGTGCTTTCAGCCAGTTACTCAGTGCTCATGAAAACAAACAAAAAACCTCATCAATCCAGGTTTTCCATGGGCTTTCTCCCTGAGACGCCTCACCAGCCCACTGTTTTCACCTCTTGAGGTCCCCTAATGGGTATGGGGCCCCCCATAAGCTCTGCATTGACCCAGAAAGGTCACAGAGGAGAACCACGATCCAAAAACTTCAGCAAATGCAGGGACCCTTAAGCCTTGCAACTTCCCAGCTTCCAGGGACCTTCTTGCCCATGGAAAGCTGACAGTCCTGTTTCTCAGTCTCAAGCCCATGCTGATAGGGAAGCCAAAAATTAATTCTAAAACGTGAAAGAAAGGTGTAGAATATGAAAGCAAAGCTCAGAAGTAAGACACCATTGCTGGAAATCTGAGTCTTTGGGGGCTTTCTGATTCCTTTTACATTTCCCGTGAGAGTCTGTCTGCTACTCCTGCCTATTCCATCTTCCCCTAATATTCCTCCTCCTGAAGCCAGCTTGGAGACAGCCACCTGTCTACAGCATTTGGAGTGGTCCCATTGTCACCGACACCAATGAACATAATGGCAGCAGGATCTTTAGAGGTTAGCAAAGTTACTGGAAGGGCGAGAACAAATTTTATTGCAAGAGCAGACCACTGAAGTTTCATGCAGCCATTTAGGGGAACTTCCGATTTGCTTCTGGGATACAGTTTCCAGTTTTGAAGCTGGGCTTTAAAAAGGAAGAAAGATAGCATCTGCCAGCAGCCGAAGCCAAGACAAGAATATAAAGGAGCTGATGCTGAGTAGAAAGTCATGGTAATGACATTAAGTAATATGGATTTATAGCCCTTGCATGATGACACATTTGTTTATGATTTAAGTTAATTAAGACCATTTTGCTTCTTTTCTGCTACCACAGGCAAGCTTTCAAAAGGGGGGGGGGAGGTATGTATATACATATTTTGGAGGCATTCCAGACTCCAGCAGTTTAATGTCAATGCAAAAGGGAAAAGCCAAGTGCATATCCTGACACGTGGTTGTGTTTGCCAGCGGCTGTACTTACTACAGTTATTCGGACTGTTGCCTGGGTCACAAAGAGAGCCACCAGCACATGAATCAAGGCAGGAACTGTAGAGGCATCGTTGGTCTCCTTCTTGACACGGAGTCTGACCTACAGAGGTGGGGAAAGGCACATTCACTTTCATCAACATCTGTAAATTCTTTATATGAGGATCTAAAGGATCAAGAACGTCTGGTGGAGCCGGGAGATGAAACAGCTTTCATTTCTTTCCAAGTTCTCCAAAAATATTAAACACACGTTGAGTTGGTGCTTTCTGGATTAATTTTCCCAGCAACTAAATACAACACCATTATTCCAGAAGGATTCTGCTGGAATGAAGAAACTGAGAGGCACCCCATCCTTTAAAAACAGGTCATGGTTGCTTTTCATGCAAAAGGTAGCATTTTCTATTTACATGGGTGCATGCAGGTGACACAAGAAAATTCAAGTGATGGGAGCGCAAGGCCAATATTTTTAAGACTCAGTTGATCCCAACTCTAGTCTTCTAAGGAAGATGCTTTCCTTACTAGTAAATAGGGCATCAACATCAACACAATAAAGATACTTTATCATAGTCTTATGCAGCTGTTATCCTTATTTTCCGTGTATCCTTGGAAAGTATCAGTGACCTAGCTACAACATCCTGAGAATTGGGTTTCTAGTTTCCAAGTGAAGGACAACAGTAACGTCAGCCTAATGGCTTTTCCTTAAGGTATTTAGAGAGGAAACTGCTTTTCCCATTGATTTCCTGGTCATCTGAAGATTAAATGGATAAGGTAATAAATTACTGCCTATTCCCTAACTCTCCCCTATTGTAACCAATAACTTTGAGACACGTCATCTAGAGTCTAGCACATCTTGCAAGGCATTTTAAAATATAAATAACAAGATGGGTATATATACAATCATTCTATCTATAATTCTAAAACAATATGCATTATACCGGATTCTTTCTTCCTCCTGGTACCATTCATTACAACACTATATATCATGGCCTTGCAGAAAAGAGATATTACCTCCCCCCTTTTTTTGTCTTTTTAGGCCCGCACCCATGGCAAATGGAGATTCCCAGGCTAGGGAATCTCTGGCCTATGCCACAGCCACAACAATGCCAGATCCCAGCTGTGTCTGGGATCTACACCACAGCTCATAGCAACACCGGTTCATTAAGCCACTGAGCAAGGCCAGGGATCGAACCTGAGTCCTCATGGATGCTAGTCAGATTCGTTTCCGCTGAGCCACAATGGGAACTCCCACTCCCTTTTTTTTTTAATGTTAGCAGGTCAAACTTTTTGCTAAGTAAACCAGGCTAAGTTCCATGAATTTAGTCTCTTAAAGAAGTTTTTTTTGGAGTTCCCTGGTGTCTCCGTGGGTTAAGGATCTGCCATCACAGTAGCTCGAGTCGCTGCTGTGATGCAGGTTTGATTCCTGGCCCGGAACTTTCACATGCCATGGATGCAATAAAAAAAATTAAGACAGCATGCGGAGTTCCCATCGTGGCTCGGTGGTTAATGAAGCTGACTAGGAACCATGAGGTGGCGGGTTCAATCCCTGGCCTCACTCAGTGGGTTAAGGATCCAGCGTTGCCGTGAGCTGTGGTGTAGGTCGCAGACGTGGCTCGGATCCCTGTTGCTGTGGCTCTGGCGAAGGCTGGTAGCTATGGCTCCAAAAAGACCCCTAGCCTGGGAACCTCCATATGCCATATGCCGCAGGTGTGGCCATAAAAAGACCAAAAAAAAAAAAAGAAAAAAAGAAAAAAGACAGCATGCATTCATTATTTCAGGCAATATTAAGTGCCTGCTATGTGACAACTTATGTGACAAGCTAGGCACTGAGTATTAAAAGATTTTAAAAAGCAGAGTTTCTACTCTGATTAGGGAATCATCATGAACAGAACTTTGCAATGCCATGTGATCACTGCTCCACTGAAGGTACACATAAAAAGCAATAAAAACCAACTAGGGCAGCAAGAGTAAAGCTTCTCAAAGGAGTTCTTCAGGCAGATCCAGTAAGCTGGGATAAGAGGAGGGGTGGGTTTCCCAAGCAGATAGCAGGATATGCAATGCCCTGAAGTTTAAAATATACAGGCTGGAGTTCCTGTGGTGGCACAATGGGGATTGGCAGCACCTCTGCAGCATCAGGATACAGGCTCAATCCCCAGCCTGGCACCATGGGTCAAGGATCTGGCATGGCCACGGCTGTGGCGTAGGCTGCAACTTCAGGTCAGAGCTGATCCCTGGCCCTGCCACTCCATTCACCAGGGGGGCAGCCAAAAAAGAAAAGAAAAGGGAAAAAAAAAAAAAGTACACAGACTGGAGTCACTGGAGGTTAAGGGAGACGAAAGAGGGAGACTGAGAGCAAGACTGAGGGTCGTAAAGGCCTAAATCTTGAATAGGCCCCAGGTCCTGGGAGAAGTGGTCCCTGCCCCCTCCCACCCTGGGAGAGCAGAACCAGCCTGCCCCCACTGCTGACTGTCACCCTGCTGTCACTCGCTCCCCTTCCCTCTCAGCTCTCTGATCGCAGTGCTTTCCTCCCACGACCCTGAGCTACCTCGCTCCTTCCCGCCTCAGGGTCTTTAGCCAGGGGGTTCCCTGTGTCTGAAATGCTTTCTCCATCCCACCCTCCTTTGCTAACTGCACGCAGTCTCCAGGTCTTAGCTTCCCAGAGGCCCTTGCCCAGGACAGGCATCACATGCGGTGACATTTCCCTCCTGGCCGATGTCACCGCACAGGTAGACACAGACTAGCACAATTATTTATACCGCGTCTCCCCCTCCAGGAGCCTCCCAGTCCGGTAAGCTATTCCGCATGCCACGAATATAAAGGTGCTCTAATTTTACTTTTCAATCCATTTTATCATGTGACTTCCTTACATCTCACACGTGTAAGGAAATATTTATAAATCCAGCCTCTGCCTAGTAAAGGATCCCAAAGTATTTCAAACAGCACTGAATTAAGTGGGAAGAAAGAACTACTTGGTCAAAAGGGAGGTGAATGGCTGATAAACACACCATAACTCATGGCTAGAAAAGGAGTTCCTTCTGAATTTTAAAATTGGTAAAACGAACTCCTCCTTGTCCAGTTCTTAATGGAATCATGGAGTTCTCATTGTGGCTCAGTGGTTAACAAATCCGACTAGGAAACATGAGGTTGTGGGTTCGATCCCTGGCCTTGCTCAGTGGGTTAAGGATCCAGCGTTGCCGTGAGCTGTGGTGTAGGTTGCAGATGTGGCTCAGATCCCACATTGCTGTGGCTGTGGCATAGGCTGGTGGCTGCAGCTCTGATTAGACCCCTAGCCTGGGAACCACCATGTGCCATAGGAGCGGCCCAAGAAAATGGCAAAAAGACAAAAAAAAAAAAAGAATTTTAAATTTGGTAAAACGAACTCCTCCTTGTCCAGTTCTTAATGGAATCATCTGGGATTAAAAGGCTCTCCTGTTGGGTCCAGAATGCAGTTTCATTAAAGGTATTCTAATGACCAATATTCATTACAACAAGACTCATTTAGTGACAGGTGACCAATCTTATCAGCCGATTTGGACTACACATGGCCCAAGACATGCCTTCACCTACCAGCCAGGTGGTCAGAGCTAACATTTACTCAGTGCTCACCATGTGCCATCTCCATGAAGTAGTTATCATTATCCTGAGATTACAGACACAGAAACTGAGACATAACGGGGTTAAGTTATTGGCCTAAAGTCAACCAGGAAGTGGCAGAGCTGGGGTTTGAACCCAGGCAGCTGGGCTACGATATCCACATTCTTAACGACTAAGCTATGTTAGGAAGAGGCAAGGTCACATATAAACAAATGCAGTGATTTAAAAAACTTTTTATTAATGTATAGGTGATTTTCAATGTTGTGCCAAGTTTCTGCTGTACAGCAAAGTAACCCAGTCATACATATACATATATATACACACGTGTGTGTGTGTGTGTGTGTGTGTGTATACATATATTCCTTTCCTTATACTATCTTCCATCATGGTCTGTCCCAAGAGATTAGATACAGTTTCCCTGTGCACAAATACAGTGATTTTTAAGTCAAGAGATATTACCAGTCTTGGACTGAGAGATGTTTCTACATAAATAGGGGCTTAAAACAATCAGTGTGTACCTTTATTTTCTGACAGGCATATTTTATTTTAATTTTATAATGATTTCATTTTTTCCATTGTAGTTGGTTTCAGTGTTCTGTCAATTTCTATAGTACCGCAAAGTGACCCAGTCACACACACATACATACACATTCTTTTTCTCACATTATCCTCCACCATGCTCCATCATAAGTGACTAGATATAGTTCCCAGTGCTATACAGCAAGCTCTCATTGCTTATCCATTCCAAAGGCAATAGTTTGCATCTATTAACCCCAGATTCCCCATCCATCCCACTCCCTCCCCCTCCCCCTCAGCAACCACAAGTCTGTTCTCCAAGTCCATGAGTTTCTTCTCTGTGGGAAGGTTCATTTGTGCCGTATATTAGATTCCAGATATAACTGATATTTGACAGACACATTTTAAAAACCAACTTTTGATTTATGTTTTCTTTTTTGGTTTCACAGATACTATCAGACTCCTTTTAAAATGTATTTAAGCATGTTGCTTGGTAATATGAGGCATTAAACTGCTTCTCTGGGAGCTCCCATTGTGGTTCAGCAGTAACAAACCCAACTAGGATCCATGAGGATGCAGGTTTGATCCCTGGCCCCATTTAGTAGGTTAAGGATCCAGCATTGCTATGAGCTGTGGTATAGGTCACAGACGCTGCTCCAATCCTGAGTTGCTGTGGCTGTGGTGTAGGTCAGCAGCTGCAGCTCCAATTTGACCCCTAGCCTGGGAACTTCCATATGCCACGGGTACAGTCCTTAAAAAAAAAAAAAAAAAAAATGCTTCTGTGTACAAGTTTATTTTAGGGAGACGTTATATTTAACTTGAGAAGTCAGTTCCTTCTAACTGGAATCTAATCTA
Source organism: Phacochoerus africanus (assembly GCF_016906955.1). NCBI lineage: Eukaryota > Metazoa > Chordata > Mammalia > Artiodactyla > Suidae > Phacochoerus > Phacochoerus africanus. Next base: position 37,572,506 of record NC_062553.1, read on the forward strand.
ATTGAGTTGAATACTATAAGCTACACTTTTCTCTTTATCACAATATTTCCCCATGAAATTGCTGAATCCACCCATGCTGTTTAAGTGTTTAACCTCTGCTCTTCACCCTTAGGGAGGATTTTTCAGTGTAAGTTGCATGTGAATTCTAATTACCATAAGAAAGAGTTCCTGGCTGACCAGAGCTGCGAGGATCAGTGCTGGGCACTCTGGAATTATTTATGTGGAAATCCTAGGACATTTCCAACTTTCTGCTTTGCCCTCAAGGAAAGCCCAGCCACTAAGGACTGTCTCAGGGGCTGGACACATACTTACCATCGCTGCAACTCTCCTCATCACTTCCGTCCTTACAGTCTTCATCTCCGTCGCACCAGAAAGTGCTGGGGACACACTGTCCATTTCTGCATTCCACCAGACCCTGGCTGTGACATGCTAGGAAAGGCCAAAATAAGACACACTTTGATTATCTGTACTTCTTTCCATCTGCAGATCATATCAGATTCCCGTTTTTCTGGCATCACCAAGAAACGTTCTAGATATCTGAATGTTCGGCATAAAGGAACAAATGTATCCTTAATTTTTTTTTTTTTTTTTTTTTTGCTTTTTAGGCCCACACCTGCATCATATGGAGGTTCCCAGGCTAGGGGTCAATTTGGAGCTGTAGCTGCAGGTCTACACCACAGCCACAGAAATACTAGATCCAAGCCATGTCTGCAATCTACACCACAGCTCATGGCCAACGCCAGATCTTTAACCCACTGAGCAAGGTCAGGGATTGAACCCGCAACCTCATGGTTCCTAGTCGGATTCATTAACCAGTGAACCACAATAGGAACTCCACTTTTTCTACTTTTGTTGATAGCAAAAGATGAAATAAGCAGTTTAATTAGTTTGAACGTGCATAAAATGCATCATATGAACTCTTTCAAGGCAATACTACTCTCTTTAACACCTAGCTGCTTCCATCCATCATTTTATGATTCCCTACTGAGTATACAGTAGTTTTTAGGGGGAAAAAAAAGTGACCAGCCATACTTGACTTCATTAGCTACCCGAAGACTGTTTAATCATCCAGAAACACAACAGGCTCTAAAATGATAATAGTTTCTCACACGATGTAACTATATCAAACCAAACGCTCACTTCTTTCTGCCAGTTCTCTCCATGTTCACCAACACATGGTGCCTGGCAGCAGGTCTGGAAGCTCCTGCAGGGAAACTTAACTGTTCATGCACTGACTGCAGAGGGGATGTCCCCCGGTCTCTGGGAACAACATCCCCTTTGACAGTCTCGGATGCGGAAAGGAGCTTTGTGAACAAGGAGAGAGAACACAGCCACCTACTTGCCAGAGCAACCACATTAGGCTCGGAGTTTGGGGGAGAGAGATGCAGACGTCAGTAACACTACGTTGTCCCTGTCATCACATCACTCAATCCTGATCTTTATAAGCTACGACCAAAGTATAAGAATCCATTTAGAGGGTGAACCTTGTGTATCTGGCTAAACAGGCAGAAGAGGGAAAATAAGCAAGATGAAAATCCGCGGGGCACTCACAGCAATTGACCTCGTCGGACTTATCCACACAGTCATGGTCACCGTCACACACCCACTCTATGGCGATGCAGCGCCCGTCTCCACAGCGATGCTCTTCTGTGGGATTGCAATCTGGACGAAACAAAAACTCAGAAGGATTGGGGAGGTCCCGTCATGGCTCAGCAGAGATGAATCTGAGTAGCATCCATGAGGATGCAGGTTCGATCCCTGGCCTCGCTCAGTGGGTTAAGGATCCGACATTGCCATGAGCTGTGGTGCAGGTCACAGATGCAGCTTGGATCTGGCGTTGCTGTGGTTGTGGTGCTGGCCAGTGGCTATAGCTTCAGTTTGACCCCTAGCCTGGGAATCTCCATATGCCACAGGTTCAGCCCTAAAAAATATAAAACCGGCACAAGAAACACTTAGAACAGTGGCACATGGTTCTAGTGGAAGAGAGTTTGTTCCAATTATTCCAATACCTTCAATATTGGAGATTTCTATGATGGATCTGGCACAATGAAAAAGGTACCTCTCCACAACCACGAACACTGTGGGGTAAGATCTGCCTATTTTCCAGATGAAATAACCGTCCAGATTTTTTAAGATGCAGAGTCTGTTTTTTGTTTTGTTTAGTCATCATTTTCTTTCCTTCAGAAAATTCTGGAATTTGGTTTAAATAAACAGAAGTGTGATTTGGGTTTCACAGTGTAGATAGCTGATTTGATGACCTGTGACAACTCCATCATGCTTCTAAGAATTGTAACTTACTTCTCTATGGTAAATTGGGAAGGCAACTGTCTCCTCCTTTTGTCTTTCCTGATGCTAAGCTTAGGCCTTCTATGGAATTGTCTTAATACATAACTGCGTAATATATAAGAACTGCCAGGTAAGAAATGCTTTTTTTTTTTTTTCTGCTTTTTAGGGCCACTCCCACGGCATGTGGAGGTTCCCAGGCTAGGGATCAAATTGGAGCTACAGCTTCCGGCCTAAACCACAGCCACAGCCATGATAGATCCAAGCTGCATCTGCGACCTATACCACAGCTCACAGCAACACCGGCTCCTTAACCCACTGAGCAAGGCCAGGGATCAAACACGAATCCTCATGGATACTAGTTGGGGTCGTTATCACTGAGCCACAATGGCAACTCCCCAAAATATTTCTTGCGATTCTTTTAATCCTGAATTTTCCTCCATCCCAAACTATATATTCCTGGAAAAAAGGAAAACTAAGTGATGTTTCTTCTCACAGCAGGCAGAACTTATAGGATCCTTTGCCATGAGACATGAAATAAGCTTCGTACAAACAGCCCTCTAAAAGGTGTGTGTGGATACATGAGCAACAGATTAAATAATGTGAAACTATCATAGGTTTCTGTTAACGGTGCCAACTGCCTCAACAGACTTGTAGTAGAGGGGCCATGGGTCTTGAAGGATATATGGGAGCAATTAAGTGAAGAAGATGGAAGATGTGGCCCAAAGGAATAAAGACACAATAGGTGGGATGCTTGGGCAGGAACCAGAGGCGCCACCACATGATCAGCTTGCTAAAGATGGGCAGCTGGGATAAAGACTGGTCTAAGAGAACGTTATGATGATCACCATTAGATGGGGACAAAGTCACCCTAAGAGCATAAGCTTCATGATATCCTACTACCTCCAGAGGAATGATGTCCACGTGTAAGACCATTGTCTTTCACACACTAACTACATGCTGGTCCTCTCCACAGACCTATTTAACTACCAAGCTATGCTCAAGCCCCATCCCACCATCCTTCCTCTCTTATCTCCAGTTATCCCATTGATAAAAGGGGACTGACATTCGATAAGCTCTAACGCTTCCGACTATAGATCCTAGGATGTACATAATTATAATCCCTTCTCATTCTTTGTGTCCCAGAAGATAATCTATGTCTATCTAGTAACCCATGGGATGGTTTGTACATAAGTACAGTTTCCAATATTCTTATGGATGCAGCGATGGGCAGCTAGACAGGTATTTCTAGAAACTACTGAATCTCCCAGCATGGGGCCATTTCTGACACTCCGAGGCATTCCTCTGCTCATACTCCTGATCTTTCCCCAACACTGCTTTTGTGATTCTCTCAGGCTGAAAAGCATTTCACAGCATGTGCCCAGTGTCCATCCTCATCTCACCTTGCCCTTCAGTTCATAGTTACACATTCTTATTTCACTCTATATAGTATCTACAAAGTCTAAAGCTAATCACAAAATCAAAAAGGTAAATAAAGCAAGAATTTTGCTGGTTTTAATTCATGATAGGGCATTCAGAATTGACCACAGTTCTTTAAAAGGTAGGTTCATTTTTTTTTCTTTTCTTATTCTTCATGAAAGACATAGACATGGCTGATAAACACATGAAAAGGTGCTCAGTATAATTAACCATTAAGGAAAAGTGGTTCAGTTATATATGCATAACTGACTATAGTTCCCTGTGCTAAAATGAATATAGTTCCCTTTTTTTTTAGATTTTTAGACCCGCACCTGCGGCATATGGAAGTTCCCAGGTGAGAGGTCAAGTCAGAGCTGCAGCTGCTGGCCACAGACACAACCAAAGCAACTCAGGATCTGAGTCTCATCTGCGACCTACACAGCAGCTCTCAGCAATGCCAGATCCTTAATCCACTGAGCAAGGCCAGGGATCGAACCCTCATCCTCAAGGATACTAGACGGGTTTGTTTCTGCTGAGCCACCCAGGACTTCTTACACTCTTTATTAATTGAGATATAATTGACATAAAATGTTGTGTAAGTTTATGCTAAGTGAGATAAGTCAGAAGGGAAAGATAAATACTGTGTGATATCACTTACAGGTAGAATCTGAAAAAGCTGAATTTGTAAAAACAGAGAGTAGACTGTCAGCAGGAGCTGAGGGGGTGTGGGCTGGGGAATTGGAAAGATGTTATTCACAGGTACAAATGTGCAACTACTAGGTAGGTTCATTCTTTAAAGGATAAGATCAGTTTTTGTACATAGAACACATGCACCCTCTTAACCCTAGATGTCACCACTGCAGAAGTCACCCCTGTAGTGTGTGGCAATCAAATAAAGGAAGGTCTTTGAAGGTTATGCATAATAAGGGGATCAGGAACAGACAATAGATCTGTCTGCAAAGTTTTGCTCAAGGGCTCAAAATCTAAACATGAGCCACTTGCTCCAACCAGAGAAGAAACAGAATACTTTTAAAGAAAGAAAAAAATATGAACTCCCATTTCTACTCCACTTCTCCAGCATTTCCTTAGTATGACTTTACATCAGAAATATGACATTGGGAGTTCCTGTCACGGCGCAGTGGTTAACGAATCCAACTAGGAACCATAAGGTTGCGGGTTTGATCCCTGCCCTTGCTCAGTGGGTTGACGATCTGGCATTGCCGTGAGCTGTGGTGTAGGTTACAGACGTGGCTTGGATCCTGCGTTGCTGTGGCTCTAGTGTAGGCAGTGGCTACAGCTCCAATTAGACCCCTAGGCTGGGAACCTCCCATGTGCCGTGGTAGCAGCCCAAGAAATGGGAAAAAGACAAAAAAAAAAAAAGAAAGAAATATGACATTTACACAGAAGACATGACTGAGACTAGCAATTATAAAAACCTCCTCTTTCTGAAAACTCAGAAACCAACAGTTTTGTAATTTAACTCACTAATCACATTAGCAAACAATGAGCTACAAGTTCTTAATGATACAGGGCTGTAATTTTAAATGAAAACCTTTAGGGAAATAAGGCTACTTACCACAGTTTTGCTCGTCACTCAGATCCCCACAGTCATCATATCCATCACACACAAGGCTGTAATTAAGGCACTTGCCCGTGTGACAGTGAAACAGATTCTCACTGCAATCTGAAAATAAGAAAAGCCACTGATGGGTCATCAGAGTGAAACAGGACGTTACAGTAGTCATTTATATAACAAGAGCATATCATGGGAGGGCAATCATGATGGTAACCTGGTCCATATCTATTCTACGGGTGAGGAGACTATGATACATTGGGGTCCACTGACTTGTTCAAAGTCACATAACAAGTTACTGCAGAGCCAGGACTAGCTTTCATCACCGCCCGAAAGTATTTATCCAAGTTGCACTTGATGTCACCTGAAAGCGCCTTTCTAGTCAATTACGAGAAAAGATAGTCTCCATTCACCATGGCTCCTGCTGAAGTACAAGTTCATACAGAATGAATACTTAATAGAAGGTGAGTTGTTATTTCTTTAAATTATCTCCTTCAGGATGAAAGTCTGGTTTCGTCAATGGTAAGCATAAACATAATGGAGAGAAAAGTCATTTAGATTACAAAGTAGTTACTTCCACACAACTTTATCACTTACATCAATTGAATGTTTCATAACATGACCCTTAAATACACAGTGCTGTCCTAGATTATGGTGAAAAGACAAGACAAAGTGATAAGGGAATTCCCGCTCTGGCAGACTGGGCTAAGAATCCAACTGCAGTGGCTCGGGTTGCTGCAAAGATGCAGATTCAACTGCCCAGCCTGGTGCTGGCTAAAGGGACCAGCATTGCCACAGCTGCAGAGCAGGTTGCAGCTGCGGCTTGGAGTCAATCCCTGGCCTAGGAACTTCCATATGCCTTGGGTAAGGCCATAACACTAAAAAACAAAGCTTATAATTTAATGTTGGAATAAACATCTTGCAAGGAAATTTTAATAAGAGATGGGTCTTATACTTGGGTAAACCAGAACTCCTGGTCTAGTTCTGTCATCTTCTAGCTGTGCGAATTTGAGTCAGTTAGTTAAAATGTATGAATCTGGGAGTTCCTGTCATGGCTCAGTGGTTAGGGAATCCGACTAGGAACCATGAGGTTGAGGGTTCAATTCCTGGCCTTGCTCAGTGGGTTAACGATCTGGCGTTGCCGTGAGCTGTGGTGTAGGTTGCAGATGTGGCTCGGATCCCGCATTGCTGTGGCTCTGATGTAGGCCGGAGGCTACAGCTCGGATTAGACCCCTAGCCTGGTAACCTCCATATGCCGTGGGAAGCGGCCCGAGAAATGGCAACAAAGACAAAAGACAAAAAAAAAAAAAAAAAAAAGGATGAATCTGTAAACTGATTTGTGAAATGAGGATAAGATCAATTACTTAAGGGATTGTTTGGGGGAGATAGAAACAATAAAATAATGTGTGTAAGATGCCAAGAAAATGCAATAGGAAAAGAGTACTCTTCAAATGGTGTTGGTACAACTGGACTTCAAATATGCAAAATTAAACTCTGATCTTTACCTCAAACCATACACAAAAAATATCTCAAAATGGATTATAGACCTCAATGTAAGAGCAAAAAAATCTTTGTGACCTTGGGAGGCACAAAATTCTTTTTTTTTTTTTTTTGTCTTTTTAGGGGCACACTCATGGTATATGGAGATTCCCAGAGGTCAAATCAGAGCTACAGCTGCTGGCCTACACCACAGCCACAGCAATGCCAGATCCAAGCCATGTCTGCGACGTACATCACAGCTCACGGCAACCCTGGATCCTTAACGCACTGAGCAAGGCCAGGGATCAAACCTGCGTTCTCATGACTACTAGTCAGATTCGTTTCCACTGAGCCATGGCAGGAACTCCAGAATTCTTGGATATAACAAAAAAAGCACAAGTCATAAAAGAAAAATATTCATTAAATATTATAAATAGTATTTGTTAAAGTTAAAAAATATTTGTGCTTCCAAAGATACTATTAAGAAAGAAAAAGACAAGTGACCTAACAGAAAAAATACTTTCAAATCACGTGTCTGATAAATGACTTACATCCAGAATATACAAAGAACTCTTTATGCAATAATAAGCAAACAACCCAACTATAGATAAGCAAAAGACTTGAATAGAAAATTTTCAGGAAAGACACAGAAAAAGCTAAGCACATGAAAAGGTGCTCAATATGATTAATCATTAAGGAAATGCAAATAAAAACCACAATAAGATACTATTCCATATCCCTTAAAATAGCCATAATAGATAAGACAGATAATACCAAGTATTGGCAAGGATTTTGAAAACCTGAAACTCTCATATACAGCTGGTGGGGATGTAAAGTGAGAATGCCACCTTGTAAAGCAGTTTGGCAGACTCATAAACTGAACTATAAACTTACCATGTGATTCAGGAAGTCCACTCTTAGAAATCTACCCAAGAGAAGTGAAATATATACCCCACAAAGACTTGTACGTGAATGTTTACAGCAGCATCATTCATAATAGCCAAAGACTAGAAACACTCCAAATGCTCAACAACTGGTAAAAAGATAAGCAAAATGTAGTATATTCATACAACGGGATACTATTCAGCAATTAAAAGTATCAAACTACTGATACATGTGACAGCATAAAGGAACCTCAGAAACATTAAGCTAAATGAAATAAACCAGACACAAAGCCTATATGTTGTGTGACCCATTTATGAAGGTCCTGGAAAAAGCATACTCACAGAGGCAGATGTCAGAACAGCGGTATCTCTGGCTTGAGATGAGGGAACGGGGACTGACTGCAAATAGGCGGGAGCAAAATTTAGGGGGAGAGGGAAAACTTCTAGAAGTGGATTGTGGTGATAGTTGCATACTTCTCCAAATTTACTAAAAATCAATGGGTTGATTTTAGAGCATGTATCATACCTCGATAAAGCTGTAATTTAATTACATGTAATGTTCAAAATACATGTAAAGAGTGCATCGAATAGACACTAGATTTCTTAAATGTATTATCTTTTCCCTTATTTAAGTGAATGAATTTCAAAAGGATGCTCTTAAGACTAGAGAGGGATTATGAACAATGGGCTGGATTGTAATAGACGGGATGGAATGAAAACTTCGGCATGTTTCACCCAGAGGGAATGGCAAGAACAAAGGCAAGAGGTGAGAAATGGAGGCACATGGGAGGACCAGTCTGCTTGGCTGATGAAGACCAAGAATCTAATGATTAATAGTCTAGTCTCCTAAATTCCAGCTCCCTGTTCCTCCTCATGCAGACGTCTGCATCTCATACAGCTGATGCTGGGGACCTCTTTACTCTAAACATCCCAAACTCTCTAACAATTCATAATCAAAAGTCTTGGACATTGATCAGTGAAACTGTTAGCCACATCAAAATATTATCCTTGCTATTTACATGAATCCCAAACTTTGATTTCAAAGATCCTTCTTCTCAAAGGAAGGTACTTAAATACTTTTAGAATCACATCATTTTAGAAATGAAATGGGCCTTAGAGCATCTGTTCAGTGCCATCATTCAGAGGGTGTATTTGCCCTACTATCTATAAAATAGATAATCAACGAGGACCTACTGTACAGCACAGGGAACTCTATTCAATATTTGATCATCTTTGTGGGAAAACAATCTGAAAAAGGATAGATAGATGTATATAGATAACTAAATCACGTTGCTATACCCCTGAAACTAACACAACATTGTTAATCAGCTATACTCCAATATAAAATAAAGTGAAAAAAAGAGGGTGTGTTGTGTATATACACACACAATGTGCATACACATAGGCTCACAATTATGCAAAAACAGAACTTTGCAGGTACTTTCTATTTTTCATTTCCCCTGAGCTAAATAACTTTCAAACAAGGACAACCATCATAAGGGAAAATACAAGGATTAAAAGAGGGCTCATTTTTCACCCTGACAGTACTATTCCCTCCCATGCAGCAGAGGGCGCTAACGCCCCACCCTGCACCCCACTGCCAACTAGGATGATTGCACACTTGCTGGCAGAGTCAAGGTTATGACTCTGGTTCTCCTGCTCACTGAGCAGGGTTGAGGAATTTATGCATCAGAGATACACATTTTCTCAGGAAGTTTTAAGAGATCTTATTGACTTTTGTTTTCATCTCTTGTGAGAAGTTTTGAATCAGCATGCTAGAACCAGCAGTCACCAGGGTCCTGACTTTGACAATCAGGGCAGAAGTACTTACATTACCCGAAAGTAGAGACAAGGATGACAGATTTTAAACCACATGAATTCATTTTTTTTGTTTGTTTGTTTTTTGTTTGTTTTGTGCTTTTTTGAAATTTTTATTTTTTTTACAGAATAAAATACATATATTTAAACACAATTACATTCACACAGATTATTATATCATGGATCTTAAGAAACAGATTAAGTGACTCCCTCTGGAGAAGTGGAATGGAAAATATGCTGAGACAAATAGGAAATTTATTCTATACTTTATCCCATTTTGTATGGCTTTCATCTTTACCATTTAGTATTATCTATTACATTTCAATTTTTCTTTATGAATTCATTTTTTTAAAAAAACAGTACACTTCACTTTTTTGGATGGTCACACTGGGAATCAAATGCTCCTTCCAGAATCTAATTAACCGGTCAGCTTTCCCTGATTATCAGGAAGTCGGCAGGCTGTGTTAACAGCATCTCTTGCCTCAACAAATTTGTCTTTTAAACAAAAAAGAATCTGAATAACCTGAGAACACACCAAAAACCTCCCTTCTGTGAACCCCAGTCCAGGATCCCCGGTAATTCATACAAAAACACCTCGCTGGAGATGTTTTGTAAATTTATACTGTCAACTTATTTCATAAATGGAGATGACGCAAGCATTTTTCCCCCTCAATTTCTCATTATTCACACAGGTGCAGACTCAATTCTCCACTGTTTTGACTTTCTTGGTTAGAAGCCATTTTCAGAGTTTAGACACCAAATTAGCTGTAATTGGAAAACAACTCGTTACCTCCCTAAGGTCTGAGTAATTCATAAACACGCAAAACCTTAACCAGAAGCACTGCACACCCAGAAATACAGAGCAAATAGCAAAGATCACAGTGCCTCCTTTTATTGGAATAAATGTTTATTCGAACTAAAAAGAAATGCTGTCAGCGCAATTTGGGGCCAACAGATCAAAACTTTCACAAGCTGCTGGCCTCAATTTTCTTGCTCAATACAAGCATGACCTTGTGTAACCTAAGGTAGGTGTTTTCCTAGATATAGATCTTTTTTTCTGAATGAGAGCTTGGTAGAAAATATTACCTCTGAAGCTCTTGCATGTTAAAGTTTATTTCAGTGTGGCATTCCACGCTATGAAGTTTTATCCCTCAAAATTATCTTTAAATTAAAGGCAAGAACTAAGGAGCAGAAAGCCTTTTATCAAGAGCTTCATTCAATTTGTTCAGTCTCTATGAGTCTATAAACATAATCATCTTCCCTCCAATGAAGATTCAAGTGCGGGAGTTCCTGTTGTGGCATAGCGGAACGAATCCAAGCAGTACCCATGAGGATTCGATCCCTGGCCTCGCTCTGTGGGTCAGGGATCCGGAGTCGCCATGAGCTCTGGTATAGGTCACAGACGTGGTTCAGATCCCTGGTTGCTGTGGCTGTGGTTAGGCTGACAGCTACAGGTCCTATTCGACTCCTAGCCTGGGAACTTCTATATGCCTTAGGTGTGGTCCTAAAAAGAAAAAAAAAAAAAGAAAAGAAAAGATTCACGATACAAGCGCAGATGCTCAGTTTCCTCCCAGAATCATCTTCATTTTGAGATGACCAAAGAGAGCCCATCTTGTTACAACTCCCCAGGCTTCGTGCCCCTTGGGTTCTTTCAGCTACTGACTTCTAGCTCCAAGGAAGGATTTCTCAACTGCAGAACCCCTGACATTTGGGGCTGGGTGACTCTTTGTTGTGGGGTTGTCCTGTACGCTGTAGGATGTTGAGCAACATCCCGGCCTCTGCCCCCCAAATGCCAGAAGGCTCCTCTCCAACCCCTGCAGTTGTGATAATCAAATAAATCTCCATAATGTCCCTTCTGGGGCAACATTACCCCCTGGTTAGAGCTATTGTTCTGCACTATCCAAGCGTCCCATTGTTCCAAGGCCAGTTTTAATCCCATCTTTTCCATCAGCTCTCTCCACATCAATCCAGCAACCTGTGCTCTGAAACTCTTCTCTCCTCACAGGATCTGTCTGTTTACACGATCTTCTTTTGTTTTGTGACATCTATGATATTATTCTAAAACACTCTATTTAATGATCTCTATGTTTATGTGTCATTTCCCAATCAGACCAAAAGTCTCATGAAGCTAGAAACCACATCTCAACTGTCTCTATATCTACCAGGTATCTCAAACACGCTTCACACATAGCAGGAATTCAAGACAGTTCAGTGAGTTGATGGATTCCATATAATCAGATTGCCACTAAACACAAGTGAATTTTTCAGACACCTGACGCTTCTTCTATTGGTGTTGAATGGAGTATTTTAATTTTTATCGCTTTGGTGGAAGTCTTTCCTAGAATTTACTGGCACCTCTTAGTAAAGAAAACATGTTAAGTACACTTGCTTTTGATGACCCAGAAACATGATATGGAACGTCAATTTTTACTTTGTTCTGTTTGGATTGTTTCTTTTCTAAAGTAGCTCCATGTGGTACTGCTTTTTTTTTTTTCTTTTTTCTTTTTTCTTTTTACTGCCACTCCTATGGCATACAGAAGTTCCCTGGCTAGGGGTCAAATCAAAGCTGCAGCTGCCAGCCTTTGCTACAGCCACAGCAGCACTGGATCCTTAACCCACTGAGCAAGACCAGGGATTGAACCCACATCCTCACGGACACTACATCCGATTCTTAACATGGGAACTCTCATGTGGTACTGCTTTTAAAACCACTGTGCATATTGTAGTGTTTCTGTCTTCTTCACGGTGCATCATTGGACCTTGGTTGGGATGAGGGTGGGGGTGTTTGGAGGCAAGAAGGCAAGGAGAACAAGATAACAACTACACACACACACACACACACACACACACAAAGATAACAACCACAATCACAGGCATAAATCCTGATGTCCTTTGGGAACTACTGCATGCCAGCCACTGGTCTCCGTGCCTGACATCCACTGATGTGTTATTCTGCACAGCAATTCTAGAGAGAGTTACAATTATCTATTGTTTCCATTTTACTGATGAGGACACCGAGGCCCAGAGAGATGGAGTAACTTGCCAAGTTCACAGGGGCAGGAAATGATATGGAAGAAATAAGAACTCAGGCAGCCCAATTCAAGACCTTATATTATAATCACTGTACTGTGCGGTAACTAGTATAATTAATTATACTAATTAGTATAATTCGTCAACTCTGTATAATTAGCTCACCACAGTCCTCAAAAAGAAACCTACCAATTTTACCCCAAATCCAGAGCAAATGATTTCCAAAAGTATTTCACAGCGGTTTACGGGGCATAAAGTGGGTGGACTTTGCGGCATCTATTTTCCCTGCTGTATCAGACACTGTTTGAAAGCTGGTTATAGAAGCAAAAGATTACAGCATGTTAGCAAGAAAAGACACCAGACAGCCTCTGGCTGCATACTAGAATCACTGGATGTCCTGTCAAGGTACTGCTGCCAGGGCGCCCCCTACAGACAAACGGAAGTAGAATCCCTGCAAGTGTGTCTTCCCAGAGATGGTACTGTGCTGCCAGCCTTGATGACAAGGAAAACTAGGGGTGCCTCAAGCCACAGGGATAGAAATTTTTTTAAAAAGAACACACTTTTCTTAATGGAAGTTCCCGTCGTGGCGCAGTGGTTAACGAATCTGACTAGGAACCATGAGGTGGTAGGTTCCATCCCTGGCCTTGCTCAGTCGTTAAGGATCCAGCGTTGCCGTGAGCTGTGGTGTAGGTTGCAGACGTGGCTCAGATCCTGCATTGCTGTGGCTCTGGTGTAGGCCAGTGGCTATATCTCCGATTCGACCCCTAGCCTGGGAACCTCCATATGTCGCGGGAGCAGCCCTAGAAAAGGCAGAAAGACAAAAATAATAATAATAATAAATAAATAAATAAAATAAAAAGAACACACTTTTCTTAATTTTCAAAAATCTCGCTACACCACTAGAATTATTCCTGGTGGGCTGCAAATCTATTTTCCTAATACTTAGGAAGAGATTGATAAACACAGCAAAATGAGTTGGGAGGGAGAGCGCGGGGAGTCTGTGAGCAGCCCAGATACCTGGAAAGCCTCCTTGATAGAAAACTACCTCCTTCAGTATAATAGAGCATCCAAGATAAACAGTTTCTTATCATTTGAATGATCGGAGTCTAATCATTCACCAAATTTGAACTTTGATGGATGTAGGCAAGTCAAAGGCAGCAGAGTTTGATTTGGACCCATTCAAGACTGGACTCAAATCTAGCATTTGAACCACTGGCATAATCATTTCATCACTCTGAGCCTCAGATCTGCATCAGAAGGAATAATGAGGAGTTCCCGCTGTGGCACAGTGGGTTAAGAATCTGACTGCAGCAGCTGCTGCGCAGGTCGCAGCTATGGCTTGCATTCAATCCCTAGCCCAGGAATTTCCATATGCCATAGGTGCAACCTTAAAAAATAATAATAACAAAAAATAAAAATTTTTAATAAAAAGAATAATGCTTCCTTTGCTGAAAATTAAACCCAAATCATGTAGGTAAACGCTTCTAACACAGCTGATCAGGGAACTTAACAAATCACCAATCCCTTCCCTTCCTTCCTGGGACCCGGCATATTCCTGTGCTCCCACCGGGAATCCCCAGCAAAACCTCCCTCTCCCCTCGGGAGTACCTATGGGCTGCATTCCTGTTCTGATCTGCATCCACACTCAAGTTCAAACATAACACTCTTCCTTCACTGCAGCGTGGTGACAACAGGAGGGTAGCATCTTCTATAAACACGCATGCTGAAATGCCACAGGCACTGCATGGTAAAGCTCAGAGGCAGATGTCCTTCTAAGGTCAAGAACAACTGAGTGCACAGTTTTCAGTGTCTACCTAAGCATATTCATAAGCAAGTATTCTGAAGGGCTGTATTTTCTCAGCAAACCAAGCCAAATGGTTTTTGATGGGTGTTCATGAGGAAGGCCTCATCTTCCTTCATAAACGTTTCCACTCCTAGGACATTGCTAAATACCTTACAGAATAACAATACCTTCTTTGTTTGGTCACCGACTAGGAAAAATTAACTCCTGCATATTCAATTTCAACAAATGCAGCAGAAGCTCTTACTGTTTAAGGGCAATGCTCAGTGCAATGGAGGAACATAATGATGAAGCTAGTGTTGACTCATCACTAGAGGTAAGAGGCACATGCAGAATTTGAATATGACATAATATGGGCCACAACCAGGAGATAAACAAGAGATTCCACCATAACTCCCATTATTGTATGAATTTATTCTATTGAAATTATAATCCCTACTATAGGTGCTTTGCACAATATTTTCTCCCAGGTCCGGAGCCATACTCCCTAATATAAATATACATCCTATAAAAATGTTTTTTATGTATAATAGGGTGCCATAGGTTTTTCTGAAAGGAGAATTCCAAATTATAAAAACAAATTTCTTAGTGAAAACATTTCCAAAAATATGGGTGGCATAAGTGAACTTCCCCAGGATGCTACCTACCTATTATGCAAAACAAGCAAATGCATGAGTGAATACATATATAATAAACAAATGAAGTCAATGAAGGTGAGGGTACATGTAAACAAATAATTTGGAGGGAATACCAAAGACAAAATTAATGTCTTTTTTAAAACTGCAGGGGTTATCAGAAATTTTAATACATGAAAATGTATTGTAACTGTCTAAGAAGTAGACCTGATAGATAGCATTTCTCAAACTTATTTATTTTTTTCCCAGGCATTTTGCAATATTCAGGTACTATGGAACACCAATTTGGGAAACACTGACCCCATCTTACAAAAATATACTGCCTTTCAAAAGTTATGGCAAATAAGCACCCTAACCCTTTATGTGGAAGAAGCGTTGGTCCATCTGGCAACACACCAGAGGAATTGCTAGCGATGAACAATTGAGATGCGCTCCTATAAAGCCTTGGCAACTTCTACAGGGAGTAAAATACAGCTTTTCTCAAAGTAACTATGGTGGTCATATAACCATTAAAAAATAACCTGAACACAAAAGCATTTGGTTCTATTTTGGATGCAGATCCTACAATGGATTCTTAAGGCTAATTTTTTTCTTTTTCCTTGTTGCATAATTGCAAAACAGTTTGAGATCTGAATAAGTAGTTGACATGGACTGACGGGCTGTGTTCTCCCAAAATGTGTTACATTGAAGCCTTAACTCCCAGTGTGACTGCATCCGGAGACAAGGCCTGTGAGAAGGTGGTAAAGGTGAAATGAGGTCCTACAGGTGGGCCCCTAACTGAATAGGGGTGATACCCTTGTTAAGAAGAGGAAGAGACACCAGAGCGCCTCTCTGCTCCCCACTTGCCCTCCAAAGAGGTCCTCTGAGCCCACCGAGAGATGGCAGCTGCCTACCAGCCAGAAACAGAACTCTTACCAGAAACTGAACCCTACTGGACCTTGATCTGGGACTTTTCAGTCTCCAGAAGTGTGAGAAAATACATTTCTGCTGTCTGAGCCACCCAATCCGGGATGTGCTCAAGCAGACGAATGCAATACTGGACAAACCATCATTTTAATCCAAAATGACTAATCAGGGAGTTCCCGTTGTGGCGCAGTGAAAGTGAATCTGACTAGAGACCATGGGGTTGTGGGTTCGATCCCTGGCCTCACTCAGTGGGTTAAGGATCCAGCGTTGCTGTGGCTGTGGTGTAGGCCAGTGGTTACAGCTCCGATTCAACCCCTAGCCTGGGAACCTCCATATGCCGCAGGTGCGGCCCTAAAAAAGACAAAAGACAAAGAAAAAGAAAAAGACTAATCAAGTAAATTGAGGATGTTTAAGGCTGACGCTTCTGATGCATGGGTTTAAAACAGTTAATGCCATCACAATCTCCAGGGTTAGAGGAAGCATAAACAAACAAGAGGCTTTGCATCTGCTGTGCTGTGAATGTTAAGGGTCGTGAGGGTAAAAAAATTTCCTGTTAAAAATAACCTTTTTAAAAAAGCTGACCTTTAGACTCATAAAGCTTCAAAAATAAAAACAAAAATCCTCACCCAAACAAAATAAACAAAAAGCCTTTTCCCGATCTTAAGATGTCTCAGGCAAAAACACTTGAACTCCTGGTCTGTCCCAACACGGCATCTAGCCGTGGAGCTCCTAATGAAATCAGGCATTTGAAAGGTGTGCAAACACCGGGGTGGGGGAGGATGAACACATTGGCTCACTTAAGAAAAGCAAAGCAAAATCAAATTGGTCTATCCGAGGGTGGGGGGTTGTCAGGCTTGGATGTTGGAATGGCTCTGGTTTCTAGGCCCCTGAATAGAAGAATCCCGGCCCCCACCCCAGACTAACCCCACACAGCCTGTCACCTACTGCAATGGGCCTCGTCACTCCAGTCGTCACAGTCATTGTAGCCGTTACACTGCAGTTTCCTGGGGACGCAGATGCCACTGGCACACAGAAAGCTCTCACCCCCTCCACAGAGCACTGAAAAAAAAAAAGGGCAGAAAGACAATGTCAGAATAAGAAGTCTTTTTGTTTTCCCTCGTTCTCTCTTTCATCACATTCTGTGTATGACCGGGTCACTATACTGTACAGCAGAAATTGACACAACTGTAAATCAACTATACTTTCAGCAAAATGAAATTAAAACAAGAAAAGAAGTCTTTGTTTTCATCTTTTAAAATTAGGAGAAATCGTAGTTTGCATCATGACTCAGCAGTCACAAACTTCACTAGGATCCATGAGGACGCATGTTCCTTCCCTGGCCTCGCTCAGTGGGTTAAGGATGTGGTGTTGCTGTGAGCTGTGGTATAGGCTGGCAGCTACAGCTCCGACTGGACCCCTAGCCTGGCAACCTCCATATGCCCTGGGTGTGGCCCCCCCAAGTTAATTCATTAATGAAATAAACAAATAAAATTTTAAAAATAAAATAAACAAATCAAGAAAAGAAAGAAAACCTTCCTTTGTTATTTAACAGAGAAGCTTCCCGATTCCCTCAGTTTCACCGTCACCAAGTTTTCTCTGGCCTCGGAGAACATTAATTGTAAAATTAATTACCTGGGAAGAAGACAGAGTGTTTGCCTGAGAAAAGCAAAAGAGAATCCACCAGTGGGCTTGCAGATGAGAGGCCTCCATGCCCAGAGCACAGGACAGCAGCCTCAACAAACTGCACAACTTATGTGGGGAAAATTACCACATGGGAGTATTTTTCTCAAAATCTGAAAATTATTCAAAGTGAAGTATTATTTACTGAACAAACATTAAAAGAAAGACAAAACCACCCTCTCTGAAAACGTTACTCAATGTTGTGCAAGCTTACAGCTAAGAATAGTCCATTGGTATGTCCTTGAACGGAGGTATAAAGACCCCAAGCTTTGTATTTGAAATGTGTTTATTACTTGACTTAATAAAAATGCCAGTTTAAAATGTTAGCCTATGGAATGTGAAATAGCATTAGCTAATAATATTTTCATTATTTTCATTCTGTTTTGGCCTATGGAATGTGACATAGCATTAGCTAATAATATTTTCATTCTTTTCCTTACCACAGTTGCCTTTTGGTATTCTCTGCTTTAAGTCTTAGGGTGCTCTTTTTCTTCTCAAAATTCAACAAATATTCAATTGTTTCAAAATTACATTAGACAAAAATATAAGAAGCTAGAAAGATTTTCTTAAACCATTAATGAAAGTACACATCATTTCAACAAAATGAGTGTTAAAATACTTCAATATTTGGTAATATACACCAAAAACCTTTTAAATGTGTATAACATTTGACCCAGTAATCTTATTTCTTGGCCTTCATACAAAGGAAGTCAGGAAGTCATTATGAATAAGTGTGAGTTTGTTTTTTGGCCATGTCTGTGGCATGCGGAAGTTCCTGGACCAGGGATCAAACCATCGCCACATCAGTGACCCAAGCTGTTGCAGTGACAACACTGGATCCTTAACCCTCTGCGCCACAAGAGAACTCTGAGTTTTTATATTTAAAGATATTCATACCACCATGGTTTATAACAGGGAAATAACAACTATACAAAATAAACTTTAGTAGTTCCATAACAGGAATACTATTACAGTCATGTAAAATCATATCATAAAAAACAATGTCCTGGCACAAAGTTCAAAACAATTTTTTTTTTCTTCTTTTTTTTTTTTTTTTTTTTGCTTTTTAGGGCCACACCCACAGTGTATGGAGATTCCCAGGCTAGGGGCAGAATCAGAGCTACAGCTGCTGGCCACAGCCACAGCCACAGCAACGTGGCATCAGAGCCACATCTGCAAACTATACCACAGCTCACAGCAACACCAGATCCATGATCCACTGAGAAAGGCCTAGGATCGAACCTGAAACCTCATGCTTACTAGTCGGATTCATTTCCACTTCGCCACCATAGGAACTCCCAAGATAATTTAAGTGTAAAAACATCATTTGATTCTAAAAGAACGGAATATAATTTGGCCCAGAAAGAAGTATATCTAAGGTTACTATGATATCCCCTGGCATAAGGACTGAAAGTAAATAATTTTCTTCGTTGTATTTTTTTCTGTGTTCTACAAATGTACTTATAATAATCATGCATTACTTTTTTTTTTTTTTTGGTCTTTCTAGGGCCACACCCACAGCATATGGAGGTTCCCAGGCTAGGGGCTGAATCAGAGCTGTAGCTGCCGGCCTGCGCCAGAGCCACAGCAACATGGGATCTGAGCCATTGTCTGTGACCTACACCACAGCTCACGGCAATACTGGATCCTTAACCCACTGAGTGAGGCCAGGAATCGAATCCACATCCTCATGGATACTAGTCAAACCACTAAGCCACGACAGGAACTCCTTTTTTTCTTTTTTTTAATGTCTTACTTTTTAATCAGAAAAAAAAACGAACTTTTTCCATGAGTTCCCAATTCAGAGTAACAGAAAATAAATACAATCCTTGAAAACTTCTCTCTGGGAGTTGCCATGGTGACTCAATGAGTTAAGAACCCAACATAGTGTGGGTGAGGATGCAGGTTCAATCCCTGGCTTTAGTCAGTGGGGTAAGGATCCAGTGTTACTGTGGCTGTGGCATAGGTCACAGATGCAGCTCCGATTTGACCCCTAGCCCAGGGACTTCCATGTGCTACAGGTGTGGCCCTAAAAAGGAAAAGAGAAGACAAGAAAAAGAGAAGACAAGAAAAGAAAACTTCTCTCTGGCTCTTTCTCTGACTCCCTCCCACAAAAGTTTGTGAGATCAGCCTTGTGGTCACCGGCCCTGGGTCACCGCCACCACCCCCTGAACCACATATTCCTTGATGAGATGAACCTTGCTATCTAACTAAAAGGAACCAGGAAATATGGAACATTTAACTCAGAAACTGAAATACAGAAAAATTGACTAAACATCCCAAGCAGCAAAGCCCATGTCTTTCATAGTTCCCATGTTCCCCAGCAGAGTGGCTGGCTGGCCCTCAGGAGGTTCTTAATTAATGGGAAAGCCACCCCCGTCTCAATGGAACACAAACTATTGCCATAAGGCAAAGGCAAAGATGCAACTGACAGACTGTTTTCCAATGCTATCCAGGAAATCAGAGTTTCAACTTGCTGAACATTAAGTACTAGTCAATTTGGTATGTTTCTTATAATGCTACTTCATGTGTAACCTTCACAGTACCAACTAAGAAAGTCTAATTTTCCGTCATTTCTCATGGTTTTCGTACCCATACAAATGGCATCTGTGGAGTTTGACTGCCAAAATATGAAACATGTTTGTTTTGCACACGCTTAGAGATTTCAGCATAGGATTGGACACCTCTAGCTCCAGACAGAAGTTCTTAAAGGGTATAGAGAAAACCCTATCTAAAATGAAAAACCAAAACATTAAAGATTTTACTGGCCAGTCAGTACCATATCCTCCGCTCTAGGGTTAAGAGAAAATGTTCAAGGAATAAGTGTTTATCCTGTTGGGAGACTGTTTCTGGATTATCCTAGAGAGTGCAGAAATTCCATCTGTCTGCATTTCAGCAGCTGCAGTGCCTCAGAAAAATTATTGCATTCCCTACAATATGGTTCTGATGATTCCTGGGGAAATGTACCTGAAAGCTCAATATTAAATAGCTCCTAACATCTAGGTTTCATCTTTAAGACGCTATATATTTTATTCCAATAAAGCCATCCTTGTGTATGGTTATATCCAATCTGGATCAAATTTAAAACATAGCATTGCATGCATTGTTTTGATTATCAATATTCCATGTCTTGGCTGATTCAGCAGAAACTGACTTCTTTTGTGTGGTTCCTCAGCTGGCGTTGTGGCTGTCCATGGCTTTAAGACAATGAAAATTATTTCTTTATTCTTATTCTTTCTTTGGAAGTTCTTTGGACTTGTACAGTTTCATTAATCAAAATTACTTTTGGAAAATTCGGATAGCTTTGTACATTCTGTTTGATTTCTTCCTAACCTTTATTTAGAATTTCTACTTTTCTTGGTGTAAAAACTGTTCCATTAGCAAGCCATTGCAGACACACCCTCATTTAGAATTACCAAAGAGCCCCATAAAGTACACAGGTAGCACTTCTATCGCAACATCCTCGAGGTAAGTGGTGGTCTACAAACAGAGGAATTAGAGGAGTATCAAACCCGACTAGTATCCATGAGGATGTAGGTTCAGTCCCTGGCTTTGCTCAGTGGATTGGGGATCCGCTGTTGCCATGAGCTGTGGTGTACGTTGCAGATGTGGCTCAGATCCCGCAGTGCTGTGGCTGTGGTGTAGGCCGGCAGCTGTAGCTCTGATTCGACCCCTAGCCTGGGAACCTCCATATGCCATGTGTGCAGCCCTAAAGAGAAAAAAAAAAAAAAAAAAAAAAGAGGAACAAGAGGGTCATGTGGTTAAGACAATTGCCCAAAGCCATGTAGCTAGGAAAAAGAGACAAATGCCCCAGAATTATGATGTCCAGGCTCCAGGCCCAATCATCCACACCGTACCCACTCCTGTTTCTAGTACACAGGCAGCTGATACGTGCTCGGTTTAAGAGTACCAGGTTCAGGGGAAAATACAAACGTGTCTTTATTTTTCTCTCTAAACAAAAGAGAAATGTCTGTCCTTCAGGGGAACTAGGCCGGATGAGATGAAATTCCATGTGAGCTCTTGGTTTTTTGGAGAACACCCTAAGAGAGCTCTTAACGAGTTTCTGGAGAGATTTTTCAACTATGAATTTCACTATCTTATAGCAATCATCTTGCAACAGCCTTTAGACTGAGATCTTAAGATGACAATGGGAGGTTCCCTGAGGTGAAGTCACGCTATTCCAATCTTGACACCATTTTCACTAACATCATTGGGTAATTCTTTTTTTTTTTTTTTGGTCTTTTTGCCATTTTCTTGGGCCGCTCCTACGGCATATGGAGGTTCCCAGGCTAGAGGTCCAATCGGAGCTGTAGCCGCCAGCCTGTGCCAGAGCCACAGCAACGCAGGATCCGAGCCGTGTCTGCAACCTACACCACAGCTCACGGCATTGCCAGATCCTTAACCCACTGAGCGAGGCCAGGGATCGAACCCGAAATCTCATGGTTCCTAGTCGGATTCGTTAACCACTGAGCCACAACGGGAACTCCTCATTGGGTAATTCTAAGTATATATTGGACTTTAAATCAATAGCAGATTTTTTTTTTTTTTTTGGTCTTTTTAGGGATGCACTCATGGCATATGGAGGTTCCCAGGCTAGGGGGCTGATCATAACTGTAGCCGCTGGCCTACACCACAGCCACAACAATGCCAGATGTGAGCCACATCTGCAACCTATACCATAGCTCTCGGCAACACTGAATCCTTAACCCACTGAGCGAGGCCAACCTATGACCTCATAGATACTAGTCAGATTTATTTCCCCTGAGCTACGACAGGAACTCCAAATCAATGGCAGATTGATCAATGAACAATTCACTTATTAACTGAACAAATATTTACTATCTACTATGTGCTAGGCATTACCCTAGCCATAATTATATATACTGCAGTAAAGAAAACAAAAATACAGAGTTCCTGTCATGGCACAGTGGAAACAAACCTGACTAGGAACCGTGAGGTTGCGGGTTTGATTGCTGGCGTCGCTCAGTGGGTTAACGATCCGGCGTTGCCGTGAGCTGTGGTGTAGGTCGCAGCTAAAGCTCAGATCTGGCATTGCTGTGGCTCTGGCATAGGCCGGCGGCTACAGCTCCGATTAGACTCCTAGCCTGGGAACCTCCATGTGCTGTGGGTGCAGCCCTAAAAAGGACAAAAAGACAAAAAAAGAAAAGAAGAAAAAAAGAAAAAAAAATACTTCCCATCTTCATGTAGGATGAAATCTAGTGATCATTATCTGATAAAGACACTTTTACTTACTAAAGATGAGTCACCACCAAAGCTACTTCCATTTATACAGGTGATAATTAGTTAATATTAATGCAACAACAGCAGTATACAAAGATACACTGCCTAAGACACTAGTTTCCATGTCCAAGTGATGAGGACTATTATGAATCACCTGGATTCAGAATCACATGGATTCTGAAAAGTATATACTCCTGATGATGATCAGCTCTTTTCAGTCTTCTTGTTTTTGACAACAGACTGCTGAAACACTACTTATAGCCTGAAATGGCCTTTAGGTTTTCTGCATCTGCTTCCAACCCTCTCCGTTCTCTCTGCCTGTATATCTGCAGCATTTACATGGCAAGTGCTTTTGTTATTGGGCTTGTTAACTTGTAGTCTTTTTCAGAAACAACTCACCAGTTGCTGACTGCATAGTATCCTCATTCATCATGTCTTTGAGTCCTTGTTGGAAGTCTAAAGCTCAAGTTCAACTCTACCTCTGAAGAGAAAGTCAGCCTGGCATCAGAGCATATACTGAGAGCTTCCCAGCCCTTCAGTCTACGTACTGCTCAAAATTAAGTGACTATAAGCCACTATTGCTCTTACCTTTTATAAAGTTATTTGAGCATATGAAAAAGAGTGAGTAAAATCTCTTAGCAGCTGATACAAGAATACTTCTTGGAGAAAGCGTTGTATCTTTGGGCATGACAGGTTGATAAAAGGATCGAAATGAAAGATAAGAGGGCAGAGAGCAGAAAGAAAATACAAAGGCGTGCTCAAGGAATTAAACTTGATCTTTACTCTGCCTTCGAAGTTGCATTAACTGGAAGGCCCTTCCTTTGGTTGAACATCAAGATGTTCGGAGTGGGTATGGATAGAGCACAGAAAGCTCTGTATGAGAGGAGTGAGATCCCCATGGACAAGAGAAAATCCACATGGGCATTCTCGTGGGAGATCAATAAAAAAGTTGGTTGAGTCCCTCTGAGGACAGTAGAGAGAAGACTCTTTGGGGAAAAACAAATATCTACAGGGACATTTCAAGTGGTTTTTGGAGCAATGGGAGGTATAATCACTTTAGGATTACACCTGCCATATGGAATCAACAAAGCTTATGTTGCTCTAATTTTTTTTTCACTCACTGATTTAATCAATGTGGCACTCTTCTAAGAGCTTGAATACAAGATAGATCCCTGTATTATATTCTAGGGAGACAAACAATATCAATGAACATAATAAATAGAAAATGGTTATACATAGGTCAGAAGGTATCAAGTGCTATAAAGAAAAAAATTGTACATCTACACACACACACAGATTTCTTTTCTTATATTATCTTCCATTATGGTCTATCCCAAGCTATAGTTCCCTGTGCTATACGGTAGGACCTCATTGCTTATCAGTTTATCTATTTCAAATATAATAGCTTGCATCTACCAACCCCAAACTCCCAGTCCATCCTATTCCCTCCTCTCTCCCACCTGGCAATGACAAGTCTGTTCTCCATGCCTGTGAATCTGTTTCTGTTCTGTAGATAGGTTCATTTTTGCCACATTTTAGATTCCACATATAAGTGATATTGTATGGTATTTGTCTTTCTCTTTCTGACTTACTTCACTTAGTATGAGAATCTCTAGTTGCATCCATGTTGCTGCAAATGGCATTATTTGATTCTTTTTGATGGCTGACTAGTGCTTCATTGCATATATGTACCACATCTTCTTAATCCATTCATCTGTCAATGGGTATTTAGGTCATTTCTATCTTGGCTATTGTGAATATTGCTGCTATGAATATAGGGGTGCATGTATCTTTTTGAATTATAGTTTTGTCCAGATTTATGCCCAGGAGCGGGATTGCTGGATCACATGATAATTCTATCTAAAAACAGTTCGTTTTCTGAGGAACTTCCACACTGTTTTCCATAGTGTGGATGCATTTTGAAAGTAGATCATTTTGTTGTGCTGTAGAAATTGGCACAACATTGTAAATCAACTATACATTTAAAAAAATAATTCTGAACCAAAAAAGAAAGAAAGAAAGAAAGAAAAAGAAAGTAGAGCCAGGAGGGTGTCCTGGCCCATTCAATGAAAGTTGAAAGGGAAAGACAAGGGCCAATGATGGCTTCAAGTTTCCAATCAGCCAGAAGATAGGAACTGCCATCTGCTGAGATGCAGAGGGCTACTGGAGGAGTAGGACCATGGGGGGAAAGAACCAGGAGCTACAATTTGGGCATGCTGAGTCTGACATATGCAGTAGACGCCCAGGTGGAAATGCTGAGGAGACAGCTGGATATGTAAGTTCAAAGTCCAGGGAAGAGGACAGGACTACAAACAATAAATGTATGAGTCAACAGAAAATCAAGTTAAAGCTCGTGTTCCTGGATGAGATCATGAGGGGAACAAGTAGTGAAGAGTTAGACGGTGCCGAGAAGACAGATGAGGGCTGAACCATTAAACTCCATGTGTAACACCTAAGGGAAGAGAGGAAGCCAGCCAAGAGACTGAGCAGGAGCAGCCAGGGTGGTAGGACACCCAGCAGGTGTGTTGTCCTGGAAGCCAAGTATAGGAAAATGCACCAAAACGGAGGAAGTGATCAGCTGTGCCAGAAGCTGTTGATGTGTCAGGTAAGATGAAACTGAGACATGAACAGCTGGCAAGAGCAGTTTCATGGAGCAGTGAGGACCAGAGTCTGATGGAGTATGTTTAAGAGGGGATGAAAGAAACAGCACCGATGGAAGGACAACTCCTGTGCTGCAGAAGAGAAGAGATAAATGGGGCAGCAGATCCCAAGGGAGGTGGAGTAAAAAGAAATGTGGTTTTTAATGTTTTTGCATGAGTGTATTCTTGGTAGCGGGAGGGGGGGGGGCGGATGAAGGGCTATTAAGTTCTGCCTGTAGTTTGGCTCAGGTCAAATAAACGATGACCATGCCTGGAGATATAGGAGTTTGGGGATAGAGGATATATGTATGGAGGAATATATGTATGACTCGGCCATTGTGCTGCACAGTAGAAACTGACAGAACACTGTAAATGAACTCTAATGGAAAAAAATGATAAAAATAAGTAAGTACATAAATAATACGTAACTAAATAAATAATGATGCCTATCTTGGATCTACCTGTCCCTTTAATCCCATCACTACAATGTGACTTCCTCTGAAAAAGTCTATCATCTAAGGTGAGAAATCCTTCTCATTCTCTTCTTCCTCTTCTTCGTCATCTACTAGACATCTATTAAACCTGGGGCACCTGTGCCCGTCACTTCCGAGAGCACTGGTGCTCAAGACCAGTTGTGGGTGCTGACAAACAAATAAACCCCTGTGATTTTATGACTCACATGATCTGTATGAGCAGAAGATACATATTTATTGCTTATTCTCTCTCCCTTCTAGAATGCAAGCTCCTTGAGAGAAGGTACCTTATCACTTTTTCTCGCTGTTGTATCTCTAGACTAGAATGGAATTAAATCCTTGTGAAATGCATCAATGAAGACCGAGAATACAGTGTCCAGCAGGACTACCTGATCACTTCTATTTCTTGGTCCTACATGTTCAAAGGCAATAAATATCTTACAATTGTATTCTTTTCATTGCTGGAGGAATAAACGGTTGATGAAATATAACAATTGCTCTGCTTATCTTTCCCACTGACCTGTGATGATATGCCTAACATTCTCCCATCACCTACACCCACAATACCCATTCCTTGGGTTGAAATGGTAGCTTTGAGATGAACTCTAGGATACCAAGAAAAGGGACACTGGGGCAACATCGTGGGTTAAGCGGGTATCTTGAGTCCCCTACTCTAATTCAACCAAAGAGCTCTACGATTATCTGCTATTACATTTGAGTCTGTGTAAAATATCCTTTGAGAATGGGTCTCTGCTGCCCCAAACAAGTTGGAGAACCCCTTCAACCCTTCAGATTTTAAGTGTTCAGTTAGTCTAAGAGAGCTTACATTTTAATTCATTTTCTTGGCAAGGAATACTTAGCTCTGAATGTGATTACAGACTGTTTAGCTTTCCATTATATAAATAAAATGGGATGAAAGAATGGCAAGCAAGATGAGTAACTTCTGAAGTGGCACGGGCCTCATAGAGGAGAGGTTCAGGAAGTCTAAACCAGGAGAATAAGTGTGAAGAGGTGAGGTCTAGAGCCACAATGAGCTCTGAAGGGCCCCATGTGAAGGTGCCATGGGTGTGGCTCCAACTCCAACACACTCCAGGGTAAGAAATGCCACCTGGCTTTATTTGTCTAAATCAAATAAATCCACACTTCCCCACTCAAAAAGGTGGAAAGAATTATTACTCAGGCATTTTGGGCGTGGGGGTCTCTTCCTCCCTAAGGATCCAAGGGAAGAACTGCGGAAGAGGCTTAGCTTTCAGTTCCTCAGAGAATCAGAGGGGCTTCTAGTTCTAAGCCTTTGTTTGGGATTTATGGGCTTATACGGCAGGCAGAATGCTCCATCATGTCTGTGCCATGCCAGGGTCACACCAAGTCACGCCAGAGCCATGGGTCCCCATGTAGCTTTCCCTGGTTGCTCCATGCAGCCATTTCTCTCTGAGACCCTGCCTCTTCCCCTAAGCTAGTGCTCACGGGTTCTTGCTATGGGAGGGATGTGCCAAGGTCCAGCCCCCTTCCAAGTCTTGGGGGATGACTTCTCTGCCCCCTGCTTCCACCTCTACCCTCTAAACCCTTCCCCCATGCACCCTACCCCGGATGATGACACAAGCTCTGCTCGATCCTTCTCTCCCTTTTCAGAGATTACAAAGACGATAAGACACATCTTTTATGTCTTAACAAATTGCTCCATCACACAGATTTTTTTCACTCACTGCAGATGAAGCAAATGACTCTATTAGCACCTTGCAAAATCTCTGTTCCAAGGTAGTAGAGGGTAGGCAGCCAGTAATGCCTGTTGCATAAAACGCACTTAAAGAGCCCTTAGATAGTCTAAAAATAGAAATGCCACAATGACTTCCTCTTTTATGATCTGTGGTGACCATCTTGCTACAAAGACAAAGTAAAACCAGTCCCCTTAATACAGTCCAACTCTTTCATTCCAAGTTCCTCAATGCCTATTATATAACATGATTTTGTTTTGTTTTTTAGGGCTGCACCCATGGCATACGGAAGTTCCTAGACTAGGGGGCAAATCCAAGCTGCAGCTGCCAGCCTATGCCACAGCCACAGCCACACCAGATCTGAGTCACGTTTGCAATCTACACCACAGCTCATGGCAACGCCAGATCCCTGACCCATTGCGAGAGGCCAGGGATGGAATCTGCACCCTCATGGATACTAGTTAGATTCAGTTCTGCTGCGCCACAACAGGAACTCCTATAACATGTTTTTAATAGTGAGAAACTATCACTGTCAACCCATGCCCAAAGCAAATTCAAAACAACTCCCCCAATTAAATGTCCTCAAGACTAAGCTACTCCTTGACTCATTTTTTTTCCCCTCTGAAATAAAGCTATGCTTTGATTCAGTGGAAACTCTGCCAGCTGGCCTTCAGCTTAAATTTCTAAAAGGAAGAGTTAAGTATACTTATTGCCTGTCTGACAGCTTGATGGAAGATCTATCATTCTATAGCAAAATCAGTCATTATAGAATTATCCAAAAATCACCAGTAGGAAACAAGAATAGATTTATAACTGGTGGCACTCTGATAGGAGAGGGATGGAAATAGAGTTTAGAAAGCAGTTCCATGTCATCACTCAACATCTCAAGTAAAATCACAGGATAAATAGAGTTAGACAAAACCCTGCCTGGTAGATTTAAAATCCAATGAGACGGGATAAAGGAAAGAAAGAACGGAGTAAAAAGGAGGAAGTCAAGCTTTAGGGTTAGAGACTGCCAGTAATAGACTACCAAGAAGAAGTCAAAACTTACTTTCTTTCTTTCTTCCTTTCTTTCTTTCTTTCTTTCTTTCTTTCTTTCTTTCTTTCTTTCTTTCTTTCTTTCTTTCTTTCTCTCTTTCTTTCTCTCTTTCTTTCTCTCTTTCTTTCTCTCTTTCTTTCTCTCTTTCTTTCTTTCTTTCTCTTTCTTTCTAGGGCTTCATCTGTGGCATATGGAAGTTTCCAGGCTAGGGATCAAATCAGAGCTGCAGCTACTGGCCTATTCCACAGCCACAGCAACACCAGATTCAAGCCATGTCTGTGACCTATGCTGCAGCTCATGGCAATGCCATATCCTTAACCCACTGAGCGAGGCCAGGGATCAAACTTGCATCCTCATGGATACTAGTTGGGTTCATTACTGCTGAGCCACAATAGGAAATCTGAGAAGTTTAAACTTTTTAAAAAAGAAATCTCTATTCATTCAACATTTGAGAGAAAAAGCAAGAAGGCAGGACATTTTTTAAAATGAGGAAAACAACTTCCTATCAGGAATTGTCTAATTAAAAGAATATACTAGTTTTACTATCTCATAATTTAGGGTCTAAAAGTCTTAAATAGGACAATGAAGCAATTTTGTCAAAAACTGTTGGAAAACAAGATGTCAGGACTCTGTTACTTATCATTTCCTGCAAATAAGTGCAATAATATAAAGTTTTTGAAAAGCATGGACAATTTAGAAACTACATATTTGTACTTAATCCTCTCGACAGGGATTAGTATCTGGCAGGCAGAGATTCTGAAATTCAGAGATAATTACACAAACATTTAAGCTGGGGGGGGTGCTACTTTCAGAATTTGCTTTAGGAAATAAAAATTTTACTTTCTAAATAAATCATTCTTATTTATTTGTACCTTAAAGTATTTTTGAGACTTTCTCCAAGTCTAAGCCTGTCTCAAATGATATTTTGCAATTATTCACTATGAATCATACAATGACAATGATGGCACAATACACTTAGTACTCTTGACAAATTTCAAACATATGTTGAAAGTTTTCTATTAAGTGCTAATACATGCATAGAAACATAGGAAAAATAAAGGAGATATACATGACTTGAAAAGTAACATATACATATGGTAGTATCTAAAAAGCTATATATATTAAGTTTTTCAGACCTTTATTAAATGTGTAATACAATTACAACATCTATAGAAAGGCATAGAAGAAAGATGAACAAAGAAAAATCATGTTTGAAGAGCCATTCCATGGCATTTTTCTTATTTGTTGGGCTATACAAGTTGGACTGATATCATTTTATAAGTCTACAGTTTATGAATTTCATTTTCAACTCAAACCAAATTTACTTTTAATCCCAGTTTCTTTTATTTTTGTCCATTTATTGACAATCTAAAACCTAGAATAAATTGTCTATGACTTGGCAGTACTGTATAGCCTGAGACCCCAAAAAGAGAATAGACATATTTAGAATTTACTGTGAAAAGAACTTTGAAAGAATATCTTTCAAGAGTAGATTACAATTCTACCCTCATGTCTAAAAATTCACTTCCAATTCCATGAAGACAGTGCCATGTTACTTTCCCACATATTCTCTCTTGTTAATTACTGTAACAGAGTATTCCCAAACATCATTCTTAAAAATTCACTGATCTTCAGTACATTGCAGCATCTCACCTATCTTCTAGATCAGGGAGACAGTAGCTGGATGCCAAGATTCTGAAGCCCTAAGTTAGAACCCTGTCCACAACCCTCTCTACTTTCCATCTTCCTAATGGATCATAACAATCCCCATTCACCTGTCCCCATGCAGTAAACCATGAGGACAGCACAAATTCCACTGCATGGGTCAAGGCAGAATTGGGAAAACCTAGATACTTCTGGCACCTGATCCTTCAAGCTTAAACTGTCCCCAAATAATCGGGTAGCTTCACTTCTAAATGCTATTGTGATTAAAAGAAAATTAGTTCATAAACATTCATCCTAATCTCCATACTGATATTGATTGGGTCTATGGACAAGAAAAACAATCATTCACAATAATGACCCTGAGATGTCAAAATAAAAGTCGGTCTGTAGAAAAAGTCCAGACTTGGATTTAAATTAAGCTATTTGTGCTGATTTGAGCAAGCTGTTTAAACCTTCGAGGTTTTAGTTTCCTTATCTGAATTCCACCTGCTTTGGTGTTGTCTTTATCAGTAATTGATATAAAGCACCTGGCACCAGATCACATAAAGCCCACTATGTCCCGCTTATTAAGACTGGAAAATACATAATTCACTTTTGAAAGAGGGCCATCAAGTGTGTAAAACTGCCTTGTGCTTAAAGGGTCAACCTGCAAATAATTAGAGCATCCTATTCTCCAACTTTGTAGTTAGAAGCAGGCAGCCTACTTAAGACCTGGAAAATGGGGGCAATTGGATTCTTTGTAACAACCAAGATAATCTGGCAAGAACAAGTCTGAAAAGATCAACACACACAGGAACCAATATAACCCCATCGAGGGATAGAATTCCTAACTTTTCTTTGGCTCAGAGACAAAAAAGGAAGTCAATTGCTCCAGGAAAGTTGACTTTTCCTGTTAAATCGTTTGTGTCCTGTTAAATGATTTACATGCTGGTGGAACACAGAGGTCCCGAGTTCTCTCTCCCATGCTTCCTCCATGTTTTTTATTCTGCATGCCCTTCACAGCTCAGCTACATAAAATCTCTCCTAGTATCCCTGGTTACCAGTATTATATGTAACAAAGGCACACAGACCAAACTGGACATGGAAAAATCAACCTCGCCTGAAACTAAATATAAGCACAATTTAATTAACTTGCATTCCAGAGTCATAGCTGCCAACTTACTGAGACTGAACTAGGTACACAGCACCCAAAGGCTCAGAGGGAGAGGGAAAATATTACTCTTCTCCCCCACCCCCAGACTCCACAAGCTTCATATGTTCCTTTGTACCAGTAAGCAGGAATAATGTCCTCTGTATACAAGATACAGGGATCCAACTAGGGAGGCATATACTGAAGGAAGGCAGGAAGCAGAGAGAGGTAATGAGAGGCTGAAGTTTCAGGAAAGATACAGGAACTAGACATGAATGGCAAATTATCTGGCATCCAAGTCAGCTCTGAGTCAAGTAGGGGAAGGTCTACTTAATCCCTGAAAGGGGAAAAGACATTGCTGCAGATAATGGAAAGTCAGAATCAATGTGCCTGACACTGTGAACTCCCAGGACTGCAATGAGGACCGTCACGGAGTCTCATCTAGAAATATGCCAAGGATCAGCCTTATGTGTTTAAATCAGTCCGGGGAAACTTTATAACACAAGGGTTGGCCAGTGGTGCGTGGGTTAGGGGACTGAGCTCAGGAAAGGGGGTGATGCCCCTGGGAAAAGGTCCATTTGTTCCCATTTGACATAAGGGTAGGGAAGACGCGGTTTTCAGGCAGGAGCACGAGATGGCAGCCACACTCAGCACTGGAAAGAAGTCAGGAGAGGGAGGGAGTGGGAGGGATCGGGAGCTTGGGGTTGTCAGATACAACTTAGAATAGATTTACAAGGAGATCCTGCTGAGTAGCATTGAGAACTATGTCTAGATATTCATATTGCAACAGAACAAAGGGTGGGAAAAAAATGCATACATGTAAGAGTAACTGGATCCCCATGCTGTACAGTGGGAAAAATAAATAAATAAATTTTAAAAAACCTTAAAAAAAAAAAATTCAGCCCGAGACCCTCACCACGTGAGAGGGGGTGGAGAGGCACAGGGACTCCAGCTGGGAGACTTCTTGCCTCTAAAGGACATCCTCAGCTTGGGTCTGTATCTGGGTAAAATCATGAAATCACACTTCTGCGATTATTACTACAGAGAATTAAAGTCTTTCCCAGCAGATGCCTGCTTGTATCTTTAGCACATTTTTCTATTGGTTTTTTTTCCGCACTGGTTTATTGAAATTTTTTTGTTGCAATTATTTTTTTCTCCAGGCCATCACTTTGTCTTTTTCTTGTAAAGTCTTGGTCACTTTAGCTCTGGAAAAGCTTTATGTGTATCTGAAGTCAACTACATCAGTCCTCACGGTTTGTCTTTAGAAACCACATCTATATGTGTTGTCAAACAGAAACTCTCGGAGGACAGGGATTTTTGTCTGTTTTGTCTTCCGCTATAGCCATAGGACCTAGAACAGTGATGGACATACAGCGTGGGTTACGCAAACTATGTTTTCAACCCAGAACCTTCGTTGAGCGGATGGAAAACACCATGGCCAAAATTAAGACACATATTCTAGGCCACAGAGATAGGAAAATCAGGTCAGGTTTCCTAATAGTCAAACGGACATGGCCATTGGGGGAAGGCTATGAATTGACTGACTGATTTTTTGTTAAGTAAGAAAGTTTCCCATTTTGCTGAAATGGTCAAAATATGAAATACACAGCCTGGTCTGTATTTGAGAGAAAAGAATAAAAGACCTCTGACGATGTGTTCCAGATTTAAGTTTCAGCAAAATGCCAAAGGAAAGAAATGTGGTGGCTACTTTCAAGCCGGTACCTTTCTTAACAATGACCACCAGGGGGAGACCACACCATGAAGCAAAGCACAGAGCCCGCGCTGTAACTACAGGAACCATCCAGGTGTGTGAGCAAAAACAACTGTATTTTATGTGTTTTCACTATGTTAAAATAAAATCACATTTAGAAATCATTTTACACCTCAAAAATCAGACATAAAAATCTGAATTCTCATAGACCCATGCGTCACGGAACCCTTGAAATACTTGGTGCGTTTATTTCAGAATTGACATCTTCCATTCTCGTAACAACCAATAATTTAAGAAATCCAATTTTTACCCAGCCAGCTTTATCGCAAGAGGCTTTATATACATTTTAAAAATTGTAATTGGTACCTAGAGTGATTTTTGTGGAATGGAAATAGGTTTTTCAGCAGGTGATCTCATTACAGGATAATCTCATTACCAATGTCTGTTAGAAAGTCTCACCATGACACCCAAGCTGAAATGAAGCTCTTCCCCACTGCAGAAAAGGTTTTGTGAAAGTTAGTATTATAAGCTCCGAGCTTCTCTGCTCTAAGAACTCTGAAAAACACTGCCAAATTTTCCTCTGCAACTATCCTCCTTAGGAAACTCTGTGATAACCATTCCAGGGCCATTTACAAGTAGACAGAAAAGGAAGCCAAGTGCTTTGCAAAATTTGGCTTTGATTCAATTGGCTCTTGGGAGATCTCCCTGCCTAAAGTATTTCCCAGCTAAAATTCCCCAGTTTGCATTTTACTCATTTAACACAAGCCAAAAGGCCTCAATTAAAAGGCAGCTCCTGGGGACTCTTCATTTACTCAACCAGCCAAGAATTCTGGAGTCTGTCTGTGGAAGGCACAGTGCTGGACTTGGCAGAAATCATAAGGCCTCACAGAGACTGCGAAAGACAAGTCATTATCAGGACTACTACATAAAGATAGCACTTTATATATATATGTTTATCTTTTTAAAATGATACTCTGGAAATTTAGCATAAAAAAATTAGGAAAGGGTAAAATCTAAAACGTGGGACCCCAAGAAAGACATACTGAAACTGAGCAGGGCCCTGTGGGGCTCTTGGGCACAAGCTTTTCTGTGTCTGCCCTTCTTTCTTTCTTTCTTTCCTTTCTTTCTTTTTAGTAGTTGACTTACAGTGTTCTGTCAATTTCTGCTGTACAGCAAAGTGACCCAGTCATAAATATACATATACACGTTCTTTTTCTCACATTATCCTCCATCATGTTCCATCACAAGTGATTGTGCTATACAGCAGAGTGTCCACCCTTTCTTGTTTTTAGGGAATAAGCCGCAGCCTCCGTGACCTTCCCTGAACTCCAAAGAGCACATTCAAACAGCGGTTAATCAGGGAAGAGAGGTGAGGCGATGCAGAGACAAGGGAGAAACAGTTGAGAAACAATAGTGTGACCTTGAGGCAGGATCTTGGTTGTTCTTCAAGGAACATACATAACAATATCTTTGATACGTTCTGCAGAACTAAAACCCCCCAAGAAATGAAAACGAGAGAAGGATCCCCAAGAACCAGTCCTGGGGCCACTAAACACCACCTTTGAAGAAGAATGAAAGCCTGCATCCACCCTATCCTTATCTATGGCCGTATTTTCTACACCCAAACTATAAAACCACTTCCTAATCTCTCCCAAGGGGAGCACAGTCTTTAGGGAATGAGTCTGCCATGGCCCCCTTTGCCTGGCAAAACAATAAAGTTATTCTTTTTCTCCTTCCCCCCAAACTCTGTCTCTGTGTTCCTATTCAGCACTGGGGGACAGAGGCTGAGTTTCAACAACAAAACCTGGGTAGAAAGGCCCCAGAGGACCAAGGGTCACATGGGGGCAGCAGGGGCCAAAGAAGGGGGGACAGTGACCTAAATGAGAATCAGAGAGGAAGGAAGTCCCCTCTGCTAAAAATTCCACCCAGGACTAAGCATCCATGGCTTCGTTTAAGCCAACCCTTTATCAACTGCTTTCTATTTATCAGGTATTGTCTTCAAGGCTTTACCTTCATTCTTCCTATGGACACAGCTATGAGGTGATACGCTTATTTATCAGAGGATGCAATCTACGTTAAAAAAGCTGCTAACTTTCCACCATAATATAGCGAATAAGGACTAGAGCCACTTACTAAAACCAGAGCCTATATATTTAACATAAATACTCAAGGGCACTGCATCAGTTTCCTTACTGCTATTGCAAAAAAAAAAAATTAACACAAATTAGGTGGCTTAAAAGAGGAATTTATTCTCCCACAAGTGTGCAGATCAGATGCTTAAAAGAGGAATTTATTCTCCCACAAGTATGCAGGTCTCACTGGGCTAAAATCAAGATCCTGGCAAGTATGTGTTCCATTCTGGAGGCTCTCAGGGAGAATCTGTTTTCTTGCCTTTCCAGCTCCCAGTGGCTATGCCCCCACCCCTTCCTTGGCCCGTGGCCCCCTTCTTTCATGTGGAAAGTCACCAACCCAGTATCTCTCTCACCCTGCCTGGGCATCCTCTCTTTCTCCGACTCCTCTCTTCTCCTTCTGTGACTCTCCTGCTTTGGGGCCACCCAGACAATCCAGGAGAATCTCTCTCCTCCCCCTCACTCTTTCTCTCTCTGGCAGTACCTGCAGCATATAGAAGTTCCCAGGCCAAGGACTGAATCTGAACTGAAGCTGTGACCTCCTCTGGATCCTTTAACCCACTGCATAGGGCCAGAATCCAAGCCTCTGCAGCAACCCAAGCTGCTGCAGTCAGATTCTTAACCCACTGCACCATGGCAGGAACTCCCAGAATCTCCCTGTTTTAAGGTCAGATGAATGGCACACTTATTTCCATCTTCAACTTCTTTTTTCTTTTTAGAGCCGCACCCATGGCATATGAAAGTTCCCAGACTAGGGGTTGAATTGGAGCTGCAGCTGCCAGCCTATTCCACAGCCACAGCAATGCCAGATCCCAGCCACATCTGCAACCTACGCTGCAGCTCACAGCAATGCCAGGTCCTTAACCCACTGAGAGAGGCCAGGGATCAAACTGGCATCCTCATGGCTTCTAGTCGGGTTCTTAACCCACTGAGCCACAAGGGGAACTGCAATCCTTTACT
This sequence comes from Phacochoerus africanus, assembly GCF_016906955.1. NCBI lineage: Eukaryota > Metazoa > Chordata > Mammalia > Artiodactyla > Suidae > Phacochoerus > Phacochoerus africanus. Next base: position 37,608,712 of record NC_062553.1, read on the forward strand.
GATTTTCTGTATGCACCTTACATACACACAGCCACCTATAAATGGCTGGCTCAAAGAGGTGTGTCCTCTCTTGTACCTGCTGACTGCCTTCTCAGGCCCTGCAAAGTCATTAGGGGGAAATCGTTCTTTGATTCTATTCCTGTGATATGCATGTTCAAAAGAGTCAGGAGTGATCCTCTAACAGGTAAATGAATCTGACACCAGGCTGTGGTGCAACCAAGAGCCATCTGTGCCTTTGTAGCTGTCAGCTACAGGTACGTCTGGCTTTCCCGGGAGGTAAGAGCTCAGCCAAGAAACAGAAGAGAACAGAGGCCTGAGGAAAAGCTTGGCCTTGACCTCCCTTTCTTTCTCCATCATTACTAGCAACCAAAATCCCTCTTAAAAGCTCCAGAGGGCTACATGTGAGGGCCATGAAAAATCTATGGGACTTCACACTATTCTGCAGCAGGCACAGAAAAGGCAATGAAGAGGTATCTGCAGAAAGCTGAGCAGATGGACCAGTTCCACTGCCAGGACTGGCTGCAGAATTTGCAGGGCTCAGTGGAAAATAAAGATGTGAGGCCACTTGTAGGAAAGAAGCCTACTTTAAAAATACTAAAATACAAGCATTGTTTCCATAAAATATTTTATCACTTACACAATGTAACAGCAGCCAGTGATATATGACATAAACTTATCAACTGCTCAAAAATACTACTTTGCGTCATAATTTAATCTAAGAAATAATGTGGGCATGTGATTTTTCTGGCTTACCTTTCCACAAATTCATTTTTTTTTCTTTCTTTTGTCTTTCTGGTATTTATAGGGCTGCTCCCATGGCACATGGAGGTTCCCAGGCTAGGGGTCGAATCGGAGCTGTAGCCGCCGGCCTAGGCCAGAGCAACAGCAATGCAGGATCCGAGCCTCATCTGCGACCTACACCACAGCTCATGACAACGCCAGATCGTTAACCCACTGAGCAAGGCCAGGGATCGAACCCGCAACCTCATGGTTCCTAGTCGGATTCGTTTCCGCTGCGCCACGATGGGAACTCCTCCACAAATTCATTTATTAACTCATCAAATGTATACTTTTGGCAACATGATTTTCAATCCATAGAATGGAAAATGGTGTCAGTACCTCAGACAACAATGCAGAATTGCAAACAATTTGTGTTACTTTTTAATTCTGACAAGGATCATTTTTTTTTCTTTTTTCTTTTTTTTTTTTTTTTTTTTTTTGTCTTTTCTAGGTCTGCACCTGCAGCATATGGAGGTTCCCAGGCTAGGGGTCAAATCGGAGCTGTAGCCGCCGGCCTACGCCAGAGCCACAGCAATGCCAAATCTGATCCACGTCTTCACCTACACCACAGCTCATGGCAATTGCCAGATCCTTAACCCACTGAGTGAGGCCAGGGATCAAACCCTCAACCTCATGGTTCCTAGTCAGATTCATTAACCACTGAACCACGATGGGAACTCCCAGGATCATTTTTTTCTGATGCAATTTTTCTTATTGCCATTAAGGTTATTTTATAGGCTGTGACAGGATAGATTTCTGATAAATTATTTCAAAATACAAATTTTAGAGATCTAGAGGTGATGAGTCTCATGGAGCAATTAATAAAAAGGTTTAATTCTTTATACAAATTAGTTTCATGTAAGTATAAGTTTAATTTGAAATGTAAATGTTTATAATGGCATTCTAATGCGTCTTCTGGTATTTTCTGGAAATCATGAGGCTCACACAAGAAATCAAAAATGGCTTCAAAGTTGTACACAATTCAAAAATGCCCATTTGTACATCCTATAGCTGAATCATTAATATTAAGGAATTTTTCATTTTATGGTATCTTCCTCATTAATAAATGGTGCTCCCAAAGTTCCCATTAAAATAGTAGGTTTTTTCCACTGGCAGTGGTTAACTGTAATTTTGATTTCTAAGCCTGTGGATATTTTTTGGCAATGTTTCTACATTCAGAGCCAAAATACTAAAATATTTGAAGCATTCTAATAAGTCCTTGATAAATGCTTTATTGCGGTGTTCATACATGTGCTTTTATTGTGTAATAATTTACTAACAAAATCTGCTGCCTGAGCACCAGTAGCTCCTGTCTCAAGGTTCAGGTGGAGAGTTAATATTTGGGCAGATGCCACAGGGACAGGCTCCAGGGACAATCAACAAGCGGATGAGGGGCCAAGCCCACTATTACCATCCTCGAAAACTACTGGTGCTGTTGCTTCTGCCATCAAGGCCACCAATTTGGGCCTAGATCCTGGCCCAACCGCCTTGGTGTCCTGTGGGGTCCCAGACAGTCCTCAGACAAGGGCTTTGAGCCACCAGAGCTGTTGCTCAGCACCCACACTGCCTGACCATCATGCCTTTTGCCACGTACCCAGATGTGTACACACTCCCCCCCCTCCACATATCCCTGCCACACACATACCTGCTCCATCATCCCATTAGACCTCAATTACACAAGTAGAAAGACAAAGCTGTTAATTTCAAGACAGTGACAGCAGACCCTGAAACCAAGCCTGGAAACCTTCTGAGCACAGAACCCTGTGCCACTGCACAAATCATTAGCCCATCAAGCCGGCCCTGCCCCAGCCTTCCAAAAGCAAAGGGTGAGATGGGGTGAAAACCTGTGACAAGTCCTTCTGAGAAGTTACAGCAGCACCATTGCTCCTCAAAACCTAATTCTTATGTGTCTATTCATCCTTCGCCCACATCTCTTCTGCCACACTCACCAAATTCCATCCTGTGGGAGTCACCGTCTAGACAGGGGAACCGCCACTGTGATATGGCCAAGACTGCTGGCCGTGCATCCTAATGGGCTCTCCACCTCTCTCACAGTAAGGGGCTTTCACGTGCACCCACCGCTGGGTGCCAAACCGAAGACCACATTTCCCAGCCCCATGTTACCAAGTCTTCCACCACAGAATATAAACAGATTCCTCTTCTACTTTGCCTGCTTTGGAAGCGACTTGCTGTCCCATGCTTCCTCCTCTCCTTATCCTCCCACAAGCTGGAGCACAGATGCAGGGCTCAGGAAGCTTCAATCACTTAGATAAGAACTGCGGTCTACAGACAGTGACGCAAATAATGGACTGAACCCACGTCTTGAGATGACTTCATAGGGCAAGGCTGACTTGGCAACCTGGAAAATTCACCTTGGATCTATTGCTTAACTGAGAAATTAAATGTTATTTTCTCTCAGCCACTGTATTTCAGGATCTCATCTGTTACAGCAGGTTAGCTCTCGCTTTCTCTCTCTCTCTCTTTTTTTTTGTTTTGTCTTTTTAGGTCTGCACCTGCGGCATATGGAAGCTTCCAAGCTAGGGTCAAATGGCAGTTACAGTGGCAGGCCTGTACCATAGCCACAGCAATGTGGGATCCGAGCCACATCTGCAACCTACACCACAGCTCACAGCAAGGCTGGATCCTTAACCCACTGAGCAAGGCCAGGGATCGAACCCATGTCCTCATGGATACTAGTTGGGTTCATTACCACTGAGCCACGATGGGAACTCCTAGTTCTTCTATACCTTTCAAACATTTGAGATTCAAACCTGGAGAAGTTTCTTTCTCATTGTCCATCTGTCCATGAGGAAGATCTGAGAAGAAAATGGCATGAGCGTCAGGACTGCTAGGGGAAGGTGGATCCATCACATCCCCATGAGGTCTCTGGATGCCCCTTTGGACCCAGACATGGACTGACACATGGGTTACGAGTCTAATAGGCGGTGGTAACAGAGTCCAGCCCAGAGATGCATTCACAACATTGCCTCTATGAGAAGATCTCTCTCATGTTTGAAATAACTAATCTGCAAATCTATCTTTAAACAACAGCCCTGTCATTGGCTGAAGGATGCCTGTAATTCCGTACCTACCTGATAAAACTGTAGTTGAAATTAATTACATAATACATGCAAACTATTAGGCACAGTATCTGACACCATGTGAGCTTTTGATTAATTTATTTTTTAAATCACTGACATTATTAAATTGGCATCATAATGTAGGCAGCCAAAGCAGGAAATCATTTAAGGATGTATCCTGCCTCAGGTGAGGGGCAGCAGCGGACAACTCTCTCTCCTCTGACCCCCACACAGAGGTAGGAGGCATAAATTTGTTACACATTCCTAACTCTCTTAGCTTCCACAAGTAGTTCTGATACATCTTTCCAGATGTACACTGCAAAAACCTATTGCCTCAAAAAATGCGTAAGCTGTTAAAACATTCCCCACAGTAGACAATGATAAGTGATGGGTTAGAGAATCAACACAGAAGGAAACATCTATGCATCAGAAAGAGGAAACCAAGGGGTTCCCCTCGTGGCGCAGCAGCAATGAACCCGACTAGGAACCATGAGGTTGAGGGTTCCATCCCTGACTTCACTCAGTGGATTAAGGATCCAGCGTTGCTGTGAGCTGTGGTGTAGGTTGTAGACACGGCTCAGATCTGGCGTTGCTGTGGCCCTGGTGTAGGCCGGCAGCAACAGCTCTGATTAGACCCTGAGCCTGGTAACCTCTGTATGTCGTGGGTGCGGCCCTAAAAGGACAAAAGACCAAAAAAAAAAAAAAAAAAAGAAGAAGAAGAAGAAGAAGAAACCAAGCAGTGAGTCAGTGAGTACAAGAGAGAAACAGAATAGCCACCAAATCTACTCCTCTCAACCCCTCAAGAGCCTGGCATGAGGAGAAATAAATTTAATTTCTTTAAGATTAACCTTAAAATCAATAAACAAAGGATCAGAGCAAGATGGTTTTTTTAAAAAAATTCAAGACGACAAGGGGCTTCTATTTTGAAAAAAAATAAAAAGAATAAAAGGAAAACAATAAAGCCTTCTTTAAAGCTATAGAGAATGAAAAGAGATAATGGAAAACCTTGAGACTTAATTAGGTGTAGAGAAAATCTGGTAATAGATGAAACGGAGACATCAGAATTTTAATTACTTACTTATCGCTAGAGCATGGTTTTCAGAGAGTGAGCAGTGAATAATAACAAAGACCAGAAAAGGGAGAGAAAATCGGTGAAAATCTGCAGAAAGATTTCTTAAATAATCTGGCCTGGGCAGTCTTTGATTTGTTCAGCATTTTTAAGGAAGGAGATATTCTGCGTAAAGAAAAATTCAAAGAGCTGAAGCATATCTGCTCAAGATTCCTAGCTCTTTCATAGTTTTATTAAAGCTCTGTGGAACACTGGTTCCCCATCTTCTTAAATGCGGAGCACTAATTTTTAACATTTTTTTGGTACCCCAAGGTCTTTACAATGAGCAGCAAAACTTTCCCAAGGGCTACAAAGAGGATCCTGGGGTGAATTCGTCCCTATGCACAGTTGTCTAAGACTGCAGCCCGCTTTAGGCTCTTGCCATTTGGAACCTGTCATTCTTCCTCCTCGTTACATGCAGGCTCAGTGGTCACCCTCTCCACTGGTCCAGAGATACCTGTACCAGCAGTTCTTTCCACCTCCATCTATTCACCATTAATTATAGATCTGGAAACCAAAAAAAGCAAGTTTTTAGATTTGTTTCAAAAGTAAAAATGAACAGGTGAGGGAAGAGGACCTTGGGAAATATTTTGAATGGCAGAACGAACACCTATTTTGGTTATTCTGGTTGTTCATCGTTTCTGTATTTTTACTTTTTTTTTCCCCCCCTTTTTAGGGCCACACCTGCAGCATATGGAAGTTCCTGGGCTAGGGGTCGAATCGGAGCTGCAGCTCCAGGCCTACGCCACAGCCACAGCAACTCTGAATCCTTAACCCACTGAGCAAGGCCAGGGATCAAACCACATTCTCATGGGTACTAGTCATATTCTTAACCCAATGAGCCTCAATGGGAACTCCTATTTTTACTTTTTAATCATTGGTTGTGTTCTGAGCAATGTAGGTGGCAACCTCTGGATAAGTGAGGTGCTCCTATATAGTCAAATAATTAAAGCGGCAGCACAATAAAAGAGACAATGTTCCTATATTGGAAAGAGCATGGAGCTTTACCATTAGAACTGGGTTCAAGCCCCAGCTCTGCTTCTCATATGTGGTATGAGCACTCACACCCACTCTGCAGTGGTATTCTGAAGAGTAAAAGAGATATAAGGTAAAATGCCTGCCTTGGTACATGGAACATATAGAGCTCACACCGACAAACCCTAGTATTATTTTTCAGTTGTTGAACATGTATGGAAATTTGAATGTGTGTCTGATATGCTCAGATGGGATTATGACAAACTCAAAATTCAATCTGTAAGGGAGGGGAAAAGTCAACTTTAAATTATTTTAGGTAAAACAAAACAAATTAGGTTTCTAGAATTTTAAAGCTGAAAGAAACTGGCAGTCCTACAGTTCTACCTCCCCATACTAAAGATAAGAAAAGCAAGTTGAGGAAACTTAACTTGGCCAGGGTCACAGAGCTAGTCAGAATGTAGAGGCAGGACTGGAACCCAGGTTTTCTAGTGTCTAATCCAATGCTCTCATGCAAATATGAATTAATCTAAAACAGAGGTTGGCAAACTTTTCTTTTTAAGCCAAACAGTACATTTTTTAGGCTTTTGGTAGTCTCTGTTGCAACTGTTCAACTACGCCATTATAGAGCAAAAGCTGTCATAGATAACGCATAAATGAATGGGCATGGATGCATTTCAATAAAACTTCACTTACAAAACCGGCTGCAGGCTGTACCTGGGCTCATGGGCTGCAGTTTGCTGATCCTGATCTAGAACAAGTTTACAGACCCTTTAGCTAGAGGAAAATGATGGGTATCATTTCAAATCAACAAATCTACTATCAATACAGTTTAAAAAAAAAAGGATGACAATAAAGGAACTCAGAATATTGATTATACATATATAATATATATATATATAATATGCATATGTTGCTATTGTGACTAATATTTTAAAATGATGTTTGATAAAGCTCAATCCTGGCTTTAAGGTCATTACATTCTTTAGTAGTAGTAATTGGAATAATTCAAGAAAGAAACTAAGAAAACGGGCGGATTCTCAAAGAATTGGAACTATAAATGATTTTGGCTAAATAAGATCTGCGAAGAGAACTAAAATAGTAGTAAACGTTGAATGATATAATTTACTTCAGTTAGAATACTTAAAACATAAAACACTAGGAGAAAAAGCCAAATACTCTAACCCTAAGAAGTAAGTTAAATATTGCCATCAACATCTATTGATCACCACAAACCGAAAACATCTCACCATCTCACCAAGGGAATATCCTAAATATAAGAATCAAAGAGTATGATCATGGAAACAGGAATGATCTGCTAGAAATAAGAAAACACCCAAAGTGTACCTGGCTTTGTGTCAAGACCTCCTCATGATACTGGTTCCATGATCATAATCTGCACAATATTCTTTAAAGACATAAAGAGAGATCTCATGAAAGAAGATACCCAAATGCCTTTTCTTCTCCATTAAGGGCTAATGCAAAAAATAAAAATAAAAATAAATAAACCTTTGCTGCAATATAAGGCATAGACAAATTTCCTGTTCCTAAGAAGTATGACAGATTGGAATGGGTTTGCCAAAGAATATCGTTCAAGCTTCCTTTAGGGAGCCTTTGAGAGAAGTCTAAACGCTGCATCTGTTTGGTGTAAGGTATCCTCTCCAAAGAGAAAGGAAAGACGTAGAAGCCTTTTCAACATCTGAATTTTAAGGGAGCTTTTTCAAACTGTGATTTGACATAGTCAATTGAACTAAATGTAGTACTCTATTTTCCCTAATGTTTATGTTGCTCCCTAGAAGTAAACTCGTTGTTTAAAAAGCCCATCTACCCTTGGAGGCACTAAAGAAATAACTCAATGATATATGATGAGAATGAGGTTCATTACGTTGTGCCAACTTGTTCCCAACATCTGTTCAGTTTATACAATGACTCATTCAGAGTATTCAGTGCTTAGTGCAAACAACTGGGATATTCCAATATTTGATTTGTCCTTGGGCTTTCCCACACCTAGACTTTGGTTTCACTGCATGCTTTTGGAAGAAAAAAGGCATAAAATGAAGCTGTTATCAATGAACAAGAGATTGACTTCTAACTATGAAAGTTTTATGTATACAATTTTTGCAACTCAAAAGGCTCTGAGTCAACGGTGATAATAGCCAAACAGCATTTAAACACTGTTGCTGTCTGTCAGACACACAATTAGAGCTGTTGCCTGAGTATCATAGTCCAGGATCACTCTTCCTATATCTTTTTCTTTATATAGAAAAGAAAAATTTTAACTTAATGTCTAATGCGTCACAATCCAGTGCACTAATAAATCACATAGAATAGTGTTTTTCATTCACACATATATGAATGTATATATACATAGTCCTTTTTCTAGTCATATACATTCACTTGCAATGCAGTTATAATTTATAGCTAAATACAGCTATGAGAAAAGCTTCAGCTTTTCAAAATAAATAATAGGGATCTTATTTCTGTGCATCAGCTTTTAAAAAAAGAAGATGGCTTCAATTACCACACAAAAATGTAGCTGCCTTGTAAATACTACCAAAAAGTAAATGAGAATAAAGCCACTTTCACACTTGTTAAAGATAAAATGTTAACTGAACAAATAATGCGTCAGGAAAAGACAGAAAGAATATATTCTCTACAATGGAAAGTAGAGAAATGCTCTTAGTCTTAATTGATTTTATAAAGAAAATTCCTATAGAAATAATACTACAAAAATCATAATAAAAGCAAATTTAAAAAAATTAAATTGGCAAGACCAAAAAGATGCCTGCCCCCTGAAGAAAAGAAACTGAGTTTAATTTATTCAAAGGAAAAGTAAAGTTTTGTGTCAAAATTCAGAAATCTCAGAACCATGTATTTTTCTCATTTATTTTCCATTGTAATGGCCTTCAGGGTTTTTCACAGCAACAACAATAGCTCTAACAGATGACTCGGGCATGCCAAAGTGGTACATATTCAATTTTACCAGCTGGTAAAAAATGTTTTTTCTCACCCACTGCTTTGACCAGGTCACCCCTCCCCACCAATGGCCTCACTATTGTTCTCCTTATCAAGTACAGACTCCTTGTTCTCAACTTCAAAGGCCCCCTCCAGTTTTCCCAGCTTTCATTTCCTCTCCAACCAGTCTGGATTCTTCTACCCCAGAAAGCCTTCACTCGGTCCTTTCATTCACTGGCCCCATCCTTCATCCATACTTTCTCTCACTTTCAGGCAGGCTCAGATTGCTTTCAACAACCACTTCTTCCCTCCAAATGAAACTTCATTAAACTAAAAATTAAACTGGTTGTGTTTAATGACCATCTGCTTGTGTTTCCTTGTTTTTATTTTGAAATCTAATGACATCTGCCCTGTACCAAGAGATTGGGACCAGGGCCCCAGGAACACATTTCTCAAGTATTTTAGTCATTCATGTTCAATCTACTAGACCTGTAAGAGGAATGACACTAAATAAAAAATAAAGCATCTGCATCACATCTGCTGGGACCATGCCAGGACCGGAAGAAACTGCGAAGGTTAAGTACTAGATAGGAGAGGAACAAAGACACAGACAGCCCGTATCACACCATGAATGTGATAAACTGGCAATAAGCTGAGAAGGAACAGAGAGATAGGACATGGGAGGGGGAACTGGGCTGCAAAGGAGCTCAGTATCCAAGTAGAAACAAAAATAGACTCGAGTTCAGCCAGCTGGGAAGAACCGCCTTTGGGTAACTGACTTGATGCCAAATGCCAAAACGGACACACAACATGAGTGACACAAATCACTCTCTCATTTGATTCAGCTTCTGAAAGGCCATTCCCTTTTCTGCAATAAACGTTGCTATTAGCCTGCTTGTTTTGTTGCTAATCCTAACGGGACTGCTGGTACAATTCAAAAGGCTGGATTAATTCTGTGCCCTTGAAGTTGCTTCCTTCATTGCTAAAAGCACCTTCATTTATTCTCTCATTCCAAAATACACTGAATATCAAGGTTATTTTATCAGGAAATATCCTGAAATAATGAGCCTCAGTGTCCTTGTCTGTAGGATAAGGATAGTAATACATACCCATTACACTGAGCAGAAAACTAAATGAGACGGTGCTATAAAACACAGTAACTGACACCCAGCATGCATGCAGTAAGTTAGCTATTATTTATTATTACAATTACTATAAGACCCTTGTTTTTAACATATGACTAGTTGTCATTGTAACCTAACTTGAGCCATAAACCAATAAAATCTAATTTTTAAACCAATGTTTACTTCCACACATTTTTCTATCTTCCTGGAGAATACAAGTAATCACATTTTTTTTTTTTTTTTGGTCTTTTTAGGGCCACACCCATGGCATATGGAGGCTCCCAGGCAAGGGGTTGAACTGGAGCTATAGCCCCCAGCCTACACCACAGTCACAGCAATGTCAAATCCAAGCTGTGTCTGCAATCTACACCACAGCTCAAGGCAACACCGGATCCTTAACCCACTGAGCAAGACTAGGGATTGAGCCTGCTAGTCAGATTCATTTGCACTGAGCCACGAGAGGAACTCCGAATCACGTTTTTTATAAATATTTTTCTGGAGTCCTGTAGGAACTCCATTCCAATTCTCCTGAGGCTAGCAGGGCACCAACTGGGGAAAAGCAGGAGTGAGGAAAGAGAAGAACTAAAATAGAAGATTTAGCACTTCTTAGTCTGCACTATAGTTAAAAGGTAAGTTGAGCCATTTCTCACAACTCCTGTGGGTCTCAGAGGAAGACAGACGTCTCAAAACTTTTGAAGTTCTGAAGGGCTTTTGGAATTTGCCCCTTAAATGTCCTGAAGTTTGTGTCCTTCCTTTGCACTTCATGTTCGCCCACCGTAAGTCCTCCACTTCTTTGATTTCAGCCCAACGTGGATATACCTCTCTCCTGAATTTCAGGTACCTACACCCAATGACACAGCCAGGAAATTCAAGAGTCTATAATGGTTCTTTCTCCCTATTTTTTCTCCTGTGGCCCCCACTTTGACAAGTGGTACAACCACCACATTCTGCCTCTTCCCAACTAAATACTTACCTGTTATCATTCCTTCTGTGTCTCCCTCTCCCCAGGAGATCACCAGATCTCCCATGTGTGGGTCCTTTAGAACAGGGGCTTTGTCGTGTTTGCTGCTGAAACCCCAGGGCCTGAAACAATCCCACAAATAAGAGGCACTCTATGCACCTTTGCTGTACACATGAATGGCATATGGTTGCTGCTTCATAACTGCTGAGCAAAGGCATGAATGGATGTCTTTAAGCTGAGTTCCCAGAAAACAAGAGGGACATAAAAACAATTCTCCTTTACTTAAATTTTTCTAGTAGTTTGTTCTTATCAACAAAGCTATTAAAACGTATGAAACAGTTTGTTTTCCACCAGAAGAACAGATACTTTTTGTTTTGTTGCAATGTTCAAATGTTAATCCCTGGCTGTTGGGATTCACAGTTAAGCAAGAAGCTTTCCAGTCTTCAGAGGTTATCCTATACAAATCTGTAAAAAATCCCCTATTCAAAAGTTCTACTAAGCGGCGAGTCTTCTGAAATTCAAATTGGGAAAATTGGAAACAGCTTAGCAACCCCAAAGCATAGTATTTCACAAAATCCTATGGAGTAAAAACCCAGGTCCTATGGGGCACTGGCTGAGTGTAAGCAATTTCAGAAAAGATTAACTCTTTCAGACCTTCTGTGTGCTATTCAGTGGACAGACTTAATTTGTCAAGGACTCTCAAATTTTTGAGGGATCAACATTACATTTCATCTAGAACATTCTGTCCTTCGCATCGGAGTTGATTTTAGTGGACCAGGGTCCTGGAGTATAGATGTTATTTTCTCACTAGGAAGTATGTAGCCTCACATTTTACTTTGTATGAAGTCTCCAGTCAAATCAGCCTTCAATGCTTTGCTTCGTAAAAATAGCAAAAATGTGCTACAAATAACAGAAATAAATACGAAGTCAGTACACTCATGTCTGCATAGCAGAATAAAAGATTTCATGAAGTAAAAATATTTCAGGCTCTTTTATTTTTATCACTTTATTCTATACAGGGTAGGTCTAAACCTTATATGTTTCATTCAACTAGAAGACTGCTGGCAGGCAGACTTATTTTCAGTCTAAATTAAACCCTAAATTAAGCCATACATTTCTGACATCTCTTCCAAGCAAAAAAATGAGAGCAAAACTCTAAACTCCTTACCAGGTCAGTGTCAGTAATTCTAAACGAAATAGCTCCTTTTTGTCCTGTGTTGAGATTTATTCAAATTGCCAACCATGGTGGGAAAAAAAAGAAAAAACAATTATGTTATCATGAAACATAAAGGAGAGAGAAGAAGCTGACTGGTGTGTGTGCAGGTAACCATTGCATATCTAATCATAAATTACAAGGTTAAGGTGCGGTATTTTCTTTATATATGTAATTGTGTGCTTTATATACACATACATACTATGTACATATACACAGGAATTCCCTAAAAAACATGTACTTTTCATATAAAATTAGCCCTTTCCTTCTTTTGTGGGCCTATGCTATAGGTTTAATCTTTCATCTAACCTAAGTACCTGAAAGAAATGATTTTTAAATAAGTAGCCTTTGTACACAGCATCACCACTCTGTGCTAATTTTAAATGTGATTAAGTTAACAGCTCGAAGGAATCCTCTTTTCTCCTCTTGAAGTGAGTGCACTATGTTTTATAACAGTGACAGCCTAGGTCTTTGAACTCTCGAAAGGCATAAATTCAAACAGGTTCAAATCATGGCTCCGCCAAGTCCTGCCTCTATAATTGTGAACAAGTTATTCGACCTCTCTAGGCATCAGTTGTCTCATCTACAAAATGGGAAATGTTTCAGCCCCATTCATGCTGCCACACCAATACTGCAGCTGGGGCTGCTTAAACAGCAGATGTTTATTTCTCACAGTTTTGTGAAGCCCAAGGTCAGGATACCAGTGAGACAGGCTGGAAAATGGGACTTGGGACTCTTGGCTACAACATTTGCCCACAGGCACAAAGGTCTCCTCCAGGAGCAACAACATACAAAGAAATTATAAGGGATTAAAAATAACCACAGTGGACTAAAAATAGGAACAGGCATGCACAGTTGGGGCAAGTTACCAACAATAAGATACAAAAAGATCAAATGCCAGGTCGAAGAGCTGGGAACAAAAGCAGGTCCTGTGCCTGCACCCTTCACACAACACCACCAAGGAGGTGGGCAGACCACCCATGCTACCCCTCCTCACCATATGGGTTTTGTGGATCATAACATAATGTCTTTTCTATCAAAGGAAATCCTGGTTACTCCATTTTGCTGCTGGTTTCAGCTGAAACACCCTCCTGTGAGGCCCCCACCCCCTTACCTCTTCTCCCAGCAACAGTTTGTTTCAAGTAGCCAATGGGGCAGAATGTGCACCCTGGTCTGACCAATGGGAAGGGGACAGGCACATCACCTGCATTAGGGATAAATAGGGAAGGTCTTTTCTTCTCTGCAAGCGCTTTTTGGAGTACTCGAGCCCTTCTGCAGAAATAAAGAGACTTGTCGAGATCTCCCCCTGTCCACGTATCTTATTTTCTGACACTGACAACCAGAGCTAGAGTCATTTTATTTCCCTCACTGTTCCCACCTAAGGAACCTGTGCACCTCCCCTCAGTCAGCAAGCAAGGGAACCTGTTACTTGTTCTTGTTCCTCTCTGCTGCATCAGGGGCCCCAAATAAAGCCTTGCCTGAATTTCTTGTCTGGCCTCTTCTCAGTTTCTATTGATTAAGGAAGACTAAGAACCCTAGGGGGTAACACCAGCAGGATCAGATTCTCTCCTTTTTTTTTTTTTTTTTTGTCTTTTTAGGGCCATACCCATGGCATATGGAGGTTCCCAGGCTAGGGGTCCATTTGGAGCTATATAATGCTGGCCTGTCTACACCACAGCCACAGCAATGCCAGATCCAAGCCAGGTCTGCCACCTATACCACAGCTCACAGCAATGCCGGATCCTTAACCCGTTAGTGAGGCCATGGATCGAACCTGCAACCTCATAGTTCCTGGTTGGATTCGTTTCCACTGCACCATGAGGGGAACTCCAGGGTCAGATTCTTAGTGAGGGCCCTTCTCCAGGTTCTGTCCTCACAGGCCTCTGGGCCTCTGGGATCTTTCCTTACAAGAACACTCTTGCTTCTCTCTGGGATTTGCTACATTTCTCTAAACACTAATAAACATATTTAGTCTTTCTTCCCTTCTTTCTTCTTTTCAAAAAGGACACTAATTTCCTCATAGGATCCACCCTCACAACCTCATCTAAACCTAATTACCTCCCAAAGCCTCCACCTCCTAAAACCATTCTACTGGGAGACAATTTGAACATACAAATTGGGGGGAGGGACCCAATATGCAGGCTGTAACAGACCCACAGTGCAGCTGGGAGGAATAAATAAGAAAATATCTAAACAGACGTGTTGCCAAAGGAGAGAAGAGAGGGAGGGGTATGGACTGGGAGTTTGGGGCTAGTAGGTGCAAACTATTACGTAGAATGGATAAGCAACGAGGTCCTCCTGTATAGCACAGGAAACTATATCCAATCTCTTGGGATAGAACATGATGGAAGATAAATGAGAAAAAGAATATATATGATGGAATAGGCATGGGTAGTTATAGAATCCCAGTAGAGGATCACAGATAGAGAGGAAAATCTAGGGGACTCTGGGAGATCACTTTAAGTTAATAAATTGCTCCAAAAAAAAAGCCATTGGCACAAGGAGGCTTGCTTCACTAGTGGAGGTGTGAGAATTGCCTCAGGTCATTGGGTGGGGGTGGGATGAGGCCTGCATTCAGATTCAGACCAAAGGCAGGAGTTTGACGACTGCTCTTCTGCTGATTTGAATACCCACCTTACCAGACACCAAGGAGGAGCTGCTACTCCCAGAAAGGAAGAGGTGGGCTTTTCCAACCCCCACTCCCCTTGGATGATAAAACTGTAGCCCACCAGATCCAGGGGGCAGAGCTCCCGTGCCTGCCCACTTGCATCTCTCACAAGCATCCTATCCTAGTAAATCTGTTTCTTGCCTATCACTTTGTTTCTCACTGAATTCCTCCTTCGAGGAGGCATAAAGAACCTGAACCTCAGTAAGTCCAGATGGAGCATGCTAATTTAAAACGTGGGTTCAAGTCCCAATCTGGGTTTAGGCTAGGTTCCAGGCCCGGTATGTGGGTTCAAGTCTCAATCTGAGTTCTGGCTAGGTTCAGGCCATTAGTCCTATCAGTTTCCTATATTTATGACTGGGTCACTGTGGTATAGCAGAAACTGGCACAACATCATAAATCACCTATTCTCTAATAAAAATTTAAAATTTTTTAAAAAACATTAGAAAAAAAAGAATATATCTCTAAAATGCTTAGTACACCATTTGGTATATAATAAGTGCTCAGCAAGTGTTATATATCATTATTGTTATAACTATTATTTTTTAAACACTATTAAGACTCTATTATGTGAATTGGAAAGTCTGACCACTATATCTTATGGGATTTCTTTTTTTCTTCTTTAACTCTCTTATTGCCTTAAGCATATTCACCCAAGAGAAGCTTAACTTAAAAACTGAATTTCCCTTCTACAAATCTCTATCAAAATGCCATTTCCACAGACTACCAGCCTCTAACTATTCCATCTTCACAAGTACTCAGCACTTTTCCGATCTTGCTGCTTATCACATATATTAATGTAATCACTTGTATACGTGTATATGTATTTCTGTCATTTGTGATTCATTTTTATACTATGTCTGTTTTCAACATTAGATTATCACTAAAGAAGTGGAGCCAGGATAATATCCAGGTCTGTTTGATTCCATGATAGCCATCTTCTAGGTATGGAATGTGTTTCCCTAAGGGTAAGCAAAGACTTTCCAGGCAGAGTTTGAAGGGAATCAATTTCCATATCCTTAATTTCCTTCTCTTCTATAGTTGCCCTTACTTGAGGCCACATGCAAGGGTGAAATCATCAGTTTTCTTTTTCTCCCCTTTCACAGTGTCCTTTTTTTTCAGTTGACGAAAGAAAAACATGCCTCTTATCCATTCTAAACCTGCTATGGTGCATAATCCTAAGGTATAAAACATCTGGAGTTCGAAACATATGGGCAACTCAAAAGAGCTTCCATTTAGCTATCTTGCAGCCTTACCCCTCAAATGTCAGAGAATATATTGTTCCTAAGGGGAACCGCTTGAAGGGCAAAGTTAAAAGAGCACAGAGGAAAAACAGTGACAGTAAGAACACTCATTTCCTTCAGGCAGCAAACTTGTGTCAAGGCACTGGATTTTGTTAGACTAGCTAAATATGTATCTTAAAATTAGAAGTAAAAAATAAGATTCTTAGCTTCTAGTTCCAGTTAAGATGCCATAAGAATATTACACTTTGTCTCCCCCTCTGATTACTATTGAAAACTGTGACCAGAGCACACAAAGCAACTATCTACAGTATTTGAAAAGGAGGGAAGAGCAGAAGATTGAGAAGAGAGAATCAAGATTTAACGAGACTAATACAAATATCAAATCATTATGTTGTATGCTTGAAACTAATATACTGTTATATGTCAATTATACTTCAATTTTTAAAAAGACTAATAAGGAAGTAAGTTTTCTAGTGTTTTTCTTTTTCCACCCATATTTCACAACACAGAGTCGGGGTGGCAAAATCATGGAACTGTGTATCAGGCATGGCCACGAGAAACTCCCTCCCTGGTCAAAGAAATGGGAGGGAGGGGTCTTGCTCTACAAAGGGGCGGGGAATCCCCCTGAGGTGTCTTCTCTCTTGACCCTCCTCTGGAGGAAGGTCCCAGTCCTAAAGCTGTACTCTTGCAACCTAGGAGGTACAGCAGCAGTCTAGGTTGCCTATTGGCCCCAGAGGTGGATATGACAGCAAAAGGATGCTGAAACCACAGCCTGTGGGATGAAGGACCAGGAGGAAGGATACCTGAGAGTTAGGGAGTTTCAAGGAAATTACAAAGAGGAGGAAGCTTGAAGACCTGGTGAGGCTATGTGTGAAGTCCTGAGGTTTTTCTCTCAGGAGTGCATCCATGAAAATGAGATGAAATATAACACCAAAGCTTTGAGACATAAACTACAATGTAGGTCACAGCCTAGGTACCAGACTGGTCCTTGGGAGGCACACACATGGGGAGGACCCAAAAAGGACCACAAGGTCTTTGAAAACTAAACTGACATTGGAACCAAAGAAGGTCCCTACAGAAGGTATAATGGGACTTATAACCTAAACCCAACTGTGTCAACTGACTATGAAACAACAAAACACAAAGAAAAATCAACATTCTCCAGAGAATTTTAACAGGGCCCGGAATCTCATAATATATTCAAAATGCCCAGTTTGTAATCTGAAATTAGTTGACGAACTAAAAAGCAGGACATTCTCAACACCCCCAAGTGAAAAGATAATTAAGAGATGCCATTCCTGATATGACTTAGATATTGGAATTATGCTCCATGAGGTAATGGTAAACAGCTTTGAAATGAGTGCAAGGACAAGTTCTCAGTAGAGAAATAGCAGCTACAAGTTAGAATCAAGTAGAAATTTTAGAACTAAAAAATAACTAAAAATTTTTAAGAGCCACAGAATGGCAGAATGGAGATGCAATGGAAAGGTTCAGTGAACTTGAATATAGATTAATAGAAACTATGAAACCTGAACATCAGAGAAAAAAGATTGAAGAAAATGAATATAAGTTCAGGGATATGTTGGATACTATAAAAAGGTCTAATACTGACGTTAATACTGATTAAAATCCAAGGAGGAAAAGAGAAACATTTGTACAGAAAATAAAATTGAAAAATCAATGACTAAAACCTTCTAAATCTAATGAGAAATATAAATTTGGACTTTAGAAGCTCAGCAGACCCAAAAAGAATAAACTCAAAGACAATTATACTTAAACACAAAATAATCAACTAAATGGGGTTTATCTTGGGAAGCAAGACTATGTCAATGTCCAAAAAATAATAAAACTCATTACCAGCTTAACAACCAAAGAAAAGCTATATGATCAAAATAGTAGATGCAGAAAAAGCCTTTGATAAAATTCAAGTTTTTCATGATAAAAACTCTCAGGAAACTAAAAGGAGAATTTAAAGGCTCACCTGGTTATGTCAGCCCTACCATGATACTCCTTCTTTAAGTCAACCATGATATGAAACATCACCTGCTGACAGAATTGTCTATCCCAGCATATTCACAGTTCATATCCATATTCAAAGACAGGGAGATTATCCAGGTATAATGAGTATGCCAGAGTAGTGGAAACTATCTTATAATTCTGCTTACCTTAACTAGCAATTAACAACAGGAAACCAATATTCTAAGACAATCCCTTCTAAATAGATCTAAAAGTAACAAAAGATCTATGCAAGATCTATGTAACAGAAATGTATTATAGAAATATATAATATAAACGTTGGGAGAGAATCAGGAAAGACCTAATAAATGGAGAGATAAACCAAATTCATGGCTTGGAAGATTCCATATGATTAAGATATCACATTGTCATTTTCCTAAATTAACCTAGAGCTTTAACATAAATCCAATCAAATCTCTGCAGGATTTTTTGACAAGCTGATTCTAAAATTTAGGTAGAAAGGCAAAGTACTAAAACTGAAAAATAAATTTTGAGCAAGAACACAGCTGAAAAACTCCTACCACCAAGACGTAAAGACTTACTGTAAAGCTATGATAATCAAGATAGCATGGTTTTGGTTAGGCGATAGACACAAATGAATGGAACAGGAAAAAGAGTCCAAAAATAGACCTACATGAATATGGTCAATTAACTTGACAAAGGTGCAAAAGCAATTTAATGGGGAAAGATCAGTCTTTTCAACAATGCTCCTAGAAAAATTAGACATTGATTTGCAAGAAGAAGATACTTGACCTGTACTTCACACTTTATGCAAAAATTTAACTCACCATAGCTCATAATAAAATGAAAAGTATCAAAGTCTCAGAACAATTACAGGAGAAAATATTCATGCACATAAATAAGGCAGAGTTCTTATATGATACCAAAGCATGTTCCATACAAAAAAAAGATTGATAAATTGATAAACTTGATCAAAATTAAAAATGTTTGCTCAGTGAAAGAAAATGAGAATGAAAAGAAAAGTATAGGTTGGAAGAAAATATTTCCAAATCACATATTCACCAAAAGGCTTTCACCCAGAATATATAAACAACTCTTAATTAAAATTCAACAGCAAGAAATACAACCCAAGAACAAAATGAGCAAAGGATATGAATGAACACTTCATTAAAGAAGATATGCCAATGGCAAAAAGCATGTTAAAAGATACTCACCTCTAGTTATTGAAGACATGTAAATTAAAATCAGAATGAGATACCTCTACAAACCTATTAAATGGCTAACACAAAACCAACAATAAGAATCAAGCTGACAATACCAAGCACTGGTGAAATTGTGGAGCAACTGGAATTTATGCACATTGTTGATGTGAAAGCAAAATAATACAGTCACACTGGAAAACAGTTGGGCAATTCTTACAAAATACTTAGCAAGCTAGGTATTTATCCTGGAGAAATTTGCTTACAAAAACCTTAAGCAAATGTTTGGCAATAATTTTCATAATTACTAAAAATTAGAAGCAACAATGTCCTTTAGGACCTTCGAGTGGAGATAGCAAGGAGGACAGAGCCAACCCGGGAGCCCCAGATCCTGGGGGCTACACAGGGTGAGGTTTGGGAAACACTGAGCTTGAGGTCCAGGCATGGATTAAAAGTAAATGTCCTTCAACAAGTGAATAAATGACCAAACTAGGGTACATCCATATAATGGAATATTACTAAATAATAAAAAGGAAAAACTATGGATACATGAAACAACATGGATGAATCTTAAAGGTATTATGCTAAGTGAAAGAAGCCAGTCTCAAAAGATAACATGATTCTATTTACATGACATTCTGGAAAGGCATGAAGGAAGGTTTGGAGAACAGATCAGTGGTTTCCAGGGGTTTGGGGTAATAACATGGTGTGACCACAAAGGTCAACATAAGGACAAGTTTTGGGTGATAAAACTTTTCTGTATCCTGATTGTGTTGGGGGTTACATGAATCTACGCACGTGTTAAAACTCACAGAACTATCCACAAGAAAAAAGCGAATTTTATTGTGTAAATTCAGAAGTAAAAAAATTAAAAGTAAGGTTTTGTTTTTTGCTTTTTAGGGTCAGAATTGCAGCATATGGAAGTTGCAGGCTAGGGGTCTAATCGGAGCTATAGCCACCAGCCTATGCCACAGCCACAGCAACGAGGGATCCAAGCTGTGTCTGTGACCTACACCACAGCTCACGGCAACACTGGATCTTTAACCCACTGAGTGAGGCCAGGGATTGATAGATACTAGACAGGTTCGCTACCCCTGAGCCATGATGGGAAATCCAAAAGTAAGATTCTTATCATGGGAACATATATTTACATGCTAATATAAACTAAAAAATAATGTCAGCTTATTTCTGTTAGAAATCACTCTAATTTGGCCAATTAGTTTGATATTGAAGATTGGCTTTTTACCAGTTAGGTAAGTTCTTTTGTTTGTTTGTTTGTTTCGTCTTTTCTAGGGCTGCACCTCTGACATATGGAGGTTCCCAGGCTAGGGGTTGAATTGGAGCTGTTGCTGCTGCCTACACCAGAGCCACAGCAACGTGGGATCCGAACCGTGTCTGCGACCTACACCACAGCTCACTTGAGCAAGGCCAGGGATCGAACCCGCAACCTCATGGTTCCTAGTCGGATTCATTAGCCACTGACCCCTGAGGGGAACTCTGGTAAATTCTATATATACTGAATGAACCAAATTAATAGCTCCAAAGTTTTGAGATATGGTATCTCAAAGCATATGGTAGTACGAAATGATTTTCATCAAAAATATTACATTAGTTGGAGCCCCCTCGTGGTGCAGTAGGTTAAGCATCCAGTGTTTGGGTTTGGGGTGCTGCTATGGTGTGGGTTCAATCCCTGGCCTGGGAACTCCTGTATGCATTGGGTATAGCCCCAAAAAACTACATTAACAAAGATTTAAATTAATAATATTTCAGTTTCCCAATTCTTTCTGAATATACAGGTAGGGTTAAACAAAGTGACTTTAAATGAAAGAGTAACAAATAGACATTTGATAAATCCTCGTAAAATTCTCAGAAATTGAGACAGTGAAGACTCTAATGTCTGGATAATAAATTCATGTCCAAGTAGGCTGCTTTCCAACCCTATGCTTTCAAACATGGAAGGAGAACCTAATCAAGCTGTCCTCTAATCATTAAAAATAATTTAATAATAGATTATTACTATGTGCCTTTTGACATTAAACTGCAAGGTTGTTCAAATAACTGAAGGTCATGTTATATGCGCTTTTGATTTTCCCATGTACTTAATTATGTGAATAAGTTTTCAAGGCACTATAATCAAGAAGAGAAAAAAAAAATCACAATAGAATTGATGCCTAACTCTGTTCTACTCTACGACGAGACAGTTTTAAAAAAAGAAACCATCCCCTCTAACACATCAAGAGATGAATTTCCGGAGTTCCCACCCTGGCTCATTGGAAATGAATCTGACTAGCATCCATGAGGACACACTTTCAATCCCTGGGCTCGCTAAGTGGGTTAAGGATCTGGGTTGTAAGAGCTGTGGTGTAGGTCGCAAACACGGCTCGGATGCCACGTTGCTGTGGCTGTGGCATAAGCCAGCAGCTACAGCTCCGATTCAACCCCTAGCCTGGGAACCTCCACATGCTGCGAGTGTGGCCCTAGAAAGACAAAAAAAAAAGAGAGAGAGAGAAAGAGAGAGAGAGATGAATTTCCAACCAATGCCACATTTAAGTTTAGTAATTATTTATAAATACTTATAATAAGAAACAGTAGCTATGATAAATTAATTTTTAAAATGCTAACAGTACCATGAGTGAAGGGAAGTTTTTTCACAAATAATTCTAAGGGCTCTTTGGTGGCTCAGAGAGGTTAAGAATCTGGCATTGTCACTGCTGTGGTTCTGGCTACCACTATGGCATGGGTTCAGTCCCTGACCTGGAAACTTCTGCATGCTGCAGGCATGGCCAAAAAAAAATATAATAATGATGATGATGATAATTATAATTTCCATTTCTAGATATAGTTTTGTTCTAGAGATGTATTATAAGCATTAAAAAGGGAGCACATCATTAGGAAATTCTATAAGAGAAGGGAAATAGAAATAAGAATTCAGGGAGAAAGAGGAACTATGTAATATTTGTACAATGTTAAAAAAAGAGCTTGTGGAAGTCCCTGTGTGGCACAGTGGGTTAAGGATCTGGCATTGCCACAATGGCACAGGCTGCAACTGCAGCACGGGTTCCCTCCCTGGCCCGGGAACTTCCACATGCCACGGGTGCAGCCAAAAAAAAAAAAAAAAAAAGAGCTTGTAATTTTTAAATAGTCGTGAGTACCAAGTCACTACAGTTTTAAATTCCACTGGAATTCCCCTGTGGCACAGTGGGATTGGCGGTATCGCTGAAGTGTCAGGACTCAGGTTCGATCCCCAGCTGGTAGCCCAGCACAGTGGGTTAAAACGATCCGGTGTTGCTGCAGCTGCAGTGTGGATTACAACTGCAGCTCAGATCTGATCCCTGGCCGGGGGACTCCATATACCACAAGGCAGCCAAAAAAAAAGAGAAAAAAAAATTCAACTGGACACATTTAAAAGAATAATATAACAGTTTCACTTAAAATGTTGATTATTATAATATCCTTTAGATTGTATTGTCAACAACTCCATTCACGATTTAAAGTTTTTAGATATTAACTTAAAATTGTGCAAAGGGTATATAAATTTTCAAACTCCTTTCAAGGCCCTGCAATCAAATACTATCATATTGCCTCCTCGATTAAGAATTTAGCTCATTAAAAAAAAAAAAAAAGAATTTAGTTCATTCTGTTTAAATGTGTTCAGGGGTTCAGACACAAAATAAACATATGGGTTGAGCAGATGAAAATGGAGATTGAGATTACTTCCCAATTGCCGAGCTCAATAGAAATGAAGTTATGAAGATTGCGATGCTATTTGGCATAATGAAGTTGCAATTTCAGAAGAGATTTTGATGTGATGATTCTGACTCACGCATTAGTTTCAGTGGGTGGCCAAGAGTGTAGAGTTTAAGCTCTAGGATGTCTGGATTACTAGGAAATTGCCTCATCACTGTAGCTCAGTTTCGAGAATTGATTGGGCTTAAGGAGTTATGTCCACCCAAAGGACATAGTATCCAATCCTGGAAACTTGGGGTTTTGAAATAGAACTAAGCCAATATCTTCATTATATGAAAAAAACAAAAACCAGCCAGCAATTTTTTCCAACTACCTGATGTAGCTGCTATGATTAAACTGACCACCATGTGTGCTGAGACCAGCTCAGCAGGATGGGGCTGAAGAACGGGTGCTGTGGAACTTAAGGAAAAAAGTTAACATAAAACAAGACACAGAGACAGTAAAGGTGGGAACCGGGGGACTCAAGGTCTCAGGGACCAAGAGCACCCCTCAAGAAACCACACCACTTTTATGGTGCTCTTTAGATGAGACTAAGTCAGGAGGGGCTATGGGTGGATGATATAGGGTTTGTTTACTATTTTATAAGTTCTTTTACTATTGTAAAAGTCACTTAGCTGGTAAAAGGTTAAGCTTTTACTCTGACCTTTAGGCACAGAACAGTCTTTTTTCTTAAGCTTAAGTCATTTGCCAGCACTGTGACTATTTTTCAAGCAGGAAGATTGGATAAAGTAAAGCAGGAAGATGGAATTTTCAAAGAAACATGTCTGTGCCCAACACATGGGGATATAAAGCTAGAGAAGGAATTAAAAGAGATGATGTTTTGAATTATCCAGGGTGTGAATTACCAGCATTCTCGCTGGAGTGGCCAGACTGATTATGAACCAAAATTGGCATAGAGCTCTGAATTTTTGGTTATATATATTGGGAAAAAGTAGGCTTTTGTTGCTCTAAATTCCTGCATTTTACTGTAATCTGTAGGACCACAAATGTGACTCTCTGATGGCAAGCCACAATACTGAACGAAATGTGAATGCACTTGCTCTGCAGCCACTGAACAAAATAATATTCTAGGAGAAGCACAGGGATCAACCTGTGATTGGGGGTTTCTGAGTTATCAACCTCTAGGCCAGGCAGCTAACTTGGAAAGAGACGAAGAAGAATGAATGCAGGTGAGGAAAGGAAACCTCTACATTTCAGTTTTAGGAACCACTGCGCCTTCACGTGCAAACCCGTATCTGGCAGAGAATAGAAACCTAATCTCAAATGCTCTATAAAGAAGAATGACTGAGCCCAAAGAGAACAGATAGTATTTCGGCTTAACCAGAAATCTGTTTTGTTTGGCACTGCCTCTTTATGCTGGGCATGCAGAAGAACGAAGTCAAAACAACGGTGACGCTCACAGAAAAACAGTGGAAATCCACAAGACCATTTCTCGTGGTTCCCAGATGGAGTGAAGTTGTTAGGGTCTTTAAATGATTTTAAAAACCTTCAAGTTTCTATCACAGCCAAACGAAATTCATGTACCAGTCCAGTTGATCATGCAGTTACTAAGAGTTCTTTGATGTCCTTAGCTCTATAATGGCCCAAATAACTACAGCAACAATGATAGCTATAGCTTCTCTTGCTTACCTTATCCTCTCCCTAACACGTGCTACATGACAGTCCTACAGACAGGTGCTTAAATGTAGTGAGAGGGCATCTCTGGGGGAAGAGCACTGATGGCCGAGGAGCTGGAGCCTAAACAGCAAAAAAGCAAGTATTCAGAGAGAAGTCAGAGAGGTGATGGGAGGCAGGTAATGAAAGGCAGGATGTTGACCTTGCACAACTCCAGGAGGCACTGTTTACCTTGAATTCTGTGTGACTGGTGCTCCCCAGGAGTTGTATGATAACAATAATACCAATGAGGACCCGGAAAGTTGTAAGGATGGTGGCGTTTATGAAACTGACACGCTACTCTAGTGAGGCACCTTTTTATTTATTTATTTTAATTTAGGGCCATGCCTGCAGCATATGGAAGTTCCCAGGCTAGGGGTCAAATCAGAGCTGTAGCTGCCAGCCTACACCACAGCCACAGCAACACCAGATCTGAGCTGCATCTGCTATCTACACCACAGCTCACGGCAACGCCAGATCCTTAACCCACTGAGCGAGGCCAGGGATTGATCCTGCATCCTCGTGGATACTAGTTGGGTTCATTACCACTGATCTACAGTGGGAATTCTGGATGATGGCTTTTATATTGAAGGGGATGGAAAATCTTGGAAAGGAGAGATGTGAATGTTTAAAAAAAAAAAATCCCTTTTGTGCTGAATGGAGAAGTCTTCTAGAGCACAGGAAGACAGCAAGGACTGGTAAGAAGCTGGAAGGAGAATCCAGGTAGGCGCTGAGGGAACTTGAGCCAGGTCGTGTTTGTGGAGGTGGTGAGCCCTCGTTGCATTCTGCTTATAAGTAAGGTTTCTGATAGGTCGGACATGGCACAGGAGAGAAAGAGAAGAGCCAAGGATGACCCAAGGCTTTGGGCTGGAAGAATGAAGTTGTTATTTATGAAGAGGGGGAGGGCTGGTGGAGGAGCAGGGGGCAATACCAGATCAGGGAAGTACCTGTTATGTTCATCACACCTCATAGACACTCAAGTGGAAATAACCAAAAGGCTGTGTGTGTGTGCGCATGCGTGTGCACCGTAAGCATGCTATGCATGCAGGTCCAGAGTTCAGAAGCTGTGCAGGCTTGAGACCCACATTGGTGGCTGCCAGTGCCTGGTGGTATTCTGAGCCATGGGCCTGAGTTGGATCACCCAAAAAGGAGAGCTCCAAGGATGGGGCCCTGCGGTACTCCAGTGTTAAGAGATGAGAGAAATGAAGAGAAAACATTAAAGGAGGCCAAAACTCAGGGGTCAGAGTAGAAGGGAAACCTACCTGGAAGCCTAGAGAGTTTATCTTGGGAGGAGGGAGTGATTAACTGTGGCAAACGCTGCAAGAGGTCAGGTCAGAGGAAAACTGAGAACTTCCCACGGAAGTTAGCAACAGGGAGGGAAATCCCTGGAGACTTGGGGAAATGCAGTTTTGCTTGAAAGGTGGAAACAAAGGCACTAGCGTATGGGTTGGAAGCCTGAGGGAGTGGAATAAAATTTGGGGTAGATACAGATGTAAGAGCCATCAGTACTTAGGTGGCCACAAGTATGAAGTCTCACAGAGAAAATGTAGAGAGTGTTGAGGAAAGAGGGTTGAGACTGGAGGAAAGAGGGGTGAGACTGGATGTTTAAGGGGTCAGTAGAGGAAGAGAAGAGACTGGAGTGTGGCTAGAGTGATGGGAAATAGACCCAAACTGAGCCATGAAACAAAAGGCAAAAGCTACAGAGAAAGGAGAAATCCGCAGGGACAAAAGCCTGCCACTGCAGCAGGCAGCCAAGATTTCTCCTTCTTCCTCTACAACCCCATGTCTCTGCTCTTGTAGGACAGAGTACTTATGGGGTGTAGGGGATCCTATCCACTGCAAAGGCTAAAGGATGGAAGGGCATCCCCAGCTACCTCACCCCTCTAGTGGGGTAATTCTGAGCTACATGTTGCACACTCTTGCCCAGATTTCCCCATGAGATTAAGCTCCAGTTGCCCACTAAGGTAACTGGATTCTTTTTTATTTTGTCTTTTTAGGGCCACACCAGCCACATATGGAAGTTCTTAGGCTAGAGATGGATTCAGAGCTGCAGCTGCCAGCCTCTACACCACAGCCACAGCAATGGGGGATCCAAGCTGTGACTGCGACCCATGCCACAGCCCAATGCTGGATCCTTAACCCAATGAGCAAGGCCAGGGATTGAACCTGTGTCCTCATGGACACCAGTCAGGTTTGTTACTGCAGAGCCATGACAGGAACTCCCAGGTAGCTGGACTCATAATTTACCTTTAGTGGCCACCTTCCCTTCCTTGAATCACTGTCCCACTCCTCTGCTCATCCATGCCTCTCCCAAATATATGATCTGCACTCTAATCCTTGTCTCAGGCTCTGCCTCTGTGCTTCTGTGTCTATCCCTCCACTGGTCTAAGAGCTCTTTAAAAAAGTATGCATGCCTTTTTTCCTTTCCACTTCCTGATGAACGGCCTGGTACCTAGAATACGCTTCTAAATGTCTATTAGATTGAAATGTTTACATTTGCATCGTACATAATGGCTTCTGAAACTTTTTCAAGTATGTCATCTCATTTAGCCCACAAAACAGTTCTATCGCCCAGGTATCATTATTCTTATTCTCAAGCTGAGGAAAGAGAAGTGAAAAGGGTTTAAGAAACTTGCTCAAAACCACACCGTTATTAAATAAGACAGCCAGGGTTTGAAGACAAATCTTCAGATCTAAGTTTGATGCTGTTAAAAGAAGCCTCTACACATGGAAGAAAGAAAATGTTTTTATAACTTAAATTTTAAATAATTTAAAATTACAAGTGTAGGATTTTGAAATTATAGGAAAACCTTATTATCTGACTATTCATTGTAATGAGAAGGGCATAGCTAGTTTTTAGTAACTCTACCATGCAATTTATAATCATTGAGACTAAGTACATCAAAAAAATAGCATTGCATTATTTCTCCTACATGAACTCCCAATTCAATTGGGGAAGCTCAGAGTATATGTTTTACAAAGATCTCACAACTACAATTTTGCTGCTAACACACTGAAGTGGTTGCTCTCAGCAACCAGAGCTCCAAAGCAAATAAGATACTAGGAAAGGAAGAGGAAAAGAATAAATAGCTGCAGTTCTTTCATGGCAGGGGAGATCTCTTTAGGCCTACAGAAATACTATTTAAAAACTACTTTCCATATACAATTACAGACAAGGTAAAATAAAGGATTAGTGAGAAAGCCCGGAATGATTGATGGACCTTGACCTTTAGCCCTCTGAGTTCTCACAACTCAACTATGGAAACACACACAACTGTTTATTTTAAAACCTCTGAAGCACAGTTCCCACCGCATTATCACGTTAGCACGTTATTTTCTTTACAGGGCCTGGCATCAATAGAGATGGACAGGATAAGGGAACTGTGTATCCTTCTAGATGAGAACAAATTACCTTCAGAGTTATGACTGATTGCAAGGATGCTGAGAGAAGACGAAGGGAATTTACAGAGGAGGCTTTGGGAGAAGCAGCTGTTACACGTTGTGAGTTTTGGCTCGACCTGGCCTAAAAAGCTATTTTGAAAGTCCTTATGAGAAGGGGGCTGGAACAGGGGGTAGCATTCAAGGATTAACAATCAAATCCCAAGATGGTCCCAGGAGAGTGGACTATTGGGTAGAAGATAGAGCCTGGAGGACTGATTTTCAGTAACCTTGGAGGGATCTTCCTGAACGTCAGTTTCTTAATTTAGAAAATGAAGATGATAATACCTCCGAGATTTGCTCTGGAAGCAAAGTGAGCTCACATCTGTGAAAGCACTCAGCGAAGGAGAACGGGGTCCGTCATATTTTAAAAGGGGGATGGTTGCTGTTTTCTTGGGGCAAGCGATTTGGTAAGTTGGCAGGAGATGCCTGAGATGGGAGTCAACTTTTTTTTTTTTTTTTCTCGTCTTTTTGCTATTTCTTGGGCTGCTCCAGAGGCATATGGAGGTTCCCAGGCTAGGGGTCGAATCAGAGCTGTAGCCACCGGCCTAGCCAGAGCCACAGCAACATGGGATCCGAGCCGCGTCTGCAACCTACACCACAGCTCACGGCAACGCCGGATCGTTAACCCACTAAGCAAGGGCTGGGACCGAACCCGTAACCTCATGGTTCCTAGTCGGATTCGTTAACCATTGCGCCACGACGGGAACTCCGGGAGTCAACTTTTAATCATCATTTGTTTCGTGGGCTAGGTAGGCACCCGATGCCACCCAAGGTTCACGGTGTTGATGTCAATCCCAAACCACCTCCTTGCCTCCCCTGTGCCCAGCGGGACCCTTCCTCTTTCAAATACTCAGAATTCCCTATGTAAGTGGCTCTACTTCTATCCCATTATCACTTAACTTGTGTTCCTTCTTTTTTTTAAGGCCACACTCTCGGCACATGGAAATTCCTGGGCTAGGGCTCAAATGTGAGCTGCAGCTGCCAGCCTACGCCACAGCCATGGCAATGCGGAATCTGAGACTCACCTGCAACCTATGCCAGAGCTTGCGGCAACATCGGAACCTTAAGCCACTAAGCAAGGCCAGGGATCAAACCCACATCCTCATGGATACTAGTCAGGTTCTTAACCTGCTGAGTCACAATGGAAACTTCTTTTTTGGTCATGCCCATGGCAAGCAGAAGTTCTTGGGCCAGCGATCAAACCCGCACCACAGCTGTAACCAGAGCCACAGCAGTGACAATGCCAGATCCCTAACCCATTGTGCCACAAGGGAATTTCCTAACCTGTGCTCCTTTATAGCTTTTGTGTGACAGCATCTTTGGATG
The DNA here is from genome assembly GCF_016906955.1 of Phacochoerus africanus. Taxonomy (NCBI): domain Eukaryota; kingdom Metazoa; phylum Chordata; class Mammalia; order Artiodactyla; family Suidae; genus Phacochoerus; species Phacochoerus africanus. Next base: position 37,638,157 of record NC_062553.1, read on the forward strand.
GAGTGACTAGTGTTCTTTTTACATTGTTTTTTCACACATGGGTATACCAGATTACGCTTAACACACATTAAAGGTAGGAAGCATAATAATAATAATAATAATATTGCAAAAATTGTATTATCTTGCAAAATATCAAACCCAAACCAGAGTTTCTCAAAAGCCACACTACTGGAGTTCCCGTCGTGGTGCAGTGGTTAACGAATCTGACTAGGAACCATGAGGTTGCGGGTTTGGTCCCTGCCCTTGCTCAGTGGGTTAAGGATCCAGCATTGCCGTGAGCTGTGGTGTAGGTTGCAGATGCGGCTCAGATCCTGCGTTGCTGTGGCTACAGCTCCTGTTCAACCCCTAGCCTGGGAACCTTCATATGCTGCGGGAAGCAGCCCTAGAAAAGGCAAAAATCCAAAAAAAAACCAAAAAACAAAAAAAGCCACACTATTGACATTTGGGGCTACACAGTCTTTTGCTGTGGGAGCTGCCCTCTGCATTGCATGATATTTAACAGCAAGTGGGTCTCTACCTGCTAAATGTCAGTAACAATTCTTTCTGTCCTGAGTTGTGACAAGCAAAATGTCTATAGACATTGCCAAATGTTTTCAGGTAGGTTGCAAAATCACCTCTGGTTGAGGACCACCACACTAGCTGGGTATAAACTACAATTATGGTCACTATAATTACTTTTATTCTTTTCAGATCACCTGGGATAATGTTCAGAACTAAGCAGGTACTTAGTGACTAGTTACCAAATAAATGAAAAAATGAGAAGAGGATTTCAGTAGTTATATTTATAACTGACCCTACAGTATAAACCCGTATATGATTAAGATGATATTATGTAATTCATATTTTTCTAGCACCACATATTCTTAGTACCTTGATAAATTTTTAATAACTATGTGTGTGTATGCTAGAAATAATATTCTTATGCATAGACAAAGATCACAGCTCACTGTAGTTTTCTCACTGGCACATGACCTATGAATATATCTGTGATGCTAGTGAGCATCCTGTTTATCCATCAAGCATGAAACAGAAAAATTATTTTAAATTCTAGGAAAATAGTGCATAAAAAGTCAATTTTCCTTCCTTCCTTTTTTTTTTTTTTTCTTTTTTGCAGGATGTGGAAGTTCCCAGGCTAGGGGTCGAATCAGAGTTGCCACCGCTGGCCTACACCACAGCCACAACTCGGGATCCGAATTGAATCTGTGAACTCCCAAATGTCAATTTGCAAACCCATTTTGAGAGGATTAATCCTACATGGGGAAGAATAGTATGATGAAGAATTGTTAAGAGTTCCCATCAAAGCTCAGTGGAAACAAATCTGACTAGTATCCATGGGGACACAGGTTTGATTCCTGGCCTCGCTCACTGGGTTAAGGATCCAGCATTGCCATGAGCTGTGGTGTAGTTCACAAACATGGCTCAGATCTAGCATTGCTGTGGCAATGGTATAGGCTGGTGGCTACAGTTCCAATTCTATCCCTAGCCTGGGAACCTCCAAATGCCACAGGTACAGCCCTAAAAAGACAAAAAAAAAAAAATTGTCAAAAGACTGACAAATAGAGGATCCCAGATGAGTGTACTCTGGAAATCTCTGTTCTCTGAAAACATAAGGTTTTTTTTTTTTTTTAAATATAAACATTTCCTTAATCTTCCAAGATCTTTTACAAAATCATCTATTTTTTCCCCAAGATTAGAAGAATTGTATTATCTTCTGATGTTTGGGGAACCCACATGAAGTGGCATTTCACCCGGAACTATTAAAGGATACTGATGTTAGAGTTTCCATTGTGGCTCAGGGGGTTAAGAACCTGACTAGTATCCACAAGGATGCCAGTTTGATCCCTGGCCTTGCTCAGTGGGTTAAGGATCCAGCATTGCCATGAGCTGTGGTGTAGGTCACAGACGCAACTCAGATCCTACATTGCTGTGGCTGCAGATGCAGCCCTAAAGAAGCAAAAAAAAAAAAAAAAGGAATACTGATGTTATTTTGATTTTTAAGAAATAATACTTTTGGCCCATCAGTGTTAAAAAAAAAACACTGACAATGTTTTTGATTTTCAAATTTTCTCCATGATTTTTTAAATCCTCTATCAGTAGGCTACATTTCCAAATGACCGCTAGTAACGTGTTCTTATCAAAACAGGGGCAAATGTAGCTGAAAAAGAAAGGAATTGGCCAGCTTATCTTTCACATACGCTCACTCATCCTTCTGGTGGTTTATTGCTATATGCAGTCTTTTGGAGGGAATCCTAATTTAGCAGCAGACCTCTATTAAATAGTGCATTAAAAAGACAGAAAAAAAACCATCTAATTTTAGCTACGATATAATCACTTGTGAAGGTCAATGTCCCCCATCAAGTAAAACTAGAAAAGCCAGATAAAACACAAGAAACATCTGTTTAAAGGCCTCTGATGGTTGATGAGACTATATGAGTGGCTCTGATCCCAGGGAGCAGATAACTGCAGAAGAGCCTACATTCTCCGGATGCTTTTCCCCTTTGGACTTGCTAATTCCTGGCATGGTGCTAGAAGCTGAGCATCTGAACGCAGGGCCACTCCAAAGAGGCAGAGAAGCCAGTAGAGTTTTGCCAATCCCATGGGGATGGAGAGACAAAAATTAGAGTTTTGATGCTGCCAAAGGAGCAGGGTATTAAGAGGCCAAGGATGTAGTGGCAAAGGAGACGCAGAGAAGTGGGCTGTGAGAGGATTTCCCCTCAAGGCATTTGCTAGAAAGAGCCAGAAGCTAAAGAGCAAGGCAGAAAACCTCCACCATGCAAAGTGGAAATTCTGGCCATCCTGTTGCTCTGAGAAGAAACATATGACAACTTGGGACTGCCCAAGGAGGTGCGGGAGGCACTGAACAGGGTGCAGGAGGGGCAGGATACAGTAAACCTGGGTTTCTCAGTAACCCATTGGAGAGGTGCAGCCCCAGGATGGGACAAACCCAAGGTAGATAGAGCCTTTCCGACACCGCCTTCTAAACACCAAGCAAAGTCAGCTCAGTCACGGACTGCATCAAGTTGGTCTTGAGGCAGGAGGTAGATGGGCTCCAGGGTAGATAGACATTTACAACTAGCCTCTTATTTACACTTCTTGAGGCAGGAGATAGGTACAGCTAGCCTCTTATGTACACTTCCTGAAAGAGGAAATAGGTGGGCTCTGGGATAAACATTTTCAACCAGCCACCTACCTACACTCCAAGATAGAAATAACAACAGGCACAAGGCAACTAACTGGTACTTGTCTCCTGTGAACTGTGAAACAATGGTCATGATAGGATCAAAAGAGGGGCTGGGCCCTGCTTGGGCAAAAGACCAAGAGGTCACAAACTCCCCATCCTCAGGGTCAGGGAGACCCCAACTATACATGCAGAGAGACCCCGATGGCCAGAAAGGGAGGCTGTAATAGGTCTCGCTAAACTTCCCACCATGCTTTGTCTTGGAATCCACCTTGGCCAAAAGATGCACACTCCAATCAGAGGAGGGCCCCTGGGTCTGGTCAGGTATGAAAAATAAAACAAGATAACTGACCAAAGGAAGACAAAGACAGAAGAACCGTCCTATTGAAATGATTTAAATCACCTCTCTGACACGCTCCCCATTGAGAGGGATGCCCACACCAGGACTCCTTTGGGTGTGTATGGCTGCTTTGCTTCTGCCTTAGAGAAACAGACTATTTCTCCGTGTGCTCTCCCACATGCGGTACTGTGTTTCTAACAATAAACTTTATACCTGTTTTTACAGTCTTTGCTCCTTGAAACATTCTTGCTTTCAACAGGGGTTAAGAATCAGGGCAATTCTGCTTTCAGCCTCGAGCTGCTCCAGTGGCTAGGATGCCTGGTTTTCATCCAGGCTGCCCAGGTTCAATTCCTGAGCAGAGAATTAAGATCTCGCTTCAAGCCACCACTCACTGATGTCTCTCTGAGATCAATCTGTTCCCACTCAACGTGCCTGCCCGTCAGGAGAGGATCTGCTGTCCTGCTATCATCAGCCAGCATCCCTCAGCTCCTTCAAGTTTAGCCTCAGCTGCAGAGAGCTGCCTCACTCAAGGGCACACCCTGCCCAGGAAGGATCACATCCAGTGGCTGAGGGAGGTGGGGATATAAAGACCACCCCCCACCCCACCCCGCATCTTGCCCAACAGGGAACAACTCCCTCAGGCCATATGTGCCTCAGAGCTCCCCATGGATTTAGCCAGGGCTTTAATAGGCCTGGATCACATTTCAACTTCTACCTGCTCAGTCCCGCTTTCTCTCCCCTGTTTACACAAGTGCTGATACTTCATAAATACCCTGTACAATAAACCCCATCTCAGTGACTGCTTCTGGAAAATCCAGTTTGTGACAGTTGCAAGAGTGGTCCAAGAAAGCAGGTGATCTGATGGGGTCATTGATCTGGATCACTCACTCCTGGGATGGTAATGAAATTGGCATCATTTCTTTTTCTTTTTCTTTTTTTTAGGGCCGCATCCTTGGCATATGGAAGTTCCCAGCCTAAGGGTTGAATCGGAGCTACAGCTACTGGACTATGCCACAGCCACAGCAATGGCAACACCAGATCCAAGCCACATCCTCGACCTACACTACAGCTTGTGGCAATGCCAGATCCTTAACCCACTGAGCAAGGCCAGGGATGAGACCCACATCCTCATGGATACTGGTTGGGTTCTTAACCCACTGAGCCACAACAAAAACTCCGAAGTTGCGTCACTGATGGTAGGTGGAGACAGACATTTCCTGGCATGAGGGGATGGTCCCATGGTCAAAACCCTTATCAGATGTGAATTAGAATAGTCTGCCTATGGAAAGGAATGCACTAAATGGGGTATAACTTACCAAGTGTTTGAGGAATAACTATAAGAACAATGGATTGGATGGCTTACTGCCAAGTGTGAATGTCCTAGGAAAAGATTACTCAAAACTCCAGGCAATTATAACTCATCCAGAAGCCAAAGGGCATTCCTAGTAATTTAGAAAGAGACTCTTACATATTGTAGGAAAGTCTAGAAAGCTGAGGGTCAGAAATCATTGATAATGTAGACCCATTAAAACTAAGATGTTCTTTCCCATAATAGACATTAATCAAAGAAAGGGAAAGTGAGCCACATAGGGGGAGATCTTTACAATGCATATGTCCAGCAGATGACTTCTATCCAGCATAAAGAACTACAAATCCAGAACAAAAAGATAGGCTACCCAATCTAAAAATGGACAAAATACCTGAACAGACACTTCACAGGAAGGGATATTTAAATAACCAAAACATTCTGAAAATTCAACCCAATTCACTAGGAAAGTGCAACTTAAAACTGCAAAGAGAAACCACAATACTCTCATCTTCTAAAATGAAAAAAGCTGGCAATACCAAGTGTTGGGGAGATTTTGGAGCAATTACAACTTTCACACACAGTTGGGAGGAATATAAATTGGCATGACCACTTTAAAAAAACTTTTTTGCTAAACAGATATATAACCATGTTCCATCAAAGATGTGTACAAAAATAGTCATAGTGTCACTACTCACAGTAACTGGAAACAAATCAAATATCTGCCCACAACAAAACAGAAAAATATATTGTGGTTTAAAATAGAATACTAGCAAAAATAAGAATGAATGAACCAAAGAAGATGAAAGTACAGTGACTCTCTCAAACACAACATTGAGCAAATGAAGCTAGACACAAAAGGAATATATTTTGTGAGATTCCATCGAGAGCAAGTTCAGAAGTTGGCAAAGTTACCTACAGTGATAAAGTCAGCACAGAGGTCAGATACTGGAGGGAAGCTTAAGAGTGTTTCTGGGAGTTCCCGTTGTGGTGCAGTGGTTAATGAATCCGACTAGGAACCATGAGGTTGCAGGTTCAATCCCTGGCCTCGCTCAGTGGGTTAAGGATCCAGCATTGCCATGAGCTGTGGTGTAGGCTGCAGACAAGGCTCGGATCTGGCATTGCTGTGGCTCTGGCATAGGCCCGCGGCTGCAGCTCCAAGTAGACTCCTAGTCTGAGAACCTCCATATGCTGCAGGAGCAGCCCAAGAAATGGCAAAAAGACGAAAAAAAAAAAAAAGTGTTTCTGGGATCCTGTTAATGAAACAAAGCAGGACACTGTGGGGCCCTCCAGGGTACAAATCCTTTCTGGGTTTCCCCTTTCTTATTGGCAAGAAATAGGCTTCATTCAGTCTCCTTGAGCTTCCCTCGGTTTTGAAGGGCAGATTCAAACAGTTGCTTATCAGAGAAATGAGCGAAGGCAGAGACAGAGGAAGAGCAGTTGAGAAACAATAGTTCAGGGTCCCGGTTCCCTCTTAAGAATACACATAACAAAAAACCTTTGAGTTCTTCTATGGGAACTAAGGACCCTATCCAAGTGGAGGATGGTGGCTTCAGGCTGAGCGCAAGAGTCATGGAACACTGCTCTGCTACCTCAAAACCAGCCAAACAGAAGAAAGTCTGCACACGGTGGAAGATAAGGAAGACTCTGACCATCCCCCCAAACCCCCCAAATGATCCTCCCTTTGAAATCTTTCATGGTCAAGCAGAATCTTTGTAGTCAGTTTTTGGACGCGAGTCCTCCTTCTTTCCAGGTTGACAGCTTCCTGAGTAAAGCCCTCTTTCTCTTCTTCCCAGCACTTGCGTCTTAAGTATTGGCTTTTGCGCTGTGAGCAGCCAAACCTGAGTTCAGTAACATTAATATTCTTTTTTTTTTTTTTGTCTTTTCTAGGGCCATACCCGCTGCACATGGAGATTCCCAGGCTAGGGGTCTAATCCGATCTGTAGCTGCCAGCCTACGCCAGAGCCACAGCAACGCCAGATCTGAGCCGAATCTGCAACCTACACCACAGCTCACGGCAACGCCGGATCCTTAACCCACTGAGCGAGGCCAGGGATCAAACTCGCAACCTCCTGATTCCTAGTTGGATTTGTTAACCACTGAGCCACAACAGGAACTCCACATTAATATTCTATTTCTTGATTTGGGTGCTGGTTATAAGGGTCTGGTTACTTTGTTAAAATTTTTTGAACTGTACACATTATTTGTATACTTCCTTAGATGAGCAGTATACCTCAAGTAAAAACTTTTAAAAATGCAACAAAACACAGACACTTACATTGCTTTTCTTTTTCCTGCTGTGGTGAGAAGCAGATCCTGCTGACGTTGCTGCTTTCACTTTGGTTTCTAAACTGGGAGCACTTGAGGAAATCGGGCCAGGAGGCATTCACCATCCCCAGGACTGACTCACAGCCCTCTTTTGCAGCTTCACAGAAGGACCTACAGGGCAGGAGTCCATGACTAGAAGAAAAGAGAAAGGTGAAAAAATTAATGTTTTTACAGACTATTTCTCAATAAACCAAAGAAAAGTTGGCCACCAGTGCTGTAATGTTATCTTTTTGTGTGTGTGTCTTTTTTTTTGTTTGTTTTAGGGCTGCATCCACAGTGTATGGATGTTCCCAGGCTAGGGGTCAATTCACAGCTACATCTGCCAGCCTATACCACGACCACAGCAATGCGGGATCCAAGCCACATCTGCGAGCTACACTGCAGCTCACAGCAATGCCAGATCCTTAACCCACTGATGGAGGCCAAGGATCAAACCCCCATGCTCATGGATACTAGTCAGGTTCATTACCACTAAGCCACAGCAGGAACTCCCTGCAATATTATCTTAACATATTTGTACTACAGTCATCAATGTGAATTTCCATATTCGACCCTATAATAAGGATTTCAGCCACCCTGTCATGATTCTAGAGGGAATAAGCTAGTTCCATAACATATCATCTAACTATTTCTTGTAAAAGCATTTGTCCCAAATGATTTGTTTTGAGACTTCTTATGCTAAAGTAAACTTGTCGACCAAAAAAGAGCTCTACTTAATATCAAAAAGGGGTAAATTAACATGGAAATGAAAGCCCTCAAGTTGGGAAGGCAGAAGGAGTTCACAAAATAGGTTAATCTCATTTCTTTATCATCCCTTTGAGAAATTGAATTCTCTGAGAGGCAGAGAGAGAGAAAGCTGTTCCTTACCTCCACTGCCTCCCTGGAGAAGAAAATATTATAAAAAGAATGAAACCTCATATAGTTACTTATCTTTTCATTTCTATGTTTGTTTGTTTGTTTGTTTTTTGTCTTTTTTGCCTTTTCTAGGACCGATCCCTTGGCATATGGAGGTTCCCAGGCTAGGGGTCTAATCGGAGCTGTAGACACTGACCTACGCCAGAGCCACAGCAATGTGGGATCCAAGCCGAGTCTGCGACTCACACCACAGCTCACGGCAACACCGGATCCTTAACCCACTGAGCAAGGCCAGGGATCGAACCCGCAACCTCATGGTTCCTAGTCAAATTCGTGAACCACTGCGCCACGACGGGAACTCCTCATTTCTGTTATCTTCTGCAAAATAGAAAAATGCCAACAACTCATGCTAAAGTAATGATGACCCAGAGTTCATCTGACATAACACTCCTGGATCCAAGGCTCTGTGCCTGGGGACGGGTATGCTACAATGTCAAGGACACGGACTTGCTCTCTTGCAGAACCAGGTGGCTTTCTCTACGTTGCAGCTATAGTCTCTCACCCTGGCTGGTCATCTGGCAAAGGCATTTCAAATGACTTTAAGAAAGCCAGGAAAGAAAATAAACATGTCAGTCAAAGCAAAGCACACACTTCACAAATGTAAGGTCCAGAAGATATCACAGAATCGCATAGTAAGAGAGCTATAAGAAACCTTGAACCAGACCTCGTTCAAATCCTTCATTTGAGACAAGACCAGGGAAATTTCGAGACACACAGCTTCCTGATGGAAGAAGCAGGAAGAGAAATCAGATGTTTTTCTCTTTCAATTCACGCTCTGTCTACCCTCTTATATTGTCTATTCTCATATAAGGACCTAATAAGTAGGCTTTAAGAGCTCCTTGATCAAACACACACATTTCCCCATTGGAATTTCTATAGATCACAGAAGCACAAAGGGATGTGCCAGCCACTGAGTTTAAAATGGAACTGCTAAGAGTCTGTGAAAGAATCTTGAAACTAAAGATCTTGTCATGTATGAAAATGTGTACATGATTTTGTTCCGATACAAATGCTTTTGACCTTCTTGGAAATTTGTCTTAAAACTGACAAATCTCTCAGAATCCTGATATTCACACGACTATCAACCTACGTTAATATGTAACTAAATTTGTCAGTGAAGATGTGGAAAGGGACTTTGCATTCAAAGAATTTATTTTAGGACATAAAATATGAACTGGTCCAGGCAAGCATCTTGGTGTAAAGGAGACACTTGACTGCCATCCAGAAAATATATTAAATATTCACAGGGCTGAAATCTCTCTCTCTTTTTTTTTTTTTTTGCTTTTTAGGGCCACTCCTGTGGCATATGAAAGTTCCCAGGCTAGGGGTCAAATTGGAGCTGCAGTTGCTGGCCTACATCACAGCCACAGCAATGCCAGATGCAACCCTCATCTGCAACCTACACCATAGCTGACAGCAATGCTGGATCCTTAACCCACTGAGCAAGGCCAGGGATCAAACTCGCAACCTCATGGTTCCTAGTCGGATTCGTTAACCACTGCACCACGACGGGAACTCCAATTCAAGGAAAACTATTAACTGCTCCATTACATGTGAGTACTTACTTTAGGAATGTATGTGCCAAAAGCCTAACTCAAGGTTAGTTCAAAACTTAATACGCACTTTCCTAGGGGACGAATTGATAGAGATGGAGTAGACACAGGTAGTTGTAGAAGTCCTGATAACGGACCATATTTAAAGAGGGAAATTTAGGGGACACTGGGAAATCTCTGTAAGTAAATAAATTGCTCAAAAAAGCTATCAGCACAAGGCAGGTTTGCTTCATTAGTGGAGACTTGAGAATTGCCTCAGGTCACTGGGTGGGGGATGGATGAGGCCTGCAGTCGTATTCAGACCAAGGGCAAGAGTTTGAGGACCACCCTTCTTCGGATTTGAATACACCTCACCAGATACTAAGGAGGAGCTGCTACTCCCAGAAAGGACGAGGTGAGCTTTTTCAAGCCCCACTCCCCTTGGATGATAAAATTGTAGGCCACCAGATCCTCAGGGAGGCAGAGCCTCCTTGCCTGTCTGCTTGCATCCCTCCCAAGCATCCTATCCTAATAAATCTATTTCTTGCCTATCACTTTGTCTCTCACTGAATTCCTCCTGCGTGGAGGCATAAAGAACCTGAAGCTCAGTAAGTCCAAACATCAGGTGAGTGAAAACGTGGGTTCAAATCCCAATCTGGGTTTTGGCTGGGTTCGAGTCCTGGCACGTGGGTTCAAGTCCCAATGTGGGTTAGGCTGGGTTCAAGTCCCAGCACAGGGGTTCAAGTTCCAGTCTGGGTTTAGGCTGGGTTCGAGTCCTGGCACGTGGGTTCAAGTCCCAATCTGTATTCTGGCTAGGTTCAGGCCATTAATGCTGTTGGTTTCACAATCACATAAACAGTGCTTGGGTTCTCCCTTCACTCTGCACATTCCTAGTCAACCCTCAATGAATCGGTATTTGCCAAGGAGACTAAGGAACACTAGGAAAGGGTGAAGGTATTTCTCTTTCTTTTCCAGGTGTGAGGTAGCCCACACTAAAGCTACGAAACCAGCTGGGCATGGCTTCAGCCTCCTTCCTTTGCCTCCTAGCCCCTGACCTGTGTCCCAGGGTCCTGATGCCATCCTGACCACCCCTACTCCAGCACCCCACCGGGACAGCCACCTCCACCAGAGCAGTACCTGCTCTAAACATCTTCTTCCCGTCCTACAATCAAAACTACATCCTCTAAGTGAGCTGATGGCAACCAGGCTTTCAAGAAAAGAGATGAAAATAACACAGAGTGACACATAATAATAGATGGACGCTTAACCCTCCAAGAGGTTTTGGCATCATTAGGAGATGGTTTGCTGGAGCAAAAGCATCTCTAATTGATGGGATTCCAGATGCCATTTATGGAGGGAAAAAGTCATCTAACATATCAGGACGATCACTGTGAGGCTGAGTGACCCTTGGTGCCTGACTCTCCCAAGTGGACCCTGGACCTTTCCTCGCTTCGGATCCCACATACTATGTATTTATTTTTATCATTCCACATCTTTTCTCAGAATCTTCTCTGGTAAGAGCAATGAAGATTCATGCAGGGGCCTGGCAGACTGTTTTCATGTTCTAAAACTGAGTCTTTAACTCAGAAGCTGACTTTTTCTTTTCTTTTTTTTTTTTTTTGGCTGCATCCATGGCCTGAGGAAGTTTCTGGGCCAGGGATTGAACCCCTGTCACTTCAGTGACAAGAGCCACAGTAATGACAACGCCGGATCCTTTACTTGCTGAACCACCAGGGAATTTCCAGAAGCTTACTTCTTGTCATTGACTCTTACTAGAGTCATTTTCTGGAGGACAGCGTAGGCTACCCCCGCAAATCTTTCAAATGGCCACTCCGCACTGTCGGATCTCAGGCCAACAGTTCACTCACACCAAAGATTCAATTTCCTCATTTGAATGTGAGGGGTGGAGTTCTTGCTGTGGCGCAATGGGATCGGCAGCATCTTGGGATCCCCAGCCTGGCACAATGGGTTAAGGATCCAGCTGTGGCTTACGCTGCAACTGTGGCTCCCTCACATGGGAACCATGGGGGACCAAAAAAAAAAAAAAAAAAGTGAGGGGTTTGGGAGAGTTGGAGAGTTGATTTTTCATGGTTGTTTTACCACTCATGTAAAGTTGAAATTCACTCTTTAACATCCTGCTGCTCAGAGGAGCAGTGACAATCCCAACGGTTTTGCTAAATTTCACAAAGTAACTGGCATTCTTTTCCTGGAGACTTGTTCTGGGACTATAGAGAGACATTAAAATACCATTAGGCCTTACATTCTAAAAATAGGGCCTAAGAAAAATGTCTAGAGTGTTTCCAAAGAGCTCTCTTAAGAGAAGCAACCACCCGAGATCTGTTGGCTTTAAATTGCCAGACCAGGCCATGTGCAATAGGGGTAGAGTATTAATAACCAGCCAGCCCTTCAAACATCGAGCAAAATGAGGAGCCATTTGTTCTCGCTTCGCATGAAATTCAAGTGCCTACAAGGGGCTAAAGCATTTTACTTTTCATCATGTGGAGCAGTGTGGTGAGACAGACCACGCTATTTTGGAATATGAGTGCTGGTATCCAAGCAAGCAGCAGCCTGACATCTGAAAGCAGTGCCCCAGTACAGGCGAGGAGTCAGGTTTGGCTATCAGAATGCTATTTTAGAAAAGGTCATTCTTTTAACTTGAGGTGTGAGGTACATTTGGTGTTGTGCAAAAGTCTCTAAAAACATGTCAACCCAAGCTTGAGCAGAAAACTCTTACTTCCACCTCTGGAGTTATTTGTTGAAACAAATGCACATAAACAAATAAAAAGAATTCTAGGAGTTCCCTTCATGGGGCAGTAGTTAATGAATCCGACTAGGAACCATGAGGTTGCAAGTTCGATCCCTGGCCTTGCTCGGCGGGTTAAGGATCTGGTGTTGCTGTGAGCTCTGGTGTAGGTTGCAGATGTGGCTCTGATCCCGCGTTGCTGTTGCTGTGGCGTAGGCCGGCGGCTAAGGCTCCAATTCGACCCCTAGCCTGGGAACCTCCATATGCCATGGGTGCAGCCCTAGAAAAGGCAAAAAGATGAAAAAAAGAAAAGAATTCTACTGGACAGTAATAGTGAGGTTTTGAGATTTTCCCTAAGAAGGCTACTCTAAAACTATTTATCTACAAAAATTTGGAGATTTTATCTACACCATTTTAAGCAAATTTATCTACTGAATTTTTGGTATTTATTTACTATATATATAGAAATATATATACTACATATAGAATATATATATATATACATAGAATACCTATACATTTACAGGTATTGATTTACCATATATATGTATTCTTTATTGCACCCCTTGACCAATATCTCCCCATTTCCCTCCCCCACAAATTTACAGATTTAATCTGCAAAAAAAAGTTCTGATAAAGACATAAAAAATAAGCTGTAGCCACCTAGTAAGCTTATATGATACCTAATGGATTTTTAGGTTTTATTAATCACTTTTTTTTTTTTGTCTTGTTAGGGCTGCATCTACAGCATGTGGAGGTTCCCAGGCTAGGGGTCTAATTAGAGCTGTAGCCACCGGCCTATGCCACAGCCACAGTAATGTGGCATCTGAGTCCCATCTTCAACCTGCACCACAGCTCATAGCAACACCAGATCCTTAACCTACAGAGCGAGTCAGGGATTGAACACTTATCCTCCCAGATGCTAGTCAGGTTTGTTCTTGCTGAGCCCAACTGGAACTCCCAATCACTTTTTTTCTAATTTTTTTACTTTTTTTATCTGAGGTATAGTTGATGTCTAATATATGTTACAGTTGTACAATATAGTAATTTATAATGTTTTTCTTTTTATTCTTTTTTTTTTGTCTTTTTGTTGTTGTTGTTGTTGTTGTTGCTATTTCTTGGGCCGCTCCCGCAGCATATGGAGGTTCCCAGGCTAGGGGTTGAATCGGAGCTGTAGCCACCGGCCTACGCCAGAGCCACAGCAACGCGGGATCTGAGCCACGTCTGCGACCTACACCACAGCTCACGGCAACGCCGGATCGTTAACCCACTGAGCAAGGCCAGGGACCGAACCCGCAACCTCATGGTTCCTAGTCGGATTCGTTAACCACTGCGCCACGACAGGAACTCCTATTCTTTTTTCTTTTTGAGGCTGCACCTACAGCACATGGAAGTTCCTGAGCTAGGGGTCGAATTGGAGCTGCAGCAACAGCAACATGGGATCTGAGCCGCATCTGCGACCTACACCACAGCTTGCAGCAATGTCAGATCCTTAACCCACTGAGCGAGGCGAGGGATCGAATCTGCATCCCCATGGATACTATGTCTGGTTCTTAAACTGCTGAGCCACAATGGTAACTGCGTGATTCCCAATTTTGAAAGGTTATACTCCATTTATATTTATGATAAAAATATTTGCTATATTCCTCGTATTGTACAATATATCCCTGTAGCTAATTTTAACTAATAGCTAACTTTTTACTTTAAATTGCTTTTAGAGATTGATAGAAATGTCATAAAAATAATATAGAAAGATTCCACATGGCCTTTATCCAGGCTCCCCAGAGCAAGCATCTTACTTAGCTATAGTATAATTATCAGTACCAGGAAATTAACCCTGGTACAATATCTTTAACTAAAGGAAGGACTCTATTCAAATATCACCAAGATCCCCATTTAGGATCCCATGTTGCATTTAGTTGTCACTTTTCATTTCTGACAAATAATCTAACCTTTTGGTATATCAGAAAAGTTCAGGATTTAAAGCACTTTTTCTATGGGGAGAAAAAAAAAAGAGCTTTTGTGACAGGTGACTTGAAGACGGCCCCCGTGACCCCATCTCCTGCTATTAATGGTCTGTGCAATTTTTTCCCTTCCATATGAGCTGGCCTCGTGACTAATTTACAACCAACCGAAGGTAATGGGGTGTCACTTCCATAATCAGGGTACATCAGATTGAGACTTCTCTCTTGTTAGCAGACTCTCTCCCTTGCTGGTTCTGATGGAGCAAGTTGCCATATTGCATAGGCCCATGTGACAAGGGCTTGAGGTTGGCCTCTGGCCAACAGCCTGCTAGGAACTAGAGCCCTCCACCCTTAAGGAACTGAAATTCCCCCAACAATCACATGAACCTAGAAGTGGATCCTTTCTGAGGCAAGCCTCCAGAAAACTCCAGTCCTGGCCAACACTGTGACCGTACCCATATGACAGATCCTCCCGGATTCCAGACCCACAGAAACTGTAAGATAACTGATGTGTGTTGTTTTAAGCTACTAAATCTGTGGTAATTTGTTATGCAGCAATGGGTAACTAATACCCTTGCCTTTGACACATCACATGGGAAGGGGCATGCTACTGAGTTAGACGTGTTATTCATTGATGAGGCTTATGCATTTTTTTTTTAATTTCTAAATTGGTCTTTGTTAGGCTCCGGAGACATATGCTCACAAAGTCAGAGTCACAGGGAGCACCCAGATGTGCATGTCAGATGTCAGTGAAGAGCATGTCAATGACGGAAGGGTCTTGTAAGATAATTCATTCCTAGTTCTTCCTTTTACACTCTCAGGAAACTAAATCTAAAAAGATCTCAAAGCTAGATACTATGACTCCAATCCGTGCTCCAGAATGTCTCACCTAGCTGACCTTCTCTGACACACATGAGCCACAGATCACACAGGCACATAAATCTACAATGTGCACAGGAGCATGAATTCGTCACCACTGCTGGAAAACACAAAAATCAACAGATGGCTTGATCGCTCTGTCATGGACCAATGGCATCAGCTTCCTCTGGTGGCCTCAAGAGACCTCATGAGAGGTATGACTCAGGTGGGGTATAAGAGAGGAAGGAAAGGGGTTACCTTGGTTCCCAGCTTCACTAGGCATAGGGGTGGAGAACCGCGCTGGTCAACGATTACATGCATCATTATCTCCCATCAGAAGAGAAATCACGGGAGAAGTCAAGATATTTTTTGGTCACACTGATCTGAAACTCTTTAGAAACTACAACTATTGTCTCTTAGTTTTCATTTGTTATAGCCAATGTTATAGCCATTTCTGGCAGGAAAGAAATGACCCGCTGAAGTAGGATCACTGCAGAGTGTTTAATGAAAGGGCCACTTATGGTGGCGCTGGCAAAATTTTGAAAAACTAAGCTGGGGTAGGACAGTATGTGGGGACAGGCTGCTGTTTGCCTATCCAGACTCAAGTGATGAGAGGAAGGAGCAGTTCCTGGAATCTGGAGAGATCTAGATGCAGAAGGCTTCCCAATAGGGGCTGCCCAATAGGAGCCAGAGTCTCCCACAGTGGGATGCAGTCACCCATGTAACCTGGCAAAGAAGGAACTAGGGGAGCATGACCCAACTTTACTCCCCTCCCACAGTCTGATGTCTTGGCGGTGGCTCCCATGGGCTGAGCCCTACCGGAAGCTAGAAAGTAGCCACCACTGAAACCAGCTGGCAGGAAGAATGGGCTGGAGGAAGGTGGGAAGAGGATAAAAAGAAGTGAAGGAGAAAGAGCCAGCACATGGCTGCCTGCTTCACACCTGGGGGGAGCTCAACAAATACTCGTCAGGGGACAAAATGCAGTGCTGTGAGAGTAGACGGTTCAACCATTATTAGCTTAAAATCTGGTAGGAGTGTTTATACCACAGAAATCAGCAAATGCTACAAATCACAGTTTTGTTTTGTATTTCAGGGAGCCAGCTAACTAGCAGACCACTGGATGGAAATATACATCATGTCATCTCCTCCAGAAGGAAAGCTGCTTTTTATCTCCACTGAAAGGAAAATTACGGTCATGCACTTGAAAAAGATTAAGACATTGTGTCAATATTAACTCATTATCTCCCAAACCACCAGGTCTCCTTTGAGATACTTCGTTGGTTTATGATACCATCCACCCAAGTCCTCAAGCCCCAAAATCTTGGCTTCACTTTCAACCTCACCATTCATATACAATTAATTACTAAGTCCTGCTCATTTACCTCTCCAAAGCTCCCTCAAATCCCTTTTTCTCTGCCTATTTTATGGTCTTGTAAAATTAAACTAGCTGTCGTTTCCTTGATATATTATAAATTTAGGCTGTTGCTTTACCTGAAATGTCCTTTTTGCCCCACCTCGTCTACCTGGCAAACCTCTGTTTATCCTCTGAAATCCCATTCAGCAGTTACTTCCTCTCCAGGCGCAGGCTTCCTGTTTCCCCGACTCCTTGTAAAGGGATCACGCTGGACAGTAATCTAACTGTTTTCATGTCTGGTCCCCTATTATGCCAAATCCTTCAAAGGCAGACCTGTGTTATTTATTTATCCCAGCATCAAACTCTGTGTCTGGCACACTGTAGGGGCCAATAAGCATTGCTAAATGAAAAAAACAAACAAACATAATTTTCCTTACATCCTTGTTGAATAAACTGAAGTCAGAAGCTGAAAGTGGGGTCCCAAGCTCCACGTGTGCCTGGCAAGACCCTCCGCCCCACCCCTATGTCTCCCCCCAACACTCACGGCCTTGTCAACAGTGTCCGCTTGCAGATCCATCACGTCCTCTCTCCCACTTAGGGCAGGTACCACCAGACACTTGGGAGGTCCAGGTCTCCCTCACTTCCTGGATTTTCACATCTTCATGGATCAAACGTAATCTTCTCAGTGAGGTTTTCCTGAATGACACTTTCCTTAAAATTGAACACCTTGCCTATTTTGCCCCAAAGCTGTCCCAAAGCTCTCCACTTTTGGAGTTCCCACTGTGGCTCAGTGGGTTAAGGACCCAATATTGTGTCTGTGAAGATGCAGGTTCAATCCTGGCCTCAGTAAGCGAGCGGTTGAAGGATCCTGTATCACCATGGCTGTGGTGCAGGCCTCAGCTGCAGCTCTGATTCAACCCCTGGCCCGAGAACTTCCATATGCCATAAAATTAAAAATTAAAAAATAAAGCTTTCCAGTTCTTCTTGGATTTTTTTCTATTGCATTTATTACTATCTGATACATTATTATTATTAAATTAAAAAGCCTATTTGCTTATTGCCTTAAGCGATAAAATAAAAATTAAAAAAACAAAGGTGCAGCCATAAAAAAAAATAAAAGAGGAAGCTTTCCACTTCTCGTATTTTTTTTTTGCATTGCATGTATCACTACCTGATAAACTATTATTTATTATTAAAATTTTAAAAATCTATTTTCTTACTGTCTGTGTCTCTCCAATAATGAGTTAATATTGACAAAGTCAGATTCTTGTCTATGTTGCTTGCTGCTGTATCCTCAGTGTGTATGGTAGGCACTCCATAAATATTAGTGTGAGAAAGAAAAGAATCACATGCACAGGATCATTTGGTGGCCTGCTTGGAACAAAGCTGTCAGCAGCAAAATTTGGAGCAGAACCATTGCTAACTACCAACTTAATGGTTTGTACAAGAACTTGCCCAGTCCCTGCTCACGTGACCCGCTCCCTATCAGGTCAGCGAATTCTACACTGTTCAGTCTTGAAATAATTCCCATGTAAGATGAAAGTGTCTGGAAAACAGCTATGGAGGCAAACCCTACAGATTAAGTGTCTTGCTTATATGCCAATCGTAAGATGTCACCCTTAAAATAGAGAAACTTGAGGAAATACCAACAGATAAACAAACGGAGCTTGAATTAAGAGGAGCGTGAATCACGTAAACCACATAACCACCCCCTAAAACAGAATATAAAATTCCATACCCTTCTACCCAGCATGGTCCTGATTCTCATTAATACTTGGCATACTTACCAGGGCTCATGGGAGAGAGGATTAACAAATCGCAAAGAAACTTGCAATTGTTAAATTATTTTTCACAGCTGTTTTGATTTTTTGCACATCATGAAATGATGCCTTAAATACAGATCTTTGAATGCACTGAATCACTAGCATTAAATCTCCATTCTAGTCACAGCCACATAATACCCATGAATTACTAAGGAGAAAAATCAACAAACTACTCCACTGAGCTTGATGAAGTATGTGTACTTGAGACACTGTCAGTGATCTGACAAGGCATTTTCAGAGATTTGAGCTGTCCCATGGCCTGATTCTCCAGCTTTACATCTTTGTAAAATAAAATGAATTACCTGATTGTGTCTTACCCACACTTGGAGTCATTCTGGCACACAAAATGGAACTTTATTTATCATGTGATATTTTATGTATAATGTCAAAAAGCATAGATCACCCTTGTTGCCTGAGGTAGATAAGGGAACTGTGATATGGTAGTCAGTATAGGTGCAGCTAAAAAGACTACTGTTTTCAAGTTCACAGATAAAATCAGGGAAGGCAATGACTTTCTTTCTTTCCTTTTTTTTTTTTTGTTGTTGTTGTTGTTGTCTTTTTTGCTATTTCTTGGGCCGCTCCCGCAGCATAGGGAAGTTCCCAGGCTAGGGGTCTAATCGGAGCAACGTGGGATCTGAGCCTCATCTGCAACCTACACCACAGCTCATGGCAACACCAGATCCTTAACCCACTGAGCAAGGCCAGGGATCAAACCCGCAACCTCATGGTTCCTAGTCGGATTTGCCAACCACTGACCCACGACAGGAACTCCTTCTTTCCTTTTTTAAAGGGCCACACAGGCGACATATGTAAGTTCCCAGGCTAGGGGTTGAATCAGAGCTGCAGCTGCCGGCCTACACCACAGCCACAGCAATGCGGGATCCAAGGTGCGTCTGTAACCTATACCACAGCTCATAGCAATGCTGGATCCTTAACCCACTGAGCACAGCCAGGGATCGAACCCGCAACCTCATGGTTCCTAGTCGGATTCGTTAACCACTGCACCACAACGGGAACTCCCCCTTATGGATTTTAGAAGAGTTCGTTTCTGCTGAGCCATGATGGGAACTCCAGAAGTGGGGTTCGAACCCACAAGGATATAAGTCCATTGGATCTTAGGTCCAACACTGTAAACCACGGGGCCCTTCTGGTACCTAAATGACTTTCTGAATATTTAGTTGATAAAGCACAAGGCCTATCTTTTTTTCTTTGACTGCTGACCTATATAAAACTTTTAAAAAGATAATTATGAAAAATTTCAACTCTGTAGTATTTCCATTTATTCCTAAGTGTGACCCAATTAGAGTTCTTGGGACATAGATAAAATCTTTAATAAATAAATTAGCAGTATGCAATTATTCTCTACTTAGAAAATTTCAACTTTCTAATTATGCTATTTATAATACTAATGCTTATTTTATATAATTTCAACTTTCTAATAATGCTATTTATAATGCTAATGCTTATTTTATGTAATTTATGAATTCTTTAAAAATTATCATAAGTCATATTTTACAATTGGCTTTTAAGATTATTTCAA
Organism: Phacochoerus africanus; assembly: GCF_016906955.1. Classification (NCBI taxonomy): domain Eukaryota; kingdom Metazoa; phylum Chordata; class Mammalia; order Artiodactyla; family Suidae; genus Phacochoerus; species Phacochoerus africanus. The sequence goes on from NC_062553.1 coordinate 37,658,038, forward strand.
GGTTGCATTTAAATAGGAGTGTCACATGCTCTCTTATAAAATAACATCTTTAAGAATATAGTAAGCTGGAGTTCCCCCTGTGGTGCAGTGGGTTAAGAATCTGACTGCAGCAGCTGGGGCCACTGTAGAGGGGCAGGTTCAATCCCCAACTTGGTACAGTAGGTTAAAAAGGACCGGCATTGCCCCAGCTGTGGCCTATTGTGGCTCAGATTTGATCCCTGGCCTAGCAATTTCCATATGCTAAGGGTACAGCCATTAAAAAAAAAAATACAGTGAGTCTTGGGAGTTCCCTGGTGGTCTAGTGGTTAGGATTTGGTGCTTTTATTACTGTGGTCCGGGTTCAATCCCTGGTCTGGGAACTAAGATCCCACATCAAGCCACTGCATGTCTTGGCCAAAATATAAATACAGTAAGCCTTCTAAAATTACATTGTAAGTAAATATCCATTCATGATAAAAACTTCTACTAAAAGGGATATAGAGGGAACATACCTTAACATAATAAAAGCCATTTATGACAAACCCACAGCCAATATAATACTCAATGGAGAAAGGCTGAAAGCCTTCCCATTAAAAGCTGAAACAAGACAAGGATGCCCACTCTTACAACTTTTATTCAACATAATATTGGAAGTTCTAGCCACAGCAATCATACAAACAAAAGAAAAGGTAGAAGAGAAGAGGTAAAATTGTTACTCTATGCAGATGACATGATATATAGAAAACCCTAAGGACTCCACATGAAAACTACTTGAACTGATCAACAAATTCAGCAAAGCAGCAGGATACAAGATTAACATTCAGAAATCAGTTGCATTTCTATATATTAACAATTAAATATTAGAAAAGGAATATAAAAAAAATACAGTACTTTTTAAAGTGAACCTCCAAAAATTAAATACCCAGGAATAAACCTGACCAAAGAGGTGAAAGACATGCTGAGAACTATAAAAGATTAATCAATGAAATTAAAGAGGATTCAAAGAAATGGAAAGATATTCCATGCTTCTGGGTTGGAAGAATTAATATCGTAAAAATGGCCATACTACCCAAAGCAATCTACAGATTCAGTGCAATCTGTATCAAATTACCTATGACATTTTCACAGAACTACAACAAACAATCCAAAAATTTATACGGAGCCATAAAAGACCCAGAATTGCCAAGGCAATCCCTATGAACAAAAGCCAAGCAGAAGCCATAATTCTCCCAGACTTCAGGCAATACTACAAAGCTACAGTAATCAAGACAGTGTGGTACCAGTACCAAAACACAAGTAGAGACCAATGAAACAGAACAGAGAACCAAGAAATAAACCCAAACACCTATGGTCAATTAATCTTCAACAAAGGAGGCAAGAATATAAAATGGGGAAAAGACAGTCTTTTCAGCAGTGACACTGGGAAAATTGGACAGTGGCATGTAAATCAATGAAACTGTAACACATCCTCACACCATGCACAAAAATAAACTCAAAATGGCTTAAAGACTTAAATGTAAGACAAGACACCATCAAACTCCTAGAAGAGAACATAAGCAAAACATTCTCTGACATCAACCTTACAAATGTTTTCTTAAGTCAGTCTCCCAAGGCAACAGAAATTAAAGCAGAAATAAACAAATGGGACCTAATCAAATGGACAAGCTTTTTCACAGCAAAGAAAGCTATAAAAAAAAAAAAAAACCAAAAGACAACTTACAGAATGGGAGAAAAGAGTTTCAAATGATGCAACTGACAATGGCGTAATCTCTAAACATACAAACAACTTACACAACTCAACAGCAAAAAACCAACAACCCAATTGAAAAATGGGCAAAAGACTTGAATAGACATTTCTCCAAAGAAGTTATACAGATGGCCAGCAAGCACATGAAAAAATGCTCAACATCACTGATTATTAGAAACATGCAAATCAAAACTACCATGAGATACCACCTCACACCAGTCAGAATGGCCATCATTAACAAGTCCATGTGTAACAAATGCTGGAGAGGGTATGGAGAAAGGGGAACTCTTCCACACTGTTGGTGGGAATGTAAATTGGTACAACCACTATGGAAAACAGTATGGGGGTACCTTAGAAAACTAAGTATAGAACTACCATATGACACAGTAATCCCACTCTTGGGCATATATATGGACAAAACGTTCCTTGAAAGAGACACATGCACCTGCATGTTCATTGCAGCACTATTTACAATAGCCAAGACATGGAAACAACCTAAATGTCCATTGAGAGATGACTGGATTAAGAAAATGTGGTACATATACACAATGGAATACTACTCAGCCATAAAAAAGAACAAAATAATGCCATCTGCAGCAACATGGATGGAACTAGAGACTTTCATACTAAGTGAAGTAAGTCAGAAAGAGAAAGACAAAAACCACATAATAGCACTTATATCTGGAATCTAATATATGGCACAAATGAATTTTTCTACAGAAAACAAACTCATGGACTTGGAGAATAGAGTTGTGGTTGCCAAGGGGGAAGGGAAGGGAGAGGGGTGGACTGGGAATCTGAGATTAATAGAGGCAAACTATTGCCTTTGGAATGGATAAGCAATGAGATCCTGCTGTATAGCACTGGAAACTATCTAGTCACTTATGATGGAGCTTGATGGAGGACAGTATGAGAAAAAGAATATGTATCTGTGACTGGGTCACTTTGATGTACAGTAGAAAATTGGCAGAACACTAAGCCAACTATAATGGCAAAAATAAAAATCATTTTTAAAAAATAAAAATAAAATTACATTATAAGCAGACAAATTTGTTGCTTTCTTACTAAGATTATCAGTAAAATTCAACTCAAAAATGGTGTAATATAATGGTGTGCAGTAATGGAAATTTTCAGTAAAAATCGGATGGAGGAGAAAAGGCTTTGAAATTCTGATACAGCAAATATTTTTGAAAAATTATTCCTGTATCAACTTTGGCACCATCTCAGTAGTCTGGCTGTCTTTAGTAACTTGATGGGATTGAAGCAGCAAAAACCCTGTCATCTGTGTATTCGAAGTGGTAGGGAAATTTTATTGTAACTTTAAATAAAGGGAACTAGAGTATAGGCTCATTTTTCTAGGGAATTCTGCTGCTGTGAAAAGCAAGCCTAGGGCATTTATACGAAGTGGACAAACTGTGCCTTCCAAAAAGGAAATTTTCAATATCGACTGTTTCTGTTAACATTGTTTTCTTGCTCTCTAGTGGCTGAAATAAAGATAGGCCTAGAATGTTTTTTCACCTACCAGGATTTTAGCAAAAACAAAAGCTTAAAATATGAACCCAAAGCAACTAGAAGGCAGCAACATAGCAGAATTCCAATCTTGATTTCAGAAGCACAACACAGAATTCAATGTATAAAGAAGGCTTAATACCTGGAGTCAAAAATTCTCTTTTCTACCATGAACCCTTCAACTCTGAGCAAGTTTATTTTAGCTGGCTGTTCTGCCAACTGAAACTCCCTCAGAAGGAAGCAAAACCATCTCTGGGAATATCATCCAACTCAATTTAAAACTGTAATTCATTTAATACACATACAGAATTTGATTTACGCATGAATTTTCAGGAGCGTATCAATTTTACAAAGCAACACACAACTACTATCAACACATTTTGAACTCACATTTACCTAGACATTCAGAAGAGCTCATTAATGGAAGTGAGTTTACTTACTGATCCCTTCTGTCCAACAAATGTTTACTGAGCACCTACTATGTGTTGGGTACACTCTAAACATTAAACATACAACAATGTACAAAGTCAATGGGTCCTCTGCCATTGTGGAGTTTATCAAGTAAGACAGACAAGCAAAAAGGGACACAGCTATGCTGCAGAGAAAGATAACAGAACTATGGAGGATGATCAGAGAAGATTTCTCTGTGGAGATGTCTTGAGCAGAGGGCATAGTTCAAGGGAATAAATCCATTCAGGCAAAGAGAAGAGCATGTATCAAGGAAGCTGGGAAAGGTCGGCATTTTTGAGAAAGTTCAGTGCAGCTGTGGCAGGATTGATGACCCCAGCGAGCCAAGGAAGGCTTCAAAAGCCATGGCAAGGGGAGTTCCTGTTGTGGCTCAGTAGTAATGAGCCCAGCTAGTATCCATGAGCATGCAGGTTTGATCCCTGGCCTTGCTCAGGGGGTTAGGGATCTGGTGTTGCTGTGAGCTGTGGTGTACGTTGCAGATGTGGCTCAGATCTGGCATTGCTGTGGCTGTGGCATAGGGCAGTAGCTGCAGCTCCAATTAACCCCTAGCCTGGGAACTTCCATATGCCACCCCACATATGGCCCTAAAAAAAGTGAGGGAAAAAAAAAAAAAAAAGCCATGGCAAGGAGTTCAGCTTCAAATCTAATTCTAATGGAACGCCCTTGAAAGAGTAGAGACAGGGAGTGACATCATCTATTTTATGCTTTTATTTTTTCCTCTTCTAGTTTTATTTAGATATAATTGGCATATAGGACTGTATAAGTTTAGGGTATATGGTATGAGGATTACCACAGTAGGGCCACCGATTATCTATCATCTCATAGAGATACAAAATTAAAGACAGAAAAAATACTTTTTTCTTATGATGAGAACTCTTGGGATTTACTCTCAATAACTTTCATATATAATATACAACACTGCTAATTGTGTTTTTAAATCATTACTTTGGCAGATAAGTAGAAAATGGATTAGTAGATGAAAAGAATGAGAAAAATATGCAAGTGTTGTATTTCTCTCTCTCTCCCTCTTTTTTTTTCTTTCTCCCAGCCACCCTTGCGGCACATGGAGGTTCCTGGGTCAGACATGAAATCCTTGCTGCGCTGAGGCAAAACCAGATCTTCAACCCCTGTACCACAGGGGTAACACTTAATCTTATATCTCTGAAAGATGTGATGTAGTTTATACTTTCTCAGAAACTCACACATCATCTTTGACCCCCATATCAATAAAAGTAGTATTTATATTTAATAACACTATGTATGGAGAGGTTGCCATGTGCTAGAGAGTATAGAACATGTATGAGCAATTTATGTAAATCATTCTGTTCAATACAAACACTATGAAGTGGATATTATCACCTTCATGAAACCGATGAGGAAACTGAAGGTCAGGAGGGCTAAATAAGTGCCCCAGATCTGATAACTGGCAATTGGCAGAGCTATGGTTTGAATCAGATTTCACCTGCCCCAAAACCTACAAGTGCATTCTCTGTATTTGCCAGATTAAACTGTCTAATCACCAGTGAACATAGTGATTTGGGGAAAAGAATAGTGCTTTTGAAGAAGTACATTGGAGGACTCGACCCCTTCCACAATCCTTTAGGGATTAAGTACATGACAGAAAACTGTCCTGTAGTTTCCACGTTTGAGATACAATCTTTCATCTCTAGTCATTCAGCTAGATAAAGAATTTTTTTCAGATTATTTACTTTTGACTAAAATGTGGATAACAGAACCTGATATATCTCATATTTTTTTTGGATGAGTTCAATTAGGTCTAGCATGAAAAATACTGACCCCTAAACAGATGTATTAGCTAAACCTTGATCGGAACATGTTGATCTGGGTATCGAGCTGAATGCTTTATCTGAGTTATCTGAATCAAAAATAAAAAAATATGGAACACTTCACAAATGTGCCTGTCATCCTTGCACAGGGGCCATGATAATCTTGGCTGTATCATTCCTATGTGGTACATGTGCTGCCACAGCGAGCACTAGATTAAGAACTTGTATTTCACTTCCACAGATGTCAAGAATATCTGCTAAGGACTGAGTGGCAAATCAACACTCCAGAGGAAAAAATCAATAGCAAACATACCCAATTTTTAATGTTAAGAATTTAATTCATGAGCAAAGTTTCTCAGCAAAGTATTAGAAGATGTGAGTGGCGTGATGACAATCAGCTGGATCTCCTGGGTATCTTCCAGAAGCAAGGCCAAGGCTGGACCGTCCAGGCCAGCTAACCCCCCCTTCAGCTTTGAGGAGGTTACAGGCCTATTCTTTCAGCCCAGTGGGAAAGAGTGATAGTTACTTATCAATAGCATGGGGCACAAAACCCGCTTCCTCCTCCAATCATAGAGGCTTTAAGTGTATCAAAGTCATCCAGAAACACCTGTTACTCTCCTGGCCTGGGAATTGCTCATTTTTCTACCTCCTTGCTGGTATTTTTAAGCTATTCCTTCTAATCCACATATTTTTTAAGACTATCAGCTAAATCTCTATATTTAAGATATATTTCACTGAATCCATATAAATTATACTCCATTTTAATGATCCTATATTATAGTCCATGATACACATATTTATTTTTTAATACTTGAAACCATTAATGAAACTGTTTAAACAGTTAAAGCTCATTGCTATATAGTATAGTTGAGATCTGAGATTTCAAAAGAATGAGCTAAAAACTATACTATTTTTACATCCCACTAGATCTTTCGAAATTAATTTCTAATTGTTATTAAGTAGCTATTTTCTCTGGGCTGGAATATAAGCAATTCTCCATTATTTGATTGGTAGGGAATATTATTAGTAAAATGGATGATCCAAAATGTAAAACATAAGAAAAATGTTTGACTTTAGAATTATTGTCTACAATACATTTTACATTTCAGAACTTATTTTGCTACATTAAATTCAGCTTGCAGATCTCATGCACACACTAAATGACAGCAGGAGGCACTGGCCTGAAAGTAAAATTATAAAATATAATAATAAATGAAATAAGTAGGATAAGTCCCCAAAGGATACCTGAAAATTGACTATAAATTATTACCCATTATAATAGAAAATAGAAAAGTCTCATAGGAGAGCATTTCTCAGGATGAACCAGGTCAGGAGAAAAACAAATTTTACCTAAAGGTGCCCTGAAGACTATGAGCAGCTTAACTAGAATTTTACAACTGATTTTCCTTGAGAATAAAGATTGAATTATAGTAAGAGGCATGATCAAAATGACTTAAAGAGTCTCTTGGAGGCTGAATGCACTCTTTTTCAATGTCTTATATATGCATATACAAGTCCATAGAGAAATTAAAGCAAGGAGGTGTAAGTGAAATTGTTTGAAATGTTGGAGAAATGGAATCCAGTTCCAGCAGCCTTCAGTAGTCTACCTAAATCTTCTTCCTTCCTCTCGTTCTCTCTTTCTCCCCATGCCCCCCCTTCTTTCTTTCATTTTGTTTTGGTTTTTTTGAGTGTTTTGGTGTGGCATACTGAAGTTCCCAAGCCAGGGACCAAACCCACAACCACAGCAGTAACAACGCTAGATCCTTAACCCACTGAGCCACCAAGGAAGCCCTACCTAATTTTCTTTTAGCCCATATAGTATCCTAAATATGTTTTGCAATCCTTCAATATTTAGTATACATTTTTTTTGCAATCCTTCAATATATAGCAGATGTTAGAAATACTCTGTGTTCTCAATGTCATCAGCACTGCTTCTCCTTCTCAATCCCCTGATAGCTCTTGTGGAACTGACATGCATTGAGTTCATAAAAGCCAGGCACTGTTCCACACTCTCTCTATCATTCAATCCTCACGTGAACTTTGTAACCCACGACTATTATCTCCATTTTGCAGATGAGTGGGCTGAGGCATGTGGCCCCAGAGACTGCATTCTCAGCCACTGCAGTGAGTTGAATGCTGGCCCACAAAAGATGTATCCATGTCTGAACCTTGGGAACCTGTCTGTGAATGAGACCTTGTTTGGAAAAGAAGGTCTTTATGGATATAACTAAGTTAAAGACCTTAAGATGAGATCAACGTGAACCCTCTTGGGTGGGCTCTAAATCCTGTGCCAAGTGTCCTCACAAGAGCAGACACAGACACACACAGGAGAAGGGAACATGAAGATGGAGGCAGAGATGGGAGTGACGTGGCCACATGTCAAGGAATATTGACAACCACTGGAAGCTTGCAAAGAAAGGAAAGGAGCTCTCTCCCTCCTGGGAACCCTCAGGGGGAGCGCAGCCCTGCCAGACTTGGGACCTCTAGCGTCTGGAATCGTAAGAGAATAACTTTCTATTTAAGCCACCCGTCTTGTGGTTAATTTGTTACAGAAGCCCTAGAAAATGAAGATAACTAAATGGTTATTATGCCACCATTCTAGGAACATAAAGGGCCTCTCTAGGACCATCTCAGAGTTTGACTCATGGGAAAGACCTTTCAAAGGTCCTCTCTTTACCTTGAAAGGGCCCTCTGTCAATGATGCTTCAGGGGCAACACTTTCCTGAACGCTGTGTCTGTTAATAGTGCTTTACTCACTTCTACAACTCAGAATCTATTGTTTTTCTTCTACTCAGTTTTTATTTTATGGCAATCTGGGCTTTTTCCAGTCGAAATAATAAATGCCTTTGTTCTGTTCAAAGCATATTTTCAGCATTAACTTCGTACAGATAACATGGAACCTCTTTGCACTTAGAAATGCAGTTCATTCATTACTGCTCTGAAAACTAACATTTTAATTCAGAAACTAATTGATGTTATGTATGATTATATACTAAACACATGCTTTGAAATTTTTTTAAATGTATACTTAGTATTTCAAATACTCAATATACTTTTCAGTGATTTACTCTAAAACTATTTCAATATAACATAATATTGAGGAGTTCCCATCGTGGCACAGCAGAAACAAATCCGACTAGAAACCATGAGGTTGCAGGTTCGATCCCTGGCCTCGCTCAGTGGGTGAAGGATCCCGCATTGCTGTGGCTGTGGTGTAGGCCAGCAGTTGTAGCTCCAATGAGACCCCTAGCCTGGGAACCTCCATATGCCTTGGGTGTGGCCCTATAAAGACAAAATAATAATAATAATATTGAACTTGCACAATTTCAACATTATATTCTACTGAGATGGTATTTCAACCTTATATTAAAATAATATTATCTCAATAATATTATTTCAATAAGGAAGGTGGTCAAAAGGTACAAACATCTAGGTATAAAATAAATAAGTCAGGGGGACATATCATACAGTATAGTGACTATAGTTAATAATACCATACTGCATAATTGAAAGGGGCTTAGAGAGGAGATTTTAAAGTTCTCATAAGAAAAACAACTATAACTATGTGTGGTGATAGACATTAACTAGATCAATTGTGGTGATCACGTCACAGCATACACTGAATTTTTAGGTTGTATACCTGGAACAAATATAATGCTATATGTCAACTGTATCTCAATATTTTAAAAATGAAATGAGCTTACAAGACGCATATACAAGCACATTCACTCACATGATCTCCCCCATTGCCCCCCAAAAGAAAATTTTTTCTAATCCTATTTGACATTGGGTTAGACAGGTTATTTTCTGCTCTGTAGCCACCCTTTATTCACCCTCTCTCTCCACTCTGTGCTCCAGCGTTGACGATAGGAACTAGTCAGCATCTCCCCCACACCCTATTTATTTGATTTTTTATTTTTTTGCTTTTCAGGGCCACACCCACAGCATATGGAGGTTCCCAGGCTAGGGGGCCAATCGGAGCTACAGCTGCTGGCCTAGCCACAGTCACAGCAACAGGGGATCCCAACCGCATTTGCTACCTATGCCACAGCTCATGGCAACGCCAGATCCTTAACCCACTGAGCGAGGCCAGGGATCAAACCCACAACCTCATGGTTCCTAGTTGGATTCGTTTCCACTGCACCATAACAGGAACTCCATCCACGCCCAATTTAGATGAGGAGACTCAGGGCTTCTGAGTAGATGACACTGGGATGAGATTTGGGATCTCATCCATTCGCACTCATATCAATTGCTTACCCTTTGCCCACTGGTCCTGGGTGAGTTCCATTGGTGGGAGGCCCTAGCAGAGGGGTGGGTGGGAGGAGAGTGAGGTCAGGGCGTTTATTCCTTTCTCTTTCTCCCTGCAGGACTAAAAGGCTGCCAGTGGCTGTGTGCCTCTGTCTTGGATCATAGCACGTGGCTGGCTGCCCTTCAGGTCTTGAGTGGTGGAACTGCGTCCCCCTCTCCTAAGACCACGGTAGCTCTCATCACTTGTTCTCTTGGCCCTGCCCACACCTCCACAAATTGTGTCTTGAATAAACTCTTCACCTGCCCTTTGAGCGTGCTGTCTTATGCCAGACCTCCACCAAAACATCTATTAAGTGTCCCAGCTAATGGCCTCCATCTAACATCCTGAATAATTTCTCCCCACAAATAAAACTATTCTAGGTTTTCCAAAACTGTCTACATTTAAAGAATTACAACTGGAGTTCCCATGGTGGCACAGTGGTAATGAACCCAACTAGTATCTATGAGGACATGGGTTCAATCCCTGGCCTTGCTCAGTGGGTTAAGGATCTGGTGTTGCACTGAGCTGTGGTGTAGATCTAAGATGTGACTCAGATCTGGCATTGCTGTGGCTGTGGGGTAGGCCAGCGGCTGCAGCTCTGATTGAACCCCTAGCCTGGGAACTTCCATATGCTGCGGGTATGGCTCTAAAAAGACAAAATAATAATAATAATAATAAAAGAATTACAGCTGGCTAAGACTGGTGTGGGACTTTTTTTTTTTTTTTCTCTTTTAACAACAAAGAGAGCAAAAGGGGATAGTGTGGGATAATTTTGTCCCTGCGACATTGCTGCTACCACTGACCGTTATCACTGTATGTTTTAGTTGCAAAATACCTGTCATCACCATCACCGACGCACTTGGGAAGGCAAGACTGCAGCCAAAAAGCAAGATATGTTGATAGCAGCCGAGGCGATGGAGATACGTGAAGAACTTGAGGAACTTCTCTATTTCCATGCTTTTGACAAGTGGGAAGAGAGGTATCAGCGTGGTGTTGTAGGGCAGCATCTGACACTGGCTGTGGGTGATGTTCAGGCAGGCACCTGAGAAGCCAAGGTGATTACATTTAGGAGGAGTCATATCAGAATGATGTGTTTACAAACTCGTTTGATATGACAGACTAACATGTTCATGATAAAATATATTACAGATGATTATAATCAGACACACACATACAAAGCAGTGTTATTTACAATTGCCAAGATATGGAAGCAACCTAAGTGGCCAACAGATGACTGGATAAGGAAGATGTGCTATATATATACACAATGGAATATTACTCAGTCATAAAAAGAATGAAATTTTTTGCCATCTGCAGCAACATGAATGGACTTGGAGGGTATTATGCTAAGTGAAATAACTCAGAGAAGGACAAATACTATATATCACAATATGTGGAATCCAAAAAATACAACAGACTAGTGACTATAACAAAAAAGAAGCAGTCACAGACACAGAGAACAAATTAGTGGTTACCGGTGGGGGAGGGAGAGATATAAGCATGAGGGGGTGAAGTACAAACTACTGGATATAAGATGGGCTACAACACAAGGAATAGAGCCAATAATTTTGTAATAACCGTAATTGGAGTATAACCTTTAAAAACTATATAAATTTTTTTTAATTTTTAAAAAGCAAAACAGTGTGCGTGTGTGTGTATGTGTGAGAGAGAGATTATTAAATCAAGGTGCTAATATTCACAAAGGGCTACTGGACAAATGTATGGAAAATATACTCTCACATCTAGCCAGTGGGCAATCACTGTTCTGGATCATAGCTGGGCAGGGTCATACATATCCAAAAATATTTTAAATATGCATATCCTTTAGAATGTGCATATCCTAAATGGATATAGATTTGTAAATATGCATATCCATTTAGAAATGTAATTTTTTTTGGTCTTTTTTGCCATTTCTTGGGCCGCTCCTGCGGCATATGGAGGTTCCCAGGCTAGGGGTCCAATTGGAGCTGTAGCCGCCGGCCTACACCAGAGCCACAGCAACACAGGATCCGAGCCACATCTGTGACCTACACCACAGCTCACGGCAATGCCAGATCCTTCACCCACTGAGCGAGGCCAGGGATCAAACCCGCAACCTCATGGTTCCTAGTCGGATTCGTTAACCACTGAGCCACAACGGGAACTCCTAGAAATGTAATATTTCTAAAAAATTTCTCTCAGGAAATAATCATGGTCGTTCACATGGATTTAGCTACAGGGATCTTCATCTCTGTATAGCTGATAAGTTTAAATAATAGAAATTGGCTAAACATTCAACAAAGGAAACTGTTTTTAAAATATCATGGGACAAACAACAGAATGCTCAGCCTTACACAAGATGCTGCAGAAGAATATCGATCACATAGAACAAAGCTTATAATAAATAAACATTGCAAATCACAAAACAATTTGTATACCATGATCCTGTTTTTTAAAAAAATACATGATTATTCAAGGATTTCCAACCCTGCCCTTGTTGAGAATTCAAGGTCAGCTCAAGGACTTCACCCCCACTTCCTTCCATGCTGGCTCTCCAGAGCACTACCACCCCCAAGACCTATACTCTCCCTCAGGCCATAAATGTGCATGGTTGGCCAAAAAATTAAGGGCATGACGCTTTTCTGGACCCCATCACACTTAAATGCAAAATAGGAAATAAAAGAATCAGAGAAGAAAAATCCAAATGAAAATGTAGACGGAATACAAATAGACAGGCATATGTGTTAACTCACATGAGTGCCAAGGTGGGGAGTTCCAGGCAATTTTCCAAATATGATGCTCAAGTCTTTCAGGAGGGAAGTTAAAATGCATTCAGTGTGGACGAGCATCACAGGCAGGGAGAAGGTACAGACAGTGGATTTCATTTTTTTTTTTTTTCCTTAGGGCCCCGCCCATAGCATATAGAGGTTCCCAGGCTAGGGGTCTAATCAGAGCTGTAGCTACCAGCCTACACCATAGGCATAGCAACACCAGATCCGAGTCATGTCTTCGACCTATACCACAGCTTACAGTAAAGCCGGATCCTTAACCCACTGAACGCAGCCAGGGATCGAACCTGCATCCTCGTGGATACTAGTCAGATTTATTTCCGCTGAGCAACAGCGGGAACTCCCCAGACAGAGGACTTATGACACAATTGTCTGTGTTGTCCTACAGGCCAAAGAGCTTGCTTATAAGAGCTGAGAGTACATTTTTCTCCAACAAAAAACATGAAATCATTCACAAAAGATACAGTCTCAAGAAAACATTTATTGCAAATCAAGTTTGTGCCAGGCACTGAAACAAGTACTCAGATCTCCTCATCCACGATTATTTCATTTTCACAACTCAGTAAAGCGATAGCATATCTATACCAAACATGAAAAAACTCAATTTCAGAAAGGCTAAGACATCTGCCCAGGAATGCACAGCTAGTCTATAGAAATTCCAGCTCTTCAAACCTATGTTTTCTGAATAACTTCCATTTGCAATCACCTTAGGCTAATGCAAAGGGGGTTAGGATGTTTAAAAAACACTTCTCAATCACCTGTAATAAATTTTTTTTCTTTTTAGGGCCGCACCTGTGGTATATGTATGTTCCCAGGCCAGGGGTCAAATCAGAGCTACAGCTGCAGCCTACGCCACAGCCACAGCATCTCAGGATCCGAGCTGCATCTGCAAACTACACCATAGCCCACAGCAACACTGGCCCACTGAGCAGGGCCAGGGGTTGAACCTGCACTCTAATGGATACTAGTCAGGTTCATTTCCACTGAGTCACAACAGGAACTCCCCCAAAATTTTAAAATAAAGAAATTGTTTAAAGTGCAAAAAAAATTAAAAAATAAAAACATTTCTTAAAGAAGATAATTCCTAGTGGCCCATGAAAGAAAGAGGCTAAAAGCATATAATTAATATCACAAAGTCTCTATTTATATTCATAGATAATTCCCCACAGGTTACAATTCAGTATACATTCTATTATTATTATTATTATTTTTGAGGGCCACATCCGCTGCATAAGGAAGTTCCCAGGCTAGGAGTTAAATCAGGGCTCCAGCTGCAGGCCTACACCACAGCAACAGCAATGCAGGATCCAAGCCGTGTCTGCTATCTACACCACAGCTCGCGGCAATGCCAGATCCTTAATCCACTGATTTGAGGCCAGGGATCCAACCCACATCCTCATGGATCCTAGTCGAGTTTGTTACTGTTGAGCCATGACAGATCTCCCTATGTTATTTTCTTAGGGGTCATCACCTTTGGAGTTTATACACTTGATGATTATACCATATTTGAAATGATAAGATGACCAAAAGCCCTGTTTAACCCCCCTATGCAAAGAAAACACTGAATATTGAGAGATCATTTGAAAAATACAAGTTAATGAGGAAAATACTATTTTGGCGATCTATACCTAAGCTCATGGCAGTATGAGTTGCACGAAAGAGAGGAAGAGAAAGAGGGAACTTTCCCTCTGCAAAAGCAAATTCTCTTGGGAAAAGAGAAAATGATAAAAAAATGCAACCTTAAAGTAAGTCTCAAAATAAATGATATGGACAAAAATAATAATGTATTGTATTTATACAGTGGTTTTCTAAAGTTTTCCAAGGCACTCTTACTGGGATTATAATCACTCATTATAAAGGCAGCAATTAAGGCTCTCCTGGGTGTGTAGGTAGAAGATGATGGATGGATGGACAGAACAGACAACCAGGTCGTTAGGCAAACAGACAAAAAATGATTTGCAGAAGGACACACAGTCAGTAACAGACATGCGACTGGACACAGGTCCTCCATTTCTTAGGAGATTAATCTTCCTACTAAACCACAGCTGTCAATAGCAGGGCAAATGCCAAAGGAGTTCAAAGAAGCAAGAATTTAATGTAGGGTGACTGATGAGGGCAGATCTAATGAAGAGGAAGAACAATTTACTGGTAGAAAAGATAAATAAGGTCTGGATTGGCAGGAGGGATTAAAAACAGGGTAGTTATACTAGTAACTCTTACTAGAGGATAGAGCAAAATTACCACAAAGATAATCATAACTGCATGTGACATAGAATGATTGAATCTGGGCAGAAAAGTTCCACAAACTTAGCTGAGAATTAGCTAATAGCCAACAAATATAAAAGAGAATTTCTCTTTAAGACTCTTGATTTCAAGCCTTTTATATTCAATTGCGTAAATTTCCTGTCATCCCTTCTGCCTCAACATGCATGTCAAATATGCTTTATTTCCCCCAGAATGTTCCAATGTCTTTGAAGTACGTAATTCTAGTTTTGTATTTTTGCACATTCTCATGAGGAGCAAATGAGTTTTCATAAGCCAGCTACAGGCTGTGCACCCTGCAGAGTCATTTCTCTCCAGGGAAAGGGAAGAATACGTTGGGAAATGGACTCATTTACTGTTGCTGTTCCTTCTAACTTGACTTTCCAGAGGGTAGAGAAAAGAAGGGGAGATGTTTGTTTTTCTTCCCTGAGAATTTACTACTGAGTCTAATAGAAATTAGAAGTCAGGGTTGCTGCATAAGAATGGATTAAAAAAATACAACAGATGTAATTAACCATTGAGTTAATACAGACATCATTATTCACTTAAATGTGTCTTCTTTTAGAAAATAGTTACTTCAAGTTGGGGGACTTGAGGGGAAGTTAGGAACAGATCTGAAGAATAAAACTGCTTCTGATGCTGAGTTCCCATTGTGGCTCAGTGGGATAAGAACCTGACTAGCATCCATGAGGATGCAGGTTCAATTCCTGGCCTCACTCAGTGGGTTAAGGATCTGGCATTGCCATGAGCTGTGACATACGTCCCAGATGTGGCTGAATTTCATGTTACTGAACTTTAACCCTTAGCCTGGGTACTTTCATATGTTACAGCCATTTAAAAAAAACAAAAATGGGAGTTCCCTTCATGGCTCAGCGGTTAACAAACCCGACTGGGATCCATGAGGATGTCGGTTCGATCCCTGGCCTTGCTCAGTGGGTTAAGGATGTGGCATTGCCATGACTTGTGGTGTAGGTCGCAGATGCAGCTCAGATCCTGCATTGCTGTAGCTGTGGTGTATGCTGGCAGTTATAGCTCCCATTCAACACTTAGCCTGGGAATTTCCATATGCCACACCCCTGGTCCTAAAAAGCAAACAAACAAACAAACAAACAAACAAAAACCCAAACCTGTTTCTGATGCAATTTATTTCTGGTGACGTGGAATATTTATTCTTATTAGCTCCTAAATTCTAAAATAGCATTGCTGGAGTTCCCATTGTGATGCAGCAGAAACGAGTCCAACTAGTATCCATAAGGATGAGGGTTCAATCCCTGTCCTGGCTTATTGGGTCAGGGATCCAGTGATGCCCTGAGCTGTGGTGTAGATTGCAGACATGGCTCAGATCCAATGATCCCATGTTGCTGTGGCTGTGGTGTAGGCCAGAAGCTATAGCTCTGATTCAACTCCTACCTTGGGAACTTCCATTTGCCACAGGTGTGGCCCTAAAAAGCCAAACAAACAAACAAAAAAAAAGCATTGCTAATAAGGCATGATTTAATAACAAATATTCAGCATATGCACTGATTACAAGATAGGCCCCAATTTGAGAAAAAAATTAAACATGAAAAATAAAGAAGATGAGCTATTGATTTGTTTTATTTTCTCAATCTAAATCAAGAGTTCTCAGATCAAACTGGGGCTTTCTCTATTCATACCACATTGCTAATACTTCTAGATACTAGAATTAGGAAGGAAAGATGAGTCTGTTTTAAGAATTTTCTTTATGTTCATTTGGAAATCATGATAATTATGTGTTATCTAACTCCAGGATTAGGTAGAGTTAGAAATACTTATATGATTTTATATATATATGATTTTTTTTCTTTTTAGGGCTGCACCCACAGCATATGGAAGATCCCAGGTTAGAGTTCGAATCTGAGCTGAGGCCTACGCCACAGCCACAGCAACACTAGATCTAAGCCACATCTGTGACCAGCTGGCTGCAACACCAGATCCTTAACCCACTGAGTGAGGCCAGGGATTGAACCTGCATCCACATGGATACTAGTCAGGTTCTTAACCTGCTGAGCCAAAACAGGAACTCCTGAACATATTTTTATGCAAAATTAACTTAAGAATAACTGATTAACTTTTCTCAACTAATATAGACTCAAAGATCTTTAGTAATTAATCTTAAAATGATGATAATCATATTTGGTAAAGCATGTTGGTAGTTTTTTTTTTTTTAAAGTTCAGATTCACCTACTAGACATTTCTGTAGACCAAGTTTTTGGGGTTTTTTTTGTTTTTTTTTTTTTGTTTTTGCTTTTTAGGGCCACACTCTCAGCATATGGAGGTTCCCAGGCTAGGGGTCAAATCAGAGCTACAGCTGTCAGTCTACACCACAGCCCCAGCAATGCAGAATCCATGCAATCTACACCATAGATCAGAGCAACGCCAGATCCCTAATCCACTGAGCAAGGGCAAGAATTGAACCCTCAACCTCATGGTTCCTAATCAGATTCATTTCCGCTGAGCCATGATGGGTACTCCTAGACAAAGTTTTTATGTTAATGATTTTTATAGCATATTCTCTAACATCCTTTAATTACAAATGATCTCATTTTCAGTCACTGCAAGCTATTAAATATTTGTATTTGATCCTGACTTACAATTCCATCAAGAGATTCTTTTAAAAATCCCTTAAAATCAAATAAAAATCTTTTTTTAAAAAGAGCAGGGAGTTCCCGTCGTGGCACAGCAGAAACAAATCTGACTAGGAACCAAAAGGTTTCGAGTTCAATCCCTGGCCTCGCTCAGTGGGTTGAGGATCCGGCGTTGCCATGAGCTGTGGTGTAGGTCACAGACGCAGCTTGGATCTGGTGCATTGCTGTGTCTCTGGTGTAGGCTGGCAGTTATAGCTCTGATTAGACTCCTAACCTGGGAAGCTCCATATGCCACAGGTGCACCCCTAGAAGGACAAAAGACAAAAAACAAAACAAAAAAAACAAAAACAAAAACAAACCGTAATGATGATATCACATGAGAGCATGATTTGACAGGAAAAAAAAAAATCCTCTCGAATTACAAATTTTGAAATATTAACTTTCTAAAGTACTTTGCTATCTTTCGTCTAATAACGAGAAACTTCAGTAACCTTTCTGACTTCCTATGTCTAATTGCACATTTAATTGAAGGGCTACTAATAAGGGTCCCATTGCATCAGGAGGCTATGTTTTATCAGAGTATAGGTGGTTTACCCTAACTTACCTAAATTGACTCATTTTAACTCATGAATTTGCTTTACAGGATTCCCTTGTGGATGTGTCTATATTTGTTTGTCTTACTTTCAGATCCCAAGAATTTGATAGGGTTGCAAAGGAGATTTCTCTGTACACAGTCCCTTTCAGTGTTTGGGGAAGAAAATCAGGGCAGGGTTGGCCTTCTTCGCAAGTTTCCTTTTTCATTCCTGGCATCCAGTCTATCATTAATTTTGTTGCTTTTCCCAGATGATATCTTCCTTTCCCATTTCTTGAGTTTAAATCCTAGCTTTTTATGGTTACTAGCAGCCACTTTTATCTGCATAGTTTTGTCCTCATTGGTTACAGAAAAACTCCTGGTATTGTTCTCTGCCATTTCAGATACATTATTAGCTTATCTGCCCTCCTTGTAAGTTACTCTGTTTCACAGTTGAGGAAACAAGGTTAAACAATTTCTCTCAAGAGTCACACAGCTAAACCTGCAAGTCCACAGACAGATGAATGGATAAAGATGTGGTATGTGTATATACATGTGTGTATATATATATGTGTGTGTATATATGTATGTGTGTATATATGTATATATATGTATAGAGAGAGAGACAAATGTTTAATATCACTTTTATGTGGCATCTAAAAAAAAAGATATAAATGAACTTATTTACAAAATAGAAATAGACTCACAGACATAGAAAAAAAATTATGGTTGCCAAAGGGGAAAATGTGGGGAGCAATAAATTGGGAGTTTGGGATTAATATATACACACTACTATATGTGAAACAGATAAACAAAGACCTACTGTATAGCACACTCAATCTCCTGTAATAACATATAATGGAAAAGAATCCAAAAATATATATATATATATATATATATATATATATATATATATATATATATTTGCACACTGAGTAGGGCCTCATGAGATCCATGGAGGCAGGTGGGGTCTTTTTCACTGCTCCCTCAACAAATATTTATTGAGCTCTTATTCTGTCAGGCACTGCTCCAGGTGCAGACCAAATGATATGATGCAAAACAAAGTCCCTGCCCTTATGCTTATAGTCTCCATAAGGGAGACAGAAAACACACACTTAAACAAATAAATAGTGTGTAGCATTGATACACATAGCCGCAGTCCAAGGGCTCAGCAAAACCAAAGCAGCAGACATGCCTCTTTAAGGAAAGACTCATATCACAGTATCACAATCAATCTATTCTTATTAGGACATGACTAAGGACTATTAGTTTTGAAAGTTAACACCTTCCTTAAGAAGTATACCAGAACTAAATATCCAAGCAGCATAAATATGTATTTGGAGTTCCCGTCGTGGCGCAGTGGTTAACGAATCCGACTAGCAACCATGAGGTTGCGGGTTCGGTCCCTGCCCTTGCTCAGTGGGTTAAGGATCCGGCGTTGCCGTGAGCTGTGGTGTAGGTTGCAGACGCGGCTCGGATCCCGCGTTGCTGTGGCCCTGGTGTAGGCCGGTGGCTACAGCTCCGATTCGACCCCTAGCCTGGGAACCTCCATATGCCGTGGGAGCGGCCCAAGGAATAGCAAAAAGACAAAAAAAAAATGTATTTAAAATTTAGATACCAGTCTTTTGATTTTCAATAATTCGTATTCATGCTCCAGTATTTTGCCTTTCTTCATTGTTCCTATTATAATATTTGTCACCATTTCATAGTTATTGAGGATTCACAGCTGTCAACTAAGAACATCAAAGGGAAGCAACTTCCTTCTTTCCCCTGTATTAATCATCGCAGCTCAATTGCCCCGTGGGGCTGGGAAGCCACAGCAAAAGGCCTGCTTCAAAGAGCCAGCCTTCTCGGGGGACAGCAAAAGTTCCCACATGCATACCATTCAAAGTGCTCCTGGGTCTCTTCATAACATTGTCCTATTACGTATTCATTATAACATTAGGACTACCTGATAAGACCTTGTTCAGTTATTTGTTTATGCTTAGTACCCTTCCACATCAGAGTAGAGGCTTTGTCTTGTGACTAGAAACCACTGGATACCAAAGAGTACACACGCAATAGTTATTTACTGAATGAGTAAGATTAAATGGAACACAGTCTTCACTACAAGGTTTCTTATTGAACAAGATGGAAGTACCATATGAAAAAGTCAGTATATCTGAGACTGAGGCACTAATACCGATGGGTAATGTTGCAACAATTGTTTTTAACCATCTATTTCCTAGAATTTACCATGGCATAATGAGCCAACCCATCCTACTCCCTGCACCAGACTAATTCCTAACTTGGACTCTGCTCTGGATGATAGTACAGCAATGGAAAGGAAAAGAGGACGAGTTACCATTGCTATCCTGTAAAAGACCAATATTCTATTACCCTTAAGCATGTTTTCTTTTAGCCTGAGACCTCACCATAGCAGAGAAAAAAGGAGGATGTGAACTTATTTTCAGACCAGAAACAGACTCACAGACTTTGAAAACTCATGGTTTCCAAGGCAGGGGCGGAGGGGGGGGCAGTGGGATGGACTGGGGGTTTGGGATTGACGTTTGCTCACTGAGGTACATGGAATGATTGGCCAATGGGGACCTATTGTACAGCACAGAGACTTCTAGCCAATATTCTGTGATAATCTATGTGGGAAAATAATCTGAAAGAGAATGGATGTGTGTATATGTATAACTGAATCAGTATGTTGTACAGCAGAAATTATCACAGCATTGTAAATCAACTACACTTCAATAAAACTTAAAAAAGGTTTTTTTAAAAAAAAAAAAAGAGGATGTGCTTACAAACTACAAAGGCTGGAAAAGAACAGGTGAGCACGTATAGGCCAGAATTCTGCACAGAGCTCTGAGGAAAGTGGGGTTTAAAATGATGGCTGTATCTAGTTCCATCCATGTTGCTGCAAATGCCCTTGGAATGGATTAGCAATAAGATCCTGCTGTGTAGCATTGAGAACTATGTCTAGTCACTTATGATGGAGGATGATAATGTGAGAAAAAATAATGTATACATATATATGTAACTGGGTCATGATGCTGTATAGTAGAAAAAAATTGTATTGGGGAAATAACAATAAAAAATATATATCACTAAAAAAATGAAATGCTTCTAAGAATTAAAGCAATTGAGTCAATTATCAAAAAAATAAAATAAAATAAAATAAAGGCTGTATCTGACAAAACCAGGAGCAAACTCTGTAAACTATCAAAGTAAAAGCAGCTACTTCAAGACTGAGAAACAGAAGCCAGAAGTTACCTTGAACCTTGGTCCACACTTGGGCCCTCCCACCCACAAGGTTGTATGAACTTGGGGAAATTGCTTAACCTCATATCTTCCTAATCTGGGAGTTCCCGTGTGGTGCACTGGTTAACGAATCCGGACTAGGAACCATGAGGTTTCAGGTTCAATCCCTGCCCTTGCTCAGTGGGTTAAGGATCTGGAGTTGACGTGAACTGTGGTGTAGGTCACAGACGTGGCTCAGATCCCGTGTTGCTGTGGCTCTGGCGTAGGCAGGTGGCTACAGCTCTGATTCGACCCCTAGCCTGGGAACCTCCATATGCCGCAGGGACAGCCCAAGAAATGGCAAAAAGATCAAAAAAAAAAAATCCTCCTAATCTGTAAAGTAGAAATGGTGTTAATCCTATAGTTGTGAGGGTCAAATCTGTCAACAAAGACAAAGAGCTTAAGACAAAGCCTTCCTACTGCTGATGTTCAACTGATGTTTTCGGTGTTGGTGCCTTTGGCAAGGAAAAAATATATGATTCAGAGAGAGGATAGGTTATGTTTACTTTGTAAGTAAAAGCCTAAATAAATAAACTATTAGTATCTGTGCAGGTTCTCTCTTAATAAAAAATATATTTTAAATTTTATTTCCACTTACTGTTTTATAGTAAAATAAAACAAATTAAAGATAAGGAAATGATAAAAATTTATGGAGTACATTCTAGGCTGAACATTTGCTAAGTATTTTATATATCAGCACTTTATCTAACCTTCCCACAAGCCAGGAAAAAGCTGTCTTTATTCCCATTTTACAGATGTTGAGATAGATTCAGTGAGGGTGAGAATGTATTCACAGTTACACGGATGTTGTAGAGTTGAAATAAAAACCAAGTCATGCTGATCCCATAGCCTATTCCTGTCCACTGTACCATCCTGTCAAAGAATTTAAACTTTGTATATCTACTTCACTCACTATAAAATATTTTGATGAATCTGTCAGGATTCAAGCAATAGAGCTGCTTCTCCAAGATTAGTAAAAAACTGAATCTTCTCAAAGAAAACACATTCAGTGTTTTGATCTGCTGTTAAAAACAGGTTACCTGTCCTCACTGAGAGATGAATTGGATTGGGAAGGCTTAGTGTCTACTCCTTGCTATACCATGAAGCCTACCCAGGTCAGGACTACATCAGTGGAGTGGAATAATAAAGGTCATTCTCTGTTTTATTTTTTTTTATTACTTTTATTTTTATTTTTATTTTTTTTTTTTTTGGCTTTTTGCCTTTTCTAGGGCCGCTCCTGCGACATATGGAGGTTCCCAGGCTAGGGGTCGAATTGGAGCTGCAGCCGCCGGCCTACGACAGAGCCACAGCTACTCAGGATCCGAGCCGCATCTGCAACCTATACTACAGCTCACAGCAATGCCAGATCCTTAACCCAATGAGCAAGGCCTGGGATCAAACCTGCAACCTCATGGTTCCTAGTCGGATTCGTTAACCACTGTGCCACGATGGGAACTCCGGTCATTCTCTGTTTTAGATAACCCACACAAAAAGTAACATTTTGCTAGAAAGATTTCTGGGACAAACCAATTTGAACGGATATGGTGTACCCTGGAAGATCCATTAGAGGGTTACAACAGGCTTAGAAGGAACAGAAAGTTAAAGATGGGGCCTCTCTATGACGATCCTAGCTTCTTAACTCTATATACAGCTCTGAATCCAAACACATTATTTGTTTCTCAAGAGAAAATCAAGGAGACAAAAGTAAGACTCACTTTTTTTGGGGGGGGGCGGGGGGAGGCGCTGCACTCACAGCATATGGAAGCTCCCAGGCTAGGAGTCGAATCTGAGGTATAGCTGCCAACCTATGCCATAGCCATGCCAGATCCAAGCTGCATCTGTGACCTACATCACAGCTCATGGCAATGCTGGATCCTTAACCTGCTGAACAAGGCCAGGGACTGAACCTGCATCCTCTTGGATACTAGTCATGTTTGTTACTGCTGAGCCACATGATGGGAACTCCAAGATACACTTTCTTAATAAGTCAATTATGACATTTGTAAAAAGTCTCTATAGATACAGTCAAGACACAGGAAAGTCAATGTCTTACCAGTTCATGAAAAAAATATGAGTACCTAGGACAACACTGTGTAAATTATCCAAGTTAAGTAAAAGTTAGCTACTCTCACCAGGAGGAGCATGAGATTTAGGGTTTAATATTCTTTATATAATTACATAGATTCCAGACTTAATTTTTTTTTTTTTTTGGCTTTTCTAGGGCCGCACCTGTGGCATATGGAGGTTCCCAGGCTAGGGGTCCAATCGGAGCTGCTGCTGCCGGCCTACGCCAGAGCCATAGCAATGTGGGATCTGAGCTGTGTCTGTGACCTACACCACAGCTCATGGCAATGCTGGATCCTTAACCCACTGAGCAAGGCCAGAGATTGAACCCACAACCTCATGGTTCCTAGACGGATTTGTTAACCACTGAGCCATGACAGGAACTCCCATAACTAAACATTTTTTAATGCAACCTCAAGCCTCTCGGTGAAGTGATTGGCCAGTCTTCAACTTTCACATCCTACACATATAATACATAAAACTAGGGCATTCTTTTCTATTGTTCATACATACACATTCATACTACCTGATACTAAGATGTTTAAAGAAAGGGTAGCTAAGCGCTCATAACTTGATGGAACTCATTCATTCAACAAATGCAATGCTCTAACACAGTGAGGGCCAATCTTCTATTGCAAATTGATTATTCACATTCTGTAGAACTAAGTAAGATGTAACATTTCAGTTGTCACAGTTTCATCTGTCACATGAAAATGAAATTTTATGAAAATGAAATTTTAAAAGAACTAGATCTAGTCCCCATATAATTAGCTATCTTAAAATTGTGAGTGATTGAATAAAAACAAATCAAATTTACATGGTGCTTCCAAGTTTGGCAAACACCTTTCCTACACAGTATGATGGTTCTACAGTCTGATTCTAATCTTCCTTTATTAGCCTATATTTATGTGGCCTTTGACAAGTTACTGAGCTTATCTGTTTATCCGTTTCCTCATCTCTAATGTGGATAATAGCATCTGTGTTATGGGGCAACTGTGAGGATTAAATGATATTTATACAATGCCTATCAGTAGTGTATACAATAAGCAATAAAAGTGTTGGCTATTATTATTACTACGTCATTTGTGACTCACAAAAACTCTATGAACTAGATAGGAGAGATGTTTACATTCTTGTTATATAAATAGGAAAATTAAGACAGAGACAGAGCTTTCATTCTGTTCTTTCCTCTAAATGCCATGATGAATCCATTTGTAGAGCGAATACTCACTAATATATATAGAATCAAAATTCAAAGACTCATTAAATGATTTTGCTTGCTTGCAAAATGAAACATTATTGGGTATTATTTAAAAAAACAAACAAACACTCATTGTGTAAAATCATGAGTTATTCACTGAGAAAATATTTATTAAGGCTCCATTAAATAAAGGCACTGGGCTTGGTGCTGTGAAATTTAAAAATAAGAATTGGAAATTAGAACACATTTTATTAATTTAGCCAAATTGTACTTTAATACATATGAAAATTATATGGCTTTTTATACCAAGAATGGTATGCATAAATTTTATAATAATTATAGAGTATAAGAAATTACTGAGTGGCACATCATGTCCATTGAGGGCAGGGTTTACCGTAAAATCCTTATTTTTCTTGTGGTTAGTTTTAAAGTTTGCTATCCACAAAGGCAATGAGATTTCAAAGGATTTCCCAGCCTTTTGTAGTTTTACTGGGACTCCCATTTCAGGTTTTATAATAGTCAAGCAGAAGTCAAATGACAGGCGAGACCTGCACACTAAGGTCTAGAATATACCAGCTAGGTACTGTGGTTCTTAATAATTTATAAAATGCTCACTCAGATAACCCTTTCCAAACCAGAATTCTTTAAATTTAAAATCTGTAACTAGTCAGCCTCGAGCTGAGCTTTTTAACTTTTTATTCTCTGAATTTGCAAAGGAAGATTTTACAGGGAATAAAATTATAGGGAGTTCCTGCTATGGCACAGAAGGTTAAGAATCTGACTGCAGCAGCTCAGGTTACTGCAGAAGTGTGGGTTTGATCCCCATCCCTGTGCAGTGGGTTAAAAGGATCTGGCATTGCCACAGCTGTGGCATAGGTCACAGCTGCAGCTCAGATTCAATCCCTGGCACAGAAACTTCCATATGCAGTGGGGACAGCTACAAAATTAAAAAAAAAAAAAAATTGTAAGGAACAGCATGTTCTACATACTCAAAAGGTAATAGTCAAAATAAATTTCTCGTATTATTTTTCGGAATGCATATATATGACATACCATTTCTTTCTTTCTTTCTTTCTTTTTTTTTTTTTTTGTCTTTTTGCCATTTCTTGGGCCACTCCTGCAGCATATGGAGGTTCCCAGGCTAGGGGTTGAATCGAAGCTGTAGCCACCAGCCTACACCAGAGCCATAGCAACTGGGGATCCGGGTCGCATCTGCGACCTACACCACAGCTCACAGCAACGCCAGATCCTTAACCCACTGAGAGAGGCCAGGGATCGAACCTGCAACCTCATGGTTCCTAGTCGGATTTGTTAACCACTGAACCACAACGGGAACTCCCATTTCTTTCTCTTTAATAAAGATATCTTTTATCTTGTTATAAGGCAATGTAATATTACACAGTAAAACATGAAAAAACACCCAGTTAAAAAAAAAGGGGGGAGTTCCCATCGTGGCAGTGGTTAACGAATCCAACTAGGAACCATGAGGTTTCGGGTTCGATCCCTGCCCTTGCTCAGTGGGTTAAGGATCCGGCGTTGCCGTGAGCTGTGGTGTAGGTCGCAGGCATGGCTCAGATCTGGGATTGCTGTGGCTCTAGTGTAGGCTGGCAGCTACAGCTCCGATTGGACCCCTAGCCTGGGAACCTCCATATGCCGCACGAGCGGCCCAAGAAATGACAAAAAGACAAAAAAAAAGGGGGGGGAGTGGAATGGTTCTCATTGGCTGGACCTTTTGGTTAGAACTGAATGTGATCAAATCTACAAATAACAAATGCTGGAGGGGGTGTGGAGAAAAGGGAACCCTCCTACACTCCTGCTGGAAGGAGTGTAAATTCGTACAACCACTATGGAAAATAGTATGGAGGTCCTGCAAAAAAAACTAAAAATACAGTTGCCATGTGATCTAGCAATCCCACTCCTGGGCATATATCCAGGCAAAACTATAATCTAAAAAGATGTTTGTAGCAGCACTATTTACAACAGCCAAGACATGGAAACAACCTAAACGTTCATCAATGGATATATATACAATGGACTATTACTCAGCCATTAAAAATGAATGAAATAATGCCTTTTGCAGCAACATGAATGGACCTAGATATTATCATACTAAGCAAAGTAAGTCAGAAAGAAAAAGACAAACTACATGATATCACTTACACGTGGAATCTAAAATGTGACACAAATGAACATATCTACAGAACAGAAACAGACCCACAGAGAATAGACTTGTGGTTACCAAGATGGGGGAAGGAGAGGATTGGGAGTTTGGGATTAGTGGAGGCAAACTATCATATACAGGATGGATAAACAACAAGGTCCTACTGTATAGCTATATTCAATACACAGTGATAAACCATAATGGAAAAGAATATAAAAATGTTATACATATGTATATGCATAAGCGAATCATTGCTATACAGCAGAAATTAATACACTGTAAATCAACTATATTTCAAGAAAATTTAAAAAAAAGCAGTCACCTCAAGAATGTTATGGCCTCCAATTCAGTCAGAGGAGTTCTGTCTTTTAACATAACTTTAAGGTATCAGAGGCAGAGATAACCAAACACACAAGCATCCCTGGCTTTGTCAAACATTCAAACACTGCATAAAAGCAGTGACTCTTCCTGGGAAACTCAACATTGCATTTCAATGCCAGCTTGCAGAGTCACACCTTTCTCCAGGGAAACTTTGCCCACAATGGGGACTGGTGAGGAGCCCAGGCCCTGCCCTTGTAAGTAGGTCCTTCTCTCCCAGAGTTAGCCAGGACAGAAAACACAGTCTAATGCCGGAGTTCCAACCAATGTACTGAAAATGTTTGCTGCCCTATATCTCCTTCTAAATTAGAGTGTACGAAGCAAGGCCAATCCACCCTGAGTCAGTTATTTCGAGTCCTTGATATGCAGTTTCTCAAGAAAACATTAATGTCTATATTATATCTCTACTATGGATAGATTAGGAGAATTTGGTCAGATTATAAGTGAAGATATTTGTTGGGCATCTTTTTTTCTTTTCTTTTTAGGGCAGTACCTCCAGTATATGGAAGTTCCCAAGCTAGGGATCGAATCAGAGCTGCAGCTGAGGCCTATGCCACAGCCACAGGAACGCAGCATCTGACCCACTCTAGGACCTATGCCACAGATTGCAGCAACACTGGATCCTTAACCCACTGATCGAGGCCAGGGATTGAACCCACATCCTCACAAACACTCTGTCAGGTTCTTGATCTGCTGAGCCACAACAGGAACACCACAGTCTTTTGTCTTTATCAAGAAGATATTAAGAAATTTTGGAAGAGTTTCTTCATAATTGTCACCAATTATAGTAGATAATATCAGTTCATTGTCAGATGACAAAAATAGGACTGTGTGAAACTTGGCTTTGAAAAAGTGGTTTGAAACTAACCACTCCCCCCATTTTTCACATTAGAATGGAAATAAAACTAACTGGAAATGAATGTACAGAACTGGAACAGCGAAAAAGCAGAGTCAAAATGAGTAAGGCTGCCCCAGATTCACACAGGGCAGATGTACTAACCTACAGAGGTGGAGACGTGAAGGGTGCTATGGAAGGCAAGGAATACCCAACACAAGAAGGGAATGTGTGATCAATTCTGCTTATGGAGACACTATAATTTTTACTATAACTGGAAATTTTTTGAACATGAATTTTAATAATGATGAATTAAATATTTAATATAGGGTTTAACATATTGTGCTCATAAAGCCTTTGCTTTCTGCAGGTGACTTCCTAAAACTATGAAGTAGAGAATTTTAATTAAAAACTAGCTGATATTGGGAGCTCCCGCTGTGGTTCAGCAGGTTAAGGAGCCACAACAGGAACACCACAGTATCCATGAGGATGCAGGTTTGACCCCTGGCCTCAGTCAGTGGGTTAAAGATCTGGTGCTACTGTGAGCTGCTGTGTAGGTTGCAGACATGGCTCAGATCTGACATTGCTGTGGCTGTGGTGTAGGCCTCAGATGCAGCTCCAATTTGATCCCTAACCTGGAAAATTCCATATGCCACAGATGAGGCCCTAGAAAGATAAATAAATAAATAGAAACTAGGTAATACCAAAAACTCCTCCATGCAAAAAATACAGAGAGCACCCAGCTCAGTTGGCTGAGAGCAGCTGCTTACTTATGGCATCATATTTAAATTCTACTACAAATAACACTGGAAAAAAATACCTTATAAAAGACCCTGAAAAACTGATAAATGTTGACAAGGTGGGAGGGGGTGCCTTCACATTCTTTATACTCTTCCTTCTACTTTTGTGTGTGATTAAAAATTTCTATGTAATTTTTTTTTTTCGTTTTTGTCTTTTTAGGGCCGCACCTACAGCATATGAAAGGTCCCAGGCTAGAGGTCACATTGGAGCTGCAGCTCACAGCCATGTGGGATCTGAGCCACGTCTGCAACTACACCATAGCTCATAGCAATGCCAGATCCTTAACCCACTGAGCGAGGCCAGGGATCAAACCTGGGTCTTCATGAATACTAATTGGGTTCATTACCACTGAACCACAACGGGAATACCTAAAATGTTGTTTTTAAATAAAAGATACTGAAATATTGTTGACTAAGTAATCTGAAAACTGATTCATTATAAATCTCCAGAAATATTTGGTAAAATTCAAGAAATGTTTTATGTAAATAGCTGAACTCTCCATAAAGAAACGGAAATGCAACAGTGAACTGAAAACAAGAGCAGTGAGCACATGAGATTACATCACAGGAATGAACAGCACACAGGTGAACATCCCATAAGCAGATATTGTTATGGCCCTGTCATGGAGGAAATTATCAGTCTCAAAAAAGAGATGAGGCTTTGAACTCATAGGAAGTACAAGCAGGAACCAAGACCCCTACAAAAAGAAGGGACCCAACTAGCTCAGTCATATCATGAGGAGCTGGTCTGACTCTCTCGACTCTGGATTGAAACAAAAACCTTTTGGGGGATACTTCTCACTATAGCTCTGGCCCCTCCTCAAAAAAGAGATGAGGTTTTGAACTCAAAGGAAGTACAAGCAGGAACCAAGACCCCCTACAAAAAGAAGGAACCCAACTAGCTCAGTCATATCATGAGGAGCTTGTCTGACTCTCTCTAGACTCTGGATTGAAACAAAAACCTTTTGGGGGGAGTTCCCATCGTGGCGCAGTGGTTAACGAATCCGACTAGGAACCATGAGGTTGCGGGTTCGGTCCCTGCCTTGCTCAGTGGGTTAACGATCCGGCTTTGCCATGAGCTGTGGTGTAGGTTGCAGACGCGGCTCAGATCCTGCGTTGCTGTGGGTCTGGCATAGGCCAGGGGCTACAGCTCCGATTTGACCCCTAGCCTGGGAACCTCCATATGCCACGGGAGCGGCCCAAAGAAATAGCACAAAAAAAAAAAGACAAAAAAAACCCAAAACAAAAACAAACAAAAAAAAACCTTTTGGGGGATACTTCTCACTATAGCTCTGGCCCCTCCTATGGATTTGAATTTACGACTATGCTTGTGATCCAAGAGTCCCCCAAGCCAAAAACTAATAGAAAAATTGGCCCTGGAACAGTAATACCTTAAGGTTCCTGGTCAAACCAAACACAAAATTGTCCTAAAGTGGCATGCACTAAATACAAAAAAGTTTATAATCCAAAGACATAAAACAAACAGAAAACAATTCACTAGGAGAAAGAATAATAAGGTGTTAGTCATAACCAGCAGCAATAAAGAGAACTTCAGACAACTGAACAATCTGATAGAGGTTATTAAACAAGTATGACTCAAACAACTAAAAACAAAAATGTAGTAATTAAACCATTTGAAAAGAAAGACACCCTATAAATAAAGAACTAGAAGATTCTAAAAGAAACCAAATAGAAACATTAGAAATAAAAAATATTTATCAAATTTATATTTTAAAACTCAGTGAATAGATTAAAATAGAATAATAGAACAGACCAAACACTAGAAATGAAAATGAATATGTAATAAAAACTCCACTTTCAAACAAAAGTCCAGGACTAGATGGCTTCACAGATGGATCCTCCCAAATATACAAAGAAGATATCCTTCTTAAACTTTCCCAAAAGGTTGAAGAAGACATTCTATGATGCCACCATCACCATAATACCAAAACCAAATATCCTAACAAAAGAAAATTATAGGCCACTATCTCTGATGAATATAGAGGCAAAAATTCTCAGCAAATTTTTAGCCAACTGAATCTAACAACGTATAAAAAAAGATCATATATCATGACCAACTGGGATTCAGCTGAAGTTCACAAGGATGGTTCAACACACACAAATCAATCCAAGTCATACACCACATTATCAAAAGAAAAGTCAAAAAACCAACATGATCATCTCAATAGATGCAGAAAAAGCATTTGACAAATCCAATATCCATTCATGATAAAAACTCTTACCAAAGTGGGTATAGAGGGAACGTACCTTAAAATGACACAAGCCATTTATGACAAACCCACAGCCAATATAATACTCAACAGAAAAAAGCTGAAAGCCTTCCCACTAAAACCTGGAACAAGACAAGGATGCCCACTCTCACCACTTTTATCCACCATAGTATTGGAAGTCCTAGCCACAGCAATCAGACAAACAAAAGAAATAAAAGATATCCAAATTGGAAGAGAAGAGGTAAAACTGCCACTCTATGCAGATGATATGACACTATATGTTAGAAAACCCCAAGGACTCCACACAAAAACTACTCAAACTGATCAATGAACTCGGCAAAGTAGCAGGTACAAGATTAACATACAGAAGTCAGTTGCATTTCTGTATACTAACAATGAAGTATTACTATACAGAAAAGGAATATAAAAATGCAATACCTTTTAAATTCACACCCCCAAAATTAAATACCTAGGAATAAACTGACTAAAGAGGTAAAAGACTTATAGGATGGGAACTATAAAGCATTAATCAAGGAAATTAAAAAGGATTCAAAGAAATGGAAAGTTATTCCATGCTCCCAGATTGCAAGAATTAATACTGTTAAAATGGCCATACTACCCAAAGCAATCTACAGATTCAATGCAATCCCTATCAAATTACCCATGACATTTTCACAGAACTAGAACAAACAATCCAAAAATTTATATGGAAATGTAAAAGACCCAGAATTGCCAAAAAAATCCTGAGGAACAAAAACCAAACAAGAGGCATAACTCTCCCATACTTTGAACAATATTATAAAGCTACAGTAATCAAGACAGTGTGATACTGAAACAAAAACAGTCATACAGACCAATGGAACAGAATGGCAAACCCAGAAATAAACCCAGACACCTATGGTCAATTGATCTTTGACAAAGGAGGCAAGAATATGAAATGGGAAAAAGACAGTCTCTTCAACAAGTGGTGCTGGGGAAAACTGGACAGCCGCACATAAATCAATGAAATTATAACGCACCCTCACATCATGCACAAAAATAAACTCAAAATAGCTAAAGACTTAAACGTTAAGACAAGACTCCATAAAATTCCTAGAAGAAAACATAGGCAAAACATTCTCTGACATCAACCATACAAATGTTTTCTTAGGTCAGTCTCCCAAGGCAACAGAAATAAAAATAAAAATAAACAACAGAACCTAATCAAACTTACAGCTTTTGCACAGCAAAGGAAACCATAAAAAAGAGAAAACTTATAGAATGGGAGAAAATAGTTGCAAACTATGCAACTGAAAAGGCTTAATCCCCAAAATACACAAACAACTCATACAACTCAACAGCATAAAATAAAACAACCCAATTGAAAAATGGGCAGAGGATCTGAATAGACATTTCTCCAAAGATGTATGAATGGCAAACAGGCACATGAAAAAGTGCTCAGCATCACTAATTATTAGAGAAATGCAAATCAAAACTACAATGAGGTACCACCTCACACTGATCAGAATGTCTAACATTAATAAGTCTACAAATAACAAATTCTGGAGAGGGTGTGGGGAACCCTCCTTGGAGGTCCTGCAGTGGCTCAGAGGTAACGAACCTGACTAGTATCCATGAGGACATGGGTTTAAGCCCTGGCCCCTCTCAGTGGGTTAAGGATCCACTGTTACTGTGAGCTGTGATGTAGGCTCCAGATGCAGTCAGATCTCTCATTGCTGTGGCTGTGGCATAGCTGGCAGCTGTAGCTCTGATTTGACCCCTAGTCTGGGAACTTCCATATGCCATGGGTGCAGCCCTGAAAAGCAAAAAAAAGGGAGGGTAACCCTTCTACACTGTTGGTGGGAATGTAAATTGGTACAACCACTATGGAGGAACCTCAGAAAATAAAATATAGAACTACCATATGATCCAGTAATCCCACTCCTGGGCATATATATGGACAAAACTACCATTCAAAAAGATACATGCACCCCTGTGTTCATTGCTGCACTATACACAATATCCAAGACATCATAACAACCTAAATGTCCATATACAGATGATTGGATTAAGAAGATGTGGTACATATACACAATGGAATACTACTCAGCCATAAAAAAGAACAAAATAATGCCATTTGCAGCAACATGGATGGAACTAGATACTCTCATACTAAGTGAAGTAATTCAGAAAGAGAATGACAAATACCACATGTATCACTTATATATGGAATCTAATATATGGAACAAATGAAACTATCTACAGAAAACAAACCCATGAACATGGAGAACAGACTTGTGGTTGCCAAGGGGAGGAGGAGGGAGTGGGATGGACTGGGAGTTTGGGGTTAGTAGGTGCAAACTATTGCATTTGGAGTGGATAAGCAATGAGATCCTGCTTGGATCTCAATGGAACACAATGGAGACTAATGTGAGAAAAATAATGTATATATACGTATAACTGGGTTACTATGCCATGTAGCAGAAATTGACAGAACATGGTAAATTAACTGCAATAAAAAATTTTTAAAACATATGCACACTATTATACATAAAACAGATAAACAATAAGGATCTACTGTACCACACAGGGAACTACATTCAATATCTTGTAATAACCTATAATGGAAAAGAATCTGGAAAAGTATGTATATATATATACATAGATGCAGATACAGATATATATATGTATAGATATCACTTTGCTATACACCTGAAACTAATACATCAGTGTAAATTAACTCTATTTAAATTTTTAAAAAGAAAATCCATAATAGATCCATTATAGCAAAACCAGCAAAGGAAAAAAAAATTTTTAAAGTACCCAAAGACAAAATACCAGTTGCCTACAAGGAAACAAAAATTACATTTGCATTAATGTTTCCGATAGCTGGGAGTTTCTGCTGTGGCACAGAGGGTTAAAAATCCAACTGTAGCCACTCTGTGGTCACTGTGAAGGTGTAGGTTTGATCCCTGGCTTGGAGCAGTGACTTAAAGGATCTGGCATTACTGTAGCTGCAGCTTGGACTCAATCCCTGGGCCCAAAACTTCCATATGACATGGGTGTATCCATTTTAGAAAGTTTCTGTTAGCTACACAAGAGTTCAGAAAAATTGTGGAATAAATTTTTAAGTTAATGAAAGAAAAAAAAGCTGTCAATCTAGAATTCTGTACCTAGCTAAACAATTTTGAGAGTGAAATAAAGATAATTTTAGACAAATAAAAACTGGAATATCTTCTCCATTGAAAGAACCTCCAAGAAGTATATTTAAGAGAGAATTTAACCCAGAAGGAAGAAATAGGATTGAAGAAGTTATGGTGATTATTATATTATGTATATTTAAAATCTTTCATAATATTGAAAAAGAGTATAAGAGCCTTCTTTGATTAAAAGTTTCTTTAAATTGCTTCAAAATTTTAGAAACTGAGTACTACTCGTTACACTACCTATTTATTCCTATTGAAACCAGACTTGCTTGTTCAAAAACACATAGAAATAAGAATATCCTCCAAATTTTGAATTTCGAAAAAAAGTTTAAAAGAATCCTTGGATGCACAAAGGAACTAAGAGAGAAAATGATATAATTTAAGTTAAATCATATTATTGAATTATTCTGATTTCAGAATTTTAAACTATGTATTTGTTGCCTATATCTTCATACCCTACATAAATCTTAATTAAATCCCTACTGTATAAGATATGCAAAATGCCTATATAATTTTGGCCTGAAATGAAGTAAGCAGAAGTGGAAATTTATTTTAAAGCAATTATAATGGTGACATCACTATTCAGTTTATACACACTTTTGTCTAGAATTTTAACAGTTATTTATTTTATTACAAGGCCATACATGTTTGTGAAAGGTGTGGGAAATACAGAGTAGTGCAAAGAAGAATATAAAAGTTACCTAGAGCAATATGACTCAGAAATAACCACTGTAAACATTTGGAACATTAGCTGTATGATCTAAACACAACTTCCAGCTTCTTTATTCACAGATAAAACTTAAACTCTCTTAACATTAATTTCTTTACTATAACATGGGGATATTAATAGTATCTGCTTAATAGGGTTTTCATATAAAGTATATAGTATAATACTCAGCACACAATTAAATTTCACTTATTATTTCATCAGTCTTTTTTCTTTCAAATGATTTGATCTTCATTACCTAAAATGAATATAAATGTACTTATACATATGCAATGTACATATTACTCAATAGCCTACTTATCACTCATTAATAGGCCTTGAACATTTCCACCTATCAGTACGTATTCTTCCACAACATTATTTTTAATGGTTGCACATTTTTCTAACATATGGTGGATTAAGAGGAAGAGGGGGAAGAAAAACAAAAGACTGATTTAAAACCCATAGGAAAGAAAACGTAACCCAGAAACAAAAAACACAAACTTTTAAAAATGCTATATATAAGAAAGCAAAAAGAAAATGAATTTTTAACAAAACAGGAACTCAAAGACAAAAAAAAAAACACTGGAATAAAAGAAAATGAGGTTTAACACTAAAAATATTAACACTAAAGATATTTTGAAATAAAGAAAAATTAGAGAAACTTAGGATAATCATTACGAGCAAGTCTATTCAGCAAGCATTGCTGGGAAACCTGGAGAGCTGCATGCAAAGCAATGAGACTAGAACACACCCTCACACCATGCACAAAAATAAACTCAAAATGGCTGAAAGACTTAAATCTACAACAGGACACCCTCAAACTCCTAGAAGAAAACATAGGCAAAACACTCTCTGACATCAACATCATGAATATTTTCTCAGGTCAGTCTCCCAAAGCAACAGAAATCAGAGCAAAAATAAACCCATGGGACCTCATCAAACTGAAAAGCTTTTGCACAGCAAAGGAAACCCAAAAGAAAACAAAAAGACAACTTTCAGAATGGGAGAAAATAGTTTCAAATGATGCAACCGACAAGGGCTTAATCTCTAGAATATATAAACAACTTATACAACCCAACAGCAAAAAAGCCAATCAATCAATGGAAAAATGGGCAAAAGACCTGAATAGACATTTCTCCAAAGAAGATATACAGATGGCCAACAAACACATGAAAAAATGCTCAACATCGCTGGTTATAAGAGAAATGAAAATCAAAACTACCATGAGATATCACCTCACACCAGTCAGAATGGCCATCATTAATAAATCCACAAATAACAAGTGCTGGAGGGGCTGTGGAGAAAAGGGAACCCTCCTACACTGTTGGTGCGAATGTAAACTGGTACAGCCACTATGGAGAACAGTTTGGAGATACCTTAGAAATCTATACATAGAACTTCCATATGACCCCACAATCCCACTCTTGGGCATCTATCCGGACAAAACTCTACTTAAAAGAGACACATGCACCTGCATGTTCATTGCAGCACTATTCACAATAGCCAGGACATGGAAACAACCCAAATGTCCATCCACAGATGATTGGATTTGGAAAAAGTGGTATATATACACAATGGAATACTACTCAGCCATAAAAAGAATGACATAATGCCATTTGCAGCAACATAGATGGAGGTAGAGAATCTCATAGAGTGAAATGAGCCAGAAAGACCAAAGACAAATACCATATGACATCACTTATAACTGGAATCTAATATCCAGCACAAATGAACATCTCCTCAGAAAAGAAAATCATGGACTTGGAGAAGAGACCATGTGGCTGCCTGATGGGAGGGGGAGGGGAGTGGGAGGGATCGGGAGCTTGGCCTTATCAGACACAACTTAGAATAGATTTACAAGGAGATCCTGCTGAATAGCATTGAGAACTTTGTCTAGATACTCATGCTGCAACAGAACAAATGGTGGGGAAAAAAATGTAATTGTAATGTATACATGTAAGGATAACTTGATCCCCTTGCTGTACAGTGGGAAAAAAAAAAGATACACATATAGGGAAGATAGCAAGTTAACAAAAAATGTTCCTCTGAATTCCAAGAACCCAAAAGTGGAAAAGTCTTGAAAGACGTTATAAAAAAATTTTTCCTGGAGCTCTCTGCTGGCTCAGCAGGTTAAGGATCCGGCATTGTCACTGCTGCGGTTCGGGTCACTGCCGTGGTTTGATCCCTGGCCCAGGAACTTCCATATGCCATGGGCACAGCCAAAGATAATAAAAAGCCCAAAAGACAACCAATGGAATAGGAGGACATATTTGCAAATCATATATCTGATAAGGGGTTAATAGTCAAAATACATAAGGAACTCATGCAACTCAGCAGCAAAAAAACCCTAGTAATCTTGTCTAAAAATAAGCAGAGAGGACCTGAGTAAACATTTTTTCAGAGAGAATATACAAATGATCAACAAGTATTTGGAGATATTCAAAATCTCTAATCATTAAGAAATGAATATCAAAGCCAAAATGAGATATCACCTCTTTAGGACAGCTATTATCAAAAAGACAAGAGATATTGGAGTCCTTGCTGTGGTGCAATAGGATCAGCAGGACCTTGGGAGCGCTGGGATGCAGATCCAATCCTAGGACCAGCACAGAGAGGTAAGGATCTGGTGGTGCCACAGATACGGCTTAGGTCACGGTTGTGGCTCAGACCTGATCACTGGCCCAGGAACTCCATGTGCCACAGAGCAGCAAAAAAATTAAAAAAAAGAGAGATAACAACTGTTGGTAAGAGGATGGAGAGAAAGGGGAAAAGAACTCATGTACACTGATGGGAGTGTAAATTGGTGCAGTCTGCTATGAAAAACAGCATGGAGGCTCCTCGAAAAATTAAAAACAGAGCTACCACGTAATTAAGTAATTGCACATGTGGGTATTTATCCAAAGAAAATAAAAACACTATTCAAAGTAATTATTATTCAAAATAATATAGGCACCGACATATTCATTGCAGCATTATTTACAATTGCTAAGACATGGAAGCAACTGGAATGTCCACTGGTGGATGGATGGATAAAGAAACTGTGACACACAGACACACAAACAAATACACACAAACACACACTCTCACAGGAATATTATTTAGCCATAAAAAATAAAATCTTGTCATTTGCAACAACATGGATTATAGCTCAAGGGCATTATGGGGGATGAAATACACCAGGTAGAGACAAATACTGTTGCCATATTTGTGTGTAATATTTTTTAAAGCCAACTTGACAGAAACAGAGCATAGAACACTAGTTGCCAGGAACTGAGGGAAAATGGGGAGATGTAGATCAAAAAGTACAAATTTTCGGTTAGAAGATGAATAAGTTTTGAGGAGCTAAAGTACAGTAACAGCGACAATAGTTAAAAATACTGCATTATATACTTGAAGTGTGCTGAGGATAGATTTTAAGTTTTCTCACCATATACAAAGAATTAACTATGTGAGGTGATGGATGTGTTACTTTTCTTGATCTTGGTAATCATTTCAAAATGTGTAAATATATATATATATCAAATCATCACACTGTACACCTAAAATAGATATAATTACATCTGCCAATTTTTCCTCAATAAAATGGTGAGAGGGAACACTACTTACTGAGGTTTTAAACTTTCTTCACAGTTTTTTTGTGCTTAGAGTACATCCCACCAGGGATGTACAATCAACATACTCTGCTCTAAGTTCAGCTGGAATAATTGTTCTACTTTGAAATACAGTGAAATACACTAACTTGAAATACAGTGAAAATAATCTGTTGCTTTGTTTTCAATTTTTACTGAGTTTTTCCTCTGGTATAACTTTATTAAATAAACCATTTACCTGATGCTAAATCAAAATTACATGAAAGATATATTTAGAGATGTCCTATTTTCATCCCCGTCATCTCCATCCTGTCCATCTTCCTTCAAAAGAAAACATTTTTCTTAGTTTTTCTTGTTCCTTCCACAGTTCAATTTTAATGCAATTAAATTTATTTATAATATAATTTAATTTAAATTAGGGAAATTAGGGAAGCAATCCCGTTTATCATTGCATCTAAAAGAATAAAATACCTAGGAGTACATCTACCTAAAGAGACAAAAGACCTGTACTCTGAAAACTATAAGATGAAAGAAATCAAAGATGACACAAATAGATGGAAAGACATACCACATGATTGGATTGGAAGAGTCAATGTTATCAAAATGACAATACTACCTAAGGCAATCTACAGATTCAATGCAATCCCTATCAAATTACCAAGGACATTTTTCACAGAACTCAAACAAAATATTTTAAAGTTTGTTTGGAAGCACAAAAGACCCAGAATAGCCAAAGACATCCTGAAAAAGAAAAATGGAGCTGGAGGAATCAGGCTCCCAGACTTCAGGCTATACTACAAAGCAACAATCATCAAAACCATATGGTACTGGCGCAAAGACAGAAATACAGATCAGTGGAACAGGATAGAAAGCCCAGAATTCAACCCACACACCCACAGCCAACTAATCTATGACAAAGGAGGCAAGAATATACAATGGAAAAAAGACAGCCTGCTCAATAAGTGAGTCATGCTGGGAAAACTGGACGGCCACATGGAAAAGAATGAAATTAGAACACTCTCTAAAAATAAACTCAAAATGGATTAAAGACCTAGATAGAAGACCAGATACTATCAAACTCTTAGAGGAAAACAAAGGCCAAACACTCTCCGACATAAACAACAGCAACATCTTCTCAGATCCACCTCTTAGAGTCATGACAGTAAAAGCAAAAATAAACAAGTGGGACTTAATTAACTTCAGTGTTTCTGCACAGCAAAGGAAACCCTAAACAAAACAAAAGGACAACCCATAGAATGGTAGAAAATCTTTGCAAATGAATCCACTGACAAGGGGTTAATCTCCAAAATTTATAAACACCTCCTACCACTCAATACCAAAAAAAACAAACAACCCCATCAAAAATGGGCAGAAGATCTAAACAGACAGTTATTCAAAGAAGACATACAGATGGCCAAAAAACACGAGAAGATGTTCAACATCACTCATCATTAGAGAGATGCAAATCAAAACCCCTAGGAGGTACCACCTTACACCAGCCAGAATGGCCATCATCAAAATGTCTACAAACAGGAGTTCCCGTCGTGGCGCAGTGGTTAACGAATCCGACTAGGAACCATGAGATTGCGGGTTCGGTCCCTGTCCTTGCTCAGTGGGTTAACGATCTGGCGTTGCCGTGAGCTGTGGTGTAGGTTGCAGAAGTGGCTCGGATCCTGCGTTGCTGTGACTCTGGCGTAGGCCGGTGGCTACAGCTCCGATTCAACCCCTAACCTGGGAACCTCCATATGCCGTGGGAGCGGCCCAAGAAATAGCAACAACAACAACAACAACAACAACAAAAAAGACAAAAGACAAAAAAATGTCTACAAACAATAAGTGCTGGAGAGGGTGTGGAGAAAAAGGAACCTTATTACACTGTTTGTAGAAATGTAAATTGGTGCAGCCACTGTGGAAAACAGTATGGGGATTCCTCATAAAACTAAATATAGAACTACTATTTGGTCTAGCAATCCCACTCCTAGGCATCTATCCAGAGAAAACCACGACTCGAAAAGACACATGTACTCCAATGTTCATTGCAGTACTATATGCAATAGCCAAGACATGGAAACAACCTAAATGTCCATCGACAGTGGAGTGGATCAAGAAGATGTGGTACATACACACAATTGGATTGTGATGATCATTGTACAACTATAAATGTAATAAATTCATTGAGTAATAAAAAATGATCAAAAAAAGAAAACATTTTTCTTAGTTTTTCTTGTTCCTTCCACTGTTCGATTTTAATACAATTAAATTTATTTATAATTTAATTTAATTATATTATATAAATTAAATATCAATTATACTTTAATGTAAATAATATATATGTCCCCTTTCTACTTTTTTTGGCAGGGGAGGGAGGGCACACCTGTGGCAGATGGAAGTTCCCTCTCCAGGTCTCGAATTTGAGCCACAACTGCAACCTACATCACAGTTGCAGCAATGCTGGATCCTTAACTCATTGCATTGGGCTGAGGATCAAACCTGTGCCTCAGTAGCAACCTGAGCCACTACTGAGACAAAGTGGGATTCTTAACCTCTATGCCACAGCAAGAACTCCCCTTTTCCATTTCTCACATAAAAGGTGGCATATTCTCAAACTGTTTTATGCCTTGATTTATTTCAGTATTTACTCTAGAGGCCACTGTACACATCAGTGTACAGAGATCTCCCTCATTCACCTTCCCAGATGTCTATTACCCTATTGCCTGGCTATATCTCAGTTTTTGTTGTTGTTTTTGTTTTGCTTTTTAGGACCACACCTACGGGACATGGAAGTTCCCAGGCTAGCAGTCCAAGCAGAGCTACAGCTGCTGGCCTACAGCATAGCCACAGCAATGCCAGATCCGAGCCACATCTGCAACATACACCACTGCTCACAGCAACACCGGACCCCCAACGCACTGAGCCAGGCCAAGGATGGAACCCACAGCTTCACGGTTCCTAGTTGGATTCATTTCGGCTGTGCCACGATGGGAACTCCCTGGGTTTGTTTGTTTGTTTGTTTAACATTTCCTTCCTATTAGATATTTAGGACGTTTCCATTCTTTTGTAATTACAAATAAATGTCAAAGCATCTAGGTTTCTGAGAGATACTCTTTATCAGATTATAATCAGACTATTCTTCCTTTTTTGGGACGTGTCAAATTTTAATAAATGCTTTTGCTTCAGCAATTGAGATGATCAATAAGAGATCTGCTGTATTAATTGAGACAATAGATGAATAAAGTGTCTGATATTAAGCTTTCCTAGCATTTCCACAATAAGGCCTTTTTTCACAAAGATGCAATGTATTTCTAGGTTTACTAGAAGTGGTTGTTGATATTTTATTTTACCAGGTTTGCATTTATAACTGAGATCTGTATTAGTCTGCTCAGGCCGCCCTTACAAAACACCATAG
Source organism: Phacochoerus africanus (assembly GCF_016906955.1). NCBI lineage: Eukaryota > Metazoa > Chordata > Mammalia > Artiodactyla > Suidae > Phacochoerus > Phacochoerus africanus. Next base: position 37,699,874 of record NC_062553.1, read on the forward strand.
ACTCTGTGGCTTAAAGAACAGAAATTTATTTCCTCACAGTTCTGGAGGCTGGAAGTCTAAGATCAGGGTGACAACACAGTTGGTTTCTAGTGAAAGCTCTGCCTTTGGGTTATCAAGAGCTGTCTTCTCAGCATGTGTTCACATGACCTTTTTTTTTTGTAAGAGCATGGACAGGGAGGGCAAGTTTTCTGGTGTCTCTCCTTACAAGTGCACTAATCCCATCATGAGGTCCCACCTCATGACCTCATCTAACCCTTATTACCTCCCTAAGGCCTCATCTCCAAATAGCATCACAGTGGAGGTCAGGGCTTTAACATGAACTTTGGAGGGACACATTCAAGTGATAACATTCCAGTCCTGGCCCCTCAAAATTCATGTTGTTCTCACATGTAAAATTCACTCCATCCCAACAGCCCCAAAAGTCTTAAGTCATTCCAGCATGAACTCTAAAGTCTAGGGTCCAACGTTTCATTTAAATATCATCTAGGAGTTCCCATTCTGGTTCAGCGGTTACAAACCCAAATGTATCCATGAGGATGCAGGTTCAATCCCTGGCCTTGCCAGTGGGTCAAGGATCTGGCATTGCTATGAGCTGTGGTGTAGGTCATAGTCACAGCTCAGATCTGGCATTGGTGTGGCTCGCAGCTGCAGTTCCAGTTCAGCCCCTAGCCTGGGAACTTCCACATGCCATGGCCATAAAAAGATGGAAAAATAAAAAAGAAATATCATCTAAATCATACATGGGTGAGACTCAAGGGTATGATTCATCCTGAGGCAAAATTCTTCCTTGAACACTGACATGGCTAGATGTGTTCCCACACTTCACCTGCTTCACTGCCTCTCATGATTGACTGTAACACGACCACTTGGCCAACCGTAAACTCTAGAATAAGCAAAGACTTTTTTTTTTTTTTTTTTTTGCTTTTTAGGGCCACACCCGCGGCACATGAAGTTCCCAGGCTAGGGGTCGAATTGGAGCTGTAGCTGCTGGCCAACACCACAGTCACAGCAACGCTGGATCCAAGCTGCATCTGCAACCTACACTACAGCTCGTGGCAACACAGGATCCTTAACCCACTGAGAGAGGCCAGGGATTGAACCTGCGTCCTCATGGATACTAGTCGGGTTCACTTCTGCCGTGTCACAAAGGGAACTCCCTAGAATAAGCAAAGACTTTTGACTTAAGATCTTCATTTCTCTCCCATGGCAGCCCTCCTATATTATTTTTTCTATTTTTGGTTGATTTTTAAAGACATAATATGGTAACATAGCCACTGTGGCTTAATAGCCATCAGGTCATCATAAATCTTATCTCCTGAAACACATAATCTAAAGGCTGTTGTTCAGTGTGCATATGTTAACAGATAACCACAGCAGAGCAAACTCTCTGCATCTGATTACTTAATAAACCATGGAAGAAGCAGAAAGTAATTACAAGGAGGGAACTGTAGAATTCCTCACCTCCCAATTTCTGAGGTGATAAAATTCTCAAGTACCTATAAAAGCATGGTTGGCCTTCCCATAAAATCAAAAACTAAAGGCTCTGTTCAATTCAACTGACATATATAATGGAAACGTTTTTGAATCTAAGAATGGAACAGCTTAATCTGATTAAACATAGAAACTCCAGGAGAGACCTTTAAAATAAAACTGTCATAATTGTAAATAAAACTTCATGGTGTTTAGAAAAATGATGTATTTACTATAGAATAAAATGGTCTGAATTAGTAATCTTGTCCCCAAGAATTAAGAGTTGAAATGGATTGTGCTTTCTTGTCTCTGATCCTCTCACAGAATTTCTCAAGTTAAAAATAATACAAGGGAGTTCCCGTCGTGGCGCAGTGGTTAACAAATCTGACTAGGAACCATGAGGTTGCGGGTTCGGTCCCTGCCCTTGCTCAGTGGGTTAAGGATCCGGGGATGCCGTGAGCTGTGGTGTAGGTCGCAGATGCGGCTCGGATCCCACATTGCTGTGGCTCTGGCATAGGCCAGTGGCTATAGCTCTGATTCGACCCCTAGCCTGGGAACCTCCATATGCCACAGGAGCGGCCCAAGAAATAGCAAAAAGACAAAAAAGAAAATAATAATAATAATAAATAATACAGGGAGTTCCCATAGTGACTCAGCAGTAATGAACCTGACTAGTATCCATGAGGGTGAGGGTTCAATCCCTGGCCTCGCTCAGTGGATCTCACCTTGCCCTGAGTTGTAGTGTAGGTTGCAGGCAAAAGTGAACTGATGCTCAGATCTGGTGTTGCTGTGGCTGTGGCATAGGCCAGCAGCTGCCTCTCTGATTGGACCCCTAGCCTGAGAACTTCCACATGCTGCAGGTGCCACCCTAAAAAGACAAATAATATTTATAATAATAAGTTCATGTCTCAAAAGCAGATACTAGACAACCAGCTACTTGAGGACAGGATTTCTATCTAACCCACTATTATAATCCACACAGCCAAACCCCAGAGTTTGGCACCAATCAATAGCTGCTTATAAGCAAATGATGCTTCCCAGAGTATGAACCTAGCCTCTCAGAAATTGAGAGGTCTCACAAGCCTGGAAGGGTACTCAGGTGTCAGGGTGACTGGGCCAACTAGTATAATCATAAGCAAGTACTGGGAGTCTTATCAATTCAAACACCTCATGCAAGTGTTAAGCGAATGAAGCAGAGCAGCAAAATAGAAGAATAAAATATGTTAACACTGGGAGACAAGGAATGGTTTGCATCAAATGAGAACTGACGCAAAGCTTTTGGCTTAGAAAAGACATTATCATACTCATTTCAACTGCAAGTAAGTGAAAAGACATATTCTCCAAAGGCTCGAATAAGAGCAAACAGATTCCCACTGGTGGGTTTCTTGCTCTCAACACAAAACTGTACTAAGACCAAAAACCTGAGACAGTCAGCAAATTGATTGACTCAGGCAAAAGAATACATACAGTGCCAATTTTCTTTCAGAACCAGAGAGTAAAGTAAATTCCACATTTTTAAACTTTTAGGTGAGAACTTGACTTTTAAAGGATCATTTTTATCCTTGAATTTGAGCAGGACTGTTTCTGTAATGCTGTTATCCATATGCTACTGTTTTTCTTTTCTCTGCATGGATCCAGGGTATTGGGCTGTTCTTCCTGAAGAGGAAACTGGGATAATGAATCTTGAGAGGGAAGTTTGGAGCCACCAGCCTTTCTGACATGACTATTTAACTCTGACTCTCATCTGCTGTATTCATGTGTTGTAGGCACATTATGTGTAGAGGCACATGTCGCCTGTGGGCTACAGCAGGATTCATTTTGGAGAGAGCATCTGGGAGTCTTGCCCAGAAATCAGCACAGCAGGATGAATGGGACTGTGGCCAAAGGAGAATGAACCAGGCACTGGTCCATTACCCCTTTCAAAACCTTGCTCTGCAAGTCATTGAGTTCACTCTCTCCGGGAGGAACTCAATACATCCCAAGGATAGAGTCATCTACAGACGGAATGATAAGGAAGGAAAGGGGAATGGGAAGATAAAAGAGACATTCAAATTTCCTTTCTTTGTCTCCCAAGACCCAAGCAGGTCTTTATTAGAATGCTACCATGGGAGTTCCCACTGTGGCGTGATGGGTTAAGAATCCTACTGCAGCAGCTTGGGTCACTGCATAGGTGCAGGTTCCATCCCCGGCCGGGCACAGTGGTTAAAAAGATCCAACGTGGCCACACCTGTAATGTAGGTCTCAGCTGTGGCTGAGATTCACTTCCTGAGCCAGGAACTTCCATAATGCCATGGGTGCAATCATAAAAAAAAAAAAAAAAAAAGTGCTACCATGTTAACTAGATAAGCATTGCTTCACTCGTTCTAGCTTATATATTGATGTTAGCCAGAGCCCATGTCCAAATCTCATTAACTATTCTTTAAGCCTTATTAAACTAAACTAAACTATTCCTAAAGAACATGATTTAGTACATGGAGACGGCAACCAACTGGACTTGAACCTTGGAGTCTAATACTGATGGCTGGCAGACCACATAAGGGATGGCGTCCAGGGTCATGACCAAGGCCACAAATTTCTAATAAAACAGCTTAGCCAGACCTTAGACTTTCCCAGGTACCAAAACCAAAACCAAAACAAACCACTCTTTTCCTCCAGAGTATATGTCCTTAATCACAATCCAAAGACTGCAACAGGAGCATACATAAAATTCTTGCTGTCAATGAAGAAAGTGGATAGGAGAAAATAGCATCTTTCCATTAACCTCCAAATGAAATTCTACAATGCTTAAATTATTGATGTAGGCAACAATGAGAAAAGCAAATTAGAAATCATAGCTGTTTTCATATCAGTGTAGAGCTATTACAGACATTGCAAAATATTATGTATGCTTATCTGCATCATAAAATTACAGTTATTGACCTCCTGCTGGCATCATTATTTAATGGGTTAATAAATACATGCATTACTATATCATGAATTTCTATTTCTAAAATTTTGATTACTGGATTTTAATAAAATTGCCTTTCTTTGTGATTCTGTGTAACTTATTTTAAGCACCAAAATATTATCCTGAGAAGGCATCTACAGGCTTCACCATGTTGCCAGAGGAGGCCTTTGCACAAAAGTTAAGAAGCTCTGCAGAGTTCCTATTATGGTTCAGTGGGTTAAGGACCAAACCAATGTTGTCTCCGCGAGAATGCAGGTTCCATCCCTGGCCTTGTTCAGTGGGTTAAGGATCTGGCATTGCCACAAGCTGTGGCATAGGTCACAGATGCACCTCCAATTCGGCCTCGGACCTGGGAACTTCAATTTGCCACATGTGAGGCCATGGGGGAAAAAAAAGCAGCAGCAGCAGCAGCAGCTCTGCTATAGAGCATCCCTGCTGTTCCTGGGGATGTGACACCAACAGCTGGAATTCAGGTACCTTAAAGTAGTATTTCATGAGTTGAAGAATTATACAGGCTTTTTCACAGGCAGAAAGTTATGGAAGTACACAGAAAATTACCAATATGCATAAATTAAGTAGAAATGACACTACAACACTAATAAGATTTAAACTAATTATATTAATGAATGAATATTAACAGCATTCTGCTAAAATACCTTGAATATGTTGCTAAGTCCTGAGACACAAGTTCTTCTGCATTTAGGAAGCTTATACGACTGTATATCCTCATTGTGTAAGTTGGTTTTTCCCTATTTGAACTTCCACAAAGGTGGCCTTTGTACAACATGGCAGTATGTAATTTAACTAAGAAGAATACCTCTAAGATATCTAAGAATAACTAAGAAGGATATCTCTCAAACCCGCCTCTATTCCTTTCTTGATGGCTGGCAAATGTCTAAGAAATAAAGCTTAGCAGCAACTTTGTCATTAAGAGAAACTCAAACACAGGCACCAAAATTGCATATCAGTACTTGTTATAATTATACAGGTTATCAAGATTAGGCATACATTATCTTTTTTTTTTAATTATCCCTGAAATGAAAGCATACACTTAGGCAAGTGTTACAGAGAATTCTTGGATTCCTGGGAAACATCTGAGGTCCCTCACCCCCCCAGATAGAGAAGTACTGTCCAAAAAACAACAGAGGAATGGTAAGCCAGTCACTCACCTACATTTGCATGTATAAGCACAGATTCCTCCTCCAAACCCACAATAATCTACTGTCAGTTATCCACAGAGGTAGATACATGACTCTGAAGACAGCATTACTGCCTTTTGAAGAATATAATGAAGACACCCAGGGTTCCAATCTTGACAGGATTAGAAGATGTCAGGAAAAAAGGAGAAGAGACTTTACCTGGTTTCAGACGTCTAATTGGACTCCCCCTCCCCAGATTCCCACTTGGATAGTTCCCCAATGAACAGTAATCCAAATAAAACTTCAGGACTTGCTCTGATCCTCTTAGCTTCATGTTCTTATAGAACTCACTTTTAAGCTAATGGAAATGCCATGTTAAAAACAGAAAACTAGGAAGTAAGAATAACCAGGGTTTTTGACTGCTATACATGCTTTCTACACTCAGTAAATATGGAGTATGTGTTTAAAGCATTTTGGTACAGAGTTATCAGTGCTAATAGATCACTGCTATTGTGACAGTTTCACTGTCATGATCCAAGTCATTTTATCTTCAGAACAGAGACTGTGTAGTTAGTTCATTGTTGGGGGGTGGGGAACGAAGTAGAAGGTGAATGTCCATTGTTAGGAGAATGGTTGAAATAAATTATGGTATAATGACAGTATTAAATGCTATTCAGTTACTGTAATAATGAATTAGAGCTAAATCACTGTTATAGAGATATTTACATAAAGCATTCCTGAGTGAGAGAAACATGTAAAAAATTGTATATAACAGTGTGATCTCATTTTTTGAAAAACAAAAATCACAAAACACCTCTGTAAACATGGTCTTCTGTATACATGTATGTGTATATATGTTTATATACAATTGTATGAGCATGGAGAAAACCATAAAATCATACACACTATGTTGTTAACATGGTTTAACTCTGGGGAGAAACAGGGTAATATGATGCAAAAGGAAGAATAAATGATTTATGCAAAAAGGGGGGGAAGTCTTCCAATTAAAATAATATATAATATAATCGTATTTATTCACTATAAAAAGAAAAATCAATTCCCAATGTTGGAGAAATTAAAAAAAGAAGAAACAATAGAGTAAATAAGGAAGGTAAAAGTGATTGAGGGGTAGAAAACATTTCTAGAATGGCACAATAAGATCCTCCAAAAATCTGTTCCTCCATAAAAACAGTAAAAACACTGGGAAAAGTATCAAAATCAGATTTTTCAGAACTTTGGAATTTAACTAAAGGCTTGTATCAATTAGAGGAACATTTTTTCAGGAAAAATGGCTGAACCACAGTGAGAACTATGAGCTTTGTAGCATTTATACTTGCCCTATTCCCATCACCCTCTCCCTCGTTCTGCAGGAGCCTTGAAAACCAATGCCCTGGAGTTCCCGTCGTGACGCAGTGGTTAACGAATCCGACTAGGAACCATGAGGTTGCGGGTTCGGTCCCTGCCCTTGCTCAGTGGGTTAACGATCCGGTGTTGCCGTGAGCTGTGGTGTAGGTTGCAGACGCGGCTTGGATCCCGCGTTGCTGTGGCTCTGGCATAGGCCGGTGGCTACAGCTCTGATTGGACCCCTAGCCTGGGAACCTCCATATGCCGCGGGAGTGGCCCAAGAAATAGCAACAACAACAACAACAACAATAACAACAACAACAACAAATAAAAAAAAAAAAGAAAACCAATGCCCTTGCAACCATGGTAACTATGAAAAACAGCAACCTAGGAGGCAAGGATGGGGGAAAATGGGTTTGAAGCACCCAAAAAAACCACTCCCAGAGAACTGTTACCATTCAACTTATCTGGAAGCTCCCTGGAAAGGATCCATTCTCAGGACTTGTCTTTATTTGATCTCAGAGCTTTCTCTACACAAAAAATTCAATCCCTGGGATGCTTGCTGAAATCAATCTGTGGCAATTGTTTAACATTACAGTTACCTGAGGCAAGGATATCTTGCAGAAAAAAAGAGGCTGACCTAAACACTTAAAAAGAAAAACTAGGGAATAAGATGTCTGAAAGGGCCTTTGAAAAGCTTTGACATTTTCCCTGGGATCTAGAAGGCCCAAGCTGTGTCCATATCCAAGAAAGATGTGAGAAGCCAGTCACAAAAGCCACATATTTATTGTATGATGCCCTTTATATGAAATGTTCAGAACAGACAAATCCATAGAGACAGAAAGTAGATTAGTTTTGGACAAAGGCTGAGGGAGAGAGGAAATGAGGAATAATGGATACAGCATTTCTTTTTACAGTGATGAAAATGTTCTAAAATTAAATAGTGGGGTGATTGCTGCACAACTCTGAATACACTTTTTAAATACTGGAAAGTCCCTTGTGGGACAGTAGATTAAAGATCCAGTGTTGTCACTGCAGTGGCTCAGGTTGCTGCTGTGACATGGGTTTAATCCCTGACCTGGGAACTTCTACATACCAAGGACACAGCTAAAAAAATTTTTTTCTTAAATACTGAATTACATATATTAGAGGTTAAATTTTATGGAAAGTGGATTATATCTCAAAGAGGTTTTTTTTTTAAGTGAATGAAAGGTATGATGCATTCTCATCTGATATGGATGATTTAGGAGCTGGTCATCAAAGAACACAACGAGAGAACAGAACACTTTATGCTTTCAGCTTATAAGCCGACTCTCTTGTCACTTTTAATTCCTGATTAGAGTTTCAAGGTTATTTTATTTTGTGCCATATCACTTCTAACCCAAAATCTCTTGGTTAGTCAAAGAGTTTTTCCCTTTCCTTAAAATTCATTTTATGCTTAAATATTTATGAAACATATATCAGAAGCCAGGATGAAAATAAAACCCAAATACAGAATGCAACCTAAGGAAAAAAAAATTAAATAAAAAAAAACACCCTTACTGAAATGTAGTATTGAAATTTAACTATGGGCATTTTCCCTTTCCATATTACAACTGGTTTTCAAAATGCAACTAATGAAACTCCAGATGTAACAGATGTCACATAAAGCCTATTTCACACTTACAAAGCCCAGCTCTGCCACACAGTGTAATTTGGGAGGTAGTCTGGTTAAGATTTTACAAACTGTAGTATCCTATACTTTGGCATGATATTAAGGACTCCCAGGAGGAAATGTCTTAAGGAAAGCCTATTTCCTGGTGCCTTTTGACTAGAATTCTCTCCTTGGTTTTCTACCCAGGATATTGGGCAGGACAGAAAGTCTCGCCACTATATTTTAGGACTGAAGGGAACTCAAATAGCTTTCACATATGCCAGAAATTTAAAATAACATTTTAATTAGAGACTATTTTTAAAAAAGGAATAAAAACAAATTCTCTGCTAAGTGTTAGTACAGATACAAGGTATTAAATAAATATTTTAAATAAACACATTAAATACTATAAGTAACACTGGTTAAATAAAGTATAGAAATGTGATCAGATATTAAATTGTTGAAATGACTGTAGTTCATTTATTTATTCATTCAACAAATATTTTATTGAGCACTGGCTATAAAACAGAAAAAGAAGGCAGATTGCTTTCTCTACTCTCCTAGGGCTTAAAATTTGCTCAGAAATGCTCCTGCTACTGCAAAGACAGCAATGAAATTAAATAAGAAAGCATGACATGCTTGGAAGAACACTGATCTAGGAGTCACAATAGCTGCATCCCAATTCCTGATTAGTACCACTACTGATGAATACTGTCTACTGACTAGTAAATAAGTGACATTGGATATGTCAACTTAATTTCTCTAAGCCTCAATTTCACACCTTGAAAAAATGGTGTATATTACCTGTCCTGCATACCTCATCAGTTAATCATAAAAGCCACAGGAAAAATAGTCAAACATGCCCTGAAGACTATCAAAAGCTCTATACTCACAGGCTAGCAATATTACTGAAGTACATGAAAAATGATCAAATCCCTTACAATAAATAATTTTAATTAATACAGACAGTCTATTGAGGTCTATGTAGTCAGACGGTAAAACTCAAGGCTAACTGTCAAGTACATTAACAACACAGAATGACACATATTCAAAGGTTTTGACCTTTCTCCATTTAATCATTCTAATTTCACCTGGATTTCCTTTACATGTCAAATTACATTCATATTCTCAAGCATCGTTCCAGCCCTAGTACGAGAAAATGAGTCAAACAGATGCCTAGCAAACTTCCAAACTAAGCAACAAGGACCATATGTTTCTTTACTCTTCAGGGTGTATGTTTGTCACCTCTATTTGAATCTTAACAAATGACAGAACTCTCAAAATAAAGACAAATCCACTTTGTAAAAGAAGATTACAATTGCTGTAATTGCAACCACATTAACTGGACAGAGTTTTTGCTTAAATTACTTCTGCCCCTCTGTTGAAAAACAGTCCTTAAGAATAATGAAGAGTTTAAGGCATGTCCAAAATATTAAAAATTTCAAAATTAAACTCATGAGGAAAATAAATTTTACTTGGCCTAATTTGGGTTGGTAGTATTACTGTGGGTAATGAAGATGAATCCATATGAGTTGCTGGTGAACACCAAGCATAAGAAACAGTTAATTCTACCAGTGGTCCGTAAAACAATGGAATCCAAACATTCTCTTTGGGGCTAGAGAAATAAAATAATGCTGCTTTTCTTGAGACACTAGCAAAGATATATTGTGATAGCTTAAGAGTCACCTTAATCCTTCCCTTCCTGGCTCAGAATGAAAATAAATATTCTGTCCTAGACCAAAGATGTGATTTCTCCTTGTAGGTTTTCATGAAAGAAGAAGGAACAAATAAGGAAGTAACCGGGGATAGTGGGTTTTGTGTAATTTTCAATCACATAACCTTATTTTACGAAGTAGAAAGTAAGAATGGAGACAATGGTAGAGAAAGCTCTTAAGAGTGACGGTGCTCTGAGTATGATTTATCAGCACTAACTGGGTCCCTTTCCACATTAATCCTCTCCCACCAGCATTCTGGAAGTTGAGTTACTTTACTAAAACATCAGAAGGGTATTGAGGCACAGAGCCGCAATCCAGAGCACATCACCTACTGCCATCTAAGCAGACACATCCCTACACTTTCCATCTTCTCTTTCTCCCCCAGCTCTTGTTCTGGAGTAACTGAAAAATCCCCCCATTTCTTCTCAAACAGGAGTTTTGCACATGCCAATTTCCTCAAAGCCTGATAATGTGCCAGTCACCAACAAGCAAAATAAATTGCACAGTCAGTAAAACACAGAAATGAGGAAGAATTCAAAGATCCCTGGAAAAAAAAATGAGGGGAGAGCTCCTGTTAAATCCCTTGGCATTTGATTATAGAACTGTACATCCAGTATTCTCTCTGCAGGCTTCTCCATCTCAAACGTTTTCACCACATAATTGACTGTAAGGCAAATGTGCAATGAAAGATAAATGAACTGGTAGACAGTATGGATGAGTGGACAGTTTGATTTCCAGTGAGGTGAAATGTGTTAGCGTTTCTTCCAATTAGGTAAGTTATTGATGGCATTATTGAGCTAACAGATGATATGATTTGCCCCTAGCTGGTTTTTTATTTTGAAAAACACTACACTGGAGGAGATGGAGGCTGAGGACCTCAAAGGTGCAGAGTTGAACCCACATTTTCCATAGAACTTTGGAAAGTCTATCAGTGGATTGTGATGATATGCCAAGAACAAACACCAATGTGGAAGGCTTTCACAACACGATACAAAACTCAGGCACAAATATGCATCCTAGTTTTTGGAAACTGGTACCTCTCTTAATGAAGGAAGAAATTTTAGCAAAAAAGAAAAAGTGCAGTGCTAAATAAGGAGATGAATTAAGAAGAAAAAAAAAGTATAAAAATACTATAAACAGAAGACTTGGAAGACAAGGCACAATTCACAAAATATAATCAGTTATTGGTGCAGTGTTGCCATGAATCTACACACATTTTAAGTGTATTCAAAGATGTTGTATTTAGCGATAAAATCTTTTTAATTTTGTTATTCATTTCTCATGTTCCAGTATGTCATTTTAAATGTCCCTCTTGTATTTTTCATTGTTTTATCTCTTATGACAAAACTGCCTTACAGTCGGATAATTATGAGGCAGAGATGCTTGCAGAAAAGATACCTAAGGCAAAGATACCTAACGGCAAAAGTACCAAGCCAGAAGACACTAACAACAGAGGGAACCTAATTTACTTATCAATTTAATCATTTCAAAATAAGTAACTTAAAAACAGAAGCACAAACTTTCAGAGGTGAACCACCATAAAATCAATACCAATAATACTGGGGCAAGCAGCATAAATACTATGCCTCAGACACACTGAATGTCATCTCTACGTTTTTATTTCTTACTCCTGTCCTGATCTCCATGGCTGAGCTGACGGCATTTTATGTTTAGGAATAAGACACTTGGCTCAGCTTGCCAGATAAGGGAGCAGAGTTTTCCTGTGTGACCAGTAAGTGGTTGTGAATTAAGAGGATCAGTTGCTACACTGAAAAATCTACCTGTGGGCTCCCCAGACATTAAAGGGCCCGAGCACTCAGCACCTTCAGACTTACTTGTGTTCCTGTGATTTCGGTCCCCTGGGAAAGCAGCATCTGTCGTCCAGGCTGGAATGTGTGGGGTGGGACGGACAGCAGATACCCCAGTGCTCTCATTAGGAACTGTATTTGGAAGAATACCGTCAGACACGTGGACTTCACCATCAGTGACCAAAGGTTCACTCCCATTTGATTTAAAATAGGCTTTTTCAGTGTTCCTGAAAGACCGAAAAAAAGATATTTATAAAAATTACTAGAAGTATTTATTTGGAAAAAAAAAAAAACTAGGAAAACTCTCAAGCTGCTTTCCCAGGCAAACACAAACAGAAAGATGATGGCCAGCAAAGCCACCTGCTTCTTGGGAAAACCAACAGTTTCTTCTACAGGAAATTCACATAACCCTGCAAAGCGACAATTACATCTCATGATCTAAAAGTTTAGAAACTGAGTTTCCCATCCGGGTTTCCTAGGGCCCAGAGAATGTAGGGTAATTCTACCTCACCTAGGGCTCAACACAAATAAAATATGGTGAATCTGGAGTTCCCGCCGTGGCCCGGTGGTTAAAGAATCTGACTAGGAACCATGAGGTTGCGGTTCAATCCCTGGCCTCGCTCAGTGGATTAGGGATCCGGCATTGCCATGAGCTGTGGTGTAGGTTGCAGACTCAGCTCGGATCTGGCATAGGCTGGCGGCTACAGCTCCAACTGGACCCCTAGCCTGGGAACCTCTATATGCTGCGGGTGCAGCCCCAGAAAAGACCAAAAAAAAAAAAATGTGGTGAATCTTATAGCATTTCCTTCCTACTTTCTCATTCTTCAACTTTGCACATTATTTTATGCTGCTCAGTAGCCAGGGCACAAGCTCTCCATATCTATCTTTCACAAGGACAAGAATGCCCGCCGACCTCCAGTCTTATATTTCTCCACATTTTGTGTGAAATTTCAGTGAACTACACATAGCAGATAATAAGAGCTCAAATATTTACCAAGACCTAAGGAAACTTGGAGTTTCCATGTGGCTCAGCCAAAAAGAACCCGACTAGTATCCACAAGGATGTGGGTTCGATCCCTGGCCCCACTCAGTGGGTTAAGGATCCAGCATTGCTGTGAGCTGTGGTATAGGTCGCAGACTAGGCTCGGATCTGGTATTGCTGTGGCTGTGGTGTAGGCTGGCAGCCGTAGCTCCAATTCGACCCCTAGCCTGGGAACTTCTATATACCACACATAAGACCCTAAAAAGCAAAATAAATAAATAAATAAGAAATAAATTTTAAAAAGGACTTAGAGAAACCTCCCAAATTTAATTCCAGCAAAGAAGAAACTAAATTATCTTCATCTTTGACTAGAAACAAGCAATAAAATATGATTATAAGAAATAGGCATTAAAGTAAGATTACCACATGGCCACTTTCTCAAGGTGTTTATTCATGGACAAAATAAAAGAGTCCAACTCAAGATTATTAGAAATCACTTAGCTTTGGCTTTAGGCAGAATTTTTTTTTTTTTTTTTAAGGGCCACATCCTCAGCATATGGAGGTTCCCAGGCTAGAGGTTGAATCAGAGCTGTAGCTGCTGGCCTACACCACAGCCACAGCAACACCAGATCCAAGTTGCATCTGCAACCTACACCACAGCTCCTGGCAACGCCGGATCCTTAACCCACTGATCAAGGCCAGGGATCAAACCTGCATCCTCATCGATGCTAGTCAGATCATTTCCACTGAGCCATGACAGGAACTCCTAGGCAGAAAATTTGAAAACGTTCAAAGAGATCATGTATTTTTAACTCAGTCAAAATAAATATACTGTTTCCAAAATACAGCACTCTAGGTGAGTATGCCACTAAAATAAATGCATGTCATATTGATCCATTATAGAAATACCCAAGGGAGATATTTTTTTTCCCAAAAAAGTATTTACAGTGAATGCTCTAATTGGCTCTCACTTTTCCCAACAGTCCATGGACCATTAAAAATAAAAGAAATATAAATAAAATGTTTAATATCAGTCTCTGGAAAAAATTTCACTGCATGTGCTTGACACTTGGAAAACATTAACAACAAATCAAAATAGAAAAGCAGCTGTTTTCTAGCTAACTAGGGTCAACTGTTTCATCTGCCAAAAGATTCCAAATAAAACAGTGGACTGTAAAAGCTAAATCACCACCATGTGGTACAGGTAACACATTCTCCGAACCATCTGCATGATTATGAGTAAATATGAAATGCAACAGGTGAAATGAAAGCCTTCATTCAATTGTTTTTGCTTTTCAAAATGATCTGGCATCCTAGATCAAAATAAATGTACATGATAGACTTCATTACTGTATAATACGTATTTCATTCATCCAGAAAAATTGAGTCATTTTTCATTAGTTGCTCTCTGATGTGGCTGTAATGACTATATGAGGCCCATAAAGTCCATTTACTTACCACACTCAAGTCAGCATCCAGCTCAACACACTTTGAGCAAATGCCAGTTCCTCAGTTATATCCTTGAGTAATTCATTTAAAGGAAGTTCGTTATCATACAAAATGTTTCAAAGGTTGTTCTTCACGTTTTGTTTGTTAAGATTAGTCTTATCAATAATCTGTCCTTTGTCTTTTTCACCCAACCACAGTGGTAGCAGTGTTAATGGTATCTGTTTAATCTAAAATATTCTTTCAATACTGACTTTTTCAGGAAACACTGACTTGGATAACAACTTCCTTGTGGGGGAAAAACAAAAACAAAAAAACAGGCAGCCTCCTTGCTCTTAAACTCTACATATCAGAGTTGGCAGAATTAGAAAGATAACACATGGTATATGAATGATAGCTGCTGTAATCTCCCTATATATAGTGTATATATACACTATATTTTTGAGAGGAAGACAAACAGAGACAACAAACTTAAAAGACCTGTCTTTAAAAGCCTGAACTCACTAGGCAATTTGTTTTTCAAGCATCTCTGGAAACTGACCAACTCTCAACTCACAGTTGGCCCTCTATTAATGCATTTTAAAAAAAAAAAGCATAAAAAAAATAGAGTTCAGTAAGACTAAACACTGTCCAGCTACACCACAATGAGCCATAAAAACGCAGAAAGTCATTAGCCAAAAGCAGAGTGCTCGTTCTTCTAGTGATGCCCCGTCCTTTCCCACATTCCTAGTTTTATAGTGTTGTGGTTAAAAGTACAGGTTCTACAGCCTGACCACCTGGGTTTAAATCCCATCCCTCCTACTTACTAGCCCTGGAACTTTGGAATGGTGCCTGGCACAGAGTAAGTCCTCAATAACTGTTAGTCATAACTACACAGTAATAGTAATGAAAGTAAAATTGTCTTCCTTAGGGCTGCTAAGGTACTTTCAAATAAATGCCAATTTCCTTTGACTCTAGTGCATCCCAGCAAAATAAAACGCTAAGGAAGTTTTCAAAAGGGAATCTCACTTAACCCACTTTTGGAGTGAAAGAACTGTGGTTCTTTCCTGCTAAGTTACTAATAGAAGGCCACATTGTATCAAGGTTATACTGCTTTAAAGTGTTTTAGACATAATAGTTCTATTTAACAATGTTTAAGAAACAAGTCTGTAATTCCAATAATAATGGCCAAGCATCACTGACCACTTAGAAGGAGTGGGTTGAGCAAAATAATGCGGTAGGCAAAATAATGACCCCCTCCCCCAGAGACATCCACATCCCGATTATCAGAACCTGTGAATTGGGTTACTTTATATACCTTACATGGCAAAGGGATGCCGCAGATATAAATTTAGGAATCTGAGACGGGGAAATTATCCTGGATTATTCAGGTCAGCCCACCATAGTCCCTGGATGTGTCTGAGCTACACAGAATGATAAAAGACTCAATGGGCCACTACTCATTTTGAAGATGGAAAGGGACCACAAGCCAAGAAATGCAGGAAGGATCTAGAAGCTGGAAAAGTCAGAAAGCAAGTTGCCCCTAGGGTCTCTGGAAGAAATCCAGAACTACCAACACAATTTTAGCCCACTGAGATCTATTTGGATTCCTGACCTCCATAACTCAAAGGTCCTATATTTGTGTTGTTTTTAGCTACCAAGTTGTAATAGCTCCATAGGAAACTAACACAGGCATCTTACTCAGATCCTCATTCTGGGCATCTACTGAGTTAGCCTTCCAATGATCCTATGAAACTGATACTCTTCTTTAGCAAGTTTCAGAGAGAAGGAAAGTGAAGCTTGTAAGAGTTATTTAACCCAAGAATTCAGTTGGAACGTGACACATACACACATACCCACACACATCCACATCCGCTTCTCACTTTGGACAAGTTTAAAAAAAATCAACCATCCTATGCATGTAAATGATTTTATTTTCCTATGATGTGAGTTTGAAATTAATTCTTCATCTTTCTATCTCTAGCCACATGGTAACACATTTAACTTTGCATTTTCTTTTTTACTGTTTTCTCGCTCTCTCTCTCTTTTTTTTTTTTTTTTTTTTGGTCTTTTTAGGGCTGCATCAGCAGCATGTGGAAGTTCCCAGGCTAGGGGTCAAACTGGAACTACAGCTTCCAGCCTACAGCACAGTTACAGCAACGCTGGATCCAAGCCAAGTCTGCGACCTACACCACAGCTCACAGCAACGCCAGATCCCCACCCCAGTGAGCAAGGCCAAGGATCAAACCTACCTCCTCATGGATATTAGTCAGGTTCCCTAACTGCTGGAGCCACAACAGTATCTCTAACTTTGCATTATCTGTGCGCCAGGAACGATGTATTTACTCTCTACAGAGAGTCAATTACATAATTTAGTAAGGGGTTCTTATCATCAAGATGTTTATAGATTAGTTGAGGGAGAAAGGCATGTGGCCTAAAAATACAGACCAGGCTACAAATGCTTTGAGAATGATATGGGTAGGACAGCCTGGTGATAAAAATTAGAGAAGGAGCTGTCCTTCCTTTTGAGGAAGTCAGGAAAGGTTTCTTGGGGGAGAAGGATCCTTGAAGTGAATCTTTAAACAATGATGAGGGATTTTCTAGGTCTGAGCCAAGCATTTGTGGGGAAGTGGGATTTGTGGTGATAGGGCATGGAGAACTTTCTAGATAGAATAAAGGGGGGAAATATGCAGAAGATGAGTAGCAAGTAATTAAACATGGCTAGTACCTGGAGGACTGGCCAATGAAACAAAGTGGAAACCAGATTATGAAGGGTATTCCTGTTAAAGGTTTGGAGCTGATCTTACTGAGACAGAGAATTTTGGAAGGGTCTTAAACGGGGTGGAGGATGTCCCCTCCAGTGTGATTGACAGCATAACGACTTGGCCTTAAATGGGATGCAATGCTAGAAAGATCACTCTGGCCACAGGGTGATGCTTAAAAGGGGCTAAGTCTAGCAGACAGTTAGAATGCTACCCCTATAGTCCAAAGTGGGAAAAGAGAAAGGCCTGACCCAAGGCAAAAGCAGTGAAGACCAAGGAGACATGTGGGAGAGAGCTTTCAGAGGCAAAATTGTGAGAGCATAACAGAAAGAATCAGAGGTCCCTTCAAGGTTTCTGGTGTGAATTACTGGGTAAATGAAGATAATTACCCAGATAGGGTGGTATTCGTTAGTGCTAGTCATTAAATATTTCCAATTCTTTCCCATTCCACTAGGGTACATACTGGGGTTAGATTTTCTGACCTCATTCTCTGTCTCTTGACATCTTTGATGCTGGTCAAAGGGTACAAACGTCTAGTTATAAGATGAATAAGTTCTGGGGATCGAATGTACAATGTTGTGATTATAATCAGTGATATTGCATCATATATTTGTTAAAAAGAACCTCAAGGGAGTTCCCTGGTGGCCTAGCAGTTAAGGACTAGGCATTGTCACTTTGGTGGTTCAGGTTTGATCCATGGCCCAGAACTTCCATACGCCATGGCACGGCTAAAAATGAAAAAGAAAAAAAAAAAAGAAAAGAAAGAACCTCCAGTGCTCTTTTTCTTTTTCTCTGGCATAATAACCACAAGGGTTCAAGATGATGGCTGGGAGTTCCCATTGTGGCTCAGTGGAAAAGAATCTGACTAGCATCCATGAGGATGTAGGTTCGATCTTTGGCCTCGCTCAGTGGGTTAAGGATCTGCTGTTGCCATGAGCTGTGGTGTAGGTTGCAGCTGCGGCTCAGATATGGTGTGGCTGTGGCATAGGCTGGTGGCTACAGCTGCAACTTGACCCATAGCCTGGAAACTTCTATATGCCGTGGATGTGGCCTTAAAAAGACTGGAAAAAAAAATGGCTGGTCCATCAATTTAGTCTCTGAATGACCTAAAAAAGCACAAACAACCCCCCTTGCCATCTTTTGTTGGTTTGTTTTGTCTTTTTAGGGCCACACCCATGGCATATCGAAGTTCCCAGGCTAGGGGTAGAATCGGAGCTGCAACTGCTAGCCACAGCCACAGCAATGCCAGATCCAAGCTGTGTCTGTGACCTACACCCCAGCTCACAGCAATGCCAGATCCTTAACCCACTGAGCAGGGCCAGGGATCAAACCCTAGTTTTCATGGATACTAGTCAGATCCGTTACCACTGAGGCACAAGGGGAACTCTCCCCCCTTGCCATCTTGCATGAGGGAGAAACTGACCTTCGCTGTTTTTAAACAAGTTCCTGCTGTGGCACAGGGGATTAAGGATCCAGTGTTGCTGTGGCTATGACAGCTGTGGCTTGGATTCGATCTCTGGCCCCGGAACTTCCATATGTCAGGAGTGTGGCCAGCCCCCCACCCCCACTAGTTATTAGTATTACTTTTGTTACACAGTATAGCAGAGCCTGCCCTGACTGATACAGTAGATAATTGAGAATGAAAAATCGAAGTTGCTTACTTTTGGAATTATTATAAATATATTGAGTATAAAATGCCTCTAAAACATTCAAGGGGAAACAGCCTAAATCTAAAGCAATCTAAACATTTCCTCTCGAAAGCCTTCCCAGAGTCCTCCACAAAAGCACATCTTTGTGTTTCCAGAGCACACTCTGCTTATATCACAGCAAACTCAAGTGAAACCATCTGTTCTCTTATCTGCCTCCTCAAAGGCAGGAAGGTATGCCTGCCTCTCAAGCTCCTTGTGGAATGCTTGGCACCAGTGTAGGTCTCAATATTTTTTGAATGCATGAGTGATGAAGTTACAGGAGTTGGTGACCTCATCAAGAGAGGTATGGGTGTAAAGTGAGACAGAACTTAGCACAGACACCCAAACATTTTACTGGATAGGTAGAGGAAGATGAGCTTAAGGAGATGGAGAAAGAACAGCCAGAAATAGAAGGAAAATCAGAAAGAATAATATCCAGGCAAAGCAGAACATTTTGGGAAGAAAGGTGTAGTCAACACTGAGCAAGATCATCTCTAGACACCACACCTAAATGGAAGGAAGCATTGTTGGCACCAACAGTGGACATGCTCATTGTGAACAGAAGTAAACGGAGATAAAGCACTGGGTCTCTATCGAAAACTCTTATTCAAACACGCGCTGCAATGTTCCCAATGCGGCACGTTCACTAGAAGGACATTGGTGGCTACGGTCAGAACAGATTTAGTAGAATGAAAAGAAGAGAAAGAGGCAAAGATCAGATTGCAGGGGGTTAAGGACTGGATGAAACACAGGAATCACCTGGGGATCTCGTTAGAAGGCAAATTCGGCAGGTCTGGGAGTGGAGGTGGGGGTGAGGTGGGATTCTAGATTCTGCATTTCACACAAACTCCTCAGAGATGCTGCTGTGGCTGGTCCACGACTACCCTCTGCCTACAAGACCACCCTTCCCAAGACTTTCGCCATTAGGTATAAACTCAGACCTGAGGAATTAAAGAAAAAATACTCTCAAGTTTGAGAACTCCATGTCGTTGAGTCTGCACAGAAGACCAGGGATATTAAAGGAATTTGGAGTTTTAAATAAGAAATGTGGACTCAGGAGTTCCCGTCGTGGCGCAGTGGTTAACGAATCCGACTAGGAACCATGAGGTTGCGGGTTCCATCCCTGGCCTTGCTTCAGTGGGTAAGGATCCGGCGTTGCCGTGAGCTGTGGTGTAAGTCGAAGATGAGGCTCGGGTCCCCAGTTGCTGTGACTCTGGCGTAGGCCAGTGGCTACAGCTCTGATTAGACTCCTAGCCTGGGAACCTCCATATGCCAAAAAAAAAAAAAAAAAAAAAAAAGGAAATGTGGACTCAGGTCATACAAAAAAATCATAGAAAATCTCAAGGTTTTGGCGTAAGGAAATAAGGATCTGGGAGGTTTTCCATTTTAAAATGATATTCAGAACACACCATTTTAAGTTAAGAAGTTAAGATCCTTATCATTCCAAATTCTTGTAAAAGCCACAAGCTGCTAAGAAATTGGCTAAGAGAAAAAGTACATTTAAGCTCAATGATCACCAGCTCATCCAGCATTTTTCAAGAGGAAAGTCACTTTTGCAGAGGAATATTTATTTTGGATTCAAGACAAATGGACTATTTACTGTATTTCCTATACACTCCACTTCTATGATTTCTTTCTTCCTCATTGCATGACAAAAATAAAAAATTAATAGGCTCATATAGACTTTTCACAGAATCAGGAAAACTAAGAAGGTAACCCGAGGCAATTCTTCATAAGCTTAAGGCTAAAAAACGAAAATTTATTTTAGATGTGAATAAGTTCGTGAGCCTCTGAAACCAAGTTTTCAACAGCTGGGAAAGAAAAAGTTCTGAGCTTTCTAATGAGATTTTGGGGGACCATAACTTTGGTGACATCAAACCGAAATGAAAAAAAGTTTACAAAAGTCAGTGCAGACCATATTCTAAAGCACCAAATTGTAGGACTCTTGCAATAACTTCCCATTTTTTCTTCTCTCTGCCACATCCTCTACCCACTTCAACCCGTTCTCCAGACAGGTGTCCAAGGCACCTGTTAACAGCCCCAACCAGATCAATCACGCCACCCCCTATTCCAATACCCTCACGGTGAGGTCACGTTTAAAGTGCATCTCAGAGTTCCTGCTGTGGCTCAGTGGTAACGAACCTGAATAGTACCCATGAGGACGAAGGTTCAATCCCTGGCCTCTCACCCAGTGGGTTGAGTATCCGGCATTGTTGTGAAGTGTGGTGTAGGTCACGGATGTGGCTCAGATTTGGTGTTGCTATGGCTGTGGTGTAGGCCAGCAGCTGAAGCCTGGGAACTTCCATATGCCATGGTGATTAATCAACCATATGATCAGAAAAGAAAGTCATGGACTTGGAGAACAGACTTGTGGTTGCCAAGGGGGAGGGAGAAGGAGTGGGACAGACTGGGAGTCTGGGGTTAATAGATGCAAACTATTGCCTTTGGAATGGATAAGCAATGAGATCCTGCTGTATAACACTGGGAACTATATCTAGTCACTTGTGATGGAGCATGATGGAGGATAATGTGAGAAAAAGAATGTACATATGTATGTGTGACTGGGTCACTTTGCTGTACAGTAAACTGATAGAACACTGAAACCAACTATAACGGAAAAATAAAAATCATTTAAAAAAATCAACTGTGTGATTATTTATGTGCCCTTCCCTACTGAACTAGGAAGCCCATGAGGGTAGTAGGCTTGATTCAGGGCTGTGCCCAAGGCCTACAGGATACTGCCTTGCACTTAACACTCAATGTTTGTTAGACAATGACCTGTATCAAATTTTATCCACAGTTTTATGTCTGATCAATGTTGCACAACATGTCAACATGACTTCACATTAACAGTTGCATATGTAATATGGATCTATGTTATTTATATATTTATATATAATTTAAGGCGGGTATCAGTCCAAGTGCTGATAAAACAGCCCATGGCACAAGTGGACTCTGGTAGTTATGGGATGGCAGTGCAACCCGGCTGCCAGTTTAGTTCTTGCAAGAGAGGAATGAGTCTCTGAAAGCAGCCGAAGCATAAAAGTCATGTGAAACTTGGCATCACACTGCAAATCCAACAGTCAGTCGACTGCATTTCTTCCGAGCTACTTTATTGGTAATTAAACCATCTATTGCAATGACTTGGTTGCAGGGTTATGTGGTTGTGGATTATGGGATTATTCTCATGAGCGGTCATAGTACACAGATTTTAGTTCTTATGGATGGAGTTAAAATGAGATAAGCACATTTTGGATCAAATTTTCTGTGTAACAGAACTATTTATTAACTAGTTATTTAACATTCATAATATTCATAAGCAAAATCCAATGTTTTACTCTCACAATGTATTCTGTCACCTATAAAAACACTTTCACAGGTATTTCATTTGATTATTTCATTTGACTTCCAAAGCAATTCTGTGAAATGAGTATGAATTATATTCCTCATCTCACAGAGAAGGTAAAACCTCTGACCAAAAGTCCCAAGACTCATAGGCGTTCCTGTCGTGGCTTAGTGGTTAAAAAATCCACTGGCCTCACTCAGTGGGTTAAGGATCCGGTGTTGCCATGAGCTATGATGTAGGTCGGAGATGAGGCTCAGATCCTGCATTGCTGTGGCTGTGGTGTAGGCTGGCAGCTGCAGCTCCAATTAGACCCCTAGCCTGGGAACCTCCATATGCTGCAGGTGCAGCCTGAGAAAAGACAAAAAGACAACAACAACAAAAAAAAATAAAGTCACACAACTCATAAACGGAAAAGGAAGATCCTTAACCTACACCTCCTAGTGTCGAGTGGAAAATTCTTTCCTCTATGTCACATGGCCCTTTAGTATTAGCCTGTAACTGAAGAAAGAAAAACCTAGGTATAGGAATTCCCCGGTGGCACAGAAGGTTAAGGATCTGGCCATTGCCACTGCTGGGGCTTGCATCATTGCTGTGGTACAGGTTCAATCCCTGGTTCGGGAACCTCCACATGTTGTGGTCACAGCCAAAAAAAAAAAAAAAAATTTGCACCTTTCTCATTCTTCAATTTTCCTATTTCTTTCAAACCCTGAATTTTGGCATTCCCACTGTGGCTCAGCAGGTTAAGACCCCGACTAGTATCCATGAGGATACAGGTTCAATCCCCTGCCTCACTCAGTGGGTTATGTATCCAGCATTGCCATGAGCTGTGGGGTAGGTTGCAGATGCGGCTCAAATCTGGCATTGCTGGAGCTGTAGTACAGGCCGGCAACTGCAGCTCTGATTCAACCCCTAGTTCAGGAATCCCCATAAGCTGCAGGTGCGGCCCTAAAAGAAGAAAAAAATAATAACCTGAATCTTTAGGGTCCACATTAAACTAAACTAAACCTTTATAGCTCCAGCTGCAGTTTAAGGGGTTGAGGAGAAAAACAATTTGCTATTGCTCTTTTCTATAGTCTGCAGCTGAAACAATTATTCAGAAAGTACAACTCCATTATCTTCAGAAGTCTTTTTTGCCATCTTGACTTTATGCAGGCAAGAAGCCCAAACAGACAAAATTAGAGACCATAGTCCATCTGTGTTTGTTAGCATAAGGCTTGTATTATCTTTTCCTAATCAATAATCCTTTCACTATTATTATCTCTTTGCTTTTTGAAGCTAGAGCTCCTGTTCTCTGCCCACAAGTGGCATTTCAGCATCCCTTAGCAACCGTTACAGACCCAGAAATCACTACAAAACCTTGAAAGAACATGGATTATAAACGCAAACTGAAGAGAAAAATTTTTAAAGCAAGCAGAATTTAATGAGGTTTTTAAAACAAATGTGGAATATGACCGTATTGCTCATTACAACAACAAACATCTCAGTTATAAAACGGGAAATGTTTATTTGGGCGGATATTACTTAATGTATCTATTATCAAAGCATCTGGTGCAGAACCTAGAAACAGAATGCTTTTCAAGGCAGTGTTTGGAAAACCCCCACTTTGCAAAGGTTACCTACATATAAGCCAAAATAGCACTTAGAAATGGTTACATATGAATACACTTCTTAATCTCATATAAGTGATTTTCAAAAAAAATTCTACCCCTAGATATCAGACCAAGAGGAATGAAAACATACTGACCACACAAAAACTTGTACATGAAGATTCAGAGTAACATTATTGATACCAGACAAAAGATGAAAACAAATGAAATGTCCATCAATTGATAAATGGATTTTTTAAAATGCAGTAGATCCATCATTTGGTAATAAGGAATGAAGTGTTGATACAATGAATGAACCCTGAAAATATTACAAGAAGTGAAAGAAGCCTGTCACAAAAGCCACATATTATCATATGATATTCCAAAATAGGGCAATCTATAGAGACAGAAAGTAGGTTCGTGTTTACTTAAGATTGGGGTAGGGGACAGACACCAAGATGGGAGGGTGACAATGAAAAGGGCATAGAGTTTCTTGTTGAGGTAATGAAAATGTTCCAAAATTGACTAGTGATGGTTGCGCTTACCCGTGAATATATTTAAAATTACTGAATCACATCCTTTACAATCCCTATCAAATTACCAAGGACATTTTTCACAGAACTCAAACAAAATATTTTAAAGTTTGTTTGGAAGCACAAAAGACCCAGAATAGCCAAAGACATCCTGAAAAAGAAAAATGGAGCTGGAGGAATCAGGCTCCCAGACTTCAGGCTATACTACAAAGCAACAATCATCAAAACCATACGGTACTGGCACAAAGACAGAAATACAGATCAGTGGAACAGGACAGAAAGCCCAGAATTCAACCCACACACCCACAGCCAACTAATCTTTGACAAAGGGGGCAAGAATATACAATGGAAAAAAGACAGCCTGCTCAATAAGTGAGTCGTGCTGGGAAAACTCAACAGCCACAAGTAAAAGAATGAAATTAGAACACCCTCTAACACCATACACAAAAATAAACTCCAAATGGATTAAAGACCTAGATATAAGACTATCAAACTCTTAGAGGAAAACATAGGCCAAACACTCTCCGACATAAACAACAGCAACAACTTCTCAGATCCACCTCTTAGAGTCATGACAGTAAAAACAAAAATAAACAAGTGGGACTTAATTAACTTCAACGTTTCTGCACAGCAAAGGAAACCCTAAACGAAACAAAAAGACAACTCACAGAATGGGAGAAAATCTTTGCAAATGAATCCACTGACAAGGGGTTAATCTCCAAAATTTATAAACACCTCCTACCACTCAATACCAAAAAAACAAACAACCTCATCAAAAAATGGGCAGAAGATCTAAACAGACAGTTCTCCAAAGAAGACATATAGATGGCCAAAAAAACACATGAAAAGATGTTCAACATCACTTATTATTAGAGAAATGCAAATCAAAACCCCTAGGAGGTACCACCTTACACCAGCCAGAATGACCATCATCAAAAAGTCTACAAACAATAAGTGCTGGAGAGGGTGTGGAGAAAAAGGAACCTTATTACACTGTTGGTGGAAATGTAAACTGCTGCAACCACTGTGGAAAACAGTATGGAGATTCCTCAGAAAACTAAACATAGAACTACCATTTAATCTAGCAATCCCACCCCTGGGCATCTATCCAGAGAAAACCACGACTCAAAAAGACACAAGTACTCCAATGTTCATTGCAGCTCTATTTGCAATAGCCAAGACATGGAAACACTCTAAATGTTCATTGATAGAAGAGTGGATCAGAAGATGTGGTACATATACACAATGGAATATTACTCAGCCATTAAAATGAACAAAATGCTGGCATTTTTAGCAACATGGATGGACCTAGAAATTATCATGCTAAGTGAAGTCAGTCAAACAATGAGACACCAACATCAAATGCTATCACTGACGTGGAATCTGAAAAAAGGACACAATGAACTTCTTTGTAGAACAGATACTGACTCACAGACTTTGAAAAACATATGGTTTCCAAATGAGACAGGTTGGGGGTGGGGGGATGCAGTGAGGGTTTGGGATGGAATACTGTAAAATTTGGTTGTGATGATTGTTGTACACCTATAAATGTAATAAAATTCATTAAGTATTTAAAATTAAATAAGTAAATAGAATAAATAAATAAAATTACTGAATCACACCCTTTAAAGGGGTGAATTGTATGTAAATTATATCTCAACAAAGCTATTAAGAAAGTTTAAATGTGGCATTCCCACTGTGGTACAGTGGGTTAAGAATCCAACAGCAGCTGGGGTCACTGCAAAGGTGCAGGTTCCATCCCCAGCCTGGCAGGCACAGGGTGTTAAAGGAGCTGGCATTGCCGCAACTATGGCTTAGATTCAATTTCTGGCCTGGGAAGAACTTCCATATGCCTCGGTGTGGCCATTAAAAAAAAAAAAAAAAAAAAGTTTAAATGTAATACATAAATTGACAAACCAATAAATCCAAGTAAAGCACTGTTTTAAAAGCCTTCGCTCAGTGGCCTCCAAGCTCAGAGGCACTTAAAAGTGTGTTTAAAATTTATATTAGCATTCCATCCTGAGAATGAAAGGAACTAATCCTTCACTATGTGAGCCATTCCACACAATATTCTGAGAATGAGATTGTTAAAAATGACAGGGGTATGACTGCGGGAGCTTCTACCTACAGACCCTTCCAGACATAACAACTATAATCTCTGGACAAAACACAAGACAGCAACCACTGGGAGGCCCTGGAAAGGAAACAAAAGCAGGACAAGTATGGGGGGAGGGGAGTCTTAGAAGAAGAGAGGGGCAGAGATGAGTTTCAGGGTTCGTCCTGCCTTTAGCCTGAGAGTGGACCACAGCTGGTACCCACATGGGGCAGAGCAATTAAAACCCCAATAGACAACGAACAGTCTTCCTGGGCTGAGGCACCATCTGTCTGTGCTCTTCTTACTTGTCACCCTGTGACCTCTGACATGTCTTTGTGCCCTGGGCTTCTGTGAGACTCGGCATTTCCAGGTTCCCTTCCTTCTCCTCTGATCATTCTTCCGGTATCTCTCGCTCCTTTCTCTTTGTTTCCCCTAAAACCTGCATCTCCCAGGGCTTTGCCCTTCACTTTTCATCAGTATACTCTCTCCTCATAGTTCACCTACTCTTGTTGCTACCTCTGAGTTTCTCCTTCATAATTGCAGCCTTCTCAGCTCCCCTCCAGCTCCCCTCCAGCATAGTTCTAGCTTCAGACCAGTAACAGTGGGGTGGGAGTTAAATTCTCAAGTCAGCACAGAAGTCAAAAATCAAAAAAATAAATAAAAAAATCAAAAATCAAAAAGAAAAAAAAATAGACTCACAATTGCCCTTGAAATTCCCTCAGGAAGCTAAGGTGTTGGAGTTCTCCTATTCCTCCTTTTCTTGGCCCAGACTGCACTGTTGAATTTGCTCAGTATAAATGCACTTAAACTACAGTTCCACTGTAACTGGTTGTCCCACGGGTATCTCCAATTTGATGTATTCAAACTGAATTTCTAGCCTGTACCCCCTCCATCTACCTGCCTCCCACTCCTCCACCTTTACTTCCCACATTAACAGATGCCACCAAAATCAGCCTGGTTGCCCAAATCAGAAATCTAAGGTCAACCTTGACTCTTCCTTCTCCCTCGCCAAAATCCAATCAGTCTTGATTTCTGCTGATTTGATGCACCAAAAGCCTTCATTCAAGCCCTCAGCATCTTTTTCTTAGACCATACCCAGTCCCCAAACTGGTATCCTTGCCTTCATTTCTTTCTGCCCCCTGTAGTGTATCCAGGTCTGCTGTCTTTTCGGCAACACAACTATGATCAAATTTCTCCCCACTTGGAAAGATCCTCTAATGATAAGCCACCACCCACGGCAGCAGAAATCACTCTTAAAAACCCTGCTAATTTTGTGGCTGCCCAGGGGAGAGGGAGGGAGGGGGAGGGATCAGGAGCTTGGGGTTAATGGATGCAAACTATTACTCTTGAAATGGATTTACAATGAGATCCTGCTGTGTAGCACTGAGAACTATGTCTAGATACTTACATTGCAACACAACAATGGGAAGAAAAAGTATGTATACATGTATGTGTAACTTGATCCCCATGCTGTACAACGGAAAAAATAAAATAAAATAAAATAAATAATAATGGAAAAAAAAACCATGCTAATTTTAACTTCATTTTTTTCCTTAATAATGGCAACACTCACCAACAAAGGAGAGCAGGATCACCAGCAGGACAATGAGGGCACAGATACACGGAATCAGGACCAGCAATAGGAAACGCAGAATATTAACAGTCGCCAGCTTCTGAGAGCAGCCATCACCCATGTTACTGGCATCAGCTCCCAAGACCTGAAGTAGAAGAGGAAAATGAAACATGGTTTTAATATTACAAAGCAACTCACTACACGGTATGACATTTTAGATACAGCTGTCCATTTAGAGCAGCAGCATTCCTAAGAGATTTTACTTTGTGTATTTTAGGGCATGAAATGAGCTTAGTCACCAAATCACACTAATAAACGAATGCATAAATGTACAAACCACATTCAGGGCAGAGCAAAACATCTATTTCCAAAATGTTTTTCAGGAGTATACAAATTTATAATGATACACCATCTGGATTTTTTTAAGCATATTTGCCACTTGGTATTATTCCAAAGGGCTATGAATTTCCACAGCAAGAACTCACCTTGGCCTAGGGTTCTAAGCAAAGATTGCCTAATACAACATTAAAATATTGGTGAGTAGCTGTAGACAGAACATTATCCAGACTTCATTCGTGTTTGTCTCATTAGCCCTAATGCAAATCTGCATAAATCGGAATACATTTTTAACGATTAATAACTCAGGATGGAAGATTACTGACGATGTATTTAGTGGCAAGTTGAACGATGAAAAAGAGCCTATTCTGTTAGCCACTGACAATCTCTAAGGATGTCTTCCGCTGTCACACCACCCCTGCAGCCCATTTATTTGTGAGAAAGATAAGGAGCAACAGAGATGGTTCAATAAGATACAGGTCTTATCTTCAAATACTTTAAGTTTTGCTCAGTTCAAGATCTTGCCCGAAATGATTTATTGCAAATGGCTTAAGGCAGTAACTTTTCCACAAGAGATGGAATTAAGAGTGATTTGAGTCACTCTGAGCAACTCTTATGATCCCATTAATGAAGAGGTGTCTCATGGTTTCTCTCTTGGATTCTCTCTTGGAGTCTCCTTGCATTTCCTTCTCTGACAGTTTCCGAACTTGAACTATAACCTTGGTGTACCTGCTTCCTGCATCTCTCTTGAGGCCAGAACTCCCTTTCGAGTTAGATCATATACTCCCGATGCCTAGTGCTTAGCAGCATCTCTTCTCAGCATGTCCAAAACCAAATGAATCTCCCTCTCTGTCCCTACGTTCAAGCTAGTTCTCCTCCTGACTTCCATATTTGTGCTAAAAAAAAAAAACTCCAATAACCTGGAGCCTCCTCACTTCTCCATCAACCCCCCATGCCATTCATTACCAGGTTTGGTGGGCTCATCTCCTATAAGAAATATCTAATTTTAAATAATGAATGACCTTTGAGAAAGACCCTTATCATAATCTAGAAGTGGTTCTAACAGATGGTCCTGTACTGGATCCTTTCTGGTACATAACCAGTGCCTGATAAATTCTCATGGATAAAAAGTCAACTTTGATGGGTTTACTGAACCACAAGGCATATATGATTCTCCATTTCTGCGTCATTCCCCCTACATCGAAATCAATTCTTGTTCACTAACACACCCTGCAAGCCGTTTCACTATATATGTCATCACATCACTATGTGCTGTGATGCGATAACATCAAAAATTCTCTCTGAGAGACATTACTTGAAAGAATGTACGCTGTTAGCTTGAGAATGGCTTGATTTCCTAGACTAATGTCCTTACTGACCCATTTCCTCTGCACCTCCAACGGTTGCACCATCATTCAGAGTTAATTTATAATTTTTCCCTGCAAGATGAAGTGGCATCATGTTGGAGGAGGTCATGGAAAGGACAGGACCCACCAATGGACCTGCAAGTTGGACTTGGGCAATCAGAGGCACCTCACCCCCCTCTTCAGCCCTTGTGATAAAAGTTACGCCCGCCCACCATTCCCACAGCCAAAGCCATTTTCAAGGATGAAGACTTGAGAAAGTAATGGGCTGTTGAGACCATCTGGTATGCATGACTGAATCCCATTAAGGCTTCTATATAAACTCTTAAGGTTCTGGCAGGCATGGAGATCTAATCACCTTGCAGCCACCCAAGACAAAACTGGCATGTAAGTTCCCTTCCTTGTTAAAAGCATCACCTAGCAATCTGAAGTGATCAGCCTCTTTCTTCAGTCTCTCCTTGCCCTCTGTATATGGGGGCTAGTTTCAGATTTCACCCAATGTGAACTAACACAATGACACAATATAAGACCGCTCGCTATAGCACATTGATTATAAATCCAGCATTGGGTGGGCGGTGCCCTCAGAATCTTAGAGAGAACATTTACCTGTGAAAGACCAGTGTGGGGCTGTGGCTCAGCAAAGACAGCAGAGGAACTGACATATTTACTTTGTTTATTCAACAGTAATTATTGAACACCTACTAATTATAATAAGCATGCTGAGGATATAATAATGATTTAAAACCAAGTGTCCTGTCAAAACTCAGTCTTATGGGAGAGATAAGATATGCACATAAATAATATAACTACATTTCAAGGTAGCAAATGATAAGCACCATGAGACTTATGGGAATTTGAAAGACAGGGATACAATTTCTTACTGGAGGACCAGGTAGCACATTGCAGAGAACTAGCACTTGAACTAGATATGATTCTAAGAAAAGCACCCCTGAAAAGCCCAGTTATAGTTTAAAAGAGTGGCAAAATACATCCAGAGAGGTAAGGAGTTATGAGCTTTCTTTGGCTTCTACAACAATGGAAAAGATTTCTTTGTTAAGATGGCCCAGGAGTATTACAGGGATAATTGTCTTGGGTGGAAATTTTTTTTTTTTTGGTCTTTTTTTGCCATTTCTTGGGCCACTCCCGTGGCATATGGAGGTTCCCAGGCCAGGGGTTGAATCGGAGCCATAGCAACACGGGATCCCAGCCACATCTGCAACCTACACCACAGCTCACGGCAACGCCGGATCCTTAACCTACTGAGCAAGGCCAGGGCTCAAACCCACACCCTCATGGTTCCTATTCGGATCTGTTGACCACTGAGCCACAACGGGGATTCCTGGGTGGCAATTTTACAGTAGCCTCAATGCTCCCTAGAATCCTATGGCCAAATAAATATATCCAATTTAGTATTTACAAGAAAAAATCAGTAGGGAAACTCCTAGAGGTTCATTTTAATATCTCATGTAAGTATATCAACAAGTACTTGACCTCCAGAAACCATATTCATGATTAAAGCAAATGTTTTCTGCATTGACTAGGAAATCGCTTGCTTTGCTGAAGGGAACAAGAAGAAACCCTTAGAAGAAATTCAGAACTAAGAAATACTTAGAAGAAATCACAGCACTTTCCTCGAGTACATAACTTTTTTCTTGGGCTCACAGCCACTTAGGACCATGGCTGTAAATGCTACATTATCATTTGAGGTTATTATTATTAATTATTATTATTACTATTATTTGAGGTTCTTCTGGGTAAAATGCAACTCTCAGACTTTACTGTTGAGCGAATAATGCAAGATGAGTAAACTTCCCGAGCTTTGTTTCAGTGGACCCAACAACCCTTACTCCAGAAGGCACCTTCTTCCAGAATCTACCTTCCACATACTTGAATATGTAAGCTCAACTTAGACACAGCATTCCATGGTGCAGACAGGGAGCAATGCATCTGACCTGCACATATTTTAATCCTATTGGTGAAAGCTCACTTCTTGTACCTTAAGAACGACACTGATTTTATTGGCTTATATAACACATATGGATATAATCTAACTAACTGGGACATCTTTTGAGTCTGTGCTTCCACTGAGAGGCCTTCTCATCCCTCTTTTCTACATCCTTAACTCTACTGCCTCCCAGGTTATCGATACAACTACTTCCATGACAGCCATTCTCTTGACTCTTTCAGGACCTCCTGTCCATGGATCCTACTGTCTTCTTTCAGTCTATCGACTCTCTCCTTTCTTCATTTCCCTACATATCTTCTTTAGACTCTTTGACCATTATTCAGTGATACTCTTGCTAATGCCCCAAACCCTCTTACCCCCTCTGGATTTTCTTCTCATCCATCATGTAAAAGCCAACACCAGATGAAGCCAACAATCTTTTCACCCTATATCTACACTTAGACTGTTGAATGTGGCTGTAAAAAGTTACCCAACAGGACTACGTGATTGCTAATTTAAAGTCTCTTCTCCATTCTCCTCAAACTACCTTCAGGAAAAGAATAAATTAGTTCTTGTTAAATCACTATCGCTCAGAACTTTCTATCACTTGCAGCTAAAACAATTCTAACTAGACTATGGCATTTATCACTTTCTACTTTGGACCACGGTCATGTGTGTACATACTAGGATTACTAAACTATAATCTCAGGAAGTAAAGATTCATGTTTAATTCATTCAACAAATAGTTATATCATATCCCCAGAAATTATTTTTTATCCCTTAGACAACTAACCAGTGCCTGTAATATAGTAGGATCAAAATAGGTATATATTGTCTCAGTTAAATAAATGACTCACAATTAAAGGCCAGCAAAATTTCTCAAGCAAAGTTTTAGATTTTTTGATATACATGCTTTTGAGGGAAGGGGGGGGAAGCTATTAAAACTTATCTTTAAATACATACAGACATCTAGGCTTTTCATACTGAGTAGTATAACCATCAAAATTTGTTTACTTTTGGCCAAAATTAACAGCAACTCATTGCCGTCACAGTGGATGATCTGCTAATCAGACGCTCGATGCCTTTCATATGTGGTCAATCAGGATAAATTCAAACTGACAACTTTGTAAATTACAAATTAGAAATTTTCAATTACAAATCACTATATAGAGAGTGACAGCCAAAATGTTTTCAAACAGGGATTAATAGGAAGCAAACAACAAAGAGGAAGCTTGGTCGAAACACAGGCAATCATCTTTGCCATCCCTTCAGAGACCCCACATTCTCTACCTACATCAGCAATCTCCATCAGCAACCTCCTCACGGTCCCCTTCTAAATCCCAAACCACAGCCCAAGTGGTCTTTTCCAAATGCTCATTTGGATGTGTCACCTCTCTGCTTAAAACCCTCCTGAGACTTTAAAGAGAAAGACTGACGTCCTTAACATGGTGAAGAAGACAGTGCTTCTCAGACTTTGATGTGTATGTGGATCATGTGGGGACTGGGATGGGGCTTGAGATTCTGCACTTCTTACCAGCTCCCAGCTGATGCTGATGCTGGTGGTGTGAGGACCACACTTTGAGCGGTGGGACCTGGAGGCCGTCTAGGTCTGCCCCACCTAAATCAGGCTCATTGTACACCACTAATGCTTACCCCCTCTCTCCACTCTGGTCACCTGCCTCTTCCCAGTGCCCCATAAGCACTCTCTGCCTGGATGGGCCTCCCTCCAAGCCCCATCCTGCTGGAACATGACCTATGACTAGTTCCAGTCCTTCTGCCCTTTATCCCAGTTATGATTTACATGTACTCATGAGGTTCTTAGATTATGTTAGTTATTGCTGCTAGACTGTAGGCTCCATGAGGTCAGGGACCATGTTGGGTTTTGCTTTCCATTGTAGCCCCAGTATTTTGAAAAGGGCCTGGCTTATTGTAATCACTCCATAAAACAATGAACCAATAAACTCTTCAGACAATGGGAGGACATATTTAGAAGAGTCTTAGAAACACAAGGAATTGAATGCTTTTCCTTGTGTGAATAGCTGTTACAGTCCTAATAATAATATTAATAAGAACAACACAGCCAGAAACCCATTAAGCATTTCCTGTGAGCCAGATGCCACTCTGAATGTGCTGTACATGAATCTGCTCAAAACAGTTCTATTGAGTGGATGCAATTACCATACCCATTTACAGATGGGGAATTTGAGACTCTTGTGAGTAATTTAATTAAAATAATTCCAGCTCATCAACAAAAAACATAGACTCTAATGCAATTCCTTTTTCTGAAACCCAGTCAGTGATTAGAGATCTCAGGATTTTTAATTTGACTTGAATTCTAGACCATAGCTCCCTGGAACACACCATCTACTCTGCAGCTCTATCCCTTCAAAGACACACTAACATACTATGCTTTCCCCCACGGAGTCATACAGGACTGACGGGATACCCTCCAACCTATAAAGGACCAGATCTCGTAGCCTCATCGTAAGAGTTTCAAACCATCCACTTCTCAGTAAAGCTGCCACTGAGAGGTAAGAAGTAGACTTTGTCCTAAGTCTTCACATTTCTGCCCCTCCTCCCAGGTCAGGCATGATCTAGTGCAGGGGGACCGCCTCACTGCAGCTGGACAATAAGAGTGATGTTTTAGAAATGCCCTGTGTGTGAGAGTTCTTTTCTTGCTAGAGCTCATATTTCAAGACTATCTTAAAAGCCTTCACCTAATTACCTAATAAAGCCATAATTATATGGAATCTTTTTTTTTAGGGCTGAACTTGTGGCATATGGAAGTTCCCAGGCTAAGGGTCAAATTGGAGCTACAGCTGCTGGCCTACGGCACAGCCACAGCAATGCCAGATCTGATCCTCATCTGCGACCTGCACCACAGCTCACAGCAACACCAGATCCTTAACCCACTGAGCAACACCTGGGATTGTTGAACCCACATCCTCATGGATACTAGCTGGGTTCGTTACCAGTGAGCCACATGGGAACTCCCCTAGAATCTTTAATTAGAAAAGTTTCCTGTTCTCTGTCTTTTGGAGAAATGGAAATGATAAGGAAATATGCAGATGATGAAGAATTAAATTTATAAAACACTGCCCAAGAATGACACGGAATTAAAGAAAACACAGAATCTTCTATAACTTCCATAGCTTCAAATGTTTTATCCTGAGAATGACATGCAAGTATTGGCCCTGATCATCAGTTAAGATGTGGATTTTGGAGTTCTCATTGCGCCTTAGCAGAAACAAATCTGACTAGGAACCATGAGGTCTCAGGTTCGATCCATGGCCTTACTCAGTGGGTTAAAGATTCCATGAGCTGTGGCACAGGTCACAGATGCAGCTTGGATCTGGCATTGCTGTGGCTGTGGTGTAGGCTGGCAGTTGTAGCTCCGATTGGACCCCTAGCCTGGGAGTCTCCATGTACCACAGGTGCGGCCCTGAAAAGACAAAAGACATATACACACACATTAAAAAAAAAAAATGTGGATTTCATTCTGCTTAGTATACTATGAGTGTAAGAAAAGTCATTTTCATTAGTAAAGACTGAAGTATAAAGGAGGTTCAAGTTTACATTTATTTATTTATTTATTTATTTATTTATTTATTTATTTATTGTCTTTTTGGTATTTCTTGGGCCGCTCCTGTGGCATATGGAGGTTCCCAGGCTAGGGGTCGAATTGGAGCTGTAGCCACCGGCCTACGCCAGAGCCACAGCAACGCAGGATCCGAGCCGCATCTGCAACCTACACCACAGCTCATGGCAACGCCGGATCATTAACCCACTAAGCAAGGGAAGGGACCGAACCCGCAACCTCATAGTTCCTAGTCAGATTTGTTAACCACTGCGCCATGACGGGAACTCCCAAGTTTACATTTAATACATTGAAAATCTAATTAACAACAACAGCAACAACAAAAACCCAAAACCCTATTCCTTGACCATTCCAAAGTATGCCATTTGGGTCTACAATAAAGAGCTCTGAAAGTTATAATATTCACTAATGATAAAATCTACAAAGAGATTAACATCGACTTACTACTTTTAAGGTACTGTATCAGACACACAGATATGTTTTGTTTCATTTTGTTTTTTGGCCTCACTGGTAGCATGTGGGAGTTCCCAGGCCAGGGATAGAACCCACACCCAGCAACGAGCTGAGCCATTTCAGTGACGACACTAGATCTTTAATCCAGGGGAACACAAAGGAACTTCAGCTATGTTGACATTTTTATTTCAAATAGGATTTGTCTACATTACAACCAAAGATTAGACCAACTTGAAGTTGCATATACACTGTTTCTGATCAACAGAATATTTTGAAATGTGAAGGTTAACTCTACTTTTGTAATGTGATACCAAAGTAGGGATTTTCTGAAATATAAAAATGATTATATTCTTAAACACAATTATGAAATTATGTAGACTTAGTTAACACAGGATGGTTGGGTAACACAGTCTGTGAATTTCAGGTACACAAATATTACAACCCAGAGGTTGTCTTAATCCATATGTCAATCTGGTGGATTTAGTAAAACTCTATTCATTGCTTGGAAGTTTATGGAGTCAAAATATGAAAATATTCTTAAAGCAAAATGAGAGTGCCCATTTTAATGGGTACGACTTATGCAAAATTATGGCAGAATTCAGTGACCATCAGTCCTCCTACAAAGATTTGCTTACAATGTTAAAAAACGATTCAGAAAGATTCATCCAAAATCAACACAACGTATTGGTTGGAGACTTCTTTAGCTCCTAGTGCCTTAGGTGATGGTGAACTGCAAATGTCTTTGCATTTTGCTGTTTCAGTGGAGCAGAGAACAGCCTGCAATGAGGACAAGCTCATTCCAGCTGGTGTAGCCTGAACAGGACCCAGAGACGTCCTCTAAACTCTTTGGGGATATTACGCTGTCACATATTAATAGACTCATGGTCCAAAAAAAAGGCAGACACTAAGGCTCCACTTGCTGATAAATAATCAGCTTGGAACACTGTCCTGCACACAACCATCACCTTCACAGTATGTTCTGAATTGCTTTTTCAGTATGAGAGATGGAGTTTCTCCAACCTACCTCCACTCTCTGTCCACTGAGTAAACATGCACCAATGTTATCCCCTTGGTTAAAAAGAACATCTGCTAGATTTTTTTTCCTTTCTGTTCTCAATAAACTGTGAATGCACTCCTTCCATGAATTAAAAGTAGCCTTATTGAATAAGAGATCAGCGATTTAGCTACTTCTTAAACCAGGCATCTGTTAGTTCTCAATCATACCAGCTCCCACTCTACCAATAAGCAAAATGCCTCCAAAATCATCCATCAGCGAATGATGCCAAACCCAAATGTCCTTTGTTGTGATGTTTGTTTTTAATGTCCCAAGAGGTATGGAGAACAAGCATCTGGTTTTCAGTTAAGTCTTTTCATCCCATTTTCTGGCACTTAATTGAAGTGTACAAAGTTCAAAAAACTCATGTACTCTTTCAAAATGAAAATTACTCAATTCACACCAGAACATAGGTTCTGTAAGCCAATCCTGTCCACATTTTCTCCTTTGAAAATTAACATAATAACAACAAGCAGCAGATTGTCCTCCCCTAAGTTTCCTATTCACACATCTAGAATGCTTGTTCAATATGGAGACTAAATACTGACAAAATACTTCTCTCGTCAAGAAGACCAGGTAATAATAATTCAATATCCCAGCAGCACATCAATTTTGTTGTTTCTGTTTTGAGCATAGCATTGTTTAGTCAAAGTTTAAGGCATGAGAAAGAAGACTAAAATGCTTCAGAAGCAATTCTGCAATATTGTATCCACCACCAAAAATCATACAAAACCATCGCCCTGTCCCAACCATACCTTCATAGCTGCAAATAAGGGATAAAAAATATCTTGCTCCAACCACAAATATTCCAACAATAACATGAAGGTGACAAGTCAAAACAAAAGAAAAAGAATGGTAATAACAATGTTTCAGGTTGAGAAAGTTTTAAGAGTCCTGTAGGTGGAAATTTCAATTGTTCCCTGGAGGAAAAGTTACAACTTTTGTTCAAGTGAGGAGATGCTTTCAAAGGCAAGGAGAGTATTTTAAGGTAAATCCCATTTCTTCAGAGGTAGGTGGGAGGGTCAGATTTCTGTGATAGTTACTAGAGATGACCTTGGAAAGAAACAGCAGGTAACTACTCCTCATCCAGACAAAGTAGAATAAATAAGACCCTTCATCCTTTTTGAGATGACTTTGCCCCCAATATCAACTATGTCAATGTTATCATTTTACAGCAGACACATGTCTTGAACTAGTAAAAGATTCCTTTTAAGACATACAATATCAGAACTCTTTCTGCATATACTGGTGAGTCTTAAAGGTCATTTTTTTTAAAGTGTATTTTTGAAACAATGGAGACTGTCCTGGGGGGTGGGGGGCAGGGAAGGTTGGGTTAGCTATCCCCAGGGAAATTAAATATTTGACATTTACTCATTAAAATTTTTTGAATTTCACATGCTGATTATAAGTTACTACATTTCTAAGGAAGCTAGGGCATAACCCAGAGGAGCCTCAACAGATTTCCCAGTGAGGCCAAACCTATTTTTCATGTAGCACTTAAGGAAGTTGTTGAATTTGTGCAAATCTTAGAGACATAATTGACTCACTGATCCAATAACAATGGAAATGTTGTGACTTTCAAAAATTGAAATGGATTAGCAAAGTGAGCAGAGAACAAAAATACTTTCTACAGCTGAAAATAATCAGCAAATGCATACGAGACAAAATGGATTTTATGCTCTAAAACAATTCATTTCAGGCATTTCAATGCAAAGTAAAACATAAACAGATGTTGAAAACAGTTAACCTACTGAACCTACCTGCTGAAAGGAATCCTACAGTTAAAAAAAAAAAAAGTAAGGATTTTATGTGTTAGATGAAGGAGCAATATCTTTCTAAATGCCTGGAGCAAAAGGGTGGATTCCAAACCTAACATTCATCATATGCTTTGCTCTATTTCATGAATATTCTAGGTGGAAAATATAGAGACCTTCTGTGTTGAGGTTTCCATTTCAAAACATGTCTATATTTTTTGCATGTTAAAAATCTCATTAATTAGGTTTATTCCACTCATGCTTATTGAGCACCTATTCCATGCACAGCTGGGCTATGGGGATATAAAGATGAGAAAGACAGCCTTGCCCTCCAGGAGTTGGCAGGCTACCTCCTGGTACAAAACCTCACCGGCAACTTCATCTCCAAAGAAGACATACAGATGGCCAAAAAGCACATTAAAAGATGTTCAACACCACTAATTATTAGAGCAATGCAAACCAAAACTACAATGAGATATCACCTCACACGGGTCAGAATGGCCATCATCAGAAAGTCTACAAACAATAAATGCCAGAGAGGGTGTGGAGAAAAGGGAACCCTCCTATACTTTTGGTGGGAACATAAACTGATGGAAACAATATGGAGATCAGTATTGAGATTCCTCAAAAAATTAAAACTAGACCTACCCTATGATGTAGCAATCATACTCTTGGGCATATATCTGGAGGAAACCATAATTGGAAAAGATACATTGCATCATTATTTATAAAGCCAAGTCATGGAAGCAACCTAAATATCTATCAACAGATGAATGGACAAAGAAGATGTGGTACATATATACAATGCACTATTATTCAGACATTTAAAAAGAATGAAATAATGCCATTTGCAGCAACATGGATGGACCTAGAGATTCTTATACTGAGTAAAGTTAGACAGTTAAAGACAAACATCATATATCACTCATATGTGACTTTTTTTAAATGATACAAATGAACTTATTTACAAAACAGAAACAGACTCAACAACTTTGAAAACACATTTATGATTACCAATGGGGAAGGGTGAAAGGGTAGGGATGGATTGGGCATTTGGGATTGGCAATGCAAACTTCTGTGTATGGAATGGATGGCCACTGGGGACCTGATATATAGCGCAGGGAGATATAATCAATGTTTTGGGATAACCTATATGGGAATGAATATGGACATGTGTGTGTGTGTATATATATATATATATATATATATATATATATATATATATATGTATATGGCTGAATAATTCTAATGTATAGCAGAAATTAACACAACATTGTAAATCAATAATACTTCAATTAAAAAAAAAAAAAAAAAACCTGGAGTTCCCGTCATGGCGCAGTGGTTAACGAATCCGACTAGGAACCATGAGGTTGTGGGTTCGGTCCCTGGCCTTGCTCAGTGGGTTAACGATCCAGCGTTGCCGTGAGCTGTGGTGTAGGTTGCAGACGTGGCTCGGATCCCGCGTTGCTGTGGCTCTGGTGTAGGCCGGTGGCTGCAGCTCCGATTCAACCCCTAGCCTGGGAACCTCCATATGCCGAAGGAGCAGCCCAAGAAATAGCAAAAAGACAAAAAACAAAAAAAAACCCTATAACAGAACAGTAACACAGGTGTGCAGAAAGGACAAAAAGTCAACAACCGGGACAGGGAAAGTAGGACACACTCAGTGCGCTTGTCATGTTCCAAAGAAAATATAAATTTTGACACTGCACCAAGATAAAACAACAGTATTTCTTGTGCATTCATTCCCATGGGTCTCAAAACACACGTGTTGGTTGATAGAGGAGGGAGGCCAAAGAGAAACATCACTGACATTTGGAGAAGGATGGTTTTTCACTGATGGGACCCTCTCACATAAGGTAGGACTTCTGACATCCCTGACCACCCCCAAACACCAGCAGTAAATGTCCCTGTGCCCTGACACTGTGACGACTAACAGGTCCTCTGTTATTTCCACCTGTCCCCAAGGGTAGGACCTTTCTTGGCTGAGAAGCACTTGGGCAGTTCAGCAAGCATCTATTGAACACAGACTGCATGGTCAGCTCTACGCTCAGGATGCAAGACACAATCCTAAGTAAGCAACCTCTTCCACACACTATAGGCATGAACTTACATTAGGTCTTAAACACTGAGAGCATACGCCTCTTCTCCACAGAAAGACAATATGTTTTTGGGGATCAAATACTATGTCTTTTTTTGTTTTAATGGCCACACTTGCGATTCATGAAAGTTCCCAGGCTAAGGGTCAAATCAGAGCTGCAGCTGCTGGCCTCCACCACAGCCACAGCCACAGCAATGCAGGATCTGAGCCACATCTGCGACCTACACCACAGCTCATGGCAATGCCAGATCCTTAACCCACTGAGCAAGGCCAGAGGTTGAATCTGTGTCCTCATGGATCCTAGTTGAGTTTGTTAATCGCTAAGCCACTAAGGGAACTCCCAAACACTATGTCTTTTAATTGTGACTATCACCCTACCTCGCACATGAAAGAGCATGGAATTTTAACATCAACATCAATCAATCAACATCAAAGAGGTATAATTTATTAGGTCTTCAAAACCTAACACATGCTCCAGTGAACCAGGAATTTTGAGGAAGAGTAAGGTATATTTGGGGATATATACTCATGGGGTGACTATTTCTTGGGTAGGCAGCACATGAGTTTTTAAAGATTTGGTGGACTTGTACCAAGCTTGGCCCATGTGGATTTTAGACTTTGGACAATCTCTATGGCCTCTATCTCAAGCTACCCAGGTGTAGCTTGGCTCAATGATTCAGTTAAGGCTGAGGTACCAAAACTTTGTAGTTCCTAGAGGTGAGCAGAACAAAATGTGCTGCCTGGAACTACAAAACAACAGAGATCCATAAGTTCTCCTGGTGTGGATGTAAATTTCTAGTTTTTATTACTTGTGTTTGAGAATAGGTATTGAAGAAAGGCTGCCCCAAATTCCATGCTCTCTTATGCTGTTTTAAATTGCATTCAGGCAGTTCCCGTTGTGGCTTAGCAGTAATGAAGCTGACTAGCATCCATGAGGATTCGGGCTCAATCCCTGGCCTCACTCAGTGGGTTAGGGATCCGGCATTGCTATGAGCTGTGGTGTAGGTCACAGATGCGGCTCAGATCCTGCATTGTTGTGGCTGTGGCAGAGGCCAGCAGCTGCAGCTCTGATTTGACCCCTAGCCTGGGATTTCCATATGCTTCAGATGCAGCCTTAAGAAGACAAAAGAAATCCTATCATTAAATTGTACTAATTGCATATGCCACAGGTGCAGCCCTAAAAAAACAAACAAAAAAAAAACCCCACCATTAAATTGCATTCAGGTCCATGGAAGGAAATTAACAACCAACACCTCATGCATGAGGCTCACTCACAAGTTTTGAAGGTTTTCCATCACGTGGACCCAATTCACTCTAAGTTGTTAATTACATAACTCTGGTGCTGGTTCTAGATTTTGAGAGGTCTATTTCATGGATTTGGTCAGGGAAAGGTGGTTGGTTTTACTACAAAAAAAAAGAAAGAAAAAAAGAAAAAGGAATGTAAGCCTTGATCACGTTGTATTCCATCTTCCTGGGGTAAAGCAAGAACACAACTCAATAAAAACTTTCTCAAATTTAGAGCTAAAAAGGCAATTCAAAAGGCCTGTGCAACAGAACATTCTGTCTCTCCAGGAGTGGTTTAACTCAGGAAGTCAAAGGAGATGTGGGATAGTTTGAAAAAGTCAACTTCAGTATTATCTTCAGAGTTACAAATTGATGATGCTGAATAAAGAGACAGATTTCCTTAAGAGAAAGACTGAGCTTTGAACTGACAGGCTGAACAGATAGGAAGGAGAAAATGTGACTCTGAAGGTCCAGACAGAGAAAGTTACATCTAGGTCTATAAAGAGACTATTAGAAAGAAGAATTGTTCTTGGTGCTTACTAGATAATAATATATGCCTGGAACCCAAAGAAATCAAACAGAGGAGGAAGGGCAGAGGCATAACTGAATGGACTACCCCCATGGGAGACAAAGATCTGAGAAATTACTGAAAGCTTCATTTTTTTTAAAGGTCCACACCTGCAGCATATGGAAGTTCCCAGGCTAGGGGTTGAATCTACACCACAGCCACAGCCACGCCAGATCCAAGCCACATCTGCAACCTACACTACAGCTCACAGCAATGCCACATCCTTAACCCACTGAGCAAGGCCAGGGATCAAACCCACATCCTTATGGATATTAGTTGGGTTCATTACGGCTGAGCCACAATGGGAATTCCTGAAAGTTTCTTCAAGCTGCAGATAGGCAGTTTACCACAAGAACAATCAGGGAACAATGGCTTTGAAACTAGACAGCTATGTTGAGCAGCTACTGGAAATCTGGATATACTGGACAGGTAAGATCTAGAATATCAAAATAACATATTCTTTCAGAATGTGTTAGCATCTAGTTTCAGCCTGACACAGTTATTACAGGTGAGTACATAAGTATTGCATCTCTTACTGAAAATTGGTAGAATCAGAAATAAGGGAATACACAGAAAAGATGAAATAGATTAGGTCCATAATAGATTGGGTCCAAGCCTAGGTTAGTTGAGGATCTGACAGAACACATTTTGGATGGAAATTAACCAACTCAGGAGGATAGTGGTAGACAGGTTTATTTGGACATGGAAGTTTCTGGCAAACCTAGGATTTCATATTTCTGACTATGGGAGCCCTGGGAAAAGAGATTTAGAAGAGAAACTTAGAAATAAAGTGATGGCCAGAAAGCAAAGAGAACCTAAAAGCAAGCCCAGCAAAGAGTGCTGGACCTACATGAAATATAAATGAAAAATAACCAAACTAAGAAACAGGCTGACGGCTTTCAAGCTCAGCTAGGTCTTACTTGTCAGGGGCGGTGGGAGGTTTGCAAACAGAGACGAAAACATCCTAGGAAAGAAAATATCCTTATCATTGGTAATATAGACTCTAATATAAGGAAACAACCATTCCTAGTAAGGGATACGACAATGATGGAGGGACAAGAAGAGAATCAGAGAAAATGTGAAAGACAATGGGGATAGGAAAAATGATCCCATCAATCTTACCTAGTGAAGAGTTTCACAAGGTCCTGAACCAGAAGCAAAGACCACAGGCACATTGTGTGTCATCTATGGACACTAAATACCCACAGTTCAGCGTATTATCATTTACCAGTTGCCACCAACCTCTAATTCATCATTCTGGCCTGCCTTCCTGTCCTGAGCATCTGTGAGACACCAAGTAAACCTAAGATAAACCTTCTTCTTGGGCTTAGCCTGGGCTAAGTTTTTTGAACGTTATAACCCAATAGAGTCCTATCAAATATAGACTACTTCCCAATACTCTTACAGACAGTCCAGGAGACCCCAACTGAACCTGCTCTTACCACCTCAAGGCCAAGGAGATAGTTTCTTTTTGGGGTTGTCTACAAAGTACAAAAGTAGAGCCCAGAGTGGGGGCTCCTTGCAAGTGCCACATCCCTCCCTTCCAGAAATGTTCTCTCTTCCAAATCTAACTACCTATGGTTTCTTCAACTATTGTTAAGGCCAATTTGAATCTATAGCTGCATTCACAAGAAAGAGAGAAATCCCCAGGGGCAAGAAAAGACAGGGAAACTAAAATCCAGAGCAGGAAGTGTGAAAGTTGATGCTAAGAGTCCTCGCAATTAGGGAAGAGGGAAGGAATGGATCACT
The DNA here is from genome assembly GCF_016906955.1 of Phacochoerus africanus. NCBI lineage: Eukaryota > Metazoa > Chordata > Mammalia > Artiodactyla > Suidae > Phacochoerus > Phacochoerus africanus. Next base: position 37,744,123 of record NC_062553.1, read on the forward strand.
GAACCCTCAAATAGGGCCAATGCACTTGGGGCTTGGGTTTGGGATGCCAAGAAAGGAACCTGAGAAAAGGTCTAGGTTGAGGGTTGGCGCTGAGATCCCTGAATCAAGTCAGGATGCTCAGGGGACACATTCTCAGTGAGAGGGGGATTAGCAAAAATTCCTCTTAATTAGCCCAAGGAAAGAACTAAGAAATGTCTCTTTAAAAGATTAAAAAAAAAAAAAAAAAGGGAAAAGCTCTTTTGAAAAAATTCCAAACTTATCTCACGAGCAGGCTTGGGCACCAAATTTATACTAAGGATCTGGCATTGCCGTGAGCTGTGGTGTAGGTCACAGACGCGGCTCGGATCCCATGTTGCTGTGGCTGTGGGGTAGGCCAACAACAACAGCTCCGATTCGACCCCTAGCCTGGGAACATTCATATGCCTCGGGAGCAGCCCTAGAAAAGGCAAAAAGCAAAAATAAAATAATGAAATAAAATAAAATAATAAAATAAAATAAAAATAAAACACAACAAACTAGTGAATATAACAAAAAAGAAGCAGGTTCACAGATATAGAGAACAAACTAGTAGCTACCAGTGAGGAGAGGGAAAGGGGAGAGGCAGTACGAGGGTAGGGAATTAAAAGGTACAAGGATATATTTTGTGACACAGGGAATGTAACCAATATTTTATAATAACTATAAATGGAGTGTGACTTTTTAAATTGTGAATCACTATGTTGTACACCTATAACCTATGTGATATTGTATATCAATTATCCTTCAGAAAAAACAAAGAAACGAAAAACACGTTCAACTTAACTACAAGATGGGATGGTCTGATATTGAAAATACTTCAATGATGAGGAATATTAATGAATGCTTACTTAAAGGCACTCAAAACTGAATTACCAGAATTATGATCTCAGCCATAATAATTAACATTCCCAAGTTCTTTCCACTGATGGTTTCCAATGTTTTTAATATGTTAATATGTATATTATAAACTGTGCAAAGTGTAATATTTATGATGAATCCCAAATGTTGAGAATTACTTAACATTTCCTAAAGTTATTTTGCTTTATTTTTGTCTTTTTTAGGGCAAAACTCATGGTATATGGAAGTTGCCAGGCTAGGGGTCCAAACAGAGCTATAGCTGCTGGCCTACGCTGTAGGATTTCTTACCACTGAGCCACGACAGGAACTCCAACATTTATTAAAATTATAAGATGTTGATGACGAAAGAAAAAGAAGGCTTTGAGAGTACAGATCTCAGTGGTCCATCCATCATATTTTTTAATTTTGTTTGACATCTTTTCACAGTTAGTATTCCCAAGTAATAGAGCATTTTAAAAATCATTGTAGAGTATTTCGCAAAGAAAAACATCTGTCAATTCTCTTGACTTTCTTTCCAGTGCTAAAGCTGTCTTCACTTTGAAACAAAACCAAACATACAAATGATAAATGTTTCAAAATACGTACAATATTTTTTTTTCTTTTTAGGGCCGCAGTTGTAACATATAGAAATTTCCAGGCTAAGGGTAAATCAGAGCTGAAGCTGCCCGCCTACACTACAGCCACACCAGATCCAAGCCACATCTGTGACCCATGCCCCAGCTTGAGACAATGCCAGATCTTTCACCCACTGAGAGGTCAGGGATAGAACCTGCATCCTCAAAGATACTAGTCAGGTTCTTAACCCATTGTGCCACAATGGGAACTCCTGTACAATATTATATAGATGTATCCAATTTGCTTAAGAAAAGGCAAATCTCTGGATCCAGATTAAGATAGACTAACCTAATGAAAAGATGTTTTTAAATGTTCAATAATTGCTAATCTTGATGTACTACTTTTGTCCTTTCCAAAGAAAATGCAATGAAGAATTATAATTGTGAGTTACATGTTCATAAATTATCTTGTTTTCAGTTTCGGAAGTTAGAAAATATTCTCCTTTTGGAAATATAAGAATAAATTGTGTATTATACTAATTATGTACTTCTAAAAATAAAAGGTGGCTAAAGGGTTGGTGATTGCAAATAAACTTTGTTGGTGTAAATCCAAACAAAAAAATTTTTTAATCTCCTAAAATTATCAAGGAAAATTTATTGACTTTTTTCCTTTTTAAAAAATTTGAGGAGTTCCCATTGTGGCTCAGCACGTTATAAACCTGACTTGTATCCATGAAGATGCAGATTCAATCCACGGCCTTGCTCAGTGAGTTAAGGATCCAGTGTTGCTGTGAGCATTGGTGTAGGTCACAGATGCAGCTCGGATCTGGTGTTGTGGCTTTGGCGTGGGCCAGCAGCAGCAGCAGCTTCATTGAACCTCTGGCCTGGGAACATCCATAGGCCACAGGTGCAGCCCTAAAAAGAAAAAAAAAAATGGAAACAACTACATATTTATAGCAAAATTCCAAGTACAATAAATACAAAGAGATTCTTTTCTGAAACATTGCATACTAAGTTTCTAACTGGATGCCCTAACCCTTTGGAATGCTACCTCTACAAACAAGAACATTCCCCTACTTAATCAGAGGAAATGTCATTGATAGATACATTGCTACCATCTAATTCTCAGAACCCCTTCCAGTCTTGCCAACAGTCCCAATGCCACCACTTAATCCAGAGGGGTCTAATTTAGAATTTACGTATTACACCTTAATTTTCATATCTCTTTCGTCTCCCTCAGTCTCCCTTCCACTTCCACAACTTTGACACCTTTGGAAATCACAGGCCAGTTATTTTATAGAATGTTCCTATACTCCAATGTCTTTAGCAGAAACATCTCAAAAGTAATACAACACTCTTCTCACTGCATCCCACCAATTTGTCCCTTTCTTGATGATAATCCATCAATCACATGGTAAAGACGATGTCTGCCAATATCACTGTAATATTACTCTCTCCCACCATCTGTATAATCAGTAATTATTTTGTAGTGAGATATTGAAATTCTATAAATATCACAGCCCTTAAAACTCTCAGTTTAGGAGTTCCCGTCGTGGCGCAGTGGTTAATCAATCCGACTAGCAACCATGAGGTTGCGGGTTCGGTCCCTGCCCTTGCTCAGTGGGTTAAGGATCCGGCGTTGCCGTGAGCTGTGGTGTAGGTTGCAGACGCGGCTCGGATCCCGCGTTGCTGTGGCTCTGGCGTAGGCCGGTGGCTACAGCTCCGATTCAGCCCCTGGCCTGGGAATCTCCATATGCCGTGGGAGCGGCCCAAGAAATAGCAACAACAAAAAGACAAAAAAAAAAAAAACTCTCAGTTTACTCTTTTATTGTCATATGCATGGACCCTCTATTTCCTATTTTATTCAATGCTTTGTCATCTGTACCACTGTTACTTATTGAAGTTCAAATTGCCCTCCATTTGGCCAGGGGCAGCCAATTTGAGCTGGCTTCTGTGTCACATCACTCTTAGAGCACTTCCTAGCTTTGTGGAACAAGATGTTTTGGACTCATCTTGTACTTTCTGTGTCTTACCCTTGGAATGAGACATTTCTCCAAGGAGCCTGGTTTCTTTTTGAAGAAAATGGTATTTAAAAACCAAGATCTTGGAGTACTTGTTGCGGCTCAGTGGCAACAAATCTGACTAGTACCCATGAGGATGCGGGTTGGATCCCTGGCCTTGTTCACTGGGTTAAGGATCTGGCATTGCCATGAGCTGTGGCGTAGGTCAAAGATGCGGCTTGGATCCAGCATTGTCTGGAAGAGGAGAAACCACCCAAAGGTTTAAGGTCCATAGAAAGCACTCAATGTTAGCCTTTTTTCACTCTTTCTTCACTTATAAAACATCTAAAAGAGGAATCAAACCAGGAGGTCTGGATCTCGCAGCCTTCTCAACTGCTTTAAGGCTGTGGTGTAGGCCAGTGGCTGCAGCTCTGTTTCGACCCTCACCTGGGAACCTCCATATGCCACAGCTATGGCCCTAAAAAGATGAAAGACATACATACATACATATAAACCAAGATCTGGGAGCCCCTTGGTACTCACAGTGTGTGCTCATTGCTCTTAGCTCAGTGGCTGTTCCCAGCCTCTCTCAGCAGACAGAGCTGGAGGGGAAGTGTGCTTACACAGCGTGTGCCCCTGTGTGTGTACACATGTACATACAGACATTCACATCTATATTCACTTCTATATCTAGCGCTATATGTTGTCTGTACATTCATTTATACCCATATCAACAATTCCAGTCCCATCAGGGCTATAAACCTAGTCTTCTGCATTTTTATATTTGTAACTCCTTTTTTTCCAACAACCAGAAACCTGGATTGCTCTGAATTTAATTATTCGATCAGTCTACCACTCTGTAAAGAATCGCCCATCCCTCATGTGGGTGCCACACCCGCCCTGCTGGAGCTCCCACCTCCCTCACATCCACTCCTTCCTCATCCTGCTCAGCTCGTACCCCCACCCTACCCAATCCCCCTCACCTCCAATTGACCCTGCCTGGGCTCCCATCCGCCCCACATGCCACACCTCCATGGCGATGCTGTCCTCACTGAGGGTGGGCTTTGAGCCACTAAGCAGCCCCTGGGGTATCTCAAGAGTCACCTTGCTCTCCCACCAACCAGATTCCAGACTCAGTTGCTCTGGAAGAGGAGAAACCACCCAAAGGTCTAAGGTTTATAGAAAGCACTCGATGTTAGCCTTTTTTCACTCTTTCTTCACTTATAAAACATCTAAAAGAGAAATCAAACAAGGAGGTCTGGATCCCAGCCTTCTCAGCTACTTTACGCCGTAGGTTGTGAGGATGTGTGTTGTGGATGTTTACTGTTTTATGCTACAGCGGCCAGACCATCACAGAAGCTCTGTGCTCATTAGTTCCAATCAGCGCTGACCTAGTTCCATGCCTCACAGCACAGCAGACAGCACCTTATTAAGGCGGAAAAGGCCAAGTTAGATAATTCGTTATGTTTTTCCCTTCATCTTACAGAAATGTGAGTGGAGAAACAACAAACATTTTAAAAGAAAACTCTGCTTTTACAAACTAAAAAAATAATGAAAAGTTCTTTAAAATTTGAATTAAAAGAATTAAAATAGTTATCCTGTGGGATCTGTTTTCCTCCCACAGGGAGAATAAATAATTTTTCTTGAAGAAGAAGATATTTCTCGCCTGTTGGGAAAGCTTTCTTTAAGGAAGGAGGGGAGAGAGGTGCCAGCTTTTAGGAGTTTCTGACACAAAATGATTGGAGAATAATGTTAGGAGCATACATTTCTCATCCAGAGAGGTTTTTTTCTTGGTTTTGTTTTGTTGTTGTTGTTGTTTTTTGGGGTTTTTGTTTGTTTGTTTTTTTTGCTTTTTAAGGTGGCATATGGAAGTCCCCAGGCTAGGGGTGCAAGCAGAGCTACAGCTGCTGGCGTATGCCACAGCCACAGCCATACAGGATCCGAGCCGTACCTGTGACCAACACCACAGCTCACGGCAATGCCAGCTCCTTAACCCACTAAGCGAGGCCAGGAATCAAACCCAAAACCTCAGGGACACTGGGGGGCAGGGGCGGTTCTTAACCTACTGAGCCGCAACCGGAACTTCCAGAGAGCATCTCTGTTTCTCTTTGTGACATTCAGCTGATAGAAGTGAAGTTAAAGGAGTTCCTGGTGCAGTGGTTAATCCGACTAGGAATCCGACTAGGAACCATGAGGTTGTGGGTTTGATCCCTGGCCTTGCTCAGTGGGTTAAAGACCTGGCGTCGCCGTGGGCTATGGTGTAGGTCCCAGACGCGGCTCGGATTCCGCGTTGCTGTGGCTCTGGCGTAGGCTGGCGGCTACAGCTCCGATTAGACCCCTAGCCTGGGCACGTCCATATGCTGCAAGAGTGGCTCAAGAAATGGCAAAAAGACACACACACACAAACACACACACACACACACAAATGAAGTTAAAACAACAAAGCTGTTGGTGCCATGGGGGGGGGGTGGCAGGCGGGAATCAGCAGGCGACCTGGGCTTGTCACCAGGGACCCTGACCTCTAATCGGGGCACATACACGTCTGCTCCTTCCAAGCAGGTCATTTCACACCAAGGACACCTGTGTAAAGGCTTGTCTTTGTTTTAACTTTGAGAAGATTGGGAGCTCAGCTTTATTGTTGTTCAGTAACAGGTAGAACAAGCATCAGGTGCGGCCAAGTTTTGAACTGTAGTTCTTGAAAAAACCACATTCATTCATTAAAAAAAACCCACAAAGACCCGGGGGAGAGAGGGACCAGGGAGAAAGAGGTCTCTAAAGTTTGGCAGATTTCTCCCACAGAGGAAAAATGAACAACCTTCAGGTTTGATCTTCCCACCCCTGCCAACCGCCCCCACCCCCGCCAGCCCCCCCACCCCCGGAATTGGCCACCCCAAGGGGGCAGCTGGGTGTGAGGGTTGCCAGGGGCCTCCCCAGAGCTTTTTTTAACCTGGTATTTTCTGCTTATAGACTTTCCACTGGGGTAACCCCAGATCTAGGGATTCACACAGCTGGGAAATCTGAGTAGTCAGCTGGCCTGTGGCAAAGGAGGTATTTTTAGCTGAGACTCGGGGATCTCGGGATTGTCAGCTACTTTAGACCCAAAACAGAGCCAAGCAACGGGAGCAGGGCCGCCCTGAAGTTTCTTAGCAAGACCACCCAACTTACCTTGGAAGAAGGTTCTGTGTGTGCTGGTGAGAGAAGGAGGGGCTCGCACAGGGCATCTTAGCAACAGTGTTGCACCCTCCTGGTGGGGGCCAGGCCGGAAGTCCCACCCCCAGGCTACTCAGAGGGGCTCTCCCAGGACCTACCTGCCCACCTGCCCACCAGCCCGCCTGCTGCATCAGTGTCACCTGGAACTTATTCAAAATGCAAATTTGGGGCCCCATCTACTAATTAGGAACTCTGGGAGTGAGACCCAGTGATTGATCCGTGTTACACTGGACCCCACAAATGATTCTCAGGTGCACTAAACCTAGAGAATTACTAGCCTAATCACACATTCACTAATATTTCTAGATTAAAAGTATAAGAGCAATACTTTATCCCTATCAAGGCAAGACTGGCAGGATATCTTTTTAAATTAATAGACCTTATTTTTTTTAGCACATTTTTAGATTGACAAAGACATTGAGCAGATAGTAAAGAGAGCCAGTCATTTTTCCTAAGCCCTTTTTTTTTTTTTCCTCCTTTGTACCTTACCCTAATGAGAAAATCCTTTCTCCTCTGTTCATCCTCCAGGGCAGTGACGACACCAGCTGAGTTTTGTGATCAAAGGCTGCAATGGAGTCAGAGTAAGAAACAGCCCCCAGCATGCAGGGAGGCTGGCCACATCCTCAGGAATGGGTACCTTGGCCCAGCTGTGGGGAAGCCTGCTGATGATGCAGCCAGTAGAAATCCTTCTCCAAAGAGTCTCGGGAATCAGATCAGAGTATTCGTCTTGAATCTGCTTCCCGTGGCTGCTGTAACAAATTACTGCTCTGGCTTATGACAACATAAATGTATTTCAGTTACATTTCCGGAGGTCAGAAGTCCAAAATCCACTGGGCTAAAGTCAAGGTGTCATCCAGGTTCCTTCCCTCTGAAGGCTCTGACCAGAGGATCTGCTGCCTTGTCTTCAGCCTTAAGTGGCTGCCTGACTGTATTGTATTCCTTGGCTGGTGGCCCTTCCTGCACCTTCAGAGCACCTCTCTCCATCCATCATCTCACCGCCGTCTGCTCCAATTCTGACCTCCTGCCTCCGTCTAATAAGGGCATTGTGGTTCCATCAGCTCCTCCCAGATCATTCAGGATAATCTCCCCATCTCAAAATCTTAACTAATCGCATCTGCAAAATCCCTTTTGCCTCACAAGGCAGCATTCACAGGTTCCCACAATTAGGACGTGGACATATTTGGGGGTCCATTATCCAACTTACCACACTCCCTACGGGCCTGTACTGTCTGATACGGTAGAGACATTGGCCACAGGTGGTTATTGAGCACTGGAAATGTGATTCATCTCAGTAAGGGTATGCTATAAAAGTATTGAAATTTGAAAACTTAGTATGAAAAAAATAAGGAAATATATATCACTAACAATCTTTTTTCTTCTTTTTAGGGCCACACCTGCAGCATACGGAAGTTCCCAGGCTATGGGTCGAATCAGAGCTGCAGCTGCCAGTCCACACCACAGCCACAGCAACACCAGATCTGAGCCACATCTTTGATCTACACCGCAGCTTGCAGCAACTCCAGATCCTTGAACCCACTGAGTGAGGCCAGGGATTGAACCCACATCCTCATGGATACGAGTCGGATTCTTCATCCGCTGAGCCACAATGGGATCTCCTCATTTACAATTTTTATATTGATCCTACATGAGAATTATAAAATCTTGGATCAAGTGAGTTAAGGTATATTACTAAAATTAATCTATTTTCTTTTGCTTTTTCAAATGTAGCTACGAGACAATTTTAAATTGTACCTGAGGCCAGCATTATATTTCCATTGGACAATGCCGTTACAGACCACAAAGAAAGCATGGTGATGTTAAATTTCATTTTTTTTTTGTCTTACCATAGGTACAAAGGAGCCTAGACATTAAAAACCACATTTCTCCTTTCAACCTTCTCCTCTAGGGAGAGCAACTAACTACACAGAATTGATATTTCAAATCAAGAGGAATATCATATAGGGATGTTCACAATAAAATTCTCTGCCAGATAACCACCCCCCCTCCCTAAATTATCTAGCCACTTACAAAGCATTTTCATGAAGCATTATTTCACCGAACCCTCCATCACACCCTGCAGAAGGACTATTGTTCCTATTCTTCAGTGGAAGAAACTGAAGGGAAATTGACTTGCTGGAGGAGCATCCAGCTAATAAGTGATGGATAAGAACCAGAGCCAGGACCGTGAGCTGCAGCACCCAGGGCTGCCTGAAGCCTAACCTGGGTCATGTTTACTGATTTAATGAGGCTCACTCTACTTCCTAAGTTATTTTATATCCAATCTTCCTAAATTTTCCAGCAATCCCAGAATTCTCCCTCTTTACCTGAGAAGTCTGTTCCTTCGCTATTCTGAATACATTATTATCATTATCATTATTACTATTAATTTCTTAACTCTAAACTCAGAGGGGTGTGTATCCTACGTAGGTATTTAAGGACGAGGCCTTTACCCTGTGCCAAACTCCTCAGCTGCACCCAGAGGTGTGTGTACCTGGCTCCAGCCTGATGCTGGACCATCTGTTGGAAGGCCCCCAACACCCCGGACCGTCTCTCCCCACCCCTTTCACCACCCATAAGCTGTATGCCCAGGTGAAATGGTAAAATGCTCAGATTTGACTCATAGCCAGAGAAGGGAGCCCCAGACAAACCTGGGCTCTGGCCAGCAGATTTCTTCCTCTCAGTCTTCCCTGGAATTGAACTCTGTGCTTTGCATTTTGCACTTTGGCAGAGGTCACTGTGAGAAGAACTGGCAAAGACTCACAATGAGAGAAGCAGACATCAAGGTCAGCTAGGATGCCCCTCACCCAGGCAGCCCTTCTCAACTGTGGCAAAGGGAGGACGGAAGGAAAACGGCAAAGGATACAATGTGCTGCTCATTTTCTCTGCAACGTGAAAAACCTCAGCTTTTAGATCTAGAAAGGGCCTCGGAGAGTGTCTGATCCAACGACCTCATTTGTTTTAATTCAGTGAATTTTATATTTATAGTTGTACAACCATCATCACAGCCTAATTTTAGGACATTTCCATCCCAAACCCCTAGTCCACTCTTCTCTCCCTCCACCTGTCCCCTTTGGTAACCACACATCTTTCAAAGTCTGTGAGTCTGTTTCTGTTCTTTAAATAAGTTCATGGAAGCAACCTAAAAATAGTAAATGTCCATCAACAGAGGAATAAAGACGATGTGGTACATACATACAATGGCATAGTTCTCAGCCATATCAAAGAATGAAATAATGGCATTTGCAGCAACATGGAGGGACCTAAAAATTATCTTACTAAGGGAAGTTAGTCGGAGGGAGACAAACATTATATGATCCCTTATATGTGGAATCTTAAAAAAGGATCCAACTACCTCATTTTACATATGATGATCAAACTGACTTCTGTAAAGTCTCCTAGCAACTTGGGATCAGATAAAGGCTAGAGCTCCCATTGCTGATTTCATTCAACTTGGACAAAATCATTTTAAAGGGTCTCAGAAAAATATTAGGTAAAATCATACAGCTTTGATTTCCAAACCATGCTATAGAGCAGTGGCAACTTGCTTGCATGTTGAGATTCTGAAATAGACACACGAAGGTGAAAATCATGTACAGTCAAAATAATCCTTGAAAATCCTCAGGAAAAGTGCCATATTTAAGACCAATACAACTTCTGTCAATAAATCCCACATGGTTTTTCCAGAGAGGGAAAAGGGAACGGGCTCAACAGTTGAGTACCAGATTAATTAATTGGCTTGAGGTAAGAGGACAAAAAGCACAGATCTGTAAACACAGGATCACACACAGGACTGCAAGCTGGAGACACATAAAAGGCACCGGAGTTCTGAAACTCCCAGCAGGTTCTTTTATCTCATATGCTCTCACCCCAGGGCACCGGGCAGAAGACAGGCTACTTAGACAGTGAGCTCTCCCCCTCTACTCCCGATTTACTGTTCACTGCCTGATTAGACACGAAGCTTCACACAGGCATGAATCTCTATTTTGTTCATTGGCAAATCCCAAGTGCCTAGTACTGTGCCTGGCACATAAATGTGTGTTGAATAAATGGATAAATCTACTCCTCACTTTGTCAGGGCTATGTAGTTGAACACTTATAAGTTGAAGTTATTTTATTCTGGCACGTGGCTCTTAACCTTTTGAGGTGTTATGTTGCCCCAGCCAGAAAAATTCACACTGAACTGTTCACAGAGACTGTCCAGTTCTCATGGAATGCATGGACCCCAAGACTGCAATTTCCTGGTGCCATCAACCTTTAATATGCTGTGGTGATGCTTTTGCAGAATGACCTTCAGGGCTTTGGAGAGACTGACGTCATTTACTTACATTGCTGCAGAAGGACTTTTCTTTAAAACTCTCCCAAGAGCTGGAAACAAAAGCTACATTTTATTTTATTTTGCTTTGTTTTTTAGGACTGCACCTGTGGCATATAGAGGTTCCCAGGCTAGGAGTCCAATCGGAGCTGTAGCCATGAGCCTACACCACAGCCACAGCAACACAGGATCCGAGCCGCGTCTGTGACCTACACCACAGCTCACAGCAACGCCAGATCTTTAACCCACTGAGCAAGGCCAGGGATTGAACCCGAATCCTCATGGATCCTAGTCGGGATTGTTAACCACTGAGCCATGAAGGGAATGCCCCAAAAGGTACATTTTAAATGCTGTCAGCCCAAAGGCTTAAAGGGGACCTGGGCTAAGCTCAAACTCGAGGCACCAAAGTGATCTTCACAGCCCACTATTATATTTTCTACCCTGCTCCTAAGTCAGCCTGGTGTCTGGTTGGCCCTTGTCTGCAGATGTCCTCTAAAGCAGCTTGCAAGTTTCAGCACTGATACTGAATAGCCAGATGGATCACCTCCAGGACCACCCTGGATCCCCAGCTAGCCCCATCAGGTACTGACACTGCCCTTGTCACCACCAACTCTGATGGATTGGACATGGAGAAATGCACAGCCGGAATATATTCAAACAGCTGCTGTAAGGTGAGCTGACGGGCACAACTGCCAGCAGGCTGAGAGGAAAACATAATTTATGCGCATCCTTCAAGCAGAGCTCAGAGCCGGGCAAACACCTCTGCAGAAAGCTCAGGGATGCGGCACAGACACGCCAGGACAACAATGGCTCTTTCTGAGCAAAGAGAAAGAAGGAGAGACCAGAGGCAGGGATGGGGAAAGGGACAAGCTCAGGAAAGGGCAGCTGATTCAGCAATCTAAACGGAGCCCACCCATGTATTCCACCTCCCGACAGAAAACACACATCTCCCAACTTGCATAGTGATCGTCTGCCTCTAAGAATTATAAATACTATGGACTATGCTCTAAAGCAGATCCAGCAAAGTCCCAGAAACAGAATAAACACAAGGCAGAGAAAGGATTACCTATCTGTGCATCTGTACTGGCTTGAAGAGTTTCCCTCAAAAATTCATGTCCACCGGAACCTCAAAATGTGATCTTACTTGGAAAGAGGGTCTTTGCCTTTGGAATTAGTTACATCAGCTTAGATTAGGATGAGCCTGAATCCAATATGACCAGTGTCATAATAAGAGAAGAGAACACAGAAGCACAGGGAAGAAGAGCATGTGACTCGAGAGGCAGGGCTTAAAAGGATGCAGCCACAAGCGAAACGCCAAGGACTGCCAGCAACCCCCAGAAGCTAGCAAGGGGCGGAAAGGGTTCTCCCTAGAGCTCTCAAGAGACATGGCCCTGCAGGCACCTTGATTTTGGACTTGTAGCCTCCAGAACTGTGAGCCGATAAGTTTCAAGTATTTTATGCCACCTGGTCTGTGGTAACTTGTTACAGCAGCCCTAGGAAACTAATTTAGCATCTATCTTAGCTAGTTTCAAATACATTTCTGTATAGTCATTCATTCACAGATGGTTAAAAAGTACAAACTATGTGCCAGTCAGTCTTCTTGCAACGAGCAAAAAATAAAGAAAAACCTCTGCCTGTCTGAAGCTTATATCCCAGCATAGGAAGAGACAGAAAATAATCAAAAGAAATAAAGAAAATACATGGTCTGTAAATGGTGAGAAGTTCAATAAGAGGTCCAAGAGTGTGAGGGGGAGTATTAGTGTCAAATTTGAATAAATTAAACACTTCCAGAGGATTATGAGGCGTTCCCATTATGGCTCAACCGGTTAGGAACCTGACATAGTTACCCTGAGGATTCGGGTTCCATCCCTAGCCTCTCTCAGTAGGTTAAGAATCCGGCATTGCCACAAGCTGCATTGCCAGTTGCAGATGTGACTCGGATCTGGTGTTGCTGTGGCTGTGGCGCAGGCCAGCAGCTGCAGCTCCCATTCGACCTCCAGCCTGGGAACCTCCATATGCCACAGGTGCAGCCATCAAAAAGAAAACAAATAAACAAACAAAACCCCCTAATCAAAAACACTCTCAGAGGATTTTGATCCAAATATTGAACCTAGGATTTCAGTACAGACAGCCCCCAACTTATGATGGTTCAACTTACAATTTTTCTACCTTATGATGGTGTAAAAGCAATATGCATTTGGTAGAAACTGCACTTTAAATTTTGGATTTTAATATTTCCCTCGCCTAATGAAATGCTGAAAGAATCTCTCTTGTGATGTGGGGCAGGGCCAGCTACCCCGTCAGCCAGGCGATCATGACCATGAACAAATGATACATTTAAAAACATTCTGCATGCAGATGATTGGTCCATTTTTCACTTTCAATAAGTTACTGAAATTTACTGATGCAGTAAATTAACTGAACATCATGAACACTGAATTATAAAATAGGCTTTGTGTCGGATGATTTTGCCTAACTGTAGGCTATTGAAGGTTTTTTGTTTGTTTGTTTATTTGTTTGTCTTTTTAGGGCCACACCCACCGCACATGGCGATTCCCAGGCTAGGGGCTGAATCGAAGCTGTAGCCGCTGGCTAAGCCACAGCCACAGCAACATCAGATCTGAGCTGTGTCTGCGACCTACACCACAGCTCACAGCAATACCAGACCCTTAACCCACTGAGCGAGGCCAGGGATCGAACCCTCATCCTCATGGATACTAGTCAGGTTCTTAACCCACTGAGCCACGACAGGAACTCCCTACTGTAGGTTTTTTAAGCATATTTAAGGTAAGCTAGGCTAAGCTGTATTAGGTATAGTAAATGCATTTCAACTTATGATATTTTCAACTTATGAAGGGTTACTGGGATATAATCCCATTTTAAGTCATAGTAGATCTGTATTGCCATTCTAATGAAAAGTGGTACAACACATAATGGCATATGGGGGAGAGAAGAGCCTCCCTCTATTAAATCAGAGTTTCTGCTCTAAAAGCAGGAACATCATCAACCATAAAGCTCACTCTGAAGGGGAAAGAATGAGACATTAGCAAAAATCAGCAAGGCCGAGGAGAGACTATCTAAGGATTTTGTGACTAATACACACTTGTTGGCTGACTTATAGTAAATTATGTATAAATATATATAATTCATTTTGTAATTATATAAATTATAAACGGCCATTTCCCATTCAACAAATGCCCTGGCAGTGACACAACAGAAGTGACTTAGCTACACAAAACCAATCTTAAGAGAAAAAGAAGGCTCGTCCAATGATCACTCAAGTCAAAGAAAGTTCTAGAACTAAAAGCACATTCCTCAGTGAAGGAGATGTTCTGCTGACACTGTCTAATACAGTAGCTACTAGCCACATGTGATTATTGAGCACATGAAATGTGGTCCGATTGAAAAACTGAATTTTTAATTTGATTTGATTTTGATTAATTTAAATAACCATATTAATTACATACCTACATGCGGCCAGCAGCTACTCCACTGGTGAGCACAGAGTCACAGAAGGCTGGATGTGGGGAGGAAACTAAGAGACTCATAAATCTGAGATGGGACCGGCTCCACCAGCAAAAAAAAAAAAAAAAAGTGAGGGAGCCTTCATAGAATGTACAACTATCATGTAGATTATTTCCAGGACATACTGATTTCCTTAGTCCTCACTGCGCCCTTATTGATAGTCAGTGGTATCCCCATTGGCTGGATGAGGAAATCAAGGTTCAGTAAGATTCCTGACTTGCCAGGGCCTTGCAGCTTTCAAGACCTCAAGCAAGAGATCTGAACTTGGCTGTGTCAAAAATCCATACCGTACCCACCAAAGCCCGGCATCCACAGCAGCTTTCACTCTTGTGATGCCTTCCATTCCCACCCTCTCTGAACAGTCCAAAACACAAAAGTGTGTGTACATATGTGTGTGAGAGTAGATTTCGCAGAACAGGTTAAGTCTGAGGGTTCCCGGGTGCTAAGAATCATACACTGTGGACAGCCAGCCCCACATTCCACTTTATCAGGTAAGAGCAGGAGGCATGACTCACTTACTAAGACCAAAGTGGCACATTAACTAAATCCTTCTTCCTTGATACATTCAGCAAAATTTTTTTTTTTTCTTTATACAGCCACACCTCTGGCATATGGAAGTTCCTGGCCAGGAGTCAGATGAGAGCTACACCTGCAGGTCTACGCTGTAGCAACACTGGATTCGAGCCACACCTGCGACCTACGCTGCAGCTTGCAGCATCACGGGATCCTTAACGCACTGAGAGAGGCCAGGGATCAAACCTGCATTCTCACAGGGACAATGTCAGGTCCTTCACTGGCTGAGCCACAATGGAAACCCGTAGCCAAAACTTCTCTATCCCAGCTTTCCTGGTCCTCAGGGAGCTTCCATGCCCCCAGTCATAGACACTCAGAAACCCTAAGACCATAGATCTTCACCTCAAGGGAAGCTAGAAGTAAGAGACAGAAGAAAACTGAGCAAGAGAGAACCTCATTAACAGTATGGAGATTTGAAAATACTGGTTTCAAAGAGTGACAATGCTCACTCAGCTTAGCTTCTCCCCGGGTCTCCTGATTGCCCCCCAACAGTGGAGAAGGGCAAGTGAGGGGCTTGCAGGGCAATGGGGCCAGCGAGTCCTGAAATGTAGAGGAAGCCATGGTGGGAAATATGGCCCACCCAAGACAAAACTATAGCTGGTTTGTGGTAGAGGCAGCGATGCCTGCTGTGCTCTCCTGTTAAGATTTCCGCAGCATTATGAAAAATGTTTCTTTCTTTCTTCTTCTTTTTTTTTATTTTTTTTTATTTTTTGGCAGAATCTGAGGAGTACGGAAGTTCCCGGGCCAGGGCAGGGGTCAAACCTGTGCCATAGCAGTGACAACACCAAATCCTTAACCTGCTGAGCCACCAGGGAATGCCAAAGGAAGGTTTCTAATGGGATTAATTTTGCATCTTCTAAAAAAGTTTCACCATTCCTGGAAATATACTTGAGGTTAATGAAACAATTCTTATTTGTCTCTTTCTCGTCCCCAAACGTTAACTGAGTCTTTTGTCACTGTACTGTCACTCCTATCCTGTAAGGAACTGTCTGGGAAGAAGAGTCCTTTTCTCTTAAATAAAGCTTTTGCAGTATTTTGAGGTTTTGAGATTTATGTGATTCCACACGCAAATAACCCCAAAAATAGTTCATCCTAGTGCAACTCTCAGTGTCCTAGGAAAAATTCTATGGGAAAAACCTGACTGCTCAGTCCAGCACTCAGACATGTCTATGCAGACAGCTTAGTCTAACCTCTCAATCCCAGGAACCTGGTTTGGGGACTGATTTTCAGTGTAATTTCACACAACAAAAACATTGACACCAAATAATACAAACGAGCTGGCCAATGTTGTGTTGTGATAAAAACTGACTTTATAATTTTTTTAAAAAACGCATTGCTTCTCAGTCTCTCCGGGTTATGCCCACAATTAATGTTGTGACACCTTTCATTTCAACACCTTCAACTAAAATGTGCGTCTTTGGAAAAAGATCACCAGTAAGCCCTGACTTTGCTCCCTTTCTGGAGGTGGCATTCTTTGGCAGAGTTTTGCTTCCATTAGGAAATTACTTTACCAAAAATCCAAAGAAAAGAGGAACAACTAAAAAAACGCACCCCTACAAACTGCAAATGTGCACAGACAAGTGGTTGTAGTCTTATTCAAGAGTGAGTTGATCTTTGCAGTGCATTGTTCTCGGAAGTTCCCGCGTGAGGAAAGCTCCCCTTTATGAACTGCTGGGACAGCGACCGCGGGAATACCCAGCCGGGCAGCTTCCGGGATGAGCAGCTCCCAGCGCAGAGGGCTCGGTGTCCGCAATGACCAGCAGTACAAAAACGCCGATGCCGCCATCCACCGGCCCTGAGTGGATGGCATCCAGAATGGGACGCCGGCCACAGGAGTTGGGGAAGAGTCCCTGCAGAATCTGACCCAACACCACCTTCCTCCCACCCGCGCAGCCCTGCGTCCCTGCCCGGAGAGTGGTCACTGGCTCCGGGCTCCGCGCAGCACTGAGAGGACTCCAGGACCCTCTTGACACCGAAGAGAGCAGCGCAAAAAAGACCCGGTTCCTGGGGTGCTCAGGCCAGTGCGGACCTTCCGTGGTGCTGCTCCCTACCTTTCCCCTCTCGAGCAAGAGGCAGCTCTGTCCCCTCCCAAGGCAGGATCAGAGCCCTCCAAACCCGGAGCAGGTGGAACCTGCGCCCCCTGACGGCCGGCGGCGCCCGGTGTGCCTGTGGGGTAAGCGCCGCAAAGTTTGCGCGCAAAGGGGACGCGGAGTTCCCAGCAACCTGCAAGTGAGACCCGTTCTGGGATGCCCACGCTCAGCTGGTCAACTGGTGGCGGGGGAACGGCGCGCGACTCCGGGCTCTAGGAAGGACGGAGACCCAGGTGCGCGTAGCTGGGAAAGGACTCACGTCTGGGGCAGGCGAGGCTGCACCGTCCTTCCAGATGCTGGGCGCCGGCGACGCTGGCGCAGCAGAGCCGTGGACCCTCGAGAGGCTGGTTCCGACGGCTCTTTCAGCAGCCTCCACAGGTGCCTGGGCGCTGCCGAGTCCACCTGATGCGTGGAGAGCGCCGGGTGGAAGAGGGACAGTGAAGACGCCCCTACAGGGGATATGGCAACGCCCCTGGCAAGGAGAGCGTGGTCTCCGGACCGACCGGACTCGAGCGCTAAAGGAAACCCTACCCATGACCGTGGGAGGGTCCTGGACGCTGGGGAACCCGGGTGGAGGACCGTGCGCGGGAGAAGAATTGGTTGCAGGGCGCTGAGTGTGGGGCTGGAAAAGCCGAAGCTCACGAGAGCAGGGGAAGAAGGTGGCACCGGAGGAAAGGAGGGGGCGGGACAGGAGGGATTGACCCTGAATTCATCCAGACTGAGAGGTCATCGGACCTGTTTGGTGGCAGAGCGCGGTTCGTAGATCTTACCCGCTCCGGGACGCCGGCTGGGCGGCAGCGCTCTTCCGGAGCGAGGGCATGAGACGGTTTGGTGGAGAACATGTCTCGCTTTTTCCGCTGTCCACGGTTATCCTGGTTGCTACCCTCTCTTCTACGTGACCCTGGGAGAGGCACTAAGGATGCCTTGCTCTTCGCTCAGGAAGAGACGAGTTGAACTTCAAGGGACAGGGGCCCCACATTTTGTCTGCTCCACAGATCCCACCCGCGGACCACTCCCTCCCTTCACTCCTGTCTCTGGGTCCCACCCATAAGAACCCTTAACGCCAGATCCCCCACAACCCCACCTCTTTGCATTCAAAGAAGTTATTCTTCGGGGGCAGAGAGGAAGCCAATCCGGCTGCTGGTCCCCTCACCCACCCCCACTCCCATACTAACCCCCCCTCCCCGCCCCCGTGACCCGCAGCACCAAAAGGAGCTGAAATCTGAAAGCTTGGGCTGTGGGAGAGGGTAATTGGGAGCAAAGGCGTTATTTCTGGGCTCTCTCGAATCTCATCACACCCTAGACCATTTTCTTTTGGCCAGAGGGTAGCCAAGTAAAATGAAAATAACTGTAGGTACTGGCAATTAAAGGCCAAGTTTGTTATCCTAACAAAAACTTACGTTTCTAGGGCGAACAGTATTTGTGTTAGGCAAATGGAAATTTGCTTTCTGTTACATGCTTACTGAAGAAACTGCCTGAGAGGCTGAGGCTGTAGGGAGAACCTAAGCCTGCTTCCATAAACCTAGGGGTGATTTCCCGTGGAGGACACCCACAGGCTGGACCCTGGGGGCCAACAACCTTTCTGTCATTCAGCAGCAGCTCAAAGAAGGTACTGCAAGTATTTACAACTGTAAAGACTACCATTTGAAGTCCAAGATAGTGATCACGTTTAGCAGGAGGAAGAAGAAAAAAAAAACTACATTGCGTTTTTCTTAGGAATTTTTTTATCCAACTTCAGTCAAGAGCTAATGAAAGTTTCAAAAATTACTCATGAGATTATTGAATAAATCCAGCTTCATTATTCTGAAGGAGGCCATGTATAGTCAACAAATATGTATCAGGCACCCGTTCCTTGAATATTATAATTTGGGGTGGGGTATAAGATATAACTTGTAAAATTGGCGGGGGGGGGGGGAGGAATTGGTATTTTGCTTCTGAAATGACATGAGAAAGTAGAATATATTCTAAGCACAATAGTTGACATAGGGAGTTGAAGTAATCAACCTAGGTTTACACAGCTAGCAAGTGCTGAGCTGGGATTCTGCAGAGGCAGTGTCATTTCAGGATTGTGTTCTTACTAAGGTACTGCCTCTTCACATATCATGTCATTACCACAGGGACACCAGTCTGAAAATCAAGAGCCTAGGCAATTTGTCCACTAGCTCTACCTTGAGCAAATCCCTAGTCTTTCTGAGTGAGTTGGATTCGGTCCCCAAGGGTTTCTACAGGCATTCTGAAGCCATGTAAGAATTGCTATCTCACCTCCTTTCGCTTCCACTTTCTGCCCTCTGGTGGAGGTGCTATGGGAACTATGAAATTAAAGTAGCTAGATCAGTGAACTTGAGATAGCGAGGGTGAATATAGGTCCTTCCTCTTGCACAACTATACAGTGGAAGTGCGCTTCAGAGAACTAAAGCTGATTGCATTGATAGTGTGAAAAACTTTCATTTAGCATGAAAATCCAACTAGTTGTAGTTACCAAAGGTATCAGAGTAAATACTCGATCAGAGTAAAAACAGCTATTTTTATAGTCTTTGTAGTAAATTTCTACAATGTAAGAAACCATAGAAATATTAGACGTCTCATAACATGTGAAGTAATTTGAATAGGCCAAGATTCAGAGTAATTTTCAGTGACCTATTTGAATTATTCCTTTTTTAAAAAAAATATACTACATGTGCTTTAAAGTGACAACCATCTAGTTTCTTAAAATACTTGTCATTTTACAAAAAGAAACATTCATGGCCTTTAACATTTTTTATTGCCTATCATTTCAAGCATATATCCAACTAATTTCATGGTTTAAAAAAAAAACAATGAGATTTATGGGAAAATTAACTTAAAGGTAGTGAGTATACCCCTGGAAAGGGTGATTTTACAGATCAAATTTTGGTCACATTTCATAGTACAGTGCTTACGACTACAAATAATGGCAATCTGAGAACAAGAAAGAGGTGTCTTGGAGAAGAAGCTGGTATCCCAGGATGAGAACAGAAAAGCAGTGGCTAAAACAGATACTGTATAGCAGAAATGGACAGAACACTGTAAATCAGCTATAATAAATTTTTTAAAAAGCAATCTCAAAAAATAAATATAAAAACATATCTGCTGCCCCATGGCTTATCTATTTATCTATTCACCCAACTGACAAATAGATTGTTAGTTGTCAGATAAACAAAATTGAGTTCCTTCCCTTATAGAACTTTCAACCTAGTGTAATAGATACATTAACAAACAGACAAGTATATAACCTATGGAAAAATACTTGCAAGTAACATGGGACTGTCTTTGCTTGAGGGAGTTAGCATCCGACATTTTTAGCTGAGATCTAAAGATGCAAAACCTTTAAAATAAATATAGAGAGCAAGAAACAGGTAAATTGGATATCTACCTATATCGGGGAAGGAGAGTTTAAATGAATCGGGGGAAACCACATACCCATATCTGAAGTAATATATTCCAGAACAGTGAAACATTCTGTATATGATAAAAGCAGCCCATGTAGACTTTCTGTTTGCTGTATATCTCTGGGACATTAATCCTTTAATATACCCGAGTGGTCACTAGGAAGACGATAGTAAGAACTGGCTCATAAAAAGCTTCAAAGGAAATTTATTTCTAGCACCTTCACACACCGGCCCCCCCCCCGCCCCCTGCAACACCCACTTCCCAGGGCCCCATACTCCCATTTATTTGCCCATCTTGTCTCCCTAGGGATGGTAGCCCTCAATGGCAATGGCCACATGAGCAAGAACTGAGGTGCCTCAGTTTACAATTTGTTTTTCTGATTTGCGAATCAATTTGTAAGAGAAGTTATGACATTAAGTCATCTCTATCTACAGTATTATAGCTAAGCATTTATGTGCCAGGCACTTCACAAAGTGACGTGTATTTTTTCAGTTTTTCTTTCTTGAAACAAACCCAGTTTCCTTTGTTGTAAATTAAGAATAACAGCTTCATCTCATACACTGTCACAATGATTAAATGAATATATAAAGTGCTTTAAAATAGTTGCATACACATACTTTCTAACACTTATTGGGCACTATTATTTCTCCTTGTTTCTCTTTTATAGATGAGAAGGAAATTGTCTAACAGAAGTTAAATAATTACCCAAGAGCTCACAACAAGCAAAGGGCAGAAATCAGTGGAGTTCAGAGCAATCTGGAACCAGACAGAACTTCCGCAGTTCAATTATCAAGACAGTAGTGAAAAATGTCCCAGAAGTTTACAATCTAGAATTATACTGTGAATTCACTCACTCATCCATCAAACATTTGAGAACTGCGGTGGGTTAAATAGTATCTCTCCCCCAAATGAATGTCCACCCAGAACCAAGGATGTAACCTTCCCTATTTGGAAACTGGATCTTTGCAAGTATAATTAGGTAAAACCAGATTATACTGGAACAGAGTAGGCCCTAAATGCACAGACAGAAAAGGACATACACAGACAGGGTGAAGGCCGTGGGGAAATGAGGGCAAGATGAGAGCAATGTGTCTACAAGCTAAGAAACGCCAAGCACTGAGGCCCACAACCAGAAGCTAGGAGAGAGGCATGGAGTGGTTTCTCTCACCAAGTCTCCAGAAGAACTAACCCTGCTGATACCTTGATTCTGGACTTCTGGCTTCTTGAGCGATGAGAAAATAATTTTCTGTGGCTTCACTTCACTCTTTTTGATCATTTGTCATGGCAGCCCTAGGAAACTCATACTAGCACCTGCTGTGTGACTAGGCATGAGTTCCCACTCTGGAGTTAGAGCAGTAAACAAAACTGTACCCTTGCCCTCATGGGGCTTGCCTTCTGTTGAAGGAGACTATAAACAAATATAGAACACCATGGTAGGTGCTGTGCAGTGCTAGGAGGAAAAAATATTGTAGGAAGGTAGAGAACAGCCAGATAAGGGTGATGAGGGTGGGAAGGGAATGTCTCCCTAGAGGTATTTTAACACAAATGAATCTGGACTCTAGCATTTTGGGCTGCACGTGGCTAATTCTTCACAGCACGCTGAAATGCATGCCCCTACATTAACTGAAAAGAAAATGTAGCAAGAATGGTAGCTCAGCATACATCAGACCTAAACTTGCTCAAGAGACCAAGATGGTGAAATACATGAGAAGAACTTCCCAGATGAATATCCTTAAGTTTCTGGACAGGAGAGGGGTTGCCAGCTCCTCTCACCCCTCCCAAGGTCACATCTATTCTAGGAGGGTAGTAACCAGTAGTCTGCTTTGTTCTCCTTCTATGAAGTTTGCTAACCTCACAGGCAGTCCCTGTCCAAGGCTCAGGGCGATCTAATCACTGTCACTCAGTAGAGAGGCAACTTCCTCAGACCCAAGAGACACGGTTTCCTTACATCAACTCTAGCTCCAGAGCTTAGACATCTGCCTCACTTCCCAAGGACCAAGGACGGGCACACCTCACAGCTAGAGGAGTCCCCTGGGTCATTTGAAATAACACGAAGGACCAAAACATTCTTATAGGTCATCTTTAAGCACTACCACGGACACTTATCTCTGCTTAAAATTTTTAACATTCATGAAGCCATGAAGTTCCAGCATCAGACTTCTTTGCAAAAAGCCAACATTGCTCACTGCAATTCTCAATACATATCTGACGGATGAATGAGAGAATTCACAGTGTAATTCTAGGCTGTAAACTTCGGGGACATTTTTCACTATTGTCTTAGTAACTGTGCTACAGAAAGCAGGGGTGAAGAGGTCAGTCTAGGTCCAGATTGCTTGGGCTCCAATTCTGATTCTGCCCTTTTCTAGTTGTGAGCGCTTGGGTAATCATTTCAATGTTTGGCTTCAATAAAATTCCTCTGGCAATTTCAGCAAAGATTATCCCAATTTATTTGAGATTATCTGAATTTAATTTAGACTTGAATAGTGACATTAGTTTAAATAAAAACCCTAGATGTTAGTCATCCCCTAAGAGTGTTTAAAGTGAAAAAATTAAAAGATTTCAATATAAAAATTCCACAAATTTCAAAGAGCTAATAAACTTTTATAATGACACAAAGTAAAGAGGAAAATAAGGCCATCACATTCACATTTTTATCTATGTCATTGTTAGTGGTATTTGGTAACTTTTCCATCCCTGCTCTAATGGGCTGAGATTGAGGCAAAAAGGTCAACATGTACCATTTTATTTCCCTCAGAACAAATTAGTGTTAAATACTCAGACAAAATTTAATTTCAGTTTGACTTTAAAGAACTTATTTATTTCCTCTATCCTGCTGCACTCACCCGCTTTCCACTCATCATGCAGCAGCTTCTGCAGCATCTTCAGGCCACTCTTTCAAAGCAATGGGGAGCCATGGGAACTGCAGGCCGGAATCACTGCATCCCAGCACCACCAGCACCTCCAGCCTGGGGGGCCTCCCAACTCATCTCCCTCCCTGCTTCCAGTCCCCTGCCTCCTTCCAGTCCTTTCTCCACAGAGCAGCCAGAAAAGTTATCTTAAAAGAACAATAACAGCAGTTCCCATTGTGGCTCAGCGGTAACAAACCCGACGAGTACCCATGAGGAGGTGGGTTCGATCCCCACTCAGTGGGTTAAGGATCTGGCATTGCCATGAGCTATGATAGTGTAGGTCACAGATATGGCTTGGATTCCGCGCTGCTGTGGCTGTGGTATAGGCTGGCAGCTGTAGCTCCAATTCAACTCCTAGCCTGGGAACTTCCAAATGCTGCACATGCGG
This sequence comes from Phacochoerus africanus, assembly GCF_016906955.1. NCBI lineage: Eukaryota > Metazoa > Chordata > Mammalia > Artiodactyla > Suidae > Phacochoerus > Phacochoerus africanus. The sequence goes on from NC_062553.1 coordinate 37,767,968, forward strand.
CCCTAAAAACCAAAAACAAACAAACAACAACAAAAAAACCCAACTATTAAAATATCCAATGCTGCCCACTACAACTAAAAATAATTCCCAATTCTGTACCATGGTCTATCAAACACCCTAATGACCTGGCCCTGGACCCTCTCGCTTCCTGCTGCTCATCAAGCTCCAGCCACACCAGCCCTTCTGTCTGTTCCTCAGCCCAGCCAAGCATCTCTCAGCTTACTGACTTTGTATTCTTGCTGCCTTCTCTCCCTCATACACTTTCTCCTCAGATCTTCAAATGAAGGAGATTCAGGTCACGGCTCAAACATCCCCATCTCAGGGGAACTTTCCCAATTGAAAGGACTTATTACCTTTTCACCCTCTCTTTCACCACTTTCTGTACCATTGCTCTCATTGTTTAGCACCCCTTACACATGAAATCGTATTCACTTTATTGTGTATCTATTTCCTGGCGGCTCTCTTCCATGCCTTAGCAGCTCCCTGAAAGGATCCCCATTATCACCAGCACCTAGAAGGTACCTGTCAGGTAGTAAAGGCACCAGGTGATTAAATAAATGCATAAACAGTTGTGTGACTTTGCCTTAATTAAGCTCTGAGCTACTAGCCAAGCAAATAAAAAATGGCAAACTGCTTAATCTGTCATTCGCTCAGTCTCCTTCCTCTGCTCACTACATTCTTTCATAGGAATTAGAAAGAAAACAGGGCAAGAACACAAGCCCAACAAATGGACAAAAACTAGGCTTCAGGTTTGTTCATTACACCAAGATTCTGAAATACAGAAGAGCTTCCCACGTGGACACCGAACTGTTCGTGTTCTTTAATGTTCATACTAGAGTAGAATAAGGGAGCGAATGGAGTGTAACAGCTCTCGTTTAGAGCTCCTGAAACTCCATCCCAAGGAGTCTAACACTGGGAAAGGTAAAAACGAAATCTAAAATTAAAAACGCATGAAGAAAGAAATGACTGCCCTTCCACTTCAGACACTAGCTAATACTTAAGGAACGTAACATTAAACAGAGTGAAAGTTAGCAAACATTTGAAATCCTTCTTTGTACTTCTGTTTAAAACCTACTTAACCACTTTTTAGTACCTACCAATTATTATGTTTTGCAGCAAGTGTTAGTTTTACACATTGATAAAACTATAGGCTCCTGAATTTTTTTTTTTTAATGGCTGCCCCTACAGCATATATATTATATATTCTGAATCCATGCCACAGCTGTGGCAATGCCAGATCCTTTAACCCACCGCGCTGGGCCAGCGAGTGAACCTGTGCCTCTCTGGTGACCCAAGCTGTGGTTAGTCGGATTCCTAACCCCACTGCACCACTGCGGGAATTCCTCCTTGAATATTTAAACAGTAAATATTCTACATTAAAATTTTGGTATGACAAATTTTAATGAAAACATTAATTATACAAAAATTAAATTTAAAAAACCACTTAAAGTGACTTACGATTCAAACAGATCTGGCTTACTGATGTTACTCTATCAGTTTGTTTTCATAAGAACTGATTATTTCCATCTGAAAAAACCTACTTATAGGACTGTGGGAAGAAAAATGAGAATAAAGTACATATAGCTTGTTGGCCCTGTGCTCAGCATGTATTGCTCATAAACATTAGTTTTTCTTTTATTATTACTTTGAAAAAACACATACAAGTTTTACAAAACATGCCAACTTCAGTTAGAAGCTTCTTACACAAGAAATAGCCACATGTGAGGAATCTTAGCCTGTATTTTTTGAAAACAATTATATTGTCCTCTGAGGAACATACTACATAAAATTTTATTTCAATAACTGAGAAAAATTCTTCACTAATAAAACAATTTCTGGAGTCTACTTATATAGATTCATGTTATAATTTAAGAGGTCTTTTTAGAGAATATATATTTTTTTATATACAAAGTTACATGATCAAGAAAAGTACCTGTTAATAAGTAACCAAAATATTGTGACATATTCCTCAGTAATTACTACACATATGGCTTAGTTTCATCTGAATTTTGCCAAAAAAAAAAGATGTTGGTGTGAAATAGTATATGAAACAGTTACGTCAATACAAGGAAGCACAATGAACAACTAATATGTTACCCTGCCACTGGCTATGCCTTATGAAACATTTTACAATCGTTCATGCTTTTACTATTAAGTAACATTATAGTGCCACCTCTAGTATGCCGACGACGATAAAGCTTCACATTCTTTCCTTCTAACAACAGCTGGAAGAGAATATAGAGATGAATGTTACCGTATATCATGTTCTACAACATTTCCTTTCTAATATTCCAAATGCAATAATTTATCTAAATCTAATCTGAGGTATATTAACAAATCAAACATTTTTTAATCCACACCATGGGCTATGTACCATGCAAACACTACAACTACAACTGCACATGCTGGAAGGAGGTAATATTTATGTTTTTGCCATAGCGTTAGCTCAACTGCCACTTCATCTCTCTTCTTGTTCTTCTTCCGACGACCCTTCAGTCTGTTTTCAAAAGCCTCCAGTTCAGCCTACATCAAAACAGCATCATTTTTATTAAATTCGATACACACAATGATTTGAAATTTTCCACTTAAATAAAAATAAATTTGGGAAAATTTTTTGATGGTAATGATACACAATAAATATATTGATTTTATTTTTTAATTTTGTTTGTTTATTTGTTTTGCTTTTTAGGGCACACCCACAGCAATATGGAAGTTGCCAGGCTAGGGGCTGAATTGAAGCTGTAGCTGCCAGCCTACACCACAGCCACAGCAACTTGGGATCCGAGCCGCATCTGGGACCTACACCACAGGTCACGGCAATGCTGGATCCCCAAACCACCGAGTGAGGCCAGGGGTTGAACCCACATCCTCATGGATATTAGTTGGATTCGTTTCCACTGTGCCACAATGGAAACTCCCTTGATCTTTTTTAAAAAAAGGAATATCTCTCCACTACTGATGATACACAACAAATTCAGGTAAGCAGAAAGGCAACTAGGGAGTAATGGAAGAAATTATTTCAGACCAAAGGCCTGCCTTTAATACTAAATACAGAAGCATCTGATTTAAAACACAGACATTAAGTGGCTCATATACACACATTAGTCTTATACATCAAGACCATTAATCTATAATTAATGGAGCTCTATAACATGCAGCTTCCAGCAAGTTCTAAGAGATGCCCCATTAGCCTAAGATGCCTGTAATTCTATATATTTTTTTTTTGTCTTTTTAGGTCCATACCCACAGCATATGGAAGTTCCCAGGCTAGGATCCAATCAGAGTTGCAACTGCCGGCCTACACAACCACAGCAATGTGGGATCTGAGCTGTGCCTGCGACCTACACCACAGCTCACAGCAATGCCAGATCCTTGACCCACTGAGTGAGGCCAGGGACCAAACCTACATCCTCATGGATACTAGTCGGATTCACAGCCCACTGAGCCACAAGGGAAATCCAATAATTCTAGTTGTATACAATGATGATAAAAAGCATTAATGGCTTGTATGGAAGAAATTCAAGTGAGCAAAGAGAAAAAAGCTACCAGAAACTGATTCCTCCTTTTACCAAATATGTTTAAAAACACAAAGTGAAAATTCTTCAGGGGGAAAAATGCTTCATGCTTTAAATCGAAACAACTGTTTTAGAAAGTAGAATTAATAAAGAGTAACTAGATGTGTACTCCATAGAACCTACTTACTAAACTTTAATACATGATAACATGATATACTACAATGCATTGTAATTAACTAAAACTTGACATTCCTTAACTAAAATATGTATGCAATGTTCATACAAAATTCCATATATGGGAGTTCCCGTCGTGGTGCAGTGGTTAACGAATCCGACTAGGAACCATGAGGTTGTGGGTTCGGTCCCTGCCCTTGCTCAGTGGGTTAAGGATCCGGCGTTGCTGTGAGCTGTGGTGTAGCTTGCAGATGCAGCTTGGATCCCGCGTTGCTGTGGCTCTGGAGGAGGCCGGTGGCTACAGCTCCGATTCAATCCCCAGCCTGGGAACTTCCATATGCCGCAGGAGCGGCCCAAGAAAAGGCAAAAAGACAAAAAAAAAAATTCCATATATGTTTACTTAAAAAGAAGAAATATAAACATCAGTTAACATATCCATAACTTTGCTCATAAATGACATTTGAGGAAGACCTAACACATACTTAATACAAAGTGGCTTTCTTCAATGAGCCAAAATGTCAGAATAGTCTCAAGTGGTTGCTGATATAGAGCAAAAGGTCAAAATACATTAAAAGCAACCAAATTTGAGAACTACTGACATAGTAAAAAAATGTATGTTTTAATGATGGCCCACAGTCATCAAGTATAGTTTAAATTATATTCTATATACTGTTTTAAAGGCCAGTCAGTAAAGAAAGAATATACTTAAGATTTCTATCCATAATGTTTTATAAAAAAGGAGAGGAAGGGACACCCTAAAATATTCTTTTTTTTTTCTTCCTATGGCCACAACTTCGGCATATATTAAGTTCCCAGGCTAGGAGTCAAATCGGAGCTGCAGCTGCTGGCCTACACCACAGCCACAGACAGCAACGTGGGATCCAAGCTGCATCTGCAACCTACGCTGCAGCTTGCAGCAACACAGGATCCTTAACCCACTTAGTGAGGCCAAGGATTGAACTTACATCCTCATGGATACTAGTAGGGTTCTTAACCCACTGAGCCATAACTTGAACTCCTAAGCTATTCGTAATAATTTATTCTCCCAGGGTTCCAGTCAACTCATGTTTTACTATATTAGCTCTGATAACTTATTTTTCAATATTAGGCAGATGAACTTTATAGAACCATAAAACATCAGAGATCATTTTAGCCTACCTTTGCTACATGAGCTGTTTTTAAAGCCTTCTCTCAAGTCACCCAAATTTCAATTTCTTTTTCTTTTTGTCTTTTGTCTTTTTAAGGCTGTATCCTCGGCATATGGAGGTTCCCAGGCTAGGGGTCCAATCGAAACTGTTGCTGCTGGCCCACGCCACAGCCACAGCAATGCAGGATCCGAGCCATGCCTGCGACCTACACCACAGCTCACGGCAACATCGGATCCTTAACCCACTGAGCGAGGCCAGGGATGGAACCTGCAACTTCATGGTTCCTAGTCAGATTTGTTTCCCCTGGGCCATGTCAGGAACTACCAAATTTCAATTTCTTCATTTATAAGGGCGGCAGTCTGCATACACTATACCCCGCTTGATAAGTATAAAGCATCACAAAACGCAAACTGACAAAAAATCATGTCATTATTAGAAAGTTAAGCCACTCTGGGTTATATGATCAATAAATATAGTATTTGAGCAAACAGGGATATCAGAAATACACTTGTTATCTACGTTAAAAAAAAAAAACCATAATAATCCTGCATTCAAGAATCTAAAGGGGAGGAGTTCCCATCTTGGCTCAGCAGAAACGAATCTGACTAGGAACCATGAGGTTCTCGATCCCTGGCCTTGCTCAGTGGGTTAAGGATCTGGCATTACTGTGAGCTGTGGTGTAGGTCGTAGACACGGCTTGGATCCCGCACTGCTGTGGCTCTGGTGGAGGCCGGTAGCTAGAGCTCCGATTGGACCCCTAACCTGGGAAGCTCCATATGACACAGGTGCAACCCTAAAAAGACAAAAAAAAAAAAAGAACCTAATGGGAAAATAAGAGGGTATATTATTAAAACAAATATATTAGTTAGTAAACAGCACTTATTTGTCATAGATAATCTATGACCCAGTAAGACAGAACTCAAGTTATTTTAGATGGGTGAGGACACACTCCAGGGGACATCTTAAAACAGATGCTGCAAAGCACTTACCCCCATCTCCAAACCAATAGAGGAGTTATCTCTGGAGAATGGATGAAACTGGCAAGGAAGTAAACTGGGAATATACAAAATATCTGGGAATATACAAGGTCCTGTGCTTCAGAGGTTCAGTAAACCTGGACTGGAGTAAGTGGATGGCTAATTTCTGTTTTACAGAACTATATTTTCAGTACAGAACTGAGCCAACCAGACCCTAGTTTGTATGTTTCCACATATCTTGTATTTGCATAGAGACATCTTTGCAATGATGCAAAGAGACATAAAATTGGACATTTTGTTTAGTTACCTGTTGTCTTCGTTTCTCCTCTTCAAGAGCAGCTTTGGCTTCTGCTTCTTTTATCTGTTTACAGACATTTAACAGTAAATTAACATAATCTTCAAATTTTATATAGAAGTTTAACATCTTTCCTCCCAGGCACCACTCACCCATAACAACTTCTGGGAGCTTTATATTAAAAATTACTTAAAGAAATGTAAATGTTATACTTAGACATATTACCAAGGGTACTAACAGGGGGTAAGGGGAGGTAGGGTGTTACACCTTTACCTAAACATTTCGGCTTAACAACCACAACAGATATTAGATCATAACTGATTACAATTCCAAGAGCTACAACACTGTAACATGAAATAACTTTAAAAACTGGACCATAAGGAGTTCCCGTTGTGGCGCAGCGGAAACAAATCCAACTAGCAACCATGAGGTTGCAGGGTCGATCCCTTGCCTCACTCAGTGCATTGAAGATCCTTCATTTCTGTGAGCTGTGGTGTAGGTCACAGAGGTGGCTCGGATCTGATGTTGCTGTGGCTGTGGTGTAGGCCGCAGCTGTATCTGCAATTCAACTGGTAGCCTGGGAACTTCCACGTGCTGTGGGTGCAGCCCCCCCTCCCCAAAACAAACAAACAAACAAACAAACAAAAAACATCAATTATTACATACCACTTTTTGCCTAGAGTTGAAATTGACTATTTTCTTAAAATGCCCTCTCTGGAAGGGAATCATTAGTTTCAAATCAAACCAAGAGCTTATTGACTGATGGGCTGATGGAGGGAAACAGTGACACTAGAGGTAACCCAAACACCAAAGAATCCCGAGACCTTGTTTTGTGTTATTTTAATCTTATCTTCTGGAGGCTTACACTAACCTCAAGATGAACAACTATGTTTCAGGGCACATACACTAACTTGTATAGGGCATGAAAAATCTAGTACACACCAGACAATATCAAAATAAGCCTATAAACTATGCTTCTAACACAAAAGCAAAAAAAAAGGGGGGGCCACTAACATATTACAAATGATATTTAATGTGACATCACCTCTGATGCTTTTCGCTTCATTTCCTTGCATGTTGTGTCACATTCTATGGAAATCTGATTTTCACGTACTTTGTTGCACTGCAATTCCTACAAAAAAATTTGTTAAATTTGATTTTAAAAGATTTCCCCCAAAGTCCTAAACATACGCCATTAAAAAAAAAAAAAAAAAGCAAAATTTCTCGGGCAGTTTAAGATTATGCCTATTACTTAACAGTCACGTTCATTAATATTTAATGATGATATGATTACAAGCATTAGGTGCCTTGGTTCAGCAGTGATTATTTCTTTATCTCTTATTTGCAAAAAAAGTGAATACCATAAAATTAACACCATCCATTTAATAATCACTTACTAAGTGCCACCATCAACTTAGCTTCAATTTCATTTTATTCTTTATTTTTCTTATTGTTTCTTGTTATTCTCCCAGTGAAGTACTAGAGTAAAACCAGTTTTCTGAGACAATGGAAATGTTCTCAATCTGCGCCACTCACAAGGGTAGAGCACTTATCACACACACACATGGCTAACCGAGCACTTAAAGTGTGGCCAGGGAAATCGAGAAACTGAATGTCATACGTGATTTAACGCTGAGTCATTAACATGCTTATGTCAATAGCCATATGCGGCTAGTGGCTACCAACTCAGTGTGGTTCTAGAGAGTTTTCTAGAGAGCTACAATTTTTTTTCTCAACCACTTAAACCTTTTTAAAGAAAGTTTAGATGAATACTGTTCTAAAGCTTTTATCTGCACTTCACTGCCTCCTTAATGAAATAATAATTTAAAAAAAAAAACCTAATATACTCTTTTCTTGATGAAGTAACATCAATACTATGATAAACTTGTGTGCTATCCTATAATACAATATATGGTCATTTTAAATAGTCTTAGACTTTGCTTTTGTAGATCTTTTATCTACCTTTTATTCATTCCCTATTTCTTGCTGCTAGATGTCACTTTTGTTTGAAATGTACATATTTATACTGTTCCTTTCTCACCAGACCTTTAGACATTAGTTTTTTAGTTCATATCTACCAGAGTCAGGAAATAAGATCATTAAATCCTACGAGCAAAGTACTTTATATAGCACAGAATTTTATTAGTTAGAGGGCTTCCTTGCCCTTAGTTCTTCATTTTTGGCTGAGTTGCTGATAAACAGTCTTATTGTCCAAGAACAGTGCAGACAAAGGAAAAATAACATGGACAAACACTAGAGACAAAAATAAATACTGATAAGGTCTATCAGCCTGGTAAAAGGATCATTTCTTTTCTCATTCAAAAGTAACTATTACATGCCAAGCACTGTATTAGGAACAGGGGGATACAATAAGGAAAAAACTAATCTGGTAAGTGCTAAACTAACAACAATAATAGCAACCACTATTTATTAAACAGAGTAGTTATTATGCTAAATGCTATATAAGCATTACCTCTTTTATTCCTTTTAATCAGTCTGTGTAGGGAGTTCCCATTGAGTGCAGCAGAAATGAATCTGACTAGTATCCGTGAGAATGCAGGTTCAATCCCTGGCCTTGCTCAAAGGGTCAGGGGTCTGGCATTGCCATGAGCTCTGGTGTAGGTAGCAGACACAGCCTGGATTCCGAGTTGCTGTGGCTGTGGCATAGGCCTGCAGCTGTAGCTCCAATTTGACCCATAGCCTGGGAACTTCCATATGCTGTGGGTGCAGCCCTAAAAAGCAAAAAAAAAAAAAAAAAATCAAACAAAAGTCTGTGTATAAACTATTTTACAGATGAGGAAACAAGGATACAGATCCTAGAATCACAAAGCTCTTAGTTATGAACCTAGTACAAAGTACAATGAAAGACAAAAGGAAGGAGCATCTAAGTCTTCTCAAAGGAGTCAGAGAAAGGAAAACCTTCCCAAACACAGAAATGCTTGCACTGGGTATTGGCAGGATTCTAGTGAGCAAAACAATACAGAAAAGGAACACATGTATTGCCACATATTAAAGGAGAATACAGCAGGTGTTAGGGCCCTCAAGTGATGGATTCACAGAGATGACTGCCAGAGAATGAAACTGGACAAGCAGGTAAAGGTAATACCACAGATCCTCCTTTATGCCAAGTCTATATATACACACGTTTCTTATAAAACATGTTATTTTTTTCCCCAAGTGAAGAATCACTGAAGAACTTAGATTGAAAGTATTACAATTAGAGGCAAGGAAATCTGTTATGAAGCTGTTTTCAAAGTCCAGATAATAAGCTGCTGCCAAAATTCTAATGGGTGGCAAACTGCTCTTGGATAGCAATATGAGAGAGAAAACTTGAGAGGCACTTCAGAATAAAAGTGTTTTGACTGAGGAGTTCTCTTGTAGCTCAGCAGATTAGGGATCCAGTATTGCCACTGCAGCAGCTTGGGTACTGCCGTGGTATGGGTTTGATCTCTGGCCCAGGAACTTCTACATGCCTGGGCGGCGGGGGGTGGGGGGTGGGGGGGCTGGGTGAGTACTGATTTTCATACAAAGTAGTCCATTTAAATATCCTAAACTTAGAGATTCAACTTCAAAAAATTCAGGGCTACACACTTAAATTCAAAGTTACCTATCCCAGGAAATGAAAGTAGGAGCTGTAAAAACAAATGAAAAGCAAAGATCGATAAAAGCAAAAACTTTGAATAAATATTTGTTAAACAGATGAACAAAAGAAAGAATTTAAAGAGAAGAGAAAGGGAACTAGCTTTAGGGAGCAACCACAAGAACACAAAGAAAAAAAGGAGTTACAACTCTAAATGAGAAAGGGAAAATTCAGAAGTTAAGAAGGATGACATCTTCAAAGGAAAGCCAAGGAGAAGGAGAGTTGACCTGTGAGATTCAGTGAGATTCTTAAGTTCTGCTAAATGGTATGAAGTCTGCTTCCACCGAGCTTTCCAATCATTCGTTTTTGCCCTTTCACTCCTCCATTACCACTATTTTATCTTAAAATGAGTTCTCTCCAAGTTTGAACGTTATTTTATAACTGTATGAGGCTGTGTATGTGAAGTGTTTTGAAGGCACCATTTTCACAGCATAAGGCAAAAAATGTTCATAAATAAGAGCAACAGGTTAATTCCAGCCATGTCTTAAATCACGAAACTCACTTTCTTACTCACATTGTGCTCCTGGTGCAAAGACCTCAAATCTAGAACACACCACCTCTATCCAAAAAGAGCACTGAACTCTTTCATAAAATCATCAAATTCAAATATAAAATCATCCTCTCTTACTACCAAACCGCGGAAACTAAACCACCAAGCAAAACTGATTTTTAAAATAAGCAATTTACAGAAATAGGCCAAAAATAAAAAGATTCTACTTAAAAGTAAGTCAAAGAACTACCAAAATCCCCCTCAAAAAATGAAAACAAAACAACAAAAGTGTACACAGAAAAGAATTTTCAATAACTTAAAATATTTACCTTTTTTATTCTTTTACAAGGACATCTAAGTTTCACCTTTTGGTTGCAATTAAAGGGACATTCACCAGGATGGCACATTTCTTTGCATCTATGACCACAAGGAAGCTGAAATAAAACCAAAATAAAACAATTAGATATTTATATTTGAGTCATGCTCTACCGCCCCCTTCTCTCAACACTCTGTCAAGAAAAGGTCTCTCACAGTAAGTGTCAATCAATCCTGAAGAACGGGTTGATTTTTCAACTTTTTTCTTTTAGAAGTAAATTACCAAATCTCTAGAAATTTTAAATACTCTCCCCAGTTCCACTCCAAGAGTACCTCTTAAATCACTCTTGAGGCTAGTTACAGCCACGCAACTAAGTTCTGGGCCAATGGAATGTAATCATAAGTGCTTCTGTGTCTTGAAGCTTTTCAAGAGCACCATCTGTGTTCTTCCCTTCCCACATGTGCTGGAAATGAGGACATCTATCAACATGGGCAACAGTGGAGCCCATGTATCAAAGAGAGCAAAGCTGCCTGCTACCTTGGGGTCCCTGGATCAATACATGGAGCACTAGGACACATCTACCTTCCTTCGCATGCTTACGTGAGAAAGAAAGAAAACTCCTTTGTCCCTAAGTGATACAACTGCTTAGCCTTTTACTCTAAAAGCCTTGCCACCATGTATAAAAACATAATAGGTGGTCAAACCAATTCAGTAATGCCATGATATCTACATGCTCCTTGACTTTACATAAATCTTCTTATCCCAGTCAAGCTTTCAGATGAAATGGTTCTCTCCTTTCTATTCATATCTTATCCAAACTTTGAGACACAGCTTAAATCATCATAAAGGCGTAAGATGAATCTGCCTACATGTGAAAAATAACAGCAATAATGTAAGAAATCTATTTCTACACTATTGTGACACTGCTTGTATTATATTGAATTTTACAAGAATACTTTTAAGTACTTCATATATTTGTTCTCTAACCAGAATGTAAATAAAAGACGCTCATTAGTGAGTGGGTTAAATTCCAAAATCAGACTGCCTGGAACTGAATCCCAGATACCCTGTAGACTAGCCATGGGACCTTGGGTAAGCCACCTGACTTTTCTGTGCTTCACATGCAAAACTGGGAAGGGTAGCAGAACAGTATAAAGGTGTTGTAAGGATTAAAAATTCTTACTATATTTAGCTATCAAAATAGAAGTCATGATTTTAAGTTAGTAAGGTAGTTAAAGGCAATGGTCTACTATTTCTTTGTGTCTCTCATAATCATTAACAGAGATACTTACAAATAGTGAACACCTCAATAAACATTTAAATCCTCCAAATTCTAATCTATATGATTTACCAGATGGGTCCTTCAAACTACTGACTTCAAGAAATTCAGAATCCTTTTCCACTGTCTGTAGTCTCTCTCTAGTGTGCAACCAGTGCCTTATTTGATTTTTAGCAGAGACATTCAGAGCAAAACTAAATTTGGATCACTCACACTGCATTTTCACTAATCCTATCATAGAGCAGCGCTGTAAGAATGAGTTTCACACTAGGTACTACTGGGTCACTTTGGTTGTTTTTCTCTGCACCTCATACTAGGCCCTCAACACTTCTTAACAAGCTCAATATTTATTCACTATCAACAACCCGCCTCAGAGTGGTTGCTCAAGTACTCCTTCACTTTACTCTCACTTTCATTCCTGCAAGTGCCTCGAGCCTGAGCCTGATGTGATAAACATGACAAACATTTGCCATTAGCTCACCACCTATCCTTGCTTCTCCTCAAAGCTCTCTACTGCCTCTTGTTCTTTCCTTAATCTGGGAGGTAGTTACATCCATCATCTTCGCTAAAAGTAACTAACACTCTAACTTTAAATCAGTGATTCTGAAGTGGAAAGTGAACAGGGAAGCGTCCGAATCAATAAAGGAAGATCCTTCTGAAATTATATGGAATCGTGGCTACAGTGTGGTCTCCTCCTGATCAGTATTCTATCTCTTCGATGTGTTCGAGCTGATGAAAGGTTAAGAACCATCAGTCTAAATGTTTTATCTTTCTGCCACCTAAAAGACTCTGTGCTCGCTCTTCACAATTTCGCCAACATTGTGAAAGTCTCTTTTTTCTGGCTGGGTCCCCTGCCTTTGACATGTATCTCTTTTCTCTAAATCCTTCATTTGATCCTGCCATCTCATTTAACAATTACTCCATGAATCTCCCTGCCTTTTGCATCCAATGTTGGCAGAAGCTGAAGAAATAAATTGGATGGCCCGCCTGATTCACCACAATGCCCCCAGGAGGCACGGCCATGGCTAACTACCCTTTCCTGTTTCCTGTCTGCTGCAGCCTGTAACAAAGGAGCCCCTGGACCCAAGGTGGGCTGGATTCTCTCTCCTGATCACACTGAAACCTGAAAGGGAGAGATGGTGGTTTGAACAGAGTCATCCCACAAGAGTCCCCTGAGCTCCTACTGCCAAGCCCCTTGGGACCCACCCACATATTGCCCTTCCCCCAATTTTGGCTGAACACCCTTCCTTTAGGAATCCGTGAACTGTCTCCCAGTATCCTCCAAATATACCTCCTTTATGCAACAAACTAGCCAAACTTATGTCTATAGATTGTAAGGAGAAGTGAAACTCATCCAGAGTATACTGTACTCATATGCAACATATGTCCCACAGACAAAGCAAAGCCAATAATCCTAACAAGGTATTCAAACTCACTAGTAATCATGGCAATGTAAATTAAAATCATGAGATGCCATAAGGTTGGCAAAACTTTAAATATTTTGACAATACCAAGTATTGGCAAGGATATGGAACAACAGGAGCTATAAAACATTGATGGTAAATTGGAAATTTTACTGGTTATAACTATTTTGGAAATCGATATGACTTTAAGTTGAAATAACGCAGTCCCTATGACCAAGCAACTACAAAGAGATATCTATGCATGCATTACCAGAATGTACAAACAAGAATGTTTATAGCAGTATTTTTTGTAACAATTCTATTTATTTGCAGTAAAATAAAATTTAAACAACTACAGTATACCTAGAGAATGGAATAAGTGGACTACAGCCACATGCAATAAAAATGACAAACATCATGTAGAGCAAACAAAGCAAGTCACAAAAGTTCATACTTCTGAACTTTTAACATAACATTCGGCGAACAATCAATACTGTTTCCAGATACACATACAGTAAAAGAGTTAATTTACTATAAATTAAAGCAAGGAAGTAATTATTATAAAAGACCGATGGTGGTGCCATACAGGATACAGGGAGGGAACTACAGTCAGAAAGGAACTCTGGTATACTTCTGAGATGCAGCAATGCTGTATTTTTTATCTAGCGGACTTATATAGTGTTCACCTTCTGTATATATGTGTTAATGTACTTGTAGGTGTGAAAAAATTTCATTGTTTTAAAAAATCAAATCCCATGACCATTTCCCTGTTGGATGTGCAAGCATGTATTACCACAAAAGCCAGGTTATATATTCTGAAAGAGCAGAAAAGTAGTGCCAAAGAAATCTGATCAGAAGGTACAATATTAATGACTATCTTTATGACAGATTTCACAGCAAAAAATAGAGATTCTTCAAAAACACCCAACCCTGATATTCATTTAAAGATGAGATATCCTCCTCTTTTTACTCATAGTGAGATGGTTTTCTTCCACTCTATTAAGGCCTTTAATATCATTCTGCTAGCATTTGCTAAGCCACATCAAATGGCTTACCAATAAGCAATGTTGTCTAGTTCAAAAATGTCCCATTTTAATCTCAATAATTTAAAAACCTCACTTGAAAAATGAAGGAACGCCTGCAAATCAATATTATTGCACATAAATACCTATCCCATCCTCACCATTGCTAGCACATCTATAGCACTTACCCTATACTAAGACTTTTATGTGTTATTAACTCACTTAATATTCAGCACACTCTGAAGTGAGTATTACTATCACCCTCATTTTACACATGAACAACTTGAGATGCAGAGACATTAAACAATTTGACCAAGTAAAACGTAGAAAAGCTTGCATGGGAATGATAAAACCAAAATCAGATATAGTTTTTAAAAGGAGAATTGTATATGGGGGACAGAGTTTAAATAAAGGTACAGTTCTCAATGATTATCTTTATATTTCTTTTTAATTCAATTCAAACATAATTTAACAGTCCAATAGACATGCGAATGTCTATCAGAGCATCAGTGGAGCCAGAAGGACATACCTATGCCATTTTCACAGTTCACTCTCACTCTCGCCCTCAATAGACATTTACCAACTACCTAATATGTACAACCAGGAAACCAGAGACTTAGATGAAGGGACAAATATGACATAGTCTCTGTTCACAAGAAACCTACAGTATAGAAAAGGAGGAGGAAGCAAACAGGACTTTGTCAGTGCATCTTAACATGTCATAACCCCACACATTACTCCTGAGTATCAGATATTTATGGCAGATTCAAAAAAAGACGGAGTTCTTGGTTGATCCAATGTATGACTTGACACTATAGTCTACTGGTTCTCAGAGTGTGGTGCCAGACCAACTGTATCACCATTACCTAACAGCTTACTTTAGAAATTCAAACCCTAGGGCCTCCATTCCAGGTCCACAAAGTCAGAAACTCTGGAGTGGGGACCAGTAACTTGTTTTAACCAGCCTTTGAAGTGATTCTGATGCATATTAGAGTTTGAAAACCATGGCTGTAGCCTTATCAATGTCAAGAGAAGATAAACTAGAGTAAGTTCTACTAGATACAACAACATTCCCCTGTCCACCCCTAGACAGTTCTACACTATAATAGTCATTTGAATTATTCCCAACTTAAGGATATACTTTTCAAGTAAGTGCAAAGAGACTCCAGCAATACCAGGGGCTCCAGAATGGCCTAGAGTCCAAAAATCATGAGCATGGCAAAGAGAATTTTAAATAAATAGTGTTTGTTTATCTCTAGTCCCACCAAATGTCATAACAGTATCACAAATGAATCATATCCAAGGCAATGCTAAACAGCAAATTAGCAACCCCTGAATTAAATTTTCTTATTTCTAACTGCAATCTCAAACCAAGTTACTGAGTCAGATTAAAATTAAAGCATTCTCAACTACATATTACCTGGAATATGAATTGGACAGAAGAAAATTTATTTTAAAAGAGAAAACTCAGATTTTGATGAATTCATAAAATTAAATTTGAAATATCCTTGCCTCTAGTTTCACTCATATAACAAAGATAGGATTATTAAAATAACATTTATTTCTTGAAATGTCTCCCTTTTTATAATCTTACATAACTTTTAGAATTCCTAGTTTTAATTTTCAATAGTTCTTAAATAGAAATCCATAAAAGTGTCCAAAGTTTTAGTTAAAAGAAAATACAATTAACAAAAAATCATGTCATGCATTGGTTTCTGTTTTTATTTATTCGGAGGCTATTATATTTAAGACTTTGTTGTCATCATCTCTTCCTGGTCTAAACAGGATGAGAAACACTTTGTCTAAGTGCATAAAGACAGAGAATTAAAAGGAAAGAGGTGCCATTAGTACATCTATAGGTCAAATGAATTCCTATATAAATGTCCATCCAAATCAAGGAACTGTCAGTGTCCTACCTTCCACAACAAAAAAAGGTACACTTTCACTTTTAAATTGCCAGAGATGGAATACTTTGGTTTCTTAAAATATTATTATTATTATTATTATTATTTGTCTTTTTAGGGCTGCACCTGAGGCATATGGAGTGTTCCCAGGCTAGAGGTCAAAACGGAGCTGTAGCCACTGGCCTACACCACAGCCACAGCAACACCAGATCAAGCCGTGTCTGCGACCTACACCCCCAGCTCACGGCAACGCCGGATCCTTAACCCACAGAGCAAAGCCAAGAATTGAACCTGCATCCTCATGCATGCTAGTCCAATTCATTTCAGCTGAGCCACAATGGGAACTCTGGTTTCTTAAGTTATTGCCAGGATAAATCACCAGTGAGTTTTTTTACCTTTCTACTCTAAATTTTTTGAACCACCTTTGATACGTTTAGTTGGAATATGATGCATATACAAGCATCAGAATCTTTAAAAACACAACTTTATACACAAATGTTTTCTATTAATTAATTCAAGATGGGAGTGAGCTTTAAAGTTTATATACACACATAAATACAGCGACATATTTGTTTTTTCTACTGTGGACTTACTGTCCAACTGCTCATGAGCCACGCAGGTCTTTATCTATTTATATTTTAAAGCAGGTAAACACTAGGTCAAATACTTAATGCATAAAGTATATAAGCTACCTTTAAAACTGCTTTTAAAAAAATCTTCAAAGGATTATTCCTAGTCCCGACATCCCCAAATTTCATAAAGAAATATCCATTGACCCTAACCATACATTTTTACAAGATACCAATCGCATTTTCCCTTCTGGATCCACATTTCCAGTGGGTCCAGAAAAGACCTGAAATAGGATGACCATACAAGAAAAGAGAAACAATGCCCAAGAAACACAACTTAAAAGGTTCTATTAAAGCTTACCTCTTTAGGACACTGATTTTTGCAACAACTAAGGAGGTTCTTTTCATTTATATCAGCTGTGGTCATTTTTCTAAAGAGATGAGAGGAAGTAATGATGACATTCAAACCAAAGTCCATTTTACAGCACGATTTTTCTAAAAATAATTCGTAATTTCAAACATATCCATAAAATTATTTTACTTATTTATTGTTTGAAGAAATATTTTAATTGTATCTCCTCTGTAAGATTCTCAAATTACTTAACTATTCTAATAACTCAAACCTTCTAGCCCTTTATCTTTTACCAACAAATCAAATGCCAAAATAGCAGTTACTGCAAAAAGGAAGTACAAAACACACAAAAAATCTCATCTGTGCCTGGCTTCTCTTTTAGAGTTCTTACTAGTATCTTTCCTATAGGTCAATCATTATTCATAATTATAACTCTAAGTCTTCTATATAAAAGATTTAAACCAATGGTTCAATATGTTACTTAAAAACTGACCAAGGAAAAAATGCTTACTCATTTACTTCTGAAGAATAGGAAAAAACAGGGTTATTTCAAATTGAGGGGCTATTCACTGTGAAATACAGTGAGCTTATTAAGCAAACTTTTTTTCAGTTTTTTTTTTAAATTAAGCTATCTATTAATGTTAGGAATTTATTTTATATTAGATCATTTTAGATCAATCTGTGCTTTTACTTCTGATTCAGTGGGTAATTCAGAAAAAGTCACAAACACCAAGGAATAAAACTGCTTTCTATTAGACAGTTGACAGTAGACACTGCATGAGTCGGTAACTAGTGACAATCTAAATCATACATATCTCTTAGTTTCCCGAAGGCTTGAGGGGGGGGCCCGTTGAAACCACTCGGGGGTTGGTGGGGGTGGGGATGCAGAAATCACACATATCTTAGTTTCCTCTTCTTCATTACATTTCTTCTCCTTTCCTATATTCTTTCTTTTCCTATTCCCTTCACTAACTGCCAAAACATACCATAAGTCTAGCCTTACTAATGTCAAAACTATTATCTTAAGTATTTGTGCCAAATTAGCTATAAAGGTACTCTTTAAACACATCCAATTTTCTTGGCACAATTTCACCTAATAATAACACAAAGCTTTTTATACTGGCTCTATTAAAAATTTCATATTTTCATTCTTACAAGTCAGGTGTTCACTTCTGAACTTAAGAGTTAACATCATTTTATTTCTGTTTCTCTGTAATCAGGAACAAGATTTTCAAGGCCGGAATCTTTTATGTCTAATTTCTATAGAAGAAATTACTTGAAGCAGAAAAGGACTAAAAGGAAAAGACGACTGATGACATTATTTACTGAACTGAAAGTAAATAAAAGTATCAGTACAAATACTGGGGCTGAAGAATTCCATACAAAAACATACACTTTACACACACTCAAGAAAAGGAAAAGGGAACTCTGGATAGCTGTGGCAATGGAAACCACTTCAACCCAAATACGGCCACGTATTTCCACCCAAAATCATTTAGCTCGTTAATAACAAACAAAATCACTCAAATCCCATGACCTCAGCACTACCAGAAGAAACTTCTACAAACTTCAAATTACCTGTAAGTAGAAAAAATAAATACCAATCTCTACCATGGCTATTTCTCAAGCTCTCGTAACAAGTCTTTTCAGAGGGCTTAGTAGAGTTCTGGGAAAACTGAGCAGGAAAGAGAAGAGAGGGACTGAACTAACACCACATCAGAAAAAGAAAAGTCTACCCTAAACATAAAAGTACTGAAAGAGTCTTGGTACAATAGGGCACTAACGAAAGAGAAAGACTTTAAAAAGTGCGCATCGTGGCTCAGCGGAAACGAACGTGACTAGAATCCATGAGGATGTGGATTTGATCCCTGGCCATGCTCAGTAGTTTAGGGATCCGGCCTTGCCGTGAGCTGTGGGGTAGGTCACAGACATGGCTCGGATCCTGCATTGCTGTGGCTGTGGTGTAGGCCAGCAGCTGTAGCTGTAATTAGACCCCTAGCCTGGGAACCTCCATGTGCTGCGGGTGCGGCCCTAAAAAGACAAAATAAAATAAAATAAAATAAAATATAAAAATAAAAAGTGCACAAGAAACAAGGAACCAATGTTGGAAGGGCAACATTCTGTGGAAGAAGAAGGTAGAAAAGCAAGGTGCCCTTTGGAGACTGTACGACAAAGGGAAAGAGAAGCAAGAGGGGGAAATTTAGAAGCCTGCAAGACCAAAGAAAACAAACTCTTTTCATCAGCATCACCACTTAATAAAGCAAAATTGTCCTCTTAGCTCTCCCTACAAAATTTCTAAAACTAAAAATTGTAATTTTTTTTAAATTTCAACAAATAATTTTAGTATTTAAAAAGAATAAAATTTGACTTTCCAAATTAAATTAGAGTCTAGAGTTAAGTGACAAAAACAAATTTAATATTAACATGCATTTTTCAAAAGGTACTTATGCTCAAAAAAAAAAAAATCAGAAATAAAGTCACAGTCCCAAATTTAATTTGAGGAAACTGCTTAAAAAACCTACGCACAGACTTAAGTGAAATGGAGTTGAATGAGGTGGGTAATTATGTTAAAACCATGATTAAATAGAAAAAAAATAGATTTTTCTTTCCCCTTTACATAATCTATAAGCAAAATAAGTAAAGACAATATGGAGGTCATATCCTACTATGATAAATGCCATAACAGCAACATCTGTAATAAACAAAAGCCTACCTTTTAAATCTATGATTTAAAAATTGTGCCTAAGTAACTAAGTGCAAGTCAACTTTTGATCCAACAAAAAATTCTAGTTCTAATTCTGTTATCCAAATACTAGTTGGATTTATTTCTGCTGCACCACAACAGAATTCCTCTCCTATTTTTTAAAAGCATTTTTTTCCCTAACACAACATTATACAGAATTCCCAAATGGAAAAAAAAAAAAAAAAGCACAGGGAGTTTCTGTCATGGCTCAGCAGTAACGAACCTAACTAGGATCCATGAGGATGCAGGTTCAATCCCTGGCCTCGCTCAGTGGATTAAGGATCCAGTGTTGCTGTGAGCTACGGTGTAGGCTGCAGTCATGGCTCAGATCCTGCATTGCTGTGGCTGTGGCTGTGGTGCAGGCTGGCAGATATAGCTTTGATTAGACCCCTAGCCTGGGAACTTCTACATGCTGCAAGTGTGGCCCTAAAAAAAGAGCAAAAAGAGAAAAAAAAAAAGCACAATTTTCCTGGTTGAAATCAAGGTAAAGTATCTAGAAAATGAAATATTCTACACTTCTTCCTTCCAGATCTCTACTAGAAAATTGAAACCTCCAGAGTCTAAGAACCACACAAAAAGCTACTCCTTAAAGTAGTCTATAAAGGGTTCTGAATTACAAATAGATACCAGTTAAAATAATTTTAGTAAAGTAAGACTACTTCTCCAGTCCACTTACCTACATTCCACATAAAGACTTGTGATCTTACAGTGACATTTTATTCTAAGCATCTGAACACAAGGAGGACATTCTCCAGGGTGACATGGCAGAACACATGGGTGAGGACAACCCGGCGGCCGTGATTTAGAGCAGCCTTCTTCACACTGAAGGCATTCTGGTCCAGCCTGCTAAGTACCAAGAAAAATAAATCATCTAAATACAGAAGTTTAACATTTCCATCTATGTTAAATGTATAAAATTTACATATTCCATTAAAAGAAAGTACTTCTCTAGCTCTAAGAAGTACAAATAATACAATGATGCCATGCTTTCACTCTTTTAAAAATATTTAAAATGAATAACAGCAAGATTATTAATAGGACCATTATTCACAAAGATTTTTATGTCTACAAACCTCATTTGATAAAAGTGCCTCATCTTAGGGCTTGATTACATGAAGCACTCCTATTAAAGTATAAATTACTTCCTAGTCAGTGGCAGAAAAAAAACAGAGTAAAATGTTATCAATTTCCACCCAAGAAGCATCATAAGCATTAAACTAAAGAAATCAACACACTGTTAGCACATAAATAAAAATTACCAAAGCAGTCAACATTCTAGGAATGTTAATCTCACCTTGCCAAAGAGAAACACATATGGAAGGGAGAGAATGACAAGCAGTTCATTTTTTAATGCAGTTCAATCAACCAAAATTAAATTACATTACAAATAAATGAACCTTAATGTAAGTCAACAAAGCACCTCTCTGCTCTAGTAATTTAATAATATAACTAGTATCTACCTACTAAAGAAGGTTAAAGATTTTTATTGCAGAATATTGTTTATTTTCACATGTCACATGAGATAAGAGAGGTAGAGACTTGCATACTAATTCTTAAAAGTTAAATATTTTTCATCATTCCCAAGTACAGCTATGATTACAAAAGAGGTATTATGTCAATAAAATTCCAAGCTATTTCTGGCACGTAGGATTAAAAAGAAAAAATGTTTCAATTATGAAACATTCCTCTATAAATAATTTTTAAAGGTATATCCATTAATTCCATAAAAACTTATTCAGCATTACGTGCTAGGTATTCTTCTGCATACTGGGAATGTGCAAGATTAGAGAGGATCCTGGCCTGAGGAATTTACATTTAAGTGGGGAAGGTAAAGAACTAAATGTCTTCATAATACCTGAGAAAAGATAAAGCGGGATAAGAAAGAGTAATAGCATCATCAAGAAGGAAGCCTAGCTGATCAAATTCATATTTGAACAGAAACCGAGTTATATAGGTGAGTCATAAGAATGTAGAATCCCAGAAAAAAATAGGTGCCAAATCTTTAAGGTTAAGAACAAACTTGGAATAATGAAGAAATAGTAAGAACAGAGAGAAAAGTGAGCAAGTGAGTGATGAGTGAAGGGTTGGACAGGTGGTTAGAAGGTAGATGATTATAAAAAGCCTGAGAGGACATGGTTAAGGCCTTTGAATTTATTCTCAGAGTAACTGAAAGCTACTGAAGAGTTCTGAACAGGGAGATGACCCCTGACTTACATTTTTAACAAGATGAATCTGGGAGTTCCCACCATGGCTCAGCACGGCTTGGGGCTGGCCTTGCTGTGGCTGTGGTGTAGGCCAACGGCTACAGCTCCGATTTGAACCCTAGTCTGGGAACCTCCATATGCCTCAGGTGCAGCCCTAAAAAGACAAAAAAAAAAAAAAAAAGATGAATCTGGCTGGTGTAGTAAGACAAAAGTGCGAGTAGGCAGGTTGACTGGGAAAATACTGCAGACATCTAGGTCAGAAATGATGGTGGCTTGGATGAGGATGTTAGTGGCAGAGGTCATGAACAAGGATCAGATTCACAATCAATTTTGAAGATAAACCTAATACAATTTGCTGAGAAACAAGGACAATGAGGATAAGAAAGCAATCAAGCAATTTTCCTATGTCTCTGATCTGCACAACTAGATAAGAACGGTAATTCACCTTTCTGAAATGGGAAAGACTGGGAGAATAGGCAATGAATCACAAAATGTGCAAACATAAGCAAAGATAATACACAGTCTATTTTTTCTTCCCAGTTATGTGGTAGACCTGCAATATTCTCTATTTAACTAACAAGGTGTAATTGACCTTTCTGAAATGGGAAAGACTGGGAAAATCACAAAATATGGAAATAAGCAAAGATAACACAGTCTACTTCACTTGTTTCTTCCTGGCTATGTGGTACGCCTGCAATAATCTCCATTTAAATGACATGAGCAGAAAAGCATACTGGGATGGGAGTTAAGACATGGGTGATCCTACTTTCTGAACTGCTACTCTCTTGTATGATCATGGACAAGTCACTTGATAAGCTTCAGCTTCCCCTCCTGTAATACAAGAATTATACTGAGGATATGAGGTTGCTTCCAGCTATGAGGAAGAAAAAAAACCACTGAGTCTTAACTGTTCAGCAGTTTCCCTTGATCTCTTCCAACATGAAGTTCTATCTTCCAGGAAAAACTATTTTAATCGAAAAAATACAGAAAGTCTGGCTGTCAAATTATCTTACACGGTTTTCATTTTTTAAAAAAGGAAAACAGAAATTCAAACTCAGGGAGAAATTTTGGGATAATCCACAATAATTCCCCAATCAATCACATCAGCTTTTAAAATGACATCCCAGAAACCCAGAGAGGGAAATGATCCAATTGTAATGGGATAATGAGAAGAAAAGCAAAATAAACATTTGGGTTATGAACACAAGTGGGAAAACTGATCTTGATAAGTGAAATTCTTGTTTCCTCCTCATTTTATTGAAATATAAATGATATGATGTAATTTTAAGGTGTTCAATGTGTTAGTTCTGGACATTTATAAAGTGTAATATGATTGTCATTGCACCGCTATTACATTACAGAATTATCTGGAATCACCAAGTTCTAGTCTCTTAGCAAGTTTAATGATTAAAAATCAATAAAACATGACACATTAAACACACACTGTCCTTAGCAATGATTCTCAAACATTTTAGTGCATTAATAATCACTTGGGAATCTTGTTAAAATCCTGAGGTGGGGCCTGAGATTTTGCATTTTTAATAACATTCTAGGTGATGACAATGCTGCTGGTCTACAGACAACAAAGATCTGTAACATATATAATTAGGGAAGAAATGCAACATGTAAATGTATGTGTGATCATGTACATATATTTTTTTTTCTTAATTTGTATTTGGTGACAGATTTTCCCCAAAGAGAAAAGACTATCCTCATTATTCTACTTCTTCTTTCAACCAAAAAAAAATTTCATTCCATGTTTGCTTACAAAATACACACCATTTGATTGCCATCACCCTTTCCCCAGTTAACCACACTTCCACTCATTACAGCCAATGAATTAGGATAATATCTGCTGCGAACGGCATCAATCAGCGCCATCCCGCAAAAGAAGAGCCTTAACTGGATGGAGATCCAAATGCAAGGCAAAGGAAGGAGACCAGAGCAGAGGTAAGAAGCAAAAGTGCTTTGATGTCAGTCAGTTCAAGAAATACTTATCAAAGACCTATGTTGTAAGATCTACGCTGCGACTTAAGGTAGCAACTGCATTAAAAATTCCAGACACATTTGGATCAAGAGAGACTATTATGAGTCTTTCTCCAGTGGGTCTCAATTGAGATGTTACAGTAAGGAATTAATTTTTAAAGTTTCTGAATTATTTAATGGTTAATACATAAGTTAGAATGACTGCAAAGTTATCACCCTGAATAATATAATTTTCTCTCACTCACAATGCAGTAGCCTTCCCTGAGTGGGAGACAGGGGTGGACTTATAGCTAAATTGAGAAGAACCGCACACGTAACTCATAACCCATATTTTGCCACAGCCACTGCCTAAGAAGCCATGTTGGGAAAATTCAAGGTAATTTCCCAATCATTATCATATCACCTCGTAAAATGAGTTTTTTCTATCAACTATAATGGAAAAATAAAAATCATAAAAAATGAGTTTTTTCTGACTCATCTGATGTTCTGGAAGTCTAGTGGAGGAAAGCCATACAGCAGCTATGCTCTAACTAGATAAAGTGACTTTGAATCATTACGTTAGTTTTGTTTTACAATTCCAATATCTGTTTCATATTATCATGAGAATATTTTTATTGTGAATCAAGGCATGACTCAATTAAGAAATTATAAGCAATACAATTTACATATATGCCTGCACATGAGGAAGAATGATACCATGGACATTTATGTTGTCATGCATTACAATTACCAAATCAATTGGTAAAAACCCCTAACAATGCAAGTGAAATTTTCAGTTACATAGTTCATAATAATTTAAACATGTACAAATGTAATGTTACTTAGTAATAAAATGAACTTTAAAATTTTTGGCTTATTCCTCATTAAGCACACTTGTTAATATTACTATAATTCCCTATAGAATGGAAACCTAAGAAAAAAACATGAGTTATAAAATGAATCAATACTATTTAAAATTTGATTAGCTACATTTGTTTTTCCTGGTAAAATGACATTATTTACAAATCTTTGAATGGATGATTTCTCATATGCTTATGAAAACACTTTAGCAAATTTCACACAACATACTCTGTGATGTTATTTACTTCTAAAGAAAGACTGATAAAATTATGAACATCATCTACCATAAATTTAAAAAATAGCTGAGAGCAAATGCTCTAGACTAGACCCAGAGATATAAGTGATAGAAGTAGAGGTGATACTGCTACTTACTACTTAAAAAGATATAAAATTTCTATACATTTGTCATAAAATCAAATCCTATCGTATTAACATAGGTACACCACATAGAGAGTATGGTACCACATTAAAAGAATTATGTGCTAGCAAAGATACAGAGCGATGTACACCAAGCTGTTAAAGTTTGCTGTCTTAGGAAAAGCAAGGAAGGAGAAAGGATGAGGGACCCTAAAAAAAAAAAAAGAAATCACTTATTTTTGGGAACTTCCATATGCCACAAGTGTGGCCCTAAAAAAAAAAAAGGAAAAAAAAGAGAGAGAAACAAAAAGAGAGAGAGAGAGAAAGGATGAGAACATGAGAACAAGAAAAAGAAAAGTTATAGCAAAATGGAAAATATTTATGGTGTAATTATTTTTTAAAATATTTCAAGCATACTATTAGCACGTATACATTCAACCTAAGGACATTACCTTGTTTTTGTCAGTGCAGGAACCAATTTCAGTTACTTGGTGGCACTCTTTCATACATGTATGATTTTGACAATCTAAGGTTCGGCCACACACTCTCGTACAAGAGTAGGGTCCTACAGCATGGCATGGGAGTGGGCTCACCTTAAAATTTATGAAAAAAGAGAAAATTAGCAGCATATACACACAAAACCTACTGGAAGCATGTTTCCAAAATGACTCTGATATCATATGAGAACCATTTTCATCTAATACATTTTCATTAATACTTGTTACTATCAAAACCAAAGTAACCTATTCAAAAAATCCAAAGAATGAATGCCAAGAAGCCAAACATTCTATTCCCAAAAGGGAAATTCAGTTTAATGACTCTGTACTGAATGCATATACATATGGGCTAATTCTCAAATAAAAGCTCTGTATGTTTTCGGAGTTCTCGTCACGGTTCCAAAAAAACTTGACTAGTATCCATGAGGATGCGGGTTTGATCCCTGGCCTCGATCAGTAGGGTAAGGATCTACTGTTACCGTGAGCTATGGTGTAGGCCACAGATGCAGGCAAGATCCCATGTCACTGGGGGTGTGTAGTATAGGCCGGCAGCTGCAGCCAATTGGACCCCTAGCCTGGGAACTTCCATATGCCACAGATGGAGCCCTGGAAAAAAACAAAAACAAAAAAAAAACAAAAAAAAAAACAAAAAAAACAAAAACGCTATATCTTTTAAAAATTAGTAGACAGGAGTTCCCTTCATGGCCCAGTGGTTAACGAACCCAACTAGGATCCATGAGGACATGGATTCGATCCCTGGCCTTGTTCAGCAGGTTAAGGACAGATACAGCGTTGCCACAAGCTATGGTGTAGGCTGCAGACACAGCTCAGATCCCAAGTTGCTTCAGCAGTGGCATAGGCAGTGACTATAGCTCCACTGTGACCCCTCTCCTGGGAACTTCCATATGCTGCAAGTGCAACCCTAAAAAAAGAAAAAAAAAAATTAGTAGACAAACTCTTGTCCTCTTTAAAGCACTAACAAGACATTATACTGAGTGTTATTTCCAACTATCATCATCTAGAAAAGGTATAGATTACAAGCTTTACTTAAAGCTTGCACCTATATAACTCACCTCATGCTTCCCAAGACATTCCCTGAAAGGAAAAAATAGAATAAAAACATTATACATTCTTCAAAAAGAATATTTTTAAAGAATGCTAACTCTACTAGCTTTTTTTAAATTAGAAATAAAAAACACTTATGGAAATAATAAGTGATTACAGAAAGGTTGCAGGATACAAAGTGAATATACCAAAGCCAACTGCTTCCTAGGTACCAGCAATGAACAAATGGAATTTGAAATTAACAGCACACCACCATTTATATTAGCACACACAAAAATGAAATACTTAGGTATAAATCTAAGAAAAATGCAAGATCTATATGAATAAAACAACAAAACACTGATGAAAGAAATAGAAGATCTGTATAAATGGAGAGATATTTCATGTTCACCTACAGAAAGGTATGATATTAAAATGTCACTTTTTCACAACTTCATCTAGATTCAAAACAATTCTAATCAAAATCCCAGCAAGTTATTTTGTAGATATCAACAAACTGAGCAGTTCCTGCTGTGGCTCAGCAGGTTAAGGACCTGACATTGCCTCTGTGAGGATGTGGGTTGGATCCTTGCCTTTGTCCAGTGGGTTAAGGATCTGGTGCTGCCGTGAGCTGCAGGGTAGATCACAGACGTAGCTCAGATCTGGTGTTGCCAAGGCTGTGGTGTAGGCTGGCAGCTAGAGCTGCTATTCGACTCCTGGGTTGGGGACTCCCATATGCTGCAAGTGATGCTGTAAAAAGAAAAAGAAAAAAAAAAAAATCTAACAAAAAAACCCCAAACTAATTCTAAGGTCTATACGTAAAGACAAAAAAGTGCAGGATAGCCCAAAACAGTACTGAAGAACACAGGACTGACACTACCCAACGTTAAGACTGACTATAAAGCTACAGTGATCAAGACAGTAAGGTACTGGTGAAAGAACAGACAAATAGAGCAATGGAAGAATAGACAAATAGAGCAATGGAACAGAAATAGGCCCACACAAATATAGCCAATTGATCGCTGACAAAGGAGAAAGGCAATCAAATGGAGAAAGGACAGTTTTTTCAACAAATGGTGCTGAATAAAGGGAGATCCTTATACTTTTCATAGCAGTTAACTCAAAATGGATCACAGACCTAAATACGAAATGCAAAAACCATAGAACATAGGAGAACAGTCTAGCTGACCCTGGGTTTGGTGGTGGCTTTTAAATATAACACCAGAAGCATGATCCATGAAAAAAAAAAAAAGGTTAAGCTGGACTTCACTAAACCAAAAACATATGCTCTGCTCTGCCATAAACACTTAAAAAAGGGTTAAATGAAAACACCTAAATGAAAAGACAAGCCACAGACTAGGAGATAACATTTGGAAAACACGTATCTGGTAAAGGACTTGTATCCAAAATACAAAAGTACACTTAAAACTCAACAATAACAAATCAAACAATCCAATTTTCAAAATGGGCAAGATTTGAACAGAGAACAGGCACCTTACCAAAGAAGATATACCAATGGCAAATAAGCATATGAAAAGTTGCTCAATATCACATGCCTTTAGAGAACTGCCGATTAAAACAATAAGATACCATTACATGTATTAGAATGGCTAAAATCCAAACACAGAAAGAGTATTTGCTAGCAAAGATGGAAAGCAACAGGAACTCTCAGTCACTGCTGGTGAGAATACAAAATTATAGAGCCACTTCATTAGTCTGGCAATGTCTTACTTAGGTCAACACAGGATTACCATATGGTTCAGTAACAGCACTCCTATTAATACTTACCAAATGAGTTGAAAACATCTGTCTAAACAAAAACCTGCATGTGAATGTTTAGAACAGCTTTCTTCATAACTTGGAAACAACCAAAATGTCCTTCAATAGGTAAATGGCTAAACAAACTGTGGTATATACATACAACGGAATATTACTCAATAATAAAATGAGCTATCAAGCCATAAAAAGACATGGAGAAAACTTAAATGCATGTTAAGTACAATATGCTAAAAAAAAAAAAAGCTATATACTGTAGGATTCCAACTATAAGACATTTTGGAAAAGGTAAAACTATAGAGACAGTAAAAAGAGCAAGGGTTTTCAGGAGTTTGAGGGGTAGGGAGGTGAGGAATGACAAGTGTAAAAGAGGATGTTTTTAGGGCAGTGAAACTATTCTGTATGGTACTGTAATGGTAGATACATGAGATTTATGCATTTATCAAAACTCATGGACCATACAACTGAAAAGCAAACCCTAATGTAAACCACAGACTTCAGTTAATAATAATATGTCAATATCAGTTCCTTAACTGTAGAAAAAATCTACTCTAAGAAAGAAATTATATTACCTGGATAGTTCATGTGACAAGTAATATTCTTCAATATATACTTCATGATAATTTTGTTACATATGCCACTAAAAAATCATTATATCAGAATTAGATATAATTACTTTTGAAACCGAGATAAAACTCATGTACCGTAAAATTTATACTTTTAAAGGGTACAATTCCTCATTAATATAACAGTAATAATAGGGGAAACCACATGTGGGTGGCAAGATGATATGGGGACTTCTTATACTTTCTGTGCAATTTTTATGTAAACCAAAAAAATCTAAGAAAATAAAGTCTATTTAAAAAACAAATACATAAATATTTTCTTTCCCTTTTGAGGGACAGTTTGGAAATTGTCTTGTGATCCTATCCTGCCCAATGAAATGTGAAAGGAGCTCTACTCCAGGGCTTCTGGGAAAGGTTTCCTCACTCTTCAAATAAAGGAGAAAATGATGGTTGAAGGCATGAGCAGTTTCCATTTCTCCCTTTGGGAACTTCACTAACTCAATAGGAAGGTTATCAGAAGGGCAAATAGCCTGTGAGCAAAAGACGACACACTGAGGATAAAATGTAAAGACAGAACCTGGGCCCTTGATGCTGTATCACTGAATTCACCAGATTAACCAACCATGAAGTGGCTCTAGCTCCAGTCTAATTGTGCAGGCATAAGTGTTACAATGTCGCTTTTTTTTTTTTAATTTTTTTTTCTACATAATGTTGCTTTTTATTGAGGGTTTTTGTTACTTAAAGCCAAAGGCCTCCTAAATGAAACAGCACTCATTACAGGTACAAACAGTAATCAAAAGAAAATAGGAGTGGCTATTCTGACCCATCAAACTCCAGCTGGGGAAATGACTCAAAAAATGTATCTAGAGGAAGGTTTAAGGCAGTATGCAAAATATATGTGGAAAAGAATGAAACAGGGATTTCCCTTGTGGCCAGCAGGTTAAGGATTGGCATTGTCACTGCAGCAGCTCATGTCACTGCTGAACTTCCACATGGCATGAGTGTGGCCAAAAAAAAAAGAATGAGACAGAGAGACTACTTTACAGGGCAGGCCTGAAATATTGATGAACTGAACAATGAAAAAGGAGAGAAGGCGACTTAAGATACACTTTAAACTAGATCAAAAAAAATTTTTTAACCTAAAATTCTAATACTTACGTAGGAATAGGAACTTGACATGGAGGACAAGGCAATGCAGTCTGAATAAATGCTGGTTCAGAAGGCTGTTCCCAAGGGCCTGTAGGCTGGTGCTACAAGTAAAATACATAATAATTTTAAGTCAGAGAGATTAAATCATGTGGCCATTATAAGAATCTAAGAAAATAGTTCCACACATCCTCTGCTCAAGCAGCTTGAAATTTTTTCAAGTAATCAACAAATTGTGCTTACTGAAATATTTTATTCCATCCTATTCTATCAGATTGTTCCCTCCTAACATATTTATATTAAAAATTGAGGCAGACTCCAGTTTTTAAATGACAGAACAAAGACAGAATAGCTTCCCTCATTTCTCATAAGTCAAAAGAATAAATTGCAGAACTGTAAAATCCAAATTCCAATAGACTGCAATCTCCATTATTTTGTTCACTGTTGTCTCCCTAGCACTTAGAAGAATGCTTAACACATAGTAAGGACTCGATAAATATTTGCTGAATGTGTGAATAAAATCTTTGAAGAAACCAGAAGATATTTATAACCCTAAACCACAATACGTGAAGACTCACAAACTCATCTGTATGATTACATTATGACTATCACACCGTAGCTGTAAACATTTGTTTGTTTCTCTCCTTTCCTATATGATGAGCTTCTTAAAACAAAAGACCAAGTCTCATTTACCCTGTACCCCAGCGCCTATCACAACATTTAATACCCAGTAAGTACTTAATCACTGCTGTTGAACGACTAGCTAAGAGTAAACAGAACCACAGAAATGTACTCTCTTAATAATATTGTTCCCTTACCTTGCCAGTTTGCTTTACTAATGCTTGAT
This sequence comes from Phacochoerus africanus, assembly GCF_016906955.1. Classification (NCBI taxonomy): domain Eukaryota; kingdom Metazoa; phylum Chordata; class Mammalia; order Artiodactyla; family Suidae; genus Phacochoerus; species Phacochoerus africanus. The sequence goes on from NC_062553.1 coordinate 37,799,058, forward strand.
CATGACATGGAGCAGGACACAAGTGACCACACTTCTCCAAAACCTTTTGGCAAGGTTGATGACATGGAGGACAAGAGCCAAAGTGACAACGATGTTTCTCTTGACTTGCATGATGGCAAGTTGGTGGTCGGCTAAATCACCAAGTACAATTTTTTAAATTACTTTTGGTCACTGAACAATTATACCTAAAGTTCAATCAATATATATCTTCTGATTCCATACGGAATGAGATATTGTGAATATTAATATGTTAGAGCATTAAAGCAAAACTGAAGACAGTAACAACATTAAAAATCAATACGAACTTCAATCTGTAAGACACCAGATGTAAATCTGGGCAGAGCTCTGTAACTAACCTGCACTGCTCTTTGCACTTGGGGGGTCTTGTGGTACGTTCTCGGCCACAGGGTACTGTCACCTTTGTGTTACCACAACTGCACTTCACATCTACGGTTTCTGGACAGGGATAACAACTACCTGAAAAAGAAAGTCTGGAACTTAGGGAGAAATTTCCTTAACTACCCAAATTCCCACCAATAGCACAATCAATAAATTTCATATATTCATACAACGGGATATTCTACAATGAGAACGAAGAAACTCTATCAGTGAGCCTCACACACTTAACACTGAGCAAAAGAAATCAGACATCAACGTACAGAGCATATGATTCCTTCTACATAAAACAAACAGCAGAAACTAACCTACACTGTTTAAAATCAGGATGATGATTACAAAGAACATAAAAAGAGTTTGGAAATGCTGGTAATGTTCTGTTTAGTGATCTGAGTTCTGGTTACATTGTTATGTTCATTCTGTAAAAAGTCATCAAGCTGTATGCTGACAATCTGAATGCTTTTCCATATCTACATTGGTAATCTAATAAAAAGTTTTATAATTTTCTTCAAAATGTGCTCAAGGGAGTTCCCGTTGTGGCGCAGTGGTTAACGAATCCGACTAGGAACCATGAGGTTGCGGGTTCGGTCCCTGCCCTTGCTCAGTGGGTTAACGATCCGGCGTTGCCGTGAGCTGTGGTGTAGGTCGCAGACGCGGCTCGGATCCCGCGTTGCTGTGGCTCTGGCGTAGGCCAGTGGCTACAGCTCCGATTCGACCCCTGGCCTGGGAACCTCCATATGCCGTGGGTGCGGCCCAAGAAATAGCAACAACAACAAAAAAGACAAAAAAAAATGTGCTCAAAGTTCTGTCTACATAACAAATTTAACACATTACTCACTCGAAACTACATAAGCAACATGGAGCTAAGTCTTTAGAAAATCTCAAGTTAACAATAATCTTTTTGGCTTAGTTTCATACACACATCTATTCAAGCATATTATTTTGGATAAACTCCCCAATAAGTAACTTCTCTCATCAGATTATTAACAAGTGCAGTCAATTTAGAAAGACAAAATTCTAAAATCTCATTTCAGATTATAATTCCAAATACTTCTCTTCTAAACATTTCAAAAGGAAAAGTTTAGAGTTTTAGCTTTTTGTTAAGGGTTGGCAGAAATAGACAAAAGCCAATTGAAAAAATTCTTTTAAATGGGCTACAAAGTTCTCCCCAAGGCTTTGACATCATCTTTCCTAAGTGCTTTCTTCCCATTCTAGTTTTCCTAGTGAGGAACCCCATTAGAAAAAAAATAAGAAGGGAATAAAAAAGTCTTTAATTAAGGATTAAGTATCTCAAGAGATTGTTGCCTAGGCATCATGATCAAGTAAAATACTGAATAGGAGTTAACCTGATAAAAAAAATAGATTAAGGGAGTTCCTGTCGTAGCACGGCAGAAATGAATCCAACTAGGAACTCGGGTTCGATCCCTGGCCCCACTCAGTGGGTTAAGGATCTGGTGTTGCCGTGGGCTATGGTGTAGGTTGCAGATACAGCTCAGATTCTGCGCTGCTGTGGTTGTGCAGTAGGATGGCAGCCACAGCTCCAATTAGACCCATAGCCTGTGAACCTCCATAGGCTGAGGGTGTGGCCCTTAAAAAAAAGACAAAAAGACAAAAACAAATCAAAACAAAACAGATTAATGATGAAAAATAGTCTGACTAAAGCCTCTATAAGTTCAAAATAGTTTCCTAAAGCAAACAGAAGTTAAGAATTTAGATTCAAATAATGATGACAGAAAAACAGAGCAAAAAGTTCCAGAGGGAAAAAAACATACACGTATTGTACCAAACTTGTATTCCCAAGTTTCAGTAAGTATAATTCAGTGAAGTGTTGTCTTAATGGTGAGGCAAGCCAAGTTATCCTGACTCACATGATCAAATTTTACTTTGATCTTTCCAAAAGAAGGACTAGATGTCACATTTTTAAAAAGTTAAAAGCGACATTTATTCAGCATGTTATGCCAATTTCCAAGCTTAAAAATGGTAATTTTCATTGATCTTCAGCAATTCAAAGAGAAACTCATCAAACATAACCTTTCTGACACCCTAAACTATATCATCACTTTTCTTTTTCTTAAAATTAAATCTTGAGAACAATATGGGAAAATTTCTCTGAACAGTCTTCCTACTGAACTCATTACATGTAACTGTACAACATGACAGATAAATTAAAATAACTTTAGTTATAATGTTTTTTGAATGAAAAGAAGCATACATTACAGAGTGTAACTACAGTAACCAGTGGGTCAACAGTCCAGTAATTCTAGAACCATAAACATAGAAGGCCTTTAAACTTAAAAGAACTATAAATCAAGTTTTTATATATTCATAGTACAAACATGCAGGTAATACCCTCTATGAATTACAGATTGATTATGAAGGTGTCTAAAATGATGGAAAATGATATTAAAAATGACTCTATATATCTTATGTAATATTAAACAGTGAGAGCTGCACAACGATATCTTCACATACTTTCCATTAAGGCAAATTTCATCAGGAGCTAATAACCTTCTTTTTTAAAAAATTAAACATTCCACCAAAAATAAATAAATAAATAATTGAACCTAGATCTGATCAAACCTCTAGTCCCAATAACAATTTATAGAAAATAGAGAGGAAAATGTCAAATAATATCAGAGATGCAATCCGAAAATCAAGACTCTATGAAAGGAAAGCAACCTAGTCTTTTAAACTGACAAAAGATAAAAGACGGAAAATTACATTTAAAAATGGAAATTACAGATTAAAAGATTTTAGAGACATCGATCAACTACAATGTCAAACTTGTTAGGTTTTAGAGTCATACAAACTAAAGTAAAAACTGAAGCTATCTATGAGACAACAAGATATGTGAACAACAGATATTTGTTGATATTGAGAAACAGATTAACTATTTTCAGGTTAAGAGTCCATCTTTTAGAGATGCAGAATGAACTAAAAATTTATGGGATTTGCTTCAAAATAATACAAGAGGGAGATAAGCATTCAACATTTCCATCCTAAGGATGATGCTTGCTGTAGTCTCTTTGCAGATACTCTATTAAGTTAAGGATGCTGTCTTCTATTTCTAGTTATGTTTTCATCACATATGGATGTTGAATTTTATCAACTATTTTTCAGACATTTATTAAGATGATCTCATTTCTCCTTTAATCTGCTGATATAGTAGAAGCATGTTATTAGATATACTAATCTTAAAACAGCTATACTTTATTGCAATAAACCCAACTTAGTTATGACAGGTTAAGGTTTTGGATAGCTAACACTCTAGTACCAGACAGCTGGATCTGAGTGGCTAAAACTTCAATATTTTATAAACATGTTCCTGAGCCAGACTGGCCTATAATTTTCTCTTACTTTCCTTGTAAAATGATATAATGGGCTTGGGCACATTCCCTTTTTTACATATATCTAATACTTTTAAAGAGTCTGAACTTATATATACTTTAAATGTTTATGTGTTCAAAATCATGTATAAAAATTAACGAGGCCTGGTATTTTCTGTGTGAGAAAATTCTCAACTACTGATCCAGTTTCTTTGGTGATCATACAACTAGACAAGTTTTCTACTTAAAGTGAAGGTCATGTTTTAAAGTCTATGAGGGCCTAAACCTATGCTCCTTTATCCCATCTCTCTGACCTCATCTCCTTAAGCAACCCACTTCGGTCCTCCTTCAAAGCTCCTATCTCGGGACCTCTGCAGTCACACTCTGCTTCCCCCACGTCCACAGGGCCTGATCCCTTACTCCTCTTAGGATGCCTTGCACATGTTCTCCTTCCAGAGTCCCGCCCTGACCACACTGTGTGACACGTATACACTGTCCCCACTGGCACAATTTTAATTCTACTCTTTATTTTCTTTCTATGCTTGCCACTATCTGATATTCTATATTAATCCTATTACTTATTTGTAGTTTGTGGGGGAAGAACAAAAAATAAATTCCATAAAAGCCGAAATTTTGTCAAATTTTTCACTCATGTAATCCCAGTGCCTGGTACATAGTAGAACGCTCAAAAACACTTACTGAATGACTAACTTTAGAATGTTAATGAAATTCAAATTTAATGGATCAATGATATACTATGAATATAAAAGAAAATAAAATCCTTTAGTGATGGTGAGAACTGAAAAGCTAATTCTAAACTTTATAATTTAAACACAATGACAAATCAGAGAACATCCACAGGGAAATGTCTACGGGGCTAACAGAATCTGCCACTTTTCCTAATGGGAAGGTAACATGGTATGATGAAAATATTATGAAAGTTTGTGTTCACATTCTGATCCTGCAAGTAGCTCTACGACCTTGGGCCAACAGTCTCTTTGCCGAATTCCTCATTATACAAAACAACAGCAATGCCATATACTTCTAAGATTTCTGAGAGGATTAAGACATTAAGTACACCAAGCATCCACCTAATCCCAAAGAAGACAGCAAAAAAACAATTCGTTCAGGTCATAATGGTACTAAGTCCAGACCTGAATCAGGACCACTTACATCCATTCTCTTTCCACTACCTTATACTATCTTTTAATAGATTCCATTCCATACCAATATACTTCACATGAATAAAGTTAACTCAGTTTTCAATGTCTATAACTTAGGAATCCCTGAAAACCTTTTCAGCTGGTCTGTAAAATCTCATATGAATAGAACTTCTCAGAAGCTGTGTGATAAGTGATATCACAATAGATTGAAGGCAGTGATCACAAAAGATATGTGAATCCAGCCATCTTCTATTAAGCTAGACAGTAAAGACATTTGAAAAAATATAAAACAATATCATTCTTCTCCCTAAATTTTTTTTCAGAGAAGAGTTATTTTTCACAAAAAAGTTACTGTATTAAGATGAATTAGGTTGTACTATTTTCAACAAAAAATAAGTATTATTACATTTTAATTTAACTTCAAATACAATAAATATCAATAGGTATAACCCACACTAACAAAAGTTCTTTGGGTCCAAAAAGAGGGTAAAGGGGCCCTGAGACAAACAAAAACTTGAGGAGTTCCCGTCGTGGCTCAGCAGAAACAAATCTGACTAGGATCCATGAGGATGCAGGTTCAACCCCTGGCCTCGATCAGTGGGTTAAGGATCTGGCACTGCTGTGAGCCACAGATGTGGCTCAGATCCCATGCTGCTATGTCTGTGGCATAGGCCAGTGGCTACAGCTCCAATTCAACCTTAGCCTGGGAACCTCCACATGCTGTGTGTGTGGCTCTAAAAAGACCAAAAAAAAAAAAAAATTTGAGAACCACTGGTTAGAATATATCTAATCCCTTATTAGACTTAATTCTATATAAATGTCCAAAATTCAAAATAATACTAAAAAACCTAAGAACATATTAATTAATTTTAAAACTAGGTGCAGAAGGCTGGGAAAAAGTAAGAAAACAATATGGTATTATTAAAAGAACAAAAGTTTATATTCAGAAGGCCTGCACTCAAATCTTGGCTATACTGCTTTACCAGACATTTCTCTCAAGTAAGTCACTGACTCTTCTTTATCTTAAATTTTCTCATCCATAAAATAAGGATACTGGCAACTGCTCTAACTTCTCAAGATGTCAAGAGTAAGATAATAAACGTGAAAGCTCTCTATCAACTATAAAGCACTATGTAAATAGAAACATAAAATTACAGCTATTGTTAAATTTTACCTCTATGGCAGACAGATGGACACTTATGGTTTCTACATCCTAAAGTCCGTCCACAGTTTTGATCACAAGGTGGACAGTTTCCAGGGCAACACTGAAGGGAAAGCAATATATAAAGAACAGGTAATTTGAAAAACATACATAATTATGAATGCCATTACTAGTTATTCACAGACCTTAGGGAAATCAAAAGATAGTTCTTTTCACTATAAAAATAAAAGTATTCAAGACACAAAATACAAAGTATTCTTGTGTAGACTATCTTGTACTAAGTATAAAGTTTAAGTAGATAATGACCTAATTCAGTAAAATCAAGTTAAATTTTCTTGCCCTTTAGTTATATTCTATGACTTAAAATAGTTCAAAAAGATAGTTTCTCTTCTACTTGTCTAAGCAGAGACTGACAACATTAACCATAGGAAGGATCGGGCCAAATCCCACAGTCAATTCAGGTGAACAATCTGGCTATTTTTAAAATACAATGACAATAAAACCAGTTCAATGTATAGGTTAATTTTCAGCGACTTTCTATCCATAATCAGAGACTAACTAAAGGAAAGAAGCAGAGATGGGCTAATTGCTCCTAGCTTTATTTTGTCATTTCTCTATTTCCAATCTGTGAGAAATACAGCTGTCTAGGACCTGTCTTTATTTTCATCCACGAACAGAAGGCAACTACATAAATTCCATATGGCCACTCTCACTGCTTGACTTCTCACATATCCAAACTATGGAAAGGAAATATAGGCTACAACTGTCTTAAATAAACTTAGGTTTGTAACCTACTTAAGAACAAGTTCCCTTGTTTAAAAATAGCTCAAAACAAAACACACATTATTGGAAGGCAGTTAAAAGTCAAAATAGTTCATTCAATTAGGCAAATATTTACCACGTAATGCTACATGCCTATCATTTTCACAGTAGCAGTGGGGAAAAAGAAGGTTAGTGATCCATGACGTGAATAAGCTTTCAATGTTTGTCTCTCAATAATGACCAGATTTACTCTCCCGTCTTAAACTAGAAAATCAGGTAAAATATATGAAATAACAGTTTTCAGACATTGGAAATTAAGCAGGACAAGACAGAAAGCCCTATAAGGAGAGAAGCAAACAAAGTAAGTCCTATGATGACGCAGGCTTAGACCTAGAGGTTTCCAGGCTACAGCACAGGAAGAAAGATTAAAGCAGAGTCCAGTGATCTCACCAAGTTGAGGAAACAAAGTTCATAGTTTAGGGAGGCCAATGTGGTTAGAATTTGTAGAGAAGTAGTAGCACAAAATATAAAGTTCACAATGTTTAGAAACCAATCAAAAGTCTCCCAACAGGAAAGAATAATCCAAAAGGAAAAGAAAAATCAATCAACAGAAATAGACCCAGAAATGACATATGATAGAATTAGAACAGAGCTGTAGCCACTGTTCCATCTGTTCGTGGATGAGGAAGGACATTAAACTAGGTATTTGAAGTATAGCCCATCCACATATCCAAGAAGAGAGAGGATAGCATGAGCATGCAAATGACAGACATGAAAGATAACAAAAAAGACACACTCCAAGTCTCAAAGATGAAAAAAATACTGTCGGAGATGAAAAAACACAGGATGGGATAAACAATAGGATTAGACAATGCAAAAGAAAATTAGTGAATCTGAAGACAAAGCAACATAAGCTAACTGAAAATATGAAAATTAAAAAGACTAAATAAAAAAGAACCATCAGTGGTCTATGGGACTTCAAGCAGCATGACATACTCATTACTGGAGTCTAAGAAGGCAATAGGTGGGGGGGAAATATCTGAACAAATAAAGACTGAAAATTTCACAAATTTGATAAAAACTACAAACAGACCAAGAAGCTCAATAAAAACTGAGCTAAAGAGACATGAAGAAAGCTAAACAATGGAACACCACAAATAGTCTGCTAAAAACTAATGATAAAGAGAAAAATCTTTAAAAAGAGCCAAAGAAAAAAGATAACTTACATATGGAGGGATAAGGATAACAAAGATAATGGAGCAACATGTTTCAAGCATGGGAGAAAAACTGTTAAACTAAAATTCTACAGTAAAAAATATTTTTCGCAAACAAAGGCTAAAGATAGTTTACACAAGTTGAAAGAATTCATGACCAGGGCAACAAGAAATGTTAGAGGAGGTCCTTCAGATAAAAGAAAATAAACCAGACAGAAATGTGAATCTATATTAAGATGAAAAGCACCAAAAATCATGATGAATTTGATGACAAACATAAAAGACTATTTTTACTTTTCAAACTCTTTAAAAAGTACCTGTTTAAAGCAAAAAAAAAAAAAATTGTAAAATACATGGGTATAAAATGCGTAAGAACTGAATAAAGGAATTAAATGGAATCACTGAAAAACAATGAATCAAACAGAAGACACAAGAAGAGGGGAAAGATAGCCCCCCCCAAAAAAAACAGATGGGCAAACAGAAAATAAGTCGCAAAATAATTTAAATCCAACCATTTTCTTAAAGATCACAATAGGAGTTCCTGTTGTGGCTCAGTGGTTAAGGAACCTGACTAGTACTCATGAGGACAGGGGTTCAAACCTTGGCACCGCTCAGTGGATTAAGGACCCAGTGTTGACGTGAGCTGTGGTGTAGGTCTCAGATGCGGCTCAGAGTTGCTGTGGCTGTAGTGTAGGCCGGCAGCTACAGCTCCAATTCAACCCCTAGCCTGTGAACGTCCACATGCTACAGGTGTGGCCCTAAAAAGACAAAAGACAAAAAAAAAAAGATCACCATAAATGTAAACCATCTACACCCAAACTAAATGACAAAGACTGGATAAAATAAAACAATTAACTAAATGCTGTCTATAAGAAATCTACTTTAGTCTATGGCCACACCACCCTGAACCCTGATCTTGTCTGATCTCAGAAGCTAAACAATCAGGCCTGGTTAGTATTTGGATGAGAGAAATCCACTTTAAATATAACAATATGAGTAAGTTAAAAGTAAAAGAATAGAAAAGATATACCATACCGACACTAAGCAAAACAAAGTTGAAACTACTATATTTAATAGATAAGAACGAGGAAATCTTACCAGAGACAAAGAAATAATTCATAACGACAAAAAGGACTCAAAAAAACACACAAATCTACAGACTTAAAATACTCCAGTTGACCTTATTCTGAATCAAGTTTCTAAAAATAAGATTTGAACAACAGAAGTTAAGCCTCTACTACACCAAAAGAACTATCATTAACACTGCTATGATGTTTCAAAGTCGAGGAACAGAAACAGCAAGAACCAAGCTGAAAGAATTATGCACAGGATAAAGAGACTTTTGTTATTTAAAGCCTTGGTAAGATTTCCCACTAATATAAAGAATAATCTAGAATATTTATCATTAGGAATTAATATGCACATGGAAAGCAAAGAACATGCCAGAATATTTGAGGCACAGGTCAAGAATGCACTTCTTATGGGCCCAAAAAGAAAAAATTCTAGAGGAATTTTTAAATCAGTTTTCCAAGCTTATTACCTTTCTCCTACACTGATGCTTCTGACAGTCTCGCATCTTAACACACTTTGTCTCACAAAGATAAGGTTTATGACATGGCATTCGTTTTGTATGTTTTCCACAGCGACAATGCTTTTCCACTTCCTGGAAGAATCAAATAAATGTTATGAAAACTGACTTTTGTTGACATGATTTTTTCCACATTGTAATCTCATAATTAGTAAAAAATGAAAGAGAAAAGTTTTAAGAGTCTTTTGTACAAAATGCCTTAAAAAAAAAAACAAAGCTAAATTTCCTAAGACATTTGTTTGTATCTTACTTTGTTCCGAAAAGACTTCATAGAATCCCCATTATTAAATTTAGTAAAAATTCTGGCATTCAATAGTAAAACAATATGACACACTAAAATCCCTTTTATCTAGTTACACCATAACATCTACACATCTCTTTCAAAAAAGAAAGAAAGAAAGAAAGAAATTGGATTATCTAGCAGTACGTCAAAATCAAAACAACATTTAGGCATTTTTTCTCCCATCATCACTAGGCCTAATTCATCATTGCTTTGAATGCCTTCTGGGAACAAATAAGCCAACAATAATCCATAAAAAATGACAACATTTAAACTTCTACCAAGCAAAACAAAAAAGGGTAATTTCAGATTTAATTGCTGGCATACTCTCCCACTTCTTCATCCTAATACTAGATCATGATATAAATATTTATGAAAAGAATTACAAAACAATTCCATTTGACGTATTACGGTAGATAGCTCTTAAAAGTAATTATTACAGGAGATGACTAACTTGTCTACATGTTTCACAAGGTCCTCGGTGACAACGCTGTGAACATCTATGGAGTCCACATTCAAGAACTTTGTCACAACTATCTCCACAAGTTGGTACATCTTCTGTACAAGGCAAAGAAAACTCTAGAAGCAGAGAAAAAGTCTGTATTAATAATAATACACATTATTATAAAGTAATAATAATGTGCCATGGTCTTTGGGTTCCCTAGAGAATGACAGCTCTTTCACGCTATGAATTTTGGCATATACATAATTATTGGAAAAAGTGAACTTTAATGAAAATAATCCCTAATATTTGTGATGTTTATGCTTTTTAAAAAGAATTCAACACATGACAAGTTACCATATTCAATAAGCACATTTTTATGAGCTATGTCAGAAATTCTTTTCTAAATAAATAAGACCATGAAGAATTACATATAGAATAAAAAAAAAAATTGAGAGTTCCCATCTTGGCTCAGCAGTAACAAACCCAACTAGTATCATGAAGACATGGGTTCAATCTCTGGCCTTGCTCAGTGGGTTAAGGACTGGGTATTGCCATGAGCTGTGGTGTAGGTTGCAGACATGGCTTGGATCCCAAGTTACTATTGCTGTGGCCAGCAGTTGCAGCTCCAATTTGACCCCTAGCCTGGGAACTTGCATATGCCTTGGGTGAGGCCCTAAAAAGACAAAAAAAAAAAAACCTCTAAATAACCTCATAGGCTAGGGGAAAAAAAAATCCAGACTTAAAATATTATGAAACCGGAGTTCCAATAATGGCATGGTGGATGAAGAATCCAACTACAGCGGCTTGAGTCACAGGTTCTACAGGTTCAATCACTGGTCTTGCATAGTGGGTTAAAAGATCCGGCATCACCACAGCTGCTGCGTAGGTTGCAGCTACGGCTCGGGTTTAATTCCTGGCCCAAGAACTTCCATGTGCCATGGGTGTGGGAATAAAAATGAAAAAAGAAAATTATGAAACTGACCTTTAACATAAACATATTATGACAAATAATGGCAATAATCTTACAACTGTGTGTGCTGTATTGATGCAGAGTCAAGAAAGGAAACTTGAACCGCAACACTTCTATGTCTTTATCTCAAAGCAGCCAGAACTAAATTCACCTGTAACCTAATACACATTAATGACAGTAGTTTATGATTATTAGTATGTGTTGGGCAATATACTAAGTATTTTCTGTGCATTTTATCATTTACTTCTCACAATTATAAAGAAAGTACTATTACTGTTCGTATTTAACTTGAGGAAACTGTAGTTCATAAAAGTGGGGATGTGAACCTAGATTTGCCTGAATCCAAAATCCAAGTTCTTTTTTCTTTTTTTTTTTTTTGTCTTTTTGCCTTTCTAGGGCCTCTCCCGTGGCATATGGAGGTTCCCAGGCTAGGGATCAAATCGGAGCTGTAGATGCCAGCCTATGCCAGAGCCACAGCAAAGCGGGATCTGAGCCGCGTCTGCAACCTACACCATAGCTCACAGCAACGCCGGATCCTTAACCCACTGAGCAAGGCCAGGGATCGAACGCGCAACCTCATGGTTCCTAGTCAGATTCGTTAACCACTGAGCCACAACAGGAACTCCCAAAATCCACTATGCTACATTGTTCTCTCATCCAAATGTATGGAATCTGATATCAAATCTGTATTATTATTATTGAAACTACATTATAAGCTCCCAGAGATATCTAATTTAATTGGGAAAGGACTCTAGTTAGCATGATAAATAATCATAATCTCATGAAAGGTTTAAAAAGAAGTCTTACTTGACTTCTGACATGGACAGAACCTTTTCCCAGATCGGGGACAATCTCCACAAGCACCTACATGGCAGACTTGTTCACATGTATGATTACGACATGATAGTGTTTTCCCACATACCTGAAATAAAACACAATAAGCAATAGCTAAAGACCTAAAGTTAACAAAAGACTAGGTAACACGACATAATCCTTTCTCAATTGCAAATAAGCAATTTCTCTTGTTCCTCATATTATTATGCTTTATATCTTACACAGGTGTCTTACATATACGCATAAGTGTATATAGACACATTACTTATGCACCAAAAAGTACATTTTCTAATATAGTAAAGAAAAAAGAACATATCGTTTCGTACGGCCATCCACCAAAGATTTCCGAATGGTACTAAAACCATGCCAATTCTAAGACAATCTACAGTGCCAATCCTACCTCCTCAATTGGATTAATTCAAGGTGAGGGAGGGCTAGCAAAAAAAAAAAAAAAAAAAAGTACACATGTACTAAACCTGAAATTCAAAAATTAGCTGTTAGTTGAGAAAAAAATTTTCCCCATAATTAAAATATTACATTGAAAAAGCTTCCTAAAACATGTCTATAATTCATCTGAATTGCTAGTCTTCCTCTTTCATCCAACTAAATCTAATTGGCATTTCTAATTGTTTATGCTTCTTTACAATTTAGCACCCACTCCTCAAAGTATATATATATATATACTTACTTGATCACAGTGCCACAGTGGACTTGCACAACTTCTTTCAGCTACTTGTTTGCCGCAGACACACTTTTGTCTGCTAACTCTTGGACACGGCGGACAACTTCCTAAAATCAAAATGGTAAGTTAGGATGGAGCATTATTAGAAAGGCAACTGAGACTGCTCTGACTTTTGCTTAAGGCAGAAACACCTAACAGGTATGACCTTTTACCTGCATGACAAGGATTTTCACATTTATGCTGTCCACAAAGCAATTTCCGCCCACATGGCAGCTGACAGGACCATTCTTTAGCACTACACCGGCGAGGGATAGGTTTTGCTTTCTTACAGTAACAAGTGGTTGTGACCATTTTTGGACAAGGGGGGCAGGGACCTAGAATCCAATGAAAGGAAAAAAAAATCAGAATCAAAAGTTAAAATTTTCAGCTCCTACCCCTATCAGTAATTTCTAAAGCTTTCTTTACAGACACTTCCTAAAGAGGCAATCCCCGTCAATATTTTCTTATATAAACTTAAGTGCTGAGTTCAACTTCTGCCATTTTTTTGCTTTGACATAAGAAGAAACGACCTTCCACAAACGATTCGAAACAGAGTCGATAACTCACCTGGATGGCAGAGGAGTAAACACTTATGGCCACAAGGAGGTTTAAAATCTCTCTCGCATACTTGGCCGCATGAATGAGGTACAAGCCATGGATCTAAAGGTGGATCTTCCACTTTTCCACAATAGCAATAGTACCTACTAGGTGTGTCAGATCGTCTGTATTCAAACCTACATTTTGGACTACAAAGAGGAATGAAATTACTCAAGTTAATTTCACCTACAAAAGTGACATGAGACAGGAATATAAGTATACTTAATAATGGAGTACAGGGAGTTCCCGTCATGGCGCAGTGGTTGACAAATCCGACTAGGAACCATGAGGTTGTGGGTTCGGTCCCTGCCCTTGCTCAGTGGGTTAAGGATCCGGCGTTGCCGTGAGCTGTGGTGTAGGTTGCAGACGCGGCTCAGATCCTGCGTTGCTGTGGCTCTGGCCTAGGCTGGCAGCTACAGCTCCGATTAGACTCCTAGCCTGGGTACCTCCATATGCCGCGAGAGTGGCCCAAGAAATGCCAAAAAGACAAAAAAAAAACATAATGGAGTACATACAATCAGCTTTATGTTAATGTAACCTCTGCTCCCTCATGATGTTTGTAAGAAATAAGATTTTACTGAAATTGATTTCAACCATTTAGAACAGCTCTGTCCAAAAATTTCCTGAGATGATGGAAGTTCTCCATATCTTCCATGCTCAACACAGTAGCCATTAGCCACACAGGACTAGTGAGGACCTGAAATGTGGCTAATACGGAAAACAGAGGAAGGAACAATTTTCTATTTTATAACTTTTAAAAATTTAAATAACTACATGTAGCTAGCTGCTACTGTATTAAACAACACATGTCTAGAATACAGCTACAAAAAGAAAGCAGTATTAGCTTTCTACTAACCATCTGAATTTTATTCTTGATATATATTCATTTCAATCATATAAAGCTCAATGTTTTAAGTCTGGTTGGGTGTTCTACAAATAAGCAAAACATATTAGCAACAGCAAGCAGAAGAGAGAAATTAGGTTATAGGAAGGTAGTACAGCAGCAGGATATATGACCTACAATCTAGAATTAAGGGGGAAAGTATATGAAAACACATAAAAGAATTTCCTATTTTTCAACATCTAATACAAAATAGATATATTTCAAATGTGCCCAAGTCAAAGAAAAATTCAAATACTATTTCATATTCTCTGCTAAAGCAGAAACATTTTCACCTAGCAAGTGCTAATATTCAGCTCTATCAAATTCATCACAGATCACTTCATTCTCAAAAGATCCTCTAATCCTACATCCCCTAATCCTCTAATCCCCAAATGAGTAGTTAGTATACTATATTAGAAAAAGTTCACATCATCATTTAAATTTCTTTTGTTATCATATACAATATATTTTCATTCTCCTGAGAACATGTTCTGTTTCCAAATAAACACATATTCAGAAAAACCCAAATTATTATAAACAAAATTATTTATTTGTTCTTATAATTAAAAATCAAAAACAAAATACCTTGTCTCATCCAGAATACAAAAAATCGAATTCTGCTGGAAAAGTTAAAATTTCCTTTACTAAAGAAAAATTACTAAACTTAGATACAAGTCCTAAAAAGCAACTCATCACACCTTAAAACTATCCATCAACATTGAGATTGAATTTTTCCAGGAGACTGGGGGAAGTGAAGGCAACAGGTGCACATGCATGAGCTTTACTGAAAATTATGGCATGGTAACAATGAAATATAACTATGCCACATCTCATTTATACACAAGCAACAGTTTAGCAGAAAGATGTCCATTTTAAATGTTTGATTTCCACAAAACAACTAATTTTAAAACATTAAGGAGTTCCCACTGTGGCTCAGCAGTAACCGATTACTATCTATGAGGATGTGGGTTCAATCCCTGGCCCCACTCAGTGGGTTACGGATCCTGCGTTGCTGCAAGCTGCAGTGAAGTCACAGACTTGGTTCAGCTGGGATTTGGCACTGTTGTGGCTGTCACGTATGCCTGCACCTGCCACTCCAATTCAATCCCTACCCTGGGAACTTCCATGTGCCATGGGTGCAGCCAAGAAAAGAAATAAACTATTAACATTTTTATCAAATTCTACCTTCATTTTGATGATTGAACAAAATGTGTCCTTAACCAGGACAGCCATTTATTTTCTTTCTGAAAAAACGTAAAATATGGAATGTCAGGATTGCTACACATTTGACTGAATTTTTTGTTCCTTTTAGATCTAGAAGTCGTAGTTCACTCCTCTATTAGCTGGTATTTTCTACCCCTATGGCAAAATGACTACATAAAATAGAAGTGAGAACAGCAAGAGTGAGAAAAAGAACAAGAAAAGTTTAAATCTCTAAAATTAAGCCAGAATGTCTAAGTCTGTACCTATTAAACACTAAAATTCTTTCACAAATAAATAATTTATAGTACCAAAAAAAAAAAGACTTTGAAAAATACACTTTTTCAGAGAAGCTAATATTCAAGAGAAAAATGTATCTCAAGGTAGTATTATGGAGTTCCCCTTGTGGCTCACGGTTGATAAACCAAACCAGGATCCATGAGAATAAAGGTTCGATCCCTGGCCCTGCTCAGTGGGTTGGGGATCTGGCATTGCTGTGAGCTGTGGTGTAGGTCATAGATGTGGCTTGGATCCCGCATTGCTGTGGCTGTGGTGTAGGCCAGCAGCTGTAGCTTCAAATTTGATGCCTAGCCTGTGAGCTTCCATTTGATGCAGGTACGGCCCTAAAAAGCAAAAAAATAAAAAATAAAAGTAATACCATAACACAAACCTCAGAAAAACAGAAAAAGAACTGAATTTAGACATGAGGAAACCTAGTCTACAAATCCTGGCTCTTCTTAAAAATAAGAGAAGTCTAAACACATCATTTTGCTTTAATTAACTTCAATATCCCCTTTGGTAACATGGGAATGAAACCTTTCACAGATGGCAGAGAAAAAAGTTTGCAAAGTAGTACATCTAAAATGTTTTTAAAAACTATACTACCACAATTTTACAAATGTATCAGTATTTATGGTAATAAGAAGTCTAATGTGGATCCATATTTTCTGAAGCCTGGATCTTATACAATTTGGGGGCCTCTGTTAAAAAAAGAACATAAATTACAAATATAAAATTCATAAAAGGGAATATCTGTGTGAACCCAGAGTCCCTAAAGTTTATCCTTCATTATGTTGACAGTAAATCTATCCTCTGGGTTGCCAGTATGGATATATTTTTTATTGTCTTTCTTTAGCAGAAATAAAAAATTTCCACTACCCAACTTTTCCTGGAAATGTAACAAAAGTTCAAGATGAAATAATCACCAATAAGACAAACTAACCTAATAAATGTAGAAAGAGGATAACATTGGTAAGCCTATTATCAAAATATAGATGAGAGTCCTATGCAATGTGATACTAATACATACTAATAGGAATTCCTGAGAGAAGTACCAGAATTATGATGGATTCTAGTCCTAAAGAAATGAAAGTTCTTTAAAAAGGACAACTAAGGAGTTGTTTTGCAGGGGGGAAAAAACATTAATAAATCATTAGTCTGAATGATTTATTAGTTATCAAAAGGAATTAGTAGTTACACAAATTAGGAGGTGGGGATTACAAGGTCTCATATCTTCACAAACCAAATGACTAAGGCCAAGCATGAATACTGATACTGCCAATAAAGGAACTTAGGAGCCACCATTTTCATTGATTTTACAACTAAACATTCCAACTAAATTAAGACTTACCAAGGCCAGGGATAATCTCTCTTTCCAAAATCATCATCCGTCAAAGGAGAAGATACCAGAAACTGGCTGTCTTTAGCCCACTTCTGGATACAGGGCATGTGAAATATACAGAAACAACCTGAACAACTCCAAACCTAACATAAACATATCAGAAATTAACAAGTATGCAATTATTTTTCTGTGATAATTCCATAATACTATAAAATAATCACCACACTTTGCCAAGGTGGAGGGGGGGAGGGAGTGGGATAGACTGGGAGTTTGGGGTGAGTAGGTGCAGACTATTACATTTATAATGGATAAGCAATAAGGTCCTACTGGATAACACAGGGAACTATATCCAATCTCCTGGGATAGACCAATGATGGAAAACAATATAAAAAAAAGAATGTATCTACATGTATGCCTGAGTCGCTTTGCTGTACAGCAGAAACTGGCACTTTATAAATCAACTACACTTTAATAAAATAAAATACATGAACCCCCTTTAAAAAAATAAAGAAAAATATACACCACACTAAACTATTTCAAGAGTTACCTAAGGATTAAAGAAATTTTCCTTTTCGTGTAATAGAAAAGAAGTCTTTTTTAAAAATTAATTTACATGTAGAATATTTTAAAGAAAATTAGTGTTAATCATCTAGATTTATTCAGCTAGAACATTCTAGACAGTCTGTAATTTTTTGGTATATATTTTAAACCTAAAAAAAATGAGGTCATACCGTACTGATTAATACGTAACTTTATAGCATTTTAACATAGTATAAAGAAAGGAGTTCCCTTCATGGCACAGTGGAAACGAATCCGACTAGGAACCATGAGGTTGTGGGTTCGATCCCTGGCCTTGCTCAGTGGGTTAAGGATCCAGCACTGCCGTGAGCTGTGGTGCAGGTTGCAGATGCAGCTCGGATCTAGCATTGCTGTGGCTGTAGCATAGGCTGGCGGCAACAGGTGGGATTATATCCCTAGCCTGGGAACCTCCATATGCTGTGGGTGCAGCCCTCAAAAGACAAAAAATAAATAAATAAATAAACAAAAAAATCCATAGTATAAGCATTTACCCTTACCAAATATGTTCAAATAACATGATATTGATCGCTGTATAATAGATACTTTGTTGATTTACCACCATAATTTAATTTCTGGTTGCTAGACACTTAGGTTATTTCTAATTATAAATAGCACCACGAAGAGATTCTTAAAGACAAATATGTACATATAATCTCTGTGTTGCCCTCTTGTTATATACAACCTATTTAACGCTAAATTCTAAAAATTAGGTGAGTAAAACTTTGGAACGTATATATGCAACTTAAAAGCTTAAGAGTAACAGTAAATTTATGTTTTAAACCATCCAACACTTTGCTACACCTGACAAAAATCAGTTCTCTTTTCGTCATAACATTTTGCAGCTGTTTCAAATCAGACAGGGAGCATACTGCGTAAGCTGGCAAGAACACTGAAAAAAAAGAGCCAACTTCTCAGTCTGAGTTCTCCCCTAAAGCAGTACCTGAGAAAAGAACTGGGATGCAGAAGAGGACAAGATAGGAAAAAGAAAAGGCCAATAAACTGTTGTATTGTTGAGCTGATTATGGCCAAGGGCCAAAGCTCAGTCCTGCTAGGGATGCTCTGAAGAACCAGGTAGAACATGCCTAGGACTACCCCAGCCCCAGCCGCTAACAAAGAGGAAGGCTGGGGCACTCATCCCCCAATTCCCTATGGTGGGATGCTGCCCCAAGGGACACTAACTCTGCTATGCTTCCTCACTACACCCACATACTGGCTGAGTTAGTGCCCAAGGAGAAAGCACTGGGGTAGGGAAAAAAAAAAAAATCCACATACAAGTGTTTAAGGTGGGAATGTATCCTCAGGCAGAGACTATTCATCCACTGCAGCTTAAGTCAGTAAGCCAATCAGATGTGATCCAGGGCACCAGAGGCACCTGTATCCACCATGCTATCCTATCCGGCATAGGCTACATTCCTGATTCACTATACATGACCAACCCATTTCACATCTGAGCAGCATTTCTCTAGACAATGCTGACATAAGAGCATTTATCTGAGGTCTGAATGGTGAGTCTATTCATTTCAGTCATCACTTCCCCTTAACTGCTTTATTAATGCCCGTTACAGATATATAACTTCATCATTAGGCCATAGTGTCTCTAAGTACATGAGTTATCTCTGAATCCATCTCTCCCCATTAACTCTAGCCACGTTCCACGGTGCCCTCCATGCAAGAGACATTCACTAAGAAACCATAAATGTCACTGCTAGGTTTTACTTCCTTGAAGGCAGAGAGCATATCTATCTTTTTTAAACCTGCTGAAAGTACTGAAATATAGTTTATTTAACATTCCAGTATTTGTGGAAATCTATAAAGCACAGATGCTAAAAGTGCATTATCAAATTGACAAATGCATTGAAACTAAAAATACTTGCTTCAGTTATATTAATAGTGCTAAAAATATTGATTGCTCATTTAGAGGTATTTTTCTTTTAATTACAGATTCCCAAAATGAATATTAATTCATAAATGAAGTTCTCATATGAAGTATTCTTAAACAAGAATCAGCAAAAAGAATAATAAATGGTTACATAATACAAACACAAAATAAGATACTTGGAAGAGATCCATTAATCTAGATAAGAAGAAAAACTTACTGCTTGGTTTCTCTTCACTGAAGCAATACAAATTAGGCATGTCATAGCCCCTGCTTGAAAAGCTTCATTTACATACTGCTTTGTGCGCTCTAATTCACGTACATCTCCATCTTGAAATTTAAAAATTGAAAACTTCAGGTTAAGCCACATCGGAAAATGACACAAGCTCACTAAGAGCACCACATTATAAGGGAACTGTCTAGCAATATCAACTGCTCAAAATACAGCTGAAAAAAGGAGACGTTTAAGAAAAACACAACCAGTGAACTGCCAAGAGGTCACATGCATCACATCTTATGTACTTGACTCAAAAGCAATTACCCCAGCATTCTCTCAGAGTACACCTGCTTTCAGAGCCACAGGCAACAGCGGCAAGATGTCAAATAACAAGGGAAAGCACACCAAAAAAAGCAAAGTGAAGGGAACTGAACATCAAAGCTCAGCAGAGCCATTTAGCCTAAACATATGAATATGCATATGAGTGTGTGTGTAAGTGTCTACGTGTGTATGTGGGTCTCTGTTTGACACACAGTTTATTCTTAGTAAAAATCTGTTGAATGAAAAGATCCTGAGATCAATACAATGATCTTATTTTATTAAACATGCCATTTCTGCTTAAAAAAGAAGTATAAACTTCTTAGAAAAAAATTACTAGCCTGTACTTTCTCTAAGCAATTATTAAGCATTTATTGCTAGGCACTGTTTGATTTGTATTTCAGGAAGATTGAGTAAGCTATTTTCATTTTCATTTTACAGTTGAGAAAGCTAGGCACGGAAACACACTTTGGAACACAGGGTAACTCCAAAGTGAACCACTATGCTAAGCCTCGGCAAGGGGAAGGCCCAAGAACTAACAGCACAATGAAAGGCAGAACAACTACCCCAAAGCACGATACCAAAAGGACAATAATATGAGCCACTTTAGTGTAAAAGAAATAAACCTACAGGCCTTTAGTACAACAAAGACCATCCAACACAGGCTGACTGAGCCTCCAAGAAAAGTAGACCAACAGCATAAACTATCATAAATACCGATAGTTTATCATAAATACTTAGCATGGCAAAAAATAGTACAAACCAAAATTTAAGTTAAAAAAAAATTTAGGAGATCCTGTCATGGCTCAGCAGAAACGAATCTGACTAGCTCCCTGAGGACACAGGTTCAATCCCTGCCCTTGTTCAATGGGTTAAGGATCCAGCACTGCCATGAGCTGTGGTGTAGTTTGCAGACATGGCTCAGATCTGGCATTGCTGCAGCTATGGTGTAGGCCAGCAGCTATAGCTCTGATTCAACCCCTAGCCTGGGAACCTCCATATGCCACGAGTGTGGCTCTACAAAGACCAAAAAAAAAAAAAATTTAAATAAATAGGACACTTGGGCAATCCTTTACTTTCTAAGATCATCCAAGTAAACATAATACTTACAAAAACTTGCTCTACCATAATACACATACAAGTATAATTTAGGATATTAAATAAAATATAAAATCACTCCCTACACTATAAAATACTATAAAATTACTAACGACAACTGCTTTAGTTTAAAGAAACATTAAAGTTTAAAGAGAATTCTTACAGGTAAACTTAATAAATATATCCTATGCACTTATTTTGCTTTTTGGCATAGTTGGCTCTAACGAATGTGTTAACACTTAAAAATTTCATCTGGGAGTTCCCATTGTAGTGAAGTGGTTAACGAATCCAACTAGGGACCATGAGGCTGCGGGTTTGATCCCTGGCCTTGCTCAGGTGGGTTAAGGATCCAGCATTGCCGTGAGCTGTGGTGTAGGTTGCAGACGCGGCTCGGATCCTGTGTTGCTGTGGCTCTGGTGTAGGCCGGTGGCTACAGTTCCGATTGGACCCCAAGCCTGGGAACGTACATACACTGCGGGAAGCGGCCCTAGAAAAGGACACACACACACACACACACACACAAAATTTCATCTAATTTAACAGCTAACATGTAAAATAGAATATAAAAACAAGATAAATAGGTTTTAATAAAATAAAGTCTAACCTTACATGTATAAAATTAGTTGAAAATTTCTTTGAAAACTATATTAAAATCCGGCTACAGCAATAAAATGCAATGCCCTAGATGGCATGGCAGATAGCATGGCATTTGAAGTCATGCATTTTAAAAAGATCACTCTGACAACTGAAGAAAAATGAGTGTGAGGAGACCAAGACTGGAAACATGAAGTACCAGTCAAGAGATAGTTACACAGATAAAGCCAAAAATGTTCTTGGGACCGAGTTCCCCTCGTGGCCCAGGGGTAACGAACCCGCCTAGTACCCATGAGGAACCGGTTCAATCCCTGGCCCTGCTCAGTGGGTTAAGGATTCAGCGTTGCTGTGAGCTGTGGTGTAAGCTGGAAGCTACAGCTCTAATTTGAGGCCTAGCCTGGGAACTTCCATGTGCCATGGGTGCAGCCCTAAAAAAAAAGTTATTGAGGCAAGTTAATCTGCCTATATCAGTTTCCTCTTCTTTAAAATAGTAATATCCACCTCACAGAGTTATTATGTGGATTTAATCATATTAAACAGCTTGTGGGGGGCCTGAATTAAGGTAATGATAGTATGTCAAGAGAGGTAGGGTAGGTTTACGAAATTTAGGAAGTAAAACTCAGTAGGACTGGGTGACAGTTAGATTGTACTGCTTTTAAAAGTCAATGATCACACTAAGATTCTGAAGCAAAGAGTGCTGTATCTGAGGAGCTGCCTGACACGGGCAGCGGGAAGGAGTGGTAGAGAATAAAACACACTCATGCCATGTGTATGCCATCCCTGCTCCCAGATTTCTGGCGTGGGTGGGTGACTGGGAAGACTGTGGCATTATTAATGTAACTAAAGAAAACAAGAGAAGAAATAAGTTATCTTTCAACATATGTTTGTGTTTCCATGGTCCAGCAAGACAGAGAAACCCATCAGGAAGCTGACCATTCAAGTCTGAAATCTGAGAAAAGGATCACAAAGGTATAAAGGCTGCACTCAGAAAGAAAGAACGAACTGCTCTGATGAAGTTCTGGTGTTCACTTCACTAACGTGAGCGGGGAACCATCTCATGACCCTGGGCATTTACTGTTCTTAAGTCAGGTGATATGATTTCCTTACTTTGGCAGGGGCGAAGTACAGAACACAAAGGAATGGAAACCAAAACATTTACGGATTTAATATAAGCGAAGAAAAATTGGCTGAACACTTTAAGATGAAAGCCAGATTAAAAATTTTAAAAAGCCTTGGGAGTTCCCGTTGTGGCACAGTGGAAACAAATCCACCCAGTATCCAAGGGGATTTGGGTTCAATCCCCGGCCTCACTCAGTGGGTGGGGGATTCGACGTTGCTGTGAGCTGTGGTGTAGGTTGCAGACGGGGCTCGGATCTGGTGTGGCTGTGGCTGTGGTGTAGGCCGGCAGCTGTAGCTGATTCGACCCCTAGCCTGGGAACGTCCACATGCTGGGGGGTGCCGCGCTAAAAAGCCAAAAAAAAAAAAATTTAAGAAAACTTACAAATGATAAAGGTTTTCCAAACACCAGGCAGAAACATTGCATCACATCCCTGAATGTGCTATTTAAAAGTAAAATCTATCTCTATTTAGAATGGTTGGAGTGAGGTGTTCTTGAAGCAGGAAACTTGAAGTTACTTTCTATGACGTCCTCTAAAAGCAAGAAACCTCCTCTCCATCAACTTCTACCTGGCTGAGGCAGCCTTCCTAGTCAAGCTTCTTAATCTGAATTCCTTGGCAGATACGGTAAATTCCTTAGAAAACTTTTTGATGATGTGTACCTATGCTCATGACGCCATCAATAAATATACTCAGGTAACTAATGCTGATAATGCATGCAAGAATGTTTCCAATAATGACTTTAAGCATAAAATATGGCAAGTATAAGAGCATTTGCATTTGAAATAATCTATTTTTAAACTTAGTACCAAATCCGTCACAGTAACATCACTTTGGCCCTTTCTCTCCTGACATATGTGGCTTTAAGAGGAACCCAGATCCCACTGTGGCTCAGCAGAAACGAATCTGACTGGGATCCATGAGGTCACAGGTTCAGTCCCTGGCCTTGCTCAGTGGGTTAAGGATCTGGCATTGCTGTGACTGTGGAGGAGGCCAGCAGCTGTAGCTCTGATTTGACCCTCAGCCTGGGAACCTCCATATGCCGTGGGTATGACCCTAAAAAGACCAAAAAAAAAAGAGAGTAACCCAGATATATGTGACTAGATACATCAAACCTGAGGAAACTTGGATTTTTTTTTTTAAGTATGAAAAATGAGAAATTGTAAGATAGAAAATATAGGAATAAAGTCAATAAATGAAATTGATTTCAAGACACATTTAACATGAGGAAAAAGAGAGGAATGAAGAATAGATTTAAAGAGTATTCAAAGACCTAAGTCCAATCAAATCATAACCAGAAACAACTTGAC
Source organism: Phacochoerus africanus (assembly GCF_016906955.1). Classification (NCBI taxonomy): domain Eukaryota; kingdom Metazoa; phylum Chordata; class Mammalia; order Artiodactyla; family Suidae; genus Phacochoerus; species Phacochoerus africanus. The sequence goes on from NC_062553.1 coordinate 37,823,328, forward strand.
CTCACTCATCTCACAGAGAGCTCTGGCACCTCCCACCCAGCATTCTAATGAAACGCCAATGAAACACAAAGAAGAACTTCCAAGGCGCTAGAAGAAGTCACTGCCATTCTATTAGCGTCTATTAGAAAGTTTAGCATTTTGCAACACATAACTCAAATTAAAAATTCAACTCTACAACATAAAAATGCTCATTCTTAAGATGCAAAAACCTTTCCATATAGAGTAAAGGTGCTAGAAAAAGTCAGGAATATATTTCTACTGATGTAATAACGTCAAAATTTAAAAGATCGCACAGTACCTGTCTGAGTAGCATACTTTACAAATGTATTAGCAACTATTTTTCCTCTTTTTCCTTCAAAATCGTCATCTCCTTCTTCTTCAGATGAAGAGCTAAAGTGTTCTTCAACAAGTTTTTTGGCTGCAGCTTGATTGGCCTTTTTGATTTCTTCAAATTTCTTTTGAGACATTACCTCTGCTTAAAGGAAAAAAAAAAAAAAAGAGTTTCATTTCTGCAAAATTCTCTCTCAAAAAGCAAAGCATGATATACCAACACATCATTTTTAAATAGATTTAAAAGTCACCTCTGGTGCACTCTATTCTATCATCCACAAAAAAAAAAAAGTATATTCAAATTTCTTGTCACACAAGTAAAGAGAATACCACAATGAAGACTTTCACTTTTGTTAAATATTCTGCTAAATGCAGCTAATTGTTCAGAAAGCGTGACTATCAAATCAACTTTTAAAATTATAAAAGTATGATAAATTATCAAAACACTGGTGGTCAACCTCAAAACAAGGACATTAACAAAAATTAAAATGAGATGTTTAGGCGTTCCCTTCATGGCTCAGTGGTAAATGAACCTGACTAATATCCATGAGGATGCGGTTCAATCCCTGGCCTCCCTCAGTGGGTTAAGAATTCAGCACTGCTGCAAGCTGTGGTGTAGGTCACAGACACAGCTCAGATCCCGCACTGCTGTGGCTGTGGTGCAGGCCGGCAGCTAAGCCTAGGAACTTCTATGTGCCACCACGGGTGCGGCACTAGAAAAAATAACAATAATAATAATAAAATAAAATGAGATGTTTAAAAATGAATGGTACACAGTGAACTTTAAGAGATGGGACACATACCCACTGGGAGCACATCAGAATCAGCAGAGGTGGGTACTTTTTCAAACCATCCTCTTCCATACTACAACCCAGGATGGCAATGGCCCACCAAAGACTTTCCATAAGCAATATTCATCATACAATCACTATGCTTAAAATCTGCTTCTTAGAAAGCTCAAGGACGTTTTGTCTTTATTAAAATGTGGTTGCAGGAGTTCCTGTCACGGCTCAGTGGGTTAAGAACCTGACTAGTATCCATGAGGATGAGGGTTCGATCCCTGGCCTCTCTCACTGGGTTAAAGGATCCAGTGTTGCCATGAGCTGTGGTGTAGGTCGCAGACTCAGCTCAGATCTGGAGTTGCTGTGCCTGGGGAACAGGCTGGCAGCTGCAGCTCTGATTCGACCCCTAGCCTGTGAACCTCCATATGCCACAGGTGTGGCCCTAAAAAAGAAGGGAAAAAAATGTGGTCACAAAACACAATTATTTAACAATAATTTAAAATGTTACTAACATGGAAGATGTACTTCTTACAACAATTTCATCCCCAAAAGAAATGTTAAATAAATTTGGGAGCGGTTCTTCTACTATTCTCTCTGGCCATGACTTTACTTCTATTTTTTTTTTTTTTTTGGCTTTTCTAGGGCTACTTCCTGTGGCATATGGTGGTTCCCAGGCTAGGGGTCTAATCGGAGCTGTAGCCACCAGCCCACACCAGAGCCACAGCAACGCAGGATCCGAGCCACGTCTTCGACCTAAACCACAGCTCACGGCAATGCCAGGTCCTTAACCCACTGAGCAAAGCCAGGGATGGAACCTGCAACCTCATGGTTCCTAGTTGGATTAGTTAACCACTGTGCCACGATGGGAACTCCACCTGTACTTCTTATACTTATTTTGTTACATGGTTAAATAATAATGCAAAAAGAATTAGATTACTTCATAGCACATTCTCAATGAGGCTTCATAGTCCTCAAGACCAAGGACTAATGCTTGAGAATTTTCTTCAAGCATTAAGTGTTAATAAACTCTTCTGGACAGCAACCATAGTACAAGAAAGGAGCACAAACATCCTACATTGATCTTAATTCATTAGTGCCCATAATAATGCCACTTTATGCCTAAAACTGATGAGCCTCTACTAATATAAACTTTCTTATTTTAGGTGGCATATTTGTACTTAATGACGTTTTATCTGTTAGTTCCCTCATGAAATGTTTATCCTTTTCTTGTTGCTGAGACTACTCAGTATTCCAAGTAAAATTGGAGGAAAATGTACAGGGCCTACACAGGACTGAGTACTAGGAGAAAAGTAATTGCTGTAGGATATATGACTCAAAATTTCATGTACAATATGATAAATGTCATTATGAGAAAAAGCTCTTAAGAATACATTTTAAAAAGGCTGAATTAGACATAATAATAAAAAAAAATCCACAACCTGATTAATGGACCCACATAAGATCATCTCAAAGAAAGTTGACAAAGCAACCTCCCCATATATTATTTCTTACACTCAAATCTCAATTATCCAGCTCAAGAAGGCCTGCTTTCCTACTCACCAGAAAATCCAAGAAAGTCTACCAAAACTGTTCACACTGCCCCCCCCCCCACCTCACCACCACCACTCCCCAAAATTCACTAACAAAGAGAATACCACCTAACTTTATCTTAGAACACACCCAGGGGAGTTCCCATCATGGCGCAGTGGAAACGAATCCGACTAGGTTTTCAGGTTGCAGGTTCAATCCCTGGCCTCACTCAGTGGGTTAAGGATCCAGCGTTGCTGTGAGCTGTGGTATAGGTCGCAGACAAGGCTCGGATCTGGCGTTGCTGTGGCTCTGGCATAGACCGGCAGGTATAGCTCTCATTAGATCCCTACCCTGGGAACTTCCATATGCCGCGGGTGTGGCCCTAAAAGACAAAACAAAACAAACAAAAAAGAAAACATTCAGAAGTTTAATCTGCTCCTCTCCTCCCAAAAATATATTCCAAGCACAGCAATACAATGATTTCAGGGCTTATTTCCCTTAGCCTCCTACACTCTTCCATTAGTGTGGACAATTGAGAGTTAAGTGTGTGTGCTCTCTCCACCAAAACACTGCTTTGGATGAAGGATACTGACAAGCAGGAGGAGACCACACCAGATATACCCAGAAAAGGACACGAAATTTGTGACAAGGAACCACACTCGAAAGTACCACAAACTCAAGTGCTTACAGGACAAAGACAATTAAAGTTACTAAACTAAGGCAATCGAATCAAGATGGCAAATGACAAGTGGCCCCAGAAGTAGGAGACCCAATGAGAAGTGGAAAGCCTAAACCCATTCTAAATGGGATTTCTTCGATGTAGTCTTGCTGGCTGTTCCCACGCGACAGCCACAAAGTTTCATTTTCCAAGAAAAGTAGATGATAACCAGACTGTTATGAGATTTTTAAAAAGAAAAGAAAAAACAAAAATACTACTTGCAACCAATTCAGATTTAATTCACTGTGTCAACCAAACCAAACCAAACTATAGGCTAAATCAGATTCCTCCCCTGGGGGGGGGGCACAATTTGCAACTTTTGGTCTAGACACTTAGCAGGCAAAAAGTGAAAAGAATACTGGATAGGGAAATAACAAATATTCCTATCACTTAAAATGATGAAAAAAGTCTGATGGGAATCAACCTAGAATGAGCAGCTTCCTGAAAGGTTTGAGAAATGAGGCTAACAATAAACTCCGGAAGAAGAAAAGAAATGAATGGGGCAGAGGCAGTTCTGACTAACAGGCATCCAAGTGAGCCCCCCGACAAGTTCCATTCTCACCACTGGCTACGGAAGTCTGCGGCGCTTCAGATCCCCAGGGGCTGCGTCGGGCTGAGCTACCTGCAGCCGAAGCGGTCGCGGCTCCTCCCGGGCTGGGGCCAGGACCAGCAGCGCCCACCGACCCCTTCTCTCGCCCTCCTCCGGCGCCGCGGAGATGGACTCCATTTCCCGAGGAGGGGGCCGCAGTGGCCCGTCCTCGGGCTCGGCCTCGGCCACCGGCCACCTGGCGCCAGGAAGCTTCCATCCCTGCAGGAGGGGGGGGGGGGGGGAAGAGTGGAAGGAGCGTGAGCGCGGTGGTGTTTAGACGGGGAAAGGAGAGAGCTGGGGAAGCCGCTGTACGGGACAGAATGAGGAGGGTCTCCGCAGGGCAGGGACCGGGTCGCGGCCCTGTCTCTCCCAGAGGGCGAGTCCCCGCTAAGCCCGGGCTCTGGAGATGGATCGAAGAGAGAGAGAGAACTAGGCAGAGAAATGGACTGCGAGGCAAGGAGCATCCAGCGCCGGAGAAGGAGAGCCGTAGAGGGGGAAAGCGCCTCCTCGGCCTCAGGGGTAGCGGGGGTGACAGCAAAACTGCGGACAGACTCCGCGGGTCCCTCCAGGAACCAACTGTGGTAGCAAACCCGTTGAAACGCTACGTCTCCTTACCGACGGCGCCCGCCTCCAGCGACTACAACTCCCAGAAGTCCCAGCCCAGGGCTCTCAGAACGCGTGGCATCACAGGCCGCTTCCTCATCCGGGACTGTGTCTGTGTGTTGAGGCAGAGTGGAGGCTGGGGGCGGGGTGGGGGTGGGGGTGGGGTGGCAGAAAAGTCCTCTGAGAACCCGCGAGGACTGAATCGGATCGTCAGAAACTACAATTCCCGGCGTGCTCCGGGGCTCGGGCGAGGTGGGCGCCACAGAGAGCGCGCAAGGTGGGGAAGTGGGCGGGCCCTGAGGTTTTTGGGATGCTTGAGGATTCTGCTGCTTTCCCGCAACTGCCCTAAACCCAGCAGGGTATCGGGAACATGTCCCAGGGGCCGATAATTGACTGTCCGCCATCTTTAGCCTTGTTTTCTGGCTTTCTGCTGGCAGGGAATTTTTCTCACTGACGGGAAAGGCGTTTACAATTGAAAACACTTTGGGGTCGGGGAAGATAGAGGAAAAGCTGAGAGAGGGAAAGTGTTTGGAGTGGAGAAAGCGCCTTTCTGAGGTGCTAAAGCAATGTAGAGGATAAAGCTAATGGTATTATTATCATAGTCCTTAATAGTTTACAGTATGCTTCTCTGGAAGCAAGCTGACTTTATTTTCAGGACAGCTCTGTAAAGTATACTTAATTAAGGAAAGTAGTTGAGAGCCAGGTGTGATCCTAATTCTTCTGACTTCACTGTTTCCAATAAGATACAGAAAAAGAGCAATTTCAAAAATTCAGAGGCCTGTCTTTGAGAAATATACCGATTGTTGTTTGGGACTACAGGATTCTTTACAACCCTTCAATTTAACTAATTCCTGTACTTTAATAATAAATAACTAATATTTATATAGCAAGTATTAAGTGCCAGGTGCTATTTAAAGTGTTTTACATATATATGTCTATGGATAGTGCGGTACTCGGAGTCATCTTATTAGTCCCATCTTACATTAAGAATAGTGAGGCACAGAGAGGTTAAGTAACTTGCCCTTTATATAACTAGTTATTGTTATCAATCCCATTTTTTTAAAATTACAAAATAAAGACAAAATTTTCTTATTCAGCATCCTGGCACACAACTAAGTCGTATGACTCTTGGCTTACACTTTTGAACACACCATGCCGTTAGGTGATAACTGTACAAAAGAAACACAAGGCTGCAAGACAAGAATAGCCGGAAGAAACTGTTATAATATAACTTGTATCTTCACTGTTTCTTACCCCATCCCCAAACTTTGCTAAAAATAGAATGTGCTAAAAATATAAATTACCCCTTTACCTATATAACAAGCTGTTGCCTAAGCTGGGGAAGCCTGAGCTCTCTTTGCTCAGAGCTCTCAGCCACTCTGTTGGTTGGTAAACCTGCTTGAGCTCTCGGTGCTCCAGTTTCTGCCTCGTCTTTCCCTCGCGGCTTCTAACCCATGCTATATGATTACTATGAAAAAATATTTAATTTTTACCTAGAAATTCCAGTTACTTTTAGAAGACCTAATTGGACCAAAGGCTCACATGATCAGAATTTTCCCCTGCCATATTATACAATGAAAATTGATAATCATAGTAATTACTGTGGAATCAAAAAGAATGCTATGTGCTCTCTGAAAGAGCAAACATTTATTTTAATATCATAATAAAGTTTAGCAGTGGCGAGCTGGTGTGTATCATAATGTTAAAGCATATATACAGTGAGAACACATTTCAACAGCTGCCATTGCTGTTATTTTCACTTTGAAATTTCAGATAAAAATTGAGAGAAGCAAGAGTTCTTTGTGTTTATCCAAAGGGAACATGAGAAATATATTAAAATGATAAAGCTATGATTACACTCCAGTCCATATACCTAAAGTAAATGAGTGCATAGCTCCACAAAAAATCATGATTATAGCAGCTTTATTCATAATAGCTAAAAACGAGGAACAACCCTCAGGTTTGTCATCAGGAGAACAGAAAAATAAATTGTGATATATTCACATAATGCGATGTTATGCCAAAAAGAATGCTGATTCGTGTAGCAAGATGGGTGAATCTCAAAGTTAGCATGTCGAACAAAAGAGACCAGACACGACAGAGTACTGACTTGTGAATCTTTCTGGACAAGTTACAGAAGCCAGATTAGTGCTTGCTTCTAGTAGGGGTGGGAGAACTTTAACTGGGAAGAGGAAAAAGACATACCCCTGAGTGGTGGAAAAAATTCTATCACGAATTGGGTGGTAGTTTCACTTTTGTATACATACGTTAAAAAGAAATTATACTTGTATAATTTGTGAAATTTGCTATATGATACATCTCAACTTTTTTTCTTTTTCTTTTTTTGGCTTTTTGCTATTTCTTGGGCCGCTCCTGCGGCATATGGAGGTTCCCAGGCCAGGGGTCTAATCGGAGCTGTAGCCACCGGCCTACACCAGAGCCACAGCAACTCGGGATCCGAGCCGCGTCTGCAACCTACACCACAGCTCACGGCAACGCCGGATTGTTAACCCACTGAGCAAGGGCAGGCACCGAACCCGCAACCTCATGGTTCCTAGTCGGATTCGTTAACCACTGCGCCACGACAGGAACTCCTTTTTTTTTTTTTTTTGGCTTTTTCAACTTTTTAAGAAGTCTAAAATAAAATATAGAAAAATAAAATATTTGAATACCCCTATTGTCCAGTCATGTGAAAAATTCTGATTTAATTGTATTTATTTGTCCATTACTGACATGTCATCCTGATACAGATTCTTTTTGCCAGTGTATCCACACACAGCCTCCTAAATCCGTTTATCTTTGACAGATACATCTATGCTTAGGTAAACACCATGCCAGTTATTAGTATATGGGCCCTGAGCTCCAATTCACCCTTCAGTATATGCTCTGTGATGGAGGACAGAAGTCCTTTAAGCATCTCCATAAAGTGCATGGTATTAGGTTTTCTCAGGGGAGGGCACTGAAGCAGTGGCATTGAAAGAGGACAGATGCTCTCCTGGTATTTCCTGCTGCTGCATAGTGGGTCAGCAACCTTGCAGCCCTTGTCTTGCCCAGAGATAACCTTCCTTCCGAGCCACCCTCGTAACATGGAAACGGGCCCCAAAGTCTTTTCTCACACTGGTGCCCTGAGTCACCACACACTTTGCAGCTGACACCTCCTCCTTTATATCTGCCACCCTCCCACTACAGACATGGGCACAACACACCTCTGCCTTGGCTCCCATTCCCTCTGCAAACTCACCCCACTGATTCCTGATCACTTGTACTCCAGAGGTGACTGTGGAACAGCTGTGGCCAGAACAAACTAGCAAACTTCTCTGCTATCCAGTGAGTGGAAATAACACCATTTCCAATAAGATCTGAACCAGCCTGGGGAATCAAAGTTCATCCTTCCTTGGGTATTTTCCCTCAGCCCTAGAATATCATATATGATTTCCTTCTAGTCATTTTTTATCAGAAATTAACAATTCTATATTTTAAACCTAACCCACTATGTGGTTTCTATTCTTGACTAGACCCAGACTGATACAAGCATTGTATACATTATACATCAGTCTTATTTGACATACGGGATATGACCCAATCAAAATGATAGAAAAAAAAATTAAGAAGAAAAAAAAAAGAAACAAGATAAAATGCAAAATACACCCATTAAAATAAGAACGATATTCTGCCATCTCTAATTTAATTTAATTAGAAAAATAATCAGGTTGATTTCTCTAGCCAAGTTAAATGCAAATAACTTTAGAGGGCTGATTCTTCTTCTTCTTTTCTTTTTTTATTTTTTTCTTTTGTCTTTTTAGGGCTGAACCCTCAGCCTGTGGAGGTTCCCAGGCTAAGGGCAAATCGGGGCCATAGCCACAGAAATGCGGAATCTGAGCCGTGTCTGTGACCTACACTACAGCTCATAGCAACGCCAGATCCTTAACCTGCTGAGCAAGGCCAGGTGTTGAACCCACATCCTCATGAATGCTAACGAGGTTCGTTAACCTCTGAGCCATGACGGGAACTCCGAAGGCTGATACTTTTTTGCTTTACTTATTAATACTCAGAATCGAGTGACAAAATTAGTATTGTAAATGTCAATTTCATGAATATGAAATTTTTCAAACTTCACTATGCCTTTTTCCAGGAAAACCTTGAAAACAGAGACAAAAATCAAGTATTTATTCATATCTAATGTAACTTGTTATCAAATTTTCAGCTAAACAACCTATCCATCAATCAATAATTAAGTCTGGCACTTATCCGATACTGTTAGGCATTGCATGTTTGTACTCAGAGGTGGGAAATACCCACTGTAAGTGAAGTACTAGGATAGGGATGAAAAGGCACTTGAAGACACTAAGACTGAGCAAAGTATTAAAGGCAGGTAAGATACAGATGGGATAGAAAGAGGCACTCCGTTTTGTAGGGACAGCATGAGCCCAGGTTTAGAAGTGAAAAAATAAATGGGAGTTCCCGTCGTGGCACAGTGGTTAACGAATCCGACTAGGAACCATGAGGTTGCAGGTTCGGTCCTTGCCCTTGCTCAGTGGGTTAACGATCCGGCGTTGCCGTGAGCTGTGGTGTAGGTTGCAGACGCGGCTCGGATCCCGAGTTGCTGTGGCTCTGGCGTAGGCCGGTGGCTACAGCTCCGATTAGACCCCTGGCCTGGGAACCTCCATATGCCGCGGGAGCGGCCCAAGAAATAGCAACAACAACAACAAAAAAAAAGAGAAAAGACAAAAAAAAAAAAGAAAAGAAAAAATAAACGTAGCACATGTTTTAACAGAAAGGAGAAAGCTCTGTTGAACCCCAAGGCAGAGGTAACAAATAGGTTGGAGAGCACCTTGAAAACCGAAGTAGAAATTTTGGGCTTTGGAGTTCCCGTCGTGGCACAGCAGAAACGAATACGACCAGGAACCATGAGGTTGCAGGTTCGATTCCTGGCCTCGCTCAGTGGATTAAGGATCCAGCATTGCTGTGAGCCGTGGTGTAGGTCGCAGACACGGCTCAGATCTGGCATTGCTGTGGCTGTGGCACAGGGTGGTAGCTGTAGCTCCGATTAGATCTCTAGCCTGGGAACTCCCATGTGCTGTGGGTGCAGCCCTAAAAAGACAAAAGACAGAAAAAAAAGAAACGAAATTTGGGGTCTCAGTGTTTATACCAACTAGCCACATGAGGTTCAGGAGAAGGGAGGTGACATTATTTTTAAAAAGGTTTTTTTAGGAAAATTAATGTACAAACCATAGTAAAACTTGAGCTGGGAAGGGCCTTGTGAGAGAATGGCTACAATGACTACATGGTCATAGTCGGTATGACTCTCAGTTTACAAACTCAGATGTGCACATAATCACATTTCAGTAATCATAATCTTTCAGTCGCCTTACTTTGAACTCTGAGTTTTATCTTCCAAGGAATGGCTAGAAAATACATTTGTTCATTCATTCGACAGACATGTATAAAGCCCCTATCATGCCCTGTCATTTTCTAGGTGCTGGACATAGAACAATAAATAAAATAAAGCACCTCTCCTTATGGAACTTACATTTGAGTGGAGGGGACAGTAACAAACAAGTAACAAATTAAGACATAATATCAAGTGATCTGTGCAGGGAGATAAAGTGAAGAGTGTTTCAGTTTAAGTTGGGTACTCAAAGAAGGCATTCCACCATGGTGACATTTGAACAGAGACCTGAATGAAGGTACAACACCCATTGGAAACTGGAGAAAGAATTTCCCAGGAATAGGAAAAGGAAACCACAAGGACCCAGAAAAGGGAGCATATGTGGTGTATTTAAGGACCAAGGAGGCCAATATAGCTGAATGAGATTGAGCAGGCAGAAGAGCAGTGGAAACCAGAGAGGCAATGAGACACTGTTTAATGTATCACACTGGTGAGGATTTGGAACTTAATTGTAAGTGGGCAAGGGAGTTACATGATCTGATTTTGTTTTTAAAAGATCGCAGTGGCAGCTCTATCGAAAAGGGCTATTGAGGAAAGGGGAGCAAGAGTGGCATTCGAGACCAGTTAACAGACTGTAATGGTTCAGGTGAAAGATGGTGGTTTGGATGAGCAGTGGATGGGATGACTTATGGTCAGTTGCAGGATGTATTTTGATGGTGGAGCTGACAACATTCACTGACAAGTTAGATAACAGCTATGAGATTAAGAGTCAACAAAAGATAACTTGAGGAACTGTGTTAATAGCAATGCCATTTTCTGGGATAGGGAACATTAGGGAAGGAACAGGTCTAGGAAACAAATCCTGAGTTCTGCTTAGGACACAACAAGTCTTCACCGAAAGTCAATTCTCTTTTTCCTTTCTGTGTATAACACTTGGGACACCAGCTGTATGGGTTTTTCCAAACAAAATGAGTCTTCAATTCTTGGTGGACACCAACTGAGTGTCCTACATTTAACTCAGTTCTGACTACCTGAAGAGTACAGACCCCATAAGTTAAGGGCTCAGTCCCACAAGAGCTGCTCCCTCCCTGAAGATGCTAGTCATAAGTCCCATGTTGTCACCTGTCCTTCTGACCAACCAGCTATAAACCAGAGATCCCTATGACCCCCTCCTCTTGTTCAACAGTTTGCCAGAATGGCTCACAGAACCCAGAGACATGATTCATTTACTATTACTGATTTATTACAAATTATACAATTCAGGAACAGCCAAACGGAAGAGATGCATAGGACAAGGCACGTGGGAAGGAACACAGAGCCTCCATGACTTCTCTGGGAGCACCACCCTCCGAGCACCTCAATGTATTCACCAACCCAGAAGCTCTCCAAACCCCATGATTAGGGTTTTTTATTGAGGCTTCATGACATAGACGTGATGGATAAATCACTGAACATTAGTAACTAACTCAACCTCCAGCGCTTCTCCACTCCTGGAAAGTCAGGGAGTGGGGCTGAGTTTCAAGTCTCTAATCTTATGGTAGATTCCCCTGACAACCAACCCCTCATCCTTCGGAACTGTCCAAAAATCACCTCATTAACATAAAATTAGGAGTGGCTGAGAGGGGCTTATTATCAATAACCAAACATACTCCTTTCAATTTTTTTCTCTCTGGAACTATTTCAGGAGTCTGTAACAAAAAACAAATATAACAAAAGATGCTCCCAAAGCTCGTATCACTTAGGAAATCACAAGGGTTTTAGGAGCTCTGGCCAGGAGCAAGGGACAAAAACCAAAACAGGTGTTTCTTATTATGTCACATTCACTAAGGAGATGTCAAGTTTCTAGTTGGATGTGCAAGTCTTGAGTTCAGAGGAGAGACTGAAGATATATATTTGGGAGTCTTCAGCATGTAGATGTAAAAAAGTGGCACCAGATATATGAGCTTGCTTACGGCATATATATTGCGTGACATTTCAGCACTTAATGGTTCCATGAGAAGGGGAACCAAGGGAGATAGAAGTCCAGTGAGGAAAGACTGGAAGCCAAGTGTCCTGAAAGGCAACTAAAGAAAATCAAGAAATGAAGTGATCATCTCTAGTAAGTACTGGACCAAGAAGGTCACATTAGAATTGGCAATGTAGGGGTCATTGGTGACCTTGACAAGAGGCTTCAGTGGAGTTAAAGTAGCAAAGCTGAGCTGTATCAGATTCAAGAAAGAACAGCAAGAGGGGAACTCTGTATGGACAAAATTCTGCAAAAGAGTTTTATAAAAAAAGGAGAGCAGAATAATGAGGTGTTAGTGGAAGCAAAGAGAGGATCAAGAGTCAGGTAGGTGTTCTTTTAAGATGTGAGCATTTCAGGCTTAAAGACTTAAATATGTAAGACCTGACACCATAAAACTCCTAGAAGAGAACATGGGCAAAACATTCTCCGACATAAATTGTAGCAATGTTTTCTTAGGTCAGTGTCCCAAGGCAAAAGAAATAAAAGTGAAAATAAACCTATGGGACCTAATCAGACTTAAAAGTTTTTGCACAACAAGGGAAACCATAAACAAAATGAAAAGACAACCTACAGGATGTGACCAGTTAGGCTTTATTTCCAAAATATACAAACAGCTCATACAGTTCTATAACAAAAGACCAAACAACCCAATATTAAAAAAAATGGGTAGAAGACTTAAATAGACATTTCTTCAAGGAAAACATACTGATGGCTAATTGGCACATAAAAAGATGCTCAACATCACTAATTATTAGAGAACTGCAAATCAAAACTACAATGAGGTGTTATCACGTCACACCAGTCAGAATGGCCATCATCAAAAAGTCTACAAATAATAAATGCTGGAGAGGGTGTGGAGAAAAGGAAACCCTCCTACACTGTTGGTGGGAATGTAAATTGGTGCAGCCACTATGGAAAATAGTATAGCGGTTCCCTACAGAAACTAAAAATAGTGTTTTCATACTATCCAGCAATCCCACTCCTGGGCATCTATCCAGAGAAAACCATAATTCAAAAATATGCATGCACCCAATGTTCACAACAGCACTATTTATAATAGCCAAGACATGGAAGCAACCTAAATGTCCATTGGCAGATGAATGGATAAAGAAGATGTGGTACATATATAGAATGGAATACTATTCAGTCATTAAAAATGAAATAACACCATTTGCAGCAACATGGATGGACCTAGAAATTATCATGCTAATTGAAGTAAGTCAGAGAGAGAAAGACAAATATCATATGACATCACTTATGTGTGAATATAACAAAGGAACTATACTCAATAGCCTGTAATAACCTATAATGGAAACATTTATGAAAAAGAATATATATATATATATATATATATATATGAATCACTTTGTTGTACACCAGAAACTAACACAACCTTGTAAATCAACTATACTTCAATTAAAATACATTTTTTGAGCATACTGAAGGAAATAATCCCATAGGGAGGGGAGAAAGTGATAATGAAGAATGGGGGTCAGAAGAAAGGCAAGATCATTTTAAGAGCGAACTTCTGAAGTATAAAGAGAGGGTCTAAGGACCTGTGCACAAGTGGAAGATAGAGTTTCTTGGACAGGAACTTGTGGGGTTTGACCAGTTGTAACAGACTTATCTCAGACATCTTCAAGCTTGCCCCATCCCTGATCTTACAGTGGCAGGACCCTAAGATCTCAAGGTGCCAGCACGCTGGGAAGTTCACTCTAGTTACTTTCCTCAGGGTACAGAGAGCCCCACCATTCAAATGCTTCCTTCAGGTCTACCGGCTTTTTGCTTCAAGACCATGTTTTCGGCATGAGACTTTTTGGTGACTAGGAACTCCAAGGATGGCATCCAGCCTTCCCAGTGTCCTGCCTGGCTGTTTCCTCTGGTGATTGCTCCAACTTTGGAGAGCCTCCCTGGAGCATTGAAAGAACCAACAGATTTTTCCTCCTCCCAGCCTAGACTTATCTGGGCATGTATCTCATGTTTGAATTATAGATGCATCCAAAGGTTCTGTTTCTAAAGAAAGAAGATAAATATTTCTGCTGGACTTTAATACTGTAACATACAATTTATTATATTACAGATTATTTAAATATATTAGTGATTTTCATAGTACATATTATCTATAGAGTGTTTTGTATATTCCATATATAATATTATATAACCCATAATAAAAACCATATTGTTCAAGCCTCTCTTCCTGCTAGGTATAGCCACACAACTAAGTTTTTGTCAGTGAGAGGCAAGTGGATATGGGTTGTGCAACTTCTGGAAAGTGCCCTGAAGAGAGGCAGAATGCCCTTCTCCCTATCTTCCTCTTTCCCAGTCCTAAGGTGTGAATGGAATGGCAGGCTCTGGATTAGCCATCTCAGCCTGGGAGATGACTTTGGGAGAGAAAGCCTAGGGAATGGAGGGCTGATCTGTTGAGGCATACAGACAGAAATTTGTATCCCTGAGGACTTCGTTGAAAAAACTGCCATGAGAGTCCTGATCTGCCTCCATCTGGACTTTAGCATGAGAAGTAAATGTAGACCTGTCATGTTTAAATCACCATTCCTGAATTCTACTATGCCACTATCTGTTGCAGCTGAACCTAAGGCAAAACTAGCACAGTATACAAATAATCCAGTTTTGTGGAGGAAAGAAGTTAAGCATTCAATTTCAATAAATTTTATAAGACTGTAATCAAATGTCATTAAAAGGACTTTTTTTTTTAATTTCAGAGAAAAAGAGTTAGATGTCAAAGAATGGAATCGCCAGCTAAAAGAGGTGATAAATTTTCAGTTCCTCAAGGCCTTTGATATTGGTTAGATCATTTTGTCAGGTATTAGTCAGGGGTGTGGTTAACCTCACATCTGAAGACCCTTTCCAGATTTCTTATTGGTTTACTCTGCTGTGTTTATTTTTCTAGGGTTTGCATCAAAACAGTGATTCTAGAATATGTTATTGGCCATATGAACTGACAATGACCCAAATAGTACCTAATACCACTAAAGTTATTAGGGTGCCTTCCTTTCCACAATTATGGTATTCTTTTCCTCAAGAGAAAAAAAAAATCTGAGGAATCCTACCTCCAAGTAAACTCAACATACTGTGAAAAAATATTCTTGCCATTCATCTGTGATCTAGTTAAGACTCACTATTTCTCTCCATTTGTTGAAAGAAAAAAATCTCTAAAAAATAGAAACCCCTGAGTGTGAGGTTGATAATCAGATATTACCTTAAAAGGAAAAAAAGATAGAACCAGCTGGGAGCAAGGTAATTCATTAGTACATCACAGTCCCAAGAAATATCAGACAATCACTATAAATAAGTTATTTCTCATTCCTAGTGACAGCACTCTGAGGAATTTTGTCCTGCAGAACTTCCAGTAGTGTGTATTTTCCCCTCCCTCCCCCCTGCCTCCACTGCATGAGTTTCGTCATCTCTTGCCTAGGCTAAAGTAAATTCTTTCCTCTTCTGGGCAGTTCTACTTACCATATTCTTTGAGCTACTTTACAGATATGAAACCCCTCTGGAAGCATGCCCTTGCTTGTTTCCAAATTGCTGGTAGTGAACATTAATTAACCATGAAATCGATTTAGTAATTTGCAACAAGTATTTTTTTGAAAGAACTGAAATAGATAAACGAGAAAGTTTCTGAGTGCATAGCCTGTTGCGAGCATAAGTATTCTTTTCTGAAAAGGGTATTACAGCTGTATGTTTTCTGGGTCACAATACAAAATGCATTTTTATGAGTCATTTATTATAAGTCATAATCAAGGAAGTTTGAACAGGCTACCCTAAAAACAAACATAGTAGCCCTCATTATTGTACCTGTCCTCTGCTCAGAAATAATATTTTTTCTTTTCCTCAAAATTCTGCTTAATAGTCATTTCTAGGAAATATTTGTTACCTAATGAGAACATGTTATCTGCTGCATGTTTTAAAACTGCAGCAAACACTCAGGCAAGTCCAATCAGAAAAGAAAAATCAGGGGATTTCTGGATCACATTTGGCTTTAGGATTAGATGAGCTTTAAAGTTTCTTTCTACTGTGAGATTAGATATTCCTTTTTTCTTAGTTATCAAAGATGGGGTGGGAGTTTTCAGCTTCTGAGGGAACTCTATAGATGGAACACCAGACAACATGGTGCATTAGTTTAATATTGAGTTTTTCCATTCTCTTCATAATCATCTAAATTTCTTTGTTTTTGCTATTGTTGTTGTTTGTTTGATAAGCATATATCTCTCAGCCTTTGTCTTTCTGGACTGAATTCCCATGCTCCCCCAACTCCCAGACCATTCATTCATGCGTGGCAATTCTATCATCCCTCTAGTCATTCTCTAGACCCCATCCACCTCTGATAAAACATATTCCATTCACAAAACAGAAGTGCATGCAGTTTTCTAAGTTCAAATGCCCCATGATTTTCTACAAAGGCAAGAACATGTTTCATCTTAAAACCTCCCAATGAAATCCAGCCTTTTTGTGATCTTTTTATAATTCTTCACTGGGAACTTTAAAGGCCACATAACTCCTTATCTAAGATTTTACTGCATTTGATTCCTTAGACTCAATCATTTTAAAATTATAATTTTAATTATTTTACTGTAAGTGGACTACAGTGGAACTTATTTAATACTGAAGCTCGTCCACTGTATTTTTAAGATCATGCTTAAATATGTTAAATATGACCAGTCCTATCAGAGTCAATACCTAGGGAATCTATTTACCCTTTCCACTTACTATGCAATGTCTGTTCCTAAATCCAAGCAGAACCCCATGTCCTCCCCATGTCCTCCCCCTTAGCCAAAGAATAAACTAATCAGAGAAGCGAGAAACCGCAAAAGCAAAGGAAAGCAGCTAAACAAGACCAGATAATAGTTTAGTCATTAACCAAGTCAAGGACCTTTAGTTCTTCCTCAAGGGCTATAGATAATATTCTGAGCCATATCCTTTGAGCTACTTTACAAATATGAGACCCCTACCAGGTAGAAGAAGTTAACTACATTATGATCAGACTGTAGCCATGATAGAAGCTGCTCCATCTTACACAATTCTGAGAACTGACCTCAAGAAAGTGGGAAAAAACCTACCCTGGAACTGAAGATTAACTGCACTTAAAAGATGAAACTGATCAGACCACTGCATGACCAGTATCAAGATGACTTTCAGAGTGGACTGTGCTTTTCTGCATGTAGCACCCTCCCTCTGCCTACACACCCCTTTTAAAGTCTCTTGCCCCTAATGGACAGTGGAGATCTGGCTGTTGGACATGAGTCCACCTTCTCCCCACGTTGCTGGCCTCTTGAATAAAGCAACCTTTCCTTTCCTACCAGCACTTGTCTCTGATTGGCTTTTGAGCAGCAAGCAGCCAAATCTGAGTTTAGCAACATTCTAAATTTCGTATATAATTTAGAAGATAATAATGATAATCATTGTTTTGATAACTTTCTGAAAATTTTCAGAAGTGATGTTTACCAATTCCCTTTTATTCACAAATCCATTTACAGCTCAATACATTATTTAGGTACGGCTTCCAATTTGAGAGGATCATATAATTTGAAAAGAGTGATCTTAACTGGACTTAGGGAGCAAATGCTCAATCTATGTTGTCAATATCTGTGGTGCAATATATTTGATTGTAAGTAAGCATTTGAGATGTAGTTAATCTATATTATGCAGTGTTATGTATGTGTGTGTATGATTTATTTTGACCACTCTCTCTCTGAGCTGCAAAAAAGCAATGGCTTTCTGGTTTGGTGTGCAGGCCAGCAGAGGAGGTCACCTCTCAAGGTAAAAGATGGAAATGGGTTTTCTGTATATAGTATCATGTCATCCCCATAAAGTAATAATTTTACCTCTTCTCTTCCAATTTGGATATCTTTTATTTCTTTTGTCTAATTGGTGTGGCTAGGACTTTCAAAACTATGTTGAATAAGAGTGGTGAGAGTGGGAATCCTTGTCTTATTCCAGATTTTAGAGGGAAGGCTTTCAGCTTTTCTTCATTGAATATTATAATTGCTGTGGGTTTATAATAAATGGCTTTTATTATATTAAGATATGTTCTTTCTATAACTACTTTGGTAAGAGTTTTTATCATGAATGGATGCTGGACTTTTCAAATGCTTTTTCTGCATCTATTGAGATGATCATGTGTTTTTTGACTTTTCCATACAAAAACTACTCGAACTGACCAACGAATTCAGCAAAGTAGCAGGATACAAGATTAACATTCAGAAATCGGTTGCATTTCTGTATATTAACAATGAAACATTAGAAAAGGAACATAAAAATACAGTACCTTTTAAAATCGCTCCCTCCAAAATTAAATACATAGGAATAAACCTGACCAAGGAGGTGAAAGACTTATATGCTGAGAACTAGAAAATATTAATTAAGGAAATTAAAGAGCATCCAAAGAAATGGAAAGATATTCCATGCTCCTGGGTTGGAAGAATTAATATCATAAAAATATCCATACTACCCAAAGCAATCAGTGCAATCCCTATCAAATTACCCATGACATTTTCACAGAACTACAACAAACAATCCAAAAATTTATATGGAGCCATAAAAGACCCAGAATTGCCAAAGAAGTTCCCAGGAACAAAAACCAAGCAGAAAGCACAACTCTCCCAGACTTCAAGCAATATTACGAAGCTACAGTAATTAGGATAGTGGGGTATTGGTACCAAAACAGATGCAGAGACCAATGAAACAGCATAGAGAATCCAGAAATAAACGAAGACACCTACGGTCAATTAATCTTTGATAAAGGAGGCAAGAATATAAAATGGGGAAAAGACAGTCTTTTCAGCAAGTGGTGCTCGGACAACTGGACAGTGGCATGTAAATCAATGAAACTGAAACACATCCTCACCCCATGAACAAAAAAATAAACTCAAAATGGCTTAAAGATTTAAATGCAGGACAAGACACCCCTAGAAGAGAACATAAGCAAAACATTCTCTGACATCAACCTTACAAATGTTTTTTTAGGTCAGTCTCCCAAGGCAACAGTAATTAAACCAAAAATAAACCCATGGGACCTAATCAAATGGACAAGTTTGCACAGCAAAGAAAACCACACACACAAAAAAACCCTAAAAGACAACTTACAGAATGGGAGAAAGTAGTTTCAAATGCTGCAATTGACAAGGGTTCAGTCTCTAAAAATACAAACTATTTATACAACTTGGCAGCAAAAAAACCAACAACCCAATTGAAAATGGGTGAAAGACCTGAATAGATATTTCTCCAAAGATATACAGATGGATAACAAACACATGAAAAAATGCTCAACATCACTGATTATCAGAGAGATGCAAATCAAAACTACTATGAGATACCACCTCACACCAGTCCGAATGGCCATCACCAAAAGGCTACAAATAAAAAATGCTGGAGAGGGTGTGGAGAAAAGGGCACCCTCCTACACTGTTGGTGGGAATGTAAATTGGAACAACTGCTATGGAAAACAGTATGGAGGTACCTCAGAAAACTAAATATATAACTACCAGCAATCCCGCTCTTGAGCATACATCTGGACAAAACTTTCCTTGAAAAAGATATAGGCACCCCTATGTTCATTGCAGCATTATTCACAATAGTCACGACATGGAAACAACCTAAATGTTCATCAGCAGATGAATGGATTGAGAAGATGTGGTACATATACACAATGGAATTACTCAGCATAAAATAATGCCATTTGCAGCAACATGGATGGAAATAGAGACTCTCATACTAAGTGAAGTAAGTCAGAAAGAGAAAGCCAAATACCATGGGATATTACTTATATCTGGAATCTAATATATGGCACAAATGAAACTTTCTACAGAAAACAAAAACTCGTGGACTTTGAGAACAGACTTGTGGTTGCCAAGGAGGAGGGCAAGGGAGTGGGATGGACTGGGAGTCCAGGGTTAATAGATGCAAACTATTGCATTTGGAGTGGATAAGCAATAGATCTTGCTGTATAGCACAGGGAACTATATCTAGTCATTTGTGATGGAACATGATGGAGGATAATGTGAGAAAAACAATGTATGTATATATGTGTGACTGGGTCACTTTGCTGTACAGTAGAAATTGCCAGAACATGGTAAATCAACTATAATGGAAAAAATTAAAATCATAAAATAAAAAAATAAAAGATGGAAATAAAACTAGGTAAGTGGTGTTAAATCAAGAGGAGTATATTAAATAATTCAGCACTAAAATCTAAATAAAGTAGTTATTTTTTTTTAAATTACCCATTATTTCCGTTCAGTAGAAAACTTTTATTTTTCTACCACCAGAGTCCCATCTCTCCTTAATCAGTGAAAGTCAAGTGCCCAATTATTTTCAACATGAAGCTAAAAGGAATATAATCAAAGTAAATTTCATGTTACTTTATTGTAGTATGCTCCTTTGGTAATTTTATATATTTTTGTGCTCCTTGGGCATTTTAAAATTATATCTGAGTGGAGCAATGGAAATACCCATAATGTAGATCTATTAATCATTAGTATTTTTAGCAAACTAAGGAACTATGTAGAGGGACCTATTATATTCAAAAATGAGTGGAAAAAAGTACATTCCTATCCTGGAGCCCCCCCTGTCATGGTGGACAAATGTTCACCCTTCAAATGCCTTGGGTGACTCATCTGTCACTCTCTCTGCTGAGAGTAAGCAATGAGGCCACGGGGGAGTATCAAGGACACTATGGACTTTGGTGCCACCAGGATATCTGTGCTCCTCAGCATCATGAATCTTTATGACAAACCCATGAAATAGGCTCCCTGTCTCTGAAGAACTAACTCAAGCAGCTTCTTGGATCAAGTCCAAATGGCTGAGGCTTAACCCAGATGAAACCAAAAGGAGCCATCCTGAAAAGTGGAGAAATTGGCTGTCTGACAAGAAATCCAATATCAACCCTTTTTAAAGGCCAGCATTGTCAGGTTAGTGAGTAATTTTGTGGTAAGTTGCTATATTCAGGATCCCAAAGGAATGCATTGGTGAAAAAATGCCTTCTTTCGCCTCTAACTCATCAGGAAGCCAAGAGCCAGACATGAAATGTAATTCTAGAAAGTATTGTCTTGAAGTTATTCAATACGCACTCTGACTAAAGTGGAAATATATAGATAACAGACATGTTATCACCCAGGAGAGCCCCATAAAGCACTCAACTAGGTCAGTGCAGAAAGCAATCAAGTACAACCTCGTAGTGAAGTAAACA
Organism: Phacochoerus africanus; assembly: GCF_016906955.1. NCBI lineage: Eukaryota > Metazoa > Chordata > Mammalia > Artiodactyla > Suidae > Phacochoerus > Phacochoerus africanus. The sequence goes on from NC_062553.1 coordinate 37,844,476, forward strand.
CTGAACCACTGGCCACACGTCCAGGCTTTGCCCCCAAACTAGCTGCATGAATTTATACTTAACTCCTCTTTCTTTCTTCAGCTGAAATAGTTCAAATATTCCAAGAGTAATAGAAAAATACATACACACATTTGTACCTAGGTTTGTCAAATCTTAACATTTGGGCTTATTTCCTTATTGTTTAAAAGGATAAAAAATAGGGGAGTCCTGTTGCAGTGCAATGAAAACAAATCCGACTAGGAACCATGAGGTTGCAGGTTTGATCCCTGGCCTCGCTCAGTGGGTTAAGGATCCAGTGTTGCTGTGAGCTGTGATTTATGTTGCAGATGCAGCTGGGATGTGGCATTGCTGTGGCTGTGGTGTAGGCTGGCAGCTGTAGTTCTGATTTGACCCCTAGCCTGGGAACCTCCATATGCCTCGCGTGCGACCCTAAAAAAAGACAAAAGACCAAAAAAAAAGATATAAAACAGCAGAGACAGATGGAGTCCTATAAATTGCTCACTCTCCCTCCCATTCCATTCTCTCCATCCCCCACTGAAGGAACCGCTTTTAGATTTCTGCTATCATTCCCATGCCTGTTATTAAACGGTTATATCGTAGATACAGATCCGTAAGCACTACTTAGAATTGTGTGGTACCTTTGTAAGTTTTATGCAGATGGTATTAGGTATACATATAAGAGTCTGCACCAATGAAGGTGTTAGGAGTAGGCAGCCTGGGTTCAAATAGTAGTTGTGTCACTTCCTTCCTGTGGGTCTCAGGCAAATTACTTACACTCTCTATGCCTCCACTTCTTCATCAGCTAAACAGGAAACATAATGGAGCCTACCTTATAGGTTGTCGTGAGGATTAAATGAATTGACATCTGGAAAGTACTTGGGACAGAGCCTGGCACAAACTAGGCCCTACTAAGTGTTATCTGTTACTATTCCAATGTTTTACAGTATTCCATTATATGAATTTATTCCAACTTATATGTCTAGTCTCCCTTTTTGGGGGGGAGGATTTTTTTAAATCTTTGTCTTTTTTTAGGGCTGCACCTGTGGCACATGAAAGTTCCCAGGTTAGGGGTCGAATCGGAACTGCAGCTGCCAGCCTACACCACAGCTCACCGCAACACCAGATCCTTAACCCACTGAGTGAGGCCAGGGATCAAACCCACGTCTTCATGGATACCAGTTGAGTTCGAGCCACAGCGGGAATTCCTGTATGTCCAGTAACCTTTGGATGAACATTTAAATTGTTTACAATGTTTTTACCATTATAAACGTTCTTCAGCTTGTCTCACTGTTGAAGAATGTGGTCATTTGGGTAGTAACTGTCCATACCTAAGAATGAAATTGCTGGGTTTTAGGTCAACCCAACCTCAGGTTCTTACTGATATTGGCATATTGCTTTCCAACATAAAGGTAAAAAAATTCCCCCTCGCACTCAAAACTTCTGTTACTACATCCTCACCAATTTCAGTGTTGCCTGATCATCAATCGGTTTTGCATTGGTAAAAAGAGGAGGATAAAATAGGTGCCCCCTAGAGTCTTTGTGCATTTTCTATGTTCTCTGTTTCCTTTCCTTCAATTTCCCATCTAGAGATAAACTGGTCCAGTGAATAGTAAATGGTTTCATCTGAGTCTATAAGCCTGTTGTTTGGTGTTGTATTTTCTGAACTGTCTATAATCTAGGACATCTGGAAATACAATTTTAGTAGTTTTGAGGAAGAGTATCACCTAAACTGAAAATGTCCAAGCCAGGCGTATTTCTAACACTAAAAAAAGAAATTGATAGCCTTCAAACTTTTTAAAGCAATGGACTTTTTAAAATAAAAATGTAAACTGAATTTCTTTTTTTTTTTCTGTCTGTTTAGGGCTGCACCCACAGCATATGGAGGTTCCCAGGCTAGGGGTCCAATCGGAGCTCTAGCCCACAGCGTACACCAGAGCCACAGCAATGCGGGATCTGAGCCGCCTCTGCGACCTACACACAGCTCACGGCAACACCAGATCCTCAACTCACTGAATGAGGTTGGGGATCAAACCCATGTCCTCATGGATGCTAGTCGGGTTTATTAACGGTTGAGCCACAATGGGAACTCCTGAATTTCTTTTAATTACAGTATAGTTGACTTACTATGTTGTGCCAATTTCTGCTGTACAGCAAAGTCTCTCCTCCATATATATATGTGTGTGTGTGTGTACGTATATGTTTTTTTAAAAAATATTATTTTCCATCATGGTCTATCCCAGGAGATTGGTTATAGTTCCCCATGCTATGCAGTAGGATTTGTTGTCTATCCATTCTAAAAGTGATAGTTTCTACCTATAAACCCAATTTCAATATAAATGCCACTTATGCTTCCCCCCTTTTTGCTTACCTCTAATACATACCTTACACATTGGTAAAAGCTTTTTATAATGGGATTACTGCTAGTGCCTGGGAGAACATCCTAAAAATAAGAAATATTGACATGGTTCAATTTACCTTATTACTTTACCTATTAAGTTTGCATTTTATACTTTATTTGATCATGTTTTCATTTTAGACTGTGTATATTTTATACTAAAATCTCCTAGAAATATCCATGCTAAAAAAAATTGCTTATTATTACCACAGAGCTCTGATTTTACTGCCTATAATTTCTATGGAAAAAAAAATATATACAGCTTCAGGCTCTGAAGTTTATAATTTTAGGCCAACATTGCCTCCTAATGGTAAGAAGCTCAATCACATCATATGTCAAGTTAGAAAAGCTGGTTTTTTAAAAAAGTATATGCAAAACTTTGAAGTGTGCTCTCCTATGAGAACATTACATTATAATAGAGTTGGAGAGGGTGGAGGGTACTTATCAGACATGCTGACAAGACTAGGTCATGGAGTTTCTGCTCTCTCGCTGACCTGCCATCTGCCAGTCCCAGAATTCTCCCTCTCATCTCCTCTCAGATGCAGTTGTTAAAACATCTTCCAACTTCAGCCAGTTCTCACTCATTCTTGTATCAAGCCTGCCCTAGTCTTAATATGTTAAGACGCTAGTTCCACACAGCCATTTGGAGGTTGGAATTAGCCTGGAATATGGGTTTTCTCTGTTTTGCTAAATCCTGCTTTGGCATCAGCATGTTTACCATTGGTCTTATGAAAGCCGTATGTTCCCTATCTTAAAAAAAAGAAAAAATTCCCTCATGAAGCCAGATCCCAGTTGTGAACCTCTGCATTGCAATTTCAGTGTCTACAACTGGAGCCCCCATCACCACATGTCAGAGCCTCTACCTGGAAGAGTTGTGAAAAAGAAATTGGCTAAACCCTCCCTAGCCCAAGTTTTTGAACCAAGAAGGTGCTACTTTGATTTAAGCATCAAGAAGACCCACAGAGCTTTGGGTCAGAGGTCATCAAATCAGAACCCTTGGATACATCTCTAGCCCAAATCAGACTCAAAGTCCCCACCTACCTGGATGCAATGATGGGGCTTCTTCTCCTTTGGGAGCCAGCTCTGAGCAGGTGCATAACCCTCACTCATTCCTATCTTATCCAATCTTCCACATATGAATAGCCAGCAAGCCTTTGTACACTGCCTTAGTGGTTTTGTAGGGTTTTTTTTATATATATAATAGGCAAGAAGGAACACAGAGAAAAGAATAAAATGCAGATGAAGGAGAAGGAATAATATGAATAAGAAAGTAAAGAGAAGAAAAGAAGCACTTGTCTCAGGCAGAAACCATGTTATTTATTGCTGAAGATCTACCCACTCCAGGACTAGCCACTTCCTCTGTAGTGAAGAAATACATGCTAGTGGATACTAAAGAGATAAAGTGTAGATGGAAACATAAGGCTGGTTTAATAAATATTAACACATAGTTTAATGACTATTCTGTTGGTAGAGTAGGACAGATTCTACCATTGGTATGCACTGATTGAGGTCCACATAATTACCGGAAATGTCAAATTAACAAGAAGCCGTGTTAAGTCATATTTTTATACGCAGGGATAGAAGTCTCATGTCGGTTCTGATGATCTGCGTTAAGAATTTATTAAGTATCTGTGCTTAGCAGGAGAGAGTTCTATGATTAACAATGTCTTCCATGAGCACACATTTGTCATACGGTTCCCTTTAATTTTCTAAAACCATTCTCCCATCAGCTCCTTCTTGGTTCTCTAAGTACTTCTCAGGTTTCCTGTGGGTGTGAATTCCCTTGGGGTCTGCTAAAATTTAGATTCTGATACAGCAGGCCTGGGGGAGGGCCTGAGATTCTGAATTTCTATAAAGCTCCCGTAGTGCCCATCCCGGACCACAGAACTTTCGGGTGTTCTTTTCTAACATAACAATTTCCTTTGTCCACCACCTAGCAAGAGTATTACCTTTGTCCCTTTTTCTTATTACTCGCCTGTCATAGAGAGGGACGATATAGACCCTGATGCCAGGCCTCAATAATCAGAGAATTTTAACTTTTACTATAAAAGATTTCTACAACATTTTATGATTTTCAATGTCATTCATATATATGTACACATATATACATATTTATGAATGACATGACAAATCAGACGAAAGCATTATATATATATATATATATATATATATATATATATATATATATATATGATTTGTCATGCTTTTATCAGTAAGATAAAACCAGAATATCAACCATCCTGCCCAAGTCTTAAAATGACTACGGTCCTTAAAATGACCTGAAAGCTCTAAACGATCCTAGATTATCAAATAAATAATATCCACCATAGTTTTAGATTTTACTTTATTGCATTCTAATGTTTTTTCACGGTATCCTGAACGTGACGTATGTGGTAATTCCCAGTTGTTCCTCCACAATATAAATTGCCTGAACTTGGGGATACTTGTTCACTGTTATAAGAGTGTTGCATAAAAGGAGCACATGTGAAAAAAATTAGAAGATACAGCTACTGACAAGTTAGGTGGCTCATATCTTTGCTCATTGTCCATTGTGAAAAATTCTAAGTAGGGTGAGATTTTTAGATACAGTACCTCACAAGTGAGTGCATGGCCCTGAGCCCTGCACCAAAGCACATTTTCCTTATGGAAAAGTTCCCAGCTGATTCTTCCTCCTCTTCCAATTTACCGCTCCCTTCATCCCATCATCAAAAGGATCATGAGACATGTCCTTATGAAGAGCCCGCTTTTCAGTCCTGTGTTGAGTCTGTGGGCCCACTTTCAACTCCAGATCCTTCAATAGCTGAAAATTCTGGGTCAGTAAGTGGCTTTAGAAATTGCTCAACCTTTGTTAGTCTTTGCTTCAGTTTCTGCTGCATGGACTCATACTCAGCCAGGATCCGAGCAAACCTTGTTTGCAGAAGGTCTACTGACCCCTCCATTCGGGTGACCTTCTCTTCTAGATCTTTGGGGTCACTTCCAGCGTTTGCAATATTGATATCCAGCAGACCATCTTTCATCAAGATTTGCTTCCCTTTCTCTTCTAGCATACATTTAGCATCTGGGTACTCGGTTAGAGCTTCCATGAGGTCATCTTTCGAGAGACAGAACAGGTCTGAATAGCCAATACTTTTAATATTGGCTGTTCTTCGATTGCCAGCTTTACTGCCTTTAATGTTAAGGATGCTGATCTCACCAAAGTAGCTGCCATCACTCAATACCACAAACTGGGTGATTCCATCATCTGCCACCACAGCAAGTTTGCCTTCTTTGATAATGTACATCTCTCGTCCAATATCCCCTTTCTTGCAAATATAATCTCCAGGACTGTAGACCTGGGGCTGTAATTTCAAGACCAACTCCACCAAGAGACCAGCCTCACAGTCTGCAAAAATACGCACCTTTTTTAATGTGTCTAAGTGAACGTTAATGGCAATTTCTGCTCTCAGTTTATCAGGTAGATACTTCAAGACTTCTTTCTCATCTACTGTTTTTTTGTTGGTCCAGAGATAGTCAAACCATTTAATAACTCTCTTTTCCATCTCTTTGCTTACATTTCGAAAATGCATGTATTGCTTGATCGCATCGATTCTTGCTTGGAATTCTGCTCTGGCTGCATTCATGTTGGAAATCATAGACCCAATGTTACCGACAATGGTAGCAAAAATTAACACTCCAATTAGGAAATCAGCCACCACAAAGACATACTCAGAATCCCTCACTGGAGGTGGTGTTTCACCAATGGTAGTCAGAGTCAGTGTAGACCAGTAAAGGCTGTATACATATTTTCTAGCCAAACGGCCAAATTCAGGATCGTTAACATCAGGGTAGACCCATGTATCATTTCCAAATCCAATAGCTTTGGAAATAGAGAAGTACACGCACGCATTCCAATGGATGATGATGATGATATACATGACGAGGTTAGAGATCCTGAAGATGTTTGGGTAGTTTGTCCTTGTCTCTGTTCTCTGGAAGAACTCAAACATTCGAGAGATCCTCAACAGTCTGTTTAATCTAATTTCTGGATAGTTCCACCCCAGCTTAAAATATAGCAGATCAGTTGGTATCACGGATAGGACATCCAATTTAAATTGCAAGTTTGATTTATATTTATCTATGAGTTTAAGCTCTTCCCTCACCAGCAGTCCTTGTTCTAGGTAACCTAAAATAGAAAAAAAATTAATTTTTATTCCTTTTTATGCCAACAATGGCATATGTTCCTAAATTAACTCTCAAAAAAACCTCACTGAGTTTGAAACAAGATATATATCTATGTATCTTGTCTGTACAAGGTTTATATACAAATCTTTGTAGATTCAGCATCTCATCCAGGTAAAAGTCATTCCTTTTATAAACTTGGAAAGTGTTCTGGACACCCTAGCACTGTGCCTGATTCCGAATGCTACCCTCTTGTCAGAATCCCAGTCCCACCCTTGAAGCTTGGGTACTTCCTTGCTGTCTGACGATTGTGTGTATTCTTGCCTTGCTCCTTCAGTGTAAAGCATCTATACATCAAGGCAGGATTTTCATCTCTCCTTCTTGCCCCCCAGGCTTCCTTAGACATCTAGGATCTTCCCTTCTCCTAAGCGGCTACCATGGGCCTTGTGTATTAAACCCAGAGTTTTAGCACTGTGATATATTTCACTAGGGAAAGAATTTCTTTCTCTTTTGATACTGATTACCAGAGCTGAGCATAGAAGAGAACTGAAGCACTGCTTCAGTGCACTGACATTAAAGAATCTTCTTATTTTACATAGTGAAACTTCAAAGCCATACTCTGCAAACACTGGTTACCTGTGCATGTGGAGAGTAGTATAGAAACAATGAGTTTATACCTAGTGAACAAGAATATTTAAGTAGGAAGCTATTAGATCCTGCCCAGATGCTTGGTCCATAATGCCTCATCATGGACCACAAAGATGAATTAAGTTGAATCTCTTATACAATTTCTAGTACAACTTTGCTGGGTACAATGATAGTCCCGCCATGCCTCTTCAAGGTAACTCCATTAGGCAGCAATTACACTTTCCCTACAGAGCTGGCAGAATAATTCTCTTCTCTCTCATGTCACTCCCCTGGCGCAAACCCACTGAAGAGGATAATGGAGGAAAGCCATCAATCCACATTGAGAAGGCTGCCTAGTAACATCCTCCTTCTGAATCAGTCAGAGTGGCCTAAGCCTGTAGATGGGTATGTGATACTCTTGCTTTCCATGGTGTCTTTTCCTCAGAAACAAATTTAAAAAAATTTTTGGGCAAATAATTGAATTAGGGAATTTCAAATCACATAGCGAGATAAAAGCATGAAATGACAAAATAGCCAAAACTGAACATCGTTACCTGTCCTTGTTCGTACAAACATATCGAGAAGATAGACTATATCTGATAAGTAATCAAAAATGAGCCAGTATTCTATGTAATCAGACTGAAGTTCATCAAAACATGCTCTGTAAAAGAAAAACTTGTATAAATAAAAGGAAATGGACCAATTGAAGTCAATGTCCCCTTTGTATAATTTTTATGATGATGAGACGTGTAACACACTAAGGCTGGGAGGGGTCTTTAGAATCCATTTAGTCAACCATGACTTTCCCGAATCTTTTCCTGAATCTGAGGGTTGGATTTAGTTTTCTCACACTTCTGAACTTCAACATTCTTTCCATTATACTAGTCAGTTTTGTGGAAAACATCAAATGAGAATAAAAGGCTTCAAGCTAACATCAAAATATTTGGGGTAAGATACATTGATAACCAGGTTCCCATTGAATATTTGCACCCAGAATGTCTCAGGAAATCACCCTTGGCCCTGGACAACTGAGGTATCTTACTGTCTTAAAAAACAGGGAACCATAGCTATCACTTGGCAGATGTGCCTTGCCCTGTAAAACCTAGATCCTTGACCTTTTTCTACTCTTTGCGAAAGTTTTTCTCTTGTAGCCCAAAGAAAATAAAGAGTTTTCTCCCATGTCTCTAATTAAATGATTGAGTAATCAAAAGTGTAAGCATATTTCTACACCTCCCACCTGGGTACTGGATTTCCAAGGATATTGGGAACAAAAGCACCTACTCCTGATCTTAGGAAAACACACTGAGTATGGGATGTAGCCTCTCTTTAGAACCTGTGGTGGAGAAAGGAGGCATGTCCTGAAGAGCTCTAGGCCACACTGTTAAGTCAGTCAACCTGGACACTAGAAGATTGAGATTCACAAAAATATACAGACACCTAGCGATAATCATGGTCCAGTTGTACATAACAGGTAAGGTGATGCAAAACAGCCAGTTGTAATAGGTGTTTCCTGAGGGATCAATAACCACGACTTCCTTCTTCTCCCTATAGCGGCAATAGAAATAAAGGGAAGGTTACCAAGAAACAAGAGTGTCTTTATATCCTATTTTTATATCAGATATGGTTATATCCATCACCCACAATTAATGAAATAGAAATAAGCTGGAGAAGCTCACTTTACAGTGGGAAGATTAGCTTGGCATAAGTGCCTTAGTCAGAAGAAAACTGGTTGGTGAGGGATGGATGGATAGTTAAGTTACCAGTCTTACATTAAACCATGCTTTAGACTTTTATTAAAGTGCTGTTATACTGTGATGCTGCAGATACTTCTATCACTCTAGCTACCAGGGGAGAATAATGGCACAGATCATGCCAAATGCTAGATGTGCCACAGGTGCATTTGGCAGGTTGTGGGTGATAGAAGAGTGGTGGTTTTGCCATGCCCACTACCAAGTAACAAAACACTCGGGGACCACACTGTGAGGGGAACCCACGGTTTCTTTCTCATCTATGTGGAGAGAACAACATAACACAATCTAATAAAAAGTACTTGTTCTTAACTGTGTATGAAGAATTGGGAGGCAATAGAGAGCAAGAGGAAGGAAGGAAGGAGGGAAGGGAGGGAGAGAGGAACAAAGAAACTATATGACACTTTTTAAAACTTTCTGATATCAAGCCTACATTTTTAAGGATCTTTCCTTTTATACAAGGTCAACAAATTTCTAACAAGCACACCTAATTAAACCATTGTCTGGTAAGAGTTATCTTTGAGTAAGTTTAGAGAACAATTTTTTCTTTAATAAAAAGGAACAAGATAACTTTGAAAGTTTCACTCAGCCTCATCCTTGTGAAATTCTAACTCTTAAATGTTTACTTTAAAAAGGATCTTTCATATAGCTGGTGTTTGGGCAGTTCTTATACTGCTCTCAAAATTATGTCTGGCTTTTGCAATGAGATTTATTTTATTTTATTTTATTTTATTTTATTAACTTCCTGGCATATGGAAGTTCCCAGCCTGAGGGTTGAATTGGAGCTGCAGCTGTTGGCCTACACCACAGCCACAGCAATGCCAAATCCAAGCCATGTCTGTGAACTACACCACAGCTCACAGCAACGCTGGATTGCTGACCCACTGAGCCCATGTAACAAACCCTGCTGAGCCATGACAGGAAGTCTGCAATGAGACTAATTTAGAATATTTGCCACACAGAATTTATGACTCAAAAGCTTAATGAAACTATTAAATTTTTAATTCAATTTTTCTTTTAAAATTTTTTTTTTCTTTTTTTTGGGGGGGGGGAAACCACAGCCATGGCACATGGAAGTTCCTGGACTAAGGGTTGAATTGGAGCTGCAGCTGCCAGCTTACACCACACCACGGCAATGCCAGATCTTTAACCCACTAAGCAAGGCCAGGGATTGAGCCGTATCCTTATGGACATTATGTCATGTTGGGTTCTTAATCCAATGAGCCACAACAAGAACTCCAGCAACAGGAACCCCTTTCATTTCAATTTCAAAAATTGATGGTAAAATCCTAGGAACCAAATTTTCCTTGGATCCTAAGTATGTCCCAATGATAAGTTTAGCTTCACCAGTGCTTTAGGAGGGAAATTAACCATAACATTGAAAATTCTTGATAAGAAAACAAGACTAAGGTTACCATTGCTAATTTTAAAGAAATTAAGGAAAAAATTAAATTTACATTTGATGACAATTTATTTAGTCTCTACACAGGCCTCTTTACTAAAAACTTGCCAGAAATTATCCCTGCATCCAAAACCTATCACAAATTTATTCTTAATTTCAATGCCAGTAAAAAAAACTTACTCCTCTTTCTTATCTTTGCCTTTCTCCTCTTCTTTCTTTTTCTTGTCTTTGTCCTTTTCTTTCTTCTTTTTCTTTTCTGGGTCCTTTTTATTTTCAGTTTTATCATCTAGCTTGCTGGAAAAGTGAGAGATGTAGTTGGCAAAATACAAAAATGTTAGGGGCAGAAAAAAGTGGGATCATTTACGCAAAGTCTTACCTCTTCTTTTCTTTTTTCTTTTTCTTCTTTTCTTTTGGTTCTCTACAGAAACAAAAAATAGCTCTGTTACATAATCAAATTCCACTCTGACTTCCATTCTTATTTACTTTCCTCTCCATGGGGCAAGAATTCTGGGCTTTGCATTCAAAAACCTGCCCCTGTGCTCAGAGACCAGAAATCTGGTCTCCTGGTAGAGATTCTACAAAAAATGGACATGCCCCCAAATAATACAACAAATGAACAAATATTTCTTGGAATTAGTGCATGTGGAAAACTGGAGAAAATGGAGGTGGATACAGGCATAAATGCAAAGAGGAAAATTTAAGAAATAACAGAGGACAACAGTGCACTTTCAAAGTCTTGATATATACCCCAAAAAAGGTTATTTAAAATATAAGCTTCTTAACATCATTTACATTTATGTCTGAATAAGCGCTTTGAGAATTTTAAGAAAATGCCATCAATTTTCTCAAGAGGGGTAATCCTGCTAAAGCAGTTTTATGAACAGTCAAAAAGCTCTGTGGCAACATAGTTCAAATCCCAATTCTTAGAATCATTCGCTGGAGTTGAGATCACCTTCTCCTATATACACTTTCTTCTTGAGTGTAGATTATGTGACTAGAGGCCTCTTTCTGCAGTTGCCTTTCTCTATTAGCAGAAGGATGGATTCTGGTGTCAAACAGACCTAAGGTCATTGTACTCTGCCATTGTTGGCTCAGATGTCTTGGGGAAAATGTGTTTTTCAGGCATAAATGAACGGGCATCTCTTTACCTCTGGGATAGTCAGAGAAGGCTGTTTAAGGGAAATAGGTCTAAACCTAGGCCTTGAAGTATGGGTAAGAGTTGGAGAGGTTGAGAAAAGAAAGGATGATAGAGGGAGGGAAATCTTCAGGTGCAACTATACAAATGAACTTAGTCTGGTAGGAATAGCGCAGCAGGAGAAACAGAAGATAAAATGGACAAGGAGATGGCACCTAAGCTTGGCACTGAAGCTGGTCATGTACAAACAGGAATAGAAGATAAAGTTGGATAATGTGGAATTTATTGCCATGAAAGTGCATTCCTATGATACAGGACCTAATGCTGTAGCATAGACCCTGGGAGATGGTGCTGACACACTTCTTGGATGATGCTTAGAAGCTCAGAGAAGCTGATGGCTTACACTAAGTGAAATAGAAATTACAAAATGCATGGCAGATGGTAGAGGAAGGTATTGGAAAGATTCAGAGAAGTCGTAGGCTGAAATGATATGCTAAGTAAGGAAAATAGCTCCTCTAACTGATTATGGCCCAGAAGAGGGCTCAGAGGCTACAAAAACGATAGGCAATGTGCTGGTGAGGGGGGCACCCCCACTGCTGAGAAGCTCAGTGGTGCTGTTCTCTGTAGACCAGGACTAAGATTGAGAGATGCTGAATTAGATTCCCTGAGAGCAACAGGGATGACAGGACCTAGAAAATACAGAGACCAATGGCAGTGCTTACCTGTCAGAAGAGAAAAGGATCAGATAATTTTTGTTTTGATTTGGTTTGGTTTTTGTTTGTTTGGTTGGTTGGTTGTTTTTTGGGGGGGTTTTTTTTTTTGGCTGCCCTGCGGCATATGGAGTTCCCAGGCCAGGGATCAGATCAGAGCCGAAGTTGCAACTTAAGCCACACCTGCTGCAATGTTGGATCCTTAACCCACTGCACTGGGCTGAGGATCGAACCTGTGTCCCAGGGCTCCCAAGACACCGTGGATTCAGTTTCCACAGCAGGAACTCCTAGATCTGATAACTGTAATGAACAGAAAGGTGAGCATGGAAGCCAGGGTCTTAACTCATAGAAAGCTATGGAAGAGATTAATAAAACAATGCATTCTTAGATGGATGGACATCCTGCTGGCATGTTAGGGTACTGTTTAAGCATATATAAGAAAAAAAAATCAGGAATGGATGATCAGGAGGTTGAGGGCAACTTACCCAATAAAAAGTCATAACCCCTTGAATGGTTTCTAAATGTGAGGTAGTCCTTAGAAATGAAAACACTGACTGGAGGAGAAGCCAAGCCCCCATGAAGAAGGACTCTGCAAAGCCATAGCAAGTATATTCAATAATGATTTCCCAGGCTTTCTTCCAAAAAAAACCCAATGGTCATTTACTTACGCAAATGAGGAGGTAAAAAAAGAAAGAGTCCCTAGATACGTTCAAGACCATTTGCGACAGGACCCAAGTTACTATTGAGACCCAGGGACTAAAGCATCATCATAACCCACTCCCTTAAAATGAGAGACATATGATGGTTTGGTAGCTTCCACTGGGTCTAAGAACGCCCCCTTGTGGTCATTTCTCCACTTCATCAATGTAAACATGGAATGCATCTATTTGGTCATTGGCAGAACCCTCTTCTCCACTAGTTCCTAGAGGTGTGAGAACTACCTAGTGGAACAGAAAATGGCTGCTTGACTGTGAGCTGAATTCTGCCAGAACTAACAAGTCAAAAGGTTGTAAAGCATCTCTCATATAAGAATTGCTATATTTGGGATTGAGCAGGTGGCTTGGCATCCTCTCCCCATGTCATCTATTGCTGTTGCATCGAAGCTATTCCTCACCCTCCCTGTGGCCATATACGAGGTTTGTAGGAGCAGCTGATAGCATGATTTGTGGATGAGTCAACTTGGCATCTGAGTGCAAGCCAAAATGAGCTATTGTCTACAATACAGCCCTACTTAGAGGTGGCCTTAAAAGATAGTGAGGTTAATCTTACTGATGGCATAGTTTCAAGCAATGCACAGTTATCCACCCTGTATGGAAAAAGAAATGTCCCAACTTAGGAATATGTAAGAATTCATGGGCAGTCACAATGCCTTGGCTAGTTGGTCAGGGACCAGATGAAAAAATATTGAAAGATCAAGAAAAATAGTTTTGGAAAATAGGCAGACTGAATGGATTGACAGACATGACCACAAGGTTTTAAAATCTTTGTATCCCATGTTGCTGCCCATCAAATAGCATATGCCACGGAGAAGAAAAAAATAACCAAGTATACAGAACGACTCAACGAGCTGACAAAACCAGCCTCCCCAAAGCTGGATGTGAATGGAGCACTATAATGGCAGAGATGGAAGTTATCCAGAAGTTCAACTTCTCCCGCTGCCAGATCCTATTCCCGTAATTTCCTTCTAGGTATCGTTTCTGAGAGTACTCCCAGTAAACCTCTGTAATACAAACCTCCAACTCAGAGACCATCTCCTGGGGAACTTAATCTAAGACACACTGGTTCAAAAAGGGAAGAATTAATTATGTTTATTTTTTTCAGCGACCCTAATCCTAACCACACAGAGAAGCATTGCCCGCATGCAGTTTTTCTACTCATATTCAAACACATACACACATAATTCTTTTTTTTTTTTTTTTTGGTCTTTTTAGGGCCGCACCCATGGCATATGGAGGTTCCCAGGCTAGGGGTCTAATCGGAGCTGTAGCCACTGGCCTACACCAGAGCCACAGCAACTTGGGATCTGAGCCGTGTCTGCGACCTACACCACAGCTTACGGCAACGCTGGATCCTTAACCCACTGAGCGAGGCCAGGGCTCAAACCTGCAACCTCATGGTTCCTAGTCAGATTCGTTAACCACTGCACCACGACGGGAACTCCCACACATAATACTTTCAACACGGGTAGCCACATTTTTCAAAAGGAAATAACCAAATGACAAAATAATAAATATCTTTGTCATTGTGGTAGATACAGTTTGCCTAATAAATATGTGCAGTATAACAGATTCAGATGCATTTCTACCACCCCTTTTTTCTTTCTTTCTTTCTTGCCTGTCCCAAGGCATATGGATTTTCCAGGCCAGGAATCCAATCCAACCTGATCCTCAGCAGTGCTGGATCCTTAACCCAATGTGCCAGGCCAGGGATTGAACCTGTGTCCCTGCCACTGCAGAGACACTATCAATCCTGTTGTGCCACAGCTGGAACTCCTATTTCTACTTTTTTTAAAAAAAACTTGTTTTCTTCAAAAACAAAGGTTTGGTTCTATTGTGAATGTACTTACTGCTCCTTATTGCTGCTGTTGTTAACATTGAAAAGTGCAATGGCTCCAGGCAAGTACTGCTCCCTAGAAAATGAAAGAGTACAGTGAAATCATAACCGTCACCCTGTGTGTAATGTCCACGGTAAGTGAACAGTCTTCACACATCCTTTTCAGCTTCTACCCATGACCAACTAGTGCCTAGACAAGTTTTTGAAAATATAGACCCTCCACCAAGCACGAGTTGCTGAATGAACCGAAGTGATTCGTAAATGCCTATGCATCAATATTTACAATGCATCCCATTACCATCCTCCATGCCCTGAGGGAGCCAAGCTGGGTGCTGCTGACTCCCAGAAAGAGATCTAAGGCTTCAGTTGTCAGGGAAGATAGGAAGGGAAGACAAGACAAATGAAAAGAGTATGAAAGCTGAAAGTGGTCAGTGGGAAAGAAACAGGATGGGGGGAAAAATGGGGAGAAAACCAAAGAAAAAGTCAATATGTGTGACAGGGTAGACACTCGTCATCCACACCAACCCCACACTCCCGCCACATCCTCAGAGTTGTGCTTGAAGTTTCCATGAGTGCATTTTTTTTTTTCCTACTAAGGATTTTGTTCACTTTTCTCTTCTAGCTACACACTCTAGGGCTCTGCTTCCCTGAAAGCAGAGTCAAATGGGACAGGGCATTTTAGAGAATGATAGCTAACCCCCTCTCCTATAAAACTGCTTGGAAGAAAGATCAGAGAGGAAGAAATCAGAGAGGACTAAAAGCATGAGGTTTCTCAAGGGATGGGCTCAGGGAAAAGGACGAGCAAGTGTGTTTACAACTTGGAGCCCCAATGGTAGTTTCCCACGAGAAGAAAAGGCTAAGGGACAGACGTAGCGATTTACTCCCGAGAGCTGCAGAGTGGCTGAGGAGCAGGAGCGTTTGCCAAGCCCACGGAGTGAAGGGGTAGAACAACTTTCTTTCGTCTAAATAATAGTTTAAAAACAGACGTGGAGGGGTAGATCATATGGCTCACCTCTGTGAGGTTGTCCCTTTCCATATGTATTACTCCTAAAGGAATCCCTTCCATGGGGGTTTTCACTCTCTGATTCTTCAAACATAGAGGCACTATCATCGTCATCAGAAAAGGAGCTAAGGGTCCAATAAGAGACAGAGAGGAATTAGCTCAATGTTTAAACCGTTGTAGGGGGAAAAACATTTCACATTGGAGGGACTTTTGACTCATCTCTTCTCCTTCCCTCTCAACGAATACAGACCACAACCCTTAGTAACAGTAAAATGAGGGAGTTCCCACTGTGGCTCAGTGGAAACGAATCCAATGAGTATCCATGAGGATTTGGGTCTGACCCCTAGTCTTGCTTAGTGGGTTGGAGATCCTGCGTTGCCGTGGGCTGCGGTGTAGGTCACGGATGTGGCTCAGATCCCGATTTGCTTTGGCTATGGTGTAGGCTGGTAGCTGCAGCTCCTATTTGACCCCCTAGCTTGGGAACTTCCATATGCCGTGGGTACGGCCCTAAAAAGCCAAAAAAAAAAAAAAGAGTGAAATGAGAACTGTGCAGAATATGAAATTAGACAGAGCATATACACGATTCAGTAAAACACATGTAATTAAGAAACTACTTTCTAGGGAGTTCTTGTTGCGGCTTAGCGGTTAACGAACCCAACTAGTATCCATGAGAATGCGAGTTTGATCCCTGGCCTTGCTCAGCGGATTGATGATCTGGCATTGCTGTGGCTGTGGTGTAGGCCGGCAGTTACAGCTCTGATTCAACCCCTGGCCTGGGAACCTATACCAAGAGTGAGGCCCTAAAAGACCAAAAAAAAAAAAAAAAAGAAGAAGAAGAAGAAACTACTTTCTAGGTCTTTCATATTTGTATTGTTGATGTATTCATTAATATCAATATTTATCAAATAGAGAGTATGATATGATATCTGTACTTTAGATCATATTATACAGTTTTCAGAACTAACTTGTTATAACCATTTCCTTCCACTAAAAATAATCAACCACATTTATACAAGTTCTGCTCATTAATTGGGTAGCCACTTTATTACTTTAAATATACCTTTAAAATGTGTTAGCGTTTCACAGTCATTTTTTCCCATTTCTCTATGGCAGTGTTATCTTCATAGATGTGAAATGTTCCATGAAGAAAGTCTTGCCAGCGACTAAGGAAATATTTGGCATAGATGCTTCTAAAGAATGACCACAATAATATCTATGTTCATTTGTTAAAGTTTTGCTGTTTCAAAGTATAAATAAATTCATAAAATTAAATTACAAATTCAAGGTTTCAAATTGAAAGCTAAACTAAAATTAAGCCTAGTCAATTTAAGAACTGCAGCTGGTATTAAAAATACTTAGAATAAAAACACTTAGGAAAATGGGAGTTCCCATCATGGCGCAGTGCTTAACGAACCCAACTAGGAACCATGAGGTTGCAGGTTCGGTCCCTGGCCTCGCTCAGTGCGTTACGGATCCGGGCTTGCCGTGAGCTGTGGTGTAGGTCACAGACACTGCTCGGATCTGGTGTTGCTGTGGCTCTGGTGTAGGCTGGTGGCTACAGCTCCAATTAGACCCCTAGCCTGGGAACCTCCACATGCTGTGGGTGCAGCCCTAGAAAAGGCAAAAAGCAAAAAAAAAAGAAAGAAAGAAAGAAAGAAACTTAGAAAAATGCAGGCATTTACCTGCATGCTCCATTTTCCATCCTTCTTATTTCCTTTTCAATATCTGGTACGATTACATTGGGAATGTTTACAAAGAACGCCGGGTGTTAATAATACTTTTCTTCATGTTTAATTTAATATCTAAGGAGAAAAAAAGGCTTGTTAGTAAGAAGACTTCTTATATATTTACACATGTAATCAAAAGTTTCAAAAGAGTTCCCCTGTGGTGCAGCAGGTTAAGGACATGGTGTTGTCACTGCAGCAGCTTGGGTTGCTGCTATGGCGAAGGTTCAGTCCCTGGCAAGGGAACTTCCATGTGCTACAGCTGAAAAAAAATTTTTTTTCCACTCTGTCATTCTTCTAAGGCTGTATTAACAATCTTACTTTCAGTGAGAGATAGAAATGACTTTTTAATAGAATACAATAGTGGTCTAAGCCCTTAATTACTAGTAGCTGGGTTTCTACGTATTTTTAAAAATTCAAGAATGTACCAGAGGTATAGACTTCTTTTTTTTTTTTAACTTTGGATTTACCCCCAGCTTTGAAGTATTTAGTTAATGTAGATGCAGAACAAAACTATAGAGACTTAGTATACAAACTGACAAGTAACGAAAAAAAGCAGTAAAATAAAATACCAAATGAGTGTAAGCAAGCTTTGAATTTCTACAGGCATACAGGGGAAAAAAAATGGGTCTTGAATGGTATTCAAACTCTGGAGTAAATGAAGATGCAACCTATCCACATTTCAGCAAGTCCTCTAGGTTATTCTGACAGGTATAAAGTTCAGCTTCCCGTGCACACAGTTCGGGCATTAGAAAACACCAAAAACAGAGAGATCCTGAATTCCCTCTAAGTCCAACCTGGCGGCAGATTGGAGCCCAGCTTCACGCAAGTTGAATGGCAGGCAGGCCCATCCGCTCTTCCCTTCGTGCCCAAATCTCTGCCTGAGCTCAGCGACCATGCCCCTGCACTCATGACTGACCCCAAGTTCTGATGCGCTGCAGTGATGTGGCCTGGAACCTCCAGAAGATCCTAATGGGCTTGGACTCTGTGCCTGTATGCAGGTACACTCACTGCTTTCCAACCATGGACACAGAGACCTGTCGTTGAAGCCCTGCCGTCCCAAGGGCCCAGCTGTGCCTCGGGCATCCCCTCCCCAAACCCACTCAGGTCACAGGTGCTGCCCTCTGGGGATTTCATCCCTGATCATGTTTCCCCCTAAACGTTCATGGAGGAAACACCTGATGTCCCAGAAAACCCACCCAGGTGGCCACTAGGTGTCCATCCTGGCCTCCCCTTTCCCAGGCCAAGGCTCCCCACTAGTAAATTACCAGGTGTCAGCAAAAAAAAAAAAAAAAAAGGAAACTATGGATTAAAGAACAGCTGTCATTTCAGTAAACAAAGAATGTTGCCTATAAAATTGGGTCGTGATGATCATTGTACAACTATAAATGTAAGCATGTTGCCTACCCTTCGGGTAAACAACAAATGAATGTCACCTGCCATCAAGTCATCAGCCACTACAGCCACCAGGATAGGTGCACCTTGAGAGGGATTCAGGATAGAGAAAAACAAAATATTGGCCCCAGATAGTTAAGATGTATATCAAAGGAATAATTTGATATAGAGACTCTTTTTTTTTTTTTTTGTCTTTTTTCCAGGGCCGCACCTGCGGCATATGGAGGTTCCCAGGCTAGGGGTGTAATTGGAGCTGTGGCCGCTGACCTACGCCACAGCCACAGCAACACAGGATCCTTAACCCACTGAGCGAGGCCAGGGATCGAACCCTCAAGCTCATGGTTCCTAGGCGGATTTGTTAACTTGTTAACCACTGAGCCACGACGGGAACTCTGATATAGAGACTCTTGACTCTTGCCAAACACAGAAAAGCACTAAAAGCATTGACTTGAGATGTCTGGTATTTGTGACTAGTGTAATCTTTTGATGTTTGACTCCATGCTTTTTTTTTTTTTTTTAAGCAAAAACTCCTATATATCCTGGTTCCTCCCTTACCTCTTTGGATCAGTCCCTCCGAGCTGTCTGAGAAGCTGCCTTCCCTGGCTATAGTCCTCAGTAAGGGCACCCAATAAAACATAATTATCAACTTTGAGGTTGCGTATTTTTTTTGGTTGACAAAACAAAACATTATCTCTTCACAGGCTCCAAAAACACTGCCACAACTTACCAGTTCTTGTATTGAAGGTCACCTGCCACTGCCCTGCTGATAAAAACCAAAGAAGGCCAACATGAAGAGAGGATGCCTTGGGGTGCTGGACAACTGCAACAGGTCCCATACTTCCACCGTATCCTCCATGGCTCGTCTTCCATCTATCCATCCCTCCATCCATCCATCCCCTCCCCAACAACATGCACACCCAGCCTGTACCTCCAAGTTTTAATTATATGGATTGGGGATTTTTCCTGTGTTATTTTTCTACCACTGATCTCTGGGTTTTGGTGGAAAACTTGCCTTTGTTAGGAATAAAATAGGAAAGAAAGAACCAAAAGAAAAAAGAAAAAGAAAAAAAATCATTTGATATGGAAAAGTATATAAAGCACATTTCATTCTTTAAAATATTAAGTCTTTGGAGAGTTCCTGTTGTGGCTCAGTGGTAATGAAAACAAGTAGTATCCATGAGGATACAGGTTCGATCCCCGGCTTTTGTCAGTGGGTTAAGGATCCAGCATTTCTGTGAACTGTGGTGTAGGTCACAAAGGTGGCTCTGATGTGGCATTGCTGTGGCTGTGGCATAGGCTCCACATGTAGCCCCGATTTGACCCCCTAGCCTGGGAACCTACATATACCACAATACATATATGGCATACAACTGGCATCATACCTAATGATGAATCACTGAACGTGTTTGCTCTAGAGTCAAGAAAAGGCAAAGATATTCGATAGGTATTCAGATTGTACTGGTGGTCTAGCTCTTGCAGAAAGCCAGAAAAGAAGGAAGGAAGGAAGGAAGGAAAGGAAAAGAAAGAGGAGAGAAAGAAAGAGGATCCATACAGGAAACAAACTGAAACTATATTTTCAGATGATGTGATCGTATATGCAAATAACCCTAAAGATTCTAGGAAGTTCCCATTGTGGCTCAAATGTAACAAACTCAACTAGTATCCATGAGGATGTGTGTTCAATCCCTGGCCTCACAGTGTGTTAAGGATCTGGTGTTGCCATGAACTGTGGTGTCGTTCACTGACTTGGCTTGGATCCAGCATTGCAGTGGCTGAGGCATAGACTGGCAGCTGCAGCTCTGATTTGACCCCTGGGAACTTCCATATGCCACAGGTGCAGCCCTAAAAAAAACAAAACAAACAACAACAACAGGAGTTCCCAACATGGATCAATCTGACTAGTATCCATGAGGAGGCAGGATAAATCCCTGGCCTTTCTCAGTGGGTTAAGGATCTGGCGTTGCTGTGAGCTATGGTGTAGGTTGTAGATGTGGCTCAGATCTGGCCTTGCTGTAGCTGTGGTGCAGGCCAGCGGCTACAGCTCCAATTGGACCCCTAGCCTGGGAACCTCCATAGCCACGGGTTTGGCCCTAAAAAGCCCCCCCCCAAAAAAAAAAATCTAAGGGAGTTCCCTGGTGGCCTAGCAGTTAAGGATTCGACATTGTGGACTTCCCTTGTGGCTCACAACATAACTACATGGTGTAGCTTCTGCAGTGGCTGTGGCTTAACCCCTGGCTCAGGAACTTCCATATGCCACAAGTGAGGACACTTGTTCTTATTTAAAAAAAAAAAAAGGGATTCAGCATTGTCACTGCTGTCGCTCAGGTTCGATCCCTGGCCCAAGAACTTTGGCATGCTGCAAGTGCAGCCAAAAATAGAAGAATCTATAGAAAAATATTAAGATAAATCAGTGAATTGTCCAGGTCACAGGACAAAAAATTCAAAAGCTAATTTTATTTCTGTATGTTAGCAATGAACAATTAAAAAATGAAACATACATTCCAAGAAATTAATGTCTATGTCCAATTCAACAGATAAATACCATGTACAATGTTCCCTGCCAGATGCCGTGAGAAAGAAGCCCAGATATGACTATGGCCCTAAAGAACTCACAGCTAGTGCTGGGAGCAAGACAAGGGCACCACCCTGAGCAAAAGAAACAACAACAAAAAATGTTCGTGATGTCACCTCTTCCCTTCCCAAGATTACCTTTTCTTTGCTTCAAAATTAGTGGACATTTTAATAGTGTTGGAAGAAAAATTTGATAGCTGGAAAAGGGGAAATTTGGATGCAGAATCACACACACAGAGGGAAGGCTATGTGAAGATACACAAAGAAAACTCAACGTGAAGAATGGAGCATTTGAGTGATGCACCCACAAGCCAAGGAGTGCCCGCCCCTACCAGAAGCTAGCAAAGAGCATGGAACAGATTCTTCCCTTGTGCCTTCAGAGGAAGCATGGCCTCTTCAACACCTTGGTGTAGTATTTCTGTATTCTAGAACTGAGACATCACATTTCCATTGTTCTAAGCCACCAAGTTTAGGTGAGTTGGTTCCAGCAGTGTTAGGAAACTAGTATTAGGTGGAAAGGGATCTGGAGGGTCAAACAACCAGTATCCAGTACATAGAGGTGGGGTCAGGCCAGGTGTGCTGTGGGAGCCAAGAGGAGATGGGCCTAATCCTCTTCCAGGAGGAAGCTTCCTGAAAAGGCATGGCTAGAGAGATCTTGGGCAAAGAGCAGACAGACACCTGCCAAGCACATTACAGTGTCGAACAGAATTCTAGGTAGAAGCAGTAGCAAGTACCAAAAAGCACCATGAGAGAGCAGGGCCCCTTTTGGTAACCAGAGGGGATCAAATCATAGAGCATACAGTTCTGTGCATAAGTGACAAGAAAAGAAGCGGAGAGGAAAGTAGAGGTTAATTCACTACCTGCATTGAATGTTCTGTTATCTTAACAAAGATGAGTCGCTGGAGGATTCCAAGTGGGGCCATGCCCAGTTTTCTGACTAGATGAGGCAACAGGAAGGAGCTGGGGTGAGAATTTGTAGAAGGATCACAGGTATCACTGGATCCGAACTGATGCAACATGGTGCTGTGATCTCTCACCGGGGAGTTCAGGTAGGAAAGAACCCAAAAGGCAGATACCTGAAAGGATCGGAGATTGGGGTCAGCAGCTGGGGTACAGGGACAAGGGGGCAGAGGAGGGAAGGAGGTTGTGAAAGATTCTTCTAAAGAAAAAATTCACATTTTAATTAAGCTGAAGATGGGAGGGAGTGATGGAAAGGGAGGATGTATTAGGAAATTGGAGGTCATGGAGACAGATATTGCAACAAGGTTGAAGAACAGGTCTAGTGGGAAAGAGAGTAAGAGTTGCAAGCCAAGGAGGCTGCAGTCAGGAAATAAGATGCTGCCCTGAAGGTTATGATGGTGGAGGTGAAGCAGCTCTGAGTTGAGGACTCAGGTGACCTCCGTGGAGAGATGGAAGAAAAGGCAAGAAAAGAATTTGGGACGTTAGGGACTCCGATGTATCTGGTGCATCAGTGGAGGTTGCCCAGAAAGACAATGAGACTCTGTAGGAAAGGGACATCTGTACAGTAGGTGCCAAATTATTTAATGATTGTGGAGTGGTGACAAGGAGATCAGCAGATGCCCAAGACAAAGATTAGAAAGGCAAGCTGCAGTGGGAAAGGAGGAGGGTGGAGTGGAGGATTTAGAAGTGGCAGTTGAGGAGTTCCCGTCGTGGCTCAGTGGTTAACGAATCCGACTAGGAACCATGAAGTTGTGGGTTCGATCCCTGGCCTTGCTCAGTGGGTTAAGGATCCGGCATTGCCTTGAGCTGTGGTGTAGATTACAGATGCAGCTCGGATCCCGAGTTGCTATGGCTCTGGCGTAGGCTGGTGGCGACAGCTCCGATTAGACCCCTAGCCTGGGAACCTCCACATGCTCATATGCTGCGGGAGCAGCCCAGGAAATGGCAAAAAGACCCCCCCCCCAAAAAAGAAGTTGAGAGTTG
Organism: Phacochoerus africanus; assembly: GCF_016906955.1. NCBI lineage: Eukaryota > Metazoa > Chordata > Mammalia > Artiodactyla > Suidae > Phacochoerus > Phacochoerus africanus. The sequence goes on from NC_062553.1 coordinate 37,867,841, forward strand.
GGAAAATGCCCAGCTTCTTTCTAAGCAGACCAGCTGTCTAGTCTGTGCCACGTCAGAATCTGCCCAAATTCTAAACCATTCTTCAGACTTAAGTGAAACATTTCTGATCGCTCTGGGAAATGTTTAAGACCACCCTTCCCACCAGGGTGTGACAGATTCAGGCTATGTGAGAGCAGGCAAGGGAGAAAGAAGTCCATGTTGCTCATTCTCCGCAATGGTCCACCTCTCCCAGCCTCTATATGCACATCAAAACCATAGGGACAGGAGAGAAAGCTAAGAAATATTTATTGAGTGCCTGCCACAGGTCAGCGGTTATGTCAGGTTACCATATTTTTTATAATGATTTTTATTTTTTCTATTATAGTTGTTTTTCAGGGTTCTGTCAATTTTCTACTGTACAGCAAAGTGACCCAGTCACACAAACACACATATATATATACATTCTTTTTCTCACATTATCCTCCATCATGCTCTGTCACAAGTGACTAGATATAGTTTCCAGTGCTATGCAGCAGGATCTCGTTGCTTATCCATATTTAATCCACACAAGAATCTGAGGCATGGCTTTACATTCTCCATTTCACAGGGGAGGATAAGAAACTCAGAGAGGTTAAAGGATGTGCTCAGAGTCACGTGACATTATGGTGGTGCCATTATGGTATGGTGGCTGCAAAGCTCAAGCTCTTTGTGCACAGTTTAGAAAAGGCATGATAGGGGAACTCAATGGCCCCAAGTGACACTTGTTTCTCTTTGCTTCATTCCCATCAATGTGGTCTTCTCCATGAAAGTGTACCTTTTGGATTCACTCAATTATTTATGATGCAGTGATGTACATTCAAAAAGCATGTCTTAAAACATTGACATATGCAAAGCAGTGGCCTTGGGGGTCAAAGGATATCCTTTAGTAGCCAAGTCACCCCCGAATAATACACTTTTCAAAAACCAGTTGATTTAATACATAAATATAGCTTTAACGTAAGTCCTAGCCCCCACTTCTCCCAGATGGCTGCCCCTAAGCCCTTATCATGTAGAAATTCTGAATCCACTATTGTCCTCAGGAAAAATACCAGAAAAGATTTTTTTCTATAATTTCACTAGACTGAACTCCTTAAGAGAGGGAGTTGTTTCTATTTTGTGTTTCATTCTTATAAATCCTTAGTATGAAAAACTGTGCTTAGAACTTTGCAAGGACCCACTGATGTTTGTGGAAAGAATGAACAAGTAATTGAATTAACGAAGGTCCGAGGGAGCATAGGCAGAAGTGATGAAGAAATGAATCCCAATCATCTTTGCTTCACTACAACTCCAACCTCTTTATTAAGGTCTCCTTCCACACTTCCTCTGTTTATCACTTTGTCCCAACCCTTAAAACCCTGGTGCAGTAAGTCAGGGTTTACCTGACTCACTCGAATCTGATCATCACTAGATCTATGCGTGGATCTAGAAACGTGGCATGGATGTGGATCCTTTTTCATCCATCAATAAGAAGTTCTAGACTGCCAAAGCTCCGGGGCTCTGTGTGCTCCAGCAACTCTGTCCACTGGGTCCTTCCATTTATAGCACTACTACCATATATTATATAGAAATTAATAATACATCCAGTCCCACATCCAGCTCATACTTTCATCCAATTTCTTCCACAAAGTTCTGCTTTCACTTCTAGGCAAATATCTCCCCCATTTCACATAAACCGCCCTGCCTACCTTCCTTGGCTCCTTACTGTATTTCATTCATTCATTCATTCTAAACATGTTGAATACCTATTAGCCAAGTTTCTTTCATTGAATTTCTGAAGCACCTATATTAGAGTCCTGTGTCCAGCATATCCAAAACTGGACTTTTGCTTCTTTCCCTGTCAAACCAGCTCTTCTTCCTGACTTGCTATTTCTGGTCATAGAGTCATTGTTCTTTCATGCCCTTAAATTCACTTAGAACTTGGAGTTCATTATCTTTGACTCTTTCCTTCCCACTCACCCACTCTGGCAAGTCTTACAGATCAAATTTTGCAATTACTCTTGCCTGCACTCCCACTTTTTTCATTCTAATTGTCCCTAGGGCTTGTCAGGTGCTTGATATCTTCTTATCTTTGACTGAGTCTCGTACCTGATTTGTGCATTCCCAGCATCACCCTCCCTCCAAATCATCCTGGAAAGTACTCCCAAATTAGTCTTCCTAAGACACATATACTATCTTATTCTTATTCTAGAACCCTCAAGATATCACCATGGTCTACTGAACTATTACCCTTTCTTCTGCAGTGGAGTCCCAATCTCCCTTCCTCCCTCCCTCTCACTTTTTTCCTACCCTTTTTTCTTTCCAAAAAGATACAATGAAATACTACATAGTGGTTAAAAATAACAAAACACTTCTAGATGAAAAGGTATTGGTTGTTCTTAAAGATATAGCATATTACCACGTGTAGGGAAAAAAGGATAGATAGATATTGATATACAGATACAATATATATTTGTGTGTGTGTGTGTAGATTAAAAAAAAAAATTGCAACAAGAAAGCAGTAACAGTTAAGTACCTGATTCTGAAGAAGGGGAACTATGGATGGGACTAGGCAATAGGTGTAGAAAAGAGAATAATGTGTTTTCTGAATACTGTATAATGTAACTTAATGACTTAGTGGGTATGCATAGTCATCCCCATTTCAAAGTGCAAAAGAGTAAAAAATATTATCCATACATACTTCTACCATCAGGAATTAACAACGTTAACTTTTGTCTTTTGTCAAATTTGCTTCTTCACCTTTGATAGGATATGAAAAACAACACAACTTTCCACCTAATGCTGAAGCTCTTTTATCAAGCTGCCACCTCCTAGTTCCAATCTTCTCCTCCCTCTACCCTCTACCCAGAAGCAACCTCTACTGTAAGTTTGGTGTGTGTCCTTCCAGCCCAGCCATCCTTTTACATACCTGCATAATCATCCATAACCAATGCATAGATTGGGACATGATGTTTAGGTATCTTTTTTTTTTTTTTTGTCGTTGTTGTTGTTGCTATTTCTTGGGCCGCACCCGTGGCATATGGAGGTTCCCAGGCCAGGAGTCGAATCGGAGCTGTACCCACCGGCCTACGCCAGAGCCACAGCAACGCGGGATCCGAGCCACGTCTGCAACCTACACCACAGCTCATGGCAACACCGGATCGTTAACCCACTGAGCAAGGGCAGGGATCGAACCCGCAACTCATGGTTCCTAGTCGGATTCGTTAACCACTGCGCCACAACGGGAACTCCTTGTCTAGGTATCTTAAGCAGTATCTTCCTCTGTGTGATTCTGCAACTTGCTTTTTCACTCAAAAATATGTTTTGAAAATGATCTCTGTTAATACACACCGAGCTATTTCATTTTATTATATTGCTTGTTGATATTATAATCTATCTATATATATTTTTTGCTCCTTTTTTTCTACTCATATTTCCTCTATTAATGAAAAATTGGTCTGATGTCTATATCCAGAAGTGGAATTGCTAGTGCTAATTTCAGTTTATGAGAGCTAGCCACATTGCTGCCCAAGGCTGTGTATCATTTTAAAGTCTGTGAGCCCTATAGAGTTATAGCATTCCCCCCAATCCTAACCAACCATTGATATTGTCAAATTTTAACTTTTTTTCCCAATTTGATGAGAGAATTTATTTGTGCTATGGTTTTTGATTTGCATTTTCTTATGAAGTTGAACAAACTCTCATGTGTCTATTAGTCACATGGATGTTTTCTTTGTGAATTGGATACTTATATAGTCTTATCCCATTTTTTTCAGTTGGGTTCTTTAACTCATTCAACACATATTTAATGCCTGCTAGGTGTCAGGCATTATTATCATCCCCCAAATGAACATGTACTCCAGGTCCTCTATTAATTGTACTTTAATTTTACCTTTATGGAATAAGCATAAAATTCTGTAATCTACTAGCATCATTCAAGTACTTTAACATGTAAATTGCTTATGTCATTTAGTACAAATACTTGTGTATCAGTTTGTGGCTTTCAAAGCAATCTAACTCCTATAATCTCATTTAATCATCATCACAACTGTGTTATGATTCATAATAGACTGTATTATGGCACCCAAGCAGTGAACTACTTTTGGGTAAAATTAAAAACTGAACTGAGGAATTCAGTTTGTGAGGCTGGCAGACTACACAGACTTTAAAGCATCATCTTTAAAACAAGGACAGTTGCATATTATGCAGCTTAGAGCCCCCATACCACTCAATTATTTGAAAATAGGCAGAGATGATTCCACATGTATGAGGATTCCTATAGGTCAGTGCTTTATGGAGTAGAATTCCTTGCGAATGTCCCAAAAGATTGTGATACATGATGTAGTTGTTATTTGTACATTATTTGCTATATTGACACGAATAAGCACCATGTACTTTTTTAAGATAAATGATGGTCTCTTGCCCATGAGTGCAAAGCTTTTCTAAACAAGGTACTCTAATCTGCCAATGAAACCAGTAAAATTAGGCTTCATAAAAAAGTGCCGAATAATATGCAGTAAACAGTACACAATATTCTCTGGAGAAGAGCTCTCTGTATTGTTTGAATTTTACACAGTGAGCACACAGTAATTTTATAATAAAAGGATACATTTTTCTATTTTTTCTCAAAAGAACGCATTTAACAACTTGTAGAAATGTTCATGATACATTGTTAAGCACTATTTATATATCATCTTGTTTTATTAACAAGTATGCATACGTGCATGGAAAGGATAAGCACTTTAATGCTAAACATGCTATAACTTTGTCATAGCGGGCTCATCAGTATTTTGCTTTCTTCTTTGTATTCTTCTGTGTTTTCTCCTAATTTATTTTTAAAGTGAGAATAAAAAAGGTAGTATTTTTAAATGAGATTTTGTTTAGTCACAAAAATAATTAGGAGTTCCCATTGTGGTACAGTGGGTTAAGGATCCACATTGACTGCATGGCTACATGGGTTCAATCCCCAGCTTGGCAACATGGGTTAGGAATTCAGGATCGCCACAGCTGTGATGTAGGTCACAGCTGTGGCTTGGATTTGATCCCTGGCCCAGGAATGCCATATGCTGCAGATGCGGCCAAAAAAGAAAATTGTCAGCACGTTTGCTTTAAAATAATGTTTTCCAGTCCTTGTCCAATCTCAGTATCCAACTGCAGAGCTAAGGTTGTTTCTTAATATTTAACAACGTTCCTGGACTTGTGTAACCATCCAGAACGGGCTTGGCTGGCTCTGCAACAGAGAGGCAGCCAATGCTTGAAACCAGCCATCTCCTGCCAGAGGCTTGGGTTCTAGCACCAGCTCTTTACCAAATTGCCAGTGGGGTCGTTCTGAGCTTCAGTTTCCACTTCCTTAAAGCAGAGATGTTAATACCTGCCCTGCCTACTGTAATGATTCTCTACAGGGAGCTAATGAAAAATATTTACAAAACAATATTGAAGGCTGTGAAGTTATACAAATGCAGGTTGATGACATTATTATAGAACCCCCAAGCTCAGGGCAAGAGAGACAACCATCAGCTTTCTTATGGAGATAAGGAGAGCTAAAGTGCTTTAAATAATCTTTTTTGAATCCCTCCCTCCTTGAACTATCATTTTGAGAAGTCATATTTGTCAAAGCAGTTATTTAATAATTATCTTTTAGGATCATAAGTAAACTGTGACTAAAGACTAAACCACAAAGACTAAACCAGAGCACAACAGTGTTGCTATGTGTGCCCACAGCAAGCACAGAGGCCTGTCAGACTTGTTAATTCAATTGTTATCAATTTACAAAGAAAACACAACACTTTCTCAGGAAGAAATAATTTCACTAAGGTCATTGTTATCATCGCCATGACCATTACCTCTTCAATCCACAGAAAATTGACAGAGCAGCCATCATAAAATAAAATCTCGATTAATCAAAAGCCAATTAATAAAACCGTCAAATAACAAATATATTTTTCAGACTCCTTTTTTTCAGCCAAAATAGTTTACAAGAAAACACTGTGCTATAACAGAGTGATTTAAGTGTCAGAAAAGGTTAAGTACTATAAAAGCAAAAATTCTTGGTCTGCACTCCATTCCCAGTGACCAGAACTAGGACTATTTTTCAAATAAATTTAAAGAATTGATTATAACAATACACTAAATCATATATATTATGACCAAGACATCACCAGACCCTACATCATCAAAGAAAATTTTCTTTAGAATCAATCTGCTATACTAATCAAGGGTAAGCATGAAGACTTTCCATGGTTGGAAGTCTTGATGTATTATATTTCCCACTTTCTCCATTGAAATCAGAAAGTATTCCAAATTGTAAAAATTGGCCATAAATTTTTTTTTTACTTTATGATTTTTATTTTTTCCATTATAGTTGATTTACAGTGTTCTGTCAATTTCTACTGTATAGCAAAGTGACCCAGTCATACAGACATATATATATTCTTTTTCTCTTGTGATTCCTCCATTCACTAGATGTATTGACTATATTTTAAATCATTCCTTTAGTCATAAGCCTTCACTTCCTCGTACATACATCTCTGTTTATATATGAATGTCCCACTTTCCCAATCGTCTCTAAGCTTCTAAAGGCAAAGCATTTTTCTTTTTTTCTGTATATCCCCTGGAAAAAATCAAATATAAACTTTTGATGGAAATAATAAAGATGAGTAAACATATACAAAGGCAAATAAATACTTAGAACCCAGCCCTTGAGGTCCTCTGGACTCCACACAGAAATTTCATCAGTCACAAGGAGTAGTTGAAATTTAGGATATTCTTTTTCCTGCTTTCTTACAAAGCTATATCTTATACCCAGAAGAACACATTAAGAGTCCTCATATTTTTACGTCAAACAATTTTCAGATAACATAACCCAATCTGTACTTAATTCATATTTTTGCTTCTCAGAACTTGCGAGCCTGTGCTATATAAGCAGCAGTACCATATAGCTTGCTGCAGTGTGAAGGTAAGAAAAAGAAGAGGAAAGATGGAGTGCTAATAGGCTTCCAGACCCAAAGCAGTTAACGAAAGAACCCTGTAAATATTAATCCAATATGACAATTTTGTGCGTACATAGCCCAACCCTGTAGAGTTGAGGGGTTCATGAAAAGCTTTCCAAAGCAGGGAATATGTAACTGGGTTTTGAAGGATGAATAGGAGTCTTTATCTGTCAAAAATAGAAAGTCGATGAAAATACAACCATCAGCTATAACTAGAAAACGTATGGAAAACAAAGCAAATACTGATGCTTTAATAAATCAAAACAGAGGTATAAACATATGTGAAAATACAACTGTAATTATCACTGGGTTCTTACCTTTGGTTGCTTAAGCAATATACCTGTGTCTTCTAGAGCTGGAAGTCAGTGGTATATCCAAAACAAACAAGGATTCAGTATAAATCATGACATTGTCAAAATCCAGGTTCTAATTTAAATAAAGAAATAAATATGCAAAACCAGCTAGTTTTCTTACTCATTCCCAGGGAAAGAAACGGTTCTGTGGCATTGACAAAGGAGGATTTTCATGAGTCGGTACTGGATTTGCGGATTTGTATACAGATGAAAATAACAGCAACCAAATCACCATTATCCCTTGCAAGAGCCCGAGCTTATTAATATGCGTGAGAGTTTGGAATGGAAGGGAGCATCTTAGAACTATACCTCTTAACATATTTGAAAGTAAATTTAACCACAGGAAATAGTATCTGATGAATTTCATGAAGTTATAGTATCAGTTCACCCAGGGTTACAATCTGGAAAGAACTGTCTAGGTTTTTTACAAAGTATAACTAAATTTTTAAAAGTAGTAGAGTCATAATAAAAACCATTAAAATACAAATAGGGTGCACTTATTTATTCATTGATCTGTTTATTCTGTATTTTGTGGAAGAACTGGCATGTTTGAAATATACCCAGTCAGAAATAAAATAGGATGAGTCTGAGCTTGCCTGAAAGAATAATTCATACTTTAGATGTATAAAAAAGTAAGATATGCCAGTTAGTGTCTAAATGATATTCTAATGATCTAAGAGTAAATTTCCATCAGAATTTTTAATGCAATATTTGACAGTTTACACACTCACAAAACTTTTTTTTCTGCTTTACTGCGGAAAATCAGAATTTCATGAAATAATAAATACTGTCTCCATGTAGCATGACTGCCTTCATTTTAACCTAACAGCTCTAAAAATATGTCATTCTTTCTCCAGGACTTGCAGTATTTGTCCTGCTGAAAAATTAGCCACTGAACAACTCAGTAATGTTTACTGCCTCAGTTCAATGGCTTCACCTTCCAGCAGGGCTACTAGGCTTGCAAAGGAGAAGATACTCAAGGTGCCTGGCAAAGAAAATTAGCAGAGTACCGAGTACTTTCAGAAAACTGGCTTTTGGATTCGAGAATTTTAAAAATATTTTATTTCTAATTATAAAATAAAGCATGTTTCATAAAATTTGGGCAATACAAAAAGAAAGAAAATAAAACAAATACGTCGTTGCCATTTTGGGATAATCAATATTAACATTTTGGTTTATACATATACATATAACTATGACATACAATTAAAAATATAGTAAATCTGATTTCATTTCTTATCATTTTATACTACTAAATATCTATCTAAAGCATCCTCTTTCAGATTACATAATCGATCATATTATTCCACTATTTATTTAATTTTCTTATCATTGGATATTTCCTCTGGTCTAAAATATTTCAAAATAAGTGTTCTAATTCTGAAATTCTTATGCATACTTGTGATTATTATTTTCTTAGAAATGAGATTACTAGATTAAAGTGTATTGCCATTCTTAACACTTTCAATTTTTATTGGCAATATAATTTCCAGAAAATCTGTGTTTACCTGTTTGACTTTAAATGACTCTCATACATAATTTGTTGACTTCTTTCAATTTTTCCCTGATCAATCAAAATTTTACCAAATATCCTACTTTGACCTACTTTTTTGCCATCTTGTATTTAAATACAAACCTTTAAGCTGCTAGTGTGTGTGATTTTCATAAATCAACTCATTGCAAACTTCCTCCAAACTTACCAGTGTGGCCACTTTTGTCACAATTTAGCTTTATGCTAGAATGCTATTGTGTCAGTCTCACTATATCATGCTCCTCTTTAAGCAGAGTTACACAATCTACTTAGGAAAATAAGCCCCTTGCTCTGAGCAACATGGCTTAAACCCATCTCTGTGAAATTACTTGTAAACATTTCAAAAAGCACAAGATGGTAGCAAATGTTAAAAATGACAGGTACAAAGGAATACCACATAATGAATAGACATTCAAGGAAAAATTCTCAAGACTGGAGGAAATTTAATTTTCTCAAAGCAAAATAAATGATTTAAATTCCAAAACTGTGATAGTGTATTGACTTCATTTTATAGAGGAGGAAATGAAGGCTGGGAGATGAAGTCATTTGCCCAGGGTCATAATGGCCTGTATTGTGTCAGTTAGCTGGGATTCACACCCAGAGAGGGTTGCCGGATTTTGCAAATACAGACGCAATAGACGTATGTCCCAAACACTGCATGCAACAAACTCACACTAAAAAAATTACTTAATGTTCATCTGAAATTCGGATCTGACTGGGTGTACTGGTTTTAATCTGGCAACCGTACACGAGGGCTTAGCTCATCCCAGAGCACCACAATGCCTTAATTATCTGCAAGGTTAGAACATGAAAAATCAGGTCCATCAATTGCCATTTCAGCCGTGCTTATCTAACAGCAATAGCAAAGAACACTGTATATGAGAAAACACTTGTTTTTCACCAACTGGTGTTTAGTTTCTCATGCATAAGTTGGATGAGAGCCCCTAGGCACATTAGCAAACCCCTTAGCTCATTACCTGCACAGAAGTGCTCAAAAATGATAGTTTTATTACTACCTATTATATTATGATTATGTTCTTCACATCTAAGAAATTTTCTCCTTGAAATAGTTTAATGTTTCTTAATAACCCAGTTGGGATGTATCATTCCTCAAAGTACTCAGACCCTCCGTGGACCTCCTTAATATTCTTTCTTGTTTGTTTGTTTTCTTTTTTAGGCATGCACGTAAATCATATGTAAATTCCCAGGCTAGAGGTCGAATTGGACCTGCAACTGCTGGCCTATGCCACAACTACAGCAGCAAAGGGTCCTTAACCCAGTGAGCGGGGCCAAGAATCAAAGATGCATCCTCATGGATACTAGTTGGGTTCATTTCCTCTGGGCCTTTTAAAGGCTACAACCCCAGCATATGGAGATTCCCAGGCTAGGGATACAATTGGACCTGTAGCCACCAGCCTATGCCACAGCCACAGCAACACAGGATCTGAGCCGTGTCTGCAACCTACACCACAGCTCACGGCAACACTGGTTCCTTAACCCACTGAGCGAGGCCAGGGATCGAACCTGCAACCTCATGGTTCCTAATTGGATTCGTTAACCACCGAGCCATGTTGGGAACTCCAGGAAAGACTGTTCTTAAATTGAGTGTTCACTTTACCTCTTTTATACCAACTATGACCACTTACTTTTTGGTGGGGGTGGTTTTTGTGGCACCACGTTAGATTTAAATGCAGAGGTTTTGAAGTCACCAGGCCTGAGTTTGAATCACAGCTCCAACAATCACTAGTACATGATACTGAACTTACTGGGTTTCAGTTTCAGTATCCATGGAATGGTCATGATAATATCTTGCAGATTTGTTCTGGGGACTAAAATGAGATGGTTCAGCCTTCCTAAAGCATGATAAGCACTTGATAAATGACTATTATCATAATTTTTGAAAGACAAAGATGAGAATTAAGTTTTATTTTACAAGAATTAGTTTACTGTCATAAACTTGCCTGCTTTCTTAAAAAAGTTGAAAATACATTTTCTGGTTAAGAAATGTACTAGGGTTAATTAGAGCAATCTTTTCTCATACATAAAGATGTAATCCAAACCCATATACCTAAAAATAAGATAATGGATTGGGAACTTGCCCCCATACATAGCCGTGGCATATTCATTCTCTCATGGATCGCTTGTTAGTCAAAACATTCTTAAATGATTCAACAAATTCAATACAACAGTTGGAGCAGTAATTTTTTGGGGGGAGGAGGGGTGCTGAACTCGCAGCATGTGGAGATTCCCAGGCTAGGGATCGAATTGGAACTGTAGCGCCGGCCTACACCACAGCCACAGCAATGCCAGATGCTCGACCCATTGAGCGAAGCCAGGGATCAAATCTGCATCCTCATGGTTACTGGTCAGATTCATTTCCACTGAGCCACGACAGGAACTCCTGGAGCAATAATTCTAATAAAACTTTCTTCCTCCTGCCACCTTAACTCCTGGTTGACATCATAAAACTTCATAGGCCGACAGCTGCAGCTCCCAGGATGCCATGATACTGCAGCATGATTTGGTATATACATGAAAGTGTGTTCTTTTCTGAGGTGATCCAGGATTTCAATCAAAACAAAACAAAATTAAACATACTCTTACTCTCTTGGATTTAGGTAAATCAGAAAAATGTTCTGGGATGTATGTTTTGTTTTCCCTCCAAAGGGTGGTTAGCTGGACCCAGTCTATCAATTTCTTTTCCTGGGGCCTGCAGTAACCTTGACTGATGGAAAGAACATAGCCTCAATGGATTATCTGTTTAGTAAGCTACTTTTAGTCTGGGTCCCGTTCTTGCTTTGTCAGCTCCCTCTAAATCTCGATAATCCTGTTTAAACTGCCTCTAACTATGGATACTCATGTGCATGACATTGATTCTTTTGTATTTTCATTTCAAAAAGTGTGTGCTTCGAGGGATTCTGACTCTTGGCCCTAAATTATTAAATGTTTGATAGTCGGCCTTCCAATACACCAAGACCTTCAGTCAGAGGGATTAATGATGTGTCCTTAGCACTTATAAACATAATAATCACGTCTCATGTAATTCATTATTTAATGTCTGTCTTCCCTGTAAGACCTTTTTTTTTTTTTTGTCTTTTTGCCTTTTCTAGGGCCGTTCCCGAGGCATATGGAGGTTCCCAGGCAAGGGGTCTAATTGGAGCTGTAGCCACCGGCCTGCACCAGAGCCACAGCAACACAGGATCCGAGCTGCGTCTGTGACCTACACCACAGCTTGAGGCAATGCCGGATCCTTAACCCACTGAGCAAGGCCAGGGATCGAACCTGCAACCTCATGGTTCCTAGTCAGATTCGTTCACCACTGTGCCACGATGGGAACTCCTCCCCTGTAAGACCTTTAAACTCCACAACGGCAGGGACCGGTGTTTGTGTCGTTCACTACCGTAACTCCAGTGTCTAGTTCAATGCCATGCCTAGTCATTCATTCAATAGATACTTATTCCTCTAAGCACTGGGAAGTCAAACAAAACTAAGTTCCTGCCCTCATGGCGTATGCATTCTAGTGGAGGAAGAAAAACAGTAACAATGCAGAAAACACAAAGAAGTCAGATGGTGATCAATAACATGATAAAGCAAGGCAGAGGGATAGAAAATGACGGGGGGCTGGGGCAGACTGTTTTTGATGGGGTAAACAGGGAAGCCCTCATCCAGCAGGGATCTCAATATAGGCACAGAGCTAGCCACAGCCAGATCCTGCCTGGCAAGGAAACATGCTCCAGGCCCAAAGGCAGGACTGTGTTTGAAATATTTAAAGAACAGAAGGAGGCCAGGCAGCTAAGTTAGAGGAAGCAAGGGGAGGATGGGGTAGGAATTAAGGTCTTAGCGGACAGATCATGTAAGGAACCCTGAAGGCTATTAGAGCAATTCGGTGAGAGATGGCAGTGGTTCAGACCAGGATGCCAAAGTGGAGGTGGCGAAAAGGGGATAATTTTTTAAGATAGAGACCATAAGACTTGATGGTTGATTGGATGTGGGCTGTGAGTGAAAGAGTGGAATCAAGGATGACTTTAGATTTTTGGTTTTTGTCTTTTTTTTTTAGGACCATACCCACAGCATCCTAGGCTAGGGGTTCAATCTGGAGCTGTAGCCTCTGGCCTACGCCACAGCCACAGCAAAATAGGATCTGAGCCACATCTGTGGCTTACACCACAGCTCACACAACACAGGATCCTTAACCCACAGAGCGAGGCCAGGGATCAAACCCACATCCTCATGGATATTGGTCAAGTTTGTTACCACTGAGCCATAGCAGGAACTCCTAGATTTTTTTTTTTTACCTAAACAAATATATAAGAGGATGCAATATAATGAGGTAGGAAGGACACCAAGAAGAACAAGATAGGGTGGAGGGAGATTGGAGGTTCTGTTTGGAAAATAAGTTAGGGCATGTCTGTACCTCAGCAATATCATTGAAATGAATAAATGAAAAGCTTATGCATTTTCTTGTACCTGTAATTGCTTTATTAATCAGGATCCTAGCAAGAGGAAATGAAGGCTGTGTAGTTCTGAGAGCAGCAATTACTGATAGCAAGTTAGACAGTAGACCTGCCTTCCACTGCCTTGAATGCAAAGTTTCTAAAACAAATTCCACTGGGAAATTTGAGTGTCCAGGATGCCGTGATACTGTAGCATGATTTGGTCTATACATGAAAGTGTGTTCTTTTCTGAGGTGATCCAGGATTTCAATCAATTTACCTCCCCCAAATAGCTAATATACAGCAATATATTAATTTAATATACATTTATTAAGTACCTGTTAACTCTTCTTTATTTAGTAAACTTTAGAGTCTAAAATATGTAAAATGTATAAAATTGAGAAAGTGCTATTGCTCATATTCGGTTAAAAAAAATAGGTAGTATTACATACAAGGCACTGGGGTAGGGAGTGGCCATAACATCACTCACTATGAGAGGCATTCTAGTCTAATAGTCAGGAATATCATTTTTGAATGTTAGACACACTTTGGTTCAAATTCCAAGCCTCCCACTTGCTAGCTGTGTTACCTAGGGCAAGTTATAAAACTTTTCTGTTTCTTATATATGATAATACTTACATGTAGAATCTTTTAAAATGATATAAGTGAACTTATTTACAAAACAAATAGACTCACAGATAATTTATAAACAAACTCATAAATAGAAACATAGAAAACAAACTTATAAATTACCATAGAATGACAGCAAGTAATCCTAAAATTAATATAGACCCATAAAAGACCCAGAATCATCAAAGCAATCCCGAGGAAAAAGATCAAAGCAGGAGGCATAACCTGCACAGACTTCAGACAATACTATAAAGCTACAGTGATCAAAATAGTGTGGTATTGGCATAAAAACAGACACATGGATCAAGGGAGTAGATGAGAGAGCCCAGAAATAAACTCATACAGCTATGGTCAATGAACCTTTGACAAAGGAGGCAAGAATATACAATGGAGGAAAGATAGTCTCTTCAGCAAGCAGTGTTGGGAAAGTTGGACAACCACATGTAAGCCAATTAAGTTAGAACACACCCTCCCACTACACACAAAAATAAACTCCAAATGGCTTAAAAACTTAAATATAAGACATAACACCATAAAACTCCTATAGGAGAACATAGGCAAAACATTCTCTTGCTTAAATCATGCCAATGTTTTCTCAGGTCAGTTTCCCAAGGTAATAGAAATAAAAGCAAGAATAAACAAATGAGACCTAATCAAACTTGTAAGCCTTTGTACAGCAAAGGAAACCCATTAACAAAATGAAAAGACAACCTGTGAAAGAAAATATTTGCAAATGACATGACAACATGAGATAAATTTCCAAAACATACAAACAGCTCATGCAACTCAATAATGAAAAAACAAACAACTCCATCAAAAAATGGGCAGAAGACCTGAATAGACATTTCTCAAAAGAAGACATACAGAACAGGCACATGAAAAGATGCTCTATATTGCTAATTATTGGAAAAATGGAAATCAAAACTACAATGTGGTACCACCTCACACCAGCCAGAATGGCCATCATCAAAAATTCTACAAATAGTATCAATGAGGATGTGCATTCAATCCCTGGCATTGTTCAATGGGTTAAGGACCCGGTATTGCCATTAGCTTTGGTGAAGATCACAGAGACAGTTTGGATCTGGTGTTACTGTGGCTCTGGTGTAGGCCAGCAGCTGCAGCTCCGATGTGACCCCTAGCCTGAGAATTTCCATATGCCATAGGTGCAGCCCTAAAAATAAATTAATTGATAAGAATAAATGCTAGAGAGGGTATGGAGAAAAGGGAGCTCTCCTATACTGTTGGAGGGAATGTAAATTGGTGCAGCCACTGTGGAAAACAGCATGGAGGTTCCTCATAAAACTAAAAATAGAGTTGCCATATCATCTAGCAATCCCACTTGTCTGCAAATCCCATATTTGTCTGGGCAAATATCCAGACAAATCTGTAATTCAAAAAGAATCATGCACTCAATGTTCATAACAGTGCTATTTACTACAACCACGAAATGGAAAAACCTAACTGTCCATCAACAGATGAATAAAGAACATGTGGTGTACATACACAATGAAATATTACTCAGCCATTAAAAAGAATGAAATACTGCCATTTGCAGCAACGTGGATGGATCTA
Source organism: Phacochoerus africanus (assembly GCF_016906955.1). Classification (NCBI taxonomy): domain Eukaryota; kingdom Metazoa; phylum Chordata; class Mammalia; order Artiodactyla; family Suidae; genus Phacochoerus; species Phacochoerus africanus. The sequence goes on from NC_062553.1 coordinate 37,883,346, forward strand.
GAGATTATCATACTTAAGAGACATGAGTCAGGAGAAAGACAAATCCTACTATGTAGCCCAGGGAATTCAATACCTGTGATAAACCATAATAGAAAAGAATATGAAAAATAAAGTACATATATATACGTAATGGAATCAATTTGCTACTTTGCTGTACAGCAGATATTACAACATGAAAAGGTAACTTGACTCCAAACTGGACAAAATATATGAAACAGTTTTCTTCAAAATATTGGGCAACAGATAGCACAGGAGTGTGATACTTGAGAGAGGGGGAGAAAATGAGTTGAACCCTGCCCAGAGGCAATTTCTGAACGGTGGCATAAGAAAAGGAAATTAAGTAGATCCCAACAGTCTTGCTTAGTTGAAAAGTCAGAAACATGATCTTGGAGTCTAAGCAGCTAGAATCTGCATAGCAGAGTTCTAGAGAGGAGGAAGCTATACAAAGAAAGAACTCCAAAATCTGCAGAGGGGTCTCTTCGAGTTTTTGGTGGAATACTGCACATGCCTAGGCTGAAACCCCACAGGCAATGAATAACTGCCAGGGAACCAAATTATAAATAATTCACAGAATTCATACAGACCATGGAGACAGTCAAGTTTCTACCTGTCAGCTTCAGAGATCTCATTGAAGACTCAGGCATTAATAGAACACACAGAAAAGCCACAGTTTAGTAGTAATGCTAAACTGGATCTAGTGTAAAGGACATCTTAATCTACCATAACAAATCTTAAAACAAGCTTGTAAAGCATCCAGCAAGTCTCCAAGTAACTCATCTCCCTTTCTCTCTTTTAGGGAGGCAAGAAATAGCCAAAGACTTCACAATGTCACATCATAATGTTTGGCACTCACTCAGAAATTTCTTGACACAAAAAAGAAGAAAGAAAATGTGATCCCTAATCAGGAGAAAAATCAGTTGCCAGTTGCAAATCTAGAAATGACAGAGAGGATGCTACAATTAGCAAACAAGGAACTTAAATATATATATTGTATAAATGTATAATATTATATATTATATAAATATAATAATATATAAATATTATTATATGTATTAAATAACTATTATATATTATATAATTATATATTATATAAACATATATAAATATATATTTTAAATGTGCTCAGGAATTCAAAACAAAATGTACATAATGAGTAAAAATGTGAAAGATGTGAAAAAATATGAAATACATAAAAAAAACAAATGAAATTTTTAGACATTAAAAATTAGAGATTAAAATTAGACTTTCTGAAATGAAAAATTCACCAGATGTCTATTAGTGGAATAAACAATAAAGAAGATAGGCTCAGTAAACTTGAAGACATAGCATTAGAAGCTCACCAAACTGAGGCAAGAGCTAGAACTTCAGAGTCTCAGTGACTCATGAGACTATATTAAGTGGCTCAACATAACTGGTGTCCTAGAAGGGATACGGTGAAAACAAACATTTGAAGAACTAATGGCCAACAATTTTCTAAATCTGATGAAAAGTGTAAACCTGCACATTCAAGGATCTCAATGAACTCACGTGGAATAAACAAAGACAATCACACCAGGCAAATATGAGCCCAATTACTGAAAATAAGTGGTAAAATTTTTTTTTCTTAACACCCAGAAAGGGAAAATAGGTACATTACCTACAGTGGGAAAAAAGACAAATGAATAGTCACAACCTTTTCATAGAAACAATATAAGCCAGAAAACAATGGAAAAATATGTTTAAAGTGTTGAAAGAAAGGAAATACCATAAATTTATATTTCTGTACCAAGGAAAAAGAATTTTCAAAAACAAAGACGAACAACTTTTTTTTTTGGGGGGGGCAAATAAAAATGAAGCTTACTGCTAGCAAATCTGTATTATAAAAAAATGGTAAGGGAATTTTTTAGTTTTTAATCCAACCACATCCATAATAACAAAATACACTACCAGACTAAAAAGGATAATTAAAAACAAAGACTGTCAGTTTGGTTAGAAAAGTAAAATGTAACTATATGTCATTTACAAGAAATAAAATAAGTTTTATATACAAAGATAAGTTAGAGGTAAAGGGGCAGAAAAAGGTGTAATAAGTAAGAGTTGGTTTATCTATATTAATATCAGACAGAGTAAATTCAAATCAAAAAGTATTACTAAAAATAAATGGGGACATTTAATAATGATAAAAATGTAAATTCATAAAGAAGGCATAATAATCCTTTTTGTATATGCACCTAATGACAAAGCTTCAAAAATTCATGAAGCAAAAATTGTCAGCATCAAATTTATAGTCAAAACCACAATTACTTGTGATTTTAACACTTCTTTCTCAGAAATTGCTAGAACAAATTTAAAAATCAGTAATAAACTAGATTTTGAGCAACCAGTTTAACCTAACTGATATTTATAAAACACTGTACCCAACAACTGCAGAATACACATTTTTATCTATTTCAACTAAGATAGATCATATGCTGGACCATAAACCAAATCACAGTAAATTTCAAAGGACTGTTATTAAACAGAATATATTCTGTGTGCAAAACAGAATGAAATTATAAATCAATAACAGAAGGATATCCAGAAAATCTCCAAACATTTGTAAATCTAATAACACATTCCTAAATAATGCACGCATCAAAGAAAAACTCACAAATAAAATTTTTAAATATTCTTAACTAAATTATAATAAAAATGCCACATTTCAAAGTTTGTGGGATGCAGCTAGAGCTGTATTTGGAGACAAATGCTAGCTTAGCTTTAAATACTTGTAATAGAAGGAATAAAGGTTTAAAATCAATGATCTAAGTTTCTGCCTTAGAAACTAGAAGACGAGCAAATAAAGCAAATCAATTTAGAAGGAAGGAAATCATCAAACAGGCAGCAGAAGTCAATGAAATGGGTAAAGAAAATCAATAAAGGTAAGATTTGGTTCTTGGAAAGATTAATAAAATTGAAAGCCTCCTAGCTAGAGTGACTGAGAAAAAAATACGTAAATTCCCCACAGTAGGTTTGGCACAGTTCTAGGCAGAACTGTAACATTTCTGCAAATGTCTCCAGGCTTCTCCACAACTACCATCCCTTCTGCCTTAGTCAGTCCACTTTCTGCCCCAGGAACCTCTCCAGAACATAGCAACCGAGGGGTTAAAGCTTTACATAGTATATACCCTCTCAGATCCTATGCTGGTCAAAAAGCCTGGAGTTTTATCCTTCGAGACTTTATGGTCTAGTGATTGTTCATTATTTTGATCAGCACTGCTGACTGCAGGTGACCTTGTAAAAATGAACAGTAAGACAGGAGCTGACATTTTAGAAGATTTCATTTATTATCACATCCAAAATTGAGTCCAAAAGGAATTTTCCCGGAGTCATAGAAAAGGCTAGTTTGAGGTTTTTGAATGGTTTTCTTCTGGCTAAATAAACACCGTGCTTTTTGTTGGGAATAGAAATCCCCCAAATTAACCATCACTCATGACAGTTTATGGTGCTCTAACTGCATAATATCCAAAGTCATCTAGAAATAGGCAGTGAAAGAAAATATAAGGTTTTTCAAGGCAACATTTACACTGGGAAAACAGTGATCTTCAGCTTAAATGTTTTTTCTGTATGATATTCTATTTTCAGAATTAAAAAAAAAACAAGAATTATACCAAAGTGCTTCCTATCTAAGATAGACCTTAATAGAAACTAGAATTCAATTTTTACTTTTAAAAAAATCATCTCAAAGTTTATTTAAGGTAGGTTTTTTTTTGGAGGGGGTGCCTTTTTAGGGTTGAACCGGAAGCATATGGCTGCAGCTGCTACACCACAGCCACAGCAACACCAGATCCAAGCTACATCTGTGACCTATGCCACAATTCAGCAACGCTGGATCCTTAACCCACTAATCTAGACCAGGGCTCAAATCTGAGCCCTCATGGATACTAGCTGGACTGAGCCACAATGAGATCTCCAAGGGTTTTTTTTTTTTTTTTTTTTTACTTTAAATCCCATTAACAAATAGATTAAGAACACAGACTCTGAAGCTAGAGTTCCATAGTTAGCATCCCAGCTCCACCACTTATTTTTTTTTTTTTGCTTTTTAGGGCCTCATGCACGGCATATGGAGGTACCCAGGCTAAGGGTCCAATCAGAGCTGCAGTTGCTGGCCTACACCACAGCCACAGCAATGCCAGATCTGAGCCTCATCTGCAACCTACACCACAGCCACAGCAATGCCAGATCTGAGCCTCATCTGCAACCTACACCACAGCTCACAGCAACATTGGATCCTTAACCCACTGAGCGAGGCCAGGGATCGAACCTGCAACCTCATGGTTCCTAGTTGGATTCCTTCCCACTGAACCACGAGGGGAACTCCACCAGCTCCACTACTTACTAGCTATGTGTATAGGCAAGTTACTGAATCTCTATGAGCCTCCCTTTCCTCATCAATAAAATGAGGATTAATAATATACCTATTATGATGATTTTTAAAAATAAATATTTATAAAGTGCTTAGAATGTTTGCCCACTTATGTGCAATATACGTGTCAGTTAAATAAATAATACTTTGGATCACTGTTTACCATCACCAATCTTTGAGAAAGGTGAAATTTTCAAGGCTGATGTCCAAGCAAAACATTTAAAGAGAAATGAAATCTTTAGGCTTGTTATCCAAATTTGGCATAACTCTCCTTCCCTTCCAACTTTAATCGTTTCCTCTCCCCATGCTATTCCTTCTCCAGCGAGCCAATCACTTGTGAAAGTGTGTGCCTTGTCTTAACACATCACTCGGCCTAAGAACAAGAAAAACAAGATTGAGGCTTCTGCTATGAAACGCCTAGGTAATAAAGTTAATAGCGCTGCTCATGATTACCTAGAGGAGAGGCAAAGGGAAGCACACAAGGGTATTTCCTTCAGTGACCCCAGAGCACAGAGGGCACCCCATGCCTGTGCTGAAGGTTTTAGCAGGAAATAGGAAATATACCCATATCGTGTCCCACAAGGACCCGCTACCGAGCCTTCCATTGAATAGCTGGTTAAATTACTTATTCTCACTCTTTTTTTTTTTTCTCTAATCCCTTATCTGTAAATCAAGGTTAATAGACTATGCTGTAGATATAATGAGTTAATACATAGAGTGTAAATACATAGATATGCACAGTAAAACAAGAATATCATAAATGTTACCTACTATTGTGGGAATGAGTCGTTTCTGAGCACTGCCTTTGGTTTAGGGTTTTTTGCAAGTAACCGTGACTCCGGAAAGCGGTGTAAGGGGAGGCGGGAGTTTGAAGCCAAAGGATCCCAAGAAAAGTTACAGTGGGAAAAAAAAAAAAAAAGCTGATAGTGGTACAAAACGCTAACGTCTATTCTAAAGCCCCCAGAATAAAGTTTCACATGGTAATCAGAGCAGAATCCCAGTGGGCACAACTTCCCTACAATGCCCCATACATCTAAAGCAGGGCCCTCAGAATCCAGCGGCAGGGGTTTCGACCCCAGGGAAGCCAGAAGGGGGCTCCAGCACAGAATTTACGCCCCTAAATTCCCCGGGAGTTGGTTCGGCGGCCTCCACGCTCTGAGAGACGCCTTAACCCTGTGAGGTGTGTCTGTGTTTTCGCACTGCTGGGCTCCCGCAGGGGTCCCGCCCTACGGACAGCAAACGCTTCCGCCAGCCACACACCAGTCCGAAGGCCTCAGCAGCCGAGAGTGTTGGGAGAGTCCGCACCCAACTCTGGGACCTCGGGGGCGTGGCTCGCGCGGAGGCCCCACCCCGTCGTCCCCATTGGCTGAGGCTGCCGAGGGGCCGGGGTCAGCGCGCACCAGCCCTGGACCCTGCAGTTCCGTCCGTACCCTGTCCCATGGGGAGGTGGAGAAGCCCAGGTGGGTGAGGAGTGAGCTTCTGCGCCCAGGAAGCCCCATCGGGGCCATGGGGGGACAGGTGAGGCTGCCGCCCGGAGAGCCCTGCCATGAAGGTGAGTGCCCCCAACCGGAGTACCTGGCATCCGGGTGGCGATGAGACAGGGAGGGTGGTCCCGGGTGCTTGTGGAGACCAACCAGAAAGGGATACGCCGACTCTCAAGCACTCATTCATGCACTTATTCATTCAGTCATTCAGCCAGTTCGTCAGTCAACCAATACTTATTGATGCCTACAATATGCCAGACTCTGTGGGAGAGCCTGAGTAGTCGGATAAGACATACGTGGCTCCCACCCGGGTCCAGAAGGCAGATCCATGTAAATTAACCAGGGTTGAGTGTCGAGAGGGGCACTCAGGATGCTGTGGGAAGACTCCCAAATCTCATCTGAGAAGGGCGCTTCTACTGATTCAGACTCACTTTGAGTCCTCGGTCGACGTCACCCAGTGGGCAGCGGGCGTGCCCGAGGACGGGGCAGGAGAATTGGGTCTTGCGCCCAGCACTGGTTTGGCGAGGATCCGACACTTTGGACGGTCAGGCGCCCTGACTGGATCCCGGGGGAGGGTGCCGGGCAAGCCTAGGCCACTCACATCCGTCCTCTTCCTTTGAGATGGAAACGTCTCCAACCTCCGAAGCCTCGCGTCTGACTCGCTGTGCAGTCACTTTTTGGCTGCTTAAGACGAGAGCGGGACCGAGGAGGAGACGAGGAACTGGGCGCAGTTATTTGCGGGTTTCTCACTGCTTTCTGGTATGGAGTTTCGGCCCCCACCCACGTCCTGTAAAAGCTCAGGGCGGCCCCTTGCCCTTTGCCAGGTGTTTGCAACACTGGCAGACTTCCTACAGTCTCAGTGCAGAAAGCGCGTGTGAGTCCGGATAAAATTAGGGACCCGGGTAACGGAGTGGGGGAAGGCGGGGGCGGACAGTGTGAATCAACTGAAATGCCAGTGTTCGGTTTTCCCAGAGTCTAGAAGAAAGCCGATTTCTCATTTACCTAGTGTGGTTGTAAAGAGAGGCCGCAGTGAGAAGTTGTGGCAAGAACTCTACCTTTCCAAAAGCGCTCATAGCTTCCCTGGTTTTCTCTCCTCGCTCTTCCAGCCGATTCCTTGATATGGAGAGCTTTTTTAAAAAGAAAAAAAAAAAAAAAAGGCGGGGTGGGGGGAAGTGAACTAGTTAAACCTGTGCTGGCAAGAGAAAGAAGGGCCACAAAGAGAGAGAGAAAAAAATGCCTGAATGATTCACAAACTATTCAAAGACTGAGTTTGGGAAGTGGTTACTAAGGCAGCTGGATCTAGAATTATTTCCTAGATGGTCAGGTTGTGTGACCTTTGTCTACAGAATTCCTAAAGCCGTAAGTCAAACTGTTACTAACACGTCCACCCTTGTTTACTCAAGGATCTGTAAGTAAGCAGGATGCATGAATTACACAGCTTGTTTGATTTTCTTACTTTGCTCCTGCATTTGGTTCCAACAAGAAATATTCAAGTTCTATGCTTAAGAGCTGAGGTTAATTGTGGTAATTGTGTGGGAGGCAGGAGGGAAAGACTTTGGAGAAATCAGAATTGTTATCAGTAGTGGGAAGAGGTTAGGCTTTGGCACCTGTCTTCTCAACTAAGGCAGCCTTTGTTGTCTTTCATCTATAAATTGGAAATAATTCCTACAGTTTGGAGTTTGAGGAAAACAGGCAGGCGGGATTACCTATGAAGCACACACTTCAGAGCCTGACATGGAGTAAAGGCTCCATTTTTCATTTGTTCATTTACTCAAATGACAAGAGTCCCGTCTGCCAGACATTAGCCTAGATTCTGGTATAGAGGGGTTTTCAAGACAGTCTGGAACTAGACAGTCTGGGCCTGTGGGCCCAGAGAATTGAATAAGTTTTCGTAATTCATTTTAGGGTTGGTTTGTTTGTTTGTTTGTTTGTTTCTCTTGCTTTTTAGGGCCGCATCCACTGCATATGGAAGTTCCCAGGCCAGGGGTCAAATCAGAGCTATAGCTGCCGGTCTGCGCCATAGCCACAGCAATGCCAGATCCGAGCTTTCATAATTTGTGATCGAACCTAGCACAAAATTATTTGAGCTTTTGTTTTTTTCTGTAGGTGCCCATCCCCATTTCTCTGGCCCCTTGGATACAATGGTATACATTAATGATTCTGAGATTTTACACTTAAAAAAAATCCATATCATAAACTTTTCTCAAAATTCCACCAATTGAACATGACTTTTATTGTCAGGACAAGCTGTATTTTCTATGTAAAATATAGCTTCTTTTTATGTTACACTAAAAAAAGATTTCCTCTAGATTTTTACAAGAAGACTAAAAGTATAAGTTTTTCCAGCCTTCTGTAGATTTCCTAAGTGTTGAAATTCAAGTGCTTTAAGGTAGTAAACCTTCTTCACTAAAGGTTGTTTAGAAAACAGTATGTTATTAATTGTAGCAATTTATGCAGGAAATCTGATGGTCAACAATCCACAAAAGGTATTTGGCTTCCAAACACACTGATAGTGGGATGATCTGGTTTACAGATACAAGTTTTTAACTTAAAAAAGAAAAAATCAACACTATCTGCTTAATTCTACTTGGGTTTTCTTTGAACTAATAGGCTTCTTACCCAGGTGTATCAGAATTTATGTGTAGATATATCTACTATGATTACCAAATTAGCTCAAAATTGTTTCTCATTCCTACTCCCTTTTTTCCTCCTTTTTTGGTGGTTTTTCACTAAAATTGTCAGCTCTATGAGAACAGAGACCTGTTTACCTGTCTTGTTGATCTCTGTCTGGCCAGTTCTCAGAACAGGGCCTGGCACACAGGAAATGCTCAGTAAGAATCTGTTAAGTGTTGAATGAATATGTATTTAACATGGTGCCTTGCATGGTAGGTGTTCAACAACTAGTTTGTTGGGTGAAGAAATGAAATAGATACATGGATATGCAATGTTGTTGCAAAGCCATAATTAAGCTGTAAGAGCAAGTTTGGTGGATGGGTAATATTAAATTGTATGATGGAGAATGAGAAGTTCCTTTAGATTGGGAAGGCAGAGAAGGCATTTTAAGTGGGAATGAAGAGGAGGAGTAAGCCATGCCAGCCATTCCTGGGACTAAATAACAAGGACAGGCTACTCTAAGGCTTTAAGGTGAGAAGGAATTTAGCCTATGGAAAGAAGGGGAAAAGTAGGAAATGAGGTTACAGAGGTATCTGGAGATAGGAATCTGTAGCCCCTTTTAGACTATAATGGGGACTTTGGATTTTTTTATGAAAGAAAAAGGGAAGCCATTATAGAATTTTGGAAGGAGAAAAGACAAATATTGGAACTCCTTTTTTATTTTTGTCCTTTTAGGGCTGCACCCACAGCATATGGAGGTTGCCAGGCTAGGATCCAATCAGAGCTATAGCTGCTGGCCTACAGCACAGCCACACCAGATCTGATCCATGTGTGTGACCTACACCACAGCTCACGGCAATGCCGATCCTTAACCCACTGAGCGAGGCCAGGGATCGAACCCACATCCTCATGGATGCTAGTTGGGTTCATCAACAACTGAGCCACGAAGGGAACGTTCGTGGAACTCCAAGCCTGGACCTACTTATTTATATAAAGGCTCATTTCCCCTGATCTTGTCCCCTGCTACTCTTTGACCTCATCTCATACCATCTCCCTTCTCTCTCTGGCCAGCCTGGCTGGTGCAGTTCCTTCCTCTCCTTCAGCAAATTCCCACATGAGGGTTTTTGATTTTACACTTAGCAGCAGGGTTTGTACTGCTTTTGTACTGCTTTCCGTGGCACTCAACAGTCTATAGTTATTAGTTCACTTGTTTATTCCCCCCCCCATTAAAATGAATATAACAGAGCAGGAATTTTATTTTATCACTTCTGTACCCCCAGCTTCTAGAAAATACCGAATAGATAGTAGATATTCAATAAATATGTGTTGAATCAAAGAATGAAAACATAACTAGTGTTTTAGAGAATGAATGAGAGAAAGGGTAAAGCAATGTATAATGTCAGAGGTGAGCAAGCTTCAGAGCATATAAAGCTTTTTACAAGTCCAGGATTAGGTGTTTAGATTTTGTTGTATCTGCCATAAAAAATCATGGGGAATGAGGCATGGGAGTGATGTAGTCCGATTCACAGTGGCTGATATTTAGAGAAAAAATTGTGGGGGAAATAAGAGATTTCATTCATTCTTCCCTTTGCTAAAATCAATAGGCAGGTGTAGCAGTCAGCTATTTCTACATAACACATAGCCCAAAAAAGAATCATACATTTTTGCTTATGCATCTGTAGGTCAGCTAATGGTTTACTATTCTAGGCCAGGTACACCTGGGTATCTCTGTGCTGGGTTAAATACCCACCTGAGTTTGACTCCTGAATGAGAGATGAGCAGAGGTCTGCTCCATGTGTTTTCATTCTGGGGTCAAGTTCAAGGGGCAGCAGCTTCTCCAGGAAGCTGTATTCCTGTAAAGCACAGAGGCACAGGAGAGTAAGCCAACCACATAAGTACACTTGAACCCTCTCCTTTTATCACCTCTGCTGACGTCCCATTGGCCACCAACTCACTTCCAACCAAACATCAGGGGAAAAATATGTCAAAGGGATAAGGAAGTAAGAATATTTGCTGAAATAATCCAAATTAACCCAGTAGAATAGTGAGACAATGATTTCCTCAAATGGGAAATACCTTGCAGTTATTAAAAGTGTAGTTACATGCAGTCACTGGCTTCTCAGACACCAGATATGCTACGCCATGTACTAAATGGACAATTTAAGTTATTATTATCTATAGACAAATAGGACTTGAAAAAATTATTCAAAGCATTTCACTTTTATATAAACAATAATAAATTTTAAGTGTCTTTATTTGTACTTTTTTTTTTACTTTTCTGAAATAAAAAGAATAGTAACCTGGGAATTGGGTTTCTTGGCCCTGATTTTGGCACTTACATGATTTTGGAAAGTCACTTGCTATCTTAGTTTCTTTAGAATGTCTTCCAGCTACAAGTGCCTATGAATAAATTAATTTTTTTTTTCTCTTTTTAGGGCCGAACCTGTGGCATATGAAGGTTCCCAGGCTAGGGGTCTAATTGGAGCTGTAGCTGGTGGCCTACATCACAGCCACAGCAATGCAGGTTCTGAGCCGTGTCTGTGACCTACACCACAGCTCACGTCAATGCCAGATCCTTAACCCACTGAGCAAAGCCAGGGATCCGAACCTGCGTCCTCATGGATGATAGTCGGGTTCACTAACCGCTGAGTCACAACGGGAACTCCTGCCTATGAATTTAGAGCTGGTCCATCAGCAACATTTATGAGCTACCAGTACTGTAAGTAAATTACTCTGGAATTACTTTTGATCAAACCACCGAATTATGGGAGGGATCTTTAGAATCCTCGAGTCAAACTCCCTCGTTTTAGCGATGAAGAAACTGATGCCAAAAGTGATGACTCAAATTGTCCAGGATTATAGATAATTAGTAATGGAGCTTAAGGTGCGGAAAAGGCATATAATCCTATAGAAAATTTAATTTTGTTATTCAGTGTTTAAGCTGTTATGCGTAAGTAAATGTTCACCTGTGCATAGAAGATACCTCTTAAGTTGAATCACATGAACTGCTATTTCTGTAGGTCAAAAAATTGTCAAATGTCATCAATTTCATATGATCTAACATAATTGACAACATTAGCAGCACTGTCTGTGAGAACAAAAATACTATAAATTACCCAAATACCCCCAACAATAAAATATAAAAATTTTCTTTTTCTTTTTTTTTGTCTTTTTGCCTTTTCTGGGGCTGCTCCCGCGGCATATGGAGGTTCCCAGGCTAGGGGTTGAATCGGAGCTGTAGCCGCCGGCCTACGCCAGAGCCACAGCAACACCAGATCCTTAACTCACTGAGCAAGGCCAGTGGTTCCTAGTCAGATTTGTTAACCACTAAGCCACGATGGGAACTCCCATAAAATATAAAAATTAATGAGATAGTCATACAGCAGAATTCTACAGAACAGTCCTGGGGGCAGGGGGACCCTTACAACCACAAGCATCAAGACTGATAAATCTTGAAAACAAAGTATTAAAGAATACATACTATATGAGTACATTTTATAAGGGACAAAAAGAGGCAAACTAAACAATTTATTATTTAAAGATAGAATCTTATAGGGGAAATCTTTTTTTTTTGAGCAGAGGAATATTAGAAAATCAGGATAGTTGTTACCTCTGAGGAGTAATGTTTTATTTCTTAAATTGAGTGGCTAATACACTGGCATATATTATTTTTTCTTTATCACGGACACACCTTTCCTAAATATTAATTTCTCAATATTTAGAACAATTTGGAGTTCCTGCTGGGTGCAGTGGGATCCATGGTATCTTGGGAGCACTGGGACCCAAGTTAGATCCCCACCTGATAGAGTGGGTTAAGGATCCCACATTGCCACAGCTGTGGCTTAGGTCGCAGCTGTGGCTCAGATCTGTTCCCTGGCCTGGGAACTCCATATGCTGAGGGGTGGCCAAAAATGAAGAAAAAAAATTTTTTTAATTAAAAAAAAATAAAATGGGAGTTCCCTTCGTGGCTTAGCAGTTAACGAACCCAAACCCGACTAGGATCCATGAGGATGCGGGTTCAATCCCTGGCCTCGCTCCATGGGTTAAGGATCCCGTTTTGCCATGAGCTGTGGTGTAGGTCACAGATGTGGCTTGGATCCTGAGGTGGCTATGGCTATGGTGTAGGCCAGCAGCTGTAGCTCTGATATGAGCGCTAGCCTGGGAACTTCCATATGCTATGAGTATGGCCCTAAAAAAAATAAATAAATAATAAAATAGAACAATTTATAATAACATCAAAGAAGCAGTATATGCTTGCTGCTGACAGGAGTGTAAATTGCTACAGAAACTTTAGAGGGCTATTGACATTGCCTATTAACATGAAAAATAAGGACTGTGACAGATTTTCTGTGTTGCATGAACTTTGGATTAAACTCCTGGAGTTTCGCTTACTAGAATCCTAAGAAGCCAGCTCTGATTTTGAGACACTCTGATTCCTCTGAAACCCTCCAAAGCCCCCGCTCACACATTCTGCTCCATCTATTTCTTCCCTCCTGCCCTACCCCCCTCCCCAGCCACCAACCAGCCTGTCACTCCTTGGCTCCTTCCTTCAGTCGTATCTGCTGTGGACTCTCTCCTTAATATGCTCCCAAAACATAAAACAATTTAAGTTCCAATTTAAGTTCCAGTATAACTAGACTAGATTTTTATTATTTTTCTTGCCATAAAACTTGCCATAATGTTCCCTTACAATGAGAACTTACAAATTGCAACAAAGATTATTTGCTCTCTCTTATTTACCCTCTACCCCCACACCCCCTAAAATGTCGGAAACATTTTGCTATGTCAACAGCTCAGAAAGAATATTGTTTCACTGGAATGAGGTCCACCCACACAGTTTTCAGAGATAAAGTTTTGGAATGGTTATGTTAACTACATAGTAAGTGACACTAATGCAGCCTTGGAATTTACTGGAAAGTCAAGCCAGATGTTTGCACAAGAATTCATGTAACCGAAATTCTTACTACCAAAAGTTACTTTGCACTTAGTCTTTAGATGAGATGAACAGTGCCTGGGACAAGATTGCTAAGGCCCAGCTTATTTGAAAATCTGCAGCAGTTCTTACTAAAGCAACCAGCCTAAAAAATTCCTTGGTTACCACAGACTATCCCTGAAGTAACACAGTTTTCCTTGGCGTATTTAGAAGTTTTTTTTTTTTTTCCTCCTTGCTTTTTAGGGCTGCATCCACAGCATATGGAAGTTCCCAGGCTAGGGGTCAAATTGGAGCTACAGCTGCTGGCCTACACCACAGCCACAACAGATCCGAGCCACGTCTGCGACCTACACCACAGCTCACAAAAACACTGGATCCTTAACCCACTGAGCAAGGCCAGGTATCAAACCTGCATCCTCATGGATATGGTCAGGTTCCTTACTGGTGAGACACAAGGGGAACTCCTAGAAGTTTTATCTCAGAATCTACCCCATATCTCTGAATCAAAGTTAGTTCATTTTCAAATTACAGACATAAATGAAATAATGACCATGAAAAGATGGAATTCAATTATTTTACCTTTTCCTAGGCCAGAACTTTATGTTCATTTCTTAATATGTGGTAAAATTCACATAACGTCATCATATTTTGCCCAAGAAGCATAAGATCTCATTTCTAAGATTTTGTTTCTAAGACATCATTTAGTCAAACTCTTTTGTTATTCATATGCCTTCCTAAGATTTTTGAGATGTAAAACTAATTTTTTTCACTGATTTCTGAAGTTGTTGATTAATTTTCCTTTGCTCATTCATGCTAGGAAAAATATGCCCTTTTAAAATTTTGTTACACCATTTTTTAAGGTTACTTTCCATTTACTGTTATTACAAAATACTGGCTATATCCCTTGTGTTGTACAATATATCTTCAAGCCTATTTTATACACAGTTGTTTGTACTTCCCACTCCCTCACCCTTATGCTGCACCCTCCCCCCAACTGGTAACCACTAGTGCTCTATATCTGTGAAAATGTGCCTTTTAAAATGGGGGGGGGGGGAGTTGAAAAGATGGTCAGAAAATCTAGTCTCAGTGTCACCTTGTAGGCGCTTTCAACTGGAGAACAAACAGATTATAAAAAGTATCTTGGTGTAAACTGTTTTCATTCTGTGTTTTAGTGTTTAACCTCAAAAGAAAAAAAAGGCACTTAATATAATGGGGCTCGTTCAGTGGATTTACATGCTTATTTTGAATCATGTTCAGAAAGAAAAAAAAAGGCTACTAATGTTTAATTCATTTTTGTATTAGATTCTATTTTATTAAAGAGGAAGTGAGTGAGTAGATCTGAAAAAATTATTCTCTGCAGGGAACGTAGTTCAGAACACTAAACCCGATTTTAAACACGTGTTCTGAAGTGCACATTTCATCCCCCACCAAGTGGGCTAATTGGTTTCCTGTAAGGCGTTGGTTTCGGCACTGAGGGTTGAGGTGCCCTCTCCTGCATTCGGGCGTCACAGACATTGCTGGTCTCCAGGAGACACCCCAATAGAGTGAAGGAGAGAAGCAGAAGGTTGGGGGTGGGGGGGGCGCAGCATGATGAGCTGCTGAGCCCAATTCGGGTCTAAACAGCTGCATGCTACTCCAGCTGGAGCAAAGAACCAAGTACGGCCAGATTTTCCATTTTGAAAGAGGAATCTAGACTGCCACATGATGCCTCCCTTTTGTAAATGACAACTAAAAAGTTGTGAAAACCTTTAGAAGAACCTGTGTGAACCCAACTGAATGTGTCTGCGAGCCTGTGGACCACGTGCTGGAGACATCCCATCAGGCGGTAAAAAAGTGTGTCAGTGCTGTCCGCTCAGCTTCCTCTCTCTTAGAGAAAGAAAATATACAGCAGTGCATCTTCCTGTTGTCTGTTGACCTTTCCCTCTTTTTCTTTTTCCAGGCTACGTGCTGGCTCTGATCTGTCCAAATGCCTCCCAGGCTTGGTGTGAGATCACACATGTGTCACAGCTACTGGCTTCTCCTGTCCTCTACAGGGACCTGAATTCCAGCATAACCAACCTGAGCATTTCTGCAAATGCTGAGAACAAATACAGTCTTTATGTAGGCCTGGTACTGGCAATAAGTTCCAGTATTTTTATTGGCTCCAGTTTCATCTTGAAAAAAAAGGGCCTCTTGCAACTGGCCAACAAGGGCGTTACTAGAGCTGGTAAGAAACACATGCAACTGACAGATTCAAGTTTCTAACTGCGGAAATAATTCTATTGCAAGGTCACAGTGCTACAAGAATAAGATTTTGCTGTCTCTATCTTAGTGTCTATCTCTGTCCTTAGCAACTGGATATTGAGCTGGTTTTGTTACCTTTAGGGTGAGATTAAAACTCAAGGTGTTTAGAGTGTGAGATGGGTTCTTCTTTCATAGCTTTGGTCTGTGATTTCAGGATCAAAAGTGAGATCAGGCTACTGCTCTGCTTAAAACACATCAGTGGCTTTTCTTTGTGCTCAGTAAAATCCTTCCACAGTCCCTGACCTCCTGCCTAAAATGGTCTATGCTACCTTTCCAGCTTAATCTTCTGCTTCCCTCCCCATCGCCTGCTTTTCTCTGGTTCCTGGAATGTACCAAGTTCTTTTCCACCTCGAAGTCTTTCTCTTTGCCTGAAACTCTCTTCTCCCTGCCTGTCATTTGTCTGCCTCAACTTTCAGATATCCAGCTAAAATGTCACCACTCCAGAACGGTCTTCCTAGACCGTTGTCTCTGGGGAAGTCGCCCTCACCTCCACCCGGGCTATTCTCTGTCGTTGCACAAAGGTTTTCTTTGTGTCTGGAATAACGTAGCATGGTACATTTGTTGTTTATTATTTTAAACAGGCTTACTAGTTTATTGATATTAGACTCATCAGAGTATGAACCTTCCCTAGCATCATGGTTAGCACCCAATAAATATTGTCAAATCAATAAATAGGTAGTAGCATTAGGTTACTGTTTATAGTGACATTTCAGATGCTGTATAGCTCTGCTTGACTATCCCTCATTAACCATGAATTTTCTATTAATTCTTATTAAGAATAATGCCATAAAAGAGCTAAATATCATTCTAAGGTTCATAGGGGAAAACAAATGACCATGAATCACACAAACAAGTTTATAAAAGGGTAATAATGAGAGGATATTAAAACAGTTTGGTAGTGGCATTTAAAAAGAGAGACAAAATAATAAAAGATAATCAAATTGCCATATAAATACATACGGCAATATAATATATGATTTTGTAAGAGGCATTTCAATCCCCTGGAGAAAGGATGAATTATTCAATCAAAAATACTGAGTCAGTTGGCAAAAATCAGAGGACAAAAATGTAAGACGTCTAGTTTATATCATTTGGCAAAATAGATTTCACGTAGTTTAGAATTAAATTTAAAATGAAATATTTTTTTAAAAAACCTAACAGAAAATCTTCTTAAGCATAAAGATAAAGGAAATACTCAATGCTATATAAAGGAAGAGATTACCTGGATTGTCCAAGGTGGTGTGTGTGTGGGGGGGGAATCCTACCTGGAAATACCTTTAACTGAAAATAAAAGGGAAATGACATAGGAGGAAAAAATTTCAAAATATATGGCAAAGGGTAGTTAAGGTCCACAATATATAAAGAGTGACTATAGTCAATAAGAAAAAGATTGGTCCATAATATATAAAGAGTGACTATAGTCAATAAGAAAAAGACTGGACAGCCATATGTAAATCAGTGAAAACAATAGGCAAAGCACATAAACAAGGAACTCTCAGAATAATTATTGTTAAGTAGCCAGTAAACATAGCTGAGTAAATGTTACTTCACTAGTACCCAAAGAGAAACCAACTTTATAGAAATGAACTTCTGAGTTGTGGCGTACTATTTTAACACGACTTGGTTTTTTCCTGAAAAAATAATTCCCTATGTTGTTAAGGGAATTTGAGGAATAAACAGCTCTGTCAAACATTGCTGGAGACAATATAAGTGGGTACAAACTTCCTGAGAGCAATTTGGGAAAGCTTAAAAATGTCAATATCTTTAAACCTAGTAATTTCACTTCTGGGAATTTATCTTAAGAAGTGAACAAAGCTACAGTAATCAAAACAGCATGGTATTGCCACAAAAACAGACATATAGAACAATGGAACAGAAGAGAGAGTCCAGAAATAAACCCACACACCAATGGTCAATTAATCTTCAACAAAGGAGGCAAGAATATATAATGGAGAAAAGACAGCCTCTTTAATAAGTGGCATTGGTAGGATTGGACAGCCATATGTAAATCAGTGAAATTAGAACTGATTCCCTCACACCATATACAAAAATAAATTCAAAATGATTTAAAGGCCTAAATATAAGATATGGCACCATAAAATTCCTAGAAGAGAACATAGCCAAAACATTCTTGGACATAAATCATAGGAATATTTTTAGATCAATCTGCGAAGGCAAAAGGAATAAAAGCCAAAGTAAACAAATAGCCCCTATTCAAACTTAGAAGCTTTTGCACAGCAAAGAAAACCATCCACAAAATGAAAAAGACAACCTGTAGACTGGGAGAAAATAGTTGCAAACAATGTGACCAACAAGGGGTTAATATCCAAAAGAAACAAACAGATCATACAGCTCAATATATTAAAAAAAAAAAAAATCAAAAAATGGGCAAAAGACCTAAACAGATATTTCTAAAAAGAAGACATACAACTAGCCCACAGGCACATAAAAGGTGCTCAGCATCACTAATTATTAGAGAAATGCAAAGCAAAACCATAGTGAGGTATCACCTCATATTAGTCAGAATGGCTATCATCAAAAAGCCTATAAATAACAGATGCTGGAAAAGGGTGTGGAAAAAAGGAACTTCTCCTATACCGTTGGTGGGAATGTAAATTGGTGCAGCCACTATGGAAAACAGTATGGAGGTACCTTAAAAAGCTAAAAATAGAGCTACCTTATGACCCAGCAATCCTGCTCCTGGGTATATCCAGAAAAGATGAAAACTAATTTGAAAAGATTTATGCATTCTAATGTTCATAGCAGCACTATTTACAATAAACAAAACATGAAAACAACCCAAGGGTCCATCAACAGATGATTGGTTTAAGATGTGGCACATCTTAAACCAATGGAATATTACTCAGCCACAAAAATAAATGCAATCTTGCAATTTACAGCAACTTGGATAGACCTAGAGAATGTTATACTAGGTGAAGTAAGTCAGAAAAAGACAAATATATGATATCACTTATATGTGGAATCTACAAAATAATATAAATGAATATATGTACAGAACAGAAACAGACTCACAGACATAGATCATAACCTGTAGTTACCCAAGGGGAAAGGATAAATTAGGAGTATGCAATTAATAGATACAAATTACATAAATAGATAAGCAGCAAGGGTTTACTAGCTAGCACAAGGAACTACATTCAGTATCTTGTAATCTATAATGGAAAATAATTTGAAATTTATATATACATAAAACTAAATCACAATGCCATACACCTAAAACTAACACAATATTATACGTCAACTATACTTCAATGAAGAAACAGAGAGGGAGAGGTCCCATTGTGGCTCAGCAGTAATGAACCTGACTAGTATTCCTGAGGATGAAGGTTCGATCCCTGGTCTCGCTCAGTGGGTTAAGGATCCGGCGTTGCCATGAGCTGTGGTGTAGGTCGCACACGTGGCTCAGATCTGGCATTGCTGTGGCTGTGGGGTAGGCCAGTGGCTATAGCTCCCATTCAGCCCCTAGCCTGGGAACCTCCATATGCCACAGATGCCACCCTAAAAGACACACACACAAAAAAAGTCTTGTTTTTCCAACCATATTCCAGTACCTTTTGTAGAAGTCAGTTCTTCAAACCCCCCTCCTCCACTTTGGGAACCTCATTTCTGTTTTTACAATTTTCCTAGGACAAGGTGGACATTCTTACCTCAAGGAGTGGCTCTGGTGGGCAGGATTACTCTCAAGTAAGTCCTTAAAGCCGAGAGGCATGTTTGCTTGTAAATGATAGAGAAACTACATGTAATTGTTCAAATGATTAATTTATCTTCCTAGTAAGGGTGGCATTTAAGTCTAGAAATTTTTGTGTAGGCAGAATGTCATATATATAAAACAAGTCATGTGAGTGTAGAATTAATTTTACACTTTTCCCCCCACCTCCACGTCCTCAATATGTGCTCTTGGAATGCAAGGGAAAAAGTTACCATCTGAAATCTTATATTTTCTCATAAACTTCTCCTTTTCTTGCATGTAATTAACTGTTGCAATTGAGGCAAATGCAGCCCTCCCACATTTTCCCAGCTCCTGACTCCATGTTGTAACTATTCTAGCTGCAAGGCATGGGGACACTTTTCCTGGCCAAGACCAGAACATGGATAAGTGCAAGTCCCCTTGGAGTGCGTGGCTCTTAACAAATGGAGAGACAAAGATTGTCAGCCTCTGCTTCCTCCTGGACTTGCCCCCAGGACTCAATGAGACCCTGTGGGGTGTGAAAGCACTTTCCTAAATGCTAATGTGATATCCAAAGACAAGGCAGTGTTATTGCCCTCGGGCGCTTTTGCAGATTTGTATCTGCCTCTTAACGCCTCTGAATTTTCTCAAATCCCAAGCCTAAAACTTCCAAAGAAAAGACCTCATAAACTGTAGTTTCACACCACTGGCCAGCCCTCTCCCTCTGCACCAGAAGCCCTAAAACTTCCATTGATTTTCCTGTACCAAGTAACACCTTTCAGTATTTTGAGATCCTGTTATAAGAAAGGCTTGGAGGAGTTCCTGTCATGGCTTAGTGGAAACAAATCTGACTAGCATCCATGAGGATGCAGGTTCTATCCCTGGCCTTGCTCAGTGGGTTAAGGATCCAATGTTGCTGTGAGCTGTGCTGTAGGTTACAGGCATGGCTCAGATCTCACGTGGCTGTGGCTGTGGCATAGGCCAGTGGCTACAGCTCCAATTCAGCCCCTAGCCTGGAACTTCCATTTGCCCCAAGTGCAGCCCTAAAAAGACGACGACGACGACAACAACAACAACAAAAAAAAAAAGAGAGAGAGAAAGAAAGAAAAAAAGGATTGGATAAATTTTCTTTTTTTTTTTTTTTGCAAGTTAGAAGCAATTTTATTTATTTTTCTTTATTATTATTATTATTATTTTTAATAGTTATTTCCCCAATACAATTTTTAATTTTCTACTGTACAGCATGGTGATCCAGTTACACATACATGTATACGTTCTATTTTCGCACATTATCATGCTCCATCATAAGTGACTAGACATAATTTCCAGTGCTACACAGCAGGATATCATTGCTAATCCATTCCAAAGGCAATAGTTTATATCTATTAACCCCAAGCTCCCCAACCATCCCACTCCCTCCCCCTCCCCCTTGGCAACTACAAGTCTATGCTTCAAGTCCATGATTTTCTTTTCTGTGGAAAGGTTCATTTGGGCTGTATATGAGCTTCCAGATATAAGTGATATCATATGGCATTGGTCTTTCTCTTTCTGACTTACTTCACTCAGTATGAGAGTCTCTAGTTCCATCCATGTTGCTGCAAATGGCTTTATTTCATTCTTTTTTATGGCTGAGTAGTATTCCATTGTGTATATATACCACATCTTCCTAATCCAGTCATCTTTTCTTTAATAAATGGTGGTACCTAAAAGGCTTCTTACTGGAAAGCTGGGTTCACCTCTTGGTGTGTGCCAAGCCAAAAGACACAACCCAGCCAAAGATCAAGAGAAGGAAGGATGGGCTACTTGTAGCAAGTGAGGAGAGCACTGAACACCAACTCTTAAAACTGGAGAAGTTTTAAGCTAAAAGTATGTGCAAATTCACTAAGGGGCTTGAGTGGTAGATACATATTGAGGAAGGGGCTTGAGCAGAGGAGAATTTGGCATAGAATTGGTGCAAAGTTTGACAAAATCCAAGATTTAGTTGATATTAGCTGGTATAGGCCAGCAGCTGCAGCTCCAACTCAACTCCTAGCCTGGGAACCTCCAAATGTCGTGAGTGTTGCCTTAAAAAGACAAAAAAAAAAAAATCTGCAAAACAGCTCAGGAATATGCTTCAGGCTAATCTTTACCATTGAAATGGAACTGGGAGTCTCTACAACTGATTTGTCCTCTTTGCCGTTGTTACTTTTCTTGCCTGAAAATAGTTTGTTTCTTTTGTTAAGATCAATAATTACTGAGAACTATTCAAGTATCGCAGCCAGGCTTTGGTCACAAAATGACTCAGGCCTAAATGGCTTCTCTTGTGTCAGAAAGCTGTATCTGAGAGTTCCCACTGTGGTGCAGGGGGTTAGTAATCCTGCTTGTCTCTTTTGAGGCAGTGGTTTAATCCCTGGCCGGGTGCAGTGGGTTAGGGATCCAGCATTGCTACAGCTATGGTGTAGGTCACAGCTGTGGCTCAGATTCAACTCTTAGCTCGGGAACTTATATATGCTATGGGTGCAGCTGAAAAAGAAAAAAAAAAAAAAAGCTATATCTGGTTCTTCTCCCCTCCCCTGCCACCTTATCTGCTTATAGGATGGTGAATAAAAACAATTTAAATTTGTATAAATTTTTCGGTGGCTTTTTTTCTTAGCATTTTCAGTTTTCAAAGTATTTTCATATCTGTTTTCTTACTTCATTTGGATGAATGTTCTTAAGGACTCTAT
This sequence comes from Phacochoerus africanus, assembly GCF_016906955.1. Taxonomy (NCBI): domain Eukaryota; kingdom Metazoa; phylum Chordata; class Mammalia; order Artiodactyla; family Suidae; genus Phacochoerus; species Phacochoerus africanus. The sequence goes on from NC_062553.1 coordinate 37,905,433, forward strand.
CAGGAAAATCCCAAATATTTAGATGATTCTCGCTCTCTCTTTCTCTAGTATCTCCCCACCTTCTGCCCACACAACGGAATGAAAATAGAAGGAAAATATTATATGGCTATGTTTATAATTTTATTTTCATCATGCACAAAGTTTATGCCAGTATTGAAGAGAGAAAAAGCCTGTCTTCAACACTAGAGACTATATCTAGTGACAAACATATGGTACCTTAATTATGAGATCAATATTTTCCTGGAAAGCTGTCTGTAAGATAAAAGTATAAATAACGAAGTATTCTAGAAAGCTTATGTTGACGAAAAAAATTAATCAGTCAATCTAAGAAAGAAATGGAAAACTGAAGATTAATATATCCTGGGAACAGCCTCTCAGAACAAGAACCATTCTGCCTATATGAGAGGTCAAAAGCACAGTTATATAGACAGGGAGCTGTACATTAAATGACGTATAATGGACAGCTTACACAATCCAGAGCTGCATGTGCAAAGGGAATAGTTGGCCCTTACAGGATTAAGAAGGAAGATTGTCTTCTAACGAGGTCTGGTTAATGCAGATGCTCAACACAGACTAAAGGAGATGGAAGAGACCCAAAGGGACCAAGAAAGATTTTGTTTAAATTTTGTCATGCCTTAAAATATTAATTTTATTTCATTGCTTACTATTCCAAGAAAACTACCATTGTTGTTCTCAGGAGAGCAGTCTCCTAATTGTTCCATTCAGTAGGTTTCTATTTGGTTTATGATGTTTTCTTTCATTATCTTTCTAACTGTGGCGTATAGAAGTTCCCAGGCTAGCAGTCAAATTGGAGCTGCAGCTGCCAGCCCATGCCACAGCCACAGCCATGCCAGATCTGAGTCATATCTGTGACCTACCCCGAAGCTCACAGCAATGCCAGATCCTTAACCCACTGAGTGTGGCCAGGGCTCCACCTACATCCTCGTGGATACTAGTCGGGTTCTTAACCTGCTGAGCCACAATGGGAACTCCTGTTTGAGGATGTTTTAAAGCTGAGTCCTCCTGTAGATGTGGCTGGGGATGGAATGGGGATTGGGAGGGTGGTGTGGATAGCAGCCAGAGGGGGAAAAACGTGTGCTGGTGTCTTTTTTCTGTTAGACGCTCTCTACAAGTGTTTGCTTGGCAGAGTTTGCAATTGGAAATACGACATCCTGTGGGCAGGTGTTCAGCTGTGACGCATGAGAATCATTTGGCCCAATCCAAGGGCCCAACTCCCCCCTGGATTTTCCCTCACTCTGGAACTTAATTGCATCACACTATCTCATGGAAGTCTGGAGTTCCTCAGATAAGAAACGGACTCCAGGAACACACTGCTAGGGCTTCCAAATAGCTGCTTGGATCTCCTTGGGCTACTAAGATAGTGTTGCTTGCTTGTAAATCATCTGCAATCCAGAGGTGCCTGACTCCAAGGCCAGTGATAAGCATCTCTGGCATCCCTTGCCTGGACCTTGCATCTCTAGAAAGCATTCTCATTTTACAAGTTGCTTTACTGTTCATTTGCATAACAGTAGGGATGCGTTTTGTTGTTGTTGTTGTCTTTTTTAGGGCCGCACCCTAGAAAAGTTTTCAGACTAGGGGTCAAAGCAGAGCTGCAGCTGCCAGGCTACTCCACAGCAACGCAAGATCAGAGCCGGGTCTATGATCTACACCACAGCTCATGGCAACACAGGATCCTTAACCCACTGATCGGGGCCAGGGGTCGAACGAACCCACGTCCTCATGGATACTAGTTGGGTTCGTTACCACTGAGCCACAACAGAAACTCCAACTGTAGGTATCCTTTGGCAAATACTAATTCTCTGCTTCCTCCAAAGCTACCTCTGCTAGATTGATCAAATACAGTTCTGGTACTAAAGTAACAAAAGTCTTTATGGGAGGTCATTTAAAATATATAGTCTTTGGAGTTCCCATCGTGGCACAGTGAAAACAAATCCGACTAGGAACCATGAGGTTGCAGGTTCGATCCCTGGTCTTGCTCAGATCTGGCATTGCTGTGGCTGTGGTATAGACCAGCAGCAGTAGGTCTGATTCGACCCTTAGCCTGGGAACCTCTGTATGCCTCAGGTGTGGCCCTAAAAAGACAAAAGACAAAAAAAAATTTAAATAAAATAAAATATATATTCCCTGGTCATCACTTTTTGCACTAGTTGAGTTTGTATCACCAGGTAATTACAGTTTATCTGCATCCTTTTAATACCAAACCTCCCCTACCTTCCCTAAAAGAAATTAAATTACTGCTTTTTTTGCTGGCTCCATCAGTGTCTCGGGGATAAAAATCTCCTGCTTTGCATGTGTCAGTTGTTTTTCTTTTAGGATAAATAAGCCCATCGTTTGTATTCATGCTGCTGTTTGCTTTCCAGTGGGAGCAGGAGAAGCTGCGAATTTTGCAGCCTATGCCTTTGCACCTGCCACCTTGGTCACCCCACTGGGCGCTCTGAGTGTTCTCATAAGGTACGTGAGCAATAAAGAACTTGGCTTCTGTAGGGATCTTAAGGCCATGATAAACTTAACCCACAAGAAAGAGATGACTATGCCTATCTCCAAATTTTGAAAAATCACAAAAATAATTTGAGAAGACTACACAATAAATAGCATTAGAAATAGGAACTAGACTGTCTTTCTGATAAACGTAATTATGTTTCATTTGTGACAATTCAGTGAAGCCGAGCAGATTTGTTTTCCCCTCTCACCTGAACATATTGCCACAGCCCTTTGAACGCTCTCTGTTGTCATAGTGGCTAACAACCATAGTTATCAGAGGACTTTAAAAAGCATGGTGTTTGGGTTAAATTTCAACTGTCACTAAAAGTCCTACATTGTCTGCCTGATACTTCTGTTTGGAGACATCTTAGTTTCTTTTAGTCCTAGAAACAGGAATAATTCTTCTGTCAATAGAATGTGAATCTAACTTTTCTGAGTTGCTCTGTCTTATGATCCCAAATGAACATGTTCCATGTGCCCATGAACTCTTATTTTGTAGCTAAGTACCTGTTTTGCTTGTTGTCTTTTTCTTTTCCTTTACCTCCATTATCAACCTCTAGAAGAAAGCTTATGACGAGGCCTACCCACTTCTTTTCAACTTCCTTGTAGGATTGTTGTGAAAATTGAGTCTGTGCGCATAAAGCACTAATTAGAAGCCTGTCATCTAGTGAATCCTCTTGGTAGTGGTGTTTTTTGCAGAGGCTGCAGTTCCCAGGAGTGGCCATATGTGGGCGACTCAGAAAGCATCTAGAGATTGACCACAGTCTTGGGTACAAATAGATACTGACAAATACCCTGGTGAGAGCCCGGGCATCAGGAAAAGGAGCTGGAGCTGACCTACTGGTAGAGCAGCAGGGTGGTGTAAGCTGGTGTCCATGGTGGTGCCAATCTAGAACTTCCTGAGGCCATGACAACCAAAATAGTGGGACCCTGGATAGGCGTAAGGGCAGTAGCAGCTGGTAAGGAAATATTTTAATATTTTGACAACCACTGTGGGTGTATTTGTGTGCATTAGCTCAATACTGGCCCTGAGAAGGGCCATTCTTCTTTAGGCATAGGTCCTTCTTAGAAGCTTTCGTGAGCACACATGTTCTAAATGTATCATGCCAGGAAGATGGAAAAGATCTTCCATTCTCTTTGGCTTTTCAGAAGATGGGGACATTGAAAATGAGTTGAGTGGGACCTCTTGGAAGGTCATGGGAAGATCACAGGGGCACTGAATGCCTATTATAGATTTTAGACATAAAAGCAATTAAGCAGATTTGCTTAATCATCATTTCTGAGATGTTTAAATGATTTTTATTTTTTCCATTATAGTTGATTTACCATGTTCTGGGAATTTCTACTGTACAGCAAAGTGACCCAGTCATACATATGTATATATTCTTTTTCTCACATTATCCTCCATCATGTTCCATTATAAGTGACTGGATGTAGTTCCCTGTGCTATACAGCAGGAACTCATTGCATATCCACTCCAAATGCCATAGTTTGCATCTATTAACCCCAGACTCCCAGTCCATCCCACTCCCTCCTCTTCTCCCTCCCTCTTGGCAAGCACAAGTCTGTTCTCCAAGCCCATGCGTTTCTTTTCTGTGGAAAGGTTCATTTGTGCCATATGTTAGATTCTAGATATGTGATATCACATGGTATTTGTCTTTCTCTTTCTGACTTACTTCACTTAGTATGAGAGTCTCTAGTTCCATTTGAGTTGCTGCAAATGGCATTATTTTGTTATTTTTTATGGCTGAGTAGTATTCCATTATATATACCACATCTTCTTAATCCATTCATCTGTCAATGAACATTTAGGTTGTTTCCATGTCTTGGCTATTGTGAGTAGTGCTGCAGTGAACATACAGGTACATGTATCTTTTTCTTTTCTTTTTTTACTTTAAGGCCGCAGCGGCGGCATGTGAAGGTATGCAGGCTAGGGGTTTAATTGGAACTACAGCTGCCAGCCTATGTCACGGTCACAGTCACACCAGATCCAAACCTTGTCTGCCACCTATACCACAGCCAGATCCTTAACCCACTGAGTGAGCCCAGGGATGGAACCTGCAACCTCATGGTTCCTAGTCGGATTCGTTTCCGCTGTGCCATGACAAGAACTCTGCATGTATCTTTTTCAGTGAAAGTTTTATTTGGATATATGCCCAAGAGTGGGATTGCTGGGTCATCTGGTAGTTCTATATTTAGTTATCTGAGGTACCTCCATACTGTTTTCCATAGTAGTTGTACCAATTTACATTCCCACCAACAGTGTAGGAGGGTACCCTTTTCTCCACAGTCTCTTCGGCATTTGTTATTTGTTGACTTGTTAATTAATGATGGCTATTTCTGAGTTTGAAAACTCATCAGGTTTTTCAGTGGCACATAGCACATTCAAGTTAGTTGATTGAAACACAGAGCAGCACGCACCACAGTGCATCATCTGAGCTGCTGTGGAATCAAAAGGTAATGAAACAAGAGTGATTTTTTTTTTCTTCTTCTTCCAACAGTGCGATACTCTCTTCCTATTTTTTAAATGAGCACTTGAACATTCATGGGAAGCTAGGCTGCATATTAAGCATACTGGGGTCAACCGTGATGGTTATCCATGCCCCACAAGAAGAGGAAGTCACTTCTCTGCATGAAATGGAAATGAAATTGAGAGACCCAGGTCTGTGATGCAACCGAAGCACTTACTCAAATGCTGATCCACTTTCTCTCCTCATCAAATGAGTTTAAAATAATATTGTAATCCGCTTCCTAGGAGCCTAGTTGTGGATTGAGATACAATAAGGTTTGACTGAGTAGTACAAGTCTTCTAAAAAGGTGACAGACCTTACTTTTGTGTCCACCCTTCCCTTCTACACAAGGAAAGGAAGAGATGCAGATAGGAGAGGCAAGAGACTTTACTCCAACCCAAACTTGGACACCTTCTTCCCTGGGAAAATAAAAAGTCAATTGGACAATACCTGCTGTACCTCATAATGTTATCTGCGAGGTTCAAATGACATGTCTGTGAATGTCCATTGTCAAATATCCAGAGCCATGCAGTAAAACGTTGTTGTTGCTGGGTTTTTTTTTTTTTTTTAATGTAATCTCACTTCTTTTTTCAAAACACCTATGATCCTAATGACTTAACAACATTTCACAAAGACGCGATCCTATTAACATTCTCTGAAGTCTAATTCTTTTCTCCTCCAAACAGGATTTATCTCCTTTGCTGTGATCATAACTGTGATCTCCTTGGTGCTGATTCTGATCGTGGCTCCCAAGAAAGGACAGACCAATATCTTGGTCTACATTTCAATCTGTTCATTGATCGGCGCGTTTTCTGTTTCTTCTGTCAAGGGCCTGGGAATCGCCATTAAGGAACTGTTGGAATGGAAGCCAGTTTATAAGCATCCCCTGGTCTTTGTTCTGCTGGCTGTACTTGTGCTTTCAGTGACGACACAGATTAACTATCTCAACAAGGCCCTGGACACCTTCAACACATCTCTTGTGACTCCCATTTATTACGTGTTCTTCACATCCATGGTAGTGACCTGCTCCGTCATCTTATTCCAAGAATGGTATGGCATGAAAGCTGGCGATATCATCGGGACCTTGAGTGGATTCTTCACCATTATCAACGGCATTTTCCTTCTACACGCTTTCAAAAACATTGACATTACCTGGAGTGACCTGACAACCAACACTCAGAAAGAAGTCTTCTCTCTGAATGGCAATGAAGACAAATACGTCTTACTAGAGAACATAGAATGTGCAACCCCAGGATTTGATGATGACATTACCTTGTTTAGCAGGACCGATGATCAAAGTCCCTAGAAACCCTGAACATTAACCACGACGAGTCACTTGGAGAGAAGGAGGACTCTCTGACTCTTGGATGAACTCTTAGGAACATTGGCATTGTTAAAGTTCTAACTAATGATTTAGATGTGAAGCCAAACAAAAATGTTTCATTTGGGGCCATTAATTTTGAAAATCAAAGTTTTGGTGCCTCCCCCCAGAAGACTTCTGCTGGTTTTCATTTTTGCACACATGAAATATTTCCTAAGCCTAAAAGAAGTCAGAGAGTTAGACGACCCAGAATAATCTCTTCTGGTCGAAATGTTTGGCTCTGCCAGGTGGCTCTTCCTTTCTTTGGCTGCTATTCTTTTTTATGTATTTTTTATTATTTTTTAATGGCTACAATTGTGGCACATGGAAGTTCATGGGCCAGGCATTGAATCCAAGCTGCAGATGCGGCAACACCGGATCCTTTAACCCAGTGGCTGCTATTCTTAGTCTGTCAGTAATTCATAGGTATAGGCTGAATGGTGTGCTGATAAGCAGAATATCAATCATCACTCTCTAATGAGTCATAGTTTCAAATTATTAAAACTAAGAAGCAAAATCACTGATGCTCCCACCCCGCCACCACCAACTTCCTTCTTTCTAAACTACATAGCTAAAGAGTAGAGTGCTAAAGAAAAAAATCAGCATGTTGGAAATCTGCTCCTTGGTGGGCTAGAATATGCATGATACACATGCCCATGAGGGCTTATGAATTGTAATTTCATGACATATCATAGAAACTTATTATCAATTAAAAAGGGGAGAACAGAGGAGGGAGGGAGACAGTACCTTAGGGAAATGAAACACTTTATTTTTTGCTTTTCACAAAAACAAAAACAAATGACCATATTCACAGGTTCTCTTAATTCAGACCTGAGCAACATTGGACAAAATTGAGTTTCTGGAGAAATACAGGTGATTTCAGCTCTGGAGTTCCTTATATTCCTTTTGTTCCTTTCTTTTAGTGTTATCCTCATGGTCTTTTTCTTTGTTGATGCAGAGACTTTTATAAAGTAATTGCTACACTATTTTAGGGTTATATTGTCCACTTCAATTTTTTTCAAAGGTTTAATTCCCAAAAGGTGGGCTTTCCACAGACTGTTTAGAAACAACTAGAAAAATGTTTGTGAAAGACCTGCATGAACTCTTATAATGACCCTCTTGAAAAAAACAAAACAAATGCAATTGATTATGTTCACAGGTTCTTTTAACTCAGACTTGAGCAATATAGGACAAAATTGAGTTTCTGGAGAAATTTGGCACTTTCTTCTTTATTAAGGAAATTATAATCATTAGTAACCTTTTTTAAAATATAATGAGTGGTAGATGGTCTTTTTCTGTTGAATCTTGTCTTCAGCATGTTTTCCATACATTCTATTGTAAGTGTTTGGGGAGAATAGAAAGAGGAGTTAATGTCTTAAAAAATTAAGCCCCCAGGGACAACGACAGGAAAAGACCTTTCCATATGAAAATAAAGCCCACATAAAATTTTCCTATCTCATTCCAAGTTCAAGGCTGGGGTTACATTTTTATGGACATATGACTTATTACTCATTGATATAATTAATGGAAGAGAAATTAGCTATCTTATTTCCAGACCAAACTTATTTCCTCTCAAAACAAAAATCTGGGGGAAAAAAAAAACCAAAAAACAGTTATGACATTAAAAACAAAAGCTCTTCAGGTCGACTGGATTTTTCTCTTCTAATGTCAAATATTATTAGTTTTATCTGTTCATAATGTAGCTCAAGTCTACCTGGGTAATAAATAGTAGACTCTTCCCTTCAGAATTCTATTAAAGTGACTTCAGCATTTCCCCAGTTCTGTTGAACTCTGACATGTTTGCGGTGATGACTTGAGACACTGCAAAGTCCTAATGTGCTGATGGAATCTTTTCAGCATAATTTTTTGTTTCTCTGTTTTCTCTTTAGGGCTGCACCTTCGGCATGTGGAAGTTCCCAGGCCAGGTGTCAAATCGGAGCTACAGCTGCCAGCCACAGCCACAGCCACCCAGAATCTGAGCTGCATCTGCGACCTACACGGAGGCCAGGGATTGAACCCACATCCTCATGGTTACTAGTCGGGTTCATTTCTGCTGCACCGCATTGGGAACTCCTTCGGCAGAGTTTAGTGGTGAGTGCAATTGAGTACATTCTAAATTTCTGAAGACTGATCATCTGTGGAAGATTCATGGGTTAATACCTCAGGTCAAATAAATATGTGTTTCCCCTGTCGATTGCTGATTCACCTTAATTGTATATCAGATATATAAGCTATGAACACAAGTATGTAGAAAAAGTGTTTGAAAATTGTAGAAATTCTTTTAAAGTTTTTCACTTTTCTATTGAAAACTCTGTTGATTTCTCTAGAACACCTTCTTGGTGAGGGAATTAATGACATCCAGCTTGAGGCTGGGGTGCTGCTCCACCTACTGAATTTTAGGGTCAGTTATTTCTTCAATGTCACCTGTTACAGAGCTTTGCCCTTGGTATATTGCGCCCAGGCCGAAGGTTGTTGGAACACAAGAATTCCTGTGGACCCTGGGTTGGAAATGAATTGGCACAGACAGATATGCCCAGGAGAAAGTCAGCGAAAGATCCAAGAGTTGAAATATGTTGAGAAACAATAAAACATTCGAAAAACTCTGGAACTGCCTGGTGGGCATATGATTGAAAAACCAAAATGTTACAAATCCAAAACCCAGAATAATTTTTCCCAAATAGGTAGATATTGTCTAAGGAGAAATAAAATGCTGGATCCCTATATTCAGACTAACTGTGTTAGTCTTAACGGGTAGTCTCACATGTATATATTTTAATATATGTACTTTATCTCACAGAGATACCTTAAGATTTATTATGTGACTATCTGTACGTATGTCATTAAGGATTACAAAACTGTACTCACACAGCTCTGTTTCACACATGAAAGCTTTTCCTACTACTGTAAGTGTAATCGTTTCATTTTTCAACTTATAATTCTATTCTTAGGTCAATGGTGAATGACTTTTTAGTTCAGATTGCAGAATATTCATAAAACCCTTTAGATTTGGCAACATGAAATTATTTGTTTTAAGAGTCCTCGATCAAATATATATATATATACACATGGGAAGTAATTGTACCATGCCTGATATTGAGGCATTTGATAAAATTTAGTTCTCTTTGGGAGTTCCTGTCGTGGCACAGTGGTTAACGAATCTGACTAAGAACCATGAGGTTGCAGGGTCCATCCCTGGCCTTGCTCAGTGGGTTAAGAACCTGGCGTTGCTGTGAGCTGTGGTGTAGGTTGCAGACGCGGCTCAGATCCTGCATTGCTGTGGCTCTGGCATAGGCCGGCAGCTCCAGCTCTGATTAGACCCCTAGCCTGGGAACCTCCATGTGCTGCAGGAGCGGCCCTAGAAAAAGACAAAAAAAAAAAATTCTCTTCGAATCAAAAAAAAATTTTGGCCATACCTGGGCATGTGGAAGTTCCTGAGCTAGGGATCAAACCCACACCACTGCATCAGCTTGAACCATTGCCATGACAAAGCAGGATCTTTAACTCTCTGCACCCCAAGGGAACTCCAAATCAACATTTTAATTCTTAGTCAAAGCACTAGATCAGGAAGGGGCATTGCTTGCCAGTTTTTATACATTCTTCTTCTTTTCTCAGTTTGTGTCACCTTAGCTCATTTTTAATAATCCAAGTGAAAAATAAATTCCATTAGTATCCTATCTCAACAATACAAAATGATCCTGACAAAAATATTTTTCTTCATGATACTGAACTAAATGCAGTCTTTACATGTCAACAAAACTTTGTGGAAAAATAACTTACATGAATACATACGAAATATTTTCAAATATTACTATGATCATGAAATTTTCTATTTTTCAAATGTTTATACATACTGTTCATTTTCAAAAGTTGACAAAGTTTCAATTAATGTTTGTATATTTTTCATTTGCAATAAAATAATGTGGTTTAATTATGCTTGTTAGAATTCAGTTTTTACTTTACTGAATTAAGTTTGCGTAATGACAAAAATATCCCTATTTGAGATTAAAAAGAAAATCTCGAGGTTTAAAAAAAAGCTGCACTTTGCTTAATTTTGCTTTGTCAATTTCCTTGATATTAAAAATCTGTGTTTTAGAAAAAGGCTCTCCCCAAAACTATCTCCTATATAATTGTTCTGGCACCTGAACAAAAGGTAGGAGAAATTGTCTTATTTTTTTGAAAATTGTATTCAACAGTCCACGTAATGAAACTTTCCCTCAGTTCAGAACTTTAAAAGGAGAAGAAAAAAAAGCATTATAAAAATCTTTGGTAGCATTGCCTTCCATTAAAACTGACCTTCAGTGATTTCCTTCTCGTCCCCACAGAACTTCAGCATTGACCACATCACATGACTTTATCAGTTTTCCCTGTTTTGATGTCAATTCATGTTTGAAAACAACTCTCTAGGTTGTTTCTATGGAAATGAACTGTCTAGGGTACAGAAGGCCATGTCCCACACCCCCTCTTTCCCTCCCTGTTACAAACGAACAGGAATCATTTGCAATTCCTGAAATCACATCGTCATGTAGGACCAGAATGAAAACCAAAGTCCAAGCCCCTCAACACCCCGAACCACCCGGCCCACAGAATGTAGGCACGACCAAGGAAGCCTTGGTGGAGCACATCTCAGCAGAGTTAACTTCAATTTCCCCCAGAAAGCTGTGTTAACCTATACTGAACATTTCAGCACCCTGACTGCAGGGCACAGGCAGTTTCTAAGAGGTAAGCTAAGGTTACAAAGAGTCTTAAATTTCATCTATAACAATGGACAACATGTTTTTCCCAACTGAAAGCTTCGGTTGCAAAAAAAAGCTTTTTGAGACAGCTGACTACTGAAGATGTCTTTTCGAATTTCAGTTACAAATCACAGAAAACCTTTCTTGAGGGAAAACTGGATTTTTTTTTCTTTTTTTTTTTAAGGCTGCACCTGCAACATATGGAGGTTTCCAGGCCAGGGATCAAATTGGAGCTGCAGCTGCCAGCCTGCACCACAGCCACAGCAACAGCAACACAGATCCAAACCATGTCTGCGACATATACCACAGCTCACGGCAACGCCAGATCCTTAACCCACTGAGCAAGGCCAGGGATCAAACCCACAACCTCATGGTTCCTAGTCAGATTTGTTTTCACTGAGCCACAACAGGAACTCCAAAAGTGGATTTTCAGAAATACCACTGGTATGGGAGAAAACCTTTGAGTTAGAAGGCATTTTCATTTTTATAGGTAGAACTTCCCCTTGGCTGGGGAGAGATAGGGCAGAAATCTCTGTGGGCCAGGCTCCACCAGCCTCAGGAGTTTGTCTAGCCCTCAACAACGTCTCACACCAGTTTGCTGCACTGGGACACTCCTAAGGCCACGTGGACCTCCATCCCACCCAGCCACGTGTAGGCCCCAGCAACTACTTGACTGGAGGGAAGTGGATGGGTGGGGTTGGGAGTGGAGATGAAAGCCATGCTCTGAGTACCATGATCTGAGAATCCCCTCCCACTCTCTGGCTTCCATAATCCAACCAGTAATTCCTACTGCCAGCATGCAACTCAGTCTGGCCCGAAAGCTTGTGGCATCATTTCCAATAGCCAAGACATAGAAGCAACCTGTGTCCATTGAAAGGTGAGTGGATAAAGAAGATGCAATATATATATACACAATAGAATAGTACTCAGCCATAAAAAATAATGAAATAATGCCATCTGCAGCAACATGGATGGCCCTAGAAATTATCATATTAAGTGAAAGAAGTCAGACAGAGAAAGACACACATGGTATGACATTACTTATATGCAGAATCTTTTAAAAAATGATGTAAATGAACTTATTTACAAAACAGAAACTCACAGACGTAGAAAAGAAACTTAGGGCTGCCGAAGGGGAAAGAGAAGGAAGGATAAATTAGGGGGGTGGGATTAAAATATACACACTACTATATCTAAAATAAATAACCAACAAGGATCTACTGTACAGCACAGAGAACTATACTCAATATCTTGATAACCTATAATGGCAAAAAAATCTTAAAAGAATATACATGTATATATGAATCACTTTACTGAACACCCGAAACTAACACAACTTTGCAAATCAACTATATTTCAATATTTAAAAAAAAAAATCCCGAGGTACCGTAAAAGTATTATACTTAAAAAAAAAAATAAAGCTTGTGCATCATGAATGCCTTTTATAGGGACTCGACCCACCACAAAAACCAAAAATGGCCCTGATTGTTTAACATCTATGGATAAAGTCTCTATATCCTCACTGGAATGGATTCTGAGTAGAGGTATATGGCTCCTCCTCAAGTTAGTGATTTCCAACAAACATTCAGAAAATAAACTCCAAACAGCCCATAACCTCAACCCAATAAAACAGATTATTTCATAGACCACAAATGGGCCCTTTAGCTCAGAAGCTCTCCTTGTCACTCAATTAGCTTTGGCCTTTGTTTTCATATGAACATCTCATCATATTACCAGAAGGGTTTTAAATAAAAATGTGCTTGAATAAACGAGATCCCTCTTCCTCTTAACCCATGGAACCGTCAGGCTGGGTTATAATGGGCAAGCCTAGCAGGAAACAGACAGAAAATAAATTCCTACGGCTAGAAGGGGGTTTTATTTATATCCTTGTTACCTCATGTGAACTGAATTCCTTCTGAGTAACCTTGCATGCATGGAAAAAAGGGCGAGGCTTTGCAAGTCTGGGATAGCAGAATCATAGGGTATAAACTGAAGGAAGGCAGTGATTCAGTCTTTTTAGCAAGTACTGGGATATACACCCAGCCAAGGGGAGGCTGCGGATTGAGTTCACGTGGGCAAAAAGGAGGGACACCACCAGAGACACCTCGATGAGGTTTCACTGTGAGAACCAAACTGGTTTAAAATCAGGCAGACCTGAGGAATTCAATGTCAATTCAGGTTACACGCAGCAGTTCCCCTGCTATGGGGAGGAGCCTGGTGAAGGGAGATTAACCTTGCAGCCAAAGGACAATAAATCGTGGAGGAACTGGTCCAACAAGATCAAGCCGTTCTATTATTTGTTTGGCTGTGCAGCTTGGAGGAGCTGGGGCTGGATGAAGCAGGTCCCCACGACCCAAGCATGAGGTCCGTCTTCACAGAGGAAGGACTGACAGTCCAGCAGAGCAGAGATTAAAGGCTTCCACCCAGGAGTTCCCGTTGTGGCTCAGCAGTAATGAACCCCACTAGGATCCATGAGGATGCAGATTCGGTCCCTGATCTCACTCAGTGGGTTAAGGCTCTGGCATTGCCTTGAGCTGTGGTGTAAGTGGCAGATGTAGCTCGGATCTGGCATTGCTGTGGCTGTGGTGTAGACCGGTAGCTGTAGCTCTGATTCAACCCCTAGCCTGGGAACTTCTATACACCATGGGTGCGGCCCTAAAAACAAAGAAAAAAAGTCTCCCACCAAACACATTTGCATGTTCCGTGTCCCCGAAAGGCCATGACTTCAGAATCATCAATGAGACCTACAGGTTGAGATCTGAGACATGAAGCAAAACAGTAACACGTCCGATTTGGTTCACAAGCAGACAAGAAAACGAGGCTTACTTTCCAAGGCAGAAGTCCACACCTGACTTTCATTCCCCCCATCAATCGGCTGATTCCAAAAGACCACAGGTTTGTCTTTGAAAAATATTGGGACTTCCTGCCCTTCCCTGAGATGTCATGGAATTCTGCATGTCGTGTAGTCCCCTGATGAGGCGGACAGAATAGAATCCTCTACCGAGTTCTCTGGTACCTTGAATATCTTCTCCAGAAACCTGGTAGGCTGCCATCAACTGAGGAGAAGCTGCAAACTTCCTACCTCTGGATTTCTGGCTCTTTATAAAAAGCCACTGTGCCCCGCAGTGTCCTTGGCTTTGTCTCCCCAGCCATGGTGGTGGCCGAAGCCAGGCTGGCTAAAGCATGCAATGCTTAGTAAGGGACCACTAGTTGCACAGCTGTTAGTCAACGAGCATTGATGAGACATCTTTCTCCCTTTGTTTCACCTTTTAAAAAACTTCACAGGTAACCCTGGCCCCCAGTAAACATACCTATACAAACATAAAGCGTTTTGTCTCCGGCAATGGTTTTTGGGCCTGACTTTTTAACTTACCATGCCTGCACCCCACCCAGGAACAATGAAAACAAACATCTGAGGGTGGGGTCCAGCCACCACAGTGTCAGAAGCTCCCCAGGTGATTTGAATATGCAGCCAGCGTTGCAAACCACAGATCGAGGACCCCACCTATAAAAGTCACATCCCAATTGCAAAGTTGTTTTTTTAAAAGTACTCAAAGACAATCTACACACATGTCCGTTGGCTGTGGTTGCTTTCAATTTCCTAGACAGGTTTCACCCATCTTTGAAATGCACTGCATAATCTGCACCTCGGTAGAAGTCTGTAGTCAGGTCGCTGCCTCCAGAAGAGTCAGCAGAGATGAATCTCTTAGGAAGGGGCTTGGCTTCAGGTAATCGAACATCTAATATTGGCTTAGAGAAATAGGGAGTCACTTATCTCCTAGAGCCAGACGCCTAGATGTGGGCACTTCAGAGGTGGTGCAGTGATTCAACAACGCCAGGAGGATTCATACCCTTTGCATCTTTCTGCTCTACAGAGAACGCTGCCCGATTTAACAGCAAACACCACGCATCAACATTCAAACTGTTGCATCCGAATTCCAGACAAACAACACACACCTTTCGCATAAGTATGTCCATACAATCTTTGGAACACACTTACTGTGACAAAGAGTCTGACTCCGTGTTTGATGCGTTGACTGATGACAGTTTTCAAGCCCCATCACGGCCTGCTGCTCTTCTGCCCACACCTGAGCAAGCAGGTAAGCCCTGCAGCTCCCTCTTCTGGTACCAGCTGGAAGTACAAGCCACGCAGGCCCAGCCCCTTCTCCTCAGCCCCACCCTTCCTCACCACAAAACCCCAAGGTAGCTACCCACCGCCCCTGCTCTCTCAGTTATCTTTGAATCTGCTGGGGAAGCCTATTTTCCCTGATGTCCCCAGAAACCTTCCAATATGTGTCATAAACCTTGCATACCCTCTTGGGTATGATGTCAAGAGCCTCTGCCTCTGAACCGAATTTGGGATAGAGGGTTTATTCATTTCTGGGGGTGATCACGACAGGAGAAGAGGGGACAACACTTACCCTAAAATAATTGTGTGTGGTTCATCTGAAATCAAATTGAACTGGGCATCCTATATTTGATCTGGCAACCCCACCCATGGGCCCTCAGCTTCTTGCCTTTTTCCTGAGAGCCAGGGATGGGCACTACACCTCCAGGTTTTAAAGCCATGTCCCACGTAGGAAGAGGCGACAAGTTTTCCTTCTGGGAAGACCTGTTTTTTCCTTCGGGAAGGGAAGCTCCGCCCCCCCCCCATCGCCACCCGCACCTACCAAGAAGTATCTCTGAAATAACTTCACTTACCCAGAAGCCAATTTCCGTCTCTTTGAATCCTGTTCGTCTGCAGAGGTGAGTGTGCAAATGCCCTCTGGGAAGAAGGATATGGTCCAAGGATCTGCGCCTTTGGCATCAGCTGAGAGCTTGTTAGAAGCCAAAGAATCTGAGGCCCCACTTGGACCTACTGAATCAGAACCTGCATTTTAACACAGTCCCCAGACAATTGTGTGTCCATTAAAGCTTGAAAAGAATTGACCTAGAAGAATAGTGGTTGTCACATTTGACTGCCACTGGAATACCCAGGAGCTTTCAAAAATACTGCCCGAGTAATTCTGATTTCATTGGTCTAGGGGACAGCCTGGGCATGGGGATTTTGAAAAACTCCCCAGATGATCCCAAAAAGCAGTGACGTTTGAGAACCGTGGCTCTCAAGCCTGTGTGAGAATCCCTTGGGTTGCTTTGCTATAAAACCACCAATGCCCGGATCCCCTCAAAGTGGTTAAATCAGACTGGGGAGAGGAATGAGATGGGGAGAACTGGGCGATTGTATTTTTTTTTTCTTTTCTTTTCTTTTCTTTTTTTTTTTTTTGCTTTTCTTTTTTAAGGGCTACACCTGGTGCGTATGGGAGTTCCCAGGCTAGTGGTCAACTCAGAGCTGCAGCTGCCAGCCTACACCCCAGCCACAGCATTGCAGGATCCAAGCCAGGTCTGTGACCTATACCAGAGCTCACAGCAATGCTGGATCCCGGACCCACGGAGCAAGGCCAGGGATTGAACCCATATCCTCATGGATACTAGTCGGATTTTTTTCCACAGCACCACAACAGGATCTCCCAGGCAATTGTATTTTTGACGAGCTCTCCGGTCATTCCAATGTGTGAGGATCACACCAGGAGAGGAAGGCAAAATCTCATAGCCTCTAGCCCGGTGGTTTGTGGGCAGGAGTTAGGTGGGTTAGAGGTATCACTGAGGCAGGAGGCCCAGGGGGAGGGCACTGTCAAGGGCAGCGGGGTGTTGGAGGGGGTTAGCCCTGATTCATATTTCAGACTCCTGGAGGGAGTTATCTCACAGTCAATGACCATGTCTGGAAAGCAGCCATGGTAAGAAAACTCTGGAAGCACAGCAAGATCACGCAGGGTGGCGAGGGGGGAGGGGTGGAGGTGAGGAGTTGCAGGATTTCAACCTTCTGAGCCACTCTCTGTGCCCATGTGGTATGGGCAAGCCCCAGAAGTGCCCACATGTGCTCAAGATGGGATTCAGGAAGCAGCTGAATTAAGGGCCAGAAGCCCTGTCATGGCACCCACTGTTCAAGCTAAGGTGGACCTGCAGCCTTGGCTACTATGCCAAGGGACAAATGGAAATCATGGTAGAGCCTTGGGGGTGGGGAGGGGGGTACAGTGCCAGCAAGAACTGGGGTGAGGTGGAGTCAGCCAGGAAGGGCTTCTGTGTCCTGACCAGGTCAGGAAACGCCAGCCCATTCCAGCCACCAACATGGCCTGCAAATGCCAACCAGCTGGTGAGAAACGTTGAGACCAGAGGTGCCAGGGGACACTGTTCCAATCCAAGCAGCCCTCCCATTCACGTCACCACCTCCAGGTCACCTTGCCAGGGCTGATAGTCACGGTCTGCATTGGAAAGGCTGGACTGATTATGGGCATTCAGCACCCACTCTGATTGGTCTGTGCTGGTGCCAAATTAATTGTACCTATTTTGAGTATCACCCCTGGATAAAGCCACCCCTCTCTCTTCTATGCCTAGATGCTACCCTGGCAGCCACAGAAGCAGGAAAAGGCAAAATCTGAGCAACAACCCACTTCATTCACAGAAAGTATGTTCATTTTTGCACTAGATTAGTTACAAGATTAAGCTAAATTGAGTTTTGCCAGCACTCCCCAACCAGAAGAGGCACCCAAGAAAGATAGGATAATTACAGACAAAATAAAATAGCTACAGGTTATTTACATACTTGGCAGTGATGGGAGGAAATGTCCATCCTTGCTATAGACATAAGATAACCTATTTCCCCTATTAAATACTCATGTGTCTATATGGATTTATATTTCTCTATTCAAGTATCTTTTTTTCTATTAATCTGGTGTCAACCTCTAACATAATATACTTTTCTCTATCTTTATAAATAGGGAAAGAGAGATACAGAAAATTTATGGGTAAGTTAAATTGTTCTGGAAAAAATAAGATCTCTACCAAAAAGAAGGACAAATGGCCACCTGAGATTATATACTATAACTAGAAAGAGAAACAGTGTGGAAAAGCAATGGATCAGCCCAGAATTGCTAAGGCTTTCTCTTTAATTGTGAGAAAAATTACTCCAGATCACTTCAAAACATTAAAGTGCTAGAGACTTAAGTGCCCAACTGGCACTGAATACTAATAAAATTTACCAATTTACCAATCATGTTTGAGCTAATCAGCATTAAGGCAACATGGATTACAGATTGAACAGCTCCAGTTTGTTACTAGTGAAGATAGTGGACCACATGTTAAACAGCCAGAAAGCAAGAGGCTATTGGGAAGAAGAATGGAAGAGAAGTTCCACTGCGGCTCAGTGAGTTAAGACCAACATGGTCTCCATGAGGATGTGGGTTCAATCCCTGGCCTCGTTCAGCGGGTTAAGGATCGGGCATTGCCATGAGCTGCAGTATAGGTCGCAGATGTAGCCTGGATCCCATGTCGCCGTGGCTGTGGTGTAGGCTGGCAGCTGCAGCTCTGACTTGACCCCTAGGCTGGGAACTTCCATATGCTGCAGGTGCAGCCCTAAAAAGAGAGGAAAAAAAAAAAAAAAAGATGGAGGACATTTGTTGATTATCATTTCAGAGTTGACTGCTCACTCCTCCCATCCCTCCCCAGAGCTCTCAGTTTCTATTTTATTTAGAAGCAAGTGGTTGCAAGTAAATAAATTCCACCCCTGGCTCCTGTGGGAACTTCAAGGCTAAGCCAATCAAAGCATTCCATGCCCAAGCTGCAGAGCAAGCAGGCGTGATCCAGGGACTCTGGTGGAAATGCTGGGATGAAGATGTTTTCACCCTTTGGATGGCATGGTGTGTCAAGGTGAAGTATGTAAAATAATTAATAAACCGAAATTTCAATTAAATAAAGTTGGGAGTCCGGAAGGGGGAGCTCTCACACCCTGCAATGAGAACAGAGCCCAACGGGAAGACTCCTTTCCTGCAAGGAGTCAGCCATGGACTTTGCAGCCCTCTCAACCCCCCTTTCCTCTCTCTCTCTCTTTTTTTTTTTTTTTCCATTTTAGGGCCACACCTGCAGCACATGGAAGTGCCTGGGCTAGGGGTCAAATAGGAGTTGCAGCTGCGGGCCTATGTCACAGCCAAAGCAAGGTGGGATCCGAGCCACATCTGTGACCTACACCACAGCTCATGGCGGTGCTGGATCCTTAACCCACTGAGCAAGGCCAGGGACTGAACCTGAATTCTCACAGATACTAATAAGGTTCATTACTACTGAGCTACAATAGGAACTCCTCTCTTTCCTCTCCTTGAAAGTGTTCTCCTTTTATTTATTTCAGGTCAACAGGTATATGGCTATCACAGCCACTTTTCTTCTGGAGGTGGAGAGAGGAGGAAGGCGAGGCAGCCTGAGGATCAAGAAATGGAACTGAGGAGTTCCCATAGTGGCGCAGTGGTTAACGAATCCGACTAGGAACCATGAGGTTGCGGGTTCGGTCCCTGCCCTTGCTCAGTGGGTTAACGATCCGGCATTGCCATGAGCTGTGGTGTAGGTTGCAGACGTGGCTCGGATCCCGCATTGCTGTGGCTCTGGCATAGGCTAGTGGCTACAGCTCCGATTCGACCCCTAGCCTGGGAACCTCCATATGCTGCAGGAGCGGCCCAAGAAATAGCAAAAAGACAAAAAAATTTAAAAAAATTAGAAAATAAAAATAAATAAATAAAACCATAAAAAAAAGAAATGGAGCTGAGACTATGTTAATGGGGTGAATTGTCTGCACCCCTGACCTCACAGTCACTTGTCCAATAATACCCTATTCAACCTCAGCACTACTGACATTGTGGACTGAATAGTTCTTTGACGTGAGGGATGTGCTGTGCATTGTAGGATGTTTAGCAGCATCGCTGGTCTCTGCCAACGAGGTATCAGCACCACCTCCCACCCCCATGTACACCAGAAGTGACAGTCAAAATTTCCAGTCTGAACTGAAGAGGGTGGATTTTGCCTTCTTGTTTTGGAAGTAAAATGAAGCTACCAGAGAGATTTGCTTCATCCACTTTCTCTCGCTCCAAGTAGCCAGGGGTGGGGGATCTGGGGGAGAAGAGGCTGAAATGCTTATCTGGAGTTGGACTCCACGGGAGCAGTTGAGACTCTACTCATCAGCCCTGGGTCCCCCCTACAGGGAGGCAAGGGAGAAGAGGACATAGAAACCAGAACAGAGAAGCAGCCCTGACAACACAGGAAGAGTGGGGAGGCAGATGGCTCTCAGGATGGACGTGCACATTGGCAAATCAGCCCCCAGCCCAAATGACATCCTCATGGGGCTCCTTTTAAGGCAATATAATCATATAGTTGTCAGGGAACCATTGGCTGAAATTGCCCATGTTGGCCAGGCAAGAGAATAGCTACTCGCATGAGTTGTCTCACAACAGGAGGCCCTAATAAGGAACATAGTGCTTCCCTGAAGACCAACAAGGAAATTTTAGGAGGGGCCAATGGGTGGGAGGAGACAACCAACCTCCCAGAATCCTTGGCGCTGGAATCCATCTTGTCTGAGAGATGCATGCCCCACCAAGAAAGACCCTGAGCCAGACCAAGTAGGGAACCAGCAAGACAATTGGCCAGAAACAACCCAGAAACTAACCCCATTCCCATAAAACCGATACTGCAAGCCACATAGCAGAACAGTTCTCCTAGATTCCCTTACCCTGCCACTCTCCACGCAGGCACCCCTTCCCAATAAAGTCTTTTGCTTTGTCAGCACATGTGTCTCCTTGGACAATTTATTTCTAAGTGTTAGATAAGAGCCCATTCTTGGGCCCTGGAAGGGGTCCTCCTTCCTGCAGTATAATCACTGTGGCCCAGAAGAGACAGACTTTTCCAAATGCAGAAACTGTTCAATCCAGGAGTTCTTAGTTAATTATGCTATGAATCTAGTGGAAATCTAGTGAAGCCTTTGGAAATCTAGTGAAGCCTTTATACTCCTTCTCAGCATAATCTTTGGAAATCTAGTGAAGCCTTTATACTCCTTCTCAGCATAATCTTTGGAAATCTAGTGAAACCTTTGTGCTCCTTCTCAGCATAATGTTTTTAAATGAATAAAATAAAAATGCACACAACTAATAAGATAACCAATTACATTGAAAGAAAGTTATCAAAATATTTTAAAAGCATGTGTGCCTTAGTAACCTGTTTTATTAAGTGACAAGATCTAGTGGCAGTTCTAAAAGCTGAGATTTTGAAGTAGTGATGAATTCAAATTCTTTCTCAAGAAAGCAGAAAAAACTCCCGCATGATATTTAAAAAACAGTTTTTCACATTATGACAAAGTCACAGATGTTGCTAATATAAGGTATGGCAGTTGTCCGGGGGTGGGGGTGGGGGGGCTGGTTCTTTTTGGGGGTTATCTACATTTAGAATTACAGGAGATTAAAGACTAGTTAAAAAAAAATTTTTCCCCTTTCAAGTTCAAGAATCTCTTTAATCTCAGGTCAAAATCCTTTTATAACTACATCAGTGGTTCTCAACCAAGGGTGACCTGCTCTCCAGGGAGGTTTCAACAATGTTCTAAAGACATTTTTGATCATCACCACTAGGGGGAGTGGGATGTGCTGTTAGTGTCTACTGAGTAGAGGCCAAAGATGAGCTAAATATCCTACAACACAGAGCACATTCTTCTGCAGCAAAGAAATAGGCAGCCTGAAATGTCAGTAGCACTGAGATTGAGAAGCCCTAAACCAGAGGAAGATACCTGGAAAAACTAGAGTCAAGATGCAGAAGTTTCTCTAAAGGGAGTTGGGAAGTCTACACCTTGCCCAAACCACATACTCAGTCCTTAGGAAGCCTGAAAAAAATATCATCCCCTACCCTCACCCTAAGTGCTGCAGAGCTTGGAAGATGCTTCCAAGGGAACACAATTTGGGGCAGACACAAGGAAAGAGCAGAAGACAATACAGGCAAGGGAACAGGCTGAGCTCTTAAAAGAAAAGCAAGCATCTAACTGGTAAAAAGGCATTTGTGCTTTGGTTTTATTTTGGTTGTTTTCCCATAGGAACTTCATCAAGAAATAATAAAATTTTTTCCTTCCACAATCTCGTTCCAGGAGAAAGAGATAGGATTGTGATTCTAAAGGTCTGTGTTCCTTAGGACACCCAAAGTTCCCAGGATGGAAGTGAATAGCATTTGAGGTTTAGATCCAGTGAGGACAATTATGTTAGATGACACAAGAGGAGAGAAGGTAGAGGCCAGGGCTTAGAGTTGATGATGTATAGAAGCAGACTGCAGACTGATCTAGGGCAAGAGGCTGGCTTCCCTGAGGCTGGCAGCTAATGTGATGGGTGGTGACAGACAGTCCCTTCTTAACCACATGTTAGTCAGGCACCTCCAAGTCCTGTTCTTGACTACACCTCATCCTCAGGACCACCCTTGGCTTGCCTTTAGCAAGAATCCCCCTAACCCCTTGATAGCTCCTCTTAGGAGCTGTCCACCTACTGGCACCCTTGCTCTGTCTATATGTCCCCAGCTATCTTTTATTCAGAGCTAAGTTCAGTCTCTCTCCCATGCTGCAATAGTCTTGAATAAAATCTTCCTCACTGTTTTAACAAGTGTCAAAGTAATTTTCCCTAGCAATGAGGGCCCAAGATTTGCAACACTGAGGATGGGAAAACAGCCATAGGGAGATTGAGCATGAATGGCAATGGCCTTGTAGAGAGTGGAACTGAGGCTCGCTATGGCTAAGCCCACTGTTAGCAGGGAAAACTCCCACATGGGGAACATCTATGCCTGATAGAAGCAGAAACCAGGAATAGTTTCATCCTGAAAGAGAATGAGCCACAGAACATACAGAGCCTAGGATAGCCCTCCCTCCATGCCCACCCTCACCTGTCCTTTCCATGTGTCACATAAACTTCCAGGATTCTTATACCTCCTTAAGGAGTCAGGCATTTCCTCACAAAAAGCATTTCTCACCAAAGAGAGTAAGGGAGAGACACAGACCACATTTAATTTGATTCAGAAAAATAATGTTACGCTTGTTACACTGAATGTTGGACAGTGAATTTACACTGGCTACATGTGTGTATCTGTGTCATGTGGTTCTCTGCAAAACTGAGGAAACTTTTCTCTGGGTGTAGCTCAGGGAAATGGATCCACTCTGGTCTGATAAATGCTTTTCTTATTTCATTGCATCACTGGTTAATGCTCTTCTATTATATATTCTCTTCTGCATCTCATATCATTTGCGTTTGAATTTTTTTACTAATGCAACTATCGTCCAAATGTGAACTCCTTGATTCTGCCAGTTATCTAGGTTTCTGGGAAATGAAACATGGGTAACCTAGACATTAGATGAGGATTTTTATATTCTCAAAATCAAGTTAAATTGGGAGTTCCCTGGTGATCTAGTGGTTAGGATTCAGGGCTTTCAGCACTGTGGCCTCGGTTCAGTCCCAGTCTGGGAACTGAGACCCCCCACATCAAGCTGTGGCATGCAACAGCCAAAAAAAGAGTCAAGTTAAATTAGCTGAAACAACCTCCACCCCATCCTGAGTGTAGCAGATTCAGACAAATTCTCAGGGGGTTTATGTGCTTATAGCTTCTTCTGTCTCCCAGGCTTCTGCATGTTTTCTATGGTCTCTGCCCTAAACTGTGTAGAACCAGATGTGAAACATACACTGTACACTCCCCTCACACACAATGAAATCCACTCAAACACAGCATTCATGAGCCCTTACTGAACAGCTAGAGGTATTGGTGACACGGTGGGATGGTCTCATCGTTGGTAACATAACAGACAGCCCTACTTCCCCAAGTCTTTTACTGCCATCAGACAATGTCCTTCCTTCAGCTCTTTTATCTGCTTCTTTCCTCCCCCTACCCTTTTCTAGTTTCTCTATAGGTCAAGCAATGCATTTGTTTCCAAGGCCAATCCCCAACTTCCTCAGCCAGATCCATCAAATTTCTCATCAAATCACAGCTTTCTGTTTAAAAAAAAAAACCCACTACTTGGAAAGAAATTAGAGACACAAATCGTTGTGTGTGTGCACACGTGTGTGTCCATCTCACATATGATGAGAAAACTTCATCTTTCATAACATCTCCAGATTCAAGCTTTTGCTTCTGTCAAATTCCCCGTCTCTGC
The DNA here is from genome assembly GCF_016906955.1 of Phacochoerus africanus. NCBI lineage: Eukaryota > Metazoa > Chordata > Mammalia > Artiodactyla > Suidae > Phacochoerus > Phacochoerus africanus. The sequence continues at coordinate 37,929,556 of NC_062553.1, forward strand.
TCTGAATATTACATTTTTAATGTTTTCCTTTTGTATCACCCCAAATCACTTCAAACCTCTCAAAGGTCATTTATGTTCACTTGTGACAACAAAGAGGTGAGCAGCACAGCTCAACAAACAACTTCAATTTAATATGAGACATGTTTGCCCATAAAAATCCTTTGGCGGTTGTAACAGTCAAGACAACGCTAAATGCTGCTGGGGAGGGAAGCAACTGGAACGCTCTTACACTGCTGCTGGTTGTGTCCTTGGTTATGTCTGCTTGGGAACAACAGCAGTATTTATCAAAAAATGAATATAAACATATATTTTGGCTCTGAATTCCACCCCTAGGCTTATACCTAACAAAAATGCATACATATTTTCACCAAAAATGTTCATAGCAGCATTCATCTTAAAAGCCCCAAACTGGAAATAACCCAAGTGTCCATGAAGAGTAGAATAGGTAAATAATTTATAATATAAATAAACAGTAGAAGGCTACACAGAAATAAGAACGAATGAAATACAACTATATACCACATGGTATATATGATCAAATGAACATATTAAGTGAAAGAAGCCAGGCACTAAAGAATATGTATCATAGGATTCCAGTTATAGAAAGTTCAAAAATAGCTCATACTAATTCATGGTGTTAGAAATCAGGAAACTGATTATTATCCGTTTAATGACTTAAATAGAAATGAGAATGGATTTTGAAATTTTAGAATGTAGCATTTCTTCTTTCATTTCTTTTTGCTTTTTAGGGCCATACCCATGGCATATGGAGGTTCCCAGGCTAGGGATCTAATCAGAGCTATAGCCACTGGCCCACACCACAGCCACAGCAACGCAGCATCCGAGCCACTTCTGTGACCTATACCACAGCTCGTGGCCACACTGGATCCTTAGCCCACTGAGCAAGGCCAGGGATAGAACCTATATCAGCGAGGATACTAGTCAGATTTGTTTCTGCTGCACCACAATGAGAACTCCCGTGTGACTATTTCTTAAGGCAATTATTTTCTTCTGCTAGACACAGAATGCTCAATCTCTGTCCATAGACATTCCAAATTCACACATTATACAGAGGCTCAATTACTTATATGACAGCTCCATTTATTCCTTTCCTAATTTGGTATCTCAAACTTTCCTGAATTATTAAAACAAAAGGAATAGTGCTGCCTTGCCACCACTAATATACACCCATAAAAATGCCAGCTGCTGCCATATGACCCCCTGCATAACTCTTTGCTCTGTTCTGTCTCCCTGCATCACATCTACAGTGATGGCAGATGCTCTGTGGTTAGTCCTAGCTTTTCAGCATTTGGGTTCACGTTTTTTTTGTTGTTGTTGGTTAGTTTTTTTGGTTTGGGTTTTTTTGGCTTCGCCTGAAGCAGGCAGAAGTTCCCAAGCTATGAAACTTCAAACCCAAGCCACAGCAGTGACAATGCAAGATCCTTAACCCACTAGGAACTCCACTGGGAGGGGTTGAGGGGGAAAGCAAAACCTGAGAAAGACACCTTCCCGCATGTACTGGCACTTCTTCATTTCCTATATCATAACATTAATCTCCCCTCCCTTGGCTTTTGCTGTCAAATAGTCTCAATGCCTTCTGGAGCTAGACTCTCACATGTCTTACTTGAACTAAGGTCTCAGTAGAAGGAGCCCTCGTTCTAAGCTCCTCATAGCAGAAGTCATAGGAGAAGGAGTCTACTCGCTTCAGAAACGGCACAGTATCTCACACAGAGTTCTGAGACCACCACTTGGATGATCAGGATTGATAACTCTTGTGCCTGATGCTCATTATTTCAATGTACCCTGATTGCATCCCACTGATATTCAAAGATATCATTCCTGGAGTGGGGAAACATGACTTCAAATCACAACTACTAGAAGCTACAACCTTTGACTCTCATCAGAATCACAAAACATGTTCTCCCAGAACCATGATGATGGGTGGGACAACCCACAAATAAAAGGCTCCAACCTTAAACCCCAGGGTAATGACTTCTGCTTTCTGCAGACCCTTCTCCCTGTTTGTTTCCTTCTTTCTCCCTTCCTTCCTTTTTTTTTGGGGGGGGGGGAATCTTTTTAGGACCACACCTGCAGCATGTGGAAGTTCCCAGGCTAGTGGGTCAAATCGGAGCTACAGCTGCCAGCCTACACCACAGCCACAGCAACACCAGATCCGAGCCATGTCTGCAACCTATACCACAGCTTGCAGGAACACCAGATCCTTAACCCACTGAGTGAGGCGAGGGATTGAACCTTTGTCCTCATGGATACTAGTTGGGTTTTTTTCTGCCGAGTCACAATGGGAACTCCTCTTCCTGTGTATTTCTGAATCACTCAGGATGATAAAGATTGATTCCCAATCATTCCTACAAACAGTACATGAGAAATTAAGATAATTGTAATTACTAGTTATTGCATCTTGAATCCAAAACCTTGGGCTTCAGAAATAATGGAACTTGATATAATAGTTGGATATCTTTTTTTTCTGTTCTTGTGAAAAGAAAAGTCATCTTCTAGAAAGGTACAGGAGGTACTTCTATGACAGAATGAGGCTTCTTAAATTGTGCGATTTGACATGTACAAAGTGTGAAATCTTAAAACTGAGATTCAGGTTCTGAATTGTCCCAGACAATGACTATCACTGGAAATAGAAACATCACCAGGACCAAAGGAGAACTCACTCCTATACAGAGTTCCATACTGGAAGCTGCTACCAAATAATCAGATATGTGCAAAAATAACTCATTCAATAACATAGTGAAGATTATGAAAGACAGTTCCAAAATACTCATGTTCATGTGGTTTGTAAAGGTGTGCTTTTTCATAAAAATCTGTACAGCTCAAAAGCAGGAAATTCTGCAGAAGAGACTCCTTTATTCCAGGAGTTGGCAGAATTTGTTTTCATCTTCTATGCGGGGACCACCGCAGGGAAGAATTTTCCTTGGAGTTTCCACTGTGGCACAATGGGATTGGCAGCATCGTGGAGCACTGGGACACAGGCTCAATCCCAGCCCAGCACAGTGGGTTAAAGGATCCAGTGTTGCCACAGCTGTGGCATAGGTCACAACTGCAGCTTGGATCTGATACCTAGCGCAGGAACTCCATATGCCTCAGGACAGCCAAAAAGAAAAAAGAAAAAAAAAAGTTCCTCCTCTTCAGGCTCTTCCTTAGAAAAGGATCAGGTTTTCACACATCCCTGGGGACCCTCAGGCTCTTCTCGTGAAGAGCAGCCACCGTGAAGACCACTATGCAGCATTTTTCCCTTCGTCACATATGGGACATGCAGAAGATGACCGAGAAATCAGCATTTAGAAGTCTCTCTCAAATGCTCATGTAGAAAAATTGTCAGAATAGCCTTAAACTCTCAAAAGTTTGAAAAGCCTGTGATCTTTGCACTGTTCCCGAGAGTCGGCGACCCTCCTGGAAGATATTCACCATCGGTGATCTTCCGTGACAGTCTTGCATGATGATCCCCTGGGTTGGCATTCACTTCAGGTCACCAGGTTTCTGCAATTTCCGTGAGCATCTGCAGCAGCTCAGCAAACGTCGGGCGGCCTTTGGGTTTCTGGAAAGGGAAGTGGAAGAGGTCAGCTCAGTTGAATACGTGCTTGTGTAGCTGGAGACAGACGGGTCCCAGGCTGAGCAACTGTAACCTGTTCCCTGTGGATGGATGGGATAAAAGCTGCGTGCTGCCTGAATAAAAGATAGAGAGCATCTATTTCTCACTCTTGAGGTCAAAGAGACCTCCGGAACCACATACTGGAAGAAAGGTGCCTCGGGGGTCAGAGAAAGGTGGGGCACCAGACCATAGTACTTCCTGTCAACTTCCCAGAGACCCTTGTGCTAGAGTCCATCCTGGCTAAAATAGGCTGCACACAGGGGAGGGCCCTGAGTCAGGCCAAAGCCAGATGAAGCAAGATGACTGGCCAGAGGAAGCCTGGAAGGATGCGCCCATTCAAGAGCATCCTTGTCTCTTTCTTCCTCTCTTGCTCTTTCTGTTTCTCTCTCTCCCTCTCTAGCTCCAATCCCAGCCCACCTAAGCTTTCTCCACACCCATCTTCTCTCTTTTCTCTCTTAAGAAACATTTATTTGCCTCATTACCCTCAGTCTCTTTGCAGAATTCTTTCTCCAAAGGGACAGGTGGTTAGGGTTCAGCATTCTCACCCCACAGCCACCCAAGAGCACTTGTACAGCAGCTCTGGGACTGGCTGGCAGATCCAGGCTAGTTCACCACAAACCGAAGAGAAAGATATCTTATCTGATAGGGTATGAATGGCAGTTGATCGAGGCAAGAGTGTGAAAATATAAAGGTAGAGAGCCCTGCCAAAACAAAATGGCCAGAGTTGCAAACACTAGACCCATGTGGCTGTTTAAATTAATTACAATTAAATCGATTTTAAAATTCAGTTCTCAGTCACGCTAGCCACTTTTCAATTCTTCACTAGCCGGATGTGGTTACCATAGTGTAAAGGGTAAACTTAGCACATGTCCATCATCGCAGAAAGTTCCACGGGACAGTTTTGCCCTAGAGATCATTTGGAGGAAAGGAAGCCTTGATATGCAGGGAGGAAAGGAATTGCTGGGAAAGGGGGGGGGGGTCTAGAGTACCAAGCTCCCAAGCTCAGCCTCAGTTACTCACCACACCCGACTCTCTGTAGAAAGAAGAATTTTAGTCAGAAAGCAAAAGTCATGTTTTCATGAGGGACTTGGCTGTTCCTAGGGCAGAGGCTGTTTTAAGGCTCAGTCCACAAAATCGCCAACCATGAAGTCAACGACTGGAGCATTTTTCCTATTTCACCATGGGCTGTGATTTGACTTTGGCTCCATGAGGAAGCTCCACGGCATGTTTGAAATCCAGGGGAAATGGGGAGTTCCTGTCGTGGTGCAGCAGAAATGAATCCAACTAGTGTCCATGAGGATGCGGGTTCAATCCCTGGCCTTGCTCAGTGGATTAAGGATCTGGCATTGCTGTGAGCTGTGGTGTAGGTCACAGATGCTGCTGTGATCCCATGTTGCTGTGGCTGTGACGTAGGACAGCAGCTGTAGCTCTGATTTGACCCCCAGCCTGGGAACCTCCATGTGCTGCTGGGGAGGCCCTAAAAAAAAAAGCAGAAAAAGAAGAAAGAAAAAAGAAATTCCAGGGAAATGGAAATACTCATGGCAGCCTCATTCTCACAGAAGTCATTGGCAGCAGGGTTAGTGGGGAGACACCACCCTTAGTGGCTTGTAAACAGAGGGCATCAATAAAAGGACAGAGGAGGAGGATATGTGAGCACACGTGAGAGTCCTCCTTGAGATTTCAAGAATAAATAGTGGAGCTTTTGGCTGGTGCTGAGGTTGTACAGGTAGTAGAGCCTATGAAACAAGCCTATGAAACGTGTCGATATAATCATGTTTGAATCCAGAGGGGCTAAGCACCTCATTTACTTGGTCTTCTTGTTAGCATCTTACTTATTCTTTTCTCTCTCTCTCCACAGACATGTAAAATCTCCATTAAGTACTATACTGTTTGCACGCTACATATATATTGCTTGATATACAATCTATACTCCTGAGCTATTTGCACTGTTAGTGCAAAGATGCTCTTAAGACATGTTTGCTACTAACAGCTTACTTAACATTCTTTATGTCTTTCAGGATTCCTTGCAGAGCAGTTAATCATATGCAAAGTAGTGTCATATACCGGGGATCCTTAGAAAATGAATATATTTCTGGAATGGGAACAACCATGTCGCTCTTGAAATATTCAATTTTTTAGTGTTTGTGAATCGGGAGTCAGGTGATTTCTTTTTCAGCCGGGAGGAAACTCCTCATCCAGCTGTTGCTTTTCTGGGCTGAAACTGTCAGCTGGAAAGAGAGAGGAGCTGTCAAAAAACACAGAGGAGTCTGGTGAAGGGGGAAGGGAGTTGAGTCAGCACAGAAAAGACAAAGGAAGGATATAAACCCTCTGGCTTTCTTGTTAAGCTTGGCATTTCAAGAAAAAGAGAAACTGGGCTCCTAAGAGATCATTTTCTGAGCGGAAATTCCTGGCAGACTTTCTGCCTTCATTCCTCTTCGGGTTTAATTTATCAGGTGTCTTGAGTGCCACAGGAGAGAGGAAACCCATTGCCTTCAGCCTTGGAAAAGCAAGACAAATAAGTAGGATGAAGTAAATAAAAACACCATTCTTCTCTTTCAATGGGGAAGCTCAACAGCCTAATTCTCTCCTTAGTTTCCACCCAGCCGATCTTAACAGGAGTAAAATATCTCATTCCTGAGGCTTTAGTAACATCAAGAGGTTCTGTAGGAATCAACCTCAGGAAAATAAGACTTGGAAAATGCACAGAACTGCTCAGATGAAAGGCCATTGCTAAAAAATGAAGTGCATAAGGGAGTTCCCCTCGTGGCTCAGCAGAAATGATTCTGACTAGCAACCATAAGGACACAGGTTCGATCCCTGGCCTCGCTCAGTGGTGTTGCCGTGAGCTGTGGTGTAGGTCGCAGACGTGGCTCAGATCCCATGTTGCTGTGGCTGTGGCTGTGGTGTAGGCTGGTGGCGGCTACAGCTCCAATTCGACCCCGAGCCTGGGAACCTCCATATGGCGTGGGAACAGCCCTAAAAAGCCTAAATAAATAAATAAATAAAGTGGATTGATGATCTTGTACTGGGAATACTTCCCGTTCTCAGGGATGTTCACCAAGAAACAGACACCTTCTCCTGCCTCAATGGAGTCCCAGGGTCATGTGGGATAAGCAGGTCCACCCTCAGATGCTGGACCAGCCAACCTCTGCAGGAAAGTAAGGGACACTCACCTCATGCCAGCAGCTGTACATGACTTCATATATGGCCATTGGTGCCAGCTGAGGCCGGTAGAGCCTGAAGCCTTTAGAAATAGCTTCTACAACTTGCAAATTTGACTTATTTTCAAAAGGCATTTTTCCTTCTGTAAAAACTTCCCACATCAAAACTCCTGCAAACAAAATGAAAACACGAAGTTAGAGGAAAATGGTTACCTGGAACTAAAACAGCTATTTCAAACGATAAGGCATTATTTTCCTCCTCCAGCCATTGGTACAATCATCCAGAATAACAGGAAACAGACACTGTGCATCTTAGTTTGAAGAGGCCTCTGAACTGAATATATTCCAGGTGAAAACAATGCCTTTCCCTTGCCATTGGTCTTGGCTGCCTCTTTATTGGAAGAAAATGCTGGCAGCATCTTCATTTTAGAGCACTGCTCGTGTCTCCAGATCCTGAAATCAATGCAACTTTGTGCTATTCTGTAGAAAATATCAGCATTGTATGCTCCCCTCTGCCTGCTAAGGCCAAGAGTTTACCAGCCAGTAGATGGTATACATTCCTCTCTTCCCACTGCAAGACAGACCACTGAGTAGAGCCCCAGAAAATCTGGCCAGGGCTCTCCTTGTAAGTAGGTACTGAAAAATCATTGATGGATTGATTGGTAAATCTCCTTCAAGGCTCCCAGTTTGAGTTCATTTAATTAGTCGTTTATTCTACACATATGTATCAGGTGTTGATCAGAGGTCAGGTCTCCACTAGAGCCAGAGGATTCTTAGGACTGAACACATGCTCCAAAGCTCACTGTCAGTGAGGAAGAAAGACAAGTGGTCACGTAAAACTCAAGGAGTTCTCATTGTTCCGCAGCCACCTGATGAGATCCTTATGTGGCTCTCTATTGGTCTCACAGTGTATCTACTTTCCAGTAGAGCTTAAAACTCTGCCAAGACTACCACATGTTGGTGGAGAGCTAATGAGATCAGTGGTACAAACTTGACCTTATTGTGGGCAACAATATGTTCATACCCTTTGAGGGTACAGATGTCTCTCCAAACCCCAAGAAGCCACCCAGCAAAGTCTAGGTGAAAGAGAATAGATTATTATACAGTTGTTGCCAATTTTTTTTTCCTTTTATGGCCACATTTGCAGCATATGGAAGTTCCTGGGCTAGGGGTCAAATCAGAGCTGCAGCTGCAGGCTTACACCACAGCCACAGTAACACCAAATCCGAGCCATGTCTGCACCCTACTCTGTAGCTTGCGGCAATGCCAGATCCTTAACCCACCGAGTGAGCTGGGATTGAACCCGAATCCTCACGGACACGATATCTGGATCTTGACCTGCTGAGCCACAACTGAAACTCCTGTTGCCAATTTTGGAAAAATCAACTTAAAGAACAAACTCCATTGGACCTGGTCCATAGTATCTCTTTCCTTTTTTTGCTGGGGGGGGGGGCGGCGGGGGGTGCAGTTAGAAGAATAGCTTTTATTGCTTTGCCAGGTAAAGGAAGCCATAGCAGGCTAATGCCCTAAAGACTGTGCCCCCTCTTTGGGGAAAATAGGAAGGGGGTCTTATAGTTTGGGAGTGGAAAATAGGGCCACAGATAAGGATCAGGGCAGACCCAAGCTTGCAGTCTTCTTCCAAGCTGATGTTCAAAGGTCCCAGGACAGGTTCTGGTGGTCCTTGAGGCTATTGCACAGTGACCTTCTTTCTGGAATGAAGAAGGCTTCGTCAAGTAGTTCCATTGTATCTCGTCCTCAGTGAAGAATATCGTTACTCAATATAAATAGCAACTGACAAATCCCAAGGAGGCCTATGTCTAATTTCACAAAATATGAAGGCAATAATGTAAACAAGATGGCATTGCTTGTAGTCAGACAGTGAAGTTCATTAATCACTTTCAAAATTCAATGATGCTGTTAAGAACAGTTTTCCTTGCCAGTCTCTGTGGTATGGAAAAGCTGGCTGGGCTTGTTTCCTAGATCAATCGACTTCATTATGGGTTTGCAGCAAGTGCTTCAATGGGAAAGGAAAAGATCCAAAAGGCAGACTTATGTAAGAAGGCGTATGACACCAGTTGCCAAAGACAACCTGTTGTGTTTAGAATATCATTCTAAGAAGACGTTTAGCTACATCTTACCAAGAAATCAAAGTTAAAAGAGATTAGCCCATTGTACTAAATTAAGCTCCAACTTATAAACACCAAACTCACTCACCAAATGACCAGACATCAGATTTGCTGCTATACTTGTTGAAATGGAAAACTTCGGGAGGGGACCACTTGACTGGGAACTTGGCTCCAGAAGAACTGATATATTCATCATCCAAAACATACCTAAGGCCATTGGATTTCAGAGCACATTGTGTTAATTACCTACCTCTAATTTCTGTTTATTTCAAATCCTTTTAGTTAACTCTGATTTCTAAAATACAAAGTACTTTACGTCAGAAAGGTTCTCTATACCTTCCAATCTTTCTTTGTTTTTTTTGTTTTTTTTGTTTTTTTTGTTTTTTTTGCCATGCCCACAGCACGTGGAAGTTCCCAGTCTGGGAATCGAACCTGCCCCATAGCAGTGACTAAGCTGCTGCAGTGACAATGCTGGGTGTTTAATCCATTGTACCAAAAGGGAACTCCCTTCTTATCTTTTTTTTTTTTTTTGGTCTTTTTAGGGCTTTACCCATGGCATATGGAGGTTCCCAGACTAGGGGTCAAATAGGAGCTGTAGCTGCTGGCCTACGCCACAGCCACAGCAACCCAGATCCGAGCTGAGTCTGCAACCTACACCACAGCTCACAGCAATGCCGGATCCTTAACTTACTGAGAGAGGCCAGGGATCGAACCTGAGTCCTCATAGATGCTAGTCAGATTCGTTTCCCCTGAGCCACGACAGGAACTCCCCCTTCTCATCTTTCTATCAAAGTGGGAAAGTATCCCTTAGAGAGTTTCCTTCTCAAACCATGCCTCAGTTGTGTTTCTTTGGGGTTCAGAAAACCACAGCAATTGCTCAATCTAAAATATGCTCCACTGATTAGGCAGTTATGATAAATTCTTAACTTTGCAAAGAAGCATGCAGATTGAGCTAAAAACCAAAGTTATTTTTTTAAAAAGATAAATATATGTGAAAGAATAAATTTAGAGTTGGATGTCTTATTTTCTTTCTTTATACATATATTTTTTGGTAGGGCAGGGAAGGGAAAAAATGAAAGTATTTGGATGAAACGCATTTGATGCGTAAAATTTCTAATGCCTTTATTCAAACGGAAAGAAATCACGAATAACTGTCATCTCCTTAAAAAAATAACAACAATGGGTGTTTCCATTTTTGCTCAGTGGATTAAGAGCAACACGGTGTCCATGAGGATGTGGGTTCAATCCCTGGCCTGACTCAGTGGGTTAAGGATCCGGCATTGCCTCAAGTTGCGGTGTAGGTCACAGATGTGGCTCGGATCCCATGTTGCTGTGGCTGTGGAGCAGGCCAGCAGCTGCAGCTCCAATTCACCCCTAGCCTGGGAACTTCCATATGCTGCAGGTGTGGCTGTAAAAAGAAAAAATAAATAATAATAAACCCTCTCTCTTTTTTGAGAATTGTATGCAGGAACATGATGTGTAGGGATCTGAAGAAAAGAGAAGATAGCTGACTTGTGCTATGTAGCCCCTTGAGTATGCCATCTAGCTTTGGGGTCAGCCTTTCTTTCTTTCTTCATCTTTTTAGGGCTGCACCTGAGGCATATGGAGGTTCCCAGGCTAGGGGTTCAATCGAAGCTAGAGCTGCCAGCCTACACCACAGCCACAGCAACACAGGATCTGAGCCCCATCTGCAACCTACACCACAGCTCATGGCAACACCGGGTCCTTAACCCACTGAGCGAGGCCAGGGATCGAACCCACAACCTCATGGTTCCTAGTCGGATTCATTAACCACTGAGCCATGACGGGAGCTCCCACAATCAAGTATCTTTGAGGGATTTATTAATGCTTCTCAAATGCACCTGCTCATTTTCCCACATACCTTACCTTACCCCACCTCTGGTCCTTTACTGAGCCAGAGGTCTTTCTACTTGAGGAAAGAATGAATTACAGAAAACGAAAAGAAAAGAGTCATTAAAAAAAAATAGCTTTTGTTTCAAAAGTCTAGACTTTTCCAGAGAAGGAGAAAACATTGGGGAGAATGGCTCATGAAGATGAGTGACATCTCCCTACCAGCACCAGCCATTCTGCTAGAGAAAGATTACCTTGCGCCGGGAGGTGGGAGAGAAGGAAAGGGAAGGAGTGTGGGACACTAGTGGGTGGCCGAGGAAGGGCCCTGTACCCTGCACTCTACAAGGCTGCCCTGGTCACACAACAGAGAAAGACGGCCCCACTTCCCCACAATCGGTTCATGGAATGCAAGAGCAAAACCGCACACATACCCGCTTTTCCAGGCCAAGCCCAGTAAAGGCAGAATGATTCCAGAGAACAAAAGGCGGTGGCTGAGCCCAGCTAAATGGAGCCTTAGCCCCATGGAGTGTTCTGGTCATAGAGAAGGCCAGATAGGAATTTTGCAGACAGAAATTCAAGACCAGTCGGCAACCCCTGGTGTGAATGGCCAGCCCAGGACAAGACAGGACGATGGTAGCAGCAGGGAAGCCATGTCAATGGGTAAGAGGGACCAGACAGGCCATCTCCAGTATGTGGTCCCATGAGACACACACAACTTGGATTTGGACCCTGAAGAGGGTCACGGAGAAACCCGAAATCACTGGGATTAAATTTCTAGCAACCTTGGAATTCCTGTTGTGGCTCAGCGGTAATGAACCTGCCGAGTATCCATGAGGACGTGGGTTCAATCCCTAGCCTCGCTCCCTGGGTTAAGGATCCAGCATTGCCATGAGCTGTGGGGTAGGTCAAAGATGTGGCTTGGATTTGGGTTGCTGTGGCTGTGATGTAGGCCAGCAGCTACAGCTCTGACTCAATCCCTAGCCTGGGAACTTCCATATGCCGCCGGCATGGCCCTGAAAAGAAAAAAAAAAAAAATTCTAGCAACCTGAAGGAAAGGGACTCAAAATGTAGACTGCACTGAGTTATTAAAAATAAGGTGAGACAATTCACACACTTGTGTTATAGACTTAGAGTCAGCTACTACACCTGATAATAGAAATGCATGATAGTGACAGAAAAATCAGAGCTGAGCAATTGAATTTATTCTTTTCCTCTTTCAGAAATATATATCAGGAAGGCTTTTCTCTTAAATTTATATATATGATGAGTAGACTGAGAAAATTCTTTTCTTTTTTTTTTTTTTTGCTCTTTAGGACCACACTTGTGGCACATGGAAGTTCCCAGGCTAAGGGTCACATTAAAGCTACAGCCACTGGCCTACACCAGAGCCACAGCAACGCAGGATCCAAGCCATGTCTGTGACCTACACCACAGCTCACAGCAATGCCAGATCCTTAACCCACGGAGCGAGGCCAGGGATCAAACCAGAGTCTTCATGGATAGTCATCAGGTTCATTACCGCTGAGCCATGATGGGAACTCCAAGAAATCCTTTTTAATTTTAAGATATGACATAGTTTTATCAATAATGCCCTGAAAGAAAAACAGAAGAATCACCCACAGTCCCCACTTCCCTCCAAGCCAACATCGGTACATGTCCTAAATTTCAAAGTCGGTCAGCAGACTATACGACCACAGCAGCACTTCCCTCAGAGAAAAAAAAGCTAAGCCAGTAACATCTTCAGTTTGTCTATAAACGAATGCAAGTTTCCCTCTTGTGAGTAAACAAAGAAAAAAGAATATATACTATATATAAACTAGATGGGCAACAAGTTTCCACTGTGTATCACAGGGTAATTAATCTACTCAATACGGTGTAACAACCTATACGGGAAAAGAATCTGAAAAAGAATGGCTCTATGTATATGGATAATTGATTTATTTTGCTGTCCCCCTGAAACTAATGCAACTTTCCAAGTCAACTCTACTCCAACAACATATATTTTAAAAAGAAAAAGAAAAAAGAATTATTATGTACCTCGTCATTCCAAAGTCCGAAATTTTTACTATGCTTGTAGAACTGACCAAACAATTCCTGGCCGCCTGTAGAAAGAAGGAAAGGATTCAGGTTTGAACACAAGTGTTTCTTTCAAACTTTTGCACCCTCCTTTTCCTTAGTTTCTTTGGGCCTAGGCACAGCTTCTCTGTGTGAGCAGCCGTATTATTTTTATGGTGATTCCCGTCGATATGATTCAACACACCTGCCCTCATGTGATGGATTTTAATGATTCTTCAAAGAAATTTTAGAAATGAAAATAAATGTTAATACTTTCCTTTTTCAGGAGTTCCCGTTGTGGCACAGTGGAAACAAATCTGACTAGGAACCATGAGGAAGTGGGTTTGATCCCTGGCCTCCCTCAGTGGGTTAAGGATCCGGCGTTGCTGTGAGCTGTGGTGTAGGGTGAAGATGCGGCTCGAATCCTGTGTTGCTGTGGCTGTAGCGTAGGCCGGCAGCTATAGCTCTGATTCTAACCCTAGCCTGGGTTCTTCCATATGCCACAAGTGTAGCCCTAAAAAGAGAAAGGGACTGTCACTGTGCTGTACAACAGAAATTGGTACAACACGGTAAATCAACTACACTTTAAAAATATGTATTTTAAAATTGATCTTCATACATAAAAAGAGGAAAGTCCAATATGCATATGAAAAATATGGGGCGGTCATTATATACCTTTGGGATCCATAATTGCTAATAAAAATTATGAAATTGTCCTCTAAAACATATTTCCTTAAATGTAACTATTTACAACGATAATTTCACCTTTCTTAAATTATCACAGTAAACTAAACATGCTGCGATATGATGCAGAGACTCTCTGAGGCCAAAACAATCCATTTTCAGTCAGTTTAGGAAAATCATGGATTTGGGTAGTTGGCCTCATGTGGGGCAATGATTTGATAGAATTGTTCTCTTCTGAGCGAATTTGTGGTCTAATGAGTCCCCAAAACAAAAGTAAACCACTTGAAATAGAGAGCCGAAGGAGCCAGCTTGGAAGATGCTGAGAGACGCCAGCAATGATCTCAAGGCCAAACCACAAGTCAAGCCCTGGACCAGGAAAAGACTCAGTGTTCACGAGTGTATTTTAAGTGGCCTGTAGGGGGAGAAAGCAGAACACAAAAGAAAGCAATGCAGGCAGAAACCAAGGCTAGCTGCGGTCTGCAAGAAGCCACCGGGAGCAAAGAGACTGACCAGAACTGTCACCAAACTGAATTCTGAATTCTCATCCTTATCGGGAGGGCCAAACTGCAGAGACTAAGAAAAGTGAGCTAGGTGGAACTGATACCAAATCCATCCATTCAAAAATGTACTCAGTGGCTACTCTGGGCTGGACACTGGGGGATGTGCCCTGAGGCAAGAGAAACAATGGTCGAGCTGTGCGCTACTTGCTAGGCATTGTTTTAAGTGCTTACACATATTAATTCATACTCTTCCCAACAAGTCTATAGGAAAGAGGTGCTATAATTAATACCCCTTCTCTAGTTAACTACCTTACCCCAAGTCACACAGCTAGTAAAAAAATAAAGGTGAGATTTCAACTAGCTCTTGAGCAGGGGTCTCAATCCTTGCTTTTTTTTTTTTCTTTGTATTTTTGTTTTTTTTAGGGCCACACAATGGCATATGGAGGTTCCCAGGCCAGGGGTCCAATCAGAGCTATAGCTGCCAGCCTACTCCAGAGCCATAGCAACGTGGGATCCAAGCTGCATCTGCGAACTACACACAGCTCACAGCAACGCTGGATCCTTAACCCACTGAGCAAGGGCATGGATCAAACCCGCATCCTCATGGATGCTAGTCAGGTTCGTTAACTGCTGAGCCACGACCAGAACTCCAGGGTTCTCAATCTTAACTGTACAGTGGACTCACTAGGGAAATTAAAAAAAAAAAAAAAAAGTTTCTGGCTAGTTTCTATCCCCAGAGATTCTGATTTCATTGGTCTGGGGTATGCGCTGGGTGCTATGATGTTTTAAAAAGCTCCCAGGTGGAGTTCCCGTCGTGGCGCAGTAGTTAACGAATCTGACTAGGAACCATGAGGTTGCGGGTTCGGTCCCTGCCCTTGCTCAGTGGGTTAACGATCCGGCGTTGCCGTGAGCTGTGGTGTAGGTTGCAGACGCGGCTCGGATCCCAAGTTGCTGTGGCTCTGGCGTAGGCCAGTGGCTACAGCTCCGATTGGACCCCTAGCCTGGGAACCTCCATATGCCGCGGGAGCGGCCCAAAGAAATAGCAAAAAAAAAGACTAAATAAATAAATAAACAAATAAATAAATAAATAAAAAGCTCCCAGGTGATTCTGATGCATAGTGAGTTTGAGAACCATTGCTCTGCATTCTCATCACCCTGCAGTGCAGCTCAGGAGTCTAGACCTCAAGTCAAGGAGTCAAGAGTCTAACTTTTGTGTAAACAATGTAAACTAATACAGGAAGTAGTAAATAACAAATGCCATGAGAGTTCTAAGTCACGTGTAGAACAAGCAATGGTGTGCTGAAGCCAATGATATTATGCCTCCTTTCTCTTCCTAAAGTATTCCAGCCTGGAGTTCCCCTTGTGGCTCATCGGGTTAAGAACCCAACATAGTGTCCATGAGGATGCACGTTTGATACCTGGCCTTGCTCAGTGGGTTAAGGATCCAGTGTTGCCACAAGCTACAGTGTAGGTTGCAGGTGTGGCTCAGATCTCGTGTTGCTGTGGCGTAGGCTGGCAGCTGCAGCTCCAATTCGACCCCTAGCCTGGGAACTTCCATATGCCAGGAGTACAGCTCTAAAAAGAAAAGAAAATTCTCATTGGTGTTAATTTTGGGGACTTGCAAATGAGACATGGAAGGACACAGAAGGAGTAGTATGATTATCACGAATAAATGTGGATCAGGTAGAAAATGTCCTTCAAGAGGAGGCAGCAAGGCAGGGAAGCAGAGCTATTTGATTTTGAAGCAAGACAAGCACTGATTACTTTTGCTTGCTTGGAGGGCTCTTCGGAGCATTACAGAACAGAATGGTTTATCATTTCCAGTTCTTCTCAATAATGCCTGTAAGGCTGCTGGGATTAGAACAGTTCTGTTAGAACCAAACCACCTCCCCCGGGAGGCAGTCTCACCCCTAGGTGAGAACCGCTGGGGCTGGTTCTTCACAACTGTGCTCCAGAGCCTGGCAGAGTGCTTGGCATACACTAGGCATTCAATACATCTTTGGTTATCGGTTGAAAGAAAGGCAGAAGGAAGAGAAGGAAGAAGGAAGGGATGAAGAAGAAAGCAAGTAAATTAGTTCCAATGAGTTGATTAGTGTGGTGATTCATTGGTTCAAGGCATATTTAGAGTAATACCTTACTTGGCTATAGCATCAATGGACAATTAAAAATAAAGTGATGGGGAGTTCCCGTCATGGCAAAGCAGAAACAAATCCGACTAAGAACCATGAGGTTGCAGGTTCGATCCCTGGCCTCGCTCAGTGGGTTAAGGATCCGGCATGGCCGTGAGCTGTGGTGTAGGTTGCAGACGCGGCTCGGATCCCGTGTTGCTGTGGCTGTGCTATAGGCCGGCAGCTGTAGCTTCGATTCAACCCCTAGCCTGGGAACCTCCATAGGTCCCAGGTGTAGCCCTAAAAAGACAAAAGACCAAAAAAAAAAAAATTACCTTTCCCAGAAGGGTACACGAATAGAAAATGTTTAAAAACTGAATTGACAATTCAGTGCATTAAAAGTCCTAAACTGTCATGTCCTTCTGAGTATAATATTGTAAAATCATCAGCGCATCTGCCCTGCACTTACTAAATCCCTGTGGATGAAGCAGTTTCTCTCCAGATACTCCATCCCTTCACAGATATCTTGGCACACACTGAGCAGCATCTCCTTCTTCAACTTTCCTTTCCTCTCTCTGAGGTAGTTAAGCAGGCAGCCGTGTTCCATAAACTCCGTCACAATGTAAAGGGGCTTCCGCTGTATACATACTCCGTAGAGCTGAACGAGCCTTGAGTGAGATAACTTCCTGTCGAAGACAAACACAGACCCATCGCAGAACTGTTTTGGCAGGTTACCGTGTCTGAATTCAGCTGGTGATTTCTTGCCATCCTCAGATAATGTTCATCATCAGTACAAAGGAACCCAACCACAGAGAACACAGAACAGTTTCCTTTCTACTTTATGCGCTGAGAAAGCGGGGTCAAGAGTTTACCCAGTGCTTTCTAAGTCATAGACACCACAGGGTACATGCCCTATATTTGATTTTTCTCTTTGCCATTTTGTAAGTCTTTTGTCTCCTCGTTCCTTCTACTTCATACCCAGTTTCTGTTTCTTTTTTCTTTTTCTTTTTTTTGCCATTTCTTGGGCCGCTTTCTGCGGCATATAGGGGTTCCCAGGCTAGGGATCGAATCGGAACTGTAGCCACTGGCCTACACCACACAGCCACAGCAACGAAGGATCCGAGCCACGGCTGCAACCTACACCACAGCTCACAGCAACACCGGATCCTTAACCCACTGAGCAAGGCCTGGGATCGAACCCGCAACCTCATAGTTCCTAGTCGGATTCGTTAACCACTGCGCTACGATGGGAACTCCCCAGTTTCTGTTTCTTGAGCTTCAACTTCCCAACGGCAGCTGCTTAGAAAATTCTGGATGGACAAGAGGGAGGAAAGAGTGATTGATGTGTATGAAAAAGTCAAGTCTAAAGAATAAGGACATTTCAAGGAAAGTTTTAGATTAAGGTGAAGACTGAAAAACATTTACCAACATGAGACACTGCTCTGTATTTAGTAATTACACACATAGACCCAGATACACACACACACACACACACACACACATGCACATATACAAGGCCTTGAATATTGTGTATTAAAATTCACATGGGGAGTTCCTGTCGTGGCGCAGTGGTTAACGAATCCGACTAGGAACCATGAGGTTGCGGGTTCGGTCCCTGCCCTTGCTCAGTGGGTTAAGGGTCCGGTGTTGCTGTGAGCTGTGGTGTAGGTCGCAGACGCGGCTCGGATCCCGCGTTGCTGTGGCTCTGGTGTAGGCCGGCGGCTACAGCTCTGATTCGACCCCTAGCCTGGGAACCTCCATGTGCCAAGGGAGCCGCCCAAGAAATAGCAAAAAAAAAGGCAAAAAAAAATCACATGGAACTTTTTAGTCATCTACACTTCAAAAGTTTATTGTTTTTTTCTGGGTTTTTTTTGTAATACCCAGTCCCTAAAGGCCTTTTATGCCAATGAGTTAGCTTGAACATGAAAAATACATTCAAATTAGTGTTCATAATTTTAGAAGATTGTATAATAAGCCAATTTTTTGTTAGTCAAATGTAACTTGAAGAGTTCCTGTTGTGGCTCAGCAGAAACAAATCTGACTAGTATCCATGAGGACAAAGGTTTGATCCCTGGCTTTGCTCAGTGGGTTAAGGATTTGGTGTTGCTGTGAGCTGTGGTATAGGCCGCATATGCGGCTCGGATCCCACATTGCTGTGGCTGTGGTGTAGGTCGGCAGCTAATGCTGTGATTTGACTGCTAGCCTGGGAACTTCCCTATGCCATGGGTGAGGCCCTAAAAAGCGGGAAAAAAAAAAGTAACCTGAAATGTTACCTCTTTTCAGTCATAAAGGTAAAATAAAGCCAATGACTCAGGGAGATGGATTACCTTAAAGCAGTGTATACGAGTGATGAATTGATGCATTTCCATATAATGAGCAAACAAAAACACTCCAGTTAGTGGGAGAAAGATAGAAAGGAAATTATACATGATTTTGATTTATGTATATATGTATTTATATACCCACATACACATAATATGTGTAGATTGTCTGATTTACCTAATTCATAAAGGGTACTTCCATTTAAGGGATGCAGCTTACATGTGTGCAGAATAGTGGCAGGAAAGCAACTCCTGAAATAGAATATTAATTTGCCATGAGGTAGCCACCAAGTTGATACCCTGCATGTACACATTTGAAAACTGGAACGTTACACTGCATTTGCTTAGCAAAATCTCTAGCAAAAATCTATCAGAAAAACAGGAAATAAGCTTTATCGGAAATAAGGCAAAAACAAATGAATTTGACCCTCCCATGGATAGTTTGGTCTAACAAACCCAACAAGTATTTCTCAAGGGCAGAGAAAGATGCAAACAGAAAAAGTTCATTGCCCTTTGCTGTAATTTTAGAACCTATTGATACACATATTTTTCTCACTGAAGACAAATGCACTTGATTCATTGTAGAGTAACCATGTCATAGATATGTAAATTTGTTATTTAAATATTTTTAGATTGGCAGATTTCTTCCTTTTTTTTTTTTTCCTTTTTATGGATGTGGGCACGTGGAAGGTCCCAGGCTAGGGGTCAAATCGGAGCTGCAGCTGCCAGCTACAGCCACAACCACAGCAACACTAGATCTGAACCACATTTGTGACCTACATCACAGCTCATGGCAATGCCAGATCCTTAACCCACTGAGCAAGGCCAGGGACTGAACCTGCGTCCTCACGGATACTAGTTGGATTCGTTTTAGCTGAGCCACAATGGGAACTCCTCTCCTTTTCTAATTGTTCTCTTTCCCTAGGTGACCACATCACGTTTCAGAGTTGTAAATGTCATCTGCGGTGACTGCCCTAACCTCTCTTCTGAACTCTAGACTCACTTATGTGCTTGCCTCTTGGTCACCCTTGGCTACCTAACACATCTCTCAAATTCAACACATCCAAAGTAGAATCCCTAATTTCCCCCCAAAATTATTCCACAAAATGCTAAGCTGGGAAATCCCAGAAGTTATGAGCAGCATCCAATGATCGACCAAGAGCCACTTCTGTTAGAGCTCAAGATTCTTAAATTCTCTGAAAGCAAATATTTTATCTTTATATTACCATTTAAACAGAAGCAACATTTTTGCTTCTGGGAGAAGGGAAAGAAATGTACTCATTCATTAGGCACCTATTATTGAGCTGAAAAGAATGCACATCTGGCCACTTTCATAGATTATCTCATTCAGTTCACATGTTGGTTGAGTGAGTTAGGTATTGTTAACACCATTTTATTTTTTATTTTTATTTTTGTGTCTTTTTTTGGTCTTTATAGGGCCTCACCACAGCATATGGAGGCTCCCAGGCTAGGGGTCGAATCGGAGCTGTAGCCGCCGGCCTACACCACAACCACAGCAATGTGGGATCCGAGTCACGTATTCGACCTACACCACAGCTCACAGCAATGCCAGATCTTAACCCACTGAGCAAGGCCAGGGATTGAACCTGGATCCTCATGGATAAAAGTCTGGTTTGTTAACCACTGAGCCACAATGGGAACTCCTGTTAACTCCATTTTAGAGGTGAGGAAATGGAGGCATGGAAAAGTGGAATAACTCGCCCAAGTCACACAGAGGTCAAATAATTTGCCGGGTCCCAAAACCAGCTTGGGCAGAATTTAGCACAAATCCATATGTGACTGACTCCAAAATCTGTGTTCGTCCCATGACACCAGGAGGTCGTATGATACTTATCTGGGTATCATAGATACTTACGTCATCACTTTAGCCTCTTCAATGAAATCCTCTTCAGACATGGAACCTTCGTTGATGGCCTTGATGGCAACTTGGACGTGTGCTCGCCACTGGCCTAAATAGACCACTCCAAACTGACCGCTTCCAATCTCCTTCACAAAAGCCAACTCAGATGGATCTATCTCCCACTTTTCTGGAAAAGTAAAACATCCATGAAGTTCCCATTGTGGCTCAGAGGGTAACAAATCTGACTAAATATCCATAAGGATGCAGGTTCGATCCCTGGCTCGCTCCGTGGGTTGAGGATCCGGTGTTGCTGTGGCTGTGGTGTAGGCCAGCAGCTATAGCTCTGATTTGACCCCTAACCTGAGAACTTTCATATGCCACCAGTGTGGCCCTAAAAAAAAAAAAAAAAAAAAAAAAAAAAAAAAATCCATGTCACGAATAAAGACAAACATGTTAAAACATTAGCGTTAAAAAAGATTTAGGAATTACCTCAACCTAATTTCTTCTTTTTATGGAGAGGTTCAAAAAACTTAAAAATGAGTAGGGAGTTCCCATTGTGGCACAGCAGAAGCGGGTTCCATTCCTGGCCTTGGTCAGTGGGTTGGGGATCCAGTGTTGCCATGAGCTGTGGTGTAGGTCGCAGACACAGCTCAGATCTGGCATTGCTGTGGCTGTGGTGTAGGCGGACAGGTGTAGCTCCGATTTGACCCCTAGCCTGGGAACGTCCATATGCCACAGGTGAGGCCCTAAAAAACAAAAACAAACAAAAAATTATAAATGAGTAGAAAGGACCTATAACCATTTTGAATGTTCTCATTGTGGCTTTAAAAGGTAATTCCAGAATTCCAGTTTAAAAATACAAACTCTCCTTACTTGGAGAGGAATTATGGATTTGGAAACACATTTTTCTTTCCAGAGAGACCCAGGATGAAACATAGTTCAGTGCCTTTCTAAATTAAACCTACCAAAAGCAGACCTGGGACCTCAATATGCATGTCCTCAGTCTGTTTTTGTCCTGGTGAGTAAAGTCTGAGGCAGATAAAAATGTGGGCTCCCCCTATTTCTTGTACTGTTCCTCGCCCACTCCCACCCCTAAAGGGCCTTCCTGCCCTTTGTCCTTTGTGGAGAGTCTAATCAAGTCATCTAATAAAAATTTTCAGTATTAAGATTGACCCACATCTAAGTATATGTTTGAAAGGAGATTGGTATTACTGAATATTCCTTATTCTAAAGAAGCAAGTCAGGAGAAAAAGAACTGTTTTTAAAATAACCCTCTGGAAAACTCAGAATCAAATCTTAACTTTTCAGTATCTCCTTTTATACAGCAATATCACCATCTCCTGGAACTTTATAATAATGCATTTAAAAGAATTGCAGGGCGTTCTCGTCATGGCTCGGTGGTAACAAACCCAATGAGTATCCATGAGGACACAGGTTCGCTCCCTGGCCTTGCTCAGTGGGTTAAGGAATTGCAAGGGCTGATGGCCCCTCATAACAGGTTTGCAAGGCATCTTCCTTCCCAATAGTAGGGCTGTTTTACAAGTAACATAAGAGAATATATTCATGACCTTGGGATTGGCATAGAATTATTCAATAGAATATAACCATAAAGGAAAATACTGATAAATTATACTTTGTAAAATTCCTATTTATCAAAATCCCATTAAGAAAATGAAAAGGTAAGCCACAGACTGGAAGAAGTTGTTTGTTAAAATGCATAACCGAAAAGAATTCCTATGCAAAATAAGAACAAATTGCTGTTCCTGCTGTGGCGCAGTGGGTTAAGAATCCAAAAGCAGTGGCTGGAGTCCCAGGTTCAATCCTGGCCTGGTGCAGTGGGTTAAAGGATCCCTAAGGGTTAAAATAACTGAAAGAGTATTTTCTCACAAGAGAGAAAAACCAGAAGGCCATTGAACTTCTGAAAATTTGATCAACATAATTAGTCCTCAGAGAAATGCATATCTAAACCAAAATGAGATACTGCTACACACATACCAGATCGGCTGAAATGAAAACCAAAATCAAACAAAAACCAAAAGAATATAAAATATTGGCAAGAGCAAAGATGTGGTGCAGCTGAAACTCCCATACACATTAATTTGACATAAGCGCCTTAGAAAATTGACTAAACCTGAGTGCATGTATACTCTGTGATCCAGCAGTTCTGCTTGTAAGTATATGTCCCACATTGTCAGGGCACAAGTGTATATTAAATGTTGGCAAAAGACACACAAGAATGCTTATAATGCTATTATTTCAAAGAGCCAAAAACTGGTTACAACCCAAAAGGGCTTCTGAAAAAGGATGGGCAAATCAACTGCAGGAGATCCATGCACTGCAACCTCAGACAAAACAACCACACCCAACACCATGGGAGAATTCACATGTGGAAGCACAAGAGAAAGAAACCAGACACAGATGCAGCATCTGATTGCATTTATAGAAAGGAGTCAAGGAGTTCCCGTTGTGGCTCAGCTGTAATGAACCTGACTAGTATCCATGAGGATGCAGGTTCGATCCCTGGCCTTGCTCAGTGGGTTGAGGTTCTGGCATTGCTGTGGCTGTGGCATAAGCCTGCAGCTCTGGCTCCGATTCGACCCCTAGCCTAGGAATTTCCATATGCCTCAGGTGTGGCCCTAAAAAGGGGGAAAAAGAAAAAAAGGAGTCTAAACCAGGCAAAATTAATTGGGCTCTAGATATGAATGGTGCACTCTTCTGAATGTTAAAAAATTGAAAATGTATTTTTTTAACTTAAGAGGACCATGTTTAACTTAAATAAGTTGCTAATGGTAGAATATTTTAATATATAGTAATGATGGGGCACCTATAACACCCTGCAATCACCATTCCATCCCAATTCACAGAGGTAACCCTGGGTCCTGATTATCTGCTACACAATCATTTTGTTATTTTTTTTCATTATGTTTAAAATCCTCCCAATGAGAGAAATATAAGGAAATAAAGTGTCGCCAAATTAGAAAATGCAATTCTCTGGCTCTTACTTATCCTCAGAGATTGGCTCTTACTTATTCTACCACATTCACTAGAAAATAGTTCAAATCACACTTTGTCCAAGTTCTATTCGAAAAAGGTAAAGAGGGCACTTTTAGTAGCTCATTTTAGCAAGTTCTCTTGGGGAGCAGTCATTTCCCAGCCACCCTCATAACCAGAGGACGACAATCCAAATATGCACATAAAAAGAACTGTAATTTATCAAAAGGGTTCCTAACACTTTACAACAAAATTGAAGAAAAAGTGAAACATGTCCCCCAAAGTTTAAATGCCCTTCTGAGATGCTTGTATTTAAACATCTCAGAAGAGAGATTCAAACTTGGAGCAGAAATGTAGCTAGACAGATATCTCAAGAGAATCTGAGACAATAAGAACACAGAGGGGAAACGGGGTAGATTCTTTACTGGATTTCATTTTCACTTGAGCACATGTGCATACTTTACCATAGCTAAAACCAGCCGTGGCTGGTAAACAGCTGCCCATCAGCCCAACTGGGTAACGGAGACGAGACATGAGCCCTAGGGAGAAAGAGAAGTCAGCATTTCCAGCGTAGTTACTAACACAACAACAACACAAATATACTAGAAAATAGTGCCATTCCTTAAATAGTTTAGCCAAAAAAGCATCCTACAGTGAGTCTCTTTGCTTATTTTCCCCATTAGAAACACACTTTTCATAAAGTAATATATATGCTCTTTGAACACAAAGAATCCAAGAAAACATAAAATGAAATTAAAGTCTCTTAACAAAATCTGAGCACCAAAGATACATTGTTATCATTCTGGTGAACATCTTTGCAAGTATTTTCATATGTGTATTTGAAAGCATATACACATTTGACACATTTCACAGAAATTTAAATGTTTTGCCATAAACTTTTTTTTTTTAACCTTGATTGGTTTTATTGGAAAAGCCTTCTGAGGAGAGTGGCCAAATGGTGGAGGAGGAAGACTCTGAGCTCAACTCCTCTCAGGGGCACCCCCAAATTCCAACCATGCACAGACCAAATAATGATGAGAAAGACCAGAAGGCCAGCAGAAAAGATCTACAACGAAATATATAAGGAAGGAACCACAGCCACAATGAGAGGGGTAGAAGAAGCAGAGAAGCGATATAATCACAACGAATAACACTGAGCAAGCAACCCACAAACAGAAGATGATTACAATTGCAGAGATTCTACGTAAGAAGTAAGGGCTCTGAGCCCCACATCAGGCTTCCCAGCCCAGGGCCCAACAGCAGGAAGATGAACCCCAAGAATGTTGGGCTTTTTTGAAAAATTAGAGTATAGTTGATTTACAGTGTTGTGTCAATTTCTGCTGTGCAACATAGTGACCCAGCCATACAATATATACATTCTTTTTCTCATAACAAATGCTGGAAAGGGTGTGGAGAAAAGGGAACCCTCCTGCACTGTTGGTGGGAATGCAAATTGGTACAATCACTATGGAAAACAGTATGGAGGTACCTCGGAAAACTAAATATAGAATTACCATGTGATCCAGCAATCCCACTCTTGGGCATATATCTGGACAAAACTTTCCTTGAAAAAGACACATGTACCTGCATGTTCATTGCAGCACTACTCACAATAGCCAAGACATGGAAACAGCCTAAATATCCACTGACAGATGAATGGATTAAGAAGATGTGGTATATGTACACAATGGAATACCACCCATCTATAAAAAGGAACAAAATAATGCCATTTGCAGCAACATGGATGGAACTAGAGAAGTTCATACTAAGTGAAGTAAGTCAGAAAGAGAAAGACAAACACCATATGATATCACTTATACCTGGAATCTAATATAGGGCAAAAATGAATCTTTCCACACAAAAGAAATGCATGGCTTGGAGAACAGACTTGTGGTTGCCAAGAGGGAGGGGGAGGGACTGGGAGGGACTGGGAGTTTGGGGTTAATAGATGCAGACCATTGCCTTTGCAATGTATAAGCAATGAGATCCTGCTGTATAGCACTGGGAACCATATCTAGTCACTTATGATGGAGCAGGATAATGTGAGAAAAAAAATGTATACATGTTTGTGTGACTGGGTCACCTTTCTATATACTAGAAAATTGACAGAACACGGTAAACCAGCGATAATGGCAAAAATAAAAATCATTATTAAAAAAATAAAAAATAAAATAAAATACACTCTCTTTCTCATACTATCTTCCATCATGCTTTAACACCAGAAAGCATCACCATAGGGTCAACATGGGGTCATTGGTAAAACTAAGATGATGGAGGCTGAAGCCAGGTTGCAGATGTTTAAAAAGCAATGGAAGGCGAGCAAGTAGAGAAAGTAGACGTGGACATGTTTTCCCCAAAGTGTGATTTAAATGAGCAATGTCTAAAGGAAGAGAGGGCCAAGGGAGGGCTTTGGTTTTTCGTCTTTTGAATAAGAGAAACTTAAGTATGTTTATAGGCTAAAAGGAGAAGGTCAGAGGAAGTAGAATAAACACAGGAAAGAAAGGAAGAGAGGATGGTGGGTGGTCCCAAGAGAAGTGGAGTGGTGGGAACAAGACCACAGGCATCACCGCTACCAGAGGGAGGAAGGGGGGGTGAGAGCACCCATGAGATGGAGATAGCGCATGTCTGGTGACTTCAATTCATTTTAAAATTACATTAAATTTAAGTTAACTTTTTTTTTTTTGGCCACCCCTGGAGTCTGCAGAAGTTCTCAGGCCAAGGATCAAACCCAAGCTATGGCAGTAACCTGAGCCACAGCAGAGACAATGCTGAGTCCTTAGGGCTTAGCAACTAACCCACCAGGGAACTCCTAATTTAACTTTTAATTGAAATATACTTGAGGTACAATATTATATAAGTTACAGGTGTACAGGGAGGGACTGGGAGACTGGGCTTAGGAGATGCAAGCTGTTACATTTAGAATGGATAAGTAATGAGGTCCTACTGTACAGCCCAGGGAACTATATCCAATCTCTAGGGACAGAACATGATAGAAGATAACATAGAAAAAGAATGTATATATATATGTATGACTGGGTTACTTTGTTACATTGTAAATCAACTATTCTTTTTAAAAAAGTTGCAGGTGTACAATAGAGTGTTTCACAATTTTTAAAGGTTATAGTCCACTTATAGTTATTATAAAATATAGTTATATTCTGTTTTACAATATATCATTGTAGCTAATTTTATACATAATAGTTTGTACCTCTTAGCCTTTGATTTTTCGAATAAAGACAGATAGGCAATTTGCTGATGGGCAGTAGATAATTCTGGAAAGGAGGTCTTGAGGAGAATCGTAGAAGTTTGAACAGAAAACAGGAAAGGATGCTTACCAGTGACTCTGAAAACCTACTTGGGGTTAGTTCCCTCATGGAGTTGGGACTTTATAACACATGATCGAAATAAATAAAGAACATAACTTCTTATGACCCTAACACTTTCTTCTAACTTCAAAGTTTTTGTTTGCCAAAGATTTTTATTCTGTAATTATCTCTAGTAGGGAAAAAAAAAAAAAAAGTCTGTCACTCCCGTTGCATTGTCCTCCCTTCTGCTAAGGAGATGGATTGTCATGAGCTAAACTAACCAGAAGTCAAAAAGTAGACAGATAGAGGAGTTCCTGTGGTGGGTGGCTTAGTGGTAATGAACCTGACTAGTATCCACAAGGACATATGTTCAACCCCTGGCCCCGCTCAGTGGGTTAAGGATCTGGCGTTGCCACGAGTTGTGGTGTAGTTTGCAGATGTGGCTCAGATCCCACGTTGCTGTGGCTGTGGTGTAGGCTGGCAGCTACAGCTCTAATTTGACTCCTGGCCTGGGAACCTCCATATGCCACGGGTACAGCCCTAAAAAGAACAAAAAAAAAAAAAAAAGTAGACCCAGGTATCAGCTTCAATTCACAGCCTCTTCTACACTGGACCTTTCCATGATATAATTTGTCTCTTTCTGGAGGAAATGGCAGTCATTAAACACAGATGCTGGAGCTGGTGGGTTCCATGGCTCCAGGGTTTCAAAGATTTCTGTGAGTTAAATCTCGCTGCAAATGCTTATGAATGGTGTGACCCTGAGCACAACTCATGCCCCAGGTTCGTCATCTGTAGGATGGAGAAATCAACCTCATCTACCCCATAGGACCTCTCTGAGGATTAAATAAATGAGTATCCATAAAAGCACTAAGAATAGGGTCTTGCCCAAAGTCAGCCTTCGATAAGTATCAGCTATTTGTGGGTCTCGTGCTGTTCCTCTTAGCGTCTTTGTTTCTCTTTTTCTTACTTCTTTTCTGTCTTCTTTCTTCCCTGATGAACAGCAACCATCGTTACAAGTTTTCAACCCCTGTTTTTCATTTTTTTCACTGTTTGGTCCAGCTTTAATTTTAAAAGTCATCTGTGTGATAGTTTACACGTTCTGCGAATAATTTATACACACTGTTATTTTTAAAAACCCTAGGGCGACCTAAAAACAGGAAGTATGTTTTCCTCATCCCCATTCTCATTCCGCAGGGGTAAACATTATCAGTTTGCAGTCTGTTATAATCTTTTCATTTTTTCTTTTTGTGGGCCATACCCAAAGCATATGGAGATTCCCTGGCTAGGGGTCAAATTGGAGCTTCAGCTGCTGGCCTATGCAGCAGCTTGTGAAAGAGCCAGGTCCTTAGCCCATTGAGAGAGTCCAGGGATGGAACCTACATCCTCACAGGGACATCATGTTCTTAACTT
Organism: Phacochoerus africanus; assembly: GCF_016906955.1. Lineage (NCBI taxonomy): Eukaryota > Metazoa > Chordata > Mammalia > Artiodactyla > Suidae > Phacochoerus > Phacochoerus africanus. The sequence continues at coordinate 37,957,548 of NC_062553.1, forward strand.
GTTGAGCTACAACAGTAATCCTATAATATAATTGTTTTTCTTTTTCTTTTTTTTTTTTTTGGCTGTGCCCATGGCATGCAGAAGTTCCCAGGCCAGGGATCAGACCCATGCCACAGCAGTGACAATGCCAGATTCTTAACCTGCTGAACCACCAGGGACCTCCTACTCTGTTATAATTTTTTTTTGGCCATGCCCATAGCATGCAGAAGTTCTGGGGCCAGGTAGAATCTTAAAGTTAGTTTTAAAATTATTATCTAAACTTTAATAAAATTTTCCTATGCACACATGCATGTGTGAACGTGACTACTCATTTTACAAAAGTGGGACTATAAAGATACTGTTTTGCACCTTTTTAAAAAACTGAAAAATTTATCACTAACATCTTTTCATGTCAGCACATCCTGATCTGCCAGAGTATTTTGTTGAACCTCACCACCACAACCACTCCATTTCTTAAATTTTTTCTTTGAAAGAAAAGGCAAGAAGACTGTGAAGAAGAAAACTCAGACCTGGTCTCCTAACTCTGAGAGTTTCTATCTCTAACCACAAATACATCCTCACTCTCCCCAGTCAGACACATTGCCACTTCCTCTCTAACCAGACTCCCAGGAGCCATCAGGAATGTCCATGTGGACCCATCCCATAAATGGATAAAGATTTTCCTTGGATTTATTCCTGATATTTAGAACCAATGTCATGGAAAAGTGGCCACTTTCCAAAAGGGGTTTTTGGTTTGTTTATTTTTTGGTTTTTTGGTTAACACAACTCTTCATGAGAAAAATCTGAAAAAGTACTGTCTAGAAGTCAAAACAATACGAAAGTTACAGTGGGTTCCAAATGCTATAATGCTGAGCTAGAGAGAGTACCCCATGGGCTCAGAGCAGTCCAGGACAGGTTGGATGAGGGCTGAAAGGCCAGAGCTGTGATTGCAATTGTGGTGGAACCTTCTGGAATCCTATTTCATTCCATAGATGATAGGCTAGTGAAAACAGCCATTATTGCAAACCACAGCTGGGGAAGGGGATTAAATATGTGTCTTGTGTATTCAAGTCAAATTGAAACTGTGAAAGGCTGTGTCCTGTGGAACTTTTTCTGTTCTCCAAACAAGAAAGAACAGAGAGTGAGAGATTGAAGGGTGATCTTTTACGGTCGGTTATTGTCTAAAGTAGAGAGCACATGTGTAGGGGCAAAGAGAAGGAAGCATAGTTCTTTAGGACCATCTGAAATTTTATTACATTTTACTCCATGTAAATTTCAAGAACGAGTGCATAATGATTAAATGGGCTTTTGCTTCTTTGTCATCTCCCATTTTTCTAACTTGGCGGAAATGTAAAAAGTCCACCTCCCCCTCCCCCCCCCCGACTAGAAAAACATAAAAAGCTCAATGTGGAGGAGAATTGTTCAGAAGACAGGCTATATTTCAAGCTCTTAAACATGTCTACAGGGATACTTGCTCCTGTTAAGTGTCTGACTGACCAAAAATGCACTGCTGGCCTGAGGCCTGACTCCCAGCAATCCTAGCCTGAAGTTTCCGACTTACCGGCTGCATTGTGCTGGTGATACCAGATCAGCTCAGGGATTGATTGAAAGAGGTGCCTTTCAGCCACGTACCACTGTCCTGAGTCATTCCTTTTAATCTGATAATGTTTGATGGTAGCCTCCATATTTCTACAATCAATAAAATGTGACTTCGTAAACATGCCAAAGATCATTCTGCAAACAAGTCAGTCCTTTAAGCAACAAGACTCCACCTCTGAGATTTGTATCCTCTCAGCACTTCACCCGGAAGAGCGGATAGGATTAAACTGAACCAGTGCCTCACTATTCCAGGGATGTTCCTCAGCTGTGGCCTTGGGGTCTTAGATTCAAACATAACTTCAGCCAAGGTTGTCTAGGTGACAGGTCTAGGGTCCAAAGAAGTAGAGCTTGTAATGGATACTTATGAGTATTTATTGAATCAATTATCAGTTCAATGAATGAACAGGTGCACTGTGAGAGATGTGAGGAGGTGTGGGACAAAGAAGGGGGGAAACCAGTCTAGGGTATATGGATGAGCAGGTCTGCTATGGGCAACTGGGGCTTAATCCACTTGGGAATGGATGAGAGACAGTGGGACACACCTCAGAGTGGTCCCACTAAAGTGCAAAGGAGCTGAAGGGCTTCTCCTCTACTCCTTGTGGGTGGAGGGTCACTCCTAGGATGCTAATGACCAGGCATTTCCGGTCCACCCCTGGGGACCACAAGAACCCACAGCTAGCGAACATCCTCAGGCAGAAAGAAACAGAAAGCTTTCTGAGTACAAGAGAGCTCTCGGCAGATAAACCCTGGGGTAAACCAAGAGTTACAAGGAAAGCACAGCAGTGTCTGCCACAACTAACAAAATCTCCTCACCTGATGGGTGAGACAAGGAGACAAGAGTGTTTCAGTAACTTATCCAATGTCACACAAGAGATTGTTAGGGACACCACTTTACCAATGAGCTACCCAGCTTCCAAGCCAGTAATTATCTACGTTTGGCTCTCCCTTATATTCTCTGTGTGATGTGGTTTCTATAACAATGGCTCTTCCAAGGGTTGTTATTTCTAAAGTGACCAAAATCACAGTTGCTTACCTCTTAGCTTTTATAAACACAGAAATGGTGTAGGATCCCAAATGTCTTGAATCTCTGACAATAAATGCACCTTCTTTAGACTGCAAAACAATTCATTCATTGAACAAGTTTATTCCTTATTAGGAAGAAAGACAAACCTACATCTCAATAACAAAAGCCAAAGCTCTTCAGGTTTATGACAAAAGGATGATACTGTTTTACAAATGCAACATTATCTCTTAAAACCTTATAGGTTTAGGTGTCATACCTATAAAACAAAATATAATTGGGACAAGAATTTGTAACGTGTGACTATGTAAAAACTTTGCTCCTGATTTTCCTAAGAAGAATTCTGCCATCGACAATGTGGTGCCCATTTTGTTGTTATTTTTGTTATACCGATAAAGCTAATAGAGACAAATAGCTGATAAATTAAGAAACCTGACAGGATTGTACTTTAGAGGAAAAGAAACATCATGGAAAGTAGGGGTGCGGGAAGCAGGGAGAAATATATCTGGAAGGATGAGAAGTGGGGAAAGAGACCAGGGTTCAGGATATGGATGGAATGAGAACAAACTTGGAGGAGTCTGGTGAGAAGAGTGAGGAGAGCCATTTTGCTCGCTCAATGTGTACAGGAGAGGCGAAAGAGAAATGGCAAGAGGGAGGAATATTCTAATAAGGTTGATCTTAAGTTATAAGTTGTGTCCCCACTGACAGTCTTTGAGAAACTCCAATAATGTTGTGAATTGCTTTCAAATAAACTTGAAGGTTGGACTGTTTGTTTGTTTGACACTATCAAGTTTCACCTGTATTACATGTGCTTATATCCATGAAGAGGAAAATATATGAGAATCTTGTCAAACCCATGAAGTGTTGGTAGGTTGCTTGAGGACAGCATGACCCAAAGAGCGTGATGGGATCCTCAAGATGAACACAAAATATCTTCTTTTTCTCCTTCCAGATGCTTACCAAGAGATCAGCCTCATTTTTTGGTCAAACTTTTAACCAGTGGAACAGAATGGAGAGCCCCAAAATAAACCCACATTTAAACAGTCAAATCATCTGCAACAAGAATATACAATGGGGGAGCTCCTTGTGGGGCAGTGGGTTAAGGATTGAATGCTGTCACTGCGCAGCTCAAGGTGTTGCTATGGCACACATTCAAGCCCTGGCCTGGGAACATCCATGTGCCATGGGTGTAGTCAAAAAAAAAAAAGAAAAGAAAAAGATAGCCTCTTCAATAAATGGTGGTGGGAAAGCTGGACAGCTACATGCAAAAGAATCAAGCTGGACTACTTTCTCATATCACATACAAAAATAAACCCGAAATAGATTAAAAAGTTTAATGTAATGAAACCCTAAAACTCCTAGAAGAAAACTTGGGTGGTAAGCTCTTTGACATTGGTCTTAGCAATATTCTTTTGGATCTGCCTTCTCAGGCAAGGGAAACAAAAGCAAAAATAAACAAATAGGACTACCCCAAACTAAAAAGCTCCTGCACAGTGAAGGAAACCATCAACAAAATGAAAAGGGGAGTTCCCATCGTGGCTCAGTGGTTAACAAATCTGACTAGGAACCATGAGGTTGAAGGTTCGATCCCTGGCCTCGCTCAGTGGGTTAAGGATCCGACGTTTCCGTGAGCTGTGGTGTAGGTCACAGACGGGGCTCGGATCCCGAGTGGCTGTGGCTGTGGCTGTGGCTGTGGCTATGGCATAGGCCAGTGGCTACAGCTCCTATTCAACCCCTAGCCTGGGAACCTCTATATTCCATGGGAGCGGCCCTCAAAAGACAAAAAAAGAAAGAAAGAAAGAAAAGGCAGCCTACTGAATGATGTGTTTATTTAGAAAAGATATATCTGGGAGTTCCCGTCGTGGTGCAGTGGTTAACGAATCCGACTAGGAACCATGAGGTTGTGGGTTCGATCCCTGCCCTTGCTCAGTGGGTTAAGGATCCGGCGTTGCCATGAGCTGTGGTGTAGATCACAGATACAGCTTAGATCCTATGTTGCTGTGGCTGTGATGTAGGCCAGCAGCTACAGCTCTGGTTAGACCCCTAGCCCGGGAACCTCCATATGCTGCATATGTGGCCCTAAAAAGCAAAATAAATAAATAAATAAATAAATTTAAAAAGCTACTGGAAAAGGTGCTTACTATCACTAATTATTAGGGAAATGCAAATCAAAACCACCATAAGATACTGCCTTATACCTATCAGAAGGGCCACCACCAAAAAGGCAAGAAATAGCAAGTGTTGGCAAGGATGTGGAGAAGAGGGAACACTTGCGTACTGTTGGTGGGATTATAAATTGGTGCAGCCACATGGAAAACAGTATGGAGAGTCTTCAAGAGATTTAAATAGAACTACCATATGATGTAGCAATTCCACTCCTAGGTATTTACCCAAAGAAAACAAAAATGGTTTGAAAGTCACAAGGATCTAAAAAAAATTAAAGCATGTTCTTGACTCTATACAATACATTCGAAAAATTGAGTAAAGTGGATAATGAGCTAGCAAAACATGAAATTTATCAAAATTGATTCCACGAGAGCTAGAAACCTTAATCTACCTATTGAACTAAAAATTTGATAAAGTTTTAAAAGGGCTATAACATTAAAAAGCACTACAGTTACACACTGTGATGTTATTAAATCTTAAAGAAATGATAGATCAATTAAGTAATTCCAGAGCATGTGAAAAGAAGAAAACATTTCTAAATTATACCAAGTGAGCCAAACATCAACACTAACAACACGGCAAAGATTGTGCACAAAAGGGAGAATGACCAACCAGTCTTTTCTCATATCAATACAAATCCTTACTAAATATTAACCGAATCCAGTAGCACAGTGAGAGAATAATATACCGTGACCAGGAGGGATTACACACAGGAATGCAAAAGGAATTTAATACTGGGGATTTTATTACTCTGATTCAGCACATTAATAGATCCGAGGAGAAAAGGTCTACAAACATCTCCATAGATCCTGAAAGAGCATTTGACAAATTTCAACCTCGAGGATCAGTTTTTTTCAAATTCTTTATAAGATGGGACTACATGTGTACTTCCTTAACACAATAACTGTTATGTACTTGAGTTCCAAGTCCAGCATCAAGCTTTATATAGAAACTATTCCAATTAAAATCAGGAAGAAAGACATACCCACTGTCAGCAATGGTATTTAACACCACTCTGAGATACTAGGCAATGCATTTAAATGAGAGGCAGAAATGAGGAACAATGAATTCAAAGTGTAAAAGAGAGTTGACATAATCACTGTTTGCTGTAGAGAAGATTATGTACCCAAAACCCAAGAGAATCCGTTGAAAAACTATTACAAACAAGTACTTGGATTTACCCATGTCATCAGTTACAAAATTAATTCACAGAAGTCAAGAGCTTTCGAAAGTAAAAATAATAAGGTATAACTATTTATAATAGCAACAAAGAGGTATTTTATCAAATACCTTAACCTTAAAAATACACGTGCAAGAGCTAAATGAAGAAAGGCTTGAAATGCTCCTGCAACTTTGCTTTTTCTTAGGTCTTCAGTCCATCTAAGATTTACTTTTGCTTGAGGCAGGAATCTAATTTTAATTTTGTTCTATATAAGTAATTATTATATGGATCATGGAAAAAATTGGTCCCTAAACTCCACTAGTTCGTAATGCATTGTTCATTTGTAATGAGCAACCTTCTCTAAAATGATCTGTAGGAATTCCCGTTGTGGCTCAGCAGGTTAAGACCCTGACTAGTATCTATGAGGATGCAGGTTCGATCCCTGGCCTTGCTCAGTGGGTTAAGGATCGAATGCTGTCACTGCACAGCTCAAGGTGTTGCTATGGCACACATTCAAGCCCTGGCCTGGGAACATCCATGTGCCATGGGTGTAGCAAAAAAAGAAAAAGAAAAAGAGACAGCCTCTTCCATAAATGGTGGTGGGAAAGCTGGACAGCTACAGGCAAAAGAATCCAGCTGGACTACTTTCTCATACCACGTACAAAAATAAACCCGAAATAGATTAAAAACTTTAATGTAAGACCTGAAACCCTAAAACTCCTAGAAGAAAACATAGGTGGTAAGCTCTTTGGCATTGGTCTTAGCAATATTCTTTGGTTCTGTCTCCTCAGGCAAGGGAAGCAAAAGCAAAAATAAATAAATAGAACTACATTAAGAACCTGACTAGTATCTATGAGGATGTAGGTTCAATCCCTGGCCTCGCACAGTGGGTTAAGGATCTGGCGTTGCCGCGAGCTGTGGTGTAGGTCAGATGCGGCTTGTATCCCATGTTGTTGTTGCTGTGATGTAGGCCAGCAGCTGTAGCTCCAATTCAACCCCTAGCTTGGGAACGTCCATATGCCACAGGTGTGGTCAAAAACAAAACAAAACAAAACAAACAAAAAACTGTAAATTTAATGCAACCAACAGGAAGTTTTTTTTAAAACAAGGCAAAGTAATTCTGAAATTCATATGGACAAAATATATACCTCCAGAATGTTTCTGAGAAAGAAGGGAGGCTTGCCATAAAAGAGAAAGCTCTAGCATTTAAAATGTACGATGGCAGAACATGAATAGGCAGGCTGATCAATGAAAGCAAGCAGTACATCCAGATACCATTTTTTATGTTTATGTTGAAAGTGACACCTGAAATCGATGCAGAAGAGGTCACTTGGTAAAGAAAAAAAATTAACTTGGATCCAAACCTCACTCAAATAACAGGAAAACTTACAAATGGAACAAACATGTATAAGTGAAAAAAAACCCACTGAAGTAATCAAGAAACATGGGGGGAAATTTTTTATAATCTTGGAGTGGATGGGCAATTCTAATTGGACCCAAAATCTAAAGTCTTACAAAACTTTGTCTTAAAAATTCAGGAGTTCCTGTCATGGCACAGCGGAAACAAATCTGACTAGGAACCATGAAGTTGTGGGTCTGCTCCCTGGCCTCTCTCAGTGGGTTAAGGATCTGGCATTGCAGTGAGCTGTGGTGTAGGTTGAAGATGAGGCTCAAATCCCAAGTTGCTGTGGCTGTGGCGTAGACCAGTGGCTACAGCTCCAATTAGATCCCTAGCCTGGGAACCTCCACATACTGCGGAAGCGGCCCTAGAAAAGGCAAAAAAAAAATTGCCTTAAAAATTCAAATATGTAAAATTCAAATATTATCCATGTTAAAAAAATTAAGATGATTCCAGAATTGGGAAAAGTATTGCCACATATCATGAAGAGCTAATTTCCTTAATATAGCTATATACAGGTCCGACAAATTGTGAGAAAAGCATGAAAAAACAGCAGAAATTATCACAACATTGTAAATCAATTATACTTCAATAAAACTTTAAAAAATGAAAAAGAAAACCTAGAAAATTTTACAAAGGTTATGAACATCTACAGAAAAGGAAATAGAAATGTATAGACTTTACGTGTGAGTCTTTTTAGGGCCACACCTGCAGCATATGGAAGTCCCCAGGCTTGGGGTCAAATTGGAGCTGTAGCTGCTGACCTACACCACAGCCACAGCAACACCAGATTTAAGTCACATCTGTGACCTAACCACAGCTCACTGCAATACCAGATCCTCAATCCACTGAGTGAGGCCAGGGATCGAACCTACATCCTCATGGATACTAGTCGGAGTCATTTCTACTGCACCATAATGGGATCTCCCACCTAGACTTTTTAAATTGACTTTAATATAGAAAAAGTTGCTTAACATTCCCAGAATAAGAGATAAATCCACACTGAGATGAGATGTCAGGGAGCAAAGTTCTAAATATTTCATTAAAACACTTGCTGAGGGAGCGCCTGTCATGGCTCAGTGGTTAACAAATCTAACTAGGAACCATGAGGTTGCAGGTTCCATCCCTGGCCTTGCTCAGTGGGTTAAGGATCCGGCGTTGCCATGAGCTATGGTGTAGGTTGTAGATGTGGTTCGGATCCCACGTTGCTATGGCTTTGGTGTAGGCCAGTGGCTACAGCTCTGATTAGACCCCTAGCCTGGGAACCTCCATATGCCCTAGAAAAGGCAAAAAGACAAAAACAAAAACAAAAAACAAAAAACCTTGCTGAAAATGTTATAGGAAAATAAGCACTCTTTTACATGTCTAGTGGGTATATAAATTGATACAATTCTTATAGAGGGCATTTTAATATCTATCAAAATTAGAAACGTGCATTCCCTTTGACCCAGAATTTCCACCTTTGCAGACTTACCCTACAAATATTCTCACATTAAATAAGATGTATGTGTGGGATACCTATGGCAGCACTGTTGTAATAGCAAAGGAGAATATGCTACTTAAATTTCTACAATGAAGGATTGGTTAAATAAATTGTGATACACCCACACTAAAAATTACTATGCCGGGTAACGAATGACAACATTTTCTGTATACTGTTGTGGAAAGATTCCTAATAGATACTATTAAGTGGAAAAAGAAATATACCGAGAGGTATAATCATTGTTACACTTTGTGTAAAAATAACACAATATATGGTACTTGCTTGTGTACGTATTAAACATCTCTGAAAGGACACAAAATAAAATAATAATAGTTTGTCTATGGAGAGAATGGATGGGTTGGGGCAAGGATGAAAGGAACTTGAAAAACCTTTTGATTTTTGATCTGTTTGACCCATTAAGTATTGAAATATGAAATAAAATAAGATACTTTGATAAATCATCAATGCAATAAATTCAAAAAAATAAAATAGGCAATTCTCTAGATAAATATAAATTATCTCCAAAAAAAAAAAAAATCTCACAAAGAAACGGAAATTAAATCAGTAGTCGTGGCCTCACCTCCATCCCCACCACCAGCTGAGGCTGGGTCTGAGCCCCTCATACTCAGCCTGTCCCCCAGCTTTTAACAGGACCACTCCTGGGCCTTAAGCCATTACTGGCACCCAGCTTTTATTACAGAACTGATTCTTTCTCACCCATATTTATAGATTTCCTCAACATCCAACATCAGGTCATAATGACACACGTACTTCTTACCTAGTTTCTAGTTCTGACTGTAAGCTCAACCAACAGTTGATATTTACCGTCAGCTGGAAACTTGAACTCTGTGTAGCTGTGTTTTGTTTTGACCTAAGTGAGCAGTTTTGATCTGAGTTTGATATTTTGGCTACTCCACTCTTCCTTTTGTTCCCAAAGAATGAAAGTGCAGCCCTGTGTATTTTTCTGTATCTGTATCTTTAATGAGTCCAAGCCAACCTCAGAGGATAGGGTGTATGTTGGGTTGGCATTGTTGCAAAGGTGCAGGGGTAATTCAACTGCAGACCCTTGGAGTCCCCCGTCGGGGTGCAGAGGAAACAAATCCAACTAGGAACTGTGAGGTTGCGGGTTGGATCCCTGGCCTCGCTCAGTGGGTTCAGGATCCAGCGTTGACATGAGCTGTGGTGTAGGTTGCAGATGTAGCCTGGGTCCTGCATTGCTGTGGCTGTGGTGTAGGCCGGCAGCTGTAGCTCTGATTTGACCCCTAGCCTGGGACCCTCCATATGCCATGGGTGTGGCCCTAAAAGGTCAAAAGCCAAAAAAAAAAAAAACAAAACAGAAGCACAGACTCTTCTGGGAGAATACACTTTGGAGTGAATGAAAGGGTTTTAGGATGTTAAAGTTGAAATCATTTCAAGAGAAAGACATTTCTGAAATTGTGGTGAAAATCAATGGAAAGTGATCTGATACAAACACATCTAGTTTGCCACTTACTAGAAAGTGTATAGTAAAGTTGTAATAATATTTCAGAACTAAAAAAAAAAAAAAGGAAGTAGTAATACAACTTTTTAGTTGGGTAGCCTTTATAATGAACGTCTCTCAGAAATTTTGAAAATATTCACAAATTTATTCATGAATAAATTGACTTACCTCTTGTCTCAAAAGATGTTCTGCCTGATTTCTGGTAATATTTCTATGGTACCACCTGTAAAAGCAAGAAAAATAATTTTTAAATCTTATATTCCATTTCTTTCTAGAAAAAAACCACTTCCATTTCCTTCATTTTGAAGAACTTTCTCTAAAACTGATTTTAGAAAATGGAGTCATTTATAATTCAGATAAATAATAATGTACTATCATGCATAAATTAATATGCTTTAACACAGTTTTATTAATTGCAAGCCAATATCTTGTTTATTCTATCCTATTTCAATTCAACTTTCTGACACATGCTTAGTAATATAATTTTGAATGACTTCACCTCCTGAAAATTTTCATGACAGATATATGATTATAAGAAGTCTACGTCTTCAGTAAACACTGTCCTGAGCTCTGGTTAAACAAACTAAAAAAAATCCATTTCTTTTCTCTCAGGAACACCTTATTTGCATGCTTTTATATGTGCTGTGTTTACTTTTCCAAACTTAAAAACTCACAGTAACTTACTTGATGCTCCTACATATGCTACATTGTGGTAAAGTTAGTAGTTTAGTTGAGTATATGAAACAACCAATATATAAATACTCTGCTCCACAGCCACATAGGCCTCATCTTTTTCCTCCTTCCCCGCTTGCTCACTAAGCTTTGGCCACATGGGGATTTTTTTGCTGGCTCAAATTCACCAAGTGCTTTTCTGCCTCCAGTCTTGCTGTTACCGCTGCAGGAAACAGAACATTAAATGACTTTAACATACCCAAACTCTAGAGTCCTGCTGTGGTGCAGTACGTTAAGAATCCAACTGCAGCAGCTCGGGTCCCTGCAGAGGTGCAGGTATGATCCCCAGCCCTGCATGGTGGGTTAAAGGATCCAGCATTGCTGCAGTTGTGACTTAGGCCACAGCTTCAGCTTGAATTCCATCCCTGGCCCAGGAATTTCCATATGCCATGGTGCGGCCATTCAAAAAAGAAAAGGAAAAAAAAAAAAAAACCATAGCTCTACAGAGGAATCATAATTAAATAACACTGCAATTTAAACATATGGTTTGGTAGAATACCTAATCAGTAAGCAAATGTATGGGGAAAGGGAGTGGAAACAGAAGAACAAAGGAGAAAGAAAGAAAAATGGAAACGCTTTCATTTCAAAACAAGATTTTAAAAAGGAGTTAATCTAATATTACCAGAAATACTATTTTTGTGGACAGCCCGAAGGAAGGGTGCGTATTTAACCATGCATTGAGTCAAGTGGGTGGGCCAGATGGTGGCTAAATGAAACTCATACTTGACTTTGAGGACGGAAGCTATCTTATCATGTGGACTTCCCCTAACCATCCGCAGTCGAAAGCAGCCATTGAATTAAAATGGCCAGATTTGAAAAAGACTAATGCCTTCAAATTGAAGGTGGGCTTTTAAAGAGATGAACCACAGAGGATAGGGGATGATGACAGTAGATGCAAGACAGAGTAACGTAACTATGGATCACTGGTGGGAACAAGAGTAACTAGATGTTAAACTGACTGTCACTCGGGACTTCTTAATGAATATTCATATTGCGGGAAGGGATTTCAAGATGAGTCTGAGACCTCTTGTTATAGAAAGAAGAAATTCTTTCAAAATAAATGAGGCAGGCAGAGTTACAGGCACAGGGAACCAGGCAAAATCACACACACACCCCCATCATTTAGCCGCACACACTGGCTAAATGGTGAAATCCGGGGTGCTAAAAGGAGAATGACTATGGTTCACAGAAATACACTGAAGCTACGAAAAGCCAAGACTGCAAAATGATCCTGAACGAGGATCATTTAGTTAACCTAAATTGAGTTTTTTTCTAAGTAAGTTTTTCACCTGCTCTCATGGTGGTATTCATTTTGTTGCTTTATACTTACTTATCACAGTAATAAATAATATAAGTAAATATATTACTTCTGTTTAAATGGAAGTTAAAAAATCCATCCATGGGGAAATCATACTTAGAATGACTTCAAAGTAGTATCAAAAGACCCAGCTGGAAGTTCGAGATGTGTAAGATCCTTTAAAATAATGCAGAATTCCATCTGCATTACAATAATATATCTAAGGCAGGGAAACGATAGGATGAAAGCAACTTAGAGGAGGTTGAGACATGATATTTCAGAATTTCATCTGTTTGAATCAGATAGTAAAAGTTAGAAAACCTTTTTGTTTTGTTTTTTCAAACAGGTTAAGACTGTGACTCTTTACAGAGACAACATTGATAATAAACTGATACGGAATGATGTAACACAGGATTGGGGTAGGACTTTTACTGACATATTAAAAAAAAATTCAGGAGTTCCCGTCGTGGCGCAGTGGTTAACGAATCCGACTAGGAACCATGAGGTTGCGTGGTTCGGTCCCTGGCCTCGCTCAGTGGGTTAACGATCCGGCGTTGCCGTGAGCTGTGGTGTAGGTCGCAGACGCGGCTCGGATCCTGCGTTGCTGTGGCTCTGGCGTAGGCCGGTGGCTAAAGCTCCGATTCGACCCCTAGCCTGGGAACCTCCATATGCCGAGGAGCGGCCCAAGAAATAGCAAAAAAAAAAAAAGACAAAAAAGACAAAAAAAATTAAAAAAAAAAATTCAAGTATGAGGGAGTTCCCATTACGGCTCAGTGGTAGTGAACTCCACTAGTATCCAAGAGGACACGGGTTCAATCCATGATCTCGCTGCTCAATGTGCTAAGGATCCAGCGTTGCAGTGAGCTATGGTATAGGTCACAACACAGCTCAGATCCCTCATTGCTGTTGTTGCCACAGCTCCAATTAGACCCCTAGCCTGGGGACTCCCCTGTGCTGTGGGTGCAGCCCTGAAAAGACAAAAAAATAAAATAAAAACAAAAAAGAGAAAAATCCAGTATATCCAACCATGGTTAAGTACAATTATCTTATATAATATGTAAGCCTCGGATCCCATGTTCCAGTCTTGGATTTCTGATCAATAAGTCACAGAATTGTGGTCTTGAGTTTTAGACCTAGAAGCCCTAGTCTATATGAGAAAGTAAATCTGCTTCTCTTAGTAAGTGACTTCATTTTTTTTTCTTTTTTTTTTTCCGGCAACCTTGCAGTTGATTTTTATTTTCTTTTAAAAAAAATTTATTGGCATTCCTATCATGGCTCAGTGGTTAACGAATCTGACTAGGAACTATGAGGTTGCAGGTTCGATCCCTGGCCTTGCTCAGTGGGTTAAGGATCCGGCGTTGCCGTGACCTCTGGTGTAGGTTGCAGATGCGGCTCAGATCCCGAGTTGCTGTGGCTGTGGTGTAGGCCGGAGGCTACAGCTCCAATTGGACCCCTAGCCTGGGAACCTCCATATGCCGTGGGTGCGGCCCTAGAAAAAGGACAAAAGACCAAAAAAAAAAAAGTCAAAATATAGTAATGTGTCTATGTAGTAAGTCCAATTTACTACTCATAGAACAATTGTCATTTTAAAAATAATAACTTTCCATTTGGAACATGAAGTAAAACAAGTGCAAGATGACTGTTTGGTTTCACGCTGTCACTTTAAGAATTTTTTTAAAGTGGCCATACAAAACAAAACAAAAATCATTTTAAGAAAAAGAAGTTTCTGAATCAACCATTATAAGGATCAAAGATTTCTTAAGCTAAAGCTGCCAAATGTGTTACTTTATTTTCCTTTTACAGACCAAAACAATATCTATACTTATAAGCTGCCCAAACATACCTGATTTTACAGATTACAATTGAACCTATTTCAGAGAACACTTACTCATATATTTCTAAATTGGTTGGTTTGTTTTCAGTCACATAGTTGCTTGGAATTAAGCCTTCATTCCTAAAACAAAAGACAAAGCAAAAGTCAAAATGCTTGGCAGATTTGTGAAATTCTTGTGGAAACAACCCTTTCAAAAACCTCAAGGATGTAGGGGAAAATCAAATTCATTTGGCTATTTAAATTGTTGAGGGAGCTCCCTGGTGGCCTAGTGGTTAAGGATCTGGCATTGTCACTGCTGTGGCTCAGGTACTATCCCTGCCCTGGGAAGGAACTTCTGCGTGACTTGGGCACAGCCAAAAAAAGGTTGAAAGAAGAAAAAAGGGTTTTTTTTATTTCAACATTCGTGAAAATCCCTGCATGATAAATATTGTTTCTGTCTTACTAATATAATTTAATATTTTTGGCCATGTCCACAGAATGTAGAAGTTCCTGGGCCAGAGACTGCACTCACAGCATAGCAGCAATCCAAGCCACAGCAGTGTCAACTCCGGTTCCCTAACCACTAGGCCACTAGGGAACTCTTTAAGATATTTATTGACATGAAAATCTTTGCAAAGAGTAAAGGGGGCAGTTAGGCAGTTACATGATCGCTGGGACATCATAGTGACTAGATTGAAAACACACAATTACAAAGATACTGACTTAATTCTTTTTATTTTTTTATTTTATTTTATTTTATTTTTTGCTATTTCTTGGGCTGCTCCCGCGGCATATGGAGATTCCCAGGCTAGGGTGTGAATTGGAGCTGCAGCCACCGGCCTATGCCAGAGCCACAGCAACGCAGGATCCGAGCCGCGTCTGCGACCTACACCACAGCTCACGGCAACGCCGGATCGTTAACCCACTGAGCAAGAGCAGGGACCGAACCCGCAACCTCATGGTTCCTAGTCGGATTCGTTAACCACTGTGCCACGATGGGAACTCCTTAATTCTTTTTTAAAAAAAATTTGTATTATTTATTTTGCTTTAGGGCCATATCTGTGACATACAGAAGTTCCCAGGCTAGGGGTCGAACTGGAGCTGCAGCTGCCAGCCTACACCACAGCGACAGCAATGTGGGATCTCAGCTGTGTCTGCAACCTATACCACAGCTCACAACAACGCTGGATCCTTAACCCACTGAGCGAGGCCAGGGATCACAACCCACATCTTTATGGACACTAGTGGGTTCATTACCACTGAGCCACGGAGGGAACGCCTGACTTAATTCTTTTAATTGCTACAGAGTATTCCATGGAATATATATTCTAGTTTAGCCACATCCCTGTCACAGCAATGCTGTACGTACTTAAACATGCCTTCCATATGTCGCAGGGGCAGCCCCAAAAAGCAAAAAATGAATAAATAAATAAATATTAAAAATACATTTTATATCACAATACAACAAACACATATGTATAATATGTACACCTATATGTAAGTGTATACCTATATATAAAATACAAGTAAGAGTATTTCTAAGATAGATACTAAGCAGGAAAATTGCTGGGTCACTGAATATGTGCGTCCTTCAGGAGATACAGCAAATTGCTATTGAAGGGAAATATACCAATTTACATACTCATTGGCAGGGGAGGGGTATCTCTTCTCCTATACCTTCACCAATGAAATCTGAAATTTGAAATCATGAAGAGATCTTCAAGATATGTTACTGAGGAATATAAGCAAGCGGTGGAGCAGTACAGAAAGTATGGTAAGATTTATGTAAATTAAATCTTCAGAGAATACCAGGTATATCAGTATGTGCATGAAAGTGCATTGAAATTTATTTGGAGGAGTTCCTGTTGTGGCGCAGTGGTTAACAAAATCCGACTAGGAACGATGAGGTTGCAGGTTCGATCCCTGGCCTTGCTCAGTGGGTTAGGGATCCGCGTTGCAGTGAGCTGTGGTGTAGGTTGCAGACGTGGCTTGGATCCTGTGTTGCTGTGGCTCTGGTGTAGGCTAGAAGCTACAGCTCCAACTCGACCCCTAGCCTGGGAATCTCCATATGCTGTGGAAGCAGCCCTAGAAAAGGCAAAAAGACCAAAAAAAAAAAAAATTATTTGGAGGGGTACTCACTAAATGAGTAATGGTGCCCCCTTTTGAGAAAAAAAGACTGGCTTTGACTCAGGATAGACTTTATTGGTTAAACCTTTGTTTCATTTACATGTAGGTATACATTTTATATGTGTGTGTGTGTTTGTTGGATTGTGACATAAAATGTATTTTTATATTTATTTATTTATTTTTTGCTTTTTAGGGCCAAACCTGTGGCATATGGAAGTTTTCAGGCTAGAAGTCGAATCAGAGCTGCAGCTGCCAAGCTACACCACAGCCACAGCAACACAGGATCCAAATTGCACCTGCCGACCTACGCCATAGCTCATGGCAACACTGGATCCTTAACGCACTGAGCAAGGCCAGAGATCAAACCTGTATCCTCATGGATACTAGTCCAGATTCATTTCCACTGAGCAACAACAGAAACTCCTGTATTTTTAGATCAAAAAAATTGCAAGCCTATATTTATATTAGCAAGGAACAGTACAAATCAACCAAAAATAAAATAAAATCTGGGTTTGGAGATGTGGCAAGCAAAATTTGATATGACTTATCATGTTTGAATATTATTAAAAGGCTATTTCTTTATGAACTTTGAAGTTAAAAATTGTATTTCCTTAACCTGAAGTCATGGCAATAGGCCACCTGCAGGAGTAGCTACTTACACAGTCCTGAACCTACTGACACCTCTTTCTTACCAGTCTCCACATGCGGCATCTCAAACAAAACTGGTGAAATGCTAAATTATCAGGGAAAAGAGAAGGAAAGAGCTATGTATGTACTGTCTCATGCTTAGATATTTAGAATCTTCCCAAATATTGCCAGGGATCAAAAACCAATACCAGATCTTTCTCCCAAGAAAGCACAGATATTCCTCAGAATTCTTCTCCACCCAGGACTCCAGTCTGGTATTAATGATCAATTGCAACTGACAAGATCAAGTCTCTTTGTACCCCATTCCAGAGTCTTTTTTCTTCCCAATTTAATTCAGCAACTGTTGTTAACGTTTGCTTCCAAACTAGTCATTATAGAAATATGGAAATGAGTAAGATACAAGATACCGTTCTGTTTCAATCTTAGAGCTTAACAGGAAAAAAAAAATCAAATTCCTGAAGAAAGCATAAATCAGAATAAGAATCTGTATGGTAGGAATTATTTCCATTTTACAGATAAACAAAAACTCTTTAAAAATAGAACTCCCAGGAGTTCCCATCATGGGACAGCGGAAACGAATCTGACTAGGAACCATGAAGTTGTGGTTCGATCCCCAGCCTCACTTGGTGGCTTAAGGATCTGGCATTGCCGGGAACTGTGGTGTAGTCACAGATTCGGCTTGGATCTGGTGTTGCTGTGGCTGTGGCGTAGGTCGCAGACGCAGCTCAGATTTTGCATTGCTGTGGCTATGGCACAGGCCAGCAGCTACAGTTCCGATTGGACCCCCAGCCCGGGAACCTCCATGTGACTCTGGTGCAGCCCTAAAAGGATAAAGACAATTAAAAAAAAAATAGAACTACCAAATGATCCAGCAATTCCACTTCTGGGTATTTATCTGATGAATATGAAAACACAAACTCAAAAAGATCATGCATCTCCATGTTCACTGAAGCTTATTTATAATAACCAAGATATGGAAATAACCTGTGTCCACTGATAGATGAGTGGATAAAGAAAATGTGGTATGTATCTCTACATTGAATATATTTCAGCCATAAAAAATGAAATCTTGTCACTTGTGAAAACATAGAGGGACCTTAAGGGCATTATGCTAAATGACATGTCAGACAGAGAAGACAAATCCCATGTGGTCTCATTTATATGTGAAATCTTAAAAAAAAAAGAAAGAAAAGAAAAGAAAATTGCAGTTAAAAAAAAAAAAAAAAGCTCATGGATAGAAAGAACAGATTGGTGGTTGCCAGAGGCAGGGGGTGGGGGTGAAATGGATGAACTAGATTAAAAGGTATGAACTTTCAGTTACAAAATAAATGTCTTGACATAATCTACAGCATGGTGACTAGAGTTCAGCAGTACCGTATTGCATGTTTGAAAGTTGCTGAGAGTAAATCTTAAAAGTTCTCACCACAAGAAGAAAAAATTTGTACCTATATATGAGGACACATGTTAACTAGACTTGTGATTATTTCACTCTTTATAAGTATTGATTCATTGTTATATACTTGAAACTAATGCAAGGTTATATGTCAATTTTACTTGAGTTTAGAAAGAACAAGACAGAGGAAAGAGGAAGGTAGGAAGAAGAAAGAGGAGTGTGAAAAAGAAAAGAAAGAAAGAAAGAAAGAAGAAGAAAGAAAGAAAAAGAAAGAAGAAAAGAAGAAGAAGGGGAGGGGAGAACCGCACACCCTATACTCACACAGACAAGCTGATAAGCGAAAGAACGACAGGAAAGAAAGAAAGAAGCACGAAAAGAAGGAAGGAAGAAAGAAAGAAAGAGGAAGGGAGGGAGCTCAGAAGGGTTCGACTTGCCCAGGACCACGACAGTATGCAGCAGCATGGGATATAAAGCCATGTATCTAGTTCTAGAGTCTACCTGAAATTATGGCTGCAGTGTTCTCATACGACGGGAGGTGTGGGGAGCAGTTCCATTTCATTTACTAGAAGTTATAAACTTGGAGAAAATGAGCCACTAAGCAGAGTCTAGCTTCAGAAGTCTTTAGAGACAAAAAGAGAGAGACTTGGTAAAGATCAAGCCTCAGTCTTACCCTAAGCGGTCTCTTGCCTTCCACCAATGAGGATTATACTTCTCCAATATCAGGTACTCTTCAGCTCTCTTCAATGTTAAGTCATAGGGCTCTCGGGGCAGGAAATCATATAATGCCTTGACTTTGATCTTCTCTTCCACAACCTCAGAGGGTGGAAGGGGAGGCAGCGGCTTGCGTTTTGATGGTTGCACACGGCCCCTGTTGGACTGTAAAAACTAAGGAGTGAGTGGTTGTACTATTGTCTTAGAATCTGGACTAAAAATGTGTAGAGGAGTTCCCTTGTGGCACAGAGGGTTGAGGTCTGGTGTTGCACTGCAGAAGCCGGGTTGCTGCTGTGGCACAAGTTCAATCCCTGCCCCTGGGGGTATCCATGAGCCACAGGTGCAACCAAAAAGAAAAAAAAATAAAATAAAAAAGAAAGTATAGGGGAGGTCCCGTTGTGACTCATCAGTAATGAACCTGACTAGGATCCATGAGGTGTGGGTTCAGTCCCTGGCCTCGCTCAGTGGGTTTAGGATTCGCATTGCCGTGAGCTATGGTGTAGGTCACAGACACAGCTCCAATTCGACCCCTAGCCTGAGAACTTCCATTTGCCATGGATGCAGCCCTAAAAGGCAAACAACAACAACAACACAAAAAACAAAAACCCTAAAAAATGAAAGCGTAGGAGATAGAGCACATTTGCCTGCTGCCTGCCTCACCTTGAGCCACCTGCACCAAAGCAGAAGCCAGGGTGGGATAAACTTCGGAAATGACTCACCATAAAACATTCAATTCAGCAACATACATCATTTTATAAATTCTCAGGGTCACAAATCTCTTACCAGTAGTGCCCTGAATTTTTTTCATGTCACAATTCTGAAAATTTTACTTCCTTCTTAATAGTTTCACTTGAAAATTTTTTCTCTTGGAAAAAGAAAACAGCTTCCTCCTTTCATGTGCTGTAAGTGTGTGTTTGGGTTTATCACACTTCCCAAGAAAACTGATTCTCCAATGCTGAACTGAAATTAATCCTTGCCTCAAAAGACATAGCCAGAATGATTCTTCCCAATTTCAAGTTCTGCCAAATATGGCACAGTGGCTATTTTAATTGGTCTTTTTTTCTTTCTTTCACTTTCCTGTAGGACATTGATTCGCTAAATGTTTATAGAGAACTTATTATGTGCCAAGCATGATACTAGGCTCCATGCATGGCAGCAAACAGCACCCCATAAAGCACAGACCCCTAAGAGTGCCACCTTCTTCTACCCCTTTTCCCATCAAAATGATACTCACATGCTTCTTAATTGGCAGTTCACTGAACCACGGTCTGCGACGCTGCGTGTATTTTTCTGAAATTTCTTCATCATTGCTTAGGCTTATTTGTGTCCGTACTTGTCTGACATTGAAAAATATCATGTTACAAATATTATTTGTACTCAAGTTATCTATCAATCCCTTAGATTATCACAACCTCATAGAAATTGCTCCTTTCTACTGCTTTTTTATCCAAAAGAGGTCTCAACTCACTAACTCCTCAGACGAGGTACTGCCTCTCAGAACTTCATTTTTCTTATCTGGGAACTGGAGATGCTAAGAGCATATAGAGTTGTTAATCAAATAAATTTTTTTTAAAAACCTGGAGTTCCCATGTGGTGCAGGGGAAATGAATCCTAATAGGAACCATGAGGTTGCGGGTTCGATCCCTGGCCTCACTCAGTGGGTTAAGGATCCTGTGTTGCCATGAGCTGTGATGTAGGTCCAATCGACCCCTAGCCTGGGAACCTCCATATGCTGAAGGTCGGCCCTAAAAAGACAAAGACAAAAAAAAAGTATGTCAAAATAAAATTAAAACACGAAACATGTCACATGCCCAGTATAGAGTCTGGAGCATGTTAGGAGCATACGTTAAATCATAATCATGACAACCTTACTCTTTTTTGTCGGGCACAATGTTTATCGTTTTACATGCATCACCTCATTTGATGGCAGCTGTTGTTGTATATAACATGGTATGTGATTAAGAACCCGTCTCCAGCTGTACCACCCTGAATGCACCCAATCTTGCCTGATCTTGGAACTAAGCAGGGTCAGGCCTAGTTAGTACCTGGATAGTAAGTTTGAATCCTAAGATCTACCACTTCATAAGTGCCCTTGGGTAAGTGATGTAACCTCTCTAAGCCTCAATTTTCCTCATCTGTATAATGAGTATTGTTTAAAAAGAAAAGAAAAAAAAAAAAAAAGGTGGTTTTGAGAGTTAATTGCAATAAAAAAAAAAAAACCCACAAGCTTCTTATCCCAATCTGACATATAGGACGTCCCATCCAGGTTGGCTGTTACCATGATCATGTGGCCTGATTTTCGCCTCACACAGCATTTGCTGAGCACCAAAGTGTAATCCACACGGATAGTTCGGGAGAGATACTCAAATAAATAAGACAAATTCTTGCCCTCAAGGGTAAAAATTACAGCGTGAAACACGACATATAAAAGTATATATGAAATAAACATTAATAGAGAACCACTGCATGCTCGGGAACACAGTGGAAGGAGCAATTAAACTCAACAGTAAAGAAGAATCACGGACCTGATGTTGGACCTATAACGGCATTCAACATGGGAGACTGGGAGAAGGGTTCCCCGTGGAAAGAAACAACAGATACAGAGATATGGAGACTCAACAGACAAGACACTGAGTAAAGGCATTTCTAAGAAATTGCCCTCGGAGGAAGACTTACCGCTCTGAACGAACAGCAGCAACAGCAGCAGAAAATCGACTGGATGTGTGTATCTGAAAAGCAGATCATTCTCAACTGTTAGAAAGCCTTAATCCATGCTCTTGGAGAGATGAGGTGGAGATGCTATTCCAAAGCAGGAAATCCAGGGCAGGGGCGATAAAAGGGTTACGAAGCACAGGCAAGCCTTGACCTGCCCTTGTTCACTAGTAGAAGAGGACAAATTGTCAGTAACAAAACACAGTCACTGGCACCCGGCACTGTGGTTTCCCTTCTCAGGCTCTTGTCCCCGGGTCTGGTTTCAAGCATTTCCTCACTCTGTAAATGGTAAATGACCATTATCGTCTACGCCATGTTGATCAGAGTGAATATCAGCAAATCAATGTGCAAAAGATATGATTCCAAAAAGAGGGTTCTCCTAGGAATCGGTTAGCAGGGCTTTTGGGTTAGATCCATCATTTTCTTCAAAAATATTTTATTGTAAGTTAAATAAAATTCATTGAATTATTTTTAAAAATGCTTTACAAAAATCATTTGGGGAGCTCAGGGTTGGGGAAGAATGAACCCACACGTCTCCTTGCATGGCCCTGCCATATACATTTCTCTGCTCCAAAAACTATACATATTTTAATATATATTTTATATGTACATAAAATAATATAAATATATTAAAATGTGTAATATATTTATATCTTATATATGTATTATATTGCTTTAATATTATTTCATTAATATTTTATGCATTAAAAACTTTTTTGACTCTCAATTTTCTATGGATTAGGTCCAAACATAAGGTATTTAAAGAAAGTATTACCTGGCTAGTAACTTTGGGTCATGTCTTACACTTTATTGTCAAATTGTCTTTCAGTTAGATCATTTGCCCACAAGCCTTGTTTACTGTAGGGAGGGTACCTATGCCCAATGGACAATAATTTCTAACCCCCTGTGACCCAATCTACAGGGAAGAGAAGGGCAAGGAAACCATGAGACTCACATTTCCACCCCTAAGACTCCTATTGGACAGGACTGATATAGGTAACTGAGCAAGGCCAATGGGAGAAAACCACAGCCTTCTGGACCCCATGTTGGTAACCACCATAGGGGAGGCGGTCTTCCCCCCTCCCAGCTGTCCTGGGAGCTGTTTGCTTTCCGGAATAAAGAGTTGCTTGCTTGGGGGGGGGGGAAGGTTAGATCATTTGCCTTGTTTTTTGGGGGGCTGCCCCATGGCTTATGGAGTTCCTAGGCCAGGGATCAATCAAAGCTGCAGTTGCAACCTATGCCAAGCTGCAGCAACACAGGATCCTTAATCCACTGAGCAGGCCAAGGATAAAACCCACATCCTCATGGATACTATGTTGGGTTCTTAACCCGCTGAGCCACAAGGGGAACTCCAGGATTCTTAAGTAAGGTAGAGGAAAGGAGGAGAAGCGTAACTGAGAACAGAGCTGCTACAATTCCCACCTCTATGGCTGTCCTGAGTCCTACATTGGTCAAAAATGCCCTTTGTCACCATCTATTCCTCTTTGCCCCTTGCCTCTGCCAACTCTTTGCTGAGGAGGTGCTGCATCTGACGGAACCAACCAAATGTTCATTCCTGTGGGATCTGGTTTCTTAGTTAGTCTTGTCTTAATGGAGTTGTTACAATTTTCTGCTGATTAGGACTAGTATGAATATGAAAAATGAAGCCAGTGGATCCCCTGAGTTTCAAAGTCCCTCTTTGTCCTCATGGTGAAGAATGAGCCCAATTCCTTCCTGGTATCAATACTCATCCCAGCTATGTGGAGACCCTTCCTGTGCCTATCAAGTCACTGATGCAAGGTCGGAA